>NC_133143.1:31259833-32696407 GCF_048418815.1 Hemitrygon akajei
TACATTTCCAAAATCAATGCTCATAATGGTAAAGGCACTATCAGCTGTTTAACTGGTAAGAGCATTGGGATCGGCACCATAAAGGGCCACCCTCTCCCCATCCAAAAGGAAGATGGTCCCCAAAGGGAGGGGAGAGGGGTGGCCCTCTATGGCGCTGATGCAGAACCTTCAATATTTTGCTTTTGGAAAATGATGGATTATCAAAAATACCTCACCAAACTCCAAAAGAATGGTAAATATATTAAGGTATTTTTGTTAAGATGGATAACCAATTTCAAGAGCATATTTACGTAGGTATTCTTGATTACTGTGTACATTTAACTAAAATAAAAACAATCAATTTGGTTCATATAATCAAATATAACAATACCACACAATACTTTTACATTATTACTAATTTGACTAACTTCATATAGAATCTTCTAATAGGACACGCACCGTATCGTTGGTACTTACATACTCCTCAAAACCCAAACCAACTACTGAGAAGTGTCCGATGTGGTAAGGACAGAATGCTGAAATGTACAAAAGCAATATTACAGAATAATGCACTGGGGTTTGTTCTTTCTATTTTTGTTCGAAAGAATTTTTCCAATTAAACTACTACAAAATGCAAACTATTTTTAAACATTAAAGAGAAAGGAGGAATAATGGTGAATAAAATGTTCCAATCAACTTATTAAAAGGATAAAAGTTTCACCTATCTGCTGCTTTGATAACATTTGTTTGGACAGTATTTGATTCAGCTAGATATAGCAACACTACAACAAACCCATATCAAAAGAAATTTCTTATCCTTGAATAATTAATGCTGAAGATATAGTACAACTTTTTAAATAAAGCTCTTAATTTAAAAGCTAACATTCTTCCTTTCAGAGGAGCCAAGATTTTAGAATATTGATCTTATCAGTGGCAGGACTGATAGAATTGGGAATGCTAAAAAAAAGGCTAATGCACTCCTTAAAGAGTATACAAAATTTGTCAAACAGTAGAGAAATGAAATGTAAAAGAAACTAATTTATGTAACATTCATAAAATCGCTTCACTAAAAGTATGGAAATCATTCATAGGTGCTTGATTTAGAAAGTCAATGGAGGCACCTCTCATAAAACAGATATGGGAATATTTAGTGCTTTTATTTCAACCTAAAGCAAATTAACCTTTTTCAACTAAGACATCACAAACTGGTGACTATTCTCCATTCCTTCGCTATAAAGATGCAGGAAAACCATCAGCCACGATTCACATTTCTGAATTGTATGTACATTCCAATTCAATTAAAATTAAAACTAGTTTCGATGGACCAATAATTAAAGTAATCCAGATGAAGATCTGCAGAAAGTTACTATTTCTTTATAAATATCTCTCAAGCATACTTTTTATCCAAAGACTGTCTGATCTTCAACTTGGACATAATCTACCTAATCCAACATCACTTGATTTCCCTAATAACAAAAGAAAATTGATCAATCTGGTTCAAATGAATCAGTGATTATTTCTCTACAGCTACTGATGGTAGAGAATGCCAAAGATTCACCACTGTGCGGAAATTTCTCATTTCAATCCTAGAGGGCCTCCACTTATTTTGAATTTGTGCTGTAGCAGTTCTAGATTCCTCAGTTGAGGAAACATTCTCCCTGTATCTTCCCGAAGAATTATATACAGTTTGATGAGATCTTATTGGACAAAATGCACAAAAAATTGTTTGACATTTGTGGAACAGTTCTCCAGTAAACTAAACCAAATTTCCATTGGGAACATGCTAGAAAACAAAACAAAATGGTCTGCATGGTCAAGCATATCAATCCTTGTTGTATCATTACTTGGTATCATATGCTTTCCTTGCAGCTATACTGCAGAATTAGCTCATGGACCCTGGGATGAACTAGATTTGACACGGGATCTGCAATGACATTGACTTCAATGGGTTATACAAAAGTAGGTTCTTTAAAAGCTGGACTTTGCGTAATGTCCTAATTACTTTAAAGCATGTTTGTTGTTCATTTAGTAATTTAAATAATTGTAAATCTGACTAATATTCATAATTTAAAATCCCCAACCATCTGGGGGAAAAATAGGTGCAGGGATTCTTCAGTTGTCAAAGCTAGCAGCAAGTTTTGTATTGACCACTTCTCTACTGTCGTCACAGAACTCTATAATACGTTGAGTTAACGAGGTAAGAAAAAAGGCACAGAATGACCAAGAGGGATAATGGCAGGATGACACCGAGACTAATTTATATACTTGCCCAAAACATGACCCAGGTATTATTATCCAATAACACTACCTCATCAACCATGTTCTCTATTTTGCTAGTTTTTGAAAACAATGGAACATGGAAGTAGGAAGCTAAAGTTAAAATGATTCTCCTTTGTCTATGGTGTATTCTTGAGTTGCCAGTGGTACAGCTTAATTAATTTCAAAGTTAAATCAGTTGCTAAAGAAGTTGAGCTTTTCAATCATTCCATTATGGAATACAGATTTCAATTTAAGCTACAACTCAGCCACCAGTTCATCTGTATCTTGTAAAGCAAGAGTTCTTTAGTATACATGTACCTCTGCAAATTATGATAGCAAGTGAAAGCAATAATTCAGCTTCTGGAAGAATCATAAATTACTTTTGGTATGTTACAAATACTAACCTTACAGCACCTTAATAAAATGTATGCATGAAAATATACAGCTTATGCAATAACATCTTAAAGATTTCATCATTACATTGAATAGCAATTTAGGAGGTACTTACCAAATACAAGAATAAAAAGCGTATTTAAAGAAACTACCCAGAAGACATGTTCCTGTCAGAAAAATAAAATTGTCAGTTAATAGATTAACAATCACTATAGTCCTAAAGGTTTAAAAAATATTTTTACTCTTTTCTTAAAAACAAAATAATAAGATCCATTACTGATCGGTATCAACATGCATCTAAATTGTATGCACATATGCACTTTTTGGCAAATCAAACTTAGATATTCACTAATTTTCCTGTTCAAAATATGAACTGCCACAGAATTAATAGAAGAGTAAAATACTGAAATTTATTTTAGCTAAATATCACAGTGCAAAGTAAGTTACTTTAGGATTGACTGATTTCATTTTACACAAAATAGCAGCTATTTAAGCTTACCAAGAATACAAGGGAACCATCCAATCCAAGCATCTGTGAAACAGAAAAGGAAAGGTTTAAATATCATGAACATTAATCAATATTGCTCTGAATATTTGAATTTCATGCCTCTTCCCAAAATATTTATATTTCAACTACTTCAAAATAAAGTCCAACAAATGTCCCCATCGTGAGAGATGGAAATAGGCAAGGCCAAACAACAGGGCTCTGGTGAAGCTGTAAAGGCCAATTGATACAGTTGATACAATGGATTACAGAAACATTTATGAAATCCAACATTGATAACTTTGGATGATGGAGATAGGAAATCATCAACAGTCTCTGCTCCACCAGGAGCTAAGAGCCCAAGAAGAAGAGAACTTCAAATTAATAAATGACAAAACAACAGAACAGATAATAGGATGATCTGAATTAACATTAATGAAAATCATATTATTGAATCTATCATTATTTATTTGTTTGCTTCTTGAGATACAGTGCCGAGTAGGCCCTTCAAGCCTCACCACCCAGTAACCCTTTCTTACTTAATCCTAGCCTAATGACTGGACAATTTACAATGACCAATTAATCCACCAACCGCTAACGTCTTCAGACTGTGGGAGGAAACCAGAGCACCTGGAGAGAACATACAAAATCCTTGCAGTGGTGGAAAATGAACCAGGTCACTGGTAAAGCATTGTGAGAATCACTATGCTACAGTACCGCCCCTACATTACAATAAATGGAGAAATCCTCAGTCTAAGAACCCAAAATAAAATGGATACTAGTTAGAGCTTTAGGTATTCAACTAAACTCCGTACGGCTATTTCCTTTAATTTACTGATTATCCATTACCCATTAAAAAAAACACCTGCCTACAATGCAACGTTGACTAGAGGCCACCATGGAGCATCTCATATTTTCATCTCATAAGGAACTTTAATGTATAACTATAGCTAGATAGCATATTTAATAATGATTGTTTTATAGTTAACTGTCTCATCATTACTGCAGTTATGTAGAGTGTTGTTGAAACAGCACCTGGTGTTTTGGTCTTCTCAAAAAGGATAGACTTGCTATACAGGGAGAGTAGCAAGATTTGCCAGATTAGTTCCTGGGATGGCTGATCTGGCATAGGATGAGATTGAGTAAGCTAAGGCTCTGTTTCTTAAGAGCTTAGAAGAAGCAGAGTAGACGTGGAGAGAATGTTTCCATTGGCTGAAGAATCTAAAACTAGGGGCACAGGTTCAAAATAAAGGGAGTCTTTTTAGGGTTGTAATGAGGAGAAATTTCTTAGAAAGAGAATCTTTGGAATTTCCCTTTGTAGACTGTGGGGGGATCACTGATTGCATTCAAAACTGATAGAGAAATTTTTATTATTAATGAAATCACCAGATGTACAAATAGGGGCAGTTAAATGTTGAGATTGAAAATAAACCAATCTTTATGACATGAAAAGCAGACTTGAAGGGTAAATGAACTATTCCTGCCTCTTAGTTATTATGGTTTAATGATGAAGTACTAACTTTTTTCAGAATCTTCTGAACAGATAAAATGGATCCAGCTCTATGTATAAAGAAAGGCATCCACCCTGGTTCTTCAATGCAGATTTTAATCAGCCATCCATAATAAGAAATGTTTTATTATAATGAAGTTTTAATTTAATGAATACTTGTTTTATTCTTTTTTTGAATAAAAATGACTGAAAGTTAATAACTTCTAAAAAACAAATATGAGAAACTATAAAACCACGTACACGTTCCCATGTAAGTTCTTCTGCAGCCCTATCCCATTCTAGTGCATTCCAGTTCATGTCATCTGAAAAGAGAAAGACCATTTTAATTCCTCATTTGTACAAAAATCACTTGCACAATTATATTTCTTTTATAGCTCTCTGGTATAAAATCCTTCCTTAACAATTATTCTAACTGAATGGTAGAGTTTAATAAAGATTAAGAGTAGGCATATTAAAATACCAAAACATATGCTATACTCATTTTGTCAAAACACAGAGGTTGATATGCCCTATTGTGGGGAGGAAGGGAAACAGTACTGATATTTCATGTGTAAAGATTCACAATTACAAACAATTAAAATAGATCCTAAAATTGATACTAGAAAGAAAACGATGTTATTTATCCTGAATACATGCAAATCGATGAGAGCAACAAACTGGAATAAATCCAGGATACAGACCAGGAGATAAAGGCTGTTGAAGCACCTGACAATACATAGATAGCAAACACAATATTAGATGTATAGTTCAAGACAGAACCTTTTTTTCCCCCCAAAAAAAAATCCTCTGGCTTAATCTTGGTTGACTCATTATAGAAAGAACATGAAGAGCATAGCAAGAGTCCAGAACTATTTATGAGAATGGTAACTGGGATGAGGGACTACAGTTTCAAGCTTCAATTAAAAAGGCTGGGACTGCTTTTGTTTCTAGTCGTAGTGTAGTTAGAATCTGGAATGCACTGCCTGTACAGGTGATGTACACAAATTCTACTGTAATCTTTAAGAGGGAATAGAAAAAATATATGGCGGGGAAAAATTTCCAAGGATTCAGTGGGGAAGGAGGGAATAGATTTAGTGAGTTGTTCTGGTAGACAGCTAGCCAAACAGTCTCCTCCTGTGCTGTAAAATATTAATGATCCAATGATTGTGTACTTAAAACACAAAAGTGAGACTCACTGGTTTTGATTATTGATGACATGAATAAACTCAAAAAGGCTGCCTCCTGATTAATCTTTTGCGAACATGTGAGGAAAGTTTTTTTGCAATAGCTCCATAAGCAATGAAAGGACTCACATTCAGCTTTGATCCAGTCAGGTCACAAATTTACCATTCATACCTTGAGCACCATTGTTGGCATCAGCGCCATCTTCAACCACTGCATCGTCGTCGTCCTCATTCTCTTCATCCTCGTTTTCACCTTCATCTGCATGAGCGTTGGCATTCTCTGCCAATACAGGGGCAGCTCCCGCAGCTGCTGCTACATTTCCATCCGGCTCCTCAGCTTGTTGAGGATTCTGGGGATTCTCCGCTGGAGCATTTGGTGCAGCTTGAGGCTGACAGATCAATATTATTAATGAATTACACTGATGAAACTTTAATTTTTAAACAAACAAAAACTTTCAGAGCGACAGTATAGAGGGAAAGAGAATATGTTGGTGCAAGGATTTGCATCCCTGGTCAGACTCTAGTTGTAGCTAGAGGGAATCTATTTGCTCCATTCGCTGCAACAACTTTGTTACTAGGGGGGCACTATCCTTCTTGCAGTGGTACAAATAAGAAAGGAAATGTAAAAACAGAACTAAATTACTGGTTACTCTCATAATATCTGGCAGCATGACAATGACTAATGCTACTAGTAGCATACATGCTTCTGCCTACAATTTATAATTACCCAGCTTGGGTTAGTATGCAGAGCAATCCATATCTAAAAAACTTTGCAAAATGAATTGATATAAAATCATATATGCTAATAGCTTTGCACCTTTTAGAATAGCAACAGTGAAAATGAAAGCATATGAAGGACAAGAGTGAGTGGGGTGAAAAAAAATTAAGTCTCTAATCTTTTTTTTTTGTTATTCTTGTAAATAGCTTTTTAAGGGGAATTAACAGCCGCTACCTCATTCGGTTGCCCCACTCCATTGGGTGGTTGAGCATGATTTTGTTCTAGCCACTGTGGAGCTCCACCATGTACAATTTGTTCTCGTAACCAGACAAGGCTAATGAATGCACATAGTGTGCACATTACCACGAAACAACCCTGCAAAGAGTCTGCCAGCAAATTCTCTCTGTAAATAATCAAGCATAAAGATACAGAATCAGTTTTATAATTAAACATATTGAAATCTTAAGTCCAACTATTTAAAGGTCAAATATCCAAACTGGTTACAAACTTTTGAAAAGAAGCCAGAATTTATTACTACACCTTAAGTGTAAATTGCAAATATTCATTTGACTAATCAACTTTTAAGCAATATTGGGCCTTGTTGAATAATACTTCATTTCATGGTAATGAAAACAGAAAATTATGGGACATGTAAACTGGATTTGGATCCTCTCTAATCTAATTCATTATTTCAAATTGCTACTTCATCAAAAGAAAGACGTGAACTTACGTGGATAACATATCCAGTGGCAATGTCAACAGTGAGCTCACAGAGCCAGTAAACAAACATTTGTAGATACGACCTAAATGAAAAACAGGAAGAGTCAAGGAAAGGTCACGTACAGCCACTCAAATGGATATTTTTTCTAATCTTATTTTTTACACCCATGACTACCACACTTTTTTAATATTAAAAAAATGTAGACTGAGCATTACATAACTCAGACAGCTCATACAGTTCTTGATTAATGTTATTTTACACATTACAGAATTATTTTGGAAACAGCATAATTAATTCCACATTTTTAACCAAAGAAATAGAGGTAAAGTATGTAAAATAAGCACAACTGAGGCCTGGCTAAACTTTAAAATATACAACATGTATAGCACAGGAACAGGCCCTTCAGTCCACAATGTTGTGCAGAACTGATTGACTAATCAAATGCCCAACTTAACTAATCCCTTCTGCCTACCCAATACCTATATCCTTGCATCCTCTGCACATTCAAGAGCTATTTTAAAGTCTCTTATTGGATTTGCCTCCATCACCACCACAGGTAGTGTACAGGTTTCCCTCGCTATCTAAAGGTAGAGCGTTCCTATGAAACCATTTGTTAAGCCGAAATGTCGTAAAGCTAAGAAGCAATTACCATTAATTTTTATGGGAAAATTTTTTGAGTATTCCCAGACCCAAAAAATAACCTACTAAATAATACACAAAACCTAAAATAACACAAACATATAGTAAAAGCAGGAATGATACGATAAATATACAGCCTATATAAAGTAGAAATATTCTATGTACGGTGTAGTTTCACTTATCAGAACAGGGAAGACAGTGAGCCAAAATCGATTTGGAGAAGAAAAAAAATCGGCACGTACATGCATACACGCACAAGGCTTCACTGTTATTGTAGTCTTTCTCTGGGTAAACACATGTATAAAGCGGGCCTTTTTTTTCGTAAAAGCGAAAATCCTCTTTGGTTACCGAAAACAGGTACTACTATAGGTCTTTCGTAACAGCGAGCTGTTGTAAAGCGAACATTCGAGAAATGGGGGCCACCTGTATTCCACGCACTAACCACTGTATTTAAAAAAAAACCTCATTCCATAAACCTCCTTTGAACTTACTCACACTCAGCTTAAATGTACGCTCTCTGTTATTGCACATTTTAACCCCTGGGGAAAAAGATACTGACTTAACCTCTCAGAATCTTATAAAACTCTTATCAGATCTTCCTTCAGACACTGCTGCTCCAGTGAGGACAACCCAAGTTTGTCCAACTACTCCTTATAGCACATACCCTTTAATCCAGGCACATCATGCTTAATAAAGCTAGTGAACCTCCCCTTTACCCTCTCCAGAAATGTGTAATAATCAGATGCAGCCCAACATTTTATAAAGCTGCAATATAACTACCTGACCCTTGAACTGAGTTCCTCCACTAATAAAGGCAAACATCCCATATGCCTTCTTTATCACCTAATTAACCAGTGTAGTCACTTTCAGGGAATGATGAACTTGGTTCCCAAGATCCCTCTGCTCATCAACATAGTTAAAGGTCTTGCCATTAAAGTGTACTGTCCCTTTACATTTAATCTCCCAAAGTGCAAAACTTCACATTTGGCTGGGTTAAACTCCATCTGATATTTCTCTACCCATATTTCCAGCAGATCTATTATCTCATTTTGTCCTTTGCAAGTGTTCTTCTACACTGTCCACACCACCTATCTTCAATCAATATATACCATAAAATCATTTTGTGTTGTTGGAAAACATTTTATTATGCATGATGTGAAGGACAGGATCTTTGATTCCGTGGATAACATCAAATACAGAACTAAAATATTGGAAAACATACTGTCCACTCACTTCCAAACAGTAATTAGTTGTGAGCTATGCTAAGGATTCTGTGCCAATGACGCATCTGATTGAGCAAACCAACTCCATTCACATAGGACACCTTGTAAGTGATAAAGGGGGAATGCAGCTCATTAAAAAAAGGCTGTGACATTGCTTCTCACATTTCAACCCATAAGAATTTTATGGCATTGGAGGGTTCTGTCAGTGCACAATACCAAGCTACAAAGAGTGAAGTATTCTGCCTGCAAGTTGTAAATAACATGTTTTTCCTCCAACTCCCCTGTTAATTATTTACCACTAGTTGCATCTAAGTGCAATGCTCCTGTTCTACAACTGGGTAGCTACTGTCAACCTTTCCTCATTTTATGGTTCTTTACTACTATAATCTGGGTCAAGATTCAGCTGGATGTCTGAATCCAGATGAACTTGGATTTTGCAGACACATTCTGGTGGAAGTGCTGGATTTCACCTTACACTGCATACATATTACCCTGCATGACTGAAGGCAACATCTAGATTTCTATCTACTCCAAACAGACATTCTCATATTACTGTGATGTGTTTATGTTATTTTCCTGACTGCAGTGAACTCCTCAGAGTGAGAGAGTTTTCAGCAAAATCTGCAGAAATTGGTAAAGAATTCCTGAGAGACTGTGGCTGGTTAAAACTGATGCATGATCAGCAGTTCAAATTATTTCATGGAAAGGAATGGCTGACAATAGCTAAATAGCAACTAGCTTAAATTTACTTCAATTAAAAATTACTTCAACAAAAATTATTTTAAGAGTTCTAACACACAAGTCACAAGACACAACAGGAACAGAATCAGGCCATTCACCAGCTTTCTTTTCAATTTTAACCTCTCGTAATAGCCATTTCTACCCTGGCTGCCCATTCAATCTATGCCTATCATTTCATACACTCCTATCAAGACATCTCTCATCCTCCTTCACTCCAAAAAGGAAAGATTAAGCAAGCTAGGGCTTTTCTCATAAGGCATGCTCTCTAATACGGACAGCATCCCGATAAATCTCCTTTGCACACACTCTGAAGCCTACACATCTATCCTATCATGAGGCAACAATACTGAGCACAATATTCCAAATTTGGTCAAACCAGAGTTTTATAGAGCTGCAACTTTATCTCATGGCTCTTGAACTCAATCTCCCAGTTAATGAAGCCCACGATACCATACATCTTCTTAACCACCTTATCAATTTGCCTGGTAACTTTAAAGGACCTATCAACGTAGATCCCAAGATCTCTCTGTTCATGCACAGTTACGAATCCTGCCTGAACCTTGCACTCCAAATTCAAGTTTGACCTTCCAAAGTATATCACTTCACATCTTTCTAGATTAAGTTTAATCTGTCCCTTCTCAACTCAGCTCTGCATCATATTAATGTCTCACTGTAACCTGTGACAACCTACCACTCTATCAACAACACCATGCACCTTCAGGTCACTTGCAAACTTACTCACCTATTCCTTCTACTTCTTCATCTAAGTCATTTATAAATATCACGAAGAGCAGAGGACCTAGACAGAGCCATGTGGAACACTAGACACCAACCTCCAGATAAAATACATTCCATCTACTGCAATTCTAAGCCTTATGTGGGCAAGCCAACTTTGAATCTGAGCAGCCAAGTTTCCATTGATCCCATACCTCATGATTCTCTAAGTGAGCATAACATGGGGAACCTTGCCAAATGCCTTACTAAAGTTCATATTCACCACATCTACCACTCTACTTCCACCCTACCAGGGATAGGGTTCCTCTTGTCCTCACCTACCACCCCACCAGCCTCTGCATTCAGTACATAATTCTCCATAATTTCTGCCATCTCTAGCGGGATCCCACCACTAAGCACACTTCTCTCTCCAACCTCCACCCACTCCGCCCCCCCCCCCCCAACTTTCTGGCTTCTGCAGGGATTAATCCCTATGCAAGTCTGTTGGAGACAGCAATTGCATCTTGGGCTCCTGGTGAGGCCTCCTGTACAATGGTGAGACCCGACGCAGATTGGGAGACCACTTCGCAGAGCACCTATGCTCCATCCGCCTCAAAATGCTGGATCTCCCAGTGGCCACCCATTTTAATTCCACTTCCCATTCTGCCATTTCCATCTCCCTCTGCTGTCCCAGGTTGCTGTCAGGTTGAACCAGCAACATCTTGCATTCCACCTGGTAGCCTCCAACGTCATAACATGAACAGTGGTTTCTTGAACTTAGTTAATGCTCCCCCTTATCTTTCCCCCAATCCCCTTTTCCCTCTCTCACCTCATCTCCTTGCCTGCCAATCGCCTCCCCCTGGTGCTCTTTCCCCCTTTTCTTTCTTCCTTGGCCTGTCATCTCCTATCAGGCTCCCCCTTCTTCAGCCCTGCATCTCTTTCAGCAATCAACTTTCCAGCTCTTTACTTCATCCTTCCCCCTTTCAAGTTTCACCTATCACCTTGTTTTTCTTCCTCCCCTCCCTTCTAACCCTGACTTCTCATCTTTTTTTCCTCCAGTCCCACTGAAGGGTCTCGGCCCAAAACATTGACTACACTCTTTTCTGTATATGTTGCCTGGCCTGCTGTGCTCCTCCAGCATTTTGTGCATGTTGTTTGGATTTCCAGTATCTGCAGATTTTCTCTTTTTTGTCACCACTTTACCTTCATCAATTTTTGTCACTTCCTTGCAAAAGTCTTATCAGATTCTCGCAGCTCGACCTGACCTGCACAAATCCATGCTGACTGTGCTGCTACACACAGCTCCAATCTGCTGATCAAATTCGCAGATGACATGACACTGATCAGGCTTATTTCTAACGGTAATGAGACAGCCTACACAGGAGAGGTTGACACCCTGACGCAATGATGCCAAGGTAACAACTTCTCCCTCAATGTCCAGAAAACAAAAGAGCTGATTGTGAACTACAGGAAAAACAGAGACAGGCTCGCCCAATCAACGTCAATTGGTCTGCAGTTGAGAGGGCGAGTAGTTCCTCAGTATACATATCACCAAAGATCTCACCTGGACTGAACACACTGGCGGTGTGGCAAAATAAGCACAACAGCGCCTCTTCCACCTCAGGAGACTGAAATAGTTTGGCATGAGCCCCCAGATCCTCAAGGCGTTCTACAGGGGCACCACTGACTGTCTGTATCAGCACCTGGTACGGGAACTGGACCAACATTGATCGCTGGGCACTGCAGAGTGGTACGGACAGCCCATCACACCTGTGCACATGAACTTCCCCCATTTAGGACATTTACAGCAGCTGGCACAGAAAGAAGGTTTGGAACATCACTGGGGACACCAGTCACCCCAACCATAATCTGTTTCAGCCGCTTCCATCTGGCAAACAGTACCACAGCACTGAAGCCAGGACCAACAGCTATGGGACAGCTTCTTTCTACAACCTATTAGACTTACAAATTCACATGTCTGTACATTGCAACTGAGGTATAATGCAAAGAATTTTACTCCCTCTTCATGGTTGGCACAGACTTGAAGGGCCTGATTCTTTGCTGTATGACTCTGAGGCAGAGTGGGATAAGTAACTTCCTCCAAAGCTGGACAATTGCATAAAAATATGGGTCTTCCTCAACACATCTTAATTGGCAGCATTTATCTTAATTTTGAGCTTACAATTTGAAAATAGTTCAGCACAAGGGCTAAAGTAAATAAATCATGACCATAGAAAGTAAAAGGCATTGCATGATTTTTTAAAAACTTGAAATGATAATAATTTGGGACCACCAAGCATAGGGATGTACTTACATGCTGTAAGAGGTACAACTCCCAGCCATGCAAAGGCCACCAATGTGTAATGGAACCAGTATCTTATTGCTGTACCAATACTTGTAACCAGTCCTGCAAAAATATCCTGAATTGGAAGTCTAGATGGCATATCTGGAGAATAAACTGGAAAAAGAAAAATGTTTTGAGAATATCAATTTGACATAGTACAAAAAGGGCTCTATGAAAAGACTAATTAATTTCAAATTATATATTTTCAGGCAATTTGCAAAAAATTAAGTTTATGCAACATTCAACATGGCAACATACTGAAAACATACCTCAATACTTGCCACAAACATTTTCTAAAATAATTGGCTAACTTAATTTGTAGAGGCATGAACATGTGATTATAGCATCAGAAAGCCAATGCTGGGTGCACAAAGGTTTGGGAGAACCAGAAAGCACAATAAGTAATGGCACAATATCAGATGGAATCACACTACAAATACAATGTGAACAAGGCAGCTTTGCAGTATATGTACAAAGAAATAAAACCCTTAATAAAAAGTAGCCATAAGGGGATTAAAAGACTGCAAAAATACTGCAAATGTCATTCAAATATAGTTTCAGATTCCTGTTTTATTAGCCTGGATCCTTAAGGAGCATGCATTCCCTGAACACCACCCTACACAAAGCATTAGAACCAAGAAACATACATTTATGTAATTGAACTTAAAATTCAATACTTTTGGAGGATTACCCAAATCTCAGGGACCAGCTTGGAAATAAAGGATAAATAAACACCCTAAAACCACACGATCATATTGTATCTCCACATGTATTAACACAAACAGGTTTAAATACTGTTCACAGAGAGAAAAAGAACATTTCAAAATCAGAACAGCACTCCATAGCACAAATCTATTAGAAAATCTTCATTTCCCCCCCATTTATCAATGCTAAATAATATCCATAAACTCATTGGCTCTACAAGTCATCATTCATCCTTTAATGAAGATTCTCAGCCTGAAACAACTGTTTATTCCCATCCATAGAGGCTACCTGACCTGCTGAGTTCCTCTAGTTTTTTGGACGTGATGTGCAAGATTTCCAGCATCTGTGAAATCTTTTTGTTTACTTGATTTTAATCATGTACTTTAATCAAATTTTTACAAAAGAAAATATTCCAACCATACATGACCCAAACATTGGAAAAAGTCAAATCCTATTTGACTTTTATATTAACACAGTAACAGTCTGAGGCATATAGCAGGGGTCACCAACCTTTTTTTGCACCACAGACCGGTTTAATATTGACAATATTCTTGCGGACTGGCTGATGGGGGGGGGGGGGGAGTAATCACAACCGGAATATAGGTGATAAGTCAACTATAAGTCACTTATAAGTGACTAATACACTCAACTTCATTTCTAAAAGTGTTTATCTAATGAATTTAATATTAAACACACAGCGCATATTTTCCTTGTATGAACATACAAAATCATTGCAACACACCAACATAGCTGAATCAGTGGGAGCCCTGGGCTTGTTTCCCTGCAACAAGATGGTCCCATTGAGGGGTGATGGGAGACAGCAATACTCGAAGGGGGTTCCTTATGTCCAGTCTATTCCGCAATTTTGTTTTCGTTGCATTCATTGCAGAAAACCCCGCTTCGCAGAGATATGATGTTGGAAATGGAACTATTGGAGGGGGATACACAATGCCCTACAAGACATCTTTAAATGTGAAATACCCTTAGAGAGTAAGACCATATATTTTGGATATATACCTCAAGAATGGTTGAAAAGACATAAATATTTAATGAATATACTGTTGGTGGCTGGTAAAAAGACTCTTACTAGGAAATGGTTATCACAGGAGAGCCCAACTTTAAATACATGGATGGAAATTACAATGGACATTTACAAAATGGAGAAGATAACAGCATCTGTTAATCATAAGCTGGAACAATTTGATTCATACTGGGAAAAATGGTTTAACTACATAATGCCTCATAGGCCTGATTTTATTCTCACAAATCAATGAATCTGTTGTAAAAAAAAATCACTCCCTACTTGTACATAGTTCTTTCCTTTTGCTTGTTTTTTCTTTCCACTCTTTTCTATAAGTGTATACCCCAGATAAATACTTTGTGGAGATTTTGTGATATATATGATTATATGATATATATGTACAATGTCTGAAATACATCTTATGGAAATGTTTGTTTGATGAACTTCAATAAAAAAAATTACAAAAAAAAAAGGAAATGGAAGTAACGTTTTCAGTGCCTTTGTGGCTATCTCAGGATATTCAGCCTTGACTTTGATCCAGAATGTCGGCAGAGATGTTATGTCAAACATACTTTTCAGCCCCGTCATTTGCAAACTCGAGGAGTTGATCTTCTTCCCACGTTGACATGGATGATTCATTGGGGACATTCACAAATGGGTCACGGACCCATTCCTTTGCATGTCTTGGGTCATTTGCGGTTGGGAAGTAATGCTTGAATTCTGTCAACAGCGAAGATAGGTGATCGCACACCAGCTGTGAGAAGGACGGTGCAGCCTCAGTCTCTCCCAAAATCCCAGCTAACGTTGGGAACATGTCAAATATGCTCCTGTCCACTCGCCGTCCCCACAGTTCCAGTTTGGCTTTGAAAGCAGACACTTTATCTGCCAACTTGAAGATAGTTGTCATTCTCCCCTAAAGTGACAAATTGAATTCATTGAGCAGGTTGAAGATATCACACAGATAAGAGAGCTTTGCTAATCACTCCTCGTCACTGAAGGGTGCTGCCAGTGGTGACTTTTCTCCTGAAAGAAATCTCTGTAATGGCTCTCTTAGCTCAAAACCCTGGCCAGGGCTCTCCTCCTTGATGGCCACCTGACCTCATTGTGTAAGAGAAGGCGTTTGTGCTCTGCATCCATTTCCTCGCAAAGCTGCACAACAGATGTGAGTTTAGGGCCTTTGCTTTGATGTGATTGCTAACTTCAACAACGTCACTCAATACGCTGGTGACATTTTTCAGCTAGCCAGCATTTCCCTGTGTATGACACAGTGCATAGACTGGCATTCAGGAGCAACCTCTTTGACTCGGGTAGTGAAACCAGACAGCCGTCCAGTCATAGCTGCAGCCCCGTCTGTGCATATTCCAACACAGAATGACCAGTCCAGTTTGCGTAACATGTAGCTATTCAAAGACTTGAATAGTTCTGCCCCAGTGTGTCAGTTGGCAGCCGCAGTGCACACAACATATCCTCGTGCACATATCTTGAAATATATATCGCACATAAACCAGCAGTATTGCCTGGTTGTTGACATCGGTAGACTCGTCAACCTGGATAGCATACCATGGTGATTCGTTAAGCCGTTCCAACAGCTGTGCTTCGATGTCCTCTGCTAGGTCATCGACTCTCCTTGAAACTGTGGTAGCTGAAAGAGAAACCTGTGCCACCTTGTTAGCTGCAGCTTCTCCCAACAGTTCACAGCAAATGTCATTGGCAGCAGGCAGAATTAATTCTTCACCAACAGTGAAAGGCTTCTTAGCCTTAGCAATACAGCTAGCCACTAAGTATGACCCTCTCAGAGCACCAGCATTTGTGGAGGTGGTGGCTCTTGGCACTTGCTTCTGTCCCGCTTGCTCATGCCTTTTTCTGCTCAAAAAACTTAACGGGTTTGTCTTTAAGTGCAGGGTGCTTGAATTCGAGGTGCCGAAGCAGTTTTGAGGGCTTCATTGCCTCATTAGACAGCTTGTCTCCACATATCACACACAGGGGGCTTGGAGCATGCGAGTCAACGGTCGCATTAAAGCCATATTTTATGTACGAGTCGTATTTTCTGTTGAAGGAACCTTTTTTCTTTTTTGCAGTCTCGGCCTCAGGGGTCTCTGCATTATCATCGTTAGGCCTTTTATGCCCCCTACCACCTCTTCCAAAGAAACTCTCAAGTGATGTTTGGTTTTTACTCATTGAGTAGTTGTAGGTTAATATCTGACTGATGACCTTGTGTGCATAATGACCTCGCGTGCGTTCAAGTTCAACAGTGGGCGTGACAGGGAATGAGAAAGGTGCAGCTGACTCATATTGTTTCATAGCACCAAATCATATCGTTTCCTAGCAGCCCGGTAGCACATGCTTTGCAGCCCGGTGGTTGGGGACCACTGGCATACAGCATGGAAACAAGGACTCTGCACCACTGAGTAGACAATGAACAAGCCCCATTTACGCTGCCTGTATCAATGGTTATGAGGCGATGGTTAAAAGTTTCAAGTTCCTAAATGTAAATAACACAAACATTTCCAGCCCCATCAACAGTGGAGCCAAGAAAGTACAACAACACCTCTACTTCCTCAAAAATCTAAGGAAATTCAGCATGTCAAGGAACAGGCCCTTCAGCTACCCTGTTGTGTCAAACTAACCAAATTAGTAATCAAATGGTCAACTAATCTCTTCTGCCTACACAATGCAATATTCTTTCATTTTCCCCACATTCATGTGTCTATCCAAGAAGCCCCTAAATGCACCTGCCTCTACTGGGACACTAGCACCGCACCCACCACTATGTAAAAACTTGTCTGTCACATCTTCTTCGAAATGACTTTTAATGCATGCCCTCTGGTATTAGAGTTTTCAACCCTGGGAAAGAAATAGTGTATCTGCTCTACCTATGTCTCTCAATCACTTTATCTTAACACTATATTCTGCCTAGTTTTCCTTTCTACTTTCTCAATGTATGGAATTATCAGTCTTGAGGCACATAAACAAAAGCTTTCTGTTCGTTGGTATATGACAATAATGAATTATTCCAATATTAATCCTTTCTTTTATTTGCATCAACTCCACCCAGATTTCACCACTCACCTACACATAAGGGACAATTTACAGTGGTCAAATAACCTATCAACTAGAAACACACAAAATGAGGGACATAGCATCTACGAAAGAGAGTATAGTCGATGTTTCGGGCCGAGACCCTTCAGGACTGGAGAAAAATAAGATGAGAAGTCAGAGTCAGAAGGTGAGTGGACCTTCCCCCCCACCTCCCGCCTCAAGTCTTGGCCCGAAATGTTGACTGTACTCTTCTCCATAGATGCTGCCTGGCCTGCTGAGCTCCAGCATTGTGTGCGTTTTACTTGGATTTCCAGCATCTGCAGATATTCCCTTGTTTGTGACACCAACTAGCAATCTTAGGGATGAGGGAGGAAACTGAAGAACTAAGAGGAAATCTTGCGGACTGTGCAAATTCCACACAAATATCACCTGAAGTCAGGATTGAACCCATCTGCTTAGTATTATAGTGAGGCAGTTGCTCTGCTAGCTGAGCCAATCATTTCAGCAGTATTTACAGTCATGATAAAAATCACCCAGTGCTATGATTTGACATGCTGACCAGCAGATTTTAATCAATACTATTTTATTGATACTATTCCATAACCCATTTACAAATTGACTGCTCAAGTTAATTGGTAACACAATTTGTTTTTTGACAACATTGGGTAGAAACCAAATTTTTAAAAACTAACAGATTTTTGAAGTTGTGTCAAATCAAACTCAGTCAGTAGCAATCTGACTTCCAAATTAAAAAAAAGACAACTCAGGAAGCTGTTATTTAGCCCACGGTGCTTGCACCTATTGAGAAAGAGCAACCCAGCTTCGTAGACCTGGAGATCATGGCTCTTCAAATATGCACCCAAGTGCATCTTACATGTGATGAGAATTTCAGTCCTCTCAAAATGTACCAGAATCATGATTACAGAAATAAAGGGGGTTATATTCAGTTTGATGGGTCTCTATTGGCTCTCTGACAGAACAACTCACTAATTCTTGAAGACCTCCATTAAAACTGCCTCCACCACAAGTGCAGGTAAAACATTCCAGATCCCAATCCTACACCATGTAAAAAAGTCTTTGTGACAGAGTATATTCTTTGCCCCTTTACCTGATACTTGTGACCTTTAGTCCTTGACTCCAGCACCAAACAGAATTACCTTCCACTATTACTGTTCGTCATTTTACAGACAGTAGAATTGTACAGCATGGAAACAGACCCCTGGACTTAATGCCCATGCCAACCCAAGATGCCTATCTACACTAAATCTATTTACCTTTGTTTGGTCCATATGCCTCTACACATTTTCCATCAATGCATCTGTCCAAATATATTTTAAACATTATAACTGCCTCTGCGACTTCCTCTGGCAGCTCATTCCAAATACCAACACCTGTGTAAAATAAAACGCCCCTCAGGTTTGCTTTCACCTCTTACCTTAACCTTCTGATTTTAGACCCTATTACCTGTGGAAGAAGAATATCTACCCTATCTGTGCCCTTTATCATTTTCTAAACTTCTACAAGGTCACCCCTCAGTTTCCTTCACTCTAGAAGGATAGTTGTAGCTTATCTAATCACCCCTCATAGCTCAAACTTTACACTACAAGCAACCAACATTCCTATGACTCTTTCCTGCATCCTCCAGTGCAGTCACATACTTCCCACCAGGCACCAGAAGGCAAGCATACCTTATGCCTTTGTCACCACTTCCAGAAACTATGTTGTTTTACCCCCAAAGTTGGTTTTGTTTTTCAACACTCCCCAAGATCCCGCCATTCACTGTGTTTTTCCTGATCTGTTTTCACTTTCCAAAATTCATGACTTCATCCTTGTCTAGTTATTCCCTTGCCCACTTTCCTAGTTAAGATCATAAGATAGAGGAGCAGAAGTAGGCCATTCGGCCCATTGAGTCTGCTCCGCCATTCAATCGTGGGCTGATCCAATTCTTCCAGTCATCCCCACTCCCCTGCCTTCTCCTCATAAACCTTGATGCCCTGGCTAATCAAGAACCTATCTATCTCTGCCTTAAATGCACCCAATGACTTGGCCTCCACAGCCGCTCGTGGCAACGAATTCCACGGATTTACCACCCTCTGACTAAAGTTATTTTTCCGCATCTCTGTTCTAAATGGACGTTCTTCAATCCTGAAGTCATGCCCTCTTGTCCTAGACTCCCCTATCACAGGAAATAACTTTGCCATATCTAATCTGTTCAGGTCTTTTAACATCTGGAGTGTTTCTATGAGAAACCCTCTAATTCTACTGAACTCCAGGGAATACAGCCCAAGAGCTGCCAGACATTCCTCATACGGTAACCCTTTCATTCCTGGAATCATTCTCGTGAATCTTCTCTGAACCCTTTCCAATGTCAGTATATCCTTTCTAAAATAAGAAGCCCAAAACTGCACACAATACTTCAAGTGTGCTCTCACAAGTGCCTTATAGAGCCTCAAAATCACATCTCTGCTCTTATATTCTATACCTCTAGAAATGAATGCCAATATTGCATTTGCCTTCTTTACCACCAACTCAACTTGGAGGTTAAACTTTAGGGTATCCTGCACAAGGACTCGCAAGTCCCTCTGTAAATTCTGCATTTTGAATTCTCTCCCCATCTAAATAATAGTCTGCCTGTTTATTTCTTCCACCGAAGTGCACAACCATACACTTCCAACACTGTATTTTATTTGCCACTTCTTTGCCCATTCCTCTAAACCATATATGTCAAACTCAAGGCCCGTGGGCCAAATCCGGCCCACGGTGGAATTATCTTTGGCCCGCGAGATAATATCTAATTACTATTAAAGCTGGCCCCAGTAATCGAAGCGCCTATGGCGTATGATATGGCTAATGCTGAGTTTATTCAGGTACCAGGTTTTCAGGGTTTTTAGTGTTTATTCGGCAGTCTTCTTCATAAGAAACGGAATTTGTAAAGTGAAACACTTTGTAGTTATAGCAGAGACTGAGACACATGAGAGCAGGCTGAAAAAACGGAGGCAACGAAAGCTGTGTTCGCACGCGTCCGACTGATCCGGCCTGCATGAAGCTGCATTTTGCTCAATCCGGCCCGTGACCTAAAATGAGTTTGACACCCCTGCTCTAAACTATCTAAGTCTCTCCGTTTCCTCAACACTACTTGCTCCTTCACCCATTTTTGTGTCATCAGCAAATTTAGCCACAAATCCATTAATCCCATAGTCCAAATGATTGACATACATTGTAAAAAGTAGCTATCTCAACACCGACCCCTGTGGAACTTCATTGGTAACCGGCAGCCAGCCAGAATAGGATTCCTTTATTCCCAAATTGTTTTCTGCTGATCAGCCAATGCTGCACCCAAACTAGTAACTTCCCTGTAATTCCATGGGCTCTTATCTTGCTAAGCAGCCTCATATGCGGCACCTTGTCAATGTCCTTCTGAAAATCCAAGTAGACTACATCTACTGCATCTCCTTTGTCTACCCTACTTGTAATTTCCTCAAAAAATTGCAGTAGGTTTGTCAGGCAGGATTTTCCGTTCAGAAAACCATGCTGGCTTTGGCCTACTTTGTCACGTGCCTCCAGGTACTCCATAACCTCATCCCTACAATCAATTCCAACAACTTCCCAACCACTGATGTCAGGCTAACTGGTCTATAAGTTTCCTTTCTGTTGCCTCCCACCCTTGCAATTTTCCAGCCATCCGGTACAATGCCAGAATCTATCGATTCTTGAAATATCATTGTTAATGCCTCCACAATATCTCCAGCTACTTCCTTCAGAACCCA
This sequence comes from Hemitrygon akajei, assembly GCF_048418815.1. Classification (NCBI taxonomy): domain Eukaryota; kingdom Metazoa; phylum Chordata; class Chondrichthyes; order Myliobatiformes; family Dasyatidae; genus Hemitrygon; species Hemitrygon akajei. The sequence continues at coordinate 31,281,254 of NC_133143.1, forward strand.
AGGGTGCATTCCATCAGGTCCAGGAGATTTATCCACCCGCAGATCATTAAAGCTTCCTGAGCACCTTCTCAGTCTTAATTTTCACTGCACATACTTCACTTCCCTGACACTCTTGAATGTCTGGTATACTGCAGATGTCTTCCACTGTAAAGACTGATGCAAAATATACATTCAGTTCCTCTGCCATCTCTGCATCTCTCATTACACTATCTCCAGCGTCATTTTCTACTGGTCCTATATCTACCCTCGACCCTCTTTTACCCTTTATATAGTTGATCTACATTCCATTATAAACTTAAGACAACCTTCTTCACTGTCCACCACAGCACCAATTTTGATATCATCTTCAAAATTACCGACATGCTATCCTGATACTTGTCTCAATAATTGTTACATATGGCGAATAATAAAGGACCCAGCATCGATCTTTGCAGCAAACTAATGGCTACAGGTCTTCAAACTGAAAAGTGACCCTTCACTACAACTAAGCCAATTTTATATTCTATTTTCTATTCCTACCTGGATCCCATATATTGTCCTTCTGGACTGTAGGGACTTTGTCTAAAGACTTCTAACAAATCTCCCCTAAACCATTTTTTTTTTAAAAAGGAAAGGAAACAGTCTAAGCCTTTCTAATCCATCCTTTTAGCTATAGGCCCTCATGCCAGGAATAATTCTTGTAAATCTATTTAGGACCTTTCTATTGCCTTTACATTCTTCCTATAATGCAGTGACCAGAATTGAACACAATACTCCAACTAGGCCAGACCAATATTATAATGAAGATTCAGAATTACTCCCTTACATTTATATTCTGTGCATCACAGAAATTACACAAAAGTGTGTATGCCTGATCATTTTCTTAACCTTACTACTTTCTATCATTTGTGCATGTGTATTTTAATGTACAAATCCAACTACAAATTAATCTGCATCTTTTTTCTAGGTCAATTTTTTTTGTTATACAAATTTAGAAATTGTGTTGTACCAAGTTTACAGTAGGTCACTAACAACACTGACCCCCAGAAAATGCTATAATTCCACAAGCTCCAGTTTAAATATGATCATTTACTAAGGCCCTGTTGTCCCTACTTAGCCAACTTCTTACCCACAACATCAATACACATTCCACTTTACTCATAAACCTGTTGCCATCATAATCATGTACCCATTGAACCAACGAGTTAGAGCCAGCCCTTAAAATGTGCATTTACCTTAAACCCATTTCATTAACCTCACATTCCTCTTAATGTTATGCAGACTTAACTCACCTATACATTAAGGCCAACTTATAGTGGCCAATTCACCTTCCAAATAGCATGCCTCTGGGATATGGGAGGGACTGAGCAGCCACAGGGAAAACTCCACAGACAGCAGAAGGATTTCACCTCAGTCGCAGCAGCTGAGAGGCAAGAGCTCTACTAGCTGTGCCACCTTATCAAAAGCCTTCTGGAAGTCCATATACACATTTCAAATAGTGAGCTTTAGACCCCTACTAACTTCTGGGTGCAAAATGTTTCATTTCTCCTCTTTCCTTTGTACCAATTATTTAAAATCTATGCCCTTTTCCTAAGGGTAAGCAATCCTTCCTAAAGTTAAAAACAGAAAAAAGCTGGAAACACTCAGCAGGTCGGGCCATATTTGTCGGAAGAGAAGCAGAGTTAACCTTTCACTTTGCAGGCCTTTTTTTCTAAACGGTGGAGACAAAAGAAGCCCTTAATTTTGGGACGGGTGGAGGAAGATCTTTCTGATAAGGTAAAACCAGAGTAACCTTAAGATCTAAACTAGGTCAATTTAGATGAGGTTTACTTCAGAGACTATACCTTACCACACCCTCCTTTGTAGGTTTACTAGCTCGTGTTTTCTACTCAGTTCTAAGGATCTTTGGGCCGAAATGTTAACTAATTCTCATCACACGGATGCAGCCTGATTTGCGGAGTATTACCAATATTTTGTTTTTACAGCCAGCACCTTTCTAGTGTTTCCTACTTACTCAATTTAGGCCACTCCACCTTAATTAAGTCTCCATTCTTTTTTAGTTTCACAGGAAACATCTTCATATCTTTGCTTCTAACTGAAGTTTTCTAGTCCTAGCAATAACTTCAGGATTCCTCTGCATCCTTAATGGTGCAATATCTTTACTAGGAATCAGTACTGTAAACAGCCATCAAACCATGGTCTAATCAGCATTACATGCAGTTACAGCCACTGGTTTTAAATTCTATGCCTAAGCAAATAAAAAACCTGTAGGTTAATAATTTTCTCAACTATATCCTATAACTGGTATGGACTGCAAATTTCAAAAGTCCTTTTGTTTCTCCACATTACTTGATATTTTCCCATTACTTTATGTTTTCTTTCATGAACTAACAGGTTTGCAGCATAACAAGCAGAGAAACCAATATGCTCTTTAGAATGTAATTTTCAAAATGAAGATTTATTTCTGACAAAGCTCCAAGTACTGTACTGAGTCACTAGAATTACTTGGAAAAAGGAAAGTTAATGCAGTTTGCTTTCATGACACAATATAATCATACTGAACATACTCAGTTGTTTGGATACAGGCAAAAACTTAACAGAACCAGATTATTTAATTACTGTAAATACTGGGAAGCAGCATTTTCTGCCGAAGCATAGTATTGTATATCAATAAAGTGTTCTGTGTGACAACTTGACAATTCAACTTTTTGGAATCTTACAGATTACAGAGTAAAATAGCTGGATGGGTTCCTCTCCCCTCAAATGGTACATTTTTCTTTTCATTATTAATTATTGTAGCCATTCTGGTCACTGAAATAAAAATATTAAAAGTTACAGAGAAACTGCTGTAAACCACTTTTTAGAAGGAAAAAATACTGTGGTTATTGGAAAGCTACAGCATAGCTCATTGGATTCTACTCAATAGGCAAGAAAGATCAGTCAAAAGTTTCTTTCATCATACAGTTAAATTTACATAGTCTTTGGTGAGCCTTAACCTTATAAAGGGAAATTTCAAGATGCCAATTAAAAAAAAAAAATAACCACTAGGACTACATGCTGGAATTAGTACTAATAAACAAATCAGACAGAAGAGAGAGAGAACAAAGATACAATTAAAGTCATCAGGTCATATGCTGCTCACAATATGTGCCATCCATGCATTTCTCATCTAATCATCATGCACTCTGGACCTGGAAACAGCCATGCCTAACTCAATCTTAACTTTGAAAGTTTACAAAATCAGTCACCCAAGATTAGTCTTATGTGGTATCCATGCTGGATTGGGGGCTGACACCTGTGCGTTCGACTGTGGACCTCTGAGTGCTTGTTCTTGCCAACAACAATGCACCATAGAACATCTCACTCAGGGACTTGGGCTATTTTTTTATTGGGTGACTGTATGTTTACTGCTACCTTATCTTTACTAAATGTGCCTTGTGCTGTGCTTGACTGTTAGTACTGTGTTTTGCACCTTGGCCCTGGAGGAATGCTGTTTCATTTGGCTGTATTCATGTATGGTTGAATGATAACTAAACAAACTTGAACTTGAGATTTGAACTTAACTTAAATGTGTTCTTTTCCAATTGTTTTACATGCAGGTCTATAACTAAAATTACTCAAGTAAAATACAATACCTTAAGCAACCAGATTAGGATACGAAGCAATATATCACAAGTTCTCGATCTAAACCATGTAACTATGTTGAAGGATATCAAAATAAAAGGTATGAGTGACTAGTTCAGAAACTTTGAAGCAGTTATTTATGAATTTTGTTATAGATGGTGCATAGCCTACAATAAATATATGAAAATGACCAAGGTAGAAAAAAGGTACACTGATAGTCACTTACTTGGTGTAAAAGCAAATCGATGTTTGCATAGTTCACAATATTCTTTTCTGCTGTGTTTGAGCCACTGAACTAAACTGGAAGGAAAATAGAATGTCAGCAATTCAAAAAAATCTTCGTTTTTCAAAAACATGTCAGATATTTGTTAGTAAAATAGCTCCACTCACACTTGGAAGTTTACGGGAACTATGTAAATATTGAATTACTCCACTTTATACGGTCCTAATATTTTGCTTTCAGGTGTTCTCACCTATCAAATCTCTGTTGATATTGTTCACTGTGTTGGTCACAAAGTATCAATTAGTTAACTACCTTCGCCGTTAGGGCAGATACTGTCAACAAATTGTGTGCAATAGCAGTGAGGTCCACATCCAGTGCATCAATGAGTCAAAGATAAAAAAAAGATCCTGTCCAAAACAGAATACATACTCAAATACAGAACTGGACGTACTGTTTGTTAAAAATCTAGACCAGTAGTTATCTAAGCAACACACACAAAATGCTGGAGGTACTCAGCACGCTAGGCAGCATCTATGGGAAAAAAAAGTACAGTCAACGTTTTGAGCCGAAACATCGACTGTACCTTTTTTCCATGGATGCTGCCTGGCTTGCTGAGTTCCTTCAGCATTTTGTGTGCATTGCTCCAGCATCTACAGATTTTCTCGTCAGTAGTTATATAATATGGCTTGAAGATGATTTTACCAATTTGAAGCCAAGCATTCAGAGAACCCCAAATTTATAGCAAAAACATTATTTATGAAATGTAATCCATGGATATAAAAAAGTTGCTGAAAGTACAGTACCTATAAAAAGTATTCACACCCACCCCCGGAAACTTTCATGCATCATTGTTTTACAACATTTAATCACAGTGGATTTAATTTGTCTTGTTTGACACTGATCAACAGAAAAAGACTCTTTCACGTCAAAACGAAAACCAATCTCTACAAATTGATCTAAATTAATTACAAATATAAAAACAAAATAATTAATTGTATAAGTATTTCCCCCCTCCCCCCCCCCCCCCGCTTTAATATGACACACCAAATCATCACTGGTGCAGCCAATTGGTTTCAGAAGTCACATAATTAGTTAAATGGAGATCACCTGAGTAGTTTCAATTGATTGTAGTAAAAATATATCCGTATCTGGAAGATCCAATTGCTGGTGAGTCAGTCTCCTGACAAAATCTACACCATGATTGTAAAAGAACACTCAACTCCCTGAAAAGATTATTGAGAGGCACAAGTCAGGGATGGATATAAGAAAATTTCCAAGTCACTGAATATCCCTTGAAGTATAGTGAAGTCACTCAAGAAACGAAAAGAATATGGCAGAGCTATAAATGTGCATAGAGCGCCGGTCTCAAAAACTGAGTGACCGAGCAAGAAGAGGATTTGTAAGGGAGGCCACAAAGAGACCTATGACAACTCTGGAGGAGTTACAAGCTGCAGTGGCTGAGATGGAACAGACTGTGCATACAACAACTGTTGCCTGGATGCTTCACCAGTCAAAGCTTTCTGGGACAGTGGCAAAAAAAAAGCCACTGTTGAAAAAAACCTTACATGAAATTTCAGCTAGAGTTTGCCAGAAGGCATGTGGGAGACTCTGAAATCAGCTGGAAGAAGGTTCTATGGTCTAATGAAACCAAAATTGAGTTTTTTGGCCATCAGACTAAATGCTACACCACGCATAATCAAAAACACACCATCCCTACCGTGAAGCATGGTAGATATTGCATCACGCTGTAGGGATGCTTCACTGCAGCAGGGCCCTGGAATGCTTGTGAAAGCAGAGGGCACAATGAATGCAGCAAAATACAGGGAAATTCTGGAGGAAAACCTGATGCAGTATGCAAGAGAAGCATGACTTGAGAGAAGATTTGTTTTCCAGCAAGAAAATGACCCCCCCAAGCATAAAGCCAAAACTACACAGGAGTGGCTTAAAAATAACAAAGTTCTTGTCCTGGAGTGGCCAAGTCAGAGTCCAGACTTCAATCCAATTAAGAATTCGTAGCTGGACTTGAAAAGGGCTGTTCACTCACAATCCCCATGCAATGTGACATAGGGCGAGCAGTTTTGTAAAGAAAAATAGGGAAAATTGTAGTGTCCAGATGTGCAAAGTTGAGAGACCAGTCCACACAGACTCAAGGCTGTAATGGCCAAAGGTGCATCTACTAAATACTGACTTGAAGGGGGTGAATACTTATACAATCTATTATTTTGTGTTTTGTATTTGTAATTAATTTAGATCACTTTGTAGAAATCTGTTTTCACTTTGACATGAAAAAGTCTTTTCCTGTTGATCAGTGTAAAAAAAGTCAAATTACATCCACTGTGATTCAATGTTCTAAAGATGTAAAACATGAAAACTTCAGGGGGGTGAATACTTTTTTTATAGACACTGTATATTTAATAGCAACTTTCAAGATCTGTAGGATGAATTCTGGAAGTAGAAAGATTTTCAAGGCTATGAAAGAATAGGAATCAGCAGGGAGGATACACTTCGCCCACTGTATCATCCAACCACCACTTCTTGGTTAGAGACTGAGAAAGAGCAGATTTCTCTGCAGAGGCTGATAATGTAGGCTTTCTTGGTAATGGACTCGTACTCAAATATTTTAGATGCCCCAAATGAATTAAAACACTGAATGAGCTACTATTTATATTTCTAACTTTCAATTTAATGGTTTTTAAGATCTTGAATGTTACCTTATTACAGAAATACAGTGAAATTAATTTAAATTACTTCATAATTTGCGATATTCCAACCTTCCAGCTTTCATTTAATATCATTATCAGCAGCAAAAGAGTTTTAATCAACTTAAAAATTATTATTCTGTATATGAACATTACTGATGTTAATTTGCATACAAATACTTGAAGAAAGCCAACACTGGCAAAGAGTTCTCTCTCAGGAAAATTAAAATTGTCTGCCCAAAAGGTAACTATTCCATGCATAAAATATGACCCAACCTACCATTCCTGATGAATAAATTTTATACTGCCAGTGCACACACAAGGATGGTAAAGTGGTTTATCTGGTGTTCCTTCTGATCGACACACCCGACATATATCTACAAAAAGGAGGAAAATAATTTTTGGCATTGAATTTTTCCAGACCATTTTGTACATTTAATTGTATCAAGACAGGCTCATTCGTATATTTTCATAGAGACTAAAAAAATGTGCACTATTTATTCTGACAGTACAAACTAAAATATAACAAGCAAAAAAAACAAATATAGGGAACACAAACGATGTTCATTTACACACTAAATGTAAGGAAGTACAAATTCCATTTCCTACAACAGGACATCTGCATTTACTTGGAATGTTTCTGGCCGAAAATACTTCATTCATTGTAATTTTGAGGGCAACTTTCTCCCCCACAGTTGTCCCATAGTTCTGATTTCTATTTTATTGGCAAGAGGTTGCAATTTCCTTCCTTTTTAGGAAAGGAAAATAAAATAAAATAGGGAATAACAAAATCCACACCCAAAAAAACTTACTCATGCACACTTGCACAATATTAACATGAACTGAAACTAAAAGGACACAAGCTTTCTACTGATACTCGTGCATGTGAAGACACAATGTTTATTTGAAATACCAAAGACAGAATTTCAATACAGCTTATGCAACGTACCACCCACAGCAAAAACAAAGACCAAGAGTAATCATGTGGAAAAACTAGGGAAACACGCGATTCCTCAAAATCGCAGAAAATACTGCAGTAATCACGAGACAGAGAATTATACAATGCTACAGACATAAATAAAACACCTTTTGTATTAAAATATGAAATTCAAACTAACTTCTCTCTACAATATTTCATGCAGTCCAAACACAAAAAAAGTGCACTCCTTTGACAATACTGGGAAGAAATATAATTTTTGGTCAGTGCATTCAAATACCGCTGTATTGCAAAACTGATAAAATAATTGCTGCTCAAGATCAGCAAATCAGGCTCATTTATAGTTTCAATCAATCACAAAATACTTAGAATCATCATCCTTCTGAAAGACAACACGGACTGATACTACAGAGAAACCAAAACTTTATGCCTGTTTGGGTAGCGGAAATTCAGCCCTGTTGAATTCCACCAGGTTTCACTACTTAATGCACAAATAACATGTGATTCCACCCAAAGGTGGAAGGTATACAGTGGAGAACACACTTGGGCCCAATCTACATCCGACTCCTCAGACAGGATGAAGAGGTCAATACTCCCCAATGCCATTAGGCTTTACAATTCTACCGCCAGGACTTAAGAACTTTTTAAAAGCTATTATTAATGCTTTTTGAGATAGTGATTTAGATGCATATCATATTTTTTACTGAGTTAAGTATTGTATGTAATTAGTTTTGCTACAACAAGTGTATGGGACATTGGAAAAAAAGTTGAATTTCCCCATGGGGATGAATAAAGTATCTATCTATCTATCTATCTTTGGAATGCACGGAATGGTCCTCGCTTTCAAAGTTCAAAGTAAATTTATTACCGAAGTACATACACATATGTCACCACATACAACCGTGAAATTCATTTTCTTGTGGGCATACTCAATAAATCCAAAATAGAATAATAACCATTTTTGATATTATTTCAGTAGTTTTGTGTATTAATTTACAACCTCATCCTATTACTGCAATTTTGGGATTACCAGTGATGGACTGTAGTCATTTATCCCCTTCAGCTTGCCGTTTGATTGCATTTGTTACATTAATAGCCAGGAGATCCATTTTATTTAAATGGAAAGATTCTAATCCCCCTACTACATTTCAATGGTTTTCCCAAACTATAACATGTTTAAACTTAGAAAAAATTAGGAGTGGTACTATCGACCCTTCGGTTAAATTTGAAGAAAGTTGGAGGCCATTTATTCAACACTTCACATTGTTCAGCTGACACTTCCTCTTTCAGGATTTCTCAGTCTCTGGGGATACGTCAGCTACTTACATCCATTAAAAGTGACAGTCTCGTCACCTTGACTAATTTTTCCCCACACTGGGGCATCATCCCATTCATCCAGGTTTTCCACTTCCACAATATCTGCTCTTTTCATTCGGGCACTGCTAAAGTGACTTCCTTTTCTTACAGCCATAGTTTCTTCACTACTATAGCTTAAGAACATCTCATTTGTATATTAAACCTCTGCGCTCAAACCTTTTCTCCTGTCCAGAAGGACCATAGGTTATCTGGTTCTCACCTACCACCCTACAGACCTTGGCCTTTAAAGCAAGAGCTCCCAACCTGGGATCTGTGGACCCCTTGCTTAATGGCATTGGTCCATGGCATAAAAAAGTTTGTTGGAAATACATTTTAGATGGTACTTAGAATTTCTGCCATCTTGAACAATATTTCACTGTTTGACACCACCTATCAACCCCTTCCCCAAGTACACCAAAGGGAGCAAGTAGTTTACGATACCCTAATCTGTTTTCCCATCTCCATAAACCATCCCTTTCTCACAACATTTCCACCAAGCACCTGAGGGAGTTTCAACACCTGTGACCCAAACAGCCCTTTCTGCTGAAACAATGATTTACTTGCACTTTCAAGCTAATGCATTCCCTTCAACGCTCAGAATGTGGTCTCTACTAGGAACCAAAGGCAGCTGGGTAATTGCTTTCTCCAACCGAAGTAAAGGATTCACTTTGATTCCCTATCCTACTCTCATTTAGATCTGTCTGTGCCTTTATGCATATTCCAATGAGACCCAAATTAAGGTTGAGGAACAGCACCCCATCTACCAATTGGGCAGTTGCAGTTTTTGGGAATTGCAAGAAAAGTCAATAGTTTCAGGTAACTTGCACATTTTTTTGTTGTATAAGAACTGACCTTTTGTACTGTACTACCATCTATCTGTGACATTAGGTTAGACTTTCCTCACTTTACAGACAATCCCAAATGTCAGCAATGTTTCCAACATTCCTTATGTTTTCAAGTCTCATAAACAGTTGACTTGAATTCCACTTCTTTTACGTAACCTTTGCTTGTTCTTTTCCCTTAACTGGTTCTACTAACTGCCCTCATTAATCTACTAGTTGTGTTAACAGTGGATGACTTGAACAATTATGATTTCACCCTATCCAAGACAGTCCCTTTGCCCTATCCATCCATCCACAACTTTTTCTGCAACTTAAAGTAATTTGCTTTCTTCATTTTCCATGGTTCCGATAAAACAATCTTCAATCCTTAACCTATGACCTCTTGTTCTTGTCTCACCCAGCCTCAGAGGAAAAAGCTTGCTTGCATTTATCCTATCTATACCCTTCATAATTTTGTATCCCTCTATCAATTCTCCCTTCATTCTCCTACACTCCAGGGAAAACAAAGTCCTAGTCTATTCACCCCTTCTCTATCACTCAGGTCCTTAAGACCCAGCTAAATCCTGTAAAACTTTCTCTGTACTCTTTCAATCTTATTGATAACTTTCCTGTAGGTAGGTGACCAGAACTGCACACAATACTCCAAATTTGGCCTCAGCAAAGTCTTACGTAACTTCTACACAAACATCCCACCTGCTATACGCAATACTCTGATTTATGAAAGCCAATGTGCCAAAAGCTCTCTTTACAACACTGTCAACCTATGATGCCACTTTCAAGGAATTATAGATCTCTATACCCAGTGTGATGAAAAGCTGGAATAAGAAGAGAGCTGACATCATCAATCAGGAAATGGCTGCTGGAATTTCTGGGATATGTACCAAGGAAAGAGAAGCTCAAACATCTTGCAGTGACGGAAAAATTAATGGAAGAAAAAGCCGCAGTTGACAGCACATGATGTTCATGAGTTACATTAAGGGATAAACGGAAAAGTTTTAAATAGCTTACTAGAGCTTCTCAGATTAAAGACAGATGGAGGATCACGACTGCCCACGTCACAAAATGTGGCACGTAACGATGCTAATGACCAGATCATTATCAGTGCCCTACTGTTAACTGTGTAAATCATACCCTGGTTTGTATTCACAGATCACTCTTCTTGATGTGCCTCGCAAATGGAACTTTGTCAAGGGCTTTTTCAAAGTCTATGTAGACAACTTCCACTGCATTTCCTTCATCAACTTTCCTTAGTAACCTCCTTGAAAAACTCAAAGTTTGGTTAGACACAACCTACTACACACATAGCCATGTTGATTATCCCTTATCAGGCCCTGTCTTATACAAATACTTACATATTTTCCCCCTTAGAATACCTTCCAATAATCTATCCACTGTTGATGTTAGGCTCACCAGCCTAAAGTTTCCTGGCTTATTCTTAAGAGCCTTTCTTGAACAACATTGACTATCCTCTAGTCCTCTGCCAATGCACCCATGGATAAATACAGTTTTAATATTTCTGCCAAGTGTCATGAATCCCGTGACAAGTTGAAAAGGACCAGCAGAAATGGAACAGACCTGGAGTCTGGTTTATTATAAATTAAGACTATATTTATTACTACTATGAATTAATATCATTAAAACCGGATAATACGATACAGGTTATAAACTATTTTTTATATTTATATCTCCGTAGATGTCTGTGTGGGGATACAAAGATAACAGTCCCAGAGGTAGATATCAGTCTTACGGTGTCAGGTAAGTTTAAGCAGTTCAGTTCACTTTGTGTTGCGTCAAGTTGAATTGATGGAGAGAGAGTTAATTGAGTTGATGTTTACGTTGGCAGCTTTAGTTGTTTTTGCTTCCGAAGCCTTTACAGTCACTTCGTGTGAACCCCACACAGACACAGATGGACAGAGCCCCTTCTAGGGAATGGTCTACTAACCTACGGCACGGGTTCATCACCAGCAGACCCCCACAGACAAGCTCTTATCCACACTGGATTTTAATCGGAAATTAATCGGTCCGTGGCCTCTTTCTTTCTTTCTTTTTAAATCTTTTTATTAATTTTTAAACAAACATAAATGAAACATGAATACAAAGTGTTTGAGAGTACATAACTGATAGTTTAAGTAGACATTCAAATATATATCAATATATATAGCTTCCCAAACTCATAGTGTTTATGAACAAAAGAAACAAAAAGAAAAAAAAAACAAAAAAAGAGAAGAAGAAAAAACACTAACCAACATGGGCCATTGCATAATGTTAAATACATACAGTAGTGCCAATAACTCCGAACCTCCATCCAAATAATTAAGGATAATAAAAGTAAGGTTTAGGAAAAGACATTTTAACTCATATGAAAATGTTGAATAAATGCTCTCCAAGTTTCTTCAAATTTAACTGAAGGATCAAAAACAACACTTCTAATTTTTTCTAAGCTCAAACAAGAGATAGTTTGAGAAAACCACTGAAATATAGCTGGAGGATTAATTTCTTTCCAATTCAATAAAATAGATCTTCTAGCCATTAATGTAACAAATTCAATCATTCATCGAGATGAAGAGGATAAATGAGTATTATCCACCATTGGTAAACCAAAAATTGCAGTATAAGGATGCGGTTGGAAATTGATATTCAGAACTCTTGAAATAATACTGAAAATATCTTTCCAGTAATTTTGCAAACAAGGGCAAGACCAAAACATATGGGTCAATGAAGCAACATCAGAATGACATCTGTCACAGGCTGGATTAACATGAGAATAAAATCGAGCAAGTTTATCCTTAGACATATGAGCTCTATGTACAACCTTAAATTGTATTAGGGCATGTTTAGCACAAATAGAGGACGAATTGACTAATAGTAAAATTTTCTCCCACTGCTCAGTGGATATAAGACAATGAAGTTCTTCTTCCCATTCCTTCTTAATTTTTTTCTGATACATCTGGCTGTATTTTCATGATCATATTATAAATGACAGCTACTAAACCCTTTTGACAAGGATTCAGAGCTAAAATTCTTTCCGTAATGTCCAATGGACATAGTTTCGGAAAAGACTGTAACTCATTATACAAAAAATTTCTAACTTGCAAATATCTAAAAAAATGTGTTTTAGGTAAATTATATTTATTAGATAGCTGTTCAAAAGACATAACGTTATCATCCAAAAACAAATCACGAAAACATGTTATACCTTTTGTTTTCCATAAAAGAAAAGCTTGATCCATAAAAGAGGGCCGAAAGAAATAGTTAGATATTATAGGGCATATATGTCAAACTCAAGGCCCGCGGGCCAAATCCGGCCCGTGGTGGAATTATCTTTGGCCCGCGAGATAATATCTAATTACTATTAAAGCTGGCCCCAGTAATCGAAGCGCCTATGGCGTATGATATGACTAATGCTGAGTTTATTCAGGTACCAGGTTTTCAGGGTTTTTAGTGTTTATTCGGCAGTCTTCTTCATAAGAAACAGAATTTGTAAAGTGAAACACTTTGTAGTTATAGCAGAGACTGAGACACATGAGAGCAGGCTGAAAAAACGGAGGCAACGAAAGCTGCGTTCGCACGCGTCCGACTGATCCGGCCCGCATGAAGCTGCATTTTGCTCAATCCGGCCCGTGACCTAAAATGAGTTTGACACCCCTGTAATAGGGCATGATAAAATAAACTTATTCAAACCAAAAAAATTACGAAATTGAAACCAAATTTGCAATGTGTATTTGACTATAGGATTAGTTATTTGTTTATTCAATTTAGATAAAGAAAAAGGAAGTGAAAATCCTAAGACTGAAAACAACGAAAAGTCTTGTACAGATTTACATTCCAAATTTACCCATTGTGGGCAAGCAGCTGTAGTCAATTCCTGTGTCCAAAATATTAAACATCGTATATTAACTGCCCAATAGTAAAATCTCAAGTTTGGCAAAGCCAAACCGCCCTCCTTCTTAGGCTTCTGTAAATATTTTTTGCCTAGTCTAGGATTTTTATTCTGCCACAGATAAGATATTTTGGAGTCAACAATATCAAAAAAAGATTTAGGAATAAAAATTGGTAATGCTTGAAATAAATATAAGAATTTGGGTAATACCATCATCTTAATAGCATTAATTCTACCAACCAATGACAAAGACAGTGGACACCACCTGATAGCAAGTTGCTTAATTTGGTCAATTAAGGGTAAAAAGTTAGCTTTAAATAAATCTTTATGTTTTTTAGTAATTTTAATACCTAAATAAGTAAAATAATCTGTAACAACTTTAAATGGTAAATGATTATTAATTGGAACTTGCATATTTAATGGAAATAATTCGCTCTTATTAAAATTCAATTTATAACCAGAAAAGTTACTAAACTGAGCAAGCAAGGACGAAATAACAGGAATAGATCTTTCAGGGTCAGATATGTATAGTAACAAATCATCAGCATATAATGATAACTTATACGTCCCCTCCCCACGAGTAATACCCAAAATATTAGGTGATTCACGAATGGCTATAGCCAAAGGTTCTAAAGCGATGTCAAATAGTAAAGGACTTAAAGGACAACCTTGCCTTGTACCACGGAATAACTGAAAAAAAGGAGATCTTTGATTATTGGTAAAAACCGAAGCCAGGGGTTTATGGTATATTAATTTAATCCATGATATAAATTTTGAACTAAAATTAAAATTCTGCATCGTGTTAAATAAATATGGCCATTCAACTCTATCAAATGCTTTTTCAGCATCTAAAGAAATGACACATTCTGGTATTTTGGGTGAAGGAGTATAAATAATATTAATTAATTTTCTAATGTTAAAAAATGAATAGCGATTTTTAATAAATCCAGTCTGATCTTCAGAAATGATTTGAGGTAATATATTTTCTAATCTAGTAGCCAAAATTTTACTAAAAACCTTAAAATCCGTATTCAGCAAGGATATAGGCCGATAGGATGCACATTCAATAGGGTCCTTATCTTTTTTAAGAATTAAAGAAATAGAAGCTTCATAAAAAGATTGTGGCAATTTGCCTATAATTAACGCATCTTTAAAAATTTTACAAAGCCAAGGAGAAAGTATAAAGGAAAAAGATTTTAAAAATTCTGCAGAATAACCATCTGGACCAGAAGCTTTACCGGAATTCATTGAAAAAATAGCCTTTTTTATTTCAGTTTCCATGATAGGTGTATCTAATAATACACTATCCTCTGCTGTTAATTTTGGAATATTCAATTTCCTTAAAAATTCATCTATTTTAGAAGAATCCTCAGCAAATTCTGATTGATATAAGGAATTATAAAAATCTTGAAAGGCTTTATTTGTCTCTTTATAGTCGATCGTCAGAGTGCCATCTTGTTTACGAATCCTAGTAATCTGTCGTTTAACCGAAGCGGCTTTCAATTGATTAGCCAATAATTTACCAGACTTATCTCTATATACATAAAACTGGGTTCTAGATTTAATTAACTGATTTTCAATCGAAGAGGATAATAACAAACTATGCTCCATTTGAAGTTCCACTCTTTCTTCATAAAGTTCTTTACTGGGGGTCACTGAATAAATCTTATCAATTGCTTTGATTTTATCAACCAATGTTAATATTTTAGAATTAGTTCGTTTCCTAACTCCAGCAGAGTATGAAATAATCTGCCCACGAATAAATGCTTTAAAAGTGTCCCATAAAATTCCACTAGAGATCTCTGCTGTAGAATTTGTTGAGAAAAACAAATCAATTTGTTGATTGATAAAATTGACAGTCTAAATCCTGCAATAAAGTAGAGTTGAACCTCCAAGATTTAGCATTAATAGATGAATCTAATATCTTAATAGATAACTTCAAAGGTGCATGATCAGAAATGGTAATAGAGTCATATTTACAATCGATAACATCTGTAAGTAAACTGTGATCAATGAAAAAATAATCAATTCTTGAATAATTATGATAAACATGAGAAAAGTATGAAAACTCTGTCATTGGGGTGTAAAAAACGCCAAATTTCACAAATTGCTGAATCAGTCATAAAGGAGTTGATAAGAGAGGCCGATTTATTCGGAAGAACTTGGGTGAGCTTGGATCTATCCATCGAAGGGTTTAAACAACAGTTAAAATCCCCACCCATTATCAGTCTGTACTGATTCAAATTGGGAAAGGATGTAAATAGACACTTAAAAAATTCAGGACAATCAGTGTTTGGAGCACAAACATTAACTAAAACAACTTTTTGATTAAAAAGTAGACCAGTAATAAGCAAAATTCTACCTTGTGGGTCTGAAATTGTTTCATGATGTATAAAGGAGGTTGAAGAATCTATAAAAATGGAAACGCCTCTTACTTTGGCTTGAGAATTCGAGTGATATTGTTGTCCTTTCCAAAACCTAAAAAAGCGTTGACTATCCACCTTCCTTACATGAGTCTCTTGTACAAAGATAACATTAGCATTCATTCTATGGAATACTTTGAATATTTTTTTTCGTTTGATCGGATGATTTAAACCATTAGTATTCCAAGAAACAAAATTAATAACCCTATCCATTTTGACAATATTTATTACAATTAACACAAGGTTAAAAAAAAGATGAACTCATGAATCCGGAAGAGGGAAGTAAGTTCAAGGAGAAACTGGAAGTCACGGCACTGCAAACATTTTTGTAGTTTCATATGAGCCCATGCAGTAAAACTAAGCAAAAAGAAAAGGAAGAAGAAAAATCCCCCTCCCTCCACCCTCAAAACCCCAGGAAAAAAGCCAAAAAGAGGCAAGCAAGCAATCTAACACTAAAATTACCCCCATGTCTCAAGACGGCAACTCAAACAAAAAAAGTTGAATAAAAGATACAAACCACCCATATTATAAGAAAGGGTTGGTATAACAAAAATTAAAATATAAAATTAGTACTATATATATATAAAACAAAAGGAATAAAAAAAAATTAAAATGATAAAACCCATAAATGAATAATACTGAATTAGTGTTTTAAAAGAGAGTTTAAAACTTATTCAAACACATCAAAACGGATGTAACGTTCCAAGCACTAAAGCCTTTCAGGAAGAAGAAACGACATTTTGTTTTTAAAAAAATCTTAATATTTGAACGTTAAAAATATTAAAAAAGTGTATACGAACTTAAAAGAAAACCCTAATAAATTGTTTTCAAAACAGATTAATCATATGCAAAAATAATAAACTCAGAATAAACCAAAAACAAACTTTTACCATGTATAAAAAATACATGTAAGCCATACATAAAAAAAACATCATTTTATAAAAGATCCAAATCTTATAAACTAATTATTACATTAGTCAACCTGATAAAATGTTATTCTTCCAGAAAACTTTGAGCATCTGCTGGAGATTAAAACAACCGATAAGTTACCTCTTCGAGAGAAACTCTCAAATGTGCTGGAAATAACAGCGCTTGCTTGTAGCCTTTCTGATGAATTTCAGACATAACCGATTTAAAAGCCATTCTTGCCCGTAAAACTTTGGGACTGTAGTCTTCCAGAATACGGAATTTAAAATCTTGAAAGCTGATCATACCCTTTTTCCGTGCAGCCCAAATCAAACGCTCTTTGGTATGAGGATAATGGATCCAGAGAATTACTTGTCGTGGTTTCAAACGTGAATCTGAATGAAAACGAGAAATGCGATGTGCACGGTCGATTATTAAAGGGGAATCCAGTACTTCTGAGCCAAAAACATCCATTAAAAATTTGGAGAAAAAAACAGTGAGATCGCCATTCTCAAATTTTTCCGGAATCCCAATTAACCGAAGATTTTGTCTTCGAGAGCGGTTTTCAAGATCAGTAATTTTAGATTTATAACGATCCACCTGTTGAGAAGTCGAAGTTTGCTGTTGTTGCAAAGTCTCAATTATACGATCTCTCTTACGAGTGGCTTCTTCAAGAACTAAAATACTTGCTTGTTGTTTTTGTGACTCCAGTGTAAGTGCTTGAAGTTTTGCGTCAAATGTCTTTAAAATTTCATCGAACGTAGAAAGCTTTGCGGTTAACTTACTCTCCAGTTTTCCAAGTCTGTCGTCCATAAGATTCGCAATTGCTTCTAAAGTTACCGGTTCTTTCGTCTGTTTCGATTCCTTTGCTTTAGACATTTCAGCGAGTTGAAAATGATTCAAACAGTTGAAAAAAATTTCATATGTTTAAACCCCTTTAGAATAGGTATAAAAAGATCAATTAGGGGGTGTTTGTAGGTTAAAAAGAAGTAAAAGGTTTGGAGCAAAGCCTAAAACCGCTTCACTCCATAAGCGCCATCTTGAGACCTCGGTCCGTGGCCTCCACCCTCGTGGTGGTCTTAAACTCCACCACTGGTTTCTTGGGTAGCTTCCACAATTCTCCCATGTCGTGTCTCCTCTGCCGTTATCAGACCCAAAAGCCTCAACTTTTATATTCCATTCGAAATTCCAGCCATCCGTTAGCTCAACTGGTCTGAGCTGTTACCAACTCGTGTCTCAGCTGGCGCCATACTCTCTTTCTCTCAAGGTCACAATTAAAAGTGTTATCAACACCAAGTCAGAGTCCTCTCTCTCTTTTAATTGCCTCCTTGTTCATTAGACTGCTGAATTTTCTAGCAGTTTCTCACCTGCATGACACCTTACCCCTTTTGGGAAAATTTTGATCTTTGAGCAAAATTTTGCTCACTCACAGACACCAAGCACTACATTCTACTTCACAAAGTGTACATTTAGCATTTACACAGTTCATCAGCATTTTTTAAAAAAAACATCGGGATAGGCAATCCGCAATGACATTGTCCGTACCCCTTAAGTGTCTTATCTCGATATCAAACTGCTATAAACACAGGCTCCAGTTTAATAAACGCTGATTTCGATCGTTAATCTTATCTAAAAACACCACAGGGTTGTGGTCAGTGTACACCACTAACGGCTTTTGAGCGGCACTGACATAAACCTCGAAATGTTGTAATGCAAAAATGAGGGACAGCAATTCTTTTTCTATTGTCGAGTAATTTTTCTGGTGCACATTACATTTTTTGGAAAAGTATGCCACTGGATGTTCAATACCATCATCTCCCCTCTGTAATAGCACCGCCCCTGCAGCTTCATCGCTAGCGTCCGTCGCTAGGGAGAACGGCTTTGTGAAGTCCGGTGCCTTTAGCACTGGATGGTGACACAAGATACCCTTTAACTGTTCGAACGCCTTTTGGCAACGCTCTTCCCACACAAATCGTTCACTCTTTCCCAACAGTTTTGTCAGTGGAAGGGCAATATCCGCAAAGTTCTTGCAAAATTTTCGATAATACCCCACCATACCTAAAAACCTTCTCAAGGCTCTCTTACCCATTGGAACGGGTACATCAGTGATAGCCTGCACTTTCCTTCTTTCACAGGAGCCAGTTGACCCTGGCCCACCACATAACCAAGATACGTGACCCTGGTGTGACCAAACTCACTCTTGGCAAGATTCACTGTCAGATTAGCTCACTGTCAGAGTGACGGTCAAATAATTTCTCTACTGTTACAATGTGTTCCTCCCACATGTCGTTCCATACTACTAAATCGTCAATATATGCCCCACTATTCTTCAAGCCTTGAATCACAGAGTTTATCATATGTTGGAATGTCTCAGGGGCATTTTTCATCCTGAAAGGCATCACATTATACTCATACAACCCAGAAGGGGTGACAAATGCCGATATCTCTCGAGTCCTATCAGTTAAGGGAACGCACCAGTACCCTTGACCAGTAACTTGTCATCCCCTTGCCTGAAAAGACTATCCCAACCAACACCTTTCCGATCCTTCCTGATGCCATCAAAATTGGCCTTTCTCCAATTTAGAATCTCAAACAAGATTATAAACTAGGACCAGTCTTACTCTTTTACACACAATTGGACTTCTGTTTGTTCAATTACAACATCTACATAAAGATAAATTATATGCTTCCCATCTTCAAAATCACTTAAGTGTCAATAGTCTAATACATTCTATATTATACGTATATTCCAGGATATATTTAGTAATGGAAACTGCATATTAAGTATTACATTTTCACTTCCCTTAATAGCAGCTGCTCTTTAGCTTTATCAAAGGCTTCATGAAAAATTGGTAGATAATTTTTAGAAATAAATATTCCAGTAAAAACTCACAAAAACTGTTTCTCAAATTACATCCAAGTGTCAGAGGTGAATGGACTTTGAACAGGCTTGAAATTGGCAACTAGCATAATTATTAGGGGCAACAGCACTTCAAAGATGGACTCAAGATGGCTTTTTGCATCAACTGAAGCATATTCTCGCATTTATTGGTGGTACTGTTGAGGAGATATAAACTTTAACTTTGTTCATATGACTTCCCTGGAATAAATTATTTTAAAATGATTTTTAATGAGGAAACATTCACCCCTGCCTGTACTAGGTTGAAGCTTGAGTGCTAAACAGTCACATCCAGCTGAGCATAATTCATGGCTATTCATTCGGAACCATCTAAATTGTTAAGTTACTAAATAATCCTGTTTCTGATGTGAGCCCTTCACAGATCCAGATTCATTTACCACAGAAACATACAGTGGTGAAATGCATCGCTTGCGTTAACAACTAACACTACCTAATGATGTGGGGGTGGGGGGCACCTCGCAAGTGTTGCCACACATTCCAGCGCCAACATAGCATGCACACAACGCTCAGCAGAACAACACAGAACACAAAAAGCAATAAAACAGCAGCAAAACAAGCCTCATTCCTCCTTTCCACCCATGCACACAGTGCTCCAACCCCAGGAAAGGCTGTCCTTGGCCTTCAGCTGACAGACGTATTTGCAGACAGTGGGCTTCGACTACTGCGGCAGACTAACAGACCCAGGCTTCCATAGACTTCTCAACTTCCAATTGACCTTAGAACTGACTCCAGGACTCGCTTATCATGACAAATATGATCGCTGAACACTAGGCCCCAAACTCCAAATTCATCAATTTGCACAAATATGGGGTCACTGGCCCTCATGCCTCCTGCCTGCACAGAACTTCAATCCCACTGATGATGCCTTGACCTGTTTGGGGGAGGGGGCGGCCACCAGCCCTCATCCTCGCTGGTCTGCTAGCCTGACATTCGACCATGGATGTCCCCTATCCACATCACCGTCTTCAAACCGGAGCAGAGGACTAGACTCCAGCCTGACCTCCAATTTCCCCCACATTCCTGTCCCTAAACCCTAACGTGACACCTAACACCCTTCTCTGTTGGCACAACCACCCCTACGAACCTAAAAAAACTAAATCTGAACCAAGGCCTCTGCAAAATTTATACCCAAACCATTAAACCAAATTGATCAGCTTGGCACACACACAATTGAACTAACAGTTTTGGTAAAAAAAAAAGCTGCAATGTAATTCCTACCTGATGTACTTCAGGTTGAAATTAAAACAAAAATACTGAAAACAGTCTGTACGTAGAAAAAGTAATGCTGATGTAGCAGGTCTGAGATTTTTTATCAGAACTTAAGGTTACTGGCTAATTCTCAAAAGGCTTGTCACAGTCTTTATCCCACTAGCTCAAAATTCAAAGGCAGTATTGAGGGAACAGATGGAAGTAAAAAGTACAAAGTTTTGTGTCACATTCTTAAGATCATGCTCTGATTTGCTAAAAAAAAGTCACTGTGGTGCAGGCTAAAGTCCTCAGGGAATAAAATGCACTTCTTAAGGTTTCCTGTGTATTTTAACAAAGATAGTACAGGACAGTTTAAGGAAATTGTTTGTCAATAGTCACCTTCAGTATGGGTAGATAGATTTCAATGTTTATCGACTGAGATTGATTTAAACCACATTACAGCTAAAGGAATGAGACACTAGGGTAACCTGAATTAATTCTGAGGATTTCTAGGGTCACTTCCTCACATTTACCTTTAGGTTATCACCCAAGGTACGTATTATCTACCTGACACCACAGTTCATATTCTGGAACAGTTTTGGCTAAACTGCTCCTAAACTAAAAATGAGCATTAAGGCAGCATTTTATGGGCATCAGCAGAACTGTATCTCTCCACTATTATCAACAAGCATTATCATAAGGCAGATGATCAAGCCTAGTTCAATAAGGCTTGGAAAAGCATGTTAGGAATAGCAACCAGCAGAGAAAATCCATCTGTAATCCCTGACATTCAATAGCATTACTGTCACTGAATCCCCCAATATGAATATCCTGGGGGTGTCACCATCAGTCAGAAACTGGAGTAGCATATACACAATGTGGGAACAAGAGCAGGCTCGATATTGGAAAACCTGAAGCAAAATACTCACTTCTTAAAGGCTCAAAGGCCGTCTACAATCTACAAGGTACAAGTCACAAGTATGATGGAATACACTCCACCCACTCACTCCACTACCAACACACAGCAGCAGTTAGTAGTATCTACAGGATACTCTGCAGCAACTCAGCAAAACTCCATAGACAACACACCGCAAACCCACAAACTCAATCAGCCAGAACAAGCCCAGCAAAAACATGGGTACATCACTACCTGGAGGCTGCCCTCTAAGATAGACATCATCCTGACTTGGAAATATATGTAACACAAGAAAGTTTGCAGATGCAAGTAATCCAAAGCAACACACACAAAATGTTGGAGGAACTCAGAAGGTCAAGCAGCATCTATGGAAATGTTTAAACAGTCAATATTTCCTTGTCAACTTGTCCACAAGTAGGGTCTAGGCCAGAAATGACTGTTTATTCATTTCCATAGATACTGTTGGAAATATACTGCCATTCTTACACTATTGCTGGTTTAAAATCTTGTAACTTCCTCCCAACAACATATGTACACCCATACTTCAAAAAGCAAGGTGTGAGAAGCTTACCTGTTTGCTTTTGTTTCCTGGCATAACTGGTGTTTAAATTAGGCTTAACTGAGGACTCTATTTAAGCAAAAACATAGCTGCTTTTTTCTGATTTGCTGAGCAATTCCAGCAACTACAGATTTGTTTTTCACATTCCCAGCATCAGTATTTTTTAAAATTTTCTATCCATCCCAGGGCATTGACGACTTCACTTTTGAAAGTTAAGACAATTCCATTCTAATCATGTTTACATTTCTTATTAGTTTATTTCTTCCTCAGAACGATTGCTCTTAGAACTGCTTTTGCATTGATGAATCACCCAGAATAAATCACAAGAATTAGTTCACTCAACTACAAAATTAAAACAAAGGGAACCTGATTTAAACTTTATAGACACATCCTCCAAGACTTCAGAATGTGTACATAATTACCGCGCATGAGATCAAAGCTTGGCCAATGAGATCAGCTGAATGAGGTCAACGAGGGCAGCTGGGCAGCATAGCAGTTAGCTCAATCATTTTACAGCATAAGCTTTGTAAGATTGGGGCTCGATTCTTCCCACTGTCTATGAGAAGTCTGTATGTTTTCCCCATGAATGTTGAGGTTTCATCTGGGTACTGCAGTTTCCTCCCACATTCCATAAAACAGAATTAAGTCATTGGCCTATCAGTCTGCTCCAACATTCTATCAATGCTGATTTATTATCCCCCTAAACCACATTCTCCTCCCTTCTCCCCAAAATCTTTGATACCCTCAGTAGTCAATAACTGATCAACCTCTACTTTAAATATACTCAACACTTGGCCTCCACAGCCTTCTGTGGCAATGAATTCCACACATTCACTACCCTCTGGCTAAAGAAATTTCTCTTCATTCCTGTTCTAAAGGAACATCCCCCTATTCTCAGCTGTGTTCCATGGTCCTCTATACCCTAAACATCCTCCCATATCCACTCTATCTAGGTCTGTCAATATTCAATAGGTTCCAATGAGATTCCCCCCCTCATTCTTCTAAACTCCAGCAAGTAGAGGCCCAGAGCCATTGAATGGTCCTCACACATTAATCCTTTCATTCCTGGAATCATTCTCATGAACCTCCTCTAGACCCTTTCCAATGTCAGCAATCTTTTCTTAGTTAAGGGGCCCAAAACTGTTCACAAATACTCCAATGCCTGTCCACTCAAGATGAATTCTGGCACTGTATTTGTCTTCCTTACCACTGACTCAAAGTTCAAAGTAAATTTATTATTAAAAGTACATATACGTCACCAGGTACAACTCCGAGACTCGCTTTCTTGTCGGCGCATTCAGTAAAACCGAGCACCGTAATAGAATCATTGAAAGACCACAGCAAACAAAGTGGACCAATAACTACTGCGCAAAAGGCAGCAAACTGCGCAATCCAAAAGAAAAATAATAATAATAAATAATTAAGCAATGAATATCAAGAACATGAAGAGTCCTTGAAAATGAATCCACATGTTGTGGGAACAGTTCAGTGACTGGGCAAGTGAAGTTGAGCGAAGTTATCTTCTCTGGTTCAAGAGCCTGAGGGTTAATAATTGTTCCTGAACCTTGAGCTGCAAATACTGAAGTTCCTACACCTTCTTTCTGATGGCAGCAGCGAGAAAAGAGCATGTGGTGGGTGTCCCTGATGACAAATGCTGCTTTCCTACGATAGGGCTTCATGCAGATATACTCAACGGTGGGGAGGGCTTTACCCATGATGGACTGGGCCGTTTCCACTACCTTTTTTTCAAGGGCACTGGTGCTCATACCAGGCTATGATGCAACCCAGTCAACCTACTCTATACATCTAGAGATCTATAAACATTCATTTCAACCTGCAAGTTAATCTGTGGGGAATCCTGCATAACTCCCAAGTCCCTTTGCACCTCTGATTTCTGAATTTTATCCGTTTAGAAAATGGTCTACATCTTTATTCCTTCTACCAAAATGCATGACCTTGTGCTTCCCTACACTATATTCCTTCTCCCACTTTTCACTTTCTCTGAATCTGTCCAAGTTCTTTTGCAGACTCCCTGCTTCCTCAACACAACCTGCTCCTCCAATTATCTTTGTATCATCTGCAAACTTGGCCACAAAACCATTAACTCCGTCATTGCAAAGAATAACGGTTTGGGGTGAGTTGTGGGCAACTACATTGGTGCCAGAAGTCTGGCTACAATCCCAGGACAACCATTCTAATTTGATTTGACTTGACGCAAACAACACGTTTCACTATGTGTTTCAACGTACATGTGACAAATAACGCTAATTTTTAATATGAAAATACAAAGTTAATCCAAAATTTTATCTTCAGCTAATTCTAAGAATTTAGATCAGTAAGCATAGTGGTCTTCTACCACAGATACCTACTCTCAGATTTGGAAAGTAAATTTGACTAGGGTTTACTCCTCTCAATTGTAATTTAGTTCTACATTGGCCAACTTAAACTGCAATACTGTGGAAATTGTAATCCCAAAATATCAGGGCTCTTTTGTAATGTAGCTTATCTCCTGATCACCAAGCACAGAGTTCAAAAAGTCACCCAAGTGCAACTTCACCAGTCTCTGACCAAAGAATTAGTCTCAATCTATGTTTAAGCTACAGAGGTACAATACATCTCATTCCTTCAACCATGCAGGTTCATTCTGATGCAGCGCCACTGATTAACCTGTTATTCTACCTCAAAAATTCCAATAGTACTGGCAGCACATTTTGCATCAAAGTTTTCAAAATTTGGTCCATTTCACTCAGGGCTTGATTTTAAAGCACAACAGAAATTTTCAATAGGAGGTCAATCAACTCTACATCCACTACCACCAGAAATTTTACTCTTATCAATGGCAGTGGCACATTGGATAATAAGTGAAACACTGTGGGACTACTAAACATCCTTCAGAAAGTGATTGCTATACTTCTGATAAATATGAAGTAAGACTATGGTTAAATTCCAGCAAATGATGATTGATGTCACTTATACAGTAATATAACGATGCAAAGTTCCAGATGTACATTTGAGTTTGGCAATTCAAGCAGCAGATTACCAATTTCAAAGTTAGAGAAGTGTTACAAGATCATCCACAAAAGATGACCCACCCACACCACTTTAATCTCACGCTCAAGACAGCCTATCGATCCTCAAAGTCGACAGACTCTGAACAGCAGACTCAGGTTACAACTGCAATTCCCCTTTAAGAAAATATCAGGAGGGAAGGAGCGCTGGGCTACAGGAATGATTGAAACACAGAGGCCTTATACCCTCATTCCCAACATTCTACTGGCAAATGTATAGTCTATGAAAAATAAAACTGAAGAGCTCCGAACAAGATTGTGAGTACCAGAGGGATATTAGAGACTGCTGAGTACTTTGCTTCATAGAAATGTGGTTAACTCTGCTATTTTGGACACAGTGTTGCAGCCTGATGGCTTCATCATTCACTGTAAAGACAGGTCAGTTGCGTCAACAGACAGTAGGTGCAGGAGTAGGCCATTCGGCCCTTCTAGCCAGCACCGCCATTCACTGTGATCATGGCTGATCATACACAATCAGTACCCCGTTCCTGCCCTCTCCCCATATCCCTTGACCCCGCTATCTATAAGAGCTCTATCTAACTCTCTCTTGAATGCATCCAGAGACTTGGCCTCCACTGCCTTCTGGGGCAGAGCATTCCACATATCCACCACTCTCTGGGTGAAAAAGTTTTTCCACATCTCAGTTCTAAATGGCCTGCCCCTTATTCTTAAACTGTGGCCTCTAGTTCTGGACTCGGCCATCAGCGGGAACATGCTTCCTGCCTCCAGCGTGTCCAATCCCTTAATAATCTTATATGTCTCAATCAGATCCCCTCTCATCCTTCTAAATTCCAGTGTATACAAGCCCAGTCGCTCCAATCTTTCAACATATGACAGTCCCGCCATTCCGGGAATTAACCCTGTGAACCTACGCTGCACGCCCTCAATAGCAAGAATGTCCTTCCTCAAATTTGGAGACCAAAACTGCACACAATACTCCAGGTGGGGTCTCACCAGGGCCTTGTACAGCTGCAGAAGGACCTCTTTACTCCTATACTCAATTCCTCTTGTTATAAAGGGCAGCATGCCATTAGCTTTCTTCACTGCCTGCTGTACCTGCATGCTTGCTTTCATTGACTGATGTACAAGAACACCTAGATCTCGTTGTATTTCCCCTTTTCCTAACTTGACTCCATTTAGATAATAATCTGCCTTCCTGTTCTTGCCACCAAAGTGGATAACCTCACATTTATCCACATTAAACTGCATCTGCCATACATTTGCCCACTCACCCAACCTGTTCAAATCACCCTGCATTTTCATAACATCCTCCTGACATTTCACACTGCCACCCAGCTTTGTGTCATCAGCAAATTTGCTAATGTTACTTTTAATCCCTTCATCTAAATCATTAATATATATTGTAAACAGCTGTGGTCCACGCACCGAACCTTGCGGTACCCCACTGCTCACAGCCTGCCATTCCGAAAGGGACCCGTTAATCGCTACTCTTTGTTTCCTGTCAGCCAGCCAATTTTCAATCCATGTCAGTACTTTGCCCCCAATACCATGTGCCCTAATTTTGCCCACTAATCTCCTATGTGGGACTTTATCAAAAGCTTTCTGGAAGTCCAGGTACACTACATCTACTGGCTCTCCCTTGTCCATTTTCATAGTTACACCCTCAAAAAACTCCAGAAGATTAGTCAAGCATGATTTTCCCTTCATAAATCCATGCTGACTCAGACTGATCCTTCTACTGCTATCCAAATGTGTCGTAATTTCCTCTTTTATAATTGACTCCAGCATCTTTCCCACCACTGACGTCACGCTAACTGGTCTATAATTCCTTGTTTTCGCTCTCCCTCCTTTCTTGAAAAGTGGGACAACATAAGCCACCCTCCAATCAGCAGGAACTGTTCCTGAATCTATAGAACATTGGAAAATGATTACCAATGCGTCCACGATTTCTAGAGCCACCTCTTTAAGTACCCTGGGATGCAGACCATCAGGTCCCGGGGACTTATCAGCCTTCAGACTCAACAGTCTATCCAACACCGTTTCTTGCCTAATATAAATTTCTTTCAGTTCATCCTTTACCCTAATCCTCCAACGGTGGGGGGGGGGGGGGGGGCCGGGGCGGGAGTATGCTTCATGATTAACTCATCGTGGTGCATAGACATGATGGTTCTGTCTGTCTTCCTCACCCAACCGGGAATATCTAGTGGTCAAGTGACATACATTTTATCTGCTGAGGGTGTTTTCCGCCATCATCCTGGTAGCAGTGTACATTCCACCTCAAGTCAATGTCAGGCAGGCATTGGAGGAACAAAACACTTATCAATTGTCAGAAAACAGCAAACTCTGATGCCTTCCCTCTCCTTGTGGGGGGATTTCAACCAACACATCACCCATGGAACCAGAGGAGACAACACAGGAACACTTATACCACCATCAAGAACACTTGCCGTGCCATCCCACACCTACACTTTAAAAAGTCTGATCACTTGACTGTACTTCTACTCACAGCATATAGGCAGAGACTGAAGATCGCAGCACCAGTGGTGAGGACGAAGAAGCTATGGTCAAGGAAGGAGGAGCAGCGCTTACAGGACTGCTTAATGTTGATGGACTGGACAATATTCAGGGATTCATCTTCAAATCTGAAAGAATGTGCCACAGCTGTCACAGACTTCATTAAGACGTGTGAATGAGCATGTGCCTTTGAGAACATACTAGGCATACCCAAACCAAAATCCGTGGATGAACCTCTCACTCAATGTCAGTGAGATCAAGGAGTTGATTACTGACTTCGGGAGGAGAAAACTCATCAGAGGATCTGTAACTTTAAGCTTCTTGGCTGCTATCATTTCAGAGGATCTGTCCTGGGTCCAACATGTAATAGCCAGTATGAAGAAAGCATGGCAGAACCTCTACTTTCTTAGAAGTTTGTGAAGATTCAGCATGTCATCTAAAACTTTGACAAACTTCTATAGATGTGTGGTGGAGAGTATACTGCCTGGTTACATCACAACCTGGTATGGAAACACAATGCATTGAACAGAAAGGCCTACAAAAAGTAGTAGATACAACCCAGTGCATTACCGGTAAAGCCCTCTCCACCACAGAGCAGATCCACAAAGAATGCTGTCGCAAGAGTGCAGCATGTCATCATGGAGCCCGACCATTCAGGCTTTGCTCTCTTCTCACTGCTGTCATCAAGAAGGTACAAGGGCTTTAATTTCCACACCACCAGGTTTAGGAACAGTTATTACCCCTCAACCATCAGACTCTTGAACAAGGGAATAATAACTTCACTTGCCCCATCACTGAACTGTTCCCACAACCTAAGGATGCAGTTACAGGGACCGTTCATCTCATGTTGCCAACATTTATTTATTTTTGCATTTGCACACTGTTTCTTGCACTGTGCAAAGTTGCTTTTAAAGTCAGATTGAAAAAGAAAACAATGTTTAATAAATGAATTGACTTTGGTTATAATTGTCAGAAGGAAGAACATTCAATATCTAAAATATTTCATTGTAAAGCATCCTTTTCGTGAAAATGCTGAGGCCAGATGAATTATCATTCCCTGGAGTACCCAACAAGAGCTTGAGCAACAATAGATTGCCTTCATAATAAGGATGTAAACAAAGTAGTTGCCAACCAACTGAAGCAGGATGGATTGAACTAACTTGCCTCATATGTTGGGCAATACTGAACTTTAACAACATTTGTACTCAATATATGCATGAAAGTAACCTAAAAAAACTCTTCATGATGTACAGTATTAGAAAAGGTTCTGGTCAAGGCTTCTCGTATGCATTCTGCAAGCATACCCTCCAAAAATCATAATCTTGCAATTATATTACAAAATTTAAATTATGAACATGCTAAGTAGTCATAATAAAATTAGAAACATAATGGAGAGGTTCAAATGTCAACTACAAGAAAATCCTACAGATTCCAAATCCTCCAATGATGATTTTAAAAGTTACACTTATTTGTTTCCAACAAATTGTTCTATTGATATTATGCACACAAATGTTCAAGCCGATGAATCCCTTAAATCTGAAACTCACTGAAAGCTCCCAGACCGCAGCAAAACGAGTAAAAGCAACATGACCAACAACTTCCTCTTAACCAGTATCTGATTACTCCGTTTACATGCTTATTCGGAGCAAGCCTATAAAGTTTTTGGTCACCTGTCCTAACGTTGACTGCCCTAGATTTAGCACCCTTTATTGGGAAGCAGTGTTCCACAATATTTTAAGGCGTTGGCCAATACAACATATTAATTTCTCGCCGTGACAAGTAAAAGTTTTGCTTTCATGACGAGTTCCACGTTGAACAATATTCCAACAGCACTTCACTGGCTTTGGTGAAATGCCTCCATTTGCCGCTGAGACCGCGTGTCCCTTCGGAAATGCACCTTGTGTGAAACGTCAGCAGAAGCAAGGCTTAATTAACCCTTGCCCCAATACCATCGCCATCCCTCGGACAGACACCAGCACCTGATTTAATCCCCTTCTGCCCATTATGTTACCGTCACGTATTTGGGGGCGATGTTTAGGAATATTTGCCCGATCCGAACTGCCCCCGACCGTCGAAACCGCGGCCTGGGCTGGGGTTGCACGGAGTTGCCGCCTCCCGGGGCCGGTGAATGGCCTACTCCCCTGCCCGATCCCCGGCCTCGCCGGATCTCTCCCCGGGCCCAGGTCGGTCGCAGTCCCCCTTTTCTCACCCTCCTCAGTGCTCTCCATGGCGGCTCGGCAGAACAGTTGCCTGCTGTGGCTGGCGGCGGCGGGGGCTGCGCCCCCAGGCTCGTTGCCGGTACTCGGTGTGGCTGCGGCCCGAATCGTCCCACCGCCAGAGTCAATGCGCGAGAGAAGACGGTACGACGCACAGCGCCATTGACGGCCGGAACGTCCGTGCGCTCCACAGCGCCTCCGGGAGACGGTGTGGCGGCGGCCGCGGCTGCCTCAGCCTCCCCACCACGGCTTGTGCTGACACCTATGCCAACTATGAATCAGAATCACCGTTATTACCGTGACATATGTCGTGAAATTTGGTGTTTTTGTGATAGCAGCACAGCGCAATGCAGCGAGAAAAAATACTGTAAGTTATACTACTCTCTCCCCCCCCCACCCACCTTCTCATGCTGCCTCCTTCACCGTTCCTTTTCCATCCCTGCTGAAGGGTCTTGTCCAGAAACGTGAACTGTTTAGTCTTCTCCATGGATGCTGCCTGACCTGCTGAGTTCCACCAGCATTTTCTGCAGATTTACAGTGTCTGCAGAATCTCTTCAGATAGATAGATAGCAAAAAGAGGAATAGAGGGTTAGTGTTCATGGACCATTCAGAAATCTGATGGCAGAGGGGAAGAAGCTGTTCTTAAAAGGTTGAAGTACAGGACTTCAGGCTCCTATACCTCCTCCGCATTGGTAGTAATGGGAAAAGGTCTTTAATAACGAGGCCATCTTCTCGAGGCACCACCTTTTGAAGATGTCCTTGATGATGGGGAACATTAAGCTGGTCTGCGACATTCAGTATTAGGATTTTTTTTATAAAAGCTCTTTGATGCCTTGAAAAAATAAGATGGTATTAAGAAAGAGGAACCAACTTTTGGGTCTGCCTTCTCAGTCATGAGAGAATCTCTGGCACAGAAAAACTTCACTGTTCCAGCCTGGCCTGTACTCCTTTGCTATTTTGACATAACCTAATCCAATAATTTACTTTCTCTATTGCCGTGAGAATGTCAGCAAACTTCCTGGCTATTTCACTTTCTGGTGAAGGTTACTCCCACCATAATGTTGAGTTTTGTGCAATCATCATCATCAAACATCCACACATCTGACCTTAAAAGTGGTCAGATGTAAATGGCTGCATTTGTGCTTGCTCTATGTGAACAAGGAATCTATATAAATAGTAGATTATTTCTATTTTTTATGAGTTTCAGTGCCCTAACTACTGGAACAGTTTGGGTAAAGAGAGATGCAGCAAAATCTGAGCCTGAAGAACCAGCAAGCTCTGGTGTTTGCAGCACATATTAGCGATTCTAGACATCAGCAGAATGAAACTCAGACAGAAAGGCGCCAGAAACACTCAGCAGAACAGACAAGCTCTCTGGAGAGAGAAATAGAGGGGTCTGAAACATTGATTCTATTTCTTTCTCCAAATGTGCTACCTGACCTGCTGAGTGTTTCAAACATTTTCTGATGTTCCAGTATCTTCATTTGTTTTCTTTTGATCTAGTGAATCATATTAGTTGAGGGCTGGCTTCAGTGATGCAAAGGAACCAAAGATGATATTGAAACTTGAAGACAGTTTCAGCAGATCACTTTTTGATATATTCTTAATGTTATTTTCTAAATGAACATTGGTTGGTTTCAAACCTTGATATTAAAGCCAGAACAAAGGATATTCCAACTCATGTGATAACAGGTTATGATGGAACATCAGTCTGCCCCTGTGCTGATTCACAACAATTGTTTGAGCTACCAGATCTATTCAGAGTCCATACTATTAGAATATAGACATAATTTAGTTTCACAAAAACGATGCCAGTCATTCCTTTATATATATCTCTCCACCTTAAATACTTTTAACCACCTCTGGGGCAAATAATTCTAGGGATTCCACTACCTGCCCAGAGAAGAAATTTTTCTTCACTTGATTGTAATTGTCCTGCTAATTTACATATTGCCACTACAGAGAATGGTAGATTAATGAGGGCGAAGTCTAAATATGTTTTCCTTGCATTTGGCTTCCATGTTTCGTTACTGCTGCTTGGTATTCTTTCAGAGCCATTTCTCACCATTGAAATTAATGGTCTCTAAACCCGCGGCTAGGCCTGACTAGGTGCAGTTTCAGTTTTCTGCAGGGAAATTGCAGGATGTTGGTGCCCTGCCAATGGTTACATTAAGAGTCCAATGTCCGAGGGCATTTGGAATAACATTGGCGACGCCCTCCCAGGGAATTCACGTGAGTGGCCTTCATCAGTGTTTCACATTGTTACTATGGCTTCCACTACGAAAACAAGTAATTGAAGGTTAACAAGGACGAAAATGATTATTTATTAATATAATTCGAATTAGTTAGCAAAAATTAGCTGTAAAGAGATTATGCTTAAACCAGGATTCCTCAATTCTGTCGGGTAAAACTGAAAACAAGACGGAAGAAAAGGAAATTCCCGTTTATTCACCGGAGGAGACCGAACAGAAGGTCCATACAGAACCATTTACGGAAGAGCCAACGCTATAAAATTTTGCGGATTTAGCCCTTTGAATATTTTTCAATATACGTGATAGATACTAAACCTGAAAAAAGAGCTGAGACAGCGACCCTCAGCCGCAGGCACCGCTGGGATTCGAACCCAGGATCTCCTGTTTACTAGACAGGCGCTTTAACCAACTAAGCCACGGCGCCGTTATAGCTGCTTGGCAGCCAGACTACCAAATATTGACTGCCCCACAACGAATTTTAAATTGTTTCTGTTTCATTTTTGCTGTTGTTTTAAATCGAATAGTGCGTTTATGGATGTCCCTACAAAGATAATACATATGCGCTGGGCTGGGGGTGCCATTCATGCAATGCAGATCAGAAGAAGGAATTACACGGTAATCGCAGCGTTCGCTGTCCCGACACTGTAGAAAGTTAGAAGTGATTATTACCACCCTGCGCGCTCGAGTGCTCCACACTGCAAAACCCACATCGGTGTTGGCTCTTCGTGCACCGGGCAGTGTAAGGTATTACTTCTCCACTCCTCTGCTGAGCTGGCAGTCTCGGACACATGCATTCACCCAAATAAAACAACAAGCTGCAAAAAGCTGGAAACAAAAACTCAACTAGTCAGACTGGCATATTGGGTTTGGAAGACTTTAACTCGTCGTCAGGATGCAGATTTTCTTTCAGACCTCCGGGTCTTCCTTTTTGTTTCTATATAAATTTATATTTAATATCTTTTTTTTTAAATTCCCACGCCATTTATGCCCTCCAACATTAAGCAAACCAAAATGTAGTGATTTGAAATTCTAAATAAAAATAAAAATATCTGAAACTACTGATCATCTCAGGCGTTGTCTCTGGGGCAATATTTTGATAAAGTTCATAGTCTTTCACTTGATCTTGAGATGTTCACCCACATTAGCTCTTTTTCTGTCTCCACAGTTACTGCCCGAGCTGGTGGGTACTTATAGCTTTTTTCAAATCCATCATTGTCCTTCAGTGTCAAATTAAACCTTATATTTACACCTAACTATAACGTTCACAGGCGGGGTGGTAGGTGAAGACAGGAGGACTGGTGGGGTGGTGGGAGAGTCGGGGTGAGGGCAGCCGTGTGCAAAGTGGAAGAGGTGCAGTTGAGGGCAGCCTCAATTCTTTGAATTGGGCCTCATGCTGCCCGCAACTGCACCTCTTCCATTTTCTGGAATGAAAATGTCTCATTAGAGAAGATGAGGTGGAGACAGAAGAATTGAGAGAAGTGGATGGCATTTTTACAAGTAACAGAGTGGGAAGAGGTATAGTCCAGTCAGTGGGTTTATAATAGACTTCAGTAAATATGCTGTCTACAAGGATAGAGACAGAAAGATCGAAAAAGGGAAGGGAGGTGTCAGAAATGGACCAGGTAAATTTGAGGGTAGGGTGAAGTTGGAGGCAAAGTTGATGAAGTCGACGAGTTCTGAATGGGTGCAAGAAGCAGCCAAGGAGAAGCCAAGGAACTTGAACTCATTGAAAAGATGAAGAGTGTGTGTCTTTGACGTAGGTAGGAAGGGACTGAACCAGGAACAAGCAGAAATAATGGGTCTATCTGGACAGGCCGGTTTGTGGGTCTGGTAGGAGGCAGAGTTGGGAGAATCAATGAAAGGCCACATTCCTGGTCCAAAGATCCTATAGCTATGATGTATTGCTTTATGACTCTATAAATATTAATTGCATCTTCTGTGGATTCATTTAATTTGCCATGCATTTGCCCATTTTACAGAATGTTCAAAGTTCAAAATTTCAAAGTACTCCTCATTGATTGTCAATGTATACGGTATACAACCTTGAGATTTGTCTTCTTGCAGGCAGCCAAAACACAATAGAACCCATTTACACACACACACACACACACACACACACACACACACACACACACACACACACACACACACACACACACACACACACACACACACACACACACACACACCCCCCCCCCCCCCCCCCCCCCCCATCAAAAACATGCAAACAATAAAAAGGTATTGTTTCCTAGCAGGAAGGTTTGCTCATGCTGCCTGAGGAAGGTGGGGGTTGGGTTTAAACTAGAGTTGCAGGGGGACAGGAACCAGAGGGCCAGAACAGATGGCGGAGAAGTTGTTTTTAAGACCTCAGACAAAGTCAGGAATCAAAAGGTTGAGTATGGTGTAACTAACTTTCTGAGCTGCGTATACTTCAATACAAGATATATTTAAAGAAAGGCAGATGAGCTCAGGGCATGAATCAACATATGGAATTATGATATTGCAGCCATTATTGAGATGATTGAGGAGGGGTAGAACCTGCATTTCAATATTCCAGAGTTCCATTGTTTTAGACTTGATGGAATGGGAGGGATTCAAGTGGGAGTGGTAGCATTACTAGTCAGTGAGAATGTCAAAGCAGTGCTCCATCACGACAGACTGGAGAACCCATCTAGTGAGGCTTTATGGGTGGAACTGAGGAATAGGAAAGGTATGACCACATTAATGGGACTATATTATAGAGCACCCTACAGTCCGCAGGATTTAGAGGAATAAATTTGTGAAGAGTTTGCAGGCTGTTGTCATTAACATAAGGTTGTTATAGTAGGTGATTTCAACTTTCCACATATTGTTTGGGACTCCATTTTGTAAAAGGGCTAGATGGGATAGAGTTTGTCAAATGTGTTCATCAAAGTTTCCTGAATTAGTATGCAGAAGTCCCAATGAGAGAGTGTGCGATACTTGAACTATTAAGAAATGAGACAGAGCAGGTGGCAGAAGTTTGTATAGGGGGGACACCTTGCATCTAGTGATCATAATGCTATTAGACCAAGGAGATGGTGGTGGACTTTAGGAGATCTAGGCCTCATATGGAGCCAGTGATCATTAATGGAGAATGTGTGGAGCAGGTTAAGACCTACAAGTATCTGGGAGTACAGTTAGACGAGAAGCTAGACTGGACTGCCAACACAGATGCCTTGTGCAGGAAGGCACAGAGTCGACTGTACTTCCTAAGAAGGTTGGCGTCATTCAATGTCTGTAGTGAGATGCTGAAGATGTTCTATAGGTCAGTTGTGGAGAGCGCCCTCTTCTTTGTGGTGGCGTGTTGGGGAGGAAGCATTAAGAAGAGGGACGCCTCACGTCCTAATAAGCTGGTAAGGAAGGCGGGCAATGTACTGGAGAGTTTAACATCGGTAGCTGAGCGAAGGGCGCTGAGTAGGCTACGGTCAATTATGGATAACTCTGAACATCCTCTACATAGCACCATCCAGAGACAGAGAAGCAGTTTCAGCGACAGGTTACTATCGATGCAATGCTCCTCAGACAGGATGAAGAGGTCAATACTCCCCAATGCCATTAGGCTTTACAATTCTACCGCCAGGACTTAAGAACTTTTTAAAAGCTATTATTAATGCTTTTTGAGATAGTGATTTAGATGCATATCATATTTTTTTACTGAGTTAAGTATTGTATGTAATTAGTTTTGCTACAACAAGTGTATGGGACATTGGAAAAAAGTTGAATTTCCCCATGGGGATGAATAAAGTATCTATCTATCTATCTAGTTTCAAAGTAAATATGAAGAAAGATAGGTTTGGTCCGTGGGTTGAGATTTTAAATTGGAGAAATGACAATTTTGATGGTATCAGAAAGGATCTGGCAAATGTGGATTGGGACAGGTTGTTCTCTGGCAAAGGTGGACTTGGTAAGCGGGAGGCCTTCAAAAGTGAATTTCTGAGAGTACACAGCTTGCATATGCCTGTCAGAATAAAAGGTAAAGATAATAGGTTTAGGGAACCTCGGTTGTCAATAGATATTGAGGCTCTGGTTGAGAAAAAGAAAAGGAGGTGCATTGCAGGTATAGGCAGGCAGGAACAAATGAGTTACTAAAGAAGTATAAGAAGTAGAAATATAGAAAACCTACAGCACAATACAGGCTCTTCAGCCCACAATGCTGTGCCAAACACATACTTATTTCAGAAATTACCTAGGATCACCCATAGACCTCTATTTTTCAAAGCTTTATGTACCTATCCAGGAGTCTCCTAAAAGACCCTATGGATCTGCTTTCACCACCGCCGGCAGCCCATTCCACACACTCACCACTCCATGCGTAAAAAATTTACTCCTGGCATCCCCTCTGTATCTACTTCCAAGCACCTTAAAACTGTTTCCTCTTGTGTTAGCCATTTCAGCCCTGGAAAAAAGCCTCTGACGATCCACAAAATTAATGCCTCTCATCATCTTATACACCTCTATCAGGTAACCTCTCATCCTCCATTGCTCCAAGGAGAAAAGGCCGAGTTCACTCAACCTATTCTCATAAGGCATGTTCCCCAATCCAGGCAACATCCTTGTAAATCTCCTCTGCACCCTTTCTATAGTTTCCATATCCTTCCTGTAGTGAAGT
The DNA here is from genome assembly GCF_048418815.1 of Hemitrygon akajei. Classification (NCBI taxonomy): domain Eukaryota; kingdom Metazoa; phylum Chordata; class Chondrichthyes; order Myliobatiformes; family Dasyatidae; genus Hemitrygon; species Hemitrygon akajei. The sequence continues at coordinate 31,318,347 of NC_133143.1, forward strand.
GATCAGAACTGGGCTCAGTACTCCAAGTAGGGTCTGACCAGGGTCCTATATAGCTGCAACATTTCCTCTTGGCTCCTAAACTCAATCCCACGATTGATGAAGGCCAATGCACCATATATCTTCTTAACCACAGAGTCAACCTGCGCAGCAGCTTTGAGTGTATTATGGACTCGGACCCCAATATCCCTCTGATCCTCCACACTGCCAAGAGTCTTACCATTAATACTATATTCTACCATCATATTTGACCTACCAAAATGAACCATCTCACCCTTGTCTGGGCTGAACTCCATCTGCCACTTCTCAGCCCAGTTTTGCATACTATCGATGTCCCCCCTGTAACCTCTGACAGCCCTCCACGCTATCCACAACACCCAAACCTTTGTGTCATCAGCAAAGTTACTAACCCATCCTTTCACTTCCTCATCTAGGTCATTTATAAAAATCACAAAAAGAAAGGGTCCTAGAACAGATCCCTAAGGCACACCACTGGTCACTGACCTCCATGCAGAATATGGCCCATCTACAACACTCTTTCCCTTCTGTGGACAAGCCTATTCTGGATCCACAAAGCAAGGTCCCCTTGGATCCCATGCCTCATTACTTTCTCAATCTGCCTTGCATGGGGTACCTTATCAATTGCCTTGCTGAAATCCATTTACACTACATCCACTGCTCTACATTCATCAATGTGTTTAGTCACATCCTTAAAAAATTCAATCAGGCTCGTAAGGCAGGACTTACCTTTGACAAAGCCATGCTGACTATTCCTTATTATGTTATGCCTCTCCAAATGTTCATAAATCCTGCCTCTCAGGATCTTTTCCATCAATTTGCCAACCACTGTAGTAAGAGAGCATCTAAGAAAGAAATTAGGAAGGCTAAAAGAAGGCATAAGGTGTAGCAGACAAGGTGAAGGAGAATCCTAAGGATTCTACTGATACATTAAAAGCAAAAGTATTGAAGGGACAAAATTAGTCCTCTGGAAGATCAGAATGGTAATCTATGCGTGGAGCCAGAAGAAATGGGGTGGGGGGGGGGGGAGATCTGAAATGGATGTTTTGCATCTGTATTTTCTCAGGAGATGGACTCAGAGTCTATAGAAGTGAGGCAAAGCAGCATCAACTTCACGGACCCCGTACAGATTACGGAGGAGGAGGTGTTTGCTGTCTTGAGGCAAATTAGGGTAAGTAATTCCCCTGAGCCTGACAAGGTATTACCTCATACCCTATGGGATGCAAGTGCAGAAATTACAAGCGCCCTAGCAGAGATATTTAACTCATATTTAACAACATTTGTGGTTCTGGAGAATTGGAGGATAGCTAATGTAGGGACATATTCGGCACAACTTTGTGGGCCGAAGGGCCTGTATTATGCTGTAGGTCTTCTATGTTTTCTATGTTGTTCTGCTGTTTAAGAAAAAATAAACCTGAAAATCATAGGCCGGTGAGCCTGACATCAGTAGTGGGAAAGTTATTGGAAAGTATTCTAAGGGATCGGATATATGAATATCAGGATAGACAAGGTCCTAATCAGGGAAAGTCAGCATGGCTTCATGTGTGGTGGGTCATGTCTAAACCAATCTTATACAGTTTTTTGAGGAAGTTACCAGGAAAGTTGATGAAGTCAAGGCAATAGATTTTGATAGTGAAGCTGGTCCAGGAAGGAGCCCAATGGCTGCAGGCCACAGCCACGGAGCCAGTTCAGCGCTGAGGAGAGTGAAGCTGGTCCAGGAAGGAGCCCAATGGCTGCAGGCCACAGCCACGGAGCCAGTTCAGCGCTGAGGAGAGTGAAGCTGGTCCAGGAAGGAGCCCAATGGCTGCAGGCCACAGCCACGGAGCCAGTTCAGCGCTGAGGAGAGTGAAGCTGGTCCAGGAAGGAGCCCAATGGCTGCAGGCCACAGCCACGGAGCCAGTTCAGCGCTGAGGAGAGTGAAGCTGGTCCAGGAAGGAGCCCAATGGCTGCAGGCCACAGCCACGGAGCCAGTTCAGCGCTGTGGAGAGTGAAGCTGGTCCAGGAAGGAGCCCAATAGCTGCAGGCCACAGTCATGGAGCCAGTTCAGCGCTGAGGAGAGTGCAGACAGTCCAGGAGCCCAATGGCTGCAGGCCACAGCCACGGAGCCAGTTCAGCGCTGAGGAGAGTGAAGCTGGTCCAGGAAGGAGCCCAATAGCTGCAGGCCACAGGCATGGAGCCAGTTCAGCGCTGAGGAGAGTGCAGACAGTCCAGGAGCCCAATGGCTGCAGGCCACAGCCATGGAGCCAGTTCAGTGCTGAGGAGAGTGAAGCTGGTCCAGGAAGGAGCCCAATGGCTGCAGGCCACAGCCATGGAGCCAGTTCAGTGCTGAGGAGAGTGAAGCTGGTCCAGGAAGGATCCCAATGGCTGCAGGCCACAGCCACGGAGCCAGTTCAGCACTGAGGAGAGTGTAAACAGTCCAGGAGCCCAATGGCTGCAGGCCACAGCCATGGAGCCAGTTCAGCACTGAGGAGAGTGTAAACAGTCCAGGAGCCCAATGGCTGCAGGCCACAGCCATGGAGCCAGTTCAGCGCTGAGGAGAGTGAAGCTGGTCCAGGAAGGGGCCCAATGGCTGCAGGCCACAGCCACGGAGCCAGTTCAGCACTGAGGATAGTGAAGCTGGTCCAGGAGCCCAATAGCTGCAGGCCACAGCCATGGAGCCAGTTCAGCGCTGAGGAGAGTGAAGCTGGTCCAGGAAGGAGCCCAATAGCTGCAGGCCACAGCCACGGAGCCAGTTCAGCGCTGAGGAGAGTGAAGCTGGTCCAGGAAGGAGCCCAATAGCTGCAGGCCACAGCCATGGAGCCAGTACAGCGCTGAGGAGAGTGTAGACAGTCCAGGCGCCCAATGGCTGCAGGCCACAGCCACGGAGCCAGTTCAGCGCTGAGGAGAGTGAAGCTGGTCCAGGAGCCCAATGGCTGCAGGCCACAGCCACGGAGCCAGTTCAGCGCTGAGGAGAGTGAAGCTGGTCCAGGAAGGAGCCCAATGGCTGCAGGCCACAGCCATGGAGCCAGTTCAGCGCTGAGGAGAGTGAAGCTGGTCCAGGAAGGAGCCCAATAGCTGCAGGCCACAGCCACGGAGCCAGTTCAGCGCCGAGGAGAATGTAGACAGTCCAGGCGCCCAATGGCTGCAGGCCACAGCCACGGAGCCAGTTCAGCGCTGAGGAGAGTGAAGCTGGTCCAGGAAGGAGCCCAATGGCTGCAGGCCACAGCCACGGAGCCAGTTCAGCGCTGAAGGAAGTGCCAGTGGTTGAAAGCCACAGCTACAGAGTGAGATCAGCAAAATCTTGCAGAACTGTGATTTGAACATCAGTTTACTCTTTGCCCTCAGACTTCACGCCTTGATCAAATCAAGCAAATTGTAAAAACCTAAACAAAACACATGGAACATGAACTGCAAAGTCCCCAAAAGTTAGCCACAGATATAGAGCCCATTTAGCGCTGAGGTGAGTGAATCCTGATCTAGGGGCTCAATGGCTGTGGGCAACAACTCCTCCCATACCTGGCACAGCAGGACCCAAGACTCCTGCACCTCTGCCCGATGGTAGTAGCAAGAAGAGAGGGTGATTAACCAAAAGCAGGCAGAACAGCACCTGTTCATTTTCCACTCTTGTTCTTGATGATTTTTTTCTTGCTCACCGTGGAGTAATGGAGCCCACCACGAGTTTGTCTTCCTCCATCAGACCTCAAATGCAACGGCCACCCCCAGTGGCCAACTCAGTCGAAACTGCACTCTCAAGAGTATAGTTTGTCAACGCCCCCAGGTGATTAGAAGCACCAGATCACTTAGTCAGTTCAAAGGAACATCCTTAAAAGAAAAACTACAGGCTGTAGACTGCAGTGATCGCATTTCAGTAGAAGAAGTGTATCTAGTAGTTTCGTGGGCTGTCTGCAAAACTTCACCAATATTTGCTGACACCAGCTTTCTAAAGTGTTTGCGTCCCCCCAAAGTGTACTACCATTCCTTTTACTATTAACTACATTCTGTGTCATCAAACGTCTTGGAACAGAAAGGACATAATTTCAAAGTCCAGTTCAAGAACATATATAAAAATTTGCAGTGATTCTGAAACAAGTCCTTGGGAGTCAATTTACTTCTTTTCTGAAGAATTATCATTTACTCTGTCTCTGCACTCTCTGATTCATAGACAATGTAATATAAACAGTTTTTAATTTTGCTAATTAGTTTATAATATAGTGCTTAATCAAACGCCTTTTGAAAATTCATATATGCAGAACTAACAACCCTTCTATATTTCTCTATCAACACACTGAATCAAATTTGCTATGAATGATAGTGCCTACAAACAGTATTTTCCCAGGGAACATTGAATTTTGCCATAGCTTATTAATTCTGCAAGTTTTCCTATTAGAAGCAGAATCAGAATCAGGTTTATTATCACCGGCATGTGACGTGAAATTTGTTAACTTAGCAGCAGCAGTTCAATGTATAATCTAGCAGACAGGAAAAAATAATATATAAACAAGTAAATCAATTATGTATATTGAATAGATTTTTTTAAAAGTGCAAAAGCAGAAATACTGTATATTAATAAAAAGTGAGGTAGTGTCCAAAGATTCAATGTCCATTTAGGAATCGGATGGCAGAGGGGAAGAAGCTGTTCCTGAATCACTGAGTGTGTGCCTTCAAGCTTCTGTACCTCCTACCCTATGGTAATAGTGAGAAAAGGGCATGCCCTGGGTGCTGGAGTTCTTTAATAATGGGTGCTGCCTTTCTGAAATACCGCTCCCTAAAGATGTCCTGGGTACTTTGTAGGCTAGTGCCCAAGATGGAGCTGACTAGACTTACAACCTTCTGCAGCTTCTTTCAGTCCTGTGCAGTAGCCCCTCCATACCAGACAGTGATGCAGCCTGTCAGAATGCTCTCTATGGTACAACTATAGAAGTTTTTGAGTGTATTTGTTGACATTCCAAATCTCTTCAAACTCCTAATATAGTCGCTGTGGTGCCTTCTTTATAACTACATCATTATGTTGGGACCAGGTTAGATCCTCAGAGATCTTGACACCCAGAAACTTGAAGCTGCTCACTCTCTCCATCTGATCCCTCTATGATCAGAGGGATCGTATGTGTTCCTTTGTCTTACCCTTCCTGAAATCCACAATCAGCTCTTTTGTCTTACTGACGTTGAGTTCCAGGTTGTTGATGTGGCACCACTCCACTAGTTGGCATGACTCACTCCTGTATGCCCTCTCGTCACCACCTGAAATTCTACCAACAATGGTTGTATCATCAGCAAATTTATAGATGGTATTTGAGCTATGCCTAGCCACACATTATGAGTATATAGAGAGTAGAGCAGTGGGCTAAGCACACACCCCTGAGGTGTGCCAATGTTGATCGTCAGCGAGGAGGATATGTCATCACCAATCCACACAGATTGTGGTCTTCTGGTTAGGAAGTCAAGGATCCAATTGTGAGGAAGGTACAGAGGCCAAGGTTCTGCAATTTCTCAATCAGCATTGTGGGAACGATGGTATTAAATGCTGAGCTATAGTTGATGAGCAGCATCCTGACATAGGTGTTTGTGTTGTCCAGGTGGTCTAAAGCCGTGTGGAGAGCCATTGAGACTGTGTCTGCCATTGACCTATTGTGGTGATAGGCAGATTGCAATGGGTCCAGGTCCTTGCTGAGGCAGGAGCTCAGTCTAGTCATAACCAGCCTCTCAAAGCATTTCATCACTGTCGATGTGAGTGCTACCGGGCGATAGTCATTTAGGTAGCCCACATTATTCTTCTTTGGCACTGGTATAATTGTTGCCTTTTTGAAGCAAGTGGGAACTTCTGCCTGTAGCAGTGACAGGTTGAAAATGTCCTTGAATACTCCTGCTAGCTGGTTGGCACAGGTTTTCAGAGCTTTGCCATGTACTCCATCAGGACCTTCTGCCTTGCGAGGGTTCACTCTCTTTAAAGACAGTCTAACATTGGCCTCTGAGAAAAAGATCACAGGGTCATCAGGTGCAGCAGGGATCTTCACAGCTGTAGTTGTGTTCTCCCTTTCAAAACCTGCATGGAAGGTGTTGAGTCCATCTGGTAGTGAAGCATCGCTGTCATTCATGCTATTGGGTTTTGCTTTGTAGGATGTAATGTCTTGCAGACCCTGCCTGAGTTGCCGTGCATCCGATGTTGCCTCCAACCTCGTTCAAAATTGTCTGATATTACAAATATCAGACATATTTGTGACTGCCACACCAATCACTCATATCTTTATTTTAACATTTTAATCATATACAGCACGTTTAATTTTAAAAGCAGACATTTTTGTCTCCTAATTCATTACTATTGTGTAAAATCAGGTTTGTGATGAATGCATGCTCACAAACCAAATTACAGAAAGCAAAGGCTTAAGTTACATATTTTGTGCAGAGCACGAGGCAGTCCAAAAACTTTAATAAAACCTGACAATGCTTATATAATTGTTTCTGAGCACCTCTCACAATTTTCTATCCAAGTTCTTTGAATGGCCTCTGTGCTCTCTCATTCACTCACAGCAGGTGAGGCATGATACATAACATATTAAAATATATACATGGGGTCAGTTGTTGATATCTGACATTGATGCTGCCAATAGTTTTTTTATTGCACCTGTGCATATATATATATTGCATGTGTGCATGGTAATAACATCTCTTCGCTGACGATCAACACTGGCACACCACAGGGATGAGTGCTTAGCCCACTGCTCTGCTCTCTCTACACCCATGACTGTGTGGTGAGGCACAGCTCAAATTCCATCTATAAATTTGCTGATGATGCAACCATCCTTGGCAGAATCTCAGATTGGGACGAGAGGGCGTACAGGAGCGAGATACACCAGCTGGTTGAGTGGTGTCGCAGCAATAACCTTGCACTCAATGTCAGTAAAACTAAAGGTTGTGGACCAGAAAGGGTGAGATGAGGGAACACCTACCAGTCCTCATAGAGGGATCAGAAGTGGAGAGAGTGAGCAGTTTCCAAGTTCTTGGGTCTCAATATCTCTGAGGATCTAACCTGGTCCCAACATATTGATACAGCTATAAAGAAGGCAAGACAGTGGCTATATTTCATTAGGAGTTTGAGGATACTTGGTTTCTCACCGAAAACTTCTACAAATGTACCGTGGAGAACATTCTGACAGGCTGCATCACTGTCTGGTATGGGGAGGGGTGAGGGTCTACTGCACAGAACCAACAGTAATCACTATCATGGGCTCCAGCCTCCGTAGTTTCCTAGACACCTTCAAGGAGCGGTGTCTCAGAAAGACAGCATCCATCATTAAGTACCCCCACCACCCAGGACATGTCCTCTTCTCATTGTTACCATCAGGAAGGAGGTACAGAAACTTGAAAACACACCCTCAATGATTCAGAAACAGCTTTCCCCCTCTGCCATCTGATTTCCAAATGGGCATTGAACAGTACCTCACCTTTTTTTATTATTTCTGTTTTTGCCCTACCATTTTTAACTTAATTATTTAATATACATGCATATACATAAATGTAATTCATTTATTTTTTCTATATTTATCATGCATTGCATTGTACTGCTGCCACTAAGTTAACAAATTTCATGACATAATACAGTGATATTAAACCTGATTCTGATATGAAGATAAACTTGATTTTGACTACATTAGACATGTAACCTAAAGATTCCCCATGGGAATTATAAAATAAAATCAATTCTGATGAGAGGTCATCAATCAGAAATTTTTACTTTGCCGACATTTGGTGCCTGATGGCATATCCAGTATTTCCTGGGTTCCAGCCTGCTCAGTGTTTATTTTCATTCTGGCACGAATTTGGAAAATTTGCAATGTCTCTACTAGTCACAGTTCCACGTCTCACCACCGGGTGGTGCTGGGGAACCTAATAAAGTCATTCAGGTCTTTCTCATTGCTCTTGCTGGAAATCTAAAGTAAAATAGTCCTGACGAAGGGTCTCGGCCCGAAACGTCGACACTGCTTCTTCCTATAGATGCTGCCTGGCCTGCTGTGTTCCACCAGCATTTTATGTGTGTTGTAAAATATTTTTATAAATTTTTGATACTTTGTGATATATTTTTCTTTTAATTTATTGAGCTATAAACTGGTGGAAAATAGATCACTATTTTAGGACACTATATACCAGAAGTCAGACTGTAGCTCTCGACTAATATGAAGGGCTGACCTATTTTTTTTAAGGCCTAAGTCCAGGAGCCATTCAGCTTTAGTTTTTTTCTGGCTTTCAGTAGCTGGTCTGAACCTTGATTTCATTGGTCTGCTAAAGACTCCTTATGCCAAAATCTGTTAACCTTTGATATAAAATTGCTATTGTTTTAGTCATCTTCTTTGAAAGCAAGGCACTAAATTGGAAGAATTGTACTTAGAATTCTTCCTGTTTAGTACAATGTATTTAGTGCTCATGATGTGTTCTGCTCTACACTGAAGAAACCAAATGCAGTTCAGCTGTCTGCTTTGCAGAAGACATTTATTCGGTTTGCAAGGCTGAGTCTAAGCTTCCAGTTCTCTGTAAATTTAAAGCAACAAACAATCTGCTGGAGGAATTCAGCAAATTAAACAACATCAGCAGGAGGAAAGCCACTATCAAAGTTTCCAGTCAAAACCCTGCACAGGGTTTTGTAAATATATTTCTCCATCCCACTCCCACTCTATCCTGTTTTCAGTCTCCCACGCCCAGTACTAGCCTGAGTTAATCTTTCATCTGGTTATGTTATATACATAGAGTATCGAGCGATACAGCACAGATAAAGGGTCTTCAGCCTGACATGTTCCTGGCAGATATGGGAGCTTGTAGGGCAACTGTTCACTCCCAGTGAAAACAATACGCTGTAGGTCTCAGGCTGAGTTTTCAATGGTCATCACAATGGAAAATGCATCTGTAATTGTATCTTCACTAAGCTCAGATTTTCTGTTCGTATTAGTGCTGAACTGCATGCTGTCACCACTGATCCCTTGACCGGTGTGCAGCAGACAGTGGCTTGGGGCCACTCTTGACATGGGACACGATTAGGCCAGACTATTGTGTGGGGGCTGTAAGGGCAGAGAGCGGATCGCTGCGTCTTCCTGCCCTTGTGTTTTACCCGCCTTTTGTTCAGCCTTTCCTTTGGCTGCATTGAGAGCATTGACTTGCTTCCCAGTGTCAGCAGTCAACAGACACTCAGAAGTTCAGTTTTAGCATATGATTTGGTATCAATGTAGAACATTTGATGGACTTTACCCAATCTCACACAGTTTTCTGAGGAATTTTAGTGCAGCAAAAGAGGGGGAACACATAATTTATATATTATAGACAATAGACAATAGGTGCAGAAGTAGACCATTTGGCCCTTCGAGCCTGCACCGCCATTTTGAGATCATGGCTGATCATCTACTATCAATACCCGGTTCCTGCCTTGTCCCCATATCCCTTGATTCCCCTAACCATAAGATACCTATCTAGCTCCTTCTTGAAAGCATCCAGAGAATTGGCCTCCACTGCCTTCCGAGGCAGTACATTCCAGACCCCCACAACTCTCTGGGAGAAGAAGTTTTTCCTTAACTCTGTCCTAAATGACCTACCCCTTATTCTCAAACCATGCCCTCTGGTACTGGACCCTCCCAGCATCTGGAACATATTTCCTGCCTCTATCTTGTCCAATCCCTTAATAATCTTATATGTTGCAATCAGATCCCCTCTCAATCTCCTTGATTCCAGCGTGTACAAGCCCAGTCTCTCTAACCTCTCTGCGTAAGACAGTCCTGACATCCCAGGAATGAACCTTGTGAATCTACGCTGCACTTCCTCTACAGCCAGGATGTCCTTCCTTAACCCTGGAGACCAAAACTGTACACAGTACTCCAGGTGTGGTCTCACCAGGGCCCTGTACAAATGCAAGAGGATTTCCTTGCTCTTGTACTCAATTCCCTTTGTAATAAAGGCCAACATTCCATTAGCCTTCTTCACTACCTGCTGCACTTGCTCATTCACCTTCAGTGACTGATGAACAAGGACTCCTAGATCTCTTTGTATTTCTCCCTTACCTAACTTTACACCGTTCAGATAATAATCTGCCTTCCTGTTCTTACTCCCAAAGTGGATAACCTCACACTTATTCACATTAAACGTCATCTGCCAAGTATCTGCCCACTCACTCAGCCTATCCAAGTCACCCTGAATTCTCCTAACATCCTCATCACATGTCACACTGCCACCCAGCTTAGTATCATCAGCAAACTTGCTGATGTTATTCTCAATGCCTTCATCTAAATCGTTGACGTAAATCGTAAACAGCTGTGGTCCCAATACCGAGCCCTGTGGCACCCCACTAGTCACCACCTGCCATTCCGAGAAACACCCATTCACCGTTACCCTTTGCTTTCTATCTGCCAACCAGTTTTCTATCCATGTCAATGTCTTCCCCCCAATGCCATGAGCTTTGATTTTACCCACCAATCTCCTATGTGGGACCTTATCAAATGCCTTCTGAAAATCCTATGTGGGACCTTATCAAATGCCTTCTGACTCATAAGTATGTAAGAAAACGTAATTGGGAGAAATGTATATAATTCACACCCACTGACATTGAGTTGGGCTTTCGCTTTAAGAGGCTGTTCTGACATGATGACATTGTTCTATAAGGATTTTTAGCGTACTTTTGTGATTAGGTTTTGGAGTTCAGTAAGATGTGTCACAGGTTCCACATAAAACACCTCACTTTGTTTTATTTGTGAAAGCCTACATTGGTGACCCCGATGCTCTAGGATGATTCCAGAGTTATTGAATGTGTCGCACATTCTCCACGACAGTTGATTATTAATCCTACTAAATGCTAGTTTGGGTTGTCAACCGTTGCCTTTCACGGCCATCACATCTTCACAGCAAGTGTGAACACCCTCCCATCAAAGGTAGCCGCTATTACGGATTTCCCACCGCTGAACACTACTGAAAATCTACAGGAGTTTTTAGGCATGGTGAGTTTCAATCACACTTCATTCTGTGGGCTGCTGAACTCATGGTCCCCCCTGTATAGTGTGCTTAAAGGCAATACCTCTAATTAAGTGCTTGTGTGGTCAGCAGACTTGTCCAGGGCATTTAATGATACCAAATGAGTTCTTTCTAACATGGCCCTACTGGCGACCTGCTCCCCAACATACCCATAGCCATTACTGCTGAGGGTTCAGACAATACTGTGGATGCTGCGCACAAACAACTGGTTGGAAGCATGTGGCAGCTGCTCACGTTCTTCAGCCAGTAGCTCCGCCCCCCTGAAAGGAAATACCGCACGTTTGACCGTGAGCTTCTCGATCTCTATCTGGCTATCCGCCATTTTTGTTTTCTTTCAGAGGGTCGCCATTTCACAGCGTTGATTGACTACAAACCCCTCGTGCATGCGATGGCCAAAATATCAGCCCCTTGGTCTGCATGGCAGCAATGCCACCTGGCCTATGTATCCAAGTTCACAATGAACCTAAAACATCATCAAGGAGAAAAATAATGGCATGTCTGATTGCCTCTCACGGCCAGCCATTCAGGCCATGCACATTGGGGTTGAATATACTGGCATGGGAGCTGACCAAGTTACTGCAGTCTGTATGGTGTGGAAATTAACTATCATGTTCAGGCACAACTGGCACCTTTTGAAGTCCCTGAGTGATGATTTGACCATGTCAATGTGGATCTTGTTGCTCTTTCTCCTCCCTCCCACAGTTCCACACACCTTCTTAACATGATGGACCGTACCACCGATAGGCCAGAGGTCGTCCCTCTATGGCCGCAGACATGGTTTGGGCGTTCATCAGTACCTGGATAGCTCGGTTTGGTTTCCCATCTGATATTTCCTTTGCCTGCAGTCTCTGATTCATTTGAGACCTCTGGGCTGCGATGGGCAAGAACCTTCACATTAGGTTACATCACACCACAGTGCATCACCTGCCATACAATGGCCTATACAAGTGGTTTCACCGTTTCTTAAAGGCTGCTCTGGGGGCTTCCCTGACTGATGAGGGCTGGCATGATCGTCTCCCATGGGTGCTGTGGGGGCTCAGAATTGCCCCAAAAGAGGACCTGTGGTTGTCCCTAGCTGAGTTGGTATATTGACAGCCACTATGAGTGCCAGGTGATTTCATTCCTAACATCATGACCAACTGGTGTTCCACCCCCCTCAGTAAATTCAATTCCTTTTCACTTATTCCTACCTCCAATCATGGTATGCAGCCCTCTTGGATTCCTGTTGACCTACATCCCACCTAGTTTTTCATCTGCCATGACACACACCAACATCCCCCTACACCCCCGTACGATGGCACGTTCCATGTTTTGGAACGGGAAGGAAAGACTTTTATCATAAATAAGAGGGGTAAACCTGAACATATTTTGGTAAATCACCTAAAACTGGCCCACCAACATTTGGCATCACAATACAATCATGAGCATGTCAAAGCACCTCTGGATGAGCCAGAGACACCAGCAGTTCCTTCCCCTGTGGAACACAGGACCTGAGCTGGGCAGCTCCTCTGAGCTCCAGAGGGGCTCACAATGCCAGTTTTAGTGAATCCTGGGGGGCAGGGCTGTGTAGGATAATGTGACTGGGAGAAATATACATAATTCACAACCACCGACATTGAGTTGAGATTTCACTTTAAGTGGCTGGTCTGAACATGATGGCATTGTTATGGAAGGATTTTTAGCGTGCTTTTGGAGCTCAAAGAAATGTGTTACGGATTTCATTAAACATAAAACTCCTCACTTTGATTTATTTGTTGTGGTGATATCGCGTTCAATAATGTGCCAGTAGATGATTGGACAGAGCACTGAGCATGCACAGGATTGCTAGAATGTTCCAACACGTGGCTGGGTTGAGACGTGTTTGTTTATTATCGTAAATAAAAGTTCTCTAATTCTTCCAGAATATGATTCTTCATTGTTAACCCATGGTACACTTAAACAGAAGTAACATAACATGGTGTCAGGAGTGGTTCGGGAAGAATAATACGGGAGAATCGAGAATCGAAGATAATCGATAAAAAAGAAGAAAAAAAAGTTCTAACTGTAAATGGTAAAATGAAGGGTTACAACCCCCATCAAATCTTCAGCTGACTGGCAATGTAGCTGAGAATTGGAGGATATTCAAGCAACAGTTTGAACTGTACTTATCAGCGATCGATTATGAAGAAATATCGTAAAAAACCAAAGCTGCACTCCTGCTCCATGTAATCGGAATGATGCAGCAGAGGTATATAATAATTTTGTCTTTGAAGCTGGAGATAATTTCAATTTAAAATCAATAATGGACAGATTTGAAGTATTTTGTATACCTAAGCGTAATTTAACGTATGAGTGATGTAAATTCTTCACATGTGCTCAGAGAGCTGCTAAAAAATTGATCAGTATGTTACTGAGTTAAGAAAGCGTAGTAGAACATGTGAATTTGGATTGCTCACAGACTCTCTCATTAAAGATAGAATTGTTTGTGGTATTCGAGATAATGCTCTGAGAGAAAGGCTATTGAGAGAGCAAGATTTAAATTTTGAAAAAGCTTTGGCACTTTGCAAAGCTTCTGAAACCGTGACGTTGCAGGCTGAAGAGCTTTTTGTCAAAAACTGCAAAGTAAAGGCTGTAAAAAAGCACAAATGTATCAAGAAATATAATAATACATCGACAAAACCGACAGAGAGCAAGATGGCATTTGAAAGAAAAAAGTCACATAATCGCTGTGTGCGGGAACATCGTCCAAATCAGTGTCCTGCATATGGCAAAATTTGCAATGTCTGCGGTAAGATTAATCATTTTTCACGCTGTTGTAAAAGTAGAAAGAAGGAAAATAAAATTAAACAAGTAAATGCTGTGCTTGGAGATGAACGTGAGGAGTTTTACATAGATGTGCTTTGTGAAAATAAACGAATATAAAAGTGACTGGGTATTCAGGTGCAGACATTCCAGTTAAAGGAACATGCGTGGCAAAGGTATCACACAAAAATATTGTGCACACGCTTTCATTTGTGGTCGTGCCAAAAACTGTATGGTCAATTCTGGGTTTATCTGCCTGTGAAAGACTTAATTTGGTGAAAAGAGTTTTAGTCTTGGATGGTGATACAGAGCTGAAGAGACAGAATGTTGCATTACAGTTGGCAGAAGGTGATGTAACTCGACTGCAGGTCCAGCTCGTGGAGGCAAATGCTGACATGCAGAATATGAAAGCTGTAGCTGCAGTGTCTGAGATGACCAAACAGGAGGCAATTGATGATGTGAAAAAGCAATGGCAGGAGGAGGTTGCTTCAATGCAAGCGATAATGAAAGAGTCACTGAGAGAACATGAGATTCAGTTCCATCACTGTCTAGAGCAAGAAAGCTCACAGTGGGCACAGTATAAGGAAGAAGTGAAAGCACAAGTGAAAGAATTGAGAAGTTTTATTGAAATGATGAAGTCTCAGCATAAAAAAGAGATTACACAGTTAATGAATGAATTTGATGAAGAAGATTTCATTCGTATTTCATTACAAATGGAAGTGGAACATGAATTGACTGGTCTAAGGAGACATTTATCTGAAGGACAAGGAGACAAAGTGAGGATACAAGATAAAATGAACACATGAACACAGACCAGATCACACATGGTCCAAACAGAGGAGGGAGCAGTATTAAGAAGAAATCGCAAAGACCTTAAGAAAGAGCCAACTTCAGAGTTTTGGTTATTTGATATAGACCTGTTTTGATTAACTTTGTTAATTGTTTTTTCTTTTTAAGGAAAGGAAGATGTGGTGATATCACGTGCAATGACGTGCCAGTACATGATTGGACAGAGCACTGAGCATGCGCAGGATTGCTAGAATGTTCTAGCACGTGGCTGGTTGAGACGTGTTTGTTTATTACTGTAAATAAAAGTTCGCTAATTCTTCCAGAATATGATTCTTCATTGTTAACCCACAGTACGTTTAAACAGAAGTAACAAAACATTTGTGAATGCCTACAAGTGTTCCTATGCAAAAAAAACCCATTAGATGCCTTGGATTTGACTTACCCACTTCAACTCATGAATTTCTCTCAGTGCTCAGCTCACTTATGGATTTTCCACATGAAATGTCTGGTTTCACTGTCTTATGTTTCTTAACCAGAGAGTCTACAGGTGGAATTTTGCAACTTAAAAGGGCTGTTCTTGAACTGAGAGAATTTTATTGTTTTGTCATTTTAGTTTCAACACAAGCCGAAACAGTTAAATCTAGAACCTGGATCACAGAAAATCTATTTCCTCTTTTTATGTGAATCAACACATAAAACATTGTTTGTGGTCATGTTTTGAACTTTTTGCGTGCATTTCCCTTTAGGAAATTGGACAGGGAATTTCCTGGTGCAATTTATCCTCACTCTGATGTCATTTCATCATTGTATTCTGCCCACATAATGATGCAATTAACGTACCGAGTGCCTTCTTCCCTTAATCGCAGAAATTGGATGAAAAGAATGTGATTTATGATCCGTGTAATCAACACATAGTTCAACAGGGAACACATCATGATGAAAGTAATGAAACCTGCGTGTTTCCCTCTGGGTTATCAATTTTCTATGTCTCTCCACTGTGCATCTGTACAAGTTTGTCAACGTTTTAGATGACATGCCGAATCTGCGCAAACTTTTCAGAAAGTAGAGGATTGCCATGCCTTTTTGTTGGTGGTACTTATGTGCTGGTGCAAGGATAAATCTTCTGATTTGATAATACCAAGGGATTTAAAGTTATTGTCTATCCAGGAGGAGGTTTAGAACACTCTCTATATTCCCCGCCCTCCAAAAGAATAGAAGCTCTCTTATGAATAATGGAAAGAAACACGCACAAAATGGTGGAGGAACTTAGCAGGTTAGACAACATCTACGGAGAGGAATAAACAGTTGATATTTTAGGTTGTGTCCCTTCATCTACCTTATTGTTGCGTGAAACTGAATCTATCAACAGCAGCTATAACAGACTCCCCAAAAGTGATCTAATTAAGTACGGGCCTTTTAAGTAGGCCTGCTTCCTCCTGTTAGGGCCTCTTTTCTGTAAATGTGCCATGCTATTTCTTCATTATATGTGTGTGATCGATTTGCAGCTGCAACACCAGTTGCATAGGTATGAAAGTTGTCATCACTATTGCAACATTACTCATCACACACATAAAACATGCTATCCTGTCAGATGATGGAAAATTTATGCACAGTAATATCATTCAGTAGTCAAAGCTGTACGTCAATTCATATATGAATCATGTGCCATACAACTGTTTCTGACAGAAAATGTGACAGCAGGATAAATATTTGCCATGGGGCAAGTGAAATCTTCCCAGTTTCTTTTTGTTTTGCCATGTAGTCTTTTACATTCATCTGAAGGAACTGGGGCTTGACTTAACATTTCAACCAAAGTGTAGCTACTCCCATGACTAGCACATTTAATCTAGATTAGGTGTTCAAACCTCTGGAGGGAGACAAACCAATATCCATCTAATACAGAGGTTACAATGCTACCAGGAGAGTGTTGCATGTCACTAGGTACAATACCAATGTTTTCTGGACTTAAAGACATTGAGAAAGATTTTTCTTGTTTGGAAGATGACAGGTAATAATGGAACAGGAAATAATGAAGACTAAGCTATTTTCTCATAAAAGTTTAAGTTGAATTATTTGAAACGACAGGGCAACACATACAAAATTTTAGAGGAATTCATTAAGTCAAGCAGCATCTATGAAAATGAATAAAACAGTCAATGTTTTGGGCTAAGGGTCTTCTCGGGACTGGAAAGGAAGGGGGAAGATGGCAGAACAAAAGATGGGGGAAGGGGAAAGAGGACTAGTTGGAAGGTGATAGGTGAAGTCAGGAGAGTGGAAAAGGTAAAGGAATAGAGAAGACAAAATGTGATTGGAGAGGAGAGTGGACTGTGGGAGAAACAGAAGAAGGAGGTGTTCCAGGGTGAGGTCACATGCAGGGGCCAGAGTGGGGATAGAAGAAGAGGGTAAAAAATTTTCGGAAGGAGAAATCGATGTTCACGTCGTCAGGTTGGATGCTACCTAGTATATGGGGTGTTGCTCCTTCACCCTGACAGTGGCCTCATCATTACAAGAGAGGCGGCAGTGGACAGACATGTTGGAACGGGAATGGGGACAATAATTAAAATGGTTGGCCACCAGAAAATTCTGCCTTTGGCAAATAGAGTGGAGGGGCTTGCCAAAGTGCCTCTCCCCCAATTTACATCAGGTCACACTAACAGGGAGGAGGCTGCATCAGGAGATCTGAATACAGCAGATGACCCCAACAAATTCGCAGGTGAAGTGTTGGCTGACCAGGAAGGACTGTTTTGGGCCTTGCATAGAGGTAATGGAGGAGGTAAATTGGCAGGTATAGCATTTCTGTCACTTTCAGGAATATGTGCCGCAAGGGAGATTAGTGGAGAGGGACAAATGGATCCCAGCAGAAAGCAGAGAGAAGGTAAAGATGTATTTTGGGGTAGGATCCCACTGAAGATAGCACAAGTTGCAGAGAATGATGTGTTGGATGCGGAGGCTCATGGGGTGGTAGGTGAGGACAAAGATGAACTCTATCCTATTAAGGTGTTGGCAAAATGGGGTGAATGTGGGTGTCCAGGAAATGGAGGAGATGCAGGTGAGAGCAGCATCAATGCTGGAGGAAGGGACGCCCCGTTCTTTGAAGGAGGAGGACATCCTCATCCTGGAAACATTTGCCGCAGAGACGAAAGAGCTGAGAAAAGGGAATAGCATTTTTACAGCGAGACAGGATGGGAGGAAGTTTAGTCAAGATAGCCGTGGGAATTGGTAGGTTTATAAAACACGGTGATAAATGGTTTGTCCAGAGAAGGTGACTGAGAGATTGAGAAAAGGGAGAGAGGTGTCAGAAATGGACCAAGTAAATTTAAGGGTAGGGTGGAAGTTGGAGGCAAAGTTAATTAAATTGTTGAGCTCAGCATAGGCACATGAAGCAGCACCAATGCAGTTGTTAACATAGTGCAGAAAGAGTAGAGGAGCATTACCAGGGAAGGGGCAGGCATAGCTGGGGCTCATGCGGGAGCCCATGGCTGCCCCTTGAGTTTAGAGGAAGTGGGAGGATCCGAAGGAGAAATTGTTGAGGATGAGGACCAATTCTACCAGATGGAGGAGGGTGGTGGTGGAGGGGAATTGGTTGGATCTTTTGTGGAGAAAGAGGCGAAGAGCTTTAAGGCCTTCTTGATGGGGGATAGAAGTGTATTGGAACTGGACATCCATGTTGAAAGTGAGGCGATGAGGGCCAGGGAATTGAAATTTGTTGAGGAGATCAAGAACATGTGAAGTGTCATGGATATAGGTGAAAAGGGACTGAGCCAAGAGGGATAGAATGGAATTGAGGTATGCAGCCATGAGTTCAGTGGGGAAACTGAAATATCTGAAACAACTGCAAATAAATTAGGGTTGTATGGAATACAGTGGATTAAAGTTAATTCAGACACAAGGAAACCAATACATTTTGGCCCAATTAAGTGGCTGCCCTAACTGGCTGGTTTTATGGAAATAGTTAAAAAGGGATTAAAAAAAAAGACAATCTGAGTAACAAATTATGTATTTAAATGAAATACAGAACAAATTATACTACCAATTCCAGCGCAGTACTAATCAGCTGTGTGATTTCCTAATCGTTATCGATGGAGAAATTCATTTCACATACGCTGCCATGTTAGTAAATGAACAAAATCAGCACAGATACCTGGCACAGATCATGAACTGCCTTCATACAATGCTGTCAATGAATGTACACTCCATATCTTCTTTTTCATTGTAACATTCAACACAAAGGTAGATACCTTCAAATTCTTCATAGTTTCTAACTTGCTGAAGTTGTAAAAATCGTTTCATTTTCACTCTCAGCTGTTTCTGGCTTCTCTAAGCCTGAACTCTTGAAATTGTAGTGAGCAAAACTGTTCTGAATTGTCTTACTGCTTATTTCTCACCAATTATTAGTGACAAAAATCGTTACTTTTTGAACACAAATACATGCAACTGATGCTATTTAAGAACTGTTCAATTGAAGTACAGTGTTGTGCCTAATGGCCATGCAAGCATACATGACTGATGCAAGTTAGAAACTGCTTGGCAACAGTCTGCTGCCCCAATTAAGCGGCAGAGTGTCCCAAATAAGCAACTGCTCCGATTAACCGAAGGCCCAATTAGTTGGAATCCACTGTAACCCATACTGTGTACAGGTATGCATCGCTTACGGTCCATGATACGTTCTGTGAAATCGGACATTATGTATACTAATTTACATGCAGTATCAAGGCACAGGATTGAACACTGAAAGTTGGCAGCTTTAAATGCTATCATAGATTTAAATGGGTGTTAAATTGTAGTGCTTAATCTCTTAAAGACAGGTGATGAAGAAAAGCATTTGTTTTCATTGTATGTAACCAGCTGATTAAAATTGCAGTGAAGAATCTGGAAGATTGAGAATGGATGTAAGGCTAGTGATGCCCTGAATTCCTGTCAAACACAGAATTTGAAACTGGTGTGTGCACTGTGGATGCTCATAATTACACACACGTGGGTTATGTGCACATGTGAATTATAAATACTACGTTTCGAATACACATCACATTAACAGTCCTGATTTAAAAGAAGCTTGATGCATACAAATTTTTTTATTAATAAATGCTTATTTTAGTCACAGCAGACAAAATGAATAAATATTTAAAATCATGACTTAAAGTAATAAATACCTGCTACATTTTGGAAACCACTGCTGTGGTAAAATCTAGGCTTTGCTAACAAACAACTAGGCCAATCTTATCTAAGTATGCGACAGTTGGTTTGTTCATTTGACCAATATTTAACATAATGAATAAATGAAAAGCAACTTAGTTCAGAGGACTTCAAGAAAACAGTCACAATTGCAAATTTTTCTTCTGATAATTTATTTGCGGAACTACTGAAAATAGTCTAAAGCTATCTTTTTAGTAACTGCTACAAAATGCTTAATGGAAGCAAAGTTTTAATAGCACAAGGCTAGTATTTTGAACAAAAATATTTCATTGCACAAAAATGCATCAGATAGTATATAACAATTCTTGTAAAGATTACAGTTATACCTCCTGCAATTAAAATTATTTTAGACTAAATCAACCAACTAGAATTAACTTGAATTTTTGTCTTTATTGGAAACTGAGAAAAATTCATACAGCATATCATGCTAAAAACATCATGATGTTTGGAAATAAAAGCTTTTATGATCCTTATTCAGAGTGAGGCCAGGTTCATTAACCTGTCACCGCAAAATTTCTGCCATAACTAACTTCAATACAACAAAAATATAGAAAGATTACTTCAAATAATTTCTTATATTTAAAGTGGTGTTGTGTTGTAAAAGGTAGTTTTTCCTTAACATTTACATTATTTATGCCACAAAATAAAAATAACAGATCTATTCCTTTACAAAATTCAGTCTCTAGCTCTCTATTTAGCTATTTATTTCATTGTAAATCTGTACCTTTTAATTACCAACAACTGGATTAAAAGCAAACCTGCTGCAAAACATCAACATATACTTTTAACTTTATAATCACTGAACAATGCTATAAATATACAAATCAAAGACTGTTTAATGTGAATATATATAAACATCAAAAGTACAAAGCTCCACGTTCCAGGCAAAGGGTAGCATTAAAGAAAATTACATTAAAGAATGCAGTGAGTACGAGTTCTGAAAGCATTTATTTCAGATTCATCACCACTTTATTTCAACAAAGAAAGTAACCTGAAATAAGTTAACTCTTCTGTTAAAGGGAGGAATTTGGTGACTGTTAAATACTTATTACTTTATCCTTAAAATCTATTGAGGCTACAAATAAAATGAATAGTTTATAATAATTTGTTTAGAAGCTTGCATGTTCAAACTACCTTACGTAATTGGGTTTTGGGCTCATTGTCCTTCTGATACAAACTTACAAAGACGCATTTCCCGCTGCTAAAATTTAAGGAAAACAAAAATATTATTTCCATTTAATACATAAAGGCACTAAGACTAATTATTCATTTATTTAGTGTGGCCTTTACTGCATCATTTAATATAGCACCTGAAGCTTTTAGGTGTCTACATCCTGCTTTGCATTTTAACCCTCAGTGGATCACTGATAAAACTATAGTAGCTTTGGATTAAGCTTGGCTGAGTGGACTAAGCATGCAAGCTGAGCTGTTTGGCAACAGGAATCCCCTGGAGAGCTTCCTTTTGAAAATAACTTGAAAACCTCCACGCTGTATCCTTGAAACAAATGATAATGGTACAAATGGAAGGTAATCAATCTCTTTGAAATGAACAGTTTAAACTCAGAGCACACATTTCCCCCACTAAGGTTTCATCTTTGCTCAGTCAACGTCAAACTCCTCACTTCCCCTGTATGATGATGTTGGCAAGCGATGTGTCAGATCAAGGCACTTGCGTAGATGGCAGAGGGCAGCCTGCTGATGCTGACGCTCCACTTCATATCTCTGCTTACTTAACTGCAAATCCTGCAGGGACAAAATGCGACATGCATAGCTATTTATTTGTGATAACCAACTTCATATTTTTATAAACTGAGGTGGCCAACTTTTAGTCATTCTTGGATCATTGGAGTTGTTAGAAATGCGATTTGCAAATGGTAACTAAAAAATATCTTTCGCCTTGCATATTTTCACAGGCAGGTGATACCTCACCTTAGGCATCAAAGTTCAAAATAAATTAATTATCAAACTACATATATGTCACTATACAATCTTGTGATTCATTTTCTTGTGGGCATACTCAATAATAGAATAGAACCCAAATCATTGAAAGACTGCACCAACTTGGGCGTTCAACCAGTGTGCAAATACAAAAGAAAGAAATATAGTCATAAATACATAAGCAATAAATATCAAGAAATTGAGGTGAAGAATCTTTGAAGGTGAGTCCCTTGGTTGTGGGAACATTTCAATGGTGGGGCAAGTGAAGTTGAGTAATGTTATCCCTATTGGTGTTAGAGCCTGATGGTTGAGAGGCAAGAACTGCTCCTGTACCTCTGGTGGTGTGAGTCCTGAGGCTCTTGTAACTTCTTCTTGATGAGAAGAGAGCATGTCCTGGGTGGTGGTGGTGGGGTGGGGGCTGCTGACGGGTGTTGCTTTCCTGCAACGATGTTTCATGTAGATGTGCTCAATGGACGCCTTTACCCATGATGGACTGGCCTGAATAAACTACTTTTTGTAGGATTTTCTGTTCACGAGCATTGGTGTTTCCACGGCAGGATGTGATGCAACCAGTCAATATACTCTGCACTGCACATCTATAGAAGTTTGTCAAAGTTTTAGAAGTCATGCTGAATCTTTGTAAACTCCTAAGGAAGTAGAGGCGCTGCTGTGCTTTCTTTGTAACTGCACTTACAGAATGTGCAGGGCTCAGGACAGGTCTTCCAAAATGAAGAATTTAAAGCTGCCAATCCTCTTCACCTCTGATCCTCTGATGACTACTGGCTTATGGACCTCCTCCTGAAGTCAATAATCAGCTCCCTGGTCTTGCTGACATTGAGTAAGAGGCTGTTGTTATGTTATGGCACCACTCCCAGATTTTCAATCTCCCTCCTATATGCTGATTTGTTACCTCTTCTGATTTGGCCTATGACAGTGGTATTGTCAGCAAACACTGTGCTTAGCCACACAGGGCAAAGACTGTCTACGTAAAGAAACTTCACAAACAGCTGTCTGATAATGATTCCTAGCGTATGTGATAGTGAATAAGGACATTACAGACAAGCAAAAACAGTGTTGACTGTATCAGTGACACCCCCCTCTCTGATGCTCTAAACAACTTTTATGCATTCTTTGAGGCATGAAGCTCAACACAGCTTAAAAAATGGTACCCCGCCCCCGCCACAGCTAAGCAGCCACTCTCTGTAAAAGCATCAGACATGAGAAGGTGCTCTTTAGAGTCAACCAACCCCCCATAAGGTGACTGGGCCAGACAACATGCCAGGCCGAACACTCAGGAAGCGTGTACACCAGCTCACTGATGTTTACATGGACATCTTCAACACTTCACTCATCCAGGCTGCTTACCCACATGCTACACCTTCAGAACTAAATGACTACTGCCCAATGGCACTGACGCCAAATATCATGAAGTGCTTTGACAGCTGATAATAGCTCATATCAAAAACTCCATTCCTGCCACACTGGACACTCATCAATATGCTCTGCAACAGACACCACAGCACCTGTCATGCATCTAGCCCTAACACAAACAAGAAAACAAGGACACTTGTGTCAAAATGCTGCTTCTGGATCTCATTTCGGCATTCAACACTATTGTCCCACAGACCTTGGTGAACAAACTCCTACTCCTTGGTCCAAATACACCACAGTGCAATTGAGTGCTGGACTTCCTAACAACAGACCTCAAACAGTCAGGATGTACGACTGCTCCTCCATCCCCATTACCTTCAGCACGTGCCACCCAGGGCCATGAGCTGAGCCCACTGCTGTACACCCTGCTCACTCATGACCGCATGGCCAAACACCTGAGCAATCACATCGGCACGTTCGCCGATGACACAACAGTAGTGGGGCTCATCACCAACCATAATGAGATGGCTTACGGACAGCAGGTGGAAGAGCTTGAGACCTGGTACCAGACACATAACTGCTTCCTTAATGTCAACAAGACAAAGGAGATGGTTCACACCACTCACACCCCTCTATACCTCAGCAGCACAGCAGGATCAGAATCAGGTTTATTATCACCGGCATGTGACGTGAAATTTGTTAACTTAACAGCAGCATTTCAATGCAATACATAATCTAGCAGAGAGAAAAAAAAATATTTTTATTTGTTTCAACCTCTTGGTCCGAGAATACATCCTAAAAAATCAAAAAGGTTCCCCAATGCCTCTACTTTCTGAGGAGGCTGAAGAGAGCTGGATTTTGCACATCCATGAGGGCATCTTAACAGGGATCACTGCTTGGTATGGAAACTGGACTGTGGTGGACAGGGAGGCTCTGGGTATTCAAAACACCATCACCACCTCTTTGTTGTTTCCTGTCAGTCACCTTATGTACAGCCTGGTGTCACTTTATGGACATATAATCAATCTATGTATAAAAGCTCTCTGATGTATTTCTATTTATTGCGTGTATCTTTTTATCATTATTATTGTGCTTTTATTTTTGTAGGCTTTCTTGTGATGCATCAGATCTGGGGTAACAATTATTTTGTTCTCCCTACTCTTGAATACAGGAAAATGGCAATCTTGAATCTTGAATCCTGCCAGCCATCAACAGCATACAGCCAGAAGAAGTCCAGCAATATTTTAAAAGATCCACCCACCCTGCTAATGGGCTGTTTGTCCCAATCCTGTCAAGGAGGAGGCTATGTAGCATTCACACCAGGACCACCAGACTAAAAGAGTTATTTTCCCTAAGCAGTGTTGGAGCGTTTTTTTGGGGTTAGCACATATAGCAAATAACTTCAGCTACCAGTCTTCAGATGCAAATTTGAAATCTAAATCTAAAATGTAGCTCTGAACAATGGGTTTCTAACAGTCGTGAACCAAGTTAATTTCGTTATTTGTGTGTATTGGTGTGTCATAGTACGGATGCAGCATCATTTACGAATGTACATACAATCAAGCTATGTGCATAAGCTATCTTTATGTGTATTTTATGATTGTGTTCTTTATTTTATTGTTTTTATTTGTACTGCATCGGATCCAGAGTAACAATTATTTCATTCTCCTTTACACTTGTGTACAGGAAATGATATTGAAATCTTGATACTGGAGCTGGAAATCTGAAATAAAGACAAAATACTGGAACCATTCAGCATATCAGTCAGCATCTATGAAAAGAGAAACAAAGAGAATATTTCATATCATAAGCCTTTTATCAGAACTGGGAAAGAGAGAAAACAAATAAGTTTTAAATTGCAGAGAGCATGAGGGAAAGATGGATGGGACAAGTTTAAATTAAGTTAAATTATGAAAAAGGTTATCTGGTTGATATGTTAATGGGGACAGTTTCTAAGATAGCAACATAAAACCTATGAGATGGGGCAGTTAAAGAACGAAAACACAAACAAAGGAATGCAAAGTTTGCAAAATACAGAACTGTAGGATGTGTCTAGCAGGTTGTACTGATGAACAAAGATAAAGAGAGCCATTTCCACAAGGGATGATTTACAATGAAATACCCGCTTCAGGTAGGTCAGCCATGCACGCACACAGAAGATGAGGTGCTTTTGCTCAAACTTACATTGAACAATGGTGCAGGGGGTCGATGACCGATGGATCAAAGTAGGAATGGAATGGAGAACTGAAGTGGCTAGAAGCTCAAGGTTACCAATGCATACTGAACGCAGATGCTCTGCCAAATGGTCTCCTAGCTGGTTCTCCAATACAGAGAAGACCAAATTTTGGATGGATTTTTTTTTTCTCCAGACTCTCCCTTGAGATCGAGACAGAGAGATCCAAACATGGAAGTATCAGAGATGGACAATATGAAGGTGAGAGCTGATTGGAAATAGGCAGCAAAAGTGATGAGCTTTTCAAAGTGGCTTATGAGTGCAGGAAATTCTTCTGGAGCATTTTGTTTTTTTTTTTAGAAGATCTTCTGCTTTAATAAGATTACTAGATTAAATAATATCTCTGTACATGAAAATGAGTGGTTATAAAGCAAAGATTATGTAACTTTGTAAATCTCTAAGTCCCTCCTGGAATGTATGTGAGGGCAGACATCTCCATCTGACCCTGGAAGTTAATACCTGTGCTGTGATATTCTCTCCTGAGGTAACTTAGATGATAATCTCTTTAGATTACATAGGCTGGTGGAAGAATATAATCAGGTGGGTGTTAAATAACTCAATACCAAACTGGACTTTCCCTTCTGCTCATGAAAAAAAAACATAAAATTTCCTTTCTCTTAGTCTGCACCTGGAAGTAACTCCCTTTGTAAGGTGGTGATCTGGTTGGGTAGACAAACATATCAGTACTACCATCCAGTGAAAAATTTCTTGACAACTAAATATCTACTCTGATTAACAGATAATATTTTAGAGTAATATATTGTATATAGATCTCTGATAATTGAATCAACAATTTTGTTGGAATAAACAGAACTGAAAGGCATATGGATTGCAGAATGTTACATCAAAACTCAAAGGCTCATGTTACGGACAGATACGGTATGTAAAAAAATGTATGTTTGGAAGCTTTATTTTGAGCCATCTGGTAATCATTCAATCATTTCTTACCAACATGTGTGCATTGAGGTGCTCTGCTGTCAAATTCAATTCATGATTTCTTTCCTTAAGACGTTTCAGTTGTTCCTGAAGGATTTGCAGCTCCAGATCTTTTTCTGTGCAACAAAAATGATTTAACAATTGCATTAATAAAAGTTAGATAGGACTGCTTTATCATTTCCGTTCACTACATTTCTTGCCTTATGCATGCCAAGTTTGCAGCATTTACTTTGTTATCCCCGGAATGAAACTGAAGCAATCTCAATCATCTCAATCTTGACTGTCTGTGCAGCATAGTCACATGCTGTGCAGAATGAATTTAAACTACTGAGAAGGGCAGAAATATTCGAGTTACTGAGAGTAAAATAAGGAAGGTAACTACAAAGACATATGACTGATTCAGAAAGGTGTTAAGAACGTGTAACACATGGCCGCGAAGAAGTAAAGAAAGGTAATGAACAAAATTAGAATGAAGCGGGCTGGTAATATTCAGAGAAATAAAGAACCAATAGGAAAACAAATGGAAAGTAAATTTTTACATTCTTTAAACATTTCTTTGTTCCACATTCATCATTTTGATGTTGTTCGTGTTGATCTCAAATTGTACCCTATATTAATATCACCATCTCATAACTATAAAGGTGTGGATAGTGTTTGGAGTGGTTGATAATGACCTTTAATGAAGTGACTTGGCATTAGTTGCTCAGTACCTAGCATGGAAAGCTACCTAACAATACAGAGAGTAGTTGCTTTATTGGAATATCCTCTGTCAAATGGGAAAAAGTGGATAAGAAGCTGTTGACTGATAGAAGAAATGCATTACTTGCCAAGGAGCCAACATCTGGCTCTACTTATAAATAGCATATGGAAACTATCTGAGCAACTGAGTGGGACAGAGCAGATGCAAGTTTCTCATGAAATCACGGAGCTACTACAAAATTAATTGTTATAAATATCAAAATGTGAATCATGGATCATCTGAGATACACCACATGAAGTTTGGCTATATTAGCACAGAAACAGTAGTATGTGGGGTCACAGTGAGATTGGAGTGAAGAATATTACAGCATTGGAAACAATTAATCTAATATTACAACAATGACTTGCATTTATGTATCTAAGTATCATTTTAAGGTCAGAACAAAATAAGTTATTTTGCAGGAAAATAAAATGGAACAAAATTGACACAGCCAAATAAGTAGTTAATAGGAAAAACAAGTAATTAGCAGCGATAGAAGGTTCCACTGAAATGCTATTAAGCAGCAACCTCTCTACAGTAACTTGCTCACCAATGTCCAATTTAGGTTTCAAAACTGCTCAGCTCTGAGTTTACCACAGCCCTAGTCCAACATGGACCAAGTAACTGAACTTCAGAATTCCAGAGTTATGTGAAAGTAATTGACCTCATTGAGGCTACATTTGATAGAACAGCATCAAGGAGCTCTGGTGAAACTGAAGTCAAGGGTCCTGAAGGGAGAACACCTTAAGTCGTTGGCTGCAGTCATCTCTCACACAAGATGGTTGACGTTGTTGGAGGTCAGTCATCCCAAACCCAGCAGATCACTGAAGGAATTTCTCAGTGCTGTCTCTAAGACTCAAGCACACTCAGATGGTTCATTAATGACCTTACTTACATGATAAGTTCTCAAGAGATGTTTGTTGATGATTATGCATTGTAAGAAAGAAGGGAAGGAAGGAAGGATGGGAAGAAAGGGATGGTGGAGGGGGGGGGAAGGAAGGAAGGGTGAGAAGGGAATTTAAGCGAAGGGAGGAAAGTGCTAAGACCATGAAAATATTTGAATACATATAAGAAAGAGAACTTTAAACTTAGGACATTCTTGAACTAGGAACCCATATGGAAAGTACAGTAGTGAATATTGAGCAAATGAAGAAACTTAAAAAATGCCACTGGAATATGTAACTGAAGGGCACAATGATATGCAAAATAAGAAGCAACTATACATAGGTCTTTGAGAGTCTGGAGAAAGGCTGGTTGCCGATTGCGCGAACTTTAGTGACAATCACTAATAGGTAAGAGTGGGTCTAGGTGGAACATATAGCAGAACAATGTTGATGTGCTGATGTGTTTTAGTGCTTTCAACCAAACTAATGGTTACAAAACTATTGAGAATGAAGAAGAAAGATATACTAATGCCACTGTTATGGAAGATGCCCGAAGTTATTTTGATAATGATTGTTTCATTTCTTTGGAAGGATGACAAATCTCATTGGAGAAATTGAACTGTCCATTTGTAAGAAAAATAGGCATACATTTAAGAGGCAAAGATACTGATAAAGAACATACACTCAGGTGGCCACTTTATTAGGTACAAGAGTGGAACCTGGAGTGGTTTTTGCTGCTGTAGCCCATTCACTTCAAGGTTGGTGTGTTTTGCATTCAGCGATGTTCTTCTGTACTCTACTGTTGTAATGCCTGGTTATTTGAGTTACTGTTGCCTTTCTGTCTGCTTGAACCAGTCTGGCCATTCTCCTCTGACTTCTCTCATTAACAAGGCGTTTTCATCCACAGAGATGCCACTCTGAATGTTTTTTGTTTCTTGCACCATTCTCTGCAAACTCTAAAGATGATTGTGTGTGAAAATCCCAGGGGATCAGCAGTTTCTGAGCTACTCAACCTACCCTTTATGGCACCAACAATCATTCCACAGTCAAAATCACTTAGATCTGATGTTTGGTCTGAACAACAACTGAACCTCTTGATCATGTCTGCATGAGTTGCTGCCACATGATCAGCTAATAAGATATTTGCATTGGCAAACAGGTGTCCAGCTGTACCTAATAAAGAAGACACTCAGTGTGTATTCATGTTTGCAAATATTTATGGAAATCAAAGCAAAGGGTTAGAGTACAGCAATGCAGACAAAAGACGGCTATCAAAATTAACATGTGCTTCTCTGTGTAGTCTCCGTGTGATGACAAACTTAAGACAATGCATCCAGGGCAAAACGTTTCAAGAAACACAAGTTCAAAATTGTAGATGTCTGAATTTATTTTCTGCACAGTAAGCTATTTCAGCCGTGATACTCAAGTTGGTTTGTTCTTTTCTTAATGTATGATAGTTTTAGATGATGAATGAGGTCTTCAAAGTTGATACATCTTAAGTTGTCTGTGTTCAACAATCTGCCAATGTCATAAAACACACTATAAAATTAAACCTATTAACCTGAGGTCAGCAACCGATGATTGATGCATTAAGATAACTGCACTGCTCCAAAGAGCGCTATATGAGGTCAGTCTTATCCTCAGTCATTAGGCTCTATAATGAGTCAACCTATAGCCGGGGAAGTGATGGCCCCCTCCTGCTAGACTGTTTGAGGTAACTTATTGTTTTTATCCATTCTTACTTCTCTTCTAATATTTGTATATCTGTGCACTTGTAATGCTACTGTGACACTGTAATTTCCTTTGGGATCAATAAATTATCTGTCTATCTCAGCAAACTGTGGAAGCTGCTGATATAATCAGAAATGAACTGACTATGAACAGAGCAGAACATTGCTGTTCCAAATGAGTGACAACAGAAGAAGTAGCCAAACTTAGCCTAGTGTCTAAACATGAGAGCGTAGCTAACTGCTTAACTATACCTTGGAGCAGAATAGGATTTCTGTTAACTGTTTATGAAAGAAATACCTAATGATGTTTTTGTGGTCTTGTGCCAAATAAAATAACATGATGACTGATACCTAGGTTGACCACCGATTTACCAGAAACTGATGGTTCTTTTAATTTGGATGAAATTATGAGATGTAGTTTACCGGGTGGCCACCAGATGGCACCATGTGTAATGCATGCAGCACCATTTGAGGCGAGACTCATTTTGACAAAAGCACAATATTTTTATTAGCTACATTGCACTTGTTGGTGATAGTCCCAATATCTTGTTCTTACTTTTACTTATTTTACATAAATTTAACCCTAGCTATGGCTACTAAGATAATTTTAAGTACTAGTGGCGGTGTCAAATGTATACTTCAGTCCATATCAATACAAAGTTGAAGTGTTGAAAAAACTGGACCGAGGTGTTTCTCTGCGTAAGCTGTGTGACTTACTGTATATGGCATTGGTTCATGATATAAAGCACCAAAGAGTAAAAAAATGCAATTCTACGCAAACAGTGATTTGCTAAAGCAAATGAACATTAGAAAAGCTATGAAAGTCGGTAAGAGCATGATCGAGTGATGATTGAATGTTTCACCAGCATCAGTGATGGAGTCGATTTCTCAGGCAGTTATGTTAATGAACCAAGCTAAGTTATTCCATAACATACTTGTGACTATAGTGAAGGATGGCTTCAAAGGTTTAAGAAGCGACATGAAATTTCTATTTGCATAAAGTGTGTGGAAAAAAACTGTCTGCAAACCATGAAGGAGCTACCAAGTATGTGGACAAATTTGCGAAGTTCATAGCTAATGGAAACCTCGGTCCTGACTGAGCGTATAATACAGATGAAACTGCATGATACTGGTGGTGCACACCTAGGAAGACATTAGCAACAGAAGACGAAGAAGATCCCACAAGATTCAAATGATCTAAGGAGAGAGTTACCATTTTAGGTTGCTCCAATGCAGCAGGTACTTACCATTAGTGATCTAAAGAAGTAAATGCCCTATCGCCTTGAAAGGTGTTAAAATTTACCCGGTAACATATGAACAAATAAAAATGGCTGGATTACCAGCAATATCATAAACAAGAGAACATCTGCAGATGCTGGAAATCAGAGCAACACACACAAAATGGTGGAGGAACTCAGCAGGTCAGGGAGCACCAATGGAAAAAAGTACAATTGACGTTTTGGGCCGTGACCCTTTGGCAGGACTGGAGAAAAAACAGCTGAGGAGTAGATTGAAGAGGTGGGGGAGAGAAACAGCAGGAGATAGGTGAAACTTGGAGAGGGAGAGATGAAGTAAACAGCTAGGAAGTTGATTGGTGAAGGAGACAGAAGGCCATGGAAGAAAGATGAAGGGGGGGGGTGGAGGAGCACCAGAGGGAGGCGATGGGTAGGCAAGGAGATAAGATGAGAGAGGGACAAGGTGATAGGAAATGGTGAAGGGTGGGTGGAGGCATTACTGGTAATTTGAGAAATTAATGTTCATGCCATCAGGTTGGAGGCTACCCAAACGGAACATAAGGTGTTGTTCCTCTAACCTAAGTGTGGCCTTATCCCGACAGCGGAGGAGGTCATTGATGGACATATGGGAATGAGAATGGGAAGTGGAATTAAAATGGGAGATCCCGTTTGTTCTGGCAGATAGAGCATAGATGCTTGGTAAAGCGGTCTCCTAATCTGCGTCGGGTCTCACTGATAAACAAGAGGCCATACCAGGAGCACCGAACACAGTATATAACCCCAACAGACTCACAGGTGAAGTGTCGCCTCACCTGGAAGGGCTGTTTGGGGACCTGAATGGTAGTGAGGGCGGTCTATAGGCAGATGAACCAACATTATGTTAGAGTAGTTGAAAAAATATTTTGTGCCAAAAGCCAGAGCAGATTACACATTTGTAGGGCTACCCGAAGATTGAAAAGTTTTTCTTATTTTGGGTAACTGTTCAGCTCACCCCAAAGCTGAACTCCTGTGTAAGAATAATGTTTTTCCAGTCTATTTACCACCAAACTGTGCATCGCTTATCCAACCCCAAGACCAAGATATACTGTGTTCTCTAAAGGCCCAGTATCACTTGCTTTTCATGAGACATCTGTTAGATGAGGTGAATGCTGACAATTCTGTACCGACATTTACTAAAGAACATGCAGTATGTTCTTTGGTTCATTGCTCGAGGGTGGGAGAAGGTAGAACCTTTAACACTAAAGAATGGCTGCCTGCCTCGATGTTTGATAATGCGCCTGTAGAAACCCTTGATGAAGATTTTACAGGATTTCGTGTACCAAAGGAGAAAGTAGTTGTTCGTGATTTGCTTGTCTATGTAAAAAGTTTTACAGGTCCTGCTTTCAAAGATATAACAAGTAATCTTAATGAAGAAAATCTATGTGAATGAATGATTGTCGATAATGTCGAGGTTCCGCATGGAAGGTTAGTTAGGAAGGTTCAGTCGTTAGGTATTAATATTGAAGTAGTAAAATGGATTCAACAGTGGTTAGATGGGAGATGCCAGAGAGTAGTGGTGGATAACCGTTTGTCAGGTTGGAGGCCGGTGACTAGTGGTGTGCCTCAGGGATCTGTATTGGGTCCAATGTTGTTTGTCATATACATTAATGATCTGGATGATGGGGTGGTAAATTGGATTAGTAAATTGGTGGTAAATTGGATTAGTAAGTATGCAGATGTTACTAAGGTAGGTGGATAATGAAGTAGGTTTTCAAAGCTTACAGAGAGATTTAGGCCAGTTAGATGAGTGGGCTGAGCAATGGCAGATGGAGTTTAAAGCTGATAAGTGTGAGGTGCTACATTTTATGGTAGGAATAATCCAAATAGGACATACATGGTCAATGGTGGGGCATTGAAAAATGCAGTAGAACAGAGTGACCTAGGAATAATGGTGCATAGTTCCCTGAAGGTGGAATCTCATGTGGATAGGGTGGTAAAGAAAGCTTTTGGTATGCTGGTCTTTATAAATCAGAGCATTGAGTATAGGAGTTGGGATGTAATGTTAAAATTGTACAAGGCATTGGTAAGGCCGAATTTGGAGTATTGTGTACAGTTCTGGTCACCGAATTATAGGAAAGATATCAACAAAATAGAGAGAGTACAGAGAAGATTTACTAGAATGTTACTTGGGTTTCAGCACCTAAGTTTCAGGGAAAGGCTGAACAAGTTAGGTCTTTATTCTTTGGAGTGTAGAAGGTTGAGGGGGGACTTGTTAGAAGTATTTAAAATAATGAGGGGATAGATCAAGTTGACATGGATAGGCTTTTTCCATTGAGAGTAGGGGAGATTCAAACAAGAGGACATGATTTGAGAGTTAGGGGACAAAAGATTAAGGGTAACACGAGGGGGAATTTCTTTACTCAGAGAGTGGTAGCTGTGTGGAATGAGCTTCCAGTAGAAGTGGTAGAGGCAGGTTCGGTATTGTCATTTAAAGTAAAATTGGATAGGTATATGGACAGGAAAGGAATGGAGTGTTATGGGCTGAGTGCAGGCCAGTGGGACTAGGTGAGTGTAAGCGTCGGTATGGACTAGAAGGGCCGAGATGGCCTGTTTCCGTGCTGTAATTGTTATATGGTTATATTATATGGTTTTAATGAAACACCTGCTGGGCATCACCTTACAGTCTGGGAAATTATAGACAGTGTTCTGAATGCTGATAAGAATACTGCAAGGGATGAAGATTTCAGTGATGATAATGAAACAGAAAAAAGCTGAAAGATTTACTATTGACAAGTTAACTGAGTTGTTGGGTGATTTAATCAAAGGGTTAGAGAAATGTACCTTCATGATGGAACAAGAGCTGATGAATTTTTATTTGATGCAAGAAACATTACACAAGGAGAGATCAAAACACATGAAACAACATCGTCTAGATGAAATATTTAAAAAGATAACCAAGAAGTAACATTCTTTGTAAGCATAGTAATTAATAATTTACATTTAATTTTTGTTTAATTAATAATCCTTTTTTATGCTTCTGCAGTCCATTTTTGCCATTATTATTGTGTGATCTCTTTTAATCCGGCAAGGCACAGGAACCAAGGTTTACAGAAAATTGGTGGTCAACCTGTACTTCATAAATTTATTAGAACCATAACTAAAGTTTTAAAACGTCAGGGAAGAAAAGGAGGTTGGAGAATTGACATGGGCGAAGGGAAAATATGACTTATTTGAAATGTAACAGAATGATAGCAGTTGTGAAAAGATGTGAAGAGAGGGAAAAGATAGTTCACAATATTCGATAGCAGAGCAACCAAGATGGATATACAGTTCATCTGAGAGAAGATGAACTTGGAGAGTCTATAAATGAAAAAAGGAAAGTAATTGGAAAAGGATGAAAGTTTAGGGCTAGGAATCAAACATGTTTAAATTGAAACTTCTAACCAAATTTGCTTTGGTGTGCAAGGTAAAGAAATGAGACAGAGAAAGCCAATTAAATAAATGATTTTTATGATTCCTAAACAGTAATTACATTTCCTTCATTAAAAACAGAAACTGTTGAAAACACTTAGTTCCTGAAATGTTAAATTGGTTTCTCTCTGTGGAGATGCAATCTGGCGAGAGTGTTTCCAACATTCCCTGCTTTTACCCCCATCCTTCCCTTTCTTCTCTTTCCCTGAGTTCTAATGAAAGCTCATTGACTGTGGCATTAACTCTGTATCTCTTTCCACAGATGCTAATTGACTTGTGTTTTCCTTTCAGATTTCTGGCTACTGCAGTTTCTTCTACCGTTAAACTTCTGTGCTGTTAATGCATGGTAATCAGACAGAATTTATATTTTGATATCATGTTTTGTGTGTAATGAACAAAAATGAAGAACACAATTCTGGGTAGAAATGGGATGAAAAACCAGAGTTGTGCATGATAATGTTATTGGTGAAATTGTTTTCACTCTGGAAGCTAATTTTCTGAACCTTGTCCAGTATTTAAATAAGCAAATAACTGCTATGGTAGAAGAACATGATCCCAAACAAGGAAATCACTTCCAATAATAAATCCATTTTCAAGTAGATTGTAAAGTAGGATTGCTTCAATTCCTGTTGATGTTTACACAAAGCACCAGCATGAATATAAACATCTTTATCATCATGTTCACATAGTAATAGGGGTCTTGCTTATGTTTGCTTTAAAATCAGGGAAACATGCTTTTAAATCAAGGAACAGATTAGCTAATGTGGCTTCCAAAATCAGTACATATTGATATGATATTATGGATTTGTTGCTATTTCTATTTAATTGCATTTATAGATACCAAAAGAAAGCAAACGATGATACATTTTATTAACTGAAGTTTTTAAGTAATTGAAATTAATAGATTATGCTGAACTTCATTCAGAATACACCTGAACTGAAACAAAGATAAAACCTAAAAATTTTAAGCCTTATACAGTATATGCTTCAAAACTGCAATAATGTTAATTATTATAGTAATCCAAAGTAAAATACCACAGATGGTTTAAGTCTGAAATAAAACATAAAGTGCTATAAATGCTTATTAGGTCAGTCAGTATGTGGAGAGAGAAAACCAGTTAATCTTTGAGGTCAACGATCTTACTACTTCTTTATGTTTCTCTGTTTATATAAAAAGGAAAGTGCTGAGGTGGATTGGAAGAAAATGAGTAATTTTCTCGGTGAAACCAGGAGAGAAGACTTTTGGCTAAAGAAATGGCATGAATGCAGAGGGACAAATGAAGAGCTCAGCAAATGAATTTCAATGAAGTGATGTAAAGGGGGATGAAGTTGGAGTCTGATTGTTTATGGGGAAGCGTCATAAAGAAGGTGAACACATGGCAATGGGTGAGATTGGGAGGAGAGATGGGGTCATGATGAGATGAAGAGGAACAAAGATTCAGGAGCGTTGTTGAAACTTGTGATCTCTGGCACCTAAAAATAATAAAAAAACTGCCTTTTGTTACAGTATCAAATGGAGGAAACAATGAAAGGCATTTGAGGACTAGGACAGTTTGAAAAAGAATGAGGCAGTGTTGGTGAAGAGCATGTTTGATTGCAGATCTGGGGATTGACTAAACAGCAATTTGAGAAGCACCTGGAAAACTGGAAGAGTCTGAATCCATATGAAATAAGGCAGAAATGGAGGCATTTTCTAAGAAAAGAATATGGCTAATGGAGTGTGATTTGCTAGATATATGATCTATGAAATGAAAATAAATAGAAGTCAATGAGCAAAGCAAAAGATTTAAACAAAATCCCTTCAGAATGAAAAGCAGACTTCCTTACTGTATATATTCCTGGAAGAGAATAGGCAGTAAATTAACCAGTAATCCAGGAACAAAATACTGCAGAGGATGGAAATTTGAAATAAATTAATAAGTGCTAAAAAGACCATCCCTGGACGATGAATGTGTTTTGTTTTGATATACGTCCATAAGTTGACGTTGTCTGTCAGAAAATAAACACAAATCACTCAATATGGTAACCATATCTTCAATCATTATAATGAATGGCATCAAAGGACATAAGACTGATAAGAAAGAACAAATACAAAAATTGAATGGAAAGGAAACTAGCTCTGCTAATCGTAGGAACAAAATTAGGTATGCATGTTGGACTGTTGAATGTAATAATATTATGAGAGCTCATTCATATACAGTTAGCCATTAACTAGCTGTTCTTAACCCAAGTGTAATTCCTTAGTTGGTAGCTTAGAACCAGAATTAACATTTCAGGCCAGTAAGGTCCATAAGCTGAAACGTGAATACTTTTGCTGCAGATGCTGAGTGACCTGTTAAGATCATCACCACTTTTATTTCCATGTTAAGGTATGTATTATTTAACAAAATACCAGAAAAACGTAGGATTTCAAGAGGTTAAATGCTGCTCTTCTCTGGTATTTTAAATATGTGGATATTACACCCCTTATGGATTATTGACATAATTGGAAACAGAAAAGTGAACTTCTGAAGCACTGCTTAAGTGCTTCCAATGCCATTAATCATCCTTCTATTTCTACAGGCTGTCAACCGAGCTCACTTCTAATTGTTTAAAGATTAGATGAATTAGCATTTTGAACACAGAAATTCATTTTGTTTCCCGACAAAAGGCAAACTTTGACACTGCTTATCATTCTTTCACTACCTCTCAAATTGAAAGATTGAACAGGTTAGTGGATTTCTTGCTTCTTTGGCAGGCTTACATTGCTCCTTGTATGAAGCAGCATTTTGAAAATATCTGGTATTTCATGCCTGTCAAACATGGATTATAAACGATTTTCTCTTCCACTGGGATCAAACATACAGAATTTAATTCACAAGCTGAATGGAATGGACCAGCACTAAGCACTGACCATTTCATTATTTTTCCTTGGTGAACCTCCAAATATTTCTGAACAAATGCACACTGTATCCTCAAATGACAGCACCTGAATGGTTGTTGCCTCCAGCTACTCTGCTAAATTTCTAAGCAAAACTGCTGAGACATTGCAATCAGACTGGAAATGAAGACTCTTAAAAACTATGCCCAGAGTCCATCTCCTATCATTATGTAGTAACGTATTATATACAGTAGTAGTATCATTGCATAGTCTACCTCTGAAATTCATGACATTGATTTAAGAAGGTAAAGAACAGCAATTTTTTCATCTTTTTAAAAAATTTATCTATGGATGATGTATTTTCGGGTAGCATTCTTTTGCAGAGATCCATGAATCAGGGACAGAGGTCATGAGCCCCTATCGAATGCAGCAAGCCCAGTGGAAGTCGAAACTTGAGACCAGAATAGTTCAATGTACAAATCCTAGAAGGAGTCACTCAGTGGATCCCAGATGAGTCACCCATGTCAGAAGGTGTGAAGCTGACTGACTCTAGGGCTGAGCTGGCTAACACTCGGAATGTGAGAAAGGAACAAAATCCAGAGAAGGGGTTGGCTTGCAGAAGTTTGTAACTGAAGGAGCGTCCCAAACACCAAACATTTTTCAGGGTTTTGCTTTCTCAATTAACCACAGATGTACTGTCAGAAAGCTCAGGTTTGGCGAAAGTGGAGCATGAGTGGTGCACGCACTTTGTTGCTGTTCTCATTGGATCCTGTTTTCCAGTTTATGAATGGACTGTTACCTGGAATATACACCCGGACCATCCATCCAAAGATGGTAGATGCCATTCTATCTATATAAATAGGTGTTAAGTAACCCATTATTATTTTCACGCCACTATCATCTCTCTTCTGTGAGGAGTGAGCTAAATCTGACCCTAACAATTCCATTGCGCTATAATTTCCAGAAAAATGTATCATTTAAATTTGACATAAAACAGAACCTAACTTTGGATATGACACACAATTGCACATAAATTAGTTGGACGAGTTGGTTAATTTAGTATCTTCTCTCATCTTACCTTCGAAGTATTCTTGGTAGGCTTCAAGAACAGCTGTCACACCTTTCCACTTTGGCTGCTGATCTACTTCTTCCTCACTGTCTAGTCCATCGGGCTGAGGGCCAACTTGTCTGCTCTGATGGAACATCTGAAATACTTGCTGTTTTAGTTTGTCACACAATGACAAACTCTGAACCGATGAGTTATAGCCCCTGTCACTGTGCTGATCAACCACTAGAAAATTAACACACAAATTGACAATTCAGTTATCAGAATGCTACATTTTGCAAATGTTAAATTTGATTAACATGATGTTACACTTTGAAGAGAAATAAGTCTAAATTCAATATCATAATTAACATGGACTCAGGTTCTGAGTGAGTGAGAGAGAAATGACAACATAGGAACAATCCTCAGCCTAATAATCAATAAATTCTTTAGAAATGGACATAAATGAGTGAAATATGCATCAATTTAAACTACTATGTAAGCACATGGTTGAATCATTTAAAGCTGGCCCGCATTACTTTGTTCTGACTTCAAAACTTTTGCACAATCTTGTTGCACACAGCTAGGGGTGCACTAGAACTAGAAGGCTTTCCCTTAGAGAGTAGCATCACTGGGAGAAAAGAGAAAAGTGACATAGAGAACACATCAAAGATGAGGGATGAAGATGGTAAGATCACACCCATTAGGATTTTCAGGAGATCCATAATGAAGAAGAATATATGAGACTCCTGCATTTCAGTAAGGGCACACCAGACAGCCAAAGCAGATGAAACAGCAATCTCAGAGCTGATGAGGACAGCTTGGTTAGAAGATATGAAAATGTCCATGGGCACCATGATTTGATCTTTAACATAGGAATGTGGATAGAGGAAGGCCTAATAGAAGCTTGTGTAAATATTAGATAAGATTTACTGGGATATGGAGGAAAAAATAAATGGTTTGGGATTCTTCTCAATGGAATTTGAAGAATGAGAGGCAATTTAATTTTTTAAGATTACAAGATAGAAGTCACCTTGAGCTTCCAGTTGCACATCACTTTAATTCTCTATCAGACTCCCATTCCTACAGTACTTGGCTGAGGAAAAGTACATAATTTTGTGTCTGGACATAACTGCAACCTTTTGTGCCCCACAATTTCAAATAACTTGCTTCTTCTGTTTTTTTTCCAGAAATGGCCAATTCTTTTGTAAAGTTATCCATCTGTGCTGTTAACTCCATGTCTGTGAGGAGAGGTAATCTGTCTGATCTCCTGTTTGCCTGTACTTCCACTCTTTTCAGGTCTCAGCATCAGCTCAGGCTTGCATTTTACAGGTTTCTCACTCTCCCTAACTGGCTTTACTAATCTATCCGCCAAATTACACTGGTAAACAATGGAATTACTTCAGCAATCCTGACCTCACCCTATTGGATGTGCTACCTTTGCCCTATCTAACACCCCAATGTCTGGCTCTTTGTTCCTTAAAAGGAACTCACTAACTTATTTTCTTACTTTCCCAGTTTC
Organism: Hemitrygon akajei; assembly: GCF_048418815.1. Taxonomy (NCBI): domain Eukaryota; kingdom Metazoa; phylum Chordata; class Chondrichthyes; order Myliobatiformes; family Dasyatidae; genus Hemitrygon; species Hemitrygon akajei. Next base: position 31,358,045 of record NC_133143.1, read on the forward strand.
GACAAAAGGTATTTGACTAGAAACATTAATTATTTTTCTCTTTCCACAAGTGCATCATGACCCACTGAGTATTTCCAGCATTTTTTGTTTTCAATTCAGATTTTCAGCACCAGCAGATTTTCCTTTTCTATTTCAGAGTTTGGATTTTGACTCTTGAAGTCATAATGATGTTTACAGATGAGTGAAAGGCCAGAAATGGGGAAGGATATTTATCAGAGGGTTGTAAGGCTGAAGAAGATTAGAAGATATGCAGCATTGAATCCATAAAGGAATTTGAAAACAAAGATGATAATTTTAAAATTTAGGCATATTAACGAAGCCAGTGTAGACCAGATACTGAAGGTGATGGGTAAGGGAGGAGCGTGAATTAGGAAAAGAGGAGCAAGTTTTTGGAAGGTAGGACATTGTCTAGAGGACACCCACTATGCTTTGGGATAGTTTGTATAGCAATAAAGACATGGGTGAGGATTTCAGCAGCAGATGAATGGATGGAGGGATGGAATCAACTGATATTGCAAAGGTGGAAGAAGGTGGCATGAGTGATAACGTAGATGCATGACTGGATGTTCAAATGCAACTCTGAATTTATGAAGAGTCTAATGCAGTTTTAGACAACTGCCAGCAGCAAACAGAATAGGGAGTTGGGGACCAGGGATCTTTGTTTTGATCCTTGTAGATTTAGTATTTTTAAAATTATTTCCCTGACTATTTTCTTAGCCTTTCAATACCACATATCATTAACGCCTAAGGCAAAATAGTGATCAGAATACATGACACAAATTAGAATTCAAACGTTAATATGGTTGTATTAAATTTAATTTTTCACTCATTAGTAAATTCTACTAAAAGCTCTGAGCAGTGCTGGTGACTTACTGTTGCCAGAATTTGACAATTCACTGCCTCCAATATTTTTAATGCAAATTGCACAGCTTTATCCCCAATCTCTGGAAATGACGTTTTCTATAGAACATCATCTTATAGAGTTTTCACAGACCACCTGCATATTGATATTGGTGGCTGACTCAGCTTATTTTTTGTGGTGTTTCTTGCTGCCTAATAGTGGAATGTGACTGATAACAGTTGCTATATTTTAAAGGCTGATGATGATTGATGTTGCTGGAACCCAGAGAAAGGCTAGTGAAGGCATAAAGAAGGGCTGTACCTTTTAAGTAAACAAAGAAAAACTAGAAGCGCTATGCTTAAAATGATCTGTTACGTCATTACCGTTTGGTTGATCTGAAGCCTGTTGTTTAGTGCTTTCCAATTTAGACTCCTGGAACTCCTGCAAAAATGTACCCAGTTTGAATTTTTCATTCTGGTCATTTACTGTCCCAGAAGGTTCGGCCTCATCACTTGAGGTGCTGCCAGAATCTGCAGCTCCCAGCTTGTCAGATTTGTTCCCATTTACGTTGCTTGTGTGATCTTTTGACACAATCTCTGATGCTTCTGCTGTGAGCAGCGGCCTGTATTGCTCTGCTTGAGGCTGGGCCGACAGCTCTTCCTGACAGCAAGCAGTTGGAATGACTGAGGGATGACTGATGCTAGCCACATCTGGATAGCCAGGTGAATCTGCAAAATATAACAGATAATCTTTTTGCTTTTGAACATCTTTATGTAAGTTCAATTTCCTAGATGTAAATATACTAACAGCAACGTTATTCACATGTGGTGATATTCTATTATTCTACGTTGAATAGTTGAGCTGGTGAGTTTAAAGCAAACTTGACATAAAATCTGAAACAAGTGCCTGCAGGCATCAATTGTGAAGCTAGAAATGAAAACAAGCTGAATCGATTTATTATAAGATCAGATGGTTGGCCCATGTATTTTATATCCTTACTGAAAATTTAGCACTACCCACTTCAGTTAAGGTTAATTCAAATTGCCTGCATCCCATCAAAATTTTTCTACATGAGTGACTACAGAAACAAAATCACATTTACTATGCACAGCTGGGGAGCTGTCTCATGATGCGGGGACTCCAGATTGTCTGAATAATTCAATTCACTCAAGGGAGTTTTAACTTCTCAACACTCATAATGGTGTCACCAGTGGGCAGTAGCCCTGACAGTTTGGCAGTGCATTTGTTGTAGAAAAATTAACTCGTCTGCTTCATCGACATGTTAGCTTTGCATTTCCTGACCAATCCGTCTAGGAAGCTGAGATAGCAGAATGCAGTGCTGGATTTCAGCTTGAGTACTCAAAGACACATTTCAGTCATTACATTGTATGGATTCTGAAGCTACCCCTATTATAAAGGAAAATAAGTAGATACAACAAAGTTGCCCTCAATTAATTGTTGCCTTGCTGGTTGTAATATTAGGTGACAGAAGGACATCAAGGGAGATCATATTCCTTAATGACAGGAGGGAGAAACTGACTGACCACACCCAGAATGCATGGCTACAGGTGGATACAGCACGAGTATGATTCATTTCTCCTGGACTCAGTGTTGCAAACTGTTTAATATCCTCAGTGGATCAGAAAAGCCATTAGGCACAGTGGCATGTTTACCAATATTCTGATGTGCCTATCAGTCCAAGCACTACAGTCTGCTCTTTTATGTCAAGTCCAGCAGCAACCAATATTTATGCTCAGCTGCCCTTGGTGGTTAGTGGGGATGGTGCCAGATGACAAGCTGTTTTCAGTGCCAGTGCAAGAAATTAAGAGAAAACATTGAAAAGAGATTGGAAGGGCTTATCCTGGGCAGGAGTGACATGAGCTTGTAGGTTTTTAGACTAATGTTTGGACCACGGAAAAACGGATGAAGCTTCAAAGGCTATGACCAATGAATCACCAACAGTTTGCATACTGTGAGTACCATACTTACAAGAGTAGCTGAAATCCTTGCCTTGCACAGGAGAGACCCGCAGCTCCTTGCCTGCAGGGAACTGAAGAGGGCTTAAGAAGTTTGTAACTGATGTAATAGATGTAAGCACGGCCTTTAATCAATGTCCTCCCCCCTTTTAATTGTCACCTTTCCTCTGTCAGAACCCCACATGCTATCTATCCTCCTAATAATTGGTTTTGCCACTGTTTAGATGCTGTTGGGTCCTCACAGGCCCTAAAATCCCAAGGTGTTCAGCATAGGGATCTTGACAGCTGCCTCTACCTCTCCTGAGCCACAGGGCTTCGCTATATATAGGATTCTCAGAAAGGAAAGAAGATACAAGTTGCTAATTGCATAAGTTCCATTTCTTGTAATCAGATAAAAACAAATAGTTGACACAGCTTTCTGGTCAATTGCAATACATTCCTTGGTTGGAAAATGTGCTTTTAACTTAGGCGCAGCGGGAAAATATCACAATGAGAATTAAACATGGCATGCACAGATAGGTGTGAGACTGGTTTTAGTCTGTGGAAGAAGCAGAGGCTTTCACTTTGAGGTACCGTGGTGCTCTGGCAGCCACCTGAATGATGTGAGCTGCTGTTGCTTCTTCCTCCTCCACATTCTGCTGCTTCCCTCTGAAGGAGAAGTAGATAGGCACTTCAAAACAAGGTGGTGAAGCTTTCTGAGATTAGAGAGGAATGCAGAGTTGAAGTCACAATCAGATCAGTCTAACCTTATTAAAGGAAAGGGGCTCGAGGAGCTAGATTGCTCAATCTTGCTCGTAGTTCATATTTATATGCATGTTCCTTGTTCAATGAACATGCGTCTTCCCCAACAGACTGCAAGATGTTACAGTTTGCAGAGTAAAACCCTAATGTTCTGAGATACCCTGCCTGACTCACATTAAATTCTTCCAAAATATTTAAGGCATCCAAGCTATAATCGTGGCATTCCAGTGGATTACTGTTTTACAATTCTGGTCTTTGCCTGACACCTTCAGTGGATCATGTGCAATGTTTTCAGTGCAACCCAGCAGCCCACTTGTATGATTGAATACATTGATGAGGAGGTATGTTCCAGCTCATATCTAGGGATCTTGAACAGCCCTGGAGAAATGTTTTCCTGAGATTGTAGACCAACTGAGCGAGCTTTATAATTCCATCTTGATACCAGAATGCTTCTAGCTCCACATGAGTAAAATAAGCAACCCTCTGCAACTGTGGAAAAGCAACCAATGTCACTTAGCCATGTGCACTGTTATTTTGACTGATTTTTTCTGTGCCCAGCTGATCAATACTGGAGACCCTGCAAACAGCACATCCACCTGGTATACTGTAAGCAGCTGAAAAAATCCACTGTTGTTTCTGGTGGGGCCTTGGAATGATTCTGAAGCATGTAAGTTGAACGTTGTGGTCACTTTGACCGTCACCTGCAAAACATGCTCAACATGGCTTATCTGAGGAGTAGGCAAAAATTTAGTCTGAGCTTCCTGCCCCATTGTCATTGGAAATTGAGTCCTGCTGTACAGACCTTTTGCCTGTGAGTAGCTCAGCACTACTGAGCCTCTGAACAGCAAGAATAACCAAAGTTAGCACAAAAACTCATGTTTTTTCTTTGACAAGTTGCTTAGAACTAAGAAAGGAACATGTGTGAAGGGAATATTTCACAAATTAGTTAAGAAAACCACTGTGAAGCTGCAGTACTTATCTTCAGATTAACATATCAGTTCCTCAAGTCCATCGATGATCAATTTCTTATCACCATGGTTTCAGCACAGACTTTCAATGAATTTGGGAAGCCAATGTTAACTTCACAAACTGCTTTAAACACACTTTTAATGAACCATTAATATATTTCCCACCTCATGTTTTCTGAGACTATTTGCTGATCCCAGTCTGATAAGTTTGGTGGAAACAGGAAGTAGGTGATGCTTTTTCTCCTGGTACTGTCTGACTTGCTTAGAATTTCCACCATTTTCAGTTCTTCAGACAGCTTTAAGTCTCTGAAATGCCATCATCTTTTGGATTTAATCAACCACTAACTGCAACAGACTGCAGCAGGGTACTGACATAGGGAGGAGCTATGGTGAAAAATTTAAAATCAAAATATTGCTCAACAGGGAGGTGAATGCAATTTGGTGTGAATTAGGAGCAGCATAGTTCTGAATGATCTTATATTTATGGCAGATAAAAACAAGAGAGTTGGGTTAGGTGCCTATTGAACTCTCATATCTGGAGAAAAATGGGATTACTGTAGGTGAGTAGACTAAATAGATTAAAAATAGACTAGACCAGTAGAACTGATAAACAGAATTTACAACCTTAGCTGGAACCTCACTAGGCTTGATGCAGAGCTTGCAGTAATTTATAAAAAAAAACCATATCTTAGGGAACTTTGGAAAAATGTCAGGATCATTCAAAATCATGTTTCTGGAATGCACAGCCTGAGTACCATATCCTTAAATTGAGACTTTCTTAATGGATCTGAATTTAGACTGGAGGCAGGGTTTGATTGATGCAGAAGTGACAATTGGAGTTTATTGCCTGATGGAGCCCTGTAAATGTCCTGAGCAACATGAACAACAGCCCTTGCAATTATCACCATTTCATTATCATGACAAAAATCAAATCTGCCTTCATTTTATGTTCATATCAATCACTGAATTTACTAAAGATCATTAATAAAGAAACAAGTGAAATTATTATAATCTATAAACTGCTATTTGCAGTGATGCTATGACCTCTTCACAATGAGGCTGTCATTTTTTACTAACCAAATCGGACAGAGTAGCTTACAGCTCTTCTTGCATTAATCAACAGAATATAATTATCACAAATCTCTAAGACTACTCAGTGTGCTATATTAGTTTGCCCGCTTAGCTGCTAATCGCAAAAGTCATAACTTTATTGATCATTCTTACCAATCAAGATAAATACCTGCTGACACACAGGAATGCAAACACCAAGATTCCCATGCATACCTGTATATCAGTTTGTAGTTAAGTGTCTATTAAGTCACAATCATGTTATTCACATTGGAACTGGATTTATTGAGGGCCAGTATCAACTGATAACTAACTAACTCCGTATAAATGAAGAATTAGTAAACACTAAGGAGACCACTCAACCAAAACATTTTATACTGGATTCCAAAGAGTCTTTTATTGTGTCTGATGAAAATCAGTGAAAGCTTTCTCAATCAGTTGAAATAGTTAAGAGATGATTATAACAGCATTCTGAAATGGTACTAAATTTTTTTTGGTCACTAATTTATAATGGGGATATTTTCAGACAATGACATATATTTTAATTTCATCTGCTCAAATATGTTAAATAACCTGGAAGCAAGAGTATAATTTATGTGAAGCCATATTGTTTAACTATTGGAAATGACGCTGGAGTTCAGCAACTGCCCACATGTGAAACTCAATTGGTATTAACATTTAGTTCTTTAACGAGGTCCCCTTTTTGGTATTGGCAATTTTCTTTCTTATAATTAAACCTATTCATGAAAATTGAAAAGACAACTCAGTAACAGGCAAAAATTCTCAGCACTCCAACACCATGCAGGTAAAATAAGCATATCATTAATGTTTCAAGTTTGACATCAGTTTTCATGATGGTGATTTTTTATGCTATAAATGATCATACCTCCAGTGAGTGAAAAGATTCCTTAGATGTACAGGTTTCTCCTGCTATCCGAAAGTAGAGCATTCCTATGAAACCTTTTGTAAGCCAAAATGGCATAAAGTGAAGAAGCAATTACCATTAATTTATATGGGAAAAATTTTTGAGTGTTCCCAGACCTAAAAGTTTAAGAATAAGGAGTAGGCCATTTAGAATGAAGTTGAGGAAAAACTTTTTCACCCAGAGAGTTGTGGATCTATGGAATGCTCTGCCTCAGATGGCAGTGGAGGCCAATTCTCTGGATGCATTCAAGAAAGAGTTAGATAGAGCTCTTGAAGGGCCCAATGGCCGACTCCTGCACCTATTGTCTATTACACATAAAACATAAAATAACACTAACATATAGTAAAAGCAGGAATGATATGACAAATACACAGCCTATATAAGTAGAAATAATGTATGTACAGTGTAGTTTCATTTATGGAGGCAAGTTCAACGCATGCACAATGACTTTATTTCATTCACTCTGCTCTGCTCCCGCTGCTCGGGGTGCTCTGCACTCACTGCTCTGGGTGCTCTGCTGCCGCTGCTCTGGGTGCTCTGCTCCCGCTGCTCTGGGTGCTCTGCACTCGCTGCTCTGGGTGCTCTGTACTCGCTGCTCTGGGTGCTCTGCTCTCGCTGCTCTGGGTGCTCTGCTCTCACTGCTCTGGGTGCTCTGCACTCGCTGCTCTGGGTGCTCTGTACTCACTGCTCTGGGTGCTCTGCTCTCGCTGCTCGGGGTGCTCTGCACTCGCTGCTCGGGGTGCTCTGCACTCGCTGCTCTGGGTGCTCTGTACTCACTGCTCTGGGTTCTCTGCTCCCGCTGCTCGGGGTGCTCTGTACTCGCTGCTCTGGGTGCTCTGCACTCGCTGCTTGGGGTGCTCTGTACTCGCTGCTCTGGGTGCTCTGCTCCCACTGCTCGGGGTGCTCTGCACTCGCTGCTCAGGGTGCTCTGCACTCGCTGCTCTGGGTGCTCTGCACTCGCTGCTCGGGGTGCTCTGCACTCACTGCTCGGGGTGCTCTGGGTGCTCTGCACTCACTGCTCGGGGTGCTCTGCTCTCGCTGCTCGGGGTGCTCTGCTCCCGCTGCTCTGGGTGCTCTGCTCCCGCTGCTCGGGGTGCTCTGGGTGCTCTGCTCTCGCTGCTCGGGGTGCTCTGCTCCCGCTGCTCTGGGTGCTCTGCACTCGCTGCTCTGGGTGCTCTGCTCCCGCTGCTCGGGGTGCTCTGCTCCCGCTGCTCGGGGTTCTCTGCTCCTGCTGCTCTGGGTGCTCTGCTCCCACTGCTCGGGGTGCTCTGCACTCACTGCTCGGGATGCTCTGCACTCACTGCTCTGGGTTCTCTGCTCCCGCTGCTCGGGGTGCTCTGTACTCGCTGCTCTGGGTGCTCTGCTTTCGCTGCTCTGGGTGCTCTGCACTCGCTGCTTGGGGTGCTCTGTACTCGCTGCTCTGGGTGCTCTGCTCCTGCTGCTCGGGGTGCTCTGCACTCGCTGCTCTGGGTGCTCTGCACTCGCTGCTCTGCTCCCGCTGCTCGGGGTGCTCTGCTCCCGCTGCTCTGGGTGCTCTGCTCCCGCTGCTCGGGGTGCTCTGGGTGCTCTGCTCTCGCTGCTCGGGGTGCTCTGCTCCCGCTGCTCTGGGTGCTCTGCACTCGCTGCTCTGGGTGCTCTGCACTCGCTGCTCTGGGTGCTCTGCTCCCGCTGCTCGGGGTGCTCTGCTCCCGCTGCTCGGGGTTCTCTGCTCCTGCTGCTCTGGGTTCTCTGCTCCCGCTGCTCGGGGTGCTCTGTACTCGCTGCTCTGGGTGCTCTGCTTTCGCTGCTCTGGGTGCTCTGCACTCGCTGCTTGGGGTGCTCTGTACTCGCTGCTCTGGGTGCTCTGCTCCTGCTGCTCGGGGTGCTCTGCACTCGCTGCTCTGGGTGCTCTGCACTCGCTGCTCGGGGTGCTCTGCTCCCGCTGCTCGGGGTGCTCTGCACCCGCTGCTCTGGGTGCTCTGCACTCGCTGCTCGGGGTGCTCTGCACTCGCTGCTCTGGGTGCTCTGCACTCGCTGCTCGGGGTGCTCTGATCCCGCTGCTCGGGGTGCTCTGCACCCGCTGCTCTGGGTGCTCTGCACCCGCTGCTCTGGGTGCTCTGCACTCACTGCTCGGGGTGCTCTGGGTGCTCTGCACTCGCTGCTCGGGGTGCTCTGCTCCCGCTGCTCTGGGTGCTCTGCTCCCGCTGCTCGGGGTGCTCTGGGTGCTCTGCTCCCGCTGCTCGGGGTGCTCTGGGTGCTCTGCTCTCGCTGCTCGGGGTGCTCTGCTCCCGCTGCTCTGGGTGCTCTGCTCCCGCTGCTCGGGGTGCTCTGCTCTCGCTGCTCAGGGTGCTCTGTACTCGCTGCTCGGGGTGCTCTGTACTCGCTGCTCGGGGTGCTCTGCACTCGCTGCTCGGGGTGCTCTGGGTGCTCTGCACTCGGTGCTCGGGGTGCTCTGCTCCCGCTGCTCTGGGTGCTCTGCTCCCGCTGCTCGGGGTGCTCTGGGTGCTCTGCTCCCGCTGCTCGGGGTGCTCTGGGTGCTCTGCTCTCGCTGCTCGGGGTGCTCTGCTCCCGCTGCTCTGGGTGCTCTGCTCCCGCTGCTCGGGGTGCTCTGCTCTCGCTGCTCGGGGTGCTCTGTACTCGCTGCTCGGGGTGCTCTGTACTCGCTGCTCGGGGTGCTCTGTACTCATTGCTCTGGGTTCTCTGCACTCGCTGCTCGGGGTGCTCTGCTCCCGCTGCTCTGGGTGCTCTGCTCCCGCTGCTCGGGGTGCTCTGGGTGCTCTGCTCCCGCTGCTCGGGGTGCTCTGGGTGCTCTGCTCCCGCTGCTCGGGGTGCTCTGCTCCCGCTGCTCGGGGTTCTCTGCTCCCACTGCTCGGGGTGCTCTGTACTCGCTGCTCGGGGTGCTCTGCTCTCTCTGCTCGGGGTGCTCTGTACTCATTGCTCTGGGTTCTCTGCTCCCGCTGCTCGGGGTGCTCTGCACTCGCTGCTCTGGGTGCTCTGCTCCCACTGCTCGGGGTGCTCTGCTCTCGCTGCTCTGGGTGCTCTGCACTCGCTGCTCGGGTTGCTCTGCTCTCTCTGCTCGGGGTGCTCTGTACTCATTGCTCTGGGTTCTCTGCTCCCGCTGCTCAGGGTGCTCTGCACTCGCTGCTCTGGGTGCTCTGCTCCCACTGCTCGGGGTGCTCTGTACTCGCTGCTCTGGGTTCTCTGCTCCCGCTGCTCTGGGTGCTCTGCACTCGCTGCTCGGGGTGCTCTGGGTGCTCTGCTCCCGCTGCTCTGGGTGCTCTGCACTCGCTGCTCGGGGTGCTCTGGGTGCTCTGCTCCCGCTGCTCGGGGTGCTCTGCACTCACTGCTCGGGGTGCTCTGCTCCCGCTGCTCGGGGTGCTCTGCACTCACTGCTCTGGGTGCTCTGCTCCCGCTGCTCTGGGTGCTCTGCACACACTGCTCGGGGTGCTCTGCACTCGCTGCTCTGGGTGCTCTGTACTCGCTGCTCTGGGTGCTCTGCTCCCGCTGCTCGGGGTGCTCTGCTCCCGCTGCTCGGGGTGCTCTGCACTCGCTGCTCGGGGTGCTCTGGGTGCTCTGCACTCGCTGCTCGGGGTGCTCTGCTCCCGCTGCTCTGGGTGCTCTGCTCCCGCTGCTCGGGGTGCTCTGGGTGCTCTGCTCCCGCTGCTCGGGGTGCTCTGGGTGCTCTGCTCTCGCTGCTCGGGGTGCTCTGCTCCCGCTGCTCTGGGTGCTCTGCTCCCGCTGCTCGGGGTGCTCTGCTCTCGCTGCTCGGGGTGCTCTGTACTCGCTGCTCGGGGTGCTCTGTACTCGCTGCTCGGGGTGCTCTGTACTCATTGCTCTGGGTTCTCTGCACTCGCTGCTCGGGGTGCTCTGCTCCCGCTGCTCTGGGTGCTCTGCTCCCGCTGCTCGGGGTGCTCTGGGTGCTCTGCTCCCGCTGCTCGGGGTTCTCTGCTCCCGCTGCTCGGGGTGCTCTGCTCTCGCTGCTCGGGGTGCTCTGCTCTCGCTGCTCGGGGTGCTCTGTACTTGCTGCTCGGGGTGCTCTGCTCTCTCTGCTCGGGGTGCTCTGTACTCGCTGCTCTGGGTGCTCTGCTCCCGCTGCTCAGGGTGCTCTGCTCCCGCTGCTCGGGGTGCTCTGCACTCGCTGCTCGGGGTGCTCTGGGTGCTCTGCTCCCGCTGCTCGGGGTGCTCTGCACGCACTGCTCGGGATGCTCTGCTCCCGCTGCTCGGGGTGCTCTGGGTGCTCTGCTCCCGCTGCTCTGGGTGCTCTGCTCCCGCTGCTCGGGGTGCTCTGCACGCACTGCTCGGGATGCTCTGCACGCACTGCTCGGGGTGCTCTGCACGCACTGCTCGGGATGCTCTGCTCCCGCTGCTCGGGATGCTCTGCTCCCGCTGCTCGGGGTGCTTTGGGTGCTCTGCTCCCGCTGCTCTGGGTGCTCTGCTCCCGCTGCTTGGGGCGCTCTGCTCCCGCTGCTCTGGGTGCTTTGGGTGCTCTGCTCCCGCTGCTCTGGGTGCTCTGCTCCCGCTGCTTGGGGCGCTCTGCTCCCGCTGCTCTGGGTGCTCTGCACTCGCTGCTCGGGGTGCTTTGGGTGCTCTGCTCCCGCTGCTCAGGGTGCTCTGCTCCTGCTGCTCTAGGTGCTCTGCACTCGCTGCTCGGGGTGCTCTGGGTGCTCTGCTCCCGCTGCTCCCGCTGCTCGGGATGCTCTGCACTCACTGCTCGGGGTGCTCTGCTCCTGCTGCTCGGGGTGCTCTGTGTTCGCTGCTCGGGTTGATCGCTGCCTCTATAATGACTCGCTGCAATACAAATGCTGAATGCTATTTTCCCTTTTCGCCTTTTTTCATAAAAGTGAAAATCCTCTTTGGATTTCTTTCAGTTAGCGAAAACAGGTACTAATGTAGGCCTTTCGTAAAAGCGAAGTGGCGTAAAGCGAACTTTCGTAAAGTGGGGAATACCTGTATATGTTTCAATATCCTTGAAATTAACTTATCTTTAACCTCTAATTTTAACCAATTTAGCTCTCTCTTCATAACATGATTTTCATTAGCTGAAATGACCACCTCTAGAAACTACCCCTAAGCATTTGCCTAATTTATCTTGAAACAGTCCAGAGAATGGATTTGTTCTTAATTCTGTGGAAAATGCTGATTTCTCTTCTGGATTACTTGATTACTTATCATATGGTGAATTTCTGATGTGGCAGAAATATCTCAATAAACATTTGAACAGATGGTAACAGGTTAATAGGGTTGATGAGACAGAAAGCACAAATACGTGAATCCCATAAGGTGTCATGTGAACTGGCAGTACAATGCAACATGTAGATGCTGGAAAAGCCCATATGATTTGTTAGTTTCTGTTGAGAGTAATAGCAATTTCTCACATAATATTTAACCCTGTGCAATTACTTTCCTTTTGTTGATTGTACTGAAATTGAGTACGCATTGACTTGTGATTTCAGACAAATTACAAACACTATATACTCTCTGTAATAGGATATAAAAGAAGGAAATAACAGTTACAAAAGATGATTAAATTAATAGTGAACTTACCTGTCTCTCTTGTAAAACACAAATATAATATTGCTAGACTATAAGTAGTCAATTATTAAATAAATCATATGTTCCAAGTAAACCCAAGCGCTGATAACAAGCAAACAAGTAAATATAGTGTTTTATGACATTATTTCATTTTCTTTCAGTATGAACAAAACATAGATCTGGTGTTTTGGAACATTACTATATACATATGATGCCTACCTGAACATGCTGAAGGGTCCCTGTTAGAATGAGCTGAATCTGAAGGCTGTGAATTGTATTTCTTCTTACTTTTACAAAGAAACTTTAGCAATGTTTCTTCAATATCTGTAATATGATAGTTTTAACTTACAATTAAATACCTTATGATTGAAAAAGACCCATTCAAGTTGACACAACAACACACACAAAATGCTGGTAGAACATAGCAGGCCAGGCGGCATCTATAGGGAGAAGCGATGTCGACGCTTCGGGCCGAGACCCTTCGTCAGGACAGTTGACAGTTTCTTGTGAATTGATTGAGAATTGAGCCTTATCAAGTGTATCTTGAATTATTAAATTGCTTTAAGATGAGGCAGATAAATCCTACAGCCAACATCCAATGTATTTTTATTGCTTAGGATTCCTCTAAACACACCATCGCACCTCATCTACATCAGTCCCTTTTCTTCCTTTCTCCTTCCAATCAATTCTTGATTTTCTTTCGTTGCTTATTTCTACTTACCCTTTTTTGCTCTTATATCTATGTTCCTTCACTTTTGCCTTTACTTGCTATTTTTATTTCTTTTGACCTGCATTACTTAGCACTTCCCTAATTTCTATCTCTGACTTTTTTTCTCCTTTATTCTGCATTTAGTTTTGCTCGGCTGCTACTTCTCTCTTGAAAGTACTTCTTCAATTGTGACGGCATTCTGAGTTTTCCGAGGTGACTTGAAAGATGAAATTTTGTGATTTTGGATGGTAGTTAGAGGGAATATGTGCAAACTCGACAAAGGCAGCACAGAGGTCAGGTTTGAACCTTGGTCACTTGGTCATTATGTTTATCCCATCTAGTATTTCATTTCTTTTTTCTTAACAATAGTTGACATCTTCCCCTTTTTGTATAGAAAGCTGCAAAATATTCATTGTTTTACCCGCATCATACTTTTCCACAGATAGATTACATTTTAAGACCTAAAGGCCTTACCTTTTGCTTTGCTATCCTGTTGCTCCTTAGGTATTTGTAACATACCTTTGAATTATCCCTGACTCCACTTGCTAGAATTTTTTCCAAGACTCCTTTTCTATTTTCCCTTTCAACTTTACTCCTGCATTTTCTATACTCCCGCAGGATTTTTGCTACATTAGGCTCTTAAGCATCTAAGATCCTTCTTTCGGCTTGTGCTACAATTAGTAACCCATTTCATTCAGGGCCTCTGGATTTGTCAGCACTATTCTTTCTTTATTTATTGATTGATTGATGGTTGAGATACAGCGCAGAATAGGCCTTTCTGGGCCTTCAAGATGTGCTTCCCAACAACCCCTGACTTAACCCTAGTGGAATCATGGGAAAATTTACAATGACCAATTAACCTACTAACCAGTATGTCTTTAGACTATGGAAGGAAACTGGGGCACCTGGAGAAAACTCATGCATTCCACAGGTAGGACATACAGATCACATTGGATGACATCTTGAATTCTGACTCCACCAGTTGTTATAGCATCGTACTAACTACTACATTACCACGGCTATTGTATCTTCATGGAAATATACTTATTGTGAACCTCTTGAACGCTTTCTATTACTCTGGATATGACTTGTCTCTAAGTCATTGTTTTTAGTCTACTTTTGCTATATCAGGTGTTATGAGCTAGTAAAGGAATTAAATAAAGTAGGCAAAGAAATTCCTTTTTAGAAAAACATTTCCTGCATCTATCACAAATTTATTCCAAGATTAGTATCTAAACTGAAAAAGATTGACTCGAATAAAGAAACACCACTGAATGACCGACAGTGCTCATTTACAGAAAATTCACCCACCTTTCCGCTGTGCAGTGCTCAAATGCTTTAAGTTGAAGAGTGCAAGAAATTGTTTCTTTTCCTCAAAATCAGATGCCTTATTCAGTTCATCTGGCGAATGGCTTAAAGAATCTACTTGAGAAGGAAGAGGAGAGCATTGTTTCTGCTCTAAACAAAGCGGGGAAGGGCTGTGCCCTCTCAGCGCCCTGTGCTGTTTTGTCATCTTTTCCTGTATGACTTTATCTGATATGCTCTGAGTGGTTAGGCCGACAGCCCTGAGAAACAGCATTTTCTATGACAAGAGATGAAAGATAAAACCAATCATTTTACATTCACCAACCAACAAGTTCAAGTTCCTGTGTGTCAGTATCTCTGAAGATCTATCTTGGACCCAACATATAGATGCGATTACAAAGAAGTACAGAAGTACTACAGATGTACCTTGGAGAGCATTCTAACTGGTTGCACCACTATCTGGTATGGAGGGGCCACTCACAAGATCAGAAAAAGCTGCAGAGGATTGCGGACTCAGTCAACTCCATCATGGGCTCTAGGGTCCTCACCATCAAGGACATCTTCAAAATGCAGTGCCTCAAGGAGGTGGCATCCACCATTTAGGGCTTCACTACCCAGGTTCACTACCTACCCTGTTCTAATTGCTACCATCAGGGAGGAGGTAAAGAGCCTGAAGAAACACACTCAACATTTTAGGAACAGCTTCCCGCCCCCCCCCCCCAATCATCAGATTTTTAAATGGACAATGAAACAACCCATGAACATTATTTTTATATGTGAGAGAGGGAGTTGATAGTGGACAGTGGACAGATAATGGACTGTCTTCAAACAGTGTTTTCGACAATTGCATTGTCCAAACCTTCACTTTAATTGTAACATTCAACATGAATTTCGATATTTTCAAATTCTTTTCTAATTCCTACATTGTTGAAATAGTAAAATCCTTTCATTTTTCACTTCTGGTCATTTTGGCATCTCCATGTCTGAATGCTTGAAACCACAGTGAGCAAAATGGTTCTGAATTGTCTTACTGTTTATTACTCGTCAATTATCAGTGACAAAAACCACTACTTTTTGAACTTAAGCATGCAAGTGATGCTACTTTAAAAACTGTTTGCTCTGCTCTAAGCATGGTGTAGTGTCTAATGGCCACATGATGTGCACATGACTGATGGTAGAAAATTTTCAGCAACGGTCTCCTGCCCCAAATAAGGGGCAGAGTGTCTCAAACAAATGAATGGAACTCCAGCTATTTTTTTGATGTGATTTTGTTTTTTGAGAGTTTTCTCAAATAATTGGCTGCCCCAATTAACTGATGGCCCCATCAACCGGAATATTATATATATATATATATATATATATATATATATATATACACACACACACACACACACACACACACACACACACACACACACACACACACACACACACACACACACACACACACACACACACACACACACACACACACACACACACACACACACACACATATTTGGGCACCCCTGGTCAAAACGTCTGTTGCTGTGAATAGTTAAGTGAGTAGAAGATGAACTGATCACCAAAAGTCAAAAAGTTAAAGATGAAACATTCTTTTCAACATTTTAAGCAAGATTAGCATATTATTTTTGTTTTGTACAATTTTAGAGTGGAAAAAAGGAAAGGAGCACCATGCAAACATTTGGGCACCCAAAGAGATTTGAGCTCTCACTTTTACCAAGGTCTCAGACCTTAATTAGCTTGTTAGGGCTATGGCTTGTTCACAGTCATCGTTAGGAAAGGCCAGGTGATGCAAATTTCAAAGCTTTATAAATACCTTGACTCCTCAATCATTTGTCCCAATGATCAGCAGCTGCCTAGCACTCTGAAAATTAAAATAAATGATGCCCACAAAGCAGGAGAAGGCTATAAGAAGATAGCAAAGCGTTTTCAGGTAGCCGTTTCCTCAGTTCGTAATGTAATTAAGAAATGACAATTAACAGGATTGGTGGGGGCCAAGTTGAGGTCTGGAAGACCAAGAAAACTTTCCCAGAGAACTGCTCATAGGATTGATAGAAAGGCAAATCAAAGCCTCTGTTTGACTGCAAAAGATCTTCAGGAAGATTTAGCAGACTCTGGAGTGGTGGTGCACTGTTCTACTGTGCAGTGACACCTGCACAAATATGACCTTCATGGAACAGTCATCAGAAGAAAACCTTTCCTAAGTCCTCACCACAAAATTCAGCATCAGAAGTTTGCAGAGGAACATCTAAACAAGCCTGATGCATTTTGGAAACAAGTCCTGTGGACTGATGAAGTTAAAATAGAACTTTTTGGCTGCAATGAACAAAGGTATGTTTGGAGAAAAAAGGGTGCAGAATTTCATGAAGAGAACACCTCTCCAACTGTTAAGCACAGGGGTGGATCGATCATGCTTTGGGCTTGAGTTGCAGCCAGTGGCACAGGGAACATTTCACTGGTAGAGGGAAGAATGAATTCAATTAAATACCAGCAAATTCTGGAAGCAAACATCACACTGTCTATAAAAAAGCTGAAAGTGAAAAGAGGATGGCTTCTACAACAGAATAATGATCCTAAACATACCTCAAAATCCACAATGGATTACCTCAAGAGGTCCAAGCTGAAGGTTTTGCCATGGCCCTCACAGTCCTCCGACTGGTTATCAAAATTCTGTGGATAGACCTCAAAACAGCAGTGCATGCAAGACGGCCCAAGAATCTCACAGAACTAGAAGCCTTTTGCAAGGAAGAATGGGCAAAAATCCCCCAAACAAGAATTGAAAGACTCTTAGCTCGCTGCAGAAACCATTTACAAGCTGTGATACTTGCCAAAAAGGGGGTATTACTAAATATTAACCATGCAGAGGGCCCAAACTTTTGCTACAGGCCCATTTCCTTTTTTGTTATTTTGAAACTGTAAAAGATGGAAATAAAAAAAAAGTAATCTTGCTTAAAATATTAAAGAAATGTGTCATCTTTAACTTTCTTTATGCCTTTTGGAAATCAGGTCATCTTTTACTCGCTTAGCTATTCACAGTAACAGAAATTTTGACCAGGGGTGCTCAAAACTTTTGCATGCCACTGTGTGTGTGTGTATATATATATAATTGTAATTAATGATTTTTAATGTATAATGTTGCAATGCTGCCACAAAACAATAAATTTCACAATATATACCAGTGTTATCAAGCCTGATTCTGAAAAGCATTCTGATTCAACAAATATATGACTATAAGTAGTGAATGTTGACGAATAAGTCTGATGCTGTTTTTATAACACATACAGTTCAACCTTATAATTCATGGAGATGACATGTATTGTTCAACAAATGTAATACACACAATTCAACCATGAAACACATGGAACTCAACCAGGCAATACAGTACATGTAACTTAACCTTGTAATATATTTAATTCAACCATGTAATAGAGGTTTCTTAGCCACATGGTGTATCTTATTCAACTTTGTAACATGGTGAATTATTGAATCTTGAATAACTAAGAGAAAGAGGCTTTGTGGAATTGTGATAAGTGCCATACAGTATACCATAAATAGAGTATAAAAAAGTTAACATTAATAACTTCATGGGTAATGCAAATCAATAAGTATTGATACAAAATACAACTGATAAAATTACATGAACGCAAGAGAACAGGAACAAGTGCAACATATTCTGTTGACTTTGGAAATGCCTGAGCAGAGTGCAATCAGTTTTGAAACTGCCTAGAAGGCCATCCAATGTCAACAGAACTTCCCTTAAATACAAAGAAAAGCAAGATCTTAAAGTCATGTGCTTCTCATTTGACTGAGACAGTTTCATGTCAATATATGCAGATATGTGGTATTCATGAACAATAACATTATCAAGTGTGCATATGCTGGAAAAAATGTTAGGTGTGTTAATTCAGGAGGAATTAGAACTTTCTTGTCTAATATATGCAGAGATGATCACTATTGCACTCTATTCTGGACATATTTGTATAAAAAAAACAGTAGTCTGCATTCCATTTTCTATACTTTAATGCCAAAATCTGAAAGACAACCTAAAGTCAATGCTGTTAACCACAGCTAAACTGCATTCACATTGATTTGTGTGGTCACCTCTGGTTCGCTTTTAAGCACACTTACCCTGGGAGCATCATCACGTTTAAGAGGAGGTTGCTCAGCCTGGCTGCATATCCTGTTTCTCATATCTCCTTTGCAGAATATTTCATCTGAAGAATTGCAGCCAGAAAATTCTCCTGGGAAGTGGAAATTAAGAAAGAATTAACAAGAGCATCACAATATGAGTGTAAATCAATAGAGAAAAGACATACGTTCTTATCCTCCACTACAATATTTCTGCATCAAATGTAAACAAGCTGTAAATTAACACCAAGCAACACTGGCATATTTAAAAAATTTTCACTCCACTTACATCTCTAATAGCTAACTCAATTCAGTTTTTGTTTCTCTCAACAATTTTAATGGCCTCATCTCATTTGCAATAGCTCCTTCATTTGAATTCAAATATTTTGAACGGTTCCAAAATATTTGGGATAGATCTGCCACATAATGAGCAGGATAAGGGTAGAAATATGCATCTGATTGGGATGTTTTTGCTGAAGCCTGTGCTGGGGATGGAGAAGCTAATAGCTCCAAACACCTCCCAGATGGAGGAAACCTGAGAAAGTTGAATCGGTAGCAGTCAATACCGGGTATCTTCAGATCAGTCTACAAAGATGGCCCTCAGCTTCCAGTTGCCTCTTACTTTATTTCTCCTTCCCACCATGAGTCCAAATTTTGTCTCATATATTGCTCCACTGATGTCCAGCATGACCTTGAGGAACAACTCCTCACCTTAGTATATTGCAATACTCAGGGCTTGATACTAGATTAAGCAACATCAGGCAATCATTCCTCTTTTCTGATTCAATACATTTCTTTGTTTCCTTTTCCTAGTCTATCTTTTTTACAAAGTAATTGTTAGTTTGACAGCGTTAATCTGGACTTTGTTCACTCCATCCCACCTCCTGTCCCAATCTCTCTGCAAATTAGAACATATTGGTTCCTTGATCTGAAATTCAATTTTGTTTATTTTTCCTCCACTGATGCAGCTTGATCTTCTAGCATCTACTGGTTTTGCATTTTGTTTTGCTTCAGCAACAGGCAAGTTGAGTAACTCTAACACGGTGGATCAGGACATTGTGGCTTCAAGCTTTCCTTCACTGATATCACATACAATAACCCTGGGCATTTACTTGCTCCACCATTGTGGTTCTAGTGTGTACCATCTACAAAAAAGACAGAAGTTACTTGCCATGGCTTCTCCGATATTGTCAAGGTGAGCAAGGGTTTTTGGGAATGTCGCCATCTGCAGGTTTTCATCTAAGCTACCCTTACTTGGAAATATATTGCTATTCCTTCACTATTCAACTTCCTTACAGTAGCACTAGGGGGGTATTGAGAATGACTGGAGTTCAAAAGTGTGACCATGGTTAAAGGCTCAGATTCATGCTACTTACAGTAACTAGGACCTGTACTATATCCAAATTTGAGAAGAATAAAAGGCATCACGTGATAACAAAGATACCCTACAGATGTAGGAATGAGGTGCACAATAAATTGAAGAGTGAATGAAGTTATTTTTACACATAGGATGCTTAAAACCATAGAAATGTCATACCATTCATCCTAGCTTCTTTGAGTTTCTTTTCTGCCAAATCTATCTTGCTGACAACAGGCTGCTGGAGTAGAAGCTCATCGTTGTACCTGCTGGTAGTGGCATCATTGCTATAAAGTGTATACCTATTGGGAACTGGAGTAATCTTTTTGTTTTTCTGACTCAGATCGGTTGCTCCAGAGGTGGTGGATAAATCCAAGCATTCTTCTTGCAATTCTTCAAGATGCCTAGTTGAAATGTGGTTTATGGACTGATGATTAGAACTTTGGCCCTTCAGGTGTGGCCCTGTACCGAGTCCTAAACTTGAAATTCCAGATTTCTTGTTTTCATTCATATATTTATCAGTGCAAGATTTAGGAAGTGGTGGGTTAAAGTGCTCTCCAGCAGTCTTATTTGAAGCATCATTCCTCATATTAATATCCTGATGTCTTTCTGAATCCTTCGTTGAATCGTGGTTAACTTTAGAGTAATTAGTGCTGTAGTTAAGTGCTTGAGCTGGTTGAAGTGCATGGGCAGAAATAAAGGGCCTCAACTGTGGGGAAGTCTCTTTCAAAGGGTATTGTGGTGAGATGAGAGGTGGGGGGACTCCTATGTGAAGTGGCTGATGTTGATTTGGATCTTTGAGAAGAGATCTGTAGGAAAAATATACAATTTTAGAAACATATGTCTTTACTAGCTATTTGATTAAATGTCTAATGACAGCTGTATCCTCAACAAAGCTCTTATCAAAAAAAAAAGCTCATTTATTTTTTTCTTGGTTATCATAACTTTTTTGTTCAGAAACTGTATATATCAGAATTAAATTTGGAACAATTTCAATTGAGGTTATTTTTAAGTCTGCTGCATAAATCAGTTTTAAATAATCAATTGGTCTAGAGCCAAACAGAAAATTAAAGGGATGAGTAACACTTGCACCTATAATCACAATCTTGAATACTGGTATTTTTCTGGAAGATAAATTAGATGAAGCCTCTTAATGTGAAGGCTTGGGTAAAATAAGATCACAAACCACAGTTATGCACTTTATAAGAGAGTGAACAAAAGAGAAAAAAGGCCTGGAAGAGACAAGAGGTAAGAAAATCTGAAACAAAATGAGGAAATGAGTCAGGATTAAGAGGAGAGACATAGAAGAGAAGCAGTACATAATGGTACAGAGTATAAGTAAGGAAGGGGAAAACAAGGAAGAGGAAAAGAAAGAAACCAGAAGAGAAAAATTGAGAAATATTAAGAATTAGAAGAAATTATGTTTGTGATCTGATGTATTACTATAGCTTCTCATGAGAGAATGAAATTGACGTATTTACCCATATAGTAAAATTTATGTGGTGAGGTGGGAAGGAGGTACTGTGATGTACTATTTTTAGCTAACAGAATGAGATATTGTCTCTTGAAAAAATTGGCTACTGAGTCAGACTGACAAATTAATGAATCATTGAAAAAAATCATTGGTTCCATAAATTATTACTTCACATGTTAAAGGGAGAGAATTAAAAAACGTTAACATTGTTGGTAATAAATAATTAAAATATACAATACAAATTTATCAACTCCCAATTCTTGAAAACAAGGTATGCAATATTGTCATGATCAACTTCATAATTCCACACGTTTCCCATATTTCATATATAATCAATTTCTGCATGACTGTTTTATGATTGTCCAGAACTTGTCTTGTTTAGTTATAGTCTTAACTTCTGTTTATGGATAAGCAGATTGATTGCTCCTCTCCTGGTCTAGTCCTGGTGTCCCTGGAAAGGAAGTAAGTACTGAATTCTGGTAGAAATTTCCTTATGGCTATTTAATCTCGATGACAGGTCATGATACAATGTGATTGGAAAAGAAGGGATAATGTCCCTTTTGTGAAATCCTGGTGAGAAATGCCAACACTTTTGGGCTCCAATCCACTCAACCTATTTAAGCATGTTAAATTCCATTCTATCAAGTTTTAATTGCTGTCAGAGGTCTGAAGTAGAAGTATTTTCTGCTCTCACTCTCTCAATTGTTAACTTGTCAAAGGATTGTAAGATGAATGGTGCAAGATTTGTAAGTTAAGGATAAATCAATGTTGATTGTTTAAAAAAGGGAAGAACATTGGTTGAGTTTAAATGAAAAGCTAAGACAATAATTTCCTGAAATAAATTTTAAACTTTCTGCAATTAAAATCTGAAGAAATGGGAATCTACACTTGTAATAGTTGAAATTCAATGGCAGAGCCAATGAGAAAAATAAATAATTTTCTGCTAAAAGGGTATTTCTACTTAAAATGACTGGCCAAATTATAGAACCATAGAACATTACAGAATAGAAACAGGCCTTATGGCCCTTCTTGGCTGTGCTGAACTATTTTTCTGCCTAGTCCCACTGACCTGCACCTGGCCCATATCCCTCCATACACCTCTCATCCATGTACCTGTCCAAGTTTTTCTTAAATGTTAAAAGTGAGCCCGCAGTTACCACTTCATCTGGCAGCTCATTCCACACTCCCACCACTCTCTGTGTGAAGAAGCCCCCCCCCCCCCATGTTCCCTTTAAACTTTACCCTCTTCATCCTTAACCAATGTCCTCTGGTTTTTTTCTCCCCTAGCCTCAGTGGAAAAAACCTGCTTGCATTCACTCTATCTATACCAATCATAATTTTTTATGCCTCTGTCAAATCTCCCCTCATTCTTCTACGCTCCAGGGAATAAAGTCCTAACCTATTCAACCTTTCTCTGTAACTCAGTTTCTCAAGTCCCAGCAACATCCTTGTAAACCTTCTCTGCACTCTTTCAACCTTAATATCCTTCCTGTAATTAGGTGACCAAATCTTTCTTGATAAGTCTATTTTGTATCTGAAGGGCAAATGTAGAAGCTTCACATATAGGAATACAAATGAAAATTATACTCTAAAAAACTGTGGATGCTGGAAATCTGAAATTTAAAAAAAACAGAAATGCTGTAAAAACATAGCGCACCAAGTAGCAACTATAGAAATAGAAACAGTCAACATTTTGTGTGTGCAGTCCTTTGTCAGACCTGTTTCACTTTCCATGTATGCCGTCTGACCTGCTGGGTACTACCAGCATCTTCTGTTTTTATTTGAATCTTATTTATTTATTTTATTCAAATACATTGTATGTCTAAAACATCTTTTATCAATATGATTGTAAGATGTAGCTTTAGCAAAACTTAAAACAAGTGATGCATTTCCAACAGCAACATCTCCAATTTTTGTAATGAATATCTTTGTTTACTGTTTCTCTGTCATTTATACATAAATAATAGCATTTATATTGACTCACTTACATGTTGATAATTTTTAGGCAGCTCCTACTCTTTAACTTGTGATATTAGTCTAATCCTTATCTATCATCTCCTCCATTTTAAGATTGACAAAAAATAGGATTAGACCAAGACCTTATCCTCATATGCACGTAACAATGACTCAGCTTTTTTTTCTACTTGAATCCTGAAATAAGATGGTGAGTTGGCAGTGACAGTTAGTGATTTTGGTAGAGGTGGGGTGGTGGGGATGGAAGCAAATTTGGTGAGGGAAGTAAGTTTGGGTAATACCATGTATGTCTGTGCCCGTATATATGTGCATGATCTGTTATTAGCGGAGTCTGCTTTGAGAGTTTGCAGAATATAGTATGCATGTCTGAGTCCAAACATGAAGATATGCTACGTCCATATAGCACAGCATTACTACTAGACTAGGACGTTGTTCTCTTGAGATCCTGTGGAACCTGGTTTGCAATGGACAACATATGCGAAAAGAATTTGCCTATCAAGTAGTGAGAAAGCAAGTTATTTTCAACTCCAAGTTACTCACCTACTCCTGTCTTGTTTTTGTTCTGAAAAAAGGTGCCCTTGTTCCCTATGAAGATGCTGAAGGTGATGCTGATGGAAGTAAACACCATATCCTGGCTGTTTATCCATCCTCTGCTGGTGATGGTGGTGATACAGTGCATACCTCCCCTCCGAGGTTGAAGAGTATGAGGAAATGTTTGAGGGGATACTAAGTAAGGAAGAGGAAACAGGTAGGGCTATAGGTTCCAGAGACAGTGTTCGAACTTTTCCACTTCCTGGAGAAGGCTGTTTAACTTTCTCTGAAAAAAAATGTTATTAATCAGCAGGACTACATTCCATTATTTTAGTTAATGTAATAACAATTACTAATGTACAAAACTTTGGCAATTGAGACCATGGTTTATTAAATTACTGTTAAATGTAAATCCAAACACTATAAATGTGTTTCCAGGTGGTAGAACAAAATGCAATAAAACCACCACATTATAACCCAAAGTCACAGATTATAATGGGTTGTCCATTTGCTAACATTGATCTTATGTTCATTTCTGAGAAAACTTTTACTTTAATATTTTGAAATTATGCTTTGTTTATTTGTTTCTCCCCGGATAGTAGGATGATAGCTTGCAAATATCTTTTTAGCTTATTTGGCTATGAATGTTGTACTTGGTATTGATAAAAAATACAAATGATAAAATAACATACCACAAGAAAATGGGAGCAGGAGTCCTTTGAAGCCTGCCGCACCATTTGATATATCAATGGCTGGTCTGTGCTGGCATCTTCTGTGTCATTTCTTCATACCCAACTAATCGTTAATGTATCAAATATTTATCCTCCTATATATCTATTAAATGTTTATCAGATGTTTAAATCACTTGGCTAATATTCCTCTGTCTCATACTTTAACACAAGGGTTATGATAAAATAGAAAATTATGCATATTTTAATGGGCAATAAATCTATGCTAGATTTGTGCTTGAATGATGCAAACGATGTACTTAGGAGTCCCATACCTCACGGAATATATTAGTAAACTGGTTGTATTATGCATTCTCAGTGAGAGAAGTGGGAAATCATATTGACACATATTAGGATGTTGGAGATTTTCATCCTTCATTTAAGCACATACACATTTGCATATGGGACCCTAACGTACCTGTTCCATGTTAATGGAGAAAGGTAATGGTTCAAATAAATTTGTCAGAAAATATTTAAAAATACCTAGCTGTTCCATTGCAGACTTCCATTCCTCCACATGTCTTTTTGCTGTATCATTGCTCAGAGCTACATTCTTTTCTGAACCATATTCAGTTTTGAGATCTTTCTCTTGTTTCATTTCTTTTCTTCGTTTAATCTCTTTCTCCCATTCCATTTCTTGCTGCTTTTCCCTTTTCCTTCCCTTTTCTGTTAGTACTTCAGCTTCCCTTTCTTGAGGAACTCCTTGTTTCCAATCTTTTTTCTCATGTTCAGGAGCCTTTTCTTGTTCTCTCAGTTCATCATTTACCTGTAACCTGTGGTGACAAAAAAATGCTGTGAGTTTTTGCACTTCTTTTAGAATTTCACCTTTCATATCTCTTCTTAGAAAATCATATTAATGATGATTTGTCCATTTACTTATATTACTACAACTGGATGTTATATAATTTTTAGTTGCAATTTATTTTCCTTTGTATTTACGTTCTTCCCAGTTTAGCACTTCCTTGATATTCAGAAGGCAATTGACAAAGATCTTTCTGAATAAACTCTACTCAGGCTTCCAGCCGAGTACAGGTGTCGATTTTAACCGACGCTTCGATGACCAACTTAAACTACTATGAACAAACTAACAGAATGACCATGGGATCACGCTTGTTACCGACTATTGATAATTTCTACATGGAGGATTTTGAGGAGAGGGTGTTGAGTTCATCACTGTTATGCCTCAGATGTTTCTTCAAATGTGTCAATGACACCATTGTAGTGTGGCCTCATGGAGTCCAAGCACTCTAACAGTTCCATGACTATCTGAACAGCATACATTCAAACAGTCACTTTATGATGGAGATGGAGAAGAATGGTTGCCTCCCGTTCCTGGACATTCTAATATGACAGAAACTGGATGGTAGCCTTGGGCATGACGTCTATCGGAAACCCGCTCACACAGATTTGTACCTCAACAACAACAGCCACCATCAAGCCTCCCAACGTAGAGTGGTTCTCTACTTTGTGTAACCATGGAAAAACTATTTTGGACGCAGAAAGTTTCCACAAAGAAATAAGATGATTTATGTACAACGTTCCTACAGAATGGCTACTAGGCGAAGAAATTCAATCGGGCTCTTAAAAGGACTGATGGAAAATCTAGGAAACCTAATAACGAGGAGGAACCCGTCGTTTTGGTCTGTCTTCCCTATCCTTGCATGGTTTCTGGAAGGATCGCCAGGATCCAGAAGAAGTACCGGATCAATACCATCCACTAACCCAGAAGGAAGCTCAAATTGCAGCTTATGCAGGTCAAAGTGGGGCTGGGATTCCGGATGGCTGGCGTGTACAGGATTCCCTGTGAGTGCCGAGCGGTACATATCAGCCAGATGAAGCACATGGTAGAAACCCACATCAAAGAGCACAGGAGCTGTATCTGTCTGGGTTGCCGGAGAAATTGATGGTCACAGAACATTTCATTCGCAAAGGCCATATGATTGCATTCTCAATGGGCCAAAACTACTGTGCCGCACCAGTGGGTTTTGGGACCACCCGGAGAAGGAGGCCATTGAAATAAAACTAGACGAAAAGAATTAACAAAGACGAGGGTCTTGCTCTAAGTAAGAACTGGAATCCAATTGTAAGCAAGGTGGGACAGCGGAAACCTGATTGGATGAAGACTAACCAATCAGGAGGGACGGGTGATCGGGGTATAAATATTACTGGACTAAACATGCCCAGGCATCACCCTTGTTGAAGGAGACAGAGTTTGTCATTAAAATGTCAGTTAAAATTGATACCTGTACCCAGATGGAAATCAAATACACCAGGAAAGCACTAGATCCTTTTTCAAAGACCTTTATGTTAAGAACGCTCTAGAGGATTAGGTTTTAGTCCTGATAATTGATTGCCAATTAGCTTTATTACAAAAGCCGGCAAGCTAGAATCTACCTGTAGAGAAGTAATCAGTTGTTCATTCCAAGTATGTGTCCTAGGATTCAATTCTCCACATTATTTGTGAATAATAATAGGATATTTAAAAGTGTAGATGACAGAGAGGTATGTTTACAGATAGTATACAGAGGTAAAATTGATTATGTTCATGAAGGAGGCCTTAGATTTTAATTGGAATAAATATTACAGAATGCAGTACAATAATTAAGTTTATTTGTCAGCCTTTCATTTTGTGTTTGGCTACATGAGGAAATTTTATCTTATAAGTACACAAGCAAATAGCTCTGCCAAAGGCGAGACATCACTACCATTTCTGGGGAGAGTGATTTAAAATCAGATTATAGGGGTATAATTGGAAAAGGTCAAAACAAAATTTCACACGATGCTCATTAGTCACAGAAGTTATCCTTGATAGCAAGCACCGTGTGTTAGTACTCTGTACATTATACAAAAAAGATCTTTGGCGCTTTCTGTTGCAGTTAACTGGGATGGAATATTTGTGGTCTGCTCCCTGAATATTCTTAGGTGTTCTGGTTTATAACAGCAATGACACATTTCACTGTCTATTTTGATGTACATGTGATAAGTAAATCTAAATCTAAATATGAATCTGGAAACAGAAAATGAATGAAAATTGGTCACTAATTGTTTTCTGGGTAATATATTGCAGTTATTATGAAGGAAAGCTTGTCATCCAGATATATCAGGGAAATGTTGCAGTAAGTTATAGTTTTACAAACATGGAGTATAGTGTGCAGTTTTGGATATCCTGTCTCAAAATGATTGCTGATGCATTAAATTAAGGTAAGGGTAGAGAAGATTAATTCCATACCTCAGGGGTGTAAATTATGAAGAAAGAAAAGACTGTTTATTTTAACTAGAGTAAAGGAGATGGTGGTGGGGAAAGGGTGGAATGGTCAGACAGTGATATGAAAGATTTGAATAGTTGTGGATCTTGAGTTGAATAATGGACTTAGGCTTCAAGAACATGGAATTTTAAAAAATATAAACATACAGGTTTGCTTCAATTTTTCTTTGAGCTTTGTAGAACACTGTCAGAAAAAGTAATTAATTCTGTATTGTATAATACCTTTAAAAAGGAACTTGATAAATATTCACTGGTTAAAGGGAACTTGGAGAGTATAGACACCTTGGGTGGGTTGGTATGAAATAATATTTGGAATGTGCAAAGAGAAGGCTTGACAAATTAGAGGGATAACTCTGTCCTAGTTGTTTTTTTATGTAAGACATGCAACATTTATGGAAAGAGAAACAATGTTGATGCTCCAGGCCAAAGATCTCATTAGAACATCAAACTGAAATGTTAACTCTGTTTCTGTTTCCACAGATGCTAATCGACTGCTGAGTGTCTCTAGAATTTTCTGTGTTTACCTAACATTTCTGGCATCAACACCTTTAAGATTTTTATTTTTAATGATAACTATTTACTTACATCCAATGGAAATTACAGCATCCAAATGAGGGATAGAAATCTGTTCTGACTCACTGACAATGGAAGTACAATTAATGTAGCAAATGTGCATTATATTATGCTTTTCAAATTCTGTTTCAGTGAAGAAAATGCAATTCCAGAAGAAAAAAAAACAAAATCATTAAGTGAAATTTAAACCAAATGCTTCATAGTACTTTCTCAATATATATAAAAGCGCAGTCCTCTTCAATTTTGCTTCTGATCACAGTATATCAGATACTCAGAGGTACTGAGCACAACAGCGCCACTGCCACTTACAATTACATTGAATTTACCATGCATACTGGAAATGCAGTCAGTTAAAACATGTTGACTTCCAAAATCCAGAGCCATTTCAGCAGTCTCCTAGTGCAACTTCAGTGGAAATGCCCTAGAAACAGGCCAGAGGTTGGACATACTAGATCCCAGCCTTCTTCCAATATCTTTGTATGGGCTTGTAATGGTGGTGAAGTGGAATGGGGTGGAATGAGATCTGAACAATGGAGAGGAGTCCGGAGCCTTAGGATATGGTATGCATCTTAGGACCCAGAGTGAGAAGACATTTCTTCATTAAGTGGATGGCAAAACTATAGAATTCTCTCCCACAGTGGATGCGAAATCATTAAGTATATTCAGGAAGGAGGCAGATGTACTTTTAAATATTATAGGTATCAAGGGATATGGAAAGAAGGCAGACACAGGATATAGAGGTGGATGACCAACCATGATTATATTGTATAGTGGGGGAAGCTGGAAAAGCCAAATGGCTCACTTCTGCTTCTTTGTTTCAATCACTCTAAAGCTTTTTATGAGGAATGGCATAAATATAGTGTAGGTTCAATTTTTAACATGAATGGAAGAGATTAAGCAAAGGTCCAGCAAAACATCAAGGATTGGATCACAAATAAGAGGAAATATGCAAATACTGGAAATCCAAACAATACACCCAAAATACTGGAGTAACTCAGCAGGCCAGGCAGCATCTATGGAATGTCTGATGAATGGTCTTGGCTCAAAACTGAACTGTTTATTCTTTTCCATAGATGTTGCGAGGCTTGCAGAGTTCCTCCAGCATTTTGGGTGTGTATCAGGGCTTGGATTATACCCTGGATCCAAAACATTTGACAGATTGAGATTAAAACATTTTCAGATTGCCCTAGTTTGTTATGGGTATCTTTTCGTAATGCAATCTGAGGAAGCCACCTAATCCTTTCATCTTCAGTGAATTCAATTTCTATTTCAGTATTGTACTGCTGGAATTTTTGGGCTCTTACGGCGCAACACAGAATGCAAATTCTCACCTGGCTTGTGAACTCAGCTGGGTCAGTGAAGGACAGTTGGAGCAAATGTGATTTGAATTACGTAGGAATTGCCATTCCCCCAAAACCTAGGACAGCTATTTTCCAAATTGATCCTGGTTTTATAATTTTCAGAACAGATAAATAGACTATTTGAAAATAAAACTTACACAAATTGTTATAATTACAAAAGGCATGTGTGGTTTGTTCAATACTGACCTTCTTGCTGTATGAACCGACAAATGATCTGAGGGAATGCCTGAGAATGATTTTTGTGCTATGCCTGATGGGCCTCTCATACCAGTGAGGGAGAGTTGCATGTTGGTAGCTTGGATGGATGAAATGGTACCAGGCTGTGGAATGTGGTAAAATGGTTGTCGAAGTGATAGGAAATAAGGGTCATCAATTCTGCAAGTTAAGCATACAAAGGTTACTTAAATTGTTCTCAATGGTAACAAGCATCCATCCTGAGCAATTTCTTATTAACATACTTGATTATAGGAAATTCTAAATGGACTATGATGGATACCATAATTAGAATAAGGAATACATGCAAACTGCAGGATATTTACAAATCTAACCCAATTCAAAGGTGCCTCAGGATGTTATAATACAATGATGTATCAATGACACAGCTCATTTATTTGAACACCACATTCAGTTTATCTAGATATCTCTGGACAATATGGTCAGGCAATGAACAGAGGAAGGGTAAGGCTTATATCTGGGTTAAGAGCAAACAGCTGACAGGAAATAAATTGCATCAATTAATTAAGGAAACAAATTATGTTGAAAGAGTGCATGAAGCAGAACTTAAAGAGATACTTTTCACTGATTTCTCTGAATAAAACTATGGAATGGATAAAACTATGAAAGTTTCCACTGAACAATTCAGGAAAGACAATTACATATAAATTATAAGCATAGTTAATCTTAGCCAATGACAGGATCTACCTGAACATTCCTATTCTGCCCAGGAATAACACTGTAGTCAAGATGCAGTCAAAGACTACATCTGCAGCATGCTGCCACCCACACTGGACCCCCTAGAATTCACCTACTGACAAAACCAATCAACAGATGATGCAATAGCCTCAGCTCTACACACTGTCCTTACACATCTGGAGAAGAGGGATGCTTATGTGAGAATGCTGTTCTTGACCTACAGTTCAGCATTCAACATCATAATTCCCTCCAGGCTCGACAAGAAGCTCAGAGACCTCGGCCTTCACCCTGCCTTGTGTAGCTGGATCCTGGACTTCCTGTCAGATCGCCGGCAGGTGGTAAGAGTGGGCTCCCTCACCTCTGCCTCTCTGAATCTCTACACAGGTGCCCCTCAGGGCCATGTACTAAGCCCCTTCCTTTACCCAAGACTGTGTCACCACCCAAAGCTCCAATCTGCTAATTAAATTTGCTGACGACACTACACTGATTGGTCTAATCTCAAATAATAATGAGGCAGTTTACAGAGAAGAAGTCATCACCCTGATACAGTGGTGTCAAGAAAACAACCTCTCCCTCAACATCGCAAAAACAAAGGAGCTGGTTGTGGACTACAGGAGGAATAGAGACAGACTAGGCCCTATTGACATCAATGGATCTGGGGTTGAGAGGGTGAACAGCTTTAAATTCCTTGGCATACACATCACCAAGGATCTCATGTGGTCTGTACATACTAGCTGTGTGGTGAAAAAGGCACAACAGCACCTCTTTTGCCTCAGACGGTTGAAGAAGTTTGGTGTGGGCCCCCAAATCCTAAGAACTTTCTATAGGAGCACAATTGAGAATATTCTGACTGGCTGCATCACTGCCTGGTATGGGAACTGTACTTTCCTCAATCGCAGGACTCTGCAGAGTGTGGTGCAGACAGCCCAGCGCATCTGTAGATGTGAACTTCCCACTATTCAGGATATTTACAAAGACGGATGTGTAAAAAGGGCCCGAAGAATCATTGGGAACCTGAGTCACCCCAACCACAAACTGTTCCAGCTGCTACCATCTGAGAAACGGTAC
Source organism: Hemitrygon akajei (assembly GCF_048418815.1). Classification (NCBI taxonomy): domain Eukaryota; kingdom Metazoa; phylum Chordata; class Chondrichthyes; order Myliobatiformes; family Dasyatidae; genus Hemitrygon; species Hemitrygon akajei. The sequence continues at coordinate 31,389,463 of NC_133143.1, forward strand.
TGCAGCATAAATCTAGGACCAACAGGCTCCGGGACAGCTTCTTCCACCAGACCATCAGACTGATTAACTCTTGCTGACACAACTGTATTTCTATGTTATATTGACTATCCTGTTGTACATACTAATTATTATAAATTACTATAAATTGCACATTGCACATTTAGATTGAGATGTAGTGTAAAGATTTTTACTCATGTATATGAAGGACGTAAGTAATAAGGTCAATTCAATTCAATTCATTATTTTATTGTGTTGTAACAAGATACTCACCTGTACGGCGGGTGTTGATAAGGTAGATGAGGTAGGAAAGCAGGGTGGTAGAAAGTTGCAGCTGTATTAGCTGTTGTAGAATTCAATCCCATTGAAGGTAGAGAAGACAATGTCTGCATTTCATCTTGTTCATGATACGGACGGAAGCATGTGAGGAAATCATTTGCTCTGCTGCTGGAAGTTACCAGGTGTGGAACAGGTCTCTGAAAACTGCAAATGTAAAGGCTGTTAGGAAATACAATCTACTACGGGAGAAAGGACAGATGGTGTTGTTTCTTTAAACTGAAACAACATAATTCAAATCTATACTTTTCACCATGCTTATATGAAGTGAATATTTCTCATCTAAAAGCACTATGGGAAGAAATTCTTCATTGTGTTTTTTCAAGTGGTGCTAATGGGAGAATAATACCGTAAGGAAGAGCCCAAAATGCCAAGGACACTAGCAGATGTAGGTCTTGCATGCACATTTCTACACAAGTTAAATGTGGAGAAGTTGCTGATACAGAAAAGACTGGTGAGGATATTACAGACTGAAGGAGTTATACAGCAAGCAAGGAACCACGTCCCTCAGTTCATCTTAACCATGCAGATCAAGATGCTTCAGCCCATAACACTCTCAACCTTTCCTATCAACGTACCTATCAATGTATCTGTTGTAATTGCACCTGGCTCTACCAGTTCCTTTAGTAACTTGTTCCATATATCCACCACCCTCTGTGTGAAAAACTTCCTCCTCAGATCCCCTTTAAATTTTTCCACATTCATTATAAACCTACACTCTCTATTTTTAAACTCTCCTAGCTTTGAGGAAAAGATTGTGACTATCTACACCATCTATGCCCACACATAATTTTATAAAATTTCATGAGTTAGCCTGCTTTGCCCTAAGGAAAATAGCTCAGCCTGTCCAATCTCTCCTTATAAACTCACGCCTTCTAGTCTCAGCATCATTTTGTGAATCTTTTCTGAATCCTCTCTAGCTTGATCACATCCTTCTTATTCGGTGGCAATCGATTGCACACAATACTCCAAATTCATTTAACAACATTTTATACAATTTCAACAGGAAGTCCCAGCTCTTGCATTTGGTACCACAGCTGATGAAGGTAAGCATGTCACAGGACTTCTTCACTACCCAGTTTATGTATGTAGAGTCCATTATGCTACCTTCAGGGAGTTACCTTTAGCTGTCTCTGTACCAAAAACCTTCCCCTGGGCCATGCCATCTACTGCATATGTCCTTGCCCGGTTTAACTTACCAAAATACAGCATCCCATTTGCCTGAGTTGAATTCCATCTGTCATTCCTTTGTCCACCCTCCCAGTTGATCTAGGTACTATTGTAACCTTGGACAACCTTCTGTCCACTATACCACCAATTTTGGAGTCACCTGTGAAGCAAACAATCACGCCATCTTCACTCTCATCCAAGTAATTACATATACAATAAAAATGGACCACCATTCTAATTTTGGATTCAATTAGTCAGCTCACTCTGGATCCCATGTGTTCTGAACTTCCAGACTAGCCTACTAGGTGGAACCTTGTCAAAAACCTTGCTAAGTATTTTCTGTCCTGCCCTCATCAATCTTCTCATTCAGCTCCTCAAACAAGTCAGTCAAATTTTTGATATATGATCTCCCAGGCAAAAAGTCATGCTAACTATCCTAATGCAGTTATTGCCTTTCCAAATGTAAATAAATCTTGTCTTTCCAAATTCCCTCCAGTAACTTTCCCGCCACTGATGTAAGGCTCACCAGTTCCCTGGCTTGTTCCTGCAGCCTATTTTAAATAAAAGCACAATATTAACTATCCTTCCAGTACCTTGTCCATGGCTAACTAAGATACAAAAATCTCTGCCAGGGTCCCAGCAATTTCTTTGCCTGCTATCTTACACTTGGTCATCTTCTGTTGGGCACATGACTAGGAGAGAAGATGGAAGAAAATCTTAAGTGTGGAGAAGGCCATAAAAGTTTGTGATTGGAGGGTAGACAATTAGGAGAAACCACTAGTAGAGGAAAATTTCAGCAGGGCATGACTGAATGAGAAGATCGCAGGGAAGGATGATGATGCTAAGATTCGAGAGTGAGTGGAAGAACATCATGAAGTGAAGAAGATCAATGGGATGGAAGGAAGGAATAAGTTGGGTGTTGGGGAAAGATTAGTGGGGAGGGGGAGGAGAGGATCCATGTTCTTGAGCATTGCAAAGATTGGGGAACAGGAAGGTTATTTGTTGTTAGATTTCCTGGCCATCAAACGACACAAGGATTTTAGTTCTCAAATCACAGTAGTGGCTTCAAAGGTTCAAAGGTCAAATTTAATGTCAGAGAAATGCATATGATATGCATCCTGAAATGCTTTTTCTTCGCAAACATCCATGAAAACAGAGGAGTGCCCCGAAGAATGAACGACAGTTAAACGTGAGAACCCCAAAGTTCTAAGAAAGCAGAGGCACTGCTGTACTTTCTTCATAATGGTAATATGTGTTGGACCCAGGACAGATCCTCTGAAATGATAACACCTAGGAATTTAAAGTTGTTGACCCTCTCGACCTCATTAGCCTCTGGTTTCCTCCTCCTGAAGTCAATAATCAGCTTTTTGGTCTTACTGATATTAAGTGTCAAGTTGTGGCATCACTCAGCAAGATATCCAATCTCCCTCCCATATGCTGATTCGTTACTACCTTTTGGTTGCAAATTGTGCCGAATATTCATTTGGCCTATCAAATTTTCACCCATTTAGCACTGCTCCGACCCACATCCTCACACCCATTTTCTGTGTACCATCACTGCAGGAATAGCACTTGTATATATTGCAACACATTAATTTTATAAGAAAACAGAATAAAATGGTTGTATGTTCTCTGGAATTTAAAACAGTGGGAGTGATCTTACAGAACTATAAAATTCTTACTGAGCTTCAAGGTACTGACAGGCTAATTCGACTGGATGGAAAATTTATAAGCTGTAGTTCTAGACTCCGGTTAAGTGTTAACCTATTTTGGACTGAGTTGAGGATAAATTTCCTTGCACAGTGAACTGCAGTGTATTGTCATTGAAAACATACAATGATGAGACCAACAGATCTTTGGATGATGAGGGAATCAGAGAATATGGGGAATAGGTAGGAAAATGGATGAGAGGCACCTTATCAGTTTGATCTTATTGAATGGCTGAGCAGTTTTGAGATCCCTTATGGCCACCACCAGCTTCCACTTATGACCCAACAGTCATGAGTTGAACTTAGCCAACACTCCATCCCAATACACTAGTTTGAATGGAGCCTTCCAGTATAAAAAATGTGCATATATAACCATGGGTTTTTTACACAATAGAATGCAGAGGCAGTATCTTAAAGGAAACATTTATTGGCTCACCAGCAAGCACTGAATTATGTGATTTTTCAAGCTTTGAAGAATGTCTAGCTTTATCTTTCTAAGATAGCTGAACCCATTTTACCCATTAACTCCACTGATGCAAAAGATACAGCAGAGGGATTGTAAGGAGGAGCAAATATAATGTGCAGCATTCATAACAATTCATAATCAAAATGAAAGCTGAGTTTTTCTAGAAAACAGATTTTCCAACATGTATTAGATGAGCTAAAAGAAGTAAATTTAAATGGAAAATTCAGAAATAATGAATTGGCAGGAAAGTGCATCAGCTGGGACTGTACATTACAAATTCTGACCATGACTTTGTGACTGTTTCAGCTTTGAAAACCATGAACAAATCAATTCTAAGGCTACATCCACACTAGACCAGATAAATCCGTAACCGAAGCTTTCTCTCTTCATTTTGACCCTCTGTCCACACTGAAACGGCATGTTTCTCCCTCAGCAACAGAGCTTTTCTATAACGCTCTCTAGAATGCGTAAATCTGAAAATGCCGATTGAGCGGTTTAGTGCGTACGGGGTAACCAAAGCTTTTTAAAAATGCTGTCGTGACGTGCCAGAACAGATGGTGGTGGCAGTGTGGCATTTCATTGTTTTCTTGAACGCAACCCCCAACACCACAACAACAATGGTGGACGGCTTCAGGAGACTGTCCCTGAGCAGAATGTTACTGCAGCTTTGCAGTATGACAGAGAATTCCAACCTCCCCAAACAACCTAACAATTTCAGAACAGACGGCAACGAGACTGAAGCCAGAACGGTTAGAAATGTACTCACCAAATACTTTGACCCATAACTTACTGAATAAATGAGTATACGCACTTTGCTGTTTTCTGTCCTTGCTCGTATGAAGGTGGTTTACCTTTTTATGCAAGTACTTCTCTGACAATAGATGTGTAACAGCCTAATGTAACATTGCATGGAAATACAAGATAATACTGATGCAGACATGTTTTATACATTTAACAAAATCCTTTATTAATGTATTGCTTGTGCAAACATTCAATAGATGCAATTGTCACTACTTCCGAAATGTCATTTTTAAGTAGTAGCTTATGTTTGGCATAAACATGAAAACGTTAAGGCCAAAAAAAGGAAAATTGTAAGTTTCACTTTTACTCAGGTAAAAATAAAATCTCTTTTGCCCAGTAACTCATTTTATTGCACATGTTAAATACAGCAAAATAATACAGAAAGACATGGCAAAAGTAAAGGCAAACAAATGAGGTAACAGCAAATTTCACTTTTGCCCAGAAACAAGTCTTGTTGCATTTAGTTGTAGCTGTCGTCCCTTTCATCGGTGAAGAGACTATGGCTGTAGGAAATATTTCCAGGGTGACCCCTCTGTGGGAGTGGGGAAGTTGTTGGTGGGGCCACCTGGGGGTCCGTATGTGTAGCTATTGTAGTGGCTGTGAAAAGTACTGGTGGGGGTGGGGGGAGCCATCATATTCCTCATCATTGCAAATCCCCCTGCAACAGAGTTAGTCAGTTTTTCAATGTTCGTCGTCAGCCGGATCATACCGTCTGTGAACTCCCTGTCAGTTGCCTCCATACGCCCCAGCATTTGTTTTTTAGTTTTAAGTCCTCCTGCACGAGAGCCAACAGCTGTCCGTCGTCTGCCAATTTCCTTTTAAGTTTTTCTAGTCTGTAACTGGACAAATGTGTGCCAAGTCTTTCACAGCGAGATTCAACACCAAACATGTCGCTTATTTTCTGTAGATGTGTCCTGCGCATGCCCAGTAGGAGGAGATTCGCCCAAATACCATTTTAATGTGGACGGAGGTATTTTCAAAAACGCCTCGTGTGGACGCCTATCATTTTTACAAGAAACCGGCATTTTCAAAATGATCTGGTCTAGTATGGACGTAGCCTAAGCTTTCAATATGTGCTTCCAGTAGGAGAGGTTTGGCATCACTATTACATGAAGCTAATGAGCTATATACGCTTACAAATGGGTGATTAACTGATTACGAAAGAACAGTTGATGTTTTAAATTGAGGGTTGAGAACATCATTCCACAAAACCATGAAGCTGTCAACAAAGTTTACAATACAGAATCGTTGGTAGGTATATGATTACATTCTAATGCTATTATGATCAAGACAATAAACAAAAGGTAGAAAAAGTCCATGGTATTGCTGGCATGTGCTTTATGATTGAAAAGCACATCCCTATGTTTGGCAATGGGTTCCCAAAACAATTAGTGGTTAGAAAATCAAGAGATGCGCATCCTAATTTCCAGTGTGGCAGGCTAGGTTAAGAATTTGTGTTACTGAAACTGAATATCTGTCCCATGAGTGTCTTGGTGTTTTTATAATACTGGGTAACTAATGGTGGTGCATATGTTTGTTAATCAATAGTGAGATATTCCAGATATTCCAGCTGATTTATCGTAGCTCAATGAAAAGTGGTGCACACAGGTGAATGAGTAATGACGCACACTGATCAATAACCACAAGAAATTCTGCAGGTACTGGAAATCCAAAGCAACACACATAACATGCTGGAGGAACTCAGCAGGTCAGACAGCATTTATGGAAATAAATAAACAGTCGACATTTTGGGCCAAGCCATTCCACAGATACTACCCAACCAGCTGAGTTCTGACAGCATTTTGTGTGTTTCACACTGATCAATATCCTTGGTGCTTTGCGCATATTTATGCATTAACCCAAATCAATAAAATAGATTATCTAGTCATTATCACATTGCTATGTGCAAGAGGTAACATATATAAAATTCTAAGAGGGCTTTACAAGGTAGATGCTGAAAAGATATTTCTCTTGTGTGGGGCATCTGGAGATAAGGGGAATAACCTAGGAATAAGAAGTCATTCAGGGATAATGAAGAAATCATGGAAGGTCATAAACCTTTGTAATCATCTATCACAGGAAGTTCTGAAGGCTAAAAGATTGAATAACTTCAAATGTGACAGATGGAATTTTGATCTATTTAAAAATCAGTGGAGGATGAGCAACAAGCTGTCCTGAGGTCATGACTAGCTGGTCATGGCCATGAACCATGCTTAATAAACCTTAGGACACATTAGATTTACCTCAATGCCATTGGTACTATTTTAGGTATGGGGAGCAACAAAACTAAGTAAGTAAATGATGCAGGATCGGGGAGGTGTCAGTTTTGAGATTGTTCATAGGTCATGAATGGGGCTGACAGGGCGTCGGCAAAGAAAAATGTTTGCAGAAGACATGTTGTTTTGTAAGTGGATCAAAACAAAAGTGGATCCTGTGACCTTCCATAACCTATAGCCAGATACTTATTGTAGAAGGTGCTTAGAGAGTTCCCTGAAGAAGGACGGTCAATGGCAAAGTCTGAGTTTATTGTCAAAAGCACAAGTACGTGCATGCAATGAACTTACTTGCAGCAGCCTCATAAGCACATACCATTAGAGACACAACATTCATAAGAAAATCATAAATTAAACATGAATTATACAAAACTATACAAGAAGGAACACAGTTAGAACAAAAAATCCAATGCCTATTGTGGTGAAAATACAATGCCTATTGTGGTGTAGCTGTCAAAGTATCGCTGCACTGGGGGTTGATAGGGGTTGTGCTGGTTGATTCAAACACCGAATGGTTGATGAAAGCACAGTAGGTGTACTTGAACTTGGTGGTGTGGGACTTCAAGCTTCTGTACCCTATGTCTAATGGTATATGCAAGAAAATGGTATGGCTGGATGGAGGGAATCCTTGATGATAGATGATCCTTTTATGAATAAAATAGTACATACTATGAATGCATGCAATTTAGGGGAACCTACAAAGGTCAGCAGATTCCACACCTATTCTGCCTTTTCCTGTCCACTGAAGAAGTAGATAGATTTTTTTTCTTCATAAGTATGGTCCTTGTGTGACTGTCCTAACAGAGTAATTATCAGCAAACTGGGAGTTGTGGAAGAATCAACAACATCAATCTTTAGTGATCCTGAGGTGGGAAGCTGAGAGTGACCTTGATGTTTGGTCAGTGTAGGGCATAGATGTATGTGCAAGGGTATAACTGAGGTCCTTTGAGGTACAGATATCCACAGGGACAAAAGCTTTAAACATAATAATCCTTTAAACAGCAAGGTGTAAGGTGAAATGTAGTTATTAAAACCTGATAGTTTGTGAATTGACAAGAACCGGCATTATTCAAATCAATTAGGTCAAAATCTTAATGAAGATGATTATTGTGTGTTACATTTCTATTGATGTTTTCTGGGGAGATGATAATCCTGTTGAAAAATGAGTAGTAAAATCTAGCATCAGTGAATGAGTGGCTGAGGAGATGGTGCAGGGGACAGGGTTTCACGCTCTTGGATCATTGGAACTTTTCTGGGGAAGGGGTAACCTGCACATGAGGAACGGACTGCACTTGAATTGCAGGGGAATCCATATCCTGGTCGGGACATTTGCTGGTGCTATTCGGGAGAGTTTAAACTAGCTTTGCAAGAGACTGGGCACAGGAGCTCAAGTCAGTAAGGGAAGCATTGGACCAGAATGTAGCTGTCAGGGAAAGTATTCAAAGGCAAAGTTGAAATTACAGGTATGATGGGTCAGATAGTTTGAAGTGTGTATATTTTAATCTAGAAGAATCATGGGTAAGGGTGATGAACTTAGAGCCTGGATCAGTACATGGAATTATGATGTGTTATGTCAATGTACAAAGGAGATGTGCAGTCTAACAGGGAGTGATCATCTTAGTCGGTTTTCTTGCAATTGTAAGACCCTGTTGGACATTGGGGGTGTGGAATTCATTGGTTTAGTGGTAGATGGTGGAAGAGCTGTGTGGCCTCAGTCGTAGCAAGGATTAGGCCTCAAGTGGTGGTGTCGCCTGTTTGCAGCCACCCGGAGGAAGCATCAGAGTCGGGCACTCCATCAGAGTGCCAGAGGCGATGTGGCACTGCATCCATGTAGTCGGTGCTGCTCCACATTGTTCGCTCAGTAGAAGACAAGCAGTATTGTGTTATAAACATAAAAAATGGGATGAGGTCCTACAAGGTGAATTTAGGGAGTTAGGAGATAAACTAAAAAGTAGGACCACAAAGGTAATAATCTCTGGATTACTACCAGTGCCACGTGCTAGTCAGAGTAGAAATAGGAGGATATTTCAGATGAATACGTGGCTTGAAAAATGGTGCAAGGGGGAGGGATTCAAATTTCTGGGACATTGGAACCAGTTCTGGGGGAGGTGGAACTGGTATAAACAGGACGGTCTGCACCTGGGCTGGACTGGAACCAATGTCCTAGGGGGAGTGTTTGCTACTGCTGTTCAGGAGGCTTTAAACTAATGTGGCAGGGGGATGGGAACAAGTGCAGAGAGACAGAGGGGTGTAAAATGAGGGTAGAAGCAAAAAATAGTAAGGTGAAAAGTAAAAGTGGCAGGCAGTCAAATCCAGGGCAAAAAGCAAAAAGGGCCACTTTTCAACATAATTGTATAAGGGCTAAGAGTGTTGTAAAAACAAGCCTGAAGGTTTTGTGTGTCAATGCGAGGAGCATTCGTAACAAGGTGGATGAATTGAATGTGCAGATAGTTATTAATGAATATGATATAGTTGGGATCACAGAGACATGGCTCCAGGGTGACCAAGGTTGGGAGCTCAATATCCAGGGATATTCAATATTCAGAAGGGATAGACAGGAAAGAAAAGGAGGTGGGGTAGCATTGCTGGTTAGAGAGGAGATTAACTCAATAGAAAGGAAGGACATTAGCCTGGAGGATGTGGAATCGATATGGGTAGAGCTGCATAACACTAAGGGGCAGAAAACGCTGGTGGGAGTTGTGTACAGGCCACCTAACAGTAGTAGTGAGGTTGGGGATGGCATTAAACAGGAAATTAGAAATGCGTGCAATAAAGGAACAGTAGTTATAATGGGTGACTTCAATCTACATATAGATTGGGTGAACCAAATTGGTAAGGGTGCTGAGGAAGAGGATTTCTTGGAATGTATGCGGGATGGTTTTCTGAACCAACATGTTGAGGAACCAACTAGAGAGCAGGCCATTCTAGATTGGGTATTGAGCAATGAGGAAGGGTTAGTTAGCAATCTTGTCATGCGAGGCCCCTTGGGTAAGAGTGACCATAATATGGTGGAATTCTTCATTAAGATGGAGAGTGACATAGTTAATTCAGAAACAAAGGTTCTGAACTTAAAGAAGGGTAACTTTGAAGGTATTAGACGTGAATTAGCTAAGATAGACTGGCAAATGATATTTCAAGGGTTGACGGTGGATATGTAATGGCAAGCATTTAAAGATCGCATGGATGAACTACAACAATTGTTCATCCCAGTTTGACAAAAGAATAAACCAGGGAAGGTAGTGCACCCGTGGCTGACAAGGGAAATTAGGGATAGTATCAAGTCCAAAGAAGAAACATATAAATTAGCAAAAAAAAGCGGCACACCTGAGGACTGGGAGAAATTCAGAGACCAGCAGAGGAGGACAAAGGGCTTAATTAGGAAAGGGAAAAAAGATTATGAGAGAAAGCTGGCAGGGAACATAAAAACTGACTGTAAAAACTTTTATAGATATGTGAAAAGAAAAAGATTGGTCAAGATTGGTCACTGTAGGTCCCTTACAGTCAGAAACAGGTGAATTGATCATAGGGAACAAAGACATGGCAGACCAATTGAATAACTACTTTGGTTCTGTCTTCACTAAGGAGGACATAAATAATCTTCCAGAAATAGTAAGGGACCGAGGGTCTAGTGAGATGGAGGAACTGAGGGAAATACATGTTAGTAGGGAAGTGGTGTTAGGTAAATTGAAGGGATTAAAGGCAGATAAATCCCCAGGGCCAGATGGTCTGCATCCCAGTGTGCTTGAGGAAGTAGCCCAAGAAATAGTAGATGCATTAGTGATAATTTTTCAAAACTCCTTAGATTCTGGATTAGTTCCTGAGGATTGGAGGGTGGCTAATGTAACCCCACTTTTTAAAAAAGGAGGGAGAGAGAAACCGGGGAATTATCTGAATAATTCCTGAATAATTATCTGAATAATCAGAATTAGTCTGACATCGGTGGTGGGGAAAATGCTAGAGTCGGTTATCAAAGATGTGATAACAGCACATTTGGAAAGAAGTGAAATCATCAGTCAAAGTCAGCATTGATTTGTGAAAGGAAAATCATGTCTGACGAATCTTATAGAATTTTTTGAAGATGTAACTAGTAGAGTGGATAGGGGAGAGCCAGTGGATGAGGTATATTTAGATTTTCAAAAGGCTTTTGACAAAGTCCCACACAGGAGATTAGTGTGCAAACTTAAAGCACATGGTATTGGGGGTATGGTATTGATGTGGACAGAGAATTGGTTGGCAGACAGGAAGCAAAGAGTGGGAGTAAACGGGACCTTTTCAGAATGGCAGGCAGTGACTAGTGGGGTACCGCAAGGCTCAGTGCTGGGACCCCAGTTGTTTACAATATATATTAATGATTTAGACGAGGGAATTAAGTGCAGCATCTCCAAGTTTGCAGATGACATGAAGCTGGGCGGCGGTGTTAGCTGTTAGGAGGATGCTAAGAGGATGCAGGGTGACTTGGATAGGTTAGGTGAGTGGGCAAATTCATGGCAGATGCAATTTAATGTGGATAAATGTGAGGTTATCCACTTTGGTTGCAAGAACAGGCAAACAGATTATTATCTGAACGGTGGCCGATTAGGAAAAGGGGAGGTGCAATGAGACCTGGGTGTCATTGTACACCAGTCATTGAAGGTGGGCATGCAGGTACAGCAGGCGGTGAAAAAGGCAAATGGTATGTTGGCATTCATAGCAAAAGGATTTGAGTACTCCCAGAGCAGGGAGGTTCTACTGCAGTTGTACAAGGCCTTGGTGAGACCGCACCTAGAGTATTGTGTGCAGTTTTGGTACCCTAATCTGAGGAAAGACATTCTTGCCATAGAGGGAGTACAAAGAAGGTTCGCCAGATTGATTCCTGGGATGGCAGGACTTTCATATGAAGAAAGACTGGATCGACTAGGCTTATACTCACCGGAATTTAGAAGATTGAGGGGGGGATCTTATTGAAACGTATAAAATTCTAAAGGGATTGGACAGGCTAGATGCAGGAAGATTGTTTCCGATGTTGGGGAAGTCCCGAATGAGGGGTCACAGTTTAAGCATAAAGGGGAAGCCTTTTAGGACCGTGATGAGGAAAAACTTCTTCACACAGAGAGTGGTGAATCTGTGGAATTCTCTGCCACAGGAAACAGTTGAGGCCGGTTCATTGGCTATATTTAAGAGGAAGTTAGATATGGCCCTTGTGGCTAAAGGGATCAGGGGGTATAGAGAGAAAGCAGGTACAGGGTTCTGAGTTGGATGAACAGCCATGATCATACTGAATGGCGGTGCAGGCTCGAAGGGCCGAATGGCCTACTCCTGCACCTATTTTCTATGTTTCTATGTTATACAGCAGACTGCTGCAACATTCATGGACTCAAGGACTTGGACTGTAAATTTTTTCTGTGACTCTACCTTACTGCTATCTTATATGTGCTCTATGTGCCTTGTGATGTGGATGACTGATGGTAGTGTATTTTGAAACTTGGCCCCGGAGGAACAATGTTTCATTTGGCTGCATTCATGGCTGTTCAAGTATGGTTGAATGACAATTAAACTTGAACTTGACTTGAACTTGTTAGAAGGTGAGGAGAGCTCATCATGAGAATGTACTCTATACTCTGAGCTCCACCTTTTCACAAACTGCAAAGAAAGAAAAAGCACAATGGAAGGCTGAGGCATTACACCAAGCAGGCTATATGAGTTGGAAAAATACACTACACAGTGTGAGTGATGGAGTGTTGGGAGGAGAATTTAAAATTTATAAAATTGCCATTCTTATAAAATGCAAAAGTCACATGCATGAACTCTAAATTTTTAAAAATAAATCAGTAATAATTACTGTACTGACCAGAGTAAATTTTCTATATAGTAACAATTAAATAGATACAATATTGGAATCAGTTATATTGAGAGGACAAGCCCAGGCTGAGAAGAAAGAATTGACTAATATTTACAACAATTAATAATATACAGACTTTATGAGACTATGACACTGAGATAACTGTACTTAAGTTTTGGTATGGTGGTTGATTAATGACTTACTTGATGGTTGAATAGGGTGAATCTTGGATGGGATGGCTGGATAAATAGAAAGCTGGATGTGAGAGAGCAGCATGTGTGGGCACTGGTGACTTATCTCTTTTTAATAAAGACTCTGTAGAAAGTGGGTGATCGGAACTTCTGGATCTCAGGATTCTGCCTGAGGGCTAAGGAGAGAGAATATAATTATAGTTAGTTGTCAAAAACCTTAACTTCAGCATCTGGTCTAAACACCTGAAGGAAGAATATGTCATTTCACATAAAATTAAACAATTACAGCATGATTGGAGAGATAATGGAGAAATACTCATTTACATATTTGCATGCTGCTGCTGTTCTAATTAATCTCACTCGCTATTAGCACACTGCTGCAGATGGCCTCTGTTTAGGCCTGTGTTGCCTTTGCACTCCAGGGAGCTAATTTTGTGTAATTTTCAAGAGGAAAATGGCATTAAAGAGAATGCCTCAAATTCAGCACTGTGCAAAAAAAAGTAATTCATTGCCATGTACATTTTAACAGCGTGTCATACTATAAATCAAGTCAGAAAACAATTTCATATGAAAATGTTATAAATGGATTGCACAACTGTATTATTTCAATTCACTTATTTTGAAAGAGATGACTGAATTAAAGGAGGAATATAAATTGTAGAGCCACATTAAAACCCACATTTTTGTGGTTTAGTTATGGCATACACTGACTGTGAAATAATTTATGAAATTGGAGTTATGAAATTTGGATTTATCCACATACAACAGAAATATTCTGTTGCCTACTCAACAGCAAAGGCATACAGGAGCACAAATACCATTAATGTAGATGTTCAATTTGCTTTGGGAGATTGAGTTTGTTGCAGCAGCAGCAAGACTTCCGTAGTTATGTTGTGAGGAACTATTTATAGGTGTGTTGAGGATCAAATTTCAACAAACTTGCAAAATCAACCCCATAAAATTCTTTTTGGGCATAACAAATACAGTCAGCCCTCCTTATCCGCGGATTCCGCATGCACAAATTCAACCAACCACAAATCGCGAAAACCCTGAAGTGCTCTTCCAGCAATTGTTGTTCGAAAATGTACAGACTTATTTTTTCTTGTCATTATTCCCTAAACAATGCAGTATAACAACCATTTTACATAGCATTTACATTGTATTAGGTATTATAAGTAATCTAGAGATGGCTTAAAGTATATGGGAGGATGTATGTGGGTTATCATGCATCGGGATTGAAAAAAATCGGAAGTTCTCTTACTAAGTAAGTCGGAACAGGTACATCCGGTATTATTCAGCATCGGTTAGTCAAACGTTTGTCTTAGCATATAGTATATATTTTACCTTTCTATGCACTTAAGAGTGTACGTTTCAGTGCCGGGCTTGGGAACAGAAGTTCCCGAGTTCGATCTAGTGACAGATCGCTCCTGAGTGCACTCTCCACCATGCCAGGTTGATGTGGAGGATCAAAAACCCAAAACCCCAAAACCCAATAATTAAACCACTGCATTGCTTAGTAATAATTGTAGCTTTCATCGGGGCAGGGCCTTTCTCACTTTATCCTTTAAAATTGTTCCGATCGTTGACCGACGTAGCCTAACGTTTTTCCAATAACCGATGGCGTTTCACCTCTTTCCGATCGCTTTATTATTTCCACTTTATTTTCAATCGTGATCGTGATTATTTTCGTGAACAGAAACACTGCGGATTCAGATCTCTGCCGTTGGGTCCTAATGTCCACCACACTGAGACAGGTTAAATAAGTGCTGGGGTTCCGCTGGGTCCTAAGGTCCACTGCATTGACACAGGTTGAATAAGGGACTTGAGCATCCGCGAATTTTGGTATCCGCGAGGAGTCCCGGAACCAATCCCCCACGGATAAGGAGGGCTGACTGTAATGTTTTTTTTGATAAAATGCTCAACTTAAGCTTGTATGTGCTTGCTAGGTCTTTACCTACAAAACTGACAAAACACATTTTGTTTTGTTTTTCCTTCTGCTGCCCTTCCATTCTGTCTCTTGTGAATTATATCTTAATTTATGTTTGCTTTACCTGCTTATTATTTTTGATAAATCTAGACAAATTATTCAGCTAACTTCTGACGCTTGTGTTAACTGATTCTTTTACTTTCTCAAACCATTAACTTGCAATATACTGTATTCATAAAAGTAACTAGTCTGCAAGTGAGGAACTTCCATAATAGATGCAAAAAGCCCCTGAACCTTCAGTATTTTTGAAAGACACAAGTGCTACAGTGACATGGGATCCTGGGTTGAACACCTCCTTTAACAGACAGTGCAAAGTCCAATGATCTTGGCATCAAGAACTATGAGTATCATAAAGTGAAAAGCAAAGACAGAACTTCTGACTGGTATGCCATTCCCTAACCCCCACTATGAGCATTTTCTCCTGGGCTTGCATACCTGATTTATTGAAAAATGGCATATGTAAGCACCCTCCTCCACTTCTGCTTTAAAACTTTACCTTTTTTTTGTTGTGAAGTTAGATTCATTGCATGGTTTTTATGAAGTTTTCTTGAGAAAGCATATTGCCTTTTCAAGCCTCTCTTTGGGAGTTCCTTATTACTTCTAATTTAATTGTTTTATTCATGAATTCATTCATGTTCAATCCCCTTTCATGATTCAAAAGCACTGATGTTCACAGGCATTTGTCAGGTTTTGTTTGGAGTTAATAATCTGCTTTGAAACTACCCACATTTTTTATGCTTCTATCAGGCATCAAAGAGAAAGTAAAATCTATTGATACAGTGGTAAAGTGATTTCTTTCATGTTCTAACCCATGATCCAGTTCAGATTGCAGACAGTTTGAAAATAATGTAAATTACCTTCAAATTCCTAGAATTGTTCTGGTATCTTTCTCATAATGATAATAACTAAAAAAGTGGAACAGCTAGTTGTAGAATTTATTAATTGCCAAACCATGCAGAACAGAGCAATACCAGAAGTGTGAAAAGAATCTTTAGAACTGTCTTCTTCAAAGGATGATAAAAGCACAGTCTTAATTTTTAAGGGGAGAGTTAGGTGGAGACTTGATAAGCAAGGACCAAAGATCAAGAATCAAGAATCAAATTTGTTTGCCATATACATCTACATGTATTAGGAATTTACTGTGGTGTGTTGGCAACATGCAACAAAAAAAAACCAAACAAAAATGAGAATAAAGAATTATATAATTATAAACGTAGAGGTTAAAGTACAGATATGGAATAAAATGTGCATATATACACAAATAGTAGCATGTATTTACAATGTAAACAGCATTATAAAATGCAGTTTATAGTGTTTACAGTGCTGTGACGGGGTTGGTAGTTAGAGGAGGTTGATCAGATTAACTGCATGAGGGAACAAACTTTTAAAATGGCACGATATTTTTGTTTTAATAGCTTTATAGCGTCTTCCAGAAGGTAGCTTCTGGAAAAGACACTTCGCAGGGTGGGTAATGCCTGCAATAACTTTTCCTGTCCGCTCATTTATAGTGGACAAATACAAGTCCTGCAGTGATGGTAATCTGCAGCACTGATATTTTCTGCTGATAGAACATAGAGATATATAGTACATTACAGGCCCTTCGGCCCACAATGTTGTGCCAACCATGTAACCTACTCCAGAAACTGCCTAGAATTTCCCTAGCACATTTCGTTGTAGTTTTCATATATTGTGGGAGGATGCTGCACCAAACCAGACAGTAATGGCTGATAAAAGGACATTCTCTATAATGGCAGTGTAGAATTGCATCAGGGAAGATGGAGGTTTACCAACAAGATGTATATTATCTGCTGAATCTTTTTATTAATGTAGGAGATAGGGTTCTCCCACATGAAGTCTTGTGAAATAATGTTGCCCAAGAACCTGAATGTTGAAGCAGTGCTAATGGTAGAGTGGGTGGGAGAGGAGACACATTACTCCTGAAGTTAATATACATCTCCACGGTTTTGTGGGCATTCAGCAGGGACTGAAAGATTATCACAGGTAAATAGGAATGTGGAATTGAAGCTAAAATCAGATCAGTCTTGTTCTTATTCAATTGTGGTGTCACAACCATGGACTCTGACACGGGGTATACGTGCCTGTGCAGGTAGGCTGCAGAACGGGTTCGGCAATTGTGGTTGTGGGCGTGCATGTTCCAGCTAATTAGTGTTCTATTATGGTGGTATTTAACTCACGTTTTTTGTTCTAGTCTTGTCGACACTTGACCAAAAGCACAGCAACGTTTACACTCTTTGCTCACCCTCATCCCTGTCTGAGACAAAGACTACCATTTTGATTGGTGCTGTAAAGGAGCGGTATTCATTTAGTATTTAGTTATTGCTTCCAGCCACACTGTTGGCATTAGCTTTTAGTTTGAAAGTTTTATTTAATGGCCCTCTTGGCCTAGCATTTATTGTTTTTGATTTTCTTCAAATTCTGTAAGAGTTCTCATGATCTGTGAACTGTTGACCTGCTTTAACGTCTCTCTCCCTCTCTCCTCACTTGGGCGAAATACACACCACTAGGCAGTAAGTCTCGACCACGAAAATGGTCCAGCAGAGAGAGAGAGAGCAGCTGACCTTGGCCTTGACATTCATTGGCCAGATAGGAGAGAAGTTACAGGCAGTTGAACCTCTGTTGGGAGAAGTGATCAAAGCAATATGACAGATAATCTCAATTCGATGAGCTCAGTCTCAGCTGGAGGAGCAGGCATCATTTCTCACAGAGACACTTCAGCAGCTCACCGCACTCAATTGGAATCAGGTGGCAGCATTCTCCGCTCTCACAGCCGCAGTTCAGGAGCTAACAGCCAATAGCCAGCATTAGGTGACAACCATTACCATTCTAGAAAACACAATTCAGCAGCCTTTGGATATGTCAGTCCCTCTCCCAGCATCTCCCAGATCCACCTTTTCTACTGCCCCATTAAGCTCGGCAACTAATGCCCCGACTCCTGTGTCCACACCAGAACTGAGTATTCCTCCACTAGGCAGATACTCCGGTGACCCCAAAGGCTGCAGGAGTTTCATTACACAATGTGAGCTGACGTTCCAAATCCAGACTGATTGGTTTGGTGATGCTGGATGTAAACTCGTGTACAAGGTAAATCTTTTAGATGGGCCCCCACTCAGCCTATTAAATGCAAAGATCACTAACAGTCCAGTGATTTTGGTGAATTGTTGTCGAGTTAAAGAGAGTTTTTGACCTTCCAGTACGGGGTCAGGAGGCTGCCCACTGACTCCAGGACCTGCACCAAGGAAGAAGATCAGTAAGACAGACAGACAGGCAGACAGACAGATAGACATACTTTATTGACCCAAGGGAAATTGGGTTTCGTTACAGTCGCACCAACCAAGAATAGTGTAGAAATATAGCAATATAAAACCATAAATAATTAAATAATAATAAGTAAATAATGCCAAGTAGAAATTAGTCCAGGACCAGCCTATTGGCTCAGGGTGTCTGACACTCCGAGGGAGAAGTTGTAAAGTTTTACGGCCACAGGCAGGAATGACTTCCTATGACTCTCAGTGTTGCATCTCGGTGGAATGAGTCTCTGGCTGAATGTACTCCTGTACCTAACCAGTACATTATGGAGTGGATGGGAGACATTGTCCAAGATGGCATGCAACTTGGACAGCATCCTCTTTTCAGACGCCACCGTCAGAGAGTCCAGTTCCACCCCCACAACATCACTGGCCTTACAAATGAGTTTGTTAATTCTGTTGGTATCTGCTATGGACTATGCAGTAAAGTTCCGTATGCTTGCAGTGGAGATGGGATGGAAGAAGAGATTCCTCATCACTGTCTTCCAGTGTGGACTGAGTATAGGAGTCTGGCACAAGATTATTGTCCGTGACAGGCGGGAGAACCTGGATGACCTGATTAATCTGGCCACTGGAGTTGACAACCAGACAACTGAGTGGCAGGGGGAAAGAACATCTCAAACTTCCAACTCTTTGGAATACCGTCTGTCATCACCCAGTACCCAGTCCACGGAGGAGCCTGTGCAAATGCGACACATGTGCCTATCACTGCTTTTTGAATTGGTGTCTGTTGATAACTAACACAAGCACACACAACTGACACTATTTTAAAAACTGTTCATAACTAATAGTCATTTCTAGCATCTCCAAGCATGAGTGCTCGAAATCACAGTGAGCAAAAATTTAAGTACATACAAAATGCTGGAGAAACTCAGCAGGCCTGGCAGCATTTATGGAAAAGAGTAAACAGTTGACATTTCAGCCCAAAACATTGACAGTTTACTCTTTTCCATAGATGCTGCCTGGCCTGCTGAGTTCCTCCACAATTTTGTGTGTATTACTTTGATTTCCAGCATCTGCAGATTTTCTTGTTTGTGAGCAAAAATGTTCTGAATTGCCTTATTGCTTATTTCTTGCCAACTATCAGTGACAAAAAAAATCGCTGCTTTTTAAACACAAACACACACAACTGACTCTATTTAAAAACTGTACACTCTAAGCATAATGCAGCGTCTACCTGCCACACAAAGGCATGCGACTTGAAACTGTTCGACAATAGTCTCCTGTCTCAATTAAGTGGCATAATGTCCCAAATAAACAATGGGAATCCCAGCTATTTTCTTCATTAGTTTTTGTTCTTACAGAGTTGTCCCAAATAAGCAGCTGTCCCAATTAATGATGGCCCAATTAACCGGAATCCACTGTATACACTGATTGTAAATCTCACATTTTACACTAAAATGTCTTGAATTGTGTTTGCACTTCATCAGCATCTCAATAGTTAATTTATTTTGTCAGGCTTCTCCCTAGACAAACAAAACCAGCGTACATTTGCACCCTCTCAAAAACTGATGATAGCAAATGCTAATGAAAGGGTGTGACTCCAATTTCAAATCAGTGCATTAAATTTTGTCTTGGGTCAGAGCAAGATTCTGCACTAGTTTTTCATTATAATTTCTTGACATAATGATTCATAATATCAAAGTCTTCTACTCAATCACCAGTGTCAAAAATAATTGTTGTTAAATACCGTTATTTTGCACTGTTTAGTGTTACGATGCTTGAGACAGAGAGACCTTTATTTAGATTCCCTTCTGCTGCAGCATAATTAAATATTTTCTCATAATAGCAAAAACACTGCTTTCTGTAGACAAACACTGAGTATTGAATTCCGAAGCTCTAAAATGCACCTTTAGAGCTTATTATTTTAAATTTTCCTCAGCCCTGTGGGAAGTGAATTTCATTTTAGGCTATAAAGCAAGTTTGCTTTAAGAATCAATGCAATTGTAAACTACAGATCACTCAATTACTTGGTATAAATTTATTGGCACAATTATTCACAACTTCGGTTATATCCTAAGATAGATCTAGAATTAACATTTTTGACTGAAAAGGAAAATTACATTTATACTTAAAACATCAGGTTCATTTTAAGAGGAATCTCATGAGAGGATTTGGAGGGAGACAAAAATTAGATATAGCTGAAGAGAGCATTGAATTATCCAAGGTGGAAGGGCATGAAATTAAGAAGTGACAACCCACAATGGAAAGAGAAAGCCCTACATGTAAAAAATGATGTTGCTTGATGGCTTTTGGCTGTGTTATACAAGATGCCTGTGAGGATAGTTTTCTCCACTACGGTGCAATTTTAATCTCCAAGTACACTGAAACCTCAACCTTAATAATAGATTCCAACTCTTTCCCAACCACTGAAGTTGGGCTAACTGGCCTATTCCATTGCGATACTGTTACATGTAAGTAATGCTTCTCCCTCTCAAATTGCTGTATAAATTCAATCATGTTATGATCACTGCTTCCTAAAGGTTCCTTTACATTAAAGTCCCTAATAAGACCTGGGTTATTACACAACACCCAATCTACACAGGAAACATGGCTGCAGGTCAGGGATGCAAGTGTGTTTAAGTAAATGGGGTTTTACACTCTCAATATCGATGATCTTGCTGCCAAACGTGCAGTCTCTGGTGAATAAAGTCGATGATCTCAGAGCGAGGGTGCTGAATCAGAGGGACATTAGGACTGCGTGTGTCCTTTGTTTCACAGAATCCTGGTTAACCCCTTCTGTACCGGATGCAGCAATTCAGATGGATGGGTTTACTACACACTGACAGGGTAGATCTATAGAGTTTCTCAAAAGCAGGGTAGATCTATAGAGTCTCTCAGATAGAGGTGGAGGAGTATGCCTCATGATCAACTCTTCTTGGTACACAAATATATCAGTGCTGTCCCAATTCTGCTCACCAGACCTGGAATATCTTGCAGTCAAGTGCCATCCTTTTTTACCTACCGTGGGAGAATTCTGGGATCTATTTGGTAGCAGTATACATTCCACCTCAAGCCAATGTCAATCAGCCTTTAGATAATCTGAGCAATGGGATCAACATACACAAAACAGCACACCCTAATGCCTTCACCGTCGTTTTGGGGGATTTTAACCAGGCCAGTCTGAAAAAATCACTAAGCAATTACCATCAACAGATCACTTGCAATACCAGAGGAAAAAACACACTGGACTATTGTTACACCAACATCAAGAATGCTGTACTTCTACTCCCTGAGTGTAGGCAGAGACTGACGACTGCAGCAACAGTAGTGAGGACCAAGAAGGTATGGACGAGGGAAGCACAGGAGTGATTACAAGACTGCTTTGAATCGGTGGATTGGACTGTATTCAAGGATTCATCTTCGAATCTGGATAAGTATGCTGCAGTTGTTACCAACTTCATTAAAACCTGTGTGGATCAGTGTGTGCCCACAAAGACTTAGTATACATTCCAAAATCAAAAGCCATGGATGAACCAGGAGGTACGTAATCTGCTGAAGGCTAGATCTGTGGCATTCAAGTCTGGTGATCCAGGTCTGCACTAGAAAACCAAGTATGATATGCAGAGGGCTATTTCAAGGTCGAAGAGACAATTTTGAATGCGTTTGGAGTCGATACTGGATGTACAACAACTCAGGCAGGGTTTGCAAGACATTACTTCCTACAAAGTGAAACCCAATAGCATGAATGGCAGCGATGCTTCACTACCAGATGAACTCAACACCTTCTATGCCCGCTTTGAAAGGGAGAATATGAAGATCCCTGCTGCACTTGATGACCCTGTGATCTTTGTCTCAGAGGCCAATGTTAGGCTGCTTTTAAAGAGGGTGAACCCTCGCAAGGTGGAAGGTCTCAGTGGCAAGGCTCTGAAAACCTGTGCCAACCAACTGGCAGGAGTATTCAAGGACATTTTCAACCTCTCACTGCCACAGGTGGAAGTTCTCACTTGCTTCAAAAAGGCAACAATTATACCAGTGCCTAAGAAGAATAACGTGAGCTGCCTGAATGACTATTACCCTGTAGCACTCGCATCTACAGTGATGAAATGCTTTGAGAGGTTGGTCATGACTAGACTGAACTCCTGCCTCAGCAAGGACCTGGACCGATTGCAATTTGCCTATCACTACAATAGGTCAACGGCAGACACAATCTCCATGGCTCTCCACATGGCTTTAGACCACCTGGACAGCACAAACACCTACGTCAGGATGCTGTTCATCAACTATAGCTCAGAATTTAATATCATCATTCCCACAATCCTGATTGAGAAGTTACAGAACCTGGCCTCTGTACCTCCCTCTGCAATTGGATCCTCGACTTCCTAACTGGAAGACCACAGTCTGTGCATATTAGTGGTAACATCTCCTTCTCTCTGACGACCAACACTTGAGCACCTCAGGGGTGTGTGCTTAACCCACTATTCTACTCGCTCTATACCCATGACTGTGTGGCTAGGCATAGCTCAAATAGCATCTGTAAATTTGCTGATAATACAACCGTTGTTGGTAGAATCTCAGATGGTGACGAAAGGGCATACAGGAGCAAGATATGCCAACTAGTAGAGTGGTGTCACAGTAACAACCTGGCACTCAGCATCAGTAAGACAAAAGACCTGATTGTGGACTTCACGAATTTTCCCAATCCACTTGCGTATTGAAATCCCATTACATATGTATCATTACCCTTATTACATGCCTTTTTCAGCTCCCTTTACAAACTCAACCTCACATCTTGGCTACTATTTGGAGGCCTATATATGATTCCCAAATGTTGTTTTTCCCCTTGCAGTTTCTTAACTCCATCCACAAAGCTTCACCATTCTCTGACCCTATGTCACCTCTTTCTAAAGATGTAATTCCATCTCTTACCGACAGAGCCACACATTCACCTATGCCTTCCTGCCTGTTCTTTTGATATAAAGTATATCCTTTGCTGTTAATCTCCCAACTATGACCTTCTTTCAGCCACGACTCAGTGATGCCCACAACGTCATACTGACGAATCTCTAATTGCACCACAAGTTTGTCCACCTTATTCTGAATGCTACACACATTTAAATACAGCACCTTCAGTCCTGCGTTCTTCACCCTTTTGAGTTTTGCCTCTGTGGTACAATTTAACTCTTTACTCTGCCTGCATTTGTACCCAATCATTGGCTTGTCCTTACTTACATTCATGTAACATCGATCATCTACTTGTAAACCAGCTGATTCATCTTCCATTTTAACATTCTGGTTCCCATCTCCCTGCCATATTAGTTTAAACCACTCCTAACAACTCTAGTAAACCTGCCCTCAAGAATATTGGTTCCCCTCAGATTCAATTGTTAACCCCTTGCCCATGTTAGATGTTAACCCTATGTTAGGGTTTTGGTAATAAATGCATTGATTTTCCCTCTGTTTTAGACCACTGCAGTAGATTGTAATGTAACAAATGTTATTCAAGAAAGGAGAAAGTGCAATTAGACTAATACCATCCTTGCACAAATACTGAAATCTCAGTGAACATTCTGGGACAAAAAATGTATAAAATAGGCAAATAGAAAAATATTTTGAATAGTGAAAAACTATTAAATATTAGTATTTAGATACAAAATATCAAACAATAACATGTGGCAAAGTAAGAATTTGGTATGGCTAATGAATATTTTTTCCAAAACTTCCTTGGATTCAGCACATCATAGATTCATTCTTTATTTCCAGAAGGATGGTTTGACATGTAAAAGGGGATTGACAATCACTGCTCATTACACCAAATTAATAATAATCTCGTTATAGACCAACAAGAGGTGGAGATGTCTGCACAAATTGAAATGAAAAACCTTTGATTACTCATATGCAATTTCTGCACCCCTGCTATCCAAGTACCAGAGAAATATGTTGGGAGGATCCAAAGAAATTCACCAAAAATGACAATATAAAATTCTGAGTTGCCAGTCAGTTCAGAGAGGCAAAGGAGTTAAAGTACACAGAGGAAGTTGGAAGATTAATGACATTCAGGGATGAGTTTTAACTATAATATAGGGCAATTTTGCTGATAAGGCTCTTTTCAATAAAGTATGCTATGTTAATGGGTTCTGGCACTCAAATGGAAACATATTGAGACAACAAGGTACAGACGTGGTAAAAATGATAGGATGTTCTATCTGTGTTCTAAGGATGCAGGACTAGAAATGCCACACATGTACTTTCAATGCTATTTTGAGTTTAGTTAATAGACTCAAAAGATATTTTGTTACTTTAGAAAGAAAGAAGATAAAGCAGTTACCTCACTCCTGGTTACAATCAATTAGCTGATCTGAGAAATCATTGCAATTTCCAGTTAACTGGCTTAGCTGATGGTAATAGGTTAGGCAAACTATCAGAGAAAATTGGAATTGTCGCTGGTTAATTAAAAGCAACTTGTTATTCAATCAGCAATGCTTTACTGTGGAAGGACAACTTCTCATAATAAGATTCCTGTTCACAAAGTCACCAAAAATGAGATCACTCATGATTAATTTTACTTTTCTGGAATGATTTCAAGTCAATATTTCTAAGAACTGTTCCAAGAATGTTATTATTATAGATTCAAAGAAGCCTCATAAATGAGGAACTGTTATCCATGATCTAAAGGGATAAGCTACAGGCCCATATATTTTCTATTAAGATGTTGCTCCTTCCTTTTATCATCATTCCCATTTCTATTCACATACATACTGATAATTTGCTGTGCTATTGCAATTGAAAATCTGGGTGGAGAACGAAGGAGTATACTTCAGAGTAACGTCAACATTCAGAAAACCAGGATGCAGATGTGGATTACAAAGTCACAATAACTAAAGGTCTAAATCTCAAATTAGCATGGGAGAAAGTGAAACTTGAATGGTCCTAGGGTAGAGTGTTGCATTCCTAGTTTCAGGAAAAAAAGATCATAGGTATAAAAATAAGGAAAGAGATGGAGAGGAAATATAGGAGGAAAAAATGTTGAATTCATAAGGTGGCAGAGAACAACCGTCAATCATAAGCTCAGTCATCCTGCTTATCCTGATGTAGAATTTGTTTATCCATTTTGTCTACTCACTTTCGATTCCCATGGCAACTGTATGTATAGGAATTAACCTTGCAACATACACCTGTATATTAACTTAAGAGTAAAGTGCTGGGTATATACTCCTTTTAGAGAGACAACTCTACTCAATAGAGTGATACTGAAAAATTCAACACCAACTGAAATAAGGGAACATGACCATAATTCATTTGGCATTTGAATTCAGATTATTATTTATGCTTATAGCATTCAGTATCACCCTTCAGTTTATTAGATTCACCTGTTCAATTTGTCATTTCAAATATCGATTGTGACATTTTTCACAGGATGGAATTGTAAATGAAATACAGTGGTTTTCTTTGATTAAGTTTTGTTTCGTGGTTGACCTTTCCAGTTCCATTACAGTAGTGCCTCAATAGAGCCCCTTCATTGAACTAGTGCTGCACATAAATGGATGAATGACATTCCCACACTCCCTACCTACTATCTTGTGAAACCACCACCAAGGAAGTGAGCTTAGCAGAATCAAAAAGGAAAGAAGACTCTTTGGAGCTTGACTCCATTCTGGCACTGTGAAGAGGCATGAGGTTATGAACAGTTTTCAGGAATAAAGCCCTGTCACAAACCTGGGGAGGATCTTAAGCATCCACGTGCATTTCTGATAACAGGGGCATCTTGACTAACATTCATCTCTCAATCAATATCTCTTAATATATATCTTAAAATTAATTGTGTATTTTTTAATGTTCTATAAAAGTTAGATTTTGTTTTCTCATTTTCTCTTTTGATCCTCTGTGTGATTAGTTCACAATATTTTGCTTCAAAATACATCAGGACATATTGAGATGTGATCTGTCTATTATCACAATATATTAATTTCTGAATAGACTAACATTTAATATGATAACGTCTTATCATACATATACATCAAGGAATGTAATACATTTAAGCGATGTTGCGAATGCCAACTGAGGTTTCCTATCAATTTAACTTTTCTTTCCACTCACGTATCTTGATGGGATCTGATATTAGAGATCCATTGTTTTTTAATTAATGCATTATACAAGGCTTAGAGAACTCTCTCTCCTAAGTTGAAATAGCCATGATACATTGAGCCAAAAGTCTGATTGCACAAGTAATAACTGGATATTGTATACTGAACTTTTTAAAAATTAGTGGAAATTTTATGCCTTAGTTTAGGCATAGTGCTTGCACACTTACATTTAAGCCATAAGTTCATACCTCAGCAGTGAAATCAGGATACTTCCTATGTTAAAACTTTCTGTGATATTACACAAATGTTGCTTTTTTAGAGATGTCGTATTTAGATGATGTGTTGAAAATGAAACCATGTTCATATTCCTAGGGGCATCTTGAACAACATTCACTTATCAATCAATACTACTATATCAGATTGTCTACTCAGTATTGCTACTTTTGGGGCCTTACATTGGAGTGTTTCTCTATGTTACAACATGACTAAACTTCAAATGTCTTTCATTGACTCTGAAGCACTTTAGGATACTCTGAGTATGATAAATGCACTACATGGAAAGTTGATATTATAACTGTAAGTTTTCTTAATATATATCTTAAAATTAATTGTGTATATTTTTGCATTCTGTATGTTCATTGTTGTTGCCCCATTAAATTCCTTTTCCCAATTTACCCCTCCTTGTTCACCTTCTTTGATTTTCTGTACCTCCACACATGAAATGTGAATTTTTTTTTAGCATTTAAATTTCACCACTATCTTATCCACCTAAAATTTCCATGGAGCTTTACCTTGCTATGCCCATCCTGGCCTTTGGTGAATCCATTCCCCTTACTGCTGGCATGAGCTACTGTGCTCAGATATGATTCAATGAAACACCCTTTTTAACCTCTTTTCCTTTTTGCTTTTAAAACCTCAACCATGATCTGTATCCATCGTGAAGCTCCTACAGCAACTTTAACTAACAAATGTTTGTCTGTATTTATCTTGTCATGTTTGTCATTGGATCTGGCAGTGCTTAATGCAAGGGTCACCACAAATATAAAGAAGGGAGAAAAATCCCAAAGGGGAAACCTTTAAGGTTGCAATCAAAACCAAGGCAATATTAGTTTGCTCCCAGTCATAAATCAAGATTTCCATTAATCCATTACTACTTGGTTGACAATTTTTCTGTTTAAATTCAAAATTTAGTCATTAATGAAACACCAGTGATGACAATTACTCTTGCTGAACATCCAGAATTTTAAATACAGCTAAACAAGAATTAAGCTATAAGGATTGACCTACTCTCAATTCAGACAACACTTTGATACTGTGAGTGCTGATGTACTATAGTTTGTTAACTTTGACCAGTGATTTCTAAGCCTTTGATTTTCTTGCAATTAAGTTTTCAAAAATCACCTCCATATAGTTCAATTTTACTTGAAAAGAGATAGGTTTTCTTTTAAAAAAATGTCAGTAATCAGCACATGGCCATAATCAAAAATGGTACAATAACTATATCTGGTCATCAAATTAAACAAGGTATAAGCAGCATATTTAGAATTGGTTTGTGGCTATTCTAATATTGCTACAAAGAGAATACAATACTACACTTCATAAATTCTAGCAATGTATCACTTCTTGGCTCAATTATTTTCATCACAATATTGTGTTAAATTCATGAACATTGTACTACAAACAATTTAAATCCCTAAGCAGCATTGGATGCAATAATTATATCAGGTTTCTTTCTCTTACCTGTCGACCATCACCTCTCCACAGCCCATTGATAGTTTGTGTTGGAGCAATAGTAACTACAGGTGGAGTATTTGCCACTCTTTGGGTTCCAGGTGGAACTATTATTGTTCCTGGAGCCCGCTTGGGAGTCCCAGCAGGAGAACCATGATTAGCAACTGGTGACGATATAGGAGAATGTTCACTGCAATGTAAAGAGCCTGAAATTATAAAGAGTAAAACAGAATATCAGTATTATACTTTTCCTGCTAATAAGCACAATGCTAATTGCTTTAGCTAATAATGTTTAGTACTCAATGGAAATACTTATTTTCCTTCTTGATTGTAAAATAAAGCACTTGTGTGAACTGAACTGTTCCCACTGAACTGGAGTCACTTTCAAGAACTCTTCATCTCATGTTCTTGATATTTACTGCTTATTTATTTATTATTATTTCTTTTTACTCTTTTTCTATTTGTATTTGCACAGTTTGTTTTTTCACACATTGGTTGTTGTCTGTCCTGTTGAATGTGGTCTTTCATTGACCCTATTGTGTTTCTTATATTTATTATGACTGCCCAAAAGAAAATTAATCTCAGGGTTGTAAATGGTGCCTTATACGTACTTTGAAAATAAATTTACCTTGAGCTTTGATATATTGCAATCTCAAACTACCTTGCCCGCTTGTTTTAAATTTTCAAGTGATTCTGCCAAGGACTTATCAGTGAAGCCTTACTGTTCATGCATTTGATGTTACACATGTTGTATACTGTGGGCACAGTCTGAAACAAAAATTGTACTGTATTCAACAATTGATCCTACACTCCATCTGTGGTGGTGTAGAGGACTATGGTTCCAGATTAGGCCAAAAATACTGTAGATTTTGAATCTGCTTTGGAGTATCAAGGCCATTGTATTTCAGTTCCCAAATTATGAAATGGAGAATTGAGAGTATGCTATTCTAGATCTGATTTATGGATTAGGAAATTGGTGGTATTGTTAACAGCATACTTCAGCTTCATATGTGGTGATAAAGACATGGTCAGCATCCTCAGCAGCTTTGGTTAACCTAGGAACACTAGCGAGTGCTCACTGGTATCTTCCTCCTTTTACCATTCTTCAGCTTACCCTTAAACTCATTATGAGCCTCCAAAGTGTGTGTTACTTGGTGCTGTCTGCTTTGAGTAATCTGGATTAAGCAAATTGATCTTGAGAGTCTTCATGATCACAGTGGTTTTCAAACTTCATTTCAGATTATTCACTTTAATCAAGTTGTTCACTCAAAGCCACATTATAATAAATAGCTTACTGGAAATCTAATTGTAAGTGCAGTCAGAAGACTTTGGTTAAACCTTAAAGTCAGTGTCAACAATAAAATGATATTCCAGGTACATTGCACAGTTGTATGCAGCTACTGTGGGCAAGTTCAGAGTAACAAGGGTGGAGGAAAGATGTACGGTCCTCCTGTCTATAGACCCATGCTCCCAACATGCTTCCTGAGTCTCTACCCTAAACGTTATCAACTGTCCTTGGATCTCACATCACTGATACTTGTCTGGACTGTTTTGCAACTGATTTACTAACAGACCATGAAACACTGAAAACCATTGATCTAGACAGCCTCCACATGAGCACTTTGCTACTACTATGAATGACAATTAAATCTCATTAAATTATAGGAAAGAAAGTGTGAAGGTGGAGAAAAAAGATAGATAGATAGATAGAGAGAGTGAAAGAGCCAGAAAGAGAAAACGAGAGTTATGAAGGAATGAATAGATGAAGGAAAACAGGAATTTGAAGAGGGATAAGGGTAGAGAGAGAGAGGAAAGACAGAAGAAAAAGCAGAGAAAGGAAGAAGGGAAGAAGGGGACTGCAGAAGAGAGGAAGAAAGAGAAAATGAAAGAAATGTAAGAGGGGATAGGGTGACGAGGGTCAGAAAGGGGAGAGTGAAGGAAATGGATAGAGTGCCGCAGTAAAAAAGCAAGCCATGATCTTAGGGAATGGTGAGGAAGATGCGAGGAACTTACTCTTGCTTCTCTTTCTTAGAAGCCAGGTGGGTAGTAAAGGTAAAGAGCTGGAGAGGAAGGAATCTGATAGGAGAGGAGACTGGACCATAGCGAAAGGAAAGGATGAGGGGACCCAAGGGGAGGTGATAGGCAGATGAGAAGAGGTAAGAAGCTAGAGTGGAGAATAGAAGAAGAGGGGACGGGATGGGAATTATTTTTTTCGAGGAGGAGAAATCGATATTCATGCCATCAGGTTGGAGGCTACCCAGATGGAATATAACCCTAATATAAGATGGAATGTTGCTGAGGGTGGCCTCATCTTGGCAGCAGAGGAGGCCATGGACTGCCATGTCAGAACAGTAATGGGAATTGGAATTAAAATGTTTGGCCACCAGGAAGATCCATTCGTGGCAGATGGAGCAGAGGTGCTTGACAAAACGGTCTCCCAATTTATGATGACACATTCAGGAGCACTGGACACAACAGATGACCCCAGCGGAATTGCAGGTGAAGTGTTGCCTCACCTGGAAGGACTGTTTGTAGCCCTGAATGGAGGTGAGGGAGGAAGTGAATGGACAGGTGTAACACTTTGGCTGCTTGAAGGGATAAGTGCCAGGAGGGAGATTGGTCAGGAGGGACAAATGGACAAGGGAATCACAGAGGAAGTGATCCCTGTGGAAAGTGGTTTGATGGTAGGATCCATTTGGAGATGGCGGATGTGGATGTGTTGGATGCGGAGGCTAACGGGGTGGTAGGTAAGGACAGCAGGAGCTCTATCACTGTTAGGGTGGCGGGAAGATGGAGTGAGAGTGGATGTTCAGGAAACAGAGGAGATGTGGGTGAGGACACCTTCAATGAAGGAGGAAGGGAAACATTGTCTTTGACGAAGAAGGACATCTCTGATATCCTGTAAAGGAAAGCTGCATCCAGGGAACACATGCGGTGAACACAAATAAACTGAGAAAAAGGATTAGCGTTTTAACAGGAGGCAGGGAAGATGTATAGCCCTACCATGCAGTAATTAATATGTATTGTGAATATCTTAGATTCCAACACCAACACCTGAGGCACTTTGCTAGTCACAGATCCACAATCCAAAAATCAAAAATTATCCATTCATTCCTAATCTCCATTTTCTGCCTGTTAAACATTCTTAACCCATGTCAATATTTTACTCCAGTCCATCTGCTCTAATTTTGTTTAAAGTTAGAGCTGATAACTTCTTGTTTAAAAGTTAGAGCACATAGATTCCCTTGCTTAGTATCTTATTAAAGGCCTTATGAATGAGAACAGGATTGGAATGTTGTGGAAATTAATTAAGATAATGATGCCTAATTAGACTAGTCCCTTCTGCCTGAACATGGTCGATAGCCCTCCATTCGCTGCATATTCATTTGCCTATCTAAGAGCCTCTTAAATTCCTCTATTATATCTGCCTCCACTACCACCCCTGATAATACATTCCAGACACCCTCTCATCTATGTGGTAAAAGATGGCCCCTCATATCTCCTTTAAACTTTCCATATTTCATATTAAATGCTTACCCTCTAGTATTAGATATTTTGACCCTGGGAAAAAAGATACTCTCTACACTTTTGATCCCTCTTAGAATTTTATAATCTTCTAACAGATCTCCCTTCAGCCTACGCTAGCTCAGTGAGAACAAACACAGATGACCCAATCTCCCTTTATAACTACATCCTTCCGTTGTAGGCAACATCTTGGTGAATCTCTACAGCAGGGGTCGGCAACCTTTATGCCTCTGTGGGCTGGATCGTGTATTAACGAGCAGACGGTGGGCCAGATAAATGCCATAAAAACTTGAAATATGGGGATTACCCACTTAAATACATTTAGTTATGTTTTGCCTCAAATTAGTGAATAACGCATGCTAGAAAATCATTAGTGCTTAACCAAGGATGCCAATTAGTAATCAAAGAACTCAGTTTAGTTGCAATTTATTTAAATCAAGGCATCTTTTGAATCTATTAAAAGGACACAAAGAATCTTTAAACATAAAACGTATGAACATGATGCATTGAATGGTGGTACATTAAGTATAATAAAAAAGAAAACTTTAACCAGCTTCTGTGTGATTCCATTTGTCCCTACAGCAATGCAATGATGCCTTTTTTCTGTCCCACCATTGCTGGTGCCCCATCAGTGTGATGCAAATTAGCTTCGACACATTACCTTTCATTTCTGACATCATTTTCAACAAAGCTTCAGAAATGCCTGCTCCAGTAACAGTGTCCTTCATAGGAATTAATTGAATAAACTCTTCAAAAATTTGAAAAGTTGAGGTCACTCCTCGCACAAACACTGCAAGTTGAGCAGTGTCTCTCAAATCTGTGCTCTCATCAAACCAATGGAAAAAAATGCAATTCGTTGCAGGCATCCCTTAAACAACTTTTAACATCTGCTGACATTTCTTTAACTCGCCGTGTGATCGTTCTTGCTGACAGACTGATAGATGCAAATAAAGATTTCTTTTCAGGACAAACAATATCCACCACTGCCAGTAAACATTCTTTCACCAACTCTCCATCTATAAAAAGCTTAATCTTTTCTGCAATACGTTTTGAGACTTTGTAGGTGGCACGGGTATTTCCTTCATTTTCACTGCATTTCTTGGCAAAAAATGACGTTTGTTTTCCGAAACTAGCCTTCATTCATTCAACTTCATCTTTCCTTGCTTGTCCAGTAAACTTGTTAAAATTTCCACTATGGTGGGTCTCGTAATGTTGCCTGATAATTGCCACCTTCTTCACAGCAACGTTTTCTAGACAAATGAGACAAACTGGTTTCTCAGCTTGCTTGATGAAGAAGTAATCTAGTGTCCAAGTGTCTTGGAAATTTCGGCACTCAGTGTCTACCTTCCTGCGTTTTGCATTCATTGCCATTGGAAATTTTTTCTTCGATTTTATTTCGAAACGCACGTTATTCAACAAGTATCGTAGCACATGTAAATGTCTGGATATTTAGCGTGGAATTCTTGTTAAAACCCAGTGACATTGTTTCTGTTTACAAATTTGAACGAACCCATCTGAAAGCTTGTGCATGCATGGAGAGTATCTAATACATATTAATAAGGTAGTCTGCCTTCCCATCATTCATATATATCAATGTTGTGTTTGGAACCAAACCGAACTTGTGGCCAGTGTAACAAGATGCCATGCATGTCCATCAGTGTGGTCACGTGAACAACTCAGAATAAGGAAAAATCGCTCACAAGCCAGATAAGCATAGTATCCCTATGTTTGCTTGTGGGCTGGTCAAAAAACCTTTGCGGGCCAGATGTGGCCCACAGGCCGTAGGTTGCCTACCCCTGCTCTACAGTACTCTCACCGTTGCTATCATATCCTTCCTGCAGTGTGGTGAACAGAAATCTATACAATAGCTTAAGTGCAGTCTAATGAATGGTTTGTGCAAGTACTCTGTACTCTTAATTCCCAGGTTACTTTAGACAAACATGACTGACTCCATCATACAGTACTGTGCACTTAAGTCTTAGACACCCTGGATTTTCATATGGTTTCAGCTGGTATGACCTCCACAGATCCCTGATCTCAGTATCATCGAGGCTCCCTGGGATTAACCGGAGAGACAGAGGTTAATGAGACAAAGTCTGCACAAGAAATGTGGGAAGTTTTCCAGGATGCTTGGAACAACCTACCAGCTAATTTTCTTTTAAAAATGCTCAACAGGGTATCTAAGAGGATTGATACAGTTTTAAAGGCAAAGGCTAGTCACAACAAATATTTATTTTATTTTTTATTTTTTACTTTTACTGTTTACTGCCCTTTGTAGTTTTTTGATATTTAGAAACTTTTTTATTTTATTATTTTTGAAAGCATTTTCACTTTAAAGATTTTTTTACACATGCGTAAGACTTGCACAGTACTGTATATCTGCGCTTGTTGCTTTCTACTACATTGAGAATTGTAAGTTATAAAACAATGCCGACATTTGCCAGACCATTGTGACTTCACTCTACACACTGAAAGATGTTGTGTACATCAAATGAAAAATACACAATCCAATTTCAAGGCAAACTTCTTATACAATAGAAGGCTGGAGGTTGTTTCTTATATTGCAAAAAAAACTTCTAAGCTTTAATCTTGAAGAGTGATAGCATGGACATGGCTTAAACAGAATGTTGTTTTTATTTAACTGTACATTGACTATTTTACTATTAACACTTTAGAGAAAACAAATACTCTTATATCATCTTGAAACTGAGCACAGTTAATTTCAGAGTGAATATTTACAAAAATACACTACTTTGAAATCTGCCACTTCTGCAAATTAAAAAATCAATTAATATTGCTTCACTGAATTCTAATTATTGTTTTATAACAAATATGGACCTAATTTTTAATCAAGTCACTAAATCTCTGAGGCCACTGCTCATGGTGAGTCATTTATGATTTTGGCTATTTTTATATTGTAACAAAGGAGATGAGTTTTGGGAGTTTTCACCAGTTTTGGAAATTCCCCCAATTTCATGTACTCACTGAGTGAAGTTTCCCTTGTGAGACCATTAATTGATCATAGGTGATAATGGGGACCTCATTCAAGTAAATGAACAAAGGGCAACAAGCTCTTAAAATAACTTTAAAAGTAGCCATTTTTTACTGTAACATTAAGGTGAGATTTAGTTGTGAAATTGTACAAATTATCCCCTTTGATAGTTTAAAATTACTTCTCTAATCTGAGCCAATCTAAGTACAATTTGACAGAAAATTGAGCTAATATTTCTTAATGAGTTTATAATTTAAACCGCTTTTTCTCCTTATTGCAGTCTGTAATGAATTGATTTTGACAGATTATTCACCTGGCTCTCTCTTGCAGCTGTGAACCTACTGCCAAGCACTCCTCTACCCTGAATCTACTGCTGAACTTATCCATCTTGATGTCACCCTCGCCTACATTTTCATGCCCTGCTGTATTTTATTTGCTGCTCCCACTGAACATGTTACTGTCACCGTAGCTGCACAATCTATCATTGTGAAAACAACACTATCTGACTCAAACATATACATTTTGTAGCAATTATTGAAGAAAATCCAATATTTTATCAGATTAATCCCTAATTAATAAGAGGACTGACAAATCTACAATACAATTTTTTTTTTTTCAAATTCATGAAATCTCTCTTTCTCATTTTGGGAGGTGGCCACTTTTGTTTTACAGATTGCATGTTACGCTCAGAACATATTATGAAAAGGTATACAGGGAACGGACCTGAGAGTGGGACTAATTAAATAGCTCTTTTAAAGAGCCAGCAAAAGTGTGAAGGGCCAAATGCCATCATTTTATGCACTTAGATTCTACAATTCATTCAGAATAAGCTGCAATGTTGCAGAAGTGAGGTGTTTTACAACAGACTATTAACAAACAGCTTGTAGTTACTATGTCCTTTGGCCATTAGACTAAATAGTAAGACAGGTAGAGCTATAACTGGCAACACACACAAAATGCTGGTGGAATGCAGCAGGCCAGGCAGCATCTATAGGAAGAAGTACAGCCAACGTCTCGGGCTGAGACCCTTCGTCAGGACTAACTGGAGCTATAACTAGAACGCTTCTCATTGATGGTAATACCTCTCATCAAAAGAAAGGTCTGATATATTAAGGTTAGGCAACATAGCTCACTCTGTGCTCTAATATTTTTCTTTCAAGGTGGTCACACAAGTTGCTAGGATTGCAAAGAAGACATATGACATGTTGAGCCATTGAGTTCAATTGTCAGGAAATTATGTTGCAGCTTTATAAAACTCTGAGTAGAACGCATGTAGAGTATTGCATGCAATTTTGATTGCTCCAGTATGAAAGGATGTGGAAGCTTTGGAGAGGGTGAAGAAGAGCTTGACAGGATGTTGTCTGGATTAGTGGGTATTGTTAAAGAGCGGCTGAATAAAAATGACAGTTGTTAACTACATTCTACAATCATCGGATACTCTTTTCTATTCTTCCAGTAAATAAAGCTTACTCTTTATTTTTTACACTAGACTTTGTTTGGCATTATTTGCAAGTATTTTCATGTCTTCTCTGTTTTCTGATGTTTCTTTGAAGGCAGCTCTGAGCACTGCTGATTTGTTGATGATGGGTCTAATTTTAATTCCTGTTTTATGTTTCAGTTTAAGCTTCTATCTTTATCTGCTGTTGAACTGAGCATTTTTCTTGAGTAGTTCAGAATAAACGATATTGCTACGGGCCTGCTGTCACAAAGTGGTCAAATTACACAGGGAATCTTAAGGAATGTAATCTTAAAATACATAGGGAAGGAATAGTTTCTTCCTTGAAGGATATTTACAAACCAAGTATTGCTGGCATCAAAGATGAGACTAAATATCTTAAGATTCGTTAATACTTTGTTGGATTAGAGTGTAAAAGTATGATTTTTAGTCAAAGTCACAGCAGGCCATTTGGCCTAAATGGCCCATGTTGACCAAGCTTCCCAATTCAAGCTAGTCCCAGTTGCATGGAATTGGCCCATAACCTTCTAAAATTTTATCTGTTCAAATGACTTTTGGAAGTTCATACTGTACCTTCTTCTGGCAGCTGATTCCACAAAGATACCATCCTCTATGTAAAAACATTGTTCCTCAAGTATTGATGAAATATCTCCCTTCTCACCTTAATCCTATGGTGTTGAGTTCCTGATAAAATCATAGAACACCACATCACAGAATCAGGCCCGTTGGTTCATCCTGTCTGTGCCAAACTGTTATTCTGCCTTAACTTTCTCTATGATTGCTTATATTTTTGTATAACCAATTATATGTGTGTAATTGTGGTATCTTGTTCAGTGACCATTCAATAATTGTAGTATAACTGATTCTGTATTTTTCTCTGTCGTCGGGGTCATGCCACGGAACCTATTTCATAGGTTACTTCTTATCAATTGAATGTGCTCTATCTGTCTAGCTTGTATAAGATAACCACATTATTCTTATTCTTTGTTTTTTATTCATTCTTTGTTCTTATAATACCTAATAAAAAGCGTAATTACTAAGTTTTATGCTTCATTATTGACTTCTAAAGAACCTCTGGATCACAATGTCTCCAGATCCAACTACTTAAATCACAAAATCTAACTGAATAAAATCAGGACTCAGTATAATTACAAATTCAGAGGAAGCATGTTCAGTTTATTGCACATTTAGTTCTTAACTTTTTCAGTTACCAAAGCAATTTTGGTTGATATCAAATAAGTGGTAGACTCTGTAATTCCATTCATACTGTAACAGTATGAGATTTAATGATTCTAAATAATTTAAAGATTCTAAAACGTCACACTATTGTAGTTGTTGCTTGCAGTAACTGCAAAGGCGTGACCTTTTGGAGTCTTTAAATGAGCAAGTGATGAGACACATGATATTGGATTATTTGAGATTTCTTAACTTGTGTTACTTATAAAAGGTGCATACTGTTAGCAAATGATCTTGGAATTGTCCAATCAGTCCAACAAAAATTGGCCAAAGGCATTGAATAATAGAAGAAAAAAAATGCAGACACAAGAGACTGCAGATTATTTGTAAATATACATCACACACTTATCACATATCTCGCAGGATAAAGCTTCAACACCATAAAAGTGATTTTTTTGCTGCCTCTATCAGATACTTGGAATGTGTGAACATGTCTAATTTGATCAAGACCTCCTGTGTCTGCTTTGAGAATGTAGCAAGCAAGTTAAACTACTGGTTACAAATTATATTAAATTTTACTTTCAATCAGTTGTAAAAACAGGATTCAAGCAGGTAATGCAAATAGTAGAAGAAATGAACCATACTTGAGCATCCAAATTCAGAACTGCATGTTCATCTTAATGTTTTACAGCTGATTGTACTGCGTGAATGTGTTCTGGATTCATGCCATACTGTTTAGTGCTAGAGGTCAGAGGTGCTTTCTAATGTTTTTGTCTTTTGTTTTGAAGCTTATATTTGTCAATCAACAAAGAACATATCTTGACATCCATACAGCCACCTTACCTTGTGAGGAAGATAAAAGGCCTAATTTTATTTCATTTTTATGCTTTAATTAGGGCTGTGCTTTTTTTGAGCAGTTAACAGGTCTGGAGTCATGAAAGTGATCAGATTAGGTAAGGATATTTGCGAATCAAGTATGTCTTCCAACAATCTGGAGATTTTATTGTAACTACTACTGACACCAGCTTTTTAATTTCAATTTATTTAATTTGGTGTATTTACATTCTCCCAACTGCCAGAAAGCCAAGTCTTGAGACCGAACTGCACACCATATCATTCTCTGGATTGTTCACCCAATAATGCAATTATGATACCACCATACCTAAAAAAAATTACTCTTTTAGAACTCAAATTATCAATTTATAATTAACTCCTTTGACATTGAAATGTTATTAGTAGATTAAACTGTACATGGGTTAAAAGGAGAAGATTTGTTTGTACAGTCATATCTTACATTTGTAGAACTTCTCCTTTGGGGTTATTGGAGTAGAAATGAGGTTATGGAGCATTTTCAGATTGCCTATAAATAGTGCTGAAGGTTCCCTTTGAATAATTTTGGCATTTGATGTGCCTCTAGAGGGTATCTACCCATTTCCCATTTTCTAGTTTGGGCTGACTCCCCAATAGTATTTCATGAGGAAGTCCTGGGTGGTTGATCAACCTCAGACAAGCTGAAGCAATTTCATCCCTCCCATCTCCACCTTAAGCATTATACAGTACAGTATATGTTACTTTTCTGGTGGTGGTTATGGGCCAAATGGGATTCACATTATGGAAGGTGTAGCAGAGAAGGCCAACATTACCTATACAAAGTATTCACCCCCTTGGAAGTTTTTATGTTTTATTGTTTTACAACATTGAATCACAGTGGATTTAATCAGGCTTTTTTTGACACTGATCAACTGAAAAAGATTATCTCATGTCGAGTGGAAAACAGATCTCCACAAAGTGACCTAAATTAATTACAAATATAAAGCATAAAACACAAAATAATTGATTGTGTAAGTGTTCACCTCCCTTTAATATGACACACTAAATCATCACTGGTGCAGCCAACTGGTTTTAGAAGTCACATAATTAGCTAAATGGAGATCTGATTTTGGAAACCTGTTTGCAATCAAGGTGTTTCAATTGATTGTAGTAAAAATACACCTGTATCTGGAAGGTCTAACTGCTGGTGAGTCAGTATCCTGGCAAAAAGCTACACCATGAGGGCAAAAGAACTCTTGAAGCAACTCCGTGAAAAGGCAATTGAAAAGCACAAGTCAGGAGATGGGTACAGGAAAAGTTCCAAGTCAATTAATATCCCTTGGAGTACAGTTAAGTCAATCATCAAGAAATAGAAAAAATATGGCACAGCTGTAAAGCTGCCTGGAGCAGGAAGTCCTCAAAAACTAAGTGACCATGCAAGAAAAGGACTAGTGAGGGAGGCCAACAAGAGACCCATGACAACTCTGGAGGAGATGGGAGAGTCTGCTGCCCGGTGCTTCACTAGTCACAGCTTTATGGGAGGGTGGCAAAGAGAAAGTATATGTTGAAAAATATCTCACATGAAATATCAGCTAGAGTTGGCCAGAAGGTATGTGGGAGACTCTGAAGTCAGCTGGAAGAAAGTTCTACGATCTGATGAAATCAATATTGAGCTTTTTGGCTATTTGACTAAATGTTAAGTTTGGCATAAGCCAAACACTGCACATCATCAAAAACACACAATCCCTGGAATGCTTGCAAAGGTAGAGGATTAAATCAATGCAGCAAAATACAGGGAAATCCTGGAGGAAAACTTGATGCAGTCTGCAAGAGAACTGTGACTTTGGATAAGATTTGTTTTCTAGCAAGACAATGACCTTAAGCATAAAGTCAAAGCTATACAGGAATGGCTTAAAAACAAAGTTAATGTTCTGGAGTGGCCAAGTCAGAGCCCAGATCCCAATCCAATTGAGAATTTGTGGCTGTACTTGGAAAGGGCTGTTTACTCACAATCTCCATGCAATGTGACAAAGCCTGAGCAATTTTGTAAAGAAGAATGGGGAAAAATTGCATTGTCCAGATGTGCAAAGCTGATAGAGACCTGTCCACACAGACTCAATGCTGTAATTGCTGCCAAAAGTGTATCTATTAAACTGACTTGAAGGGGTTAATGCTTATGCAATCAATTATTTTTGTGTTTTATATTTGTAATTAACTTAGATCAGTTTATAGAGATCTGTTTCACTTTGACATAAAAAAGTCTTTTTCTGTTGATCGGTGTCAAAAAAATAGCCAAATTAAATCCACCGTGATTCAACATTGTAAGAAATAAAACATGAAAACTTCCAAGGGAGGGTAAATACTTTTTGCACTGTAGACTTCAATACAAAATTGCCAGAGAAGATCCAAGACCAACATTAGGCCTTTCATCAGTTAGGTAAGACAATTAAAGTTGAGGTGAGCTGTATTTTCAGCATGTTGGCTGAATCCCTGACATGATGTTCTCATTTGGGTGCTGTCTGTATGGAGTCCACATGCCCTTACTGTGACCATTTGGGTGTTCTGAGGCCCCTTGACATCCTAAAGGATGATAGGTCCTAAAAATTTTGCTTAGTGTGTAGGTGAGTGGTGGAATCTATGGGGAGATAAAGAGAATGTAGGGAAAATAAAAGTGGGATTAATGCAGGATTAGTGTAAAGTTAGTGCTTATATTCAGTATGGTTTGGATAGTCAGGCTGTTTCTCTCTCTCTCTATGACCCAGTGAATCCATAATAAGAAACAACCATGAAAAACTGCACTTCTGTGTTGTCTCTGGTTTCAAAATATTGAGTAGATTGCAGTATTGTTCAAAGGAACTTTTATGCATTCCCTTCCTGGGTTATGATGAGCTATTTGGAGACCAGTGGGATGGATGGAGATGGATACTCTTCCTGGCTGCTATGGGGCTAAAGGCATCTTCTGTTGGGTGGGAGTAGTGCACATTTACCTGTCTTTCCTTCCCCTCACATTGAGCTGCAATAATCGGGCACTGGGTCATGCTGAACAGAGCTGGAAGTACTGAGCAGATTCACTCACTCACTGAGTAAATGAGGCCAGCTGAAGCTGCTCTTCTGGTGCCTATTTGCTCTCCTATCATAGCATTTCCTGTGATCCTCCCCCACACAGCTTTTTTTGCTCATTTTTGTTTTATGTACAGCTCAGGTTACAGATAGTTCTCAGGAATGGATCCTAATTGTAACCTGGAACTGCACGTACAATCTTTGAGTCTCTAGCTCTGGAGACCACTGATTAAGTAGAATGACTCAAATACATTGTCAGACAAACATAGATTGAGGAACATTTTTGATGTAATCTGAACTAATAAGAGTAGTATTTCTTACTGGAATGATGAGAGTTGTCTCAAGCACAAGAACTCGATTGTGAGGTAAGCTGCAAAAATTAGAGATGGAAATATAAACATTGATAAAAATTGTGTGTTGATTCAAGAGATTGTTGGAGGACATGACTCAAGAGCTGAGGTGGAGGGGTTATGAGTGAAAGTAATATTTTTCTTTGTTATGTAGATAAGTGCAAAAATTATGAATCATTTTTATTGACCTTGTAATGTGTAGGCTTAGTGATGAGTTTTGTTCCATTTTCTTATGTTTCATTTTCCATTTATTTATTTCTCAGTACGACGATAGACCTCTCAACCTTGGTTCCAATTTTAAATGCCAAATTTGATGGAATAATACAGCAGTATTTGTGTGTCATTATTAATATGACCTGTGTGGGACTGCTGTGGAGTAACAGATGGTTCTTAATGAACAGTATATGTGTTGCATCAGTGGTGTTCCTTTCACTGACCATTGACTCGACTAATCAGCAAGAATTTCATAATTCGGATTTAAAAACAAGTGGATGTTACTTAAGCAGTGTCATAATTGCCAAGCCTTTACTATTTTTTTACAGACAGTAAGAATTAGGATTCAGTACAATTGCAGGCTTTATAATGTACTGATAAATCAGTCATACTATACAAAATAAGTGTCATCTGATCACCATTTTCAAAATCTGCTTTTGAGGCAATTCAGTGCAGGGCTCCCTGGGTGACAAATAGACAATAGACAGTAGGTGCAGGAGTAGGCCATTCGGCCCTTCTAGCCAGCACCGCCATTCACTGTGATCATGGCTGATCATACACAATCAGTACCCTGTTCCTGCCCTCTCCCCATATCCCTTGATCCCACTATCTATAAGAGCCCTATCTAACTCTCTCTTGAATGCATCCAGAGACTTGGCCTCCACTGCCTTCTGGGGCAGAGCATTCCACATATCCACCACTCTCTGGGTGAAAAAGTTTTTCCGCATCTCTGTTCTAAATGGCCTACCCCTTATTCTTAAACTGTGGC
Source organism: Hemitrygon akajei (assembly GCF_048418815.1). Classification (NCBI taxonomy): domain Eukaryota; kingdom Metazoa; phylum Chordata; class Chondrichthyes; order Myliobatiformes; family Dasyatidae; genus Hemitrygon; species Hemitrygon akajei. Next base: position 31,431,643 of record NC_133143.1, read on the forward strand.
CTCTAGTCCTGGACTCACCCATCAGCGGGAATATGCTTCCTGCCTCCATTGTGTCCAATCCCTTAATAATCTTATATGTCTCAATCAGATCCCCTCTCATCCTTCTAAATTCTAGTGTATACAAGCCCAGTCGCTCCAATCTTTCAACATTTGACAGTTCCAAAGGATTTGACTTACGAAAATTCCCTCCAGTAACTTCCCTGCCCGAGATCAGTTGTGAGGAAGTTAGTGGAGGGAATTCTGAGAGACAGGATGTACCAGCATTTCGATAGCCACAGTCTGATTAGAAGTCAGCATAGCTTTGTGCATGCAAAGTTGTGCTTGATGAACCTTTTAGTAATTTTTGAAGAGGTAACCAGAAAGGTAGATGAAGATACAGTAATGGGTAATCTCTACTTGGACTTTAGCAAGACCTTTGAGGACACACATGGTACGCTGGGATGGAAGATTGGGCCACGGAATCCAGAGGAAACTAGTTAGGTGGATTCAAATTTGGTTCAGAGATAGGAATCAGAGGAAGATGATTGGAGTTTGCTTCTTGTAATGATGGCCAGTGACTAATGGTGTGCCATAGGAGTTGATATTGGAAATCTTATTAGTTGTCATTTATATAAATGATTTGGGTGCAAATGCACAAGGCTTGATCAGTAGCTTTGCAGACAACACAAAATTAGGGGGCATTGTTGATGGTGAAGAAGGTTACTGTAGATTATAAGAGGATCTGATCAGTTAGAGAAGTTGGGCAAGTGGCATGTGGATTTCAATACAGTTAAGTCTGAGGTGATACAAATTGGAAAGACAAACCAGTGTAGGACATGCTATGAATGGTTGGCACCAGGAGGAGTAATGGAACAAAGGGACCTTGGAGTACAAGAGCATAGTTCATTGAAATTGGTGTTAAAAGTTGAAAAGGCGATGAAAAGGATGTTTAGGATTCTGACCTTCGCCAGTTAGGGCACTGATACAGTTGTATTGGTAAGGCCACACTTGTACATAGTCACTCTTTTATAACAAAAATGTGGTTAAAATGGAAAGTGCGCAGAAAAGATTTACAAAGATGTTGCCAGGATTAGAAAGTTATAGAAAGAAGTTGGCCAGGCTGCATAATATTTCTTAGAACATAAGAGAATGAAGGGTGACCTTATAGAGGCTTATAAAATCACGAGGGGCTTAGTTAAGATGGATGATAGCAGTCTTTTTTTCCAAGGTAGGGTAGTCCTGAACAGGTAGAATAGATTCACGGTGAGAGGGAAATTATTTAAAAGGGTCTTGAGGAGCAATTTCTTCATGCAAAGAGTAGTGAGTGCATGGAACAAGCTGCTGGAGAAAATGGTTGAGGCATGTACTGTAGGTATATGCAGGGGCTTTGAGGAATATGGAATGAACATAGAAAATTGGGGATTAGGTGGGAGGGCATGGTCTCACTGGGTCAAAGTTCAAGATTGTTTAATGTCATTTCCAGTACACAAGTGTACAGGAGAACAAAGTAATTGTTACTCCGGATCCAATGCCGCGTTAAAAACATAGTAAGATAAAGGACACAATAATAATAAAAAATCAATAAATATAAATACATAAAATAGCTTACACACATACAGTGACACTTGACACAGGAGTGTCTGTACATAAGGTAACCCTGACAGGAAATTATAAAGTAGTGTTGGGTTAATGGGTGGAGGTGTTGATTAGCCATATAGCTTGGGGAAAATAAATGTCTTTGAGTTTGATGGCCCTAACATGGATGCTATGTTGTCTCCTCCCTGATGTGTGTGGGGGGGTGGGGTTGTAACAAACAGTCTATGAGTAGGTTGGGTGCGATCCTTCATGATGTTATTGGCCTTCTTCTGGCACCTTTCTGTATACATGTCATTGATGGCGGGTAGGCTGGTGCCAGTGACGCATTGGGCAGTTTTGACTACCTGGCGTAGAGCCTTCCTGTCCACAGCAATCCAGTTTCTGTACCATGCACTGAAGCAGTTTGTTAGGATGCTTTCTGCTGTGCATCTGTAGAATAATGTCAATATAGATGCGCATTGTCCAGCTCTCTTCAGCCTCCTCAGAAAGTACAGATGTTGGTGAGCATTCCTGATTTTGTAGAATGCATTCTGGGACCATGAGCAGTTGAGCAAGCTGTACAGCCCCAGGAATTTCCATTGCTGTACCACCGATATAACGAAGGGTGTGAGTGGTCCAAGTTCTCCTGAAGTCGATAATCATCTGCTTTGTCTTGTTGACATTGATGAAGAGGTTACCTGACTGGGACCAAGCTCTGAACTTGTCTACTCTTCAACCTTCCCTCTGTAAGCTATCTCATCATTGTTGGTGATGAGTCCCAGCACTGCTGCATCATCAGCAAACTTGACAATGTGATTACTCTAGTGTTTGGCCATACAGTTATATGTGAGCAGAGTGTACAGCAATGGGCTCAGCACAGAGCCCTGAGGGAGCACCCATGTTGAGGATGATGGGGAGAGAGAAGCAGTTGTGCACCCTGACTATCTGGGGTCTGTTGGTTATGAAGTCCAACAACCATTTGTACAATTACCTGTATCTTTGCTGTAGTGTTCTATGACTTCTTAGCTTAATGCACATTTTTTGTGAGCTACTAACAATGGTAATATGTTTTATGGTATTCATTAGTGACTGGATACAGTATATATTTCATTAGTTTAATTATTGACAATGCTAGGATGATTATTCACTAAAACTAAAGAATTACACCATTTGAGAAGCATTTGAACAAGTATATAGAGGAGTGCCCTTACAAGGATACGTGTCAAACACAGGAAATTTGAGACTAGCTGTGTGGACACTGTGAATGGTATAGACTGGTTGGGTTGAAGGGCTTGTATCTGTGCTGTATTACTCTGCAGCTCTGTGAAAGAGCTTACTTATCCTTCAATTGCAATATCTGATAAGTGGTATACAGGCAGTCCCTGGGTTACGGACGAGTTCTGTTCCTGAGTCCGTCTTTAAGTCGGATTTGTACGTAAGTCGGAACAAGTACATCTGGTATAATTTAGTGTCAGTTAGTCAAACGTTTGTCTTAGTATATAGTATATATTTTACCTTTCTATGCATATAAAACACTTAAGAAATGTATGTATTCCAATAATTAAACCACTGCGTTGCTTAGTAATAATTGTAGCTTTCATCGGGGCAGGGCCTTTTACATACTCCATTATTCTCACTTTATCCATTATCCTTTAAAATTGTTCCGATCGTTGACCGACTGTAGCCTAATGCTTTTCCAATGATCGATGGCGTTTCACCTCTTTCCAAATGCTTTATTATTTCCACTTTATTTTCAATCACAATCGCTTCTTGTCAATGGAACAGAAAGACTGCTCCCGAGGTCTGCTGGGTCCTAAGGACCACCGCACTGAGACAGGCTAAATAGGACAAGTGGGGGCTGTGCTGGGTTTGGGTATTTGATCCTCCACAATATTCCACGTGGGAATTTAAACTGGAGGTGGCAGTGTTTTTTTTATGAGGTCAAGCTGCGAGCTCGACATCAACCCAGCACGGATGCAACGGGAGTCACTGGATCGACATCAACCCGGCACGGGAGCGGTCTCTCTCTGGATTGAACTCGGAAACCTCTGTTCTCGAGCCCAGCGCTGATCTCACTGCGCCACCAGCCGACCGGAATGGGGGGGGGGGGTGGGTCAGGGTGAATCTTACTAAGACAAATTTAAGCCAAATACAAAGTTAAACACTCAACACAGTGTCACCAGCAACGACTTAAAACGGCGGACGGTGTTCTCCTTCCTCGGTTCGTAAGTACGAGTTGTCCGTAAGTCGGACGTTCATAACTCGGGGACTACCTGTACCATAGATTAGAAGATAGCCATATGTTCTATGTTAGAAACCAACATATCAGCAGTACATTTCTAGCATATTTGGTTTATTTTATTGGGTGACTGAGCTATAGGTATGGAGAGAAATAATAAATGAAAGAAGATGTAGAGAGTATGGAATAAGTTATAACTGCCTGTGGCTTATTATTTGATTTATACCATTATTCAAAATCATTGATCCCTTGTGACTAATCACATAACACATCTATTGTTTAGCTGTACACCATTTATTTTTTCTTCTGCTCTTATTGTTGATTGATATTGTATAATATTAACATGTAGCAACATAGAAACTGCAGAGTTATTCTTCCTATGAGTCAATTGACAATAACACAGAAGGCAAATAATGTGATGGCTGACGCCATGGATTACTTTGTTAGTCAGCAGCTGGTACAGTGCTAGTAACTTGTTCTGCCAAAACATCAAGCATTTAATCAGGCGGTTTAATTGGTGGGGGGTGGGGGGTTCTTTGGTTGCTTAAGATTGTTATAGCTGAGTGAGGGGTAGTGAGGGTAAGCACCTTTTAAATGCTCCCAAACAGTGTGCATCGTAAATAGACTCTGACAACCAAGTCCAGCTCCTGGCTTTCATGTCGACGTAGCTACTAAGTGTGGTGGAACCACTTCTACTGACAGGAGAAAGGACAAAGGTGGGTTATTGACACCCTTAAAGCCTGTCGCTTCAGGCAGATGTGGTTCATCAACTGCGATTGGCAGCTCATCTAAAAGGACAACTCTGATCTTAAACCTCAGCTGCTTTACTGTTAAGTACATTCATGACAAAGGTTTTGGGAGTAAATCCCAAGGAAAAGTCCGGAGCTATTCATGTAAACTCCATTGAGTATTGGGCAAACCTGCTCAACCTTTCCTCATAAATCAGCTGTTTCATGTAAGGAACCAACCCAATGAATCTTCTTTGAACTACCTCCAATGCAAATATCTTTATTAAATAGGAGTTTAAAACATATGCAGCACTCCTGGTGTGGTGCCAGCAAGATCCTGTTCAATTGTAGCAAGACTTCTCTACTTTTATATTCCAACCTCTTTGCAACAAAGACCCAGTTCCAGTTTCTTTCCTGAATATTTGCTACATTTCCATTATTCCATATTTTCATATAGAGGGAAATCTGGATCACCGTGTACACCAGCATTCTGAATTCTATACCCATAGAAGGAAGTACAGCTTTTCTATTCTTTATAATATTATTTTTCCCTGGAGTGTACTTCTACTGCCTACTTATTGAACTCTTTATCTCTCTTCCTCCCTTTGTATCATACCTTCCTCACAGCTTGTGTTCCCACTTCTGTTGATTATCTATTCAATTGACTTTATTACTTACATCCTTCATATACATGAGGAGTAAGAATCTTTATGTTGCATCTCTGTCTAAATGTGCAATGTACAATTTATGCTAATTTGTAATAAATAGTATGTACAACAGGACAGTCAATACAACATACAAGTACAATTGTGACTTAATCAGCCTGATGGCCTGGTGGAAGAAGCTGTCCTGGAGCCTGTTGGTTCTGGCTTTTATGCTGTGGTACCGTTTCCTGGATGGTAGCAGCTGGAACAATTTGTGGTTGGGGTGACTTGGGTCCCAAATGATCTTCCGGGCCCTTTTTACACACCTGTCTGTGTAAATATCCTGGATAGTGGGAAGTTCACAACTACAGATGTGCTGGGCTGTCCACACCACTCTGCAGAGTCCTGTGATTGAGGGAAGTACAGTTCCCATAGCAGGCAGAGATGCAGCCTGTCAGAATATTCTCAATTGTGCCCCTGTAGAAAGTCAGTAGGATTTGGGGATCCATACCAAACTTCTTCAACCCTTTAAGTCATTAACAAAGATCCTAATAGTTGAGACTCCTGCACTGACCTCTGGTAGAACCATAGGCTACAGCTTGCAAAACTGAAATGGTTCAATTATCCAGATTGTTTCTGGTTTGTTAATCAGTCCTCTATTATTGAATCAGAATCAGGTTTATTATCACTGGCATGTGATGTGAAATTTGTTAACTTAGCAGCATCAGTTCAATGCAATACAAAATCTAGCAGAGAGAAAAAAATTAAAAATATTAAACAAGTAAATCAATAGATTTTAAAAAAGTGCAAAAACAAATATTGTATATTAAAAAGAAAGTGAGGTAGTGTCCAAAGATTCAATGTCCATTTAGGAATTGAATGGCAGAGGGGAAGAAGCTGTTCCTGAATCGCTGAGTGTGTGCCTTCAGGTTTCCGTATCTCCTACCTGATGGTAATAGTGAGAAAAGGGCATGCCCTGAGTGCTGGAGATCCTTAATAATGGACGCTGCCTTTCTGAGACACTGCTCCCTAGAGATGTCCTGGGTACTTTGTAGGCTAGTATCCAAGATGGAGCTGATTAGATTTACAACCTTCTGCAGCTTCTTTCGGTCCTGTGCTGTAGCCCCTCCATACCAGATAGTGATTCAGCCTGTCAGAATGGTCTCCACGGTACAACTATAGAAGTTTTTGAGTGTATTTGTTGACATGCCAAATCTCTTCAAACTCCTAATATAGTATAGCCACTGTCTTGCCTTTTTTTACTACATCATTATGCTGGGAGCAGGTTAGAGATCTTGACACCCAGAAACTTGAAGTTGCTAACTCTCTTCACTTCTGATCCCTCTATGAGGATCGGTATGTGTTCCTTCATCTTACCCTTCCTGAAATCCACAATCAGCTCTTTTGTCTTACTGACATTGAGTGCCAGGTTGTTGCTGTGGTACCACTCCACTAGTTGGCATATCTCACTCCTGTACGCCCTCTCATCACCACCTGAGATTCTACCAACAATGGTTGTATTGTCAGCAAATTTGTAGATGGTATTTGAGCTATTCCTGGCCACACATTATGTGTATATAGAGAATAGAACAGTGGGCTAAGCACACACCCCTGAGGTGTGCCAGTGCTAATATATGCTAATATATTGTCTGTAATGCCTTAAGCTCTTACCTTATACAATAAACTTTGATTCTTTTTTGTTCTTAGTGTGTTCTTTCTTATATAATTTTGTACAATTTATGTTGTTATTTATAGTTTTCTTGTGAATGATGTGTATCCGATGCAATGTGCCTGTGATGCTGCTGCAAGTTTTTAATTGCACCTGTGTACTTGTGTGTGTTAACTTGTTTGACAGTTGACTTTGACTTTGATGTGACACAGCATGCCTTTTGGAAATCTAAGTACACCACTTAAACCTATCCAGCTTGTTGCATGCTCAAAGCACTCTAATAAATATGTTAAATACAATCTCCCAGTCATTAAACAACATGATTCTGCTTAATGATAGAACTTAGTACTTATTAGTACTTCTTTAGAAAGGGTTTCCAACATTTTGTCAATGGTAGGTGTCAAGTTAACAGGTCTATATTTTTCTAATTTCTGTTTCCATCCTTTATTTAACAAGGTATTATATTTTCCAGATTGCCTGATCCTTTCCAAGGGTATTTTGGAAGATCGTAACTGATGATCCAGCATCTTTGCTGTTGCTTTTCAAAGACTTGATGTTGCAGACTATCAGGTCTAAAGAAACAGCTTCTACTCGTGAAACCATGTGTAAAATTTCCCTCTATCTCTTTTTCTCTCACTCATTCTCACACACACACACACACACACACACACACATACACACACACACACACACACACACACACACACACACACACACACACACACACACACACACACACACACACACACACACACACACACACACACACACACACACACACACACACTCTTACTTGAGAATGGCTTGCTTCCACTCAAGTTTAGTGTGTCAGAGTCAGTTACTGAAGCCAATACGGGACTGCAGATCTTCTAAAAATAGGGCAAGTGATGACTAGCAGAACAGCTGAGTGGGTGATCTGTCCTCCCACTTACACGAGATCTGTGTGTTCTTGATGCATGCTTCTCAACATCATCATGAATATGTTTCTTCTCCACTTTGCGCAGTTATCGGCCAGCGATTCTGAGGACACGATGAGAATAACCTCTAAACATTTTCTCTATCTTCCTGGTAATCTCTTGCTGTGGCTGAATTTATAGACCATAAGATATAGGAGCAGAATTAGGCCATTTAGCTCATCAAATCTGCTCTGCCATTCCATCATGGCTGATCCCAGATCCCGCTCAACCTCATACACTGGCCCTCTCATCATATTTCTTTGATGCCTTGACTGATCAGGAAATGATCAACTTCTGCCTTAAATATACGCACAGACGGAGCCTCCACTACAGTTTATGGCAGAGTATTTCACAGATTTACTACTCTCCAGCTAAAAAATCCTTACCTCTGTTCGAAAGGGTCACCCCTCAGTTTTGAGATTGTGCCCTCTAGTTCTGCATGCCGCCACCATAGGAAACATTCCCTCCACATCCACCCTATCTGGTCCTTTAAACAGTGGTTAGGTTTCAATGAGATCCCCCCTCGAATTTTTCTAAATTCCAGTGAGTACAGGCCCAAAACTGCCAAATGCTCCTCATATGTTAACCCCTTCATTCCTGGAACCACCCTCGTGAACCTCCTCTGGACCCTCTCCAATGACAGCGCATCCTTTCTGAGATATGGGGCCCAAAACTGTTGACAATACTCTAAGTGCAGCCTGACTAATGTCTTATAAAGGCTCAGCATTATCTCTTTGCTTTTACATTCTATTCCCCTTGAAATAAATGCCAACATTGCATTTGCCTTCTTTACCACAGACTCAGCCTGTAAATTAACCTTCTGGGAATCTTGCATGAGGACTTACACTGCACCTCTGATATTTGAACCTTCTCTATGAGTCATAGAGTAAAATAGCACAAAAACAGACCCTTTAGTCCAACTAGCCTATGCTGACTCCTATTCCCAGTTGTCCATGTTCGGCCCATAACCCTCCAAAACTCTTCCCTCCATGTACCTATCCAAATGTCAATTACATATTGCAATTTCACTTGCCTTGACCACTTCCTCTGGCAGCTCATTCCAGGTACTCACTACTCTCTGTGTAAAGAAACTACCTTAGTGTGAAGAAATTACCTCTCATGTCTCTTTTAAATCTCTCCCTTCTTATCCTGTACTTGTACTTTCTAGTTTTGGACTCCTCATCCCTGGGGAAAAGATTATGACCATCTACCTTATCCATCCATACCCTCGTGTTTTATAAATTTCAATGAGGTGTACTCTCATTCTCCTTTACAGAATAAAGTACTGGCTTGGCCATCCTCTCCCTATAACACAAGCCATCTAATCCAGGCAACATCCTCAAAAATTTATTCTGTACCTTCTCCAGCTTGACATCTTTTCTATAACCGGATGAACAAAACTGTACACAATATTCCAAGTGTGGTCTCACCAATGACTTATACAACAGAAACAGAATAGAGTTTCTGTTTAGGGAGTGTGGTACTGGGCATGCACATGACTTAGCCCATCAAATGTGGCCAACCGAATGTAATTCCCCGCTGCTTCTCCCACCGTGTTCTATGCATCATGCTTTCTGCTGTGACAAGGTACCTGGGGACTCTATCCAGTCACTTCCACAACTCCGGTATTCTCTCTCCACTGCCTGCACTAGACCTGTCAGATACCTTATCTTCCATTTGATCCACACTTTCAATCTCTGGTTCTTCCCCTTTGTCACATCCAGCAAAGACTGGAAGATTATCTGGATACAGACTACAGAAACTGCTGTCTCCAGTGCTGGCAGCCATGACATCCCCAGACCGTGATCATTGCTGCCAACTTCAATGGTTCTAACAATCCTGAGCAGATTCATAACTTAGACTCTAGGATCATCAATGAAGGTTCAAGTGATGTTCACCTTCAAAGTGCCTATTGTACAACCTCCAACTCCAGCCTTGCCCTTGACCAACAGCATCTGGGACTTTACGTGCTACTGCTGGAAACACAGTCTTCCCTTCCCCACCACCTCTGCAATCCTGTATCTCTTAGGTGCAACCGCCAATTCTTGGGTCCTCAGAGACTTCATCTTCCTCTCACCCCACGTTCCCTGAACGCCCCAACACTCCCCTCTCCTCAGCCATTACCACTCCTCTTCACCCCCTGATCCCAGTTTTCAATCAGTTAGGTTTATTATCACTGATATATGTTGTGAAATTTGTTGTTTTGTGGCAGCAGTACAGTGCAAGACATAAAATACAATAAAAAAATAAATAGTGCAAAGGAGGAATAGCAGGCTAGTGTTCACAGATCATTCAGAAATGTGCACACATGTACATACAAATGTTCACACATGCACCCAAACATACACAGTGACATAGAGCAAACCAAACATTATCAATTGAGATGTCTCTTAATGCTGTCAATTCACCAAAATAATACTTCATAAGGGAGGAACAGCAAATGAAAATCTCAAGAACTGCAGGAACAGCTAAAGGTCTGATACAGTATACGCTATTAGATTTGATCATGAGTATTAGATGCAAATAGTGATTAAAAAGCAGCTCTTTCCTAACAGAGCACAGTTAATGCTCAGTTTTGCTTTACATGTAGATTATCTGCACTTAACTGCTTCCCATCTGTTCTTCTCATCAATATACAGAGCTCTGGCTGTATTCACTAGTTTAGATTAGTTTGGTTGTTAAACTAAGTGACAAAATTGGTATGGAAAATACAAATTTTCAGAGAAATATCAGATATTCACTGTGATCATCCTCATGGGTAGGAGCTCAGGTCAAGACAGGAAAAGAAAATCATACAATTTTCTTTTGTTCTGTCGAAAACGTGTGAAAGCTATCAATATCCACCAGTCTACAGATGAACATCAAAGCCTTATTTCAGTCAGAGAAATACATAGGCAGCAGTGCCATGTAGCTAGCTTCTAGTCTAAACTACAGGGAGGTTTACTGTTGTTGACTCTGACTAGAATCATAACTTTTTGACCAGCTCCTACTGAGAGCCAAGTGACAGAAGTCCTACTGACTGGGTTCAATATGCGAGGAAACGATATGATTTGGCGACATGAAACGATATGAGTCAGCTGCACATTTCCTCATTCCCTGTCATGCCCACCGTTGAACTTGAACGCACGCGAGGTCATCAGTCACTTAAACGCAGTGATGCCCTCGTACCAGGGATCACTGGTTGGCCTCAGGTAACCGGCCACCTCACGCGGCCAGCGGGAAGTGCCGTTGCTACTGGCCTGGAGCGCGGACAGATGGGTGCTGCCCCTAAACCTGTTTAGCACACCGAATGTTTGTGGTGAACCCGGTGCTGAAATATTTGCAGATGACCTAATTCGGGCTCAGGGTTTCGTAAGTAGAAGAGCAGCTACCTCACTGCGATCTACTGAAAGTCATCCCTCGAGACAAACTTTTGTCGGCCGATAGATCCTACAAGGGGGGCGGACACGAACCCTGTCGCACTCCTCACTCGGTCGCTCTCTCTGGACTGCGACCACTGCGGCCCCGGTACAGGGGCCTCCGGCCCTGACCTTGTTCTCTCACCCCACCCATGACCAGCTGCACCTGGCCAAGGCATCTCGTGGCGGACGGGTGGGAAGCTGGAGTTCAGGCCCAGAGGCTGTCTAATGAGGCAATGAAGTCCTCAAAACTGCTTCGGTACCTTGAGTCAACGCACCCTGCACTTAAAGACAAACCCGTTGAGTTTTTTGAGCAGAAAAAACATGAGCAAGTGCTGATAGCCACGTAAACTAAATTGCGGAATAGACTGGACATAAGGAACCCCCTCGAGTATCGCTGTATTCTGGTCGTGTTTAACACCAACCCCAACCCCCCCGCCCGTAGGCCGGTCCGCAAGAATATTGTCAATATTAAACTGGTCCAAGGTGCAAAAAAGGTTGGTGACCCCTATATTAGACAATCAGTTTAATGTTGTATTGATTTGAAGGATTAAATGAGCAAGCTGTAAACAGAACTTCTTATACAGCCAGGGGATTTTCAGCCTGCAATGTTCTGATAGAATAAAAACTGTCAGACCTATTCCACGCCTCATTCTACATAATCCTGCATATTTTTCTCTCAAGTGTCCTTTTGGAAGGCAACCATATCAGAGAAAAATTTCAGCACATTTTCTCTGTTATCCTTTCTACATAACACTGCCTGCTTTCAAAATGAAATTAAGAATTATTGGCATAATTTAGAATTATGAATTTTTAAAGTGCTCAGGATCTACAAATGGGGCGGGGAAAATAGATGTTAAATTTGAAAGAGCAGAAGAAAACTGTACTATAGATAAATATAAAAGGGGGTAAATTTAGTAACAGTTAAGGTGAACAATAATGACCTGCAACTACTGTACTTACACAGTTTGTAGACATTTTATTATGGGTCTCAGTGAGATTCTAATAATTCCGACACACGTTGCCTTTCATCGTACCTGTAGATTAGACGATTCTGTCACTGTTTAATGACAAAAGGGCCACCATGTGTTGACTCTGTTCCGACAAATCCTCTGGCAACATTCTCCAAGTTTGTTATGTGACATGACAGCAATGGTATGGCAGCACAGTTTCCTAATATTGTGTAGAAATGTATTTCTGTATTCAATGATATTTCAAAGTCACTAATGCTTGGTTCAATAAGAATCCTTTCATTTATTCACTTCCAGAGAACTTCCATGAAAGCGATCACCAGTCAAGCTCAGAACTCACCTCATTGTTCCATTTATTTCCTTCCAAATGGCAACTCAAGAAACGGATATGCTGCACCACATGGCTTTAATAATAGAGCAATTTAATAATTTGTTTTATACATAAATTGTTCCTAAAAACAATTTTTACCGGGATAATTCCTGAAGAATAAGGCAGCTTGACAAGGTAGATGGTGAAATGTCACTAGTTCATGAGTCTCTAACAAGGGGACATAGTTTCAAGATAAATGATGAGTCATTTAAATCCAAGGTGCACAGAAATTTCTTCTGTGATAGAAATGAATCACTAGAATTCTCTACACCAAATAGTTGTGAAAGCTTGATCGTGAGATAGATAAATTTTTGAAAGATCAGGGAATTGAGGACACGGGGAAGATGTTACTGTATGCTGGATAGATCAGCCATGATCATATTAAACTACTAGGAAGGCTTGAAGGGCTACAGGTGACTTACTCTTTTGCCTATTTTCTTGCATTTTAGTACCCTTGCAATCTGAATTGGATCATGCTTGTGATTATTTCCAGGTGTAATTTCACAATCAAAATATTGGACTACGAATTCTCTGTGTAATTCAATCTTTTCCTATCAATGATTGTACACCTAACAGAGACAGTAGTTTCCTCCCTAACTGAGGAAAACTTGAGCTTTTTTTGGTGTAGCCTATGACATTCATTGAACAATCACAATTTCATTATTGGACTTGTTGAATTTATGTCCTTTAAAGTATCCATTTAATGGCAAGACCCTTAGAGTTGACAGAATTAAGGTATAGAGGGTTCTTGGGGTTTGGCATCCTTGTCTTTATCACTAGAGGCACAGAGTGTAAGAGCCAAAAAGCTATGATGCAGTTGTATAAAATTTAGCTAGGGCCATACTCGGAGTACTGCATGTCGTTCTGGTTGCCCCATTACAAGAAGAATGCAGAAGTGATTTCCCAACATACTCAGCAGGCCAGGCAACATCTATAGGAAGAAGTACAGTCGACGTTTCGGACCGAGACAAAGGGTCTCGACCCGAAATGTTGACTGTACTTCTTCCTATTGATGCTGCCTGGCCTGCTGCGTTCCACCAGCATTTTGTGTGCGTTGCTTGAATTTCCAGCATCTGTAGATTTCCTTGTGTTTGTGTTCCCAACATACTGCCTGGATTAGAAGGTGTCAGATATAAGGCCAGGTTGGACAAACTTGGAGACATAAGAGACTGTAGATGATGGAATTGGGAGCAACAAATAATGTGCTGGAGGATTTCAGTAGTTTATGCAGATCCTGTGGGAGGAAAAAATTATTGATGTTTTGGGGTGCAAGGATTTGACCTGAAACGTTGACAATCACTTTCCTCCCATGTTGGCAGTTAAACTCACAGTAGAGAATAAACAGGGAAGTGAGCTAATCTTTGAAGATTGGTGGTTACAGTATAACCTCCGTTTAGTGAGAGTACCCCCATAGGTATTGTTGTTGTCTGAATGAAGTTACCGGCGAAAAATACAAAACAGCTTCTTTATTATCAAAACAAGGGACAGCAGACATCACTTTCAGTTGAAAGCTCTCACTAGCCCAACGAAAGCCTTGGTATTTTATATGCTAGACATCGAAGGACAATTCCACATTTACAAAGTATAGACAATGTCTCCTTTGAAACTACATACAAACTTCACACCTCCCTCTTCACATGTACACCAGAGACATCCAAGTGAACTTTAAGCAGCATTGTCTGGTCTGAGATTCATGGATTTTAGGAACCCATTGTTCAGAGCTGCACTCCAAATTAAATCCCCAATACATATTCATTCAGATGTGAAGAATGGTAGCCAAAATCATTTGCTAAATGTAAATATGCTAAACCCAAAATTGTTCTAACAGCTAGCTAAGCAATACACACCATCAAGCACATCCCTCCCTTCCCCCCAACTTCCTGCTTTCCGTAGGGATAGCACCCTATGTGACTCCCTTGTCAATTCGTCCCTCCCCACTGACCTCCCTGTGGTGAACTAGATATACCTGTCTGACTGCTCCTGTGGCTCCTCCCACAGACCCTGCTGACTGCTCCTGTGGCTCCTCCCACAGACCCCTGTATAAAGGCGACTGTGGGCTGCTGCTCTCCCTCATTTTCCCCAGGATGTAGTGCTGTTTATTCTTCCAGTCAATAAAAGCCGATATCTCACTTCCTAAGTCTCAGCGTGAGTTATTGATGGTGCATCACTCCCTCCTGGCATTTATCCTTGCAAGTGGAACAAGTGCTACACCTTCCCCTACAACTCTTCCTCACTACCATTTAGGGCCCCAAGCAGTCCTTGCAGGTGAGGTGACACTTCACCTGTGAGTCTGTTGGGGTCATATTCTGAGTCTGTCCGGTGCTCCTGGTGTGACCTCCTATTTATCAGTGTGACCTGACGTAGATTGGGAGATCGTTTCGCTGAGCACCTACGCTCTGTCCACCAGAATAAGCCGGATGTCCCAGTGGCCACCCATTTTAATTTCACTTCCCATTCCCATTTCGATATGTCAATCCATGGCCTCCTCTACTGTCACGGTGAGGCTACATTCAGGTTGGTGGAACAACACCTTATATTCCGTTGGGGTAGCCTCCGATCTGTTGGCATGAACATTGGTTTCTCAACTTCCGTGTAATGCCCCCCCTCCCCACTCCCCTTCACCATTCCCCATCCCCTTTTCCCTCTCACCTTATCTCCTTGCCTGTCCATCACCTCCCTCTTGTGCTCCTCCCCCTTTTCTTTCCGTTGCCTTTTGTCCTCTCCTATTAGATTCCCCCTTCTCCAGCCCTGTATCTCTTTCACCAATCAACTTCCCAGCTCTTCACTTCATCTCTCCCCCCTCCTGGTTTCAGCTATTGCCTCATGGTTCTCCCTCCCCTCACCCCCACCCTTAAGTCTACTCATCTTTTTTTCTCCAATTCTGCCAAAGCGTTTCAGCCCATATACTTTTTTTCCATGTTCCTCCAGCATTTTGTGTGTGTTGCTTGGATTCCAGTATCTCTTGTTTGTGATTTGCTAAGAGTTATCTATATCAGATCAAGCTTAACGTCTGGGTTTGAGTTTAGAACTTCATGGTGAGCAAATCTACTACCATCACAGCTGGACAAATTGGGAGCACTGGAGCCTGGGGGGAGACTTGATCAGATGTTTTCTTTAAAATATGAGTGCATAGATAAGGCAGAATTGTCTTCCCAGTGTAGAAATGTTGAATACTAGAGGTCATCATTATAAGATGATGATAAGTGGGGCAAGTTTATTACACAGTGCAGGAATGGTGGTGGAAGCAGCTATGATAATTGTGTTAAAATGATTTTAGACAGGCTCATGAATACATAGGGAATGGAATGATAGGATCGTGTGCAGACAGAAGGGAATAGCTTAAATTGGCATAATGCTTGGTACAGATACTGCGGGCCAAAAAGCCTGCTCCTGTGATATACTGACTATGTTCTAAAAAGTCATACTGTAAACATTAGGAGGCACAACTAGGGAACTTCAAGTTTAAACAGGTACAACATGATGTTCCTCTCTGTGGAGAGTCTACTGTTATAGATCCTTCAAAGGCACAGCACTGTATGATAGATAGATAGATAGATACTTTATTCATCCCCATGGGGAAATTCAACTTTTTTCCAATGTCCCATACACTTGTTGTAGCAAAACTAATTACATACAATACTTAACTCAGTAAAAAATATGATATGCATCTAAATCACTATCTCAAAAAGCATTAATAATAGCTTTTAAAAAGTTCTTAAGTCCTGGCGGTAGAATTGTAAAGCCTAATGGCATTGGGGAGTATTGACCTCTTCATCCTGTCTGAGGAGCATTGCATCGATAGTAATCTGTCGCTGAAACTGCTTCTCTGTCTCTGGATGGTGCTATGTAGAGGATGTTCAGAGTTATCCATAATTGACCGTAGCCTACTCAGCGCCCTTCGCTCAGCTACCGATGTTAAACTCTCCAGTACTTTGCCCACGACAGAGCCCGCCTTCCTTACCAGCTTATTAAGACGTGAGGCGTCCCTCTTCTTAATGCTTCCTCCCCAACACGCCACCACAAAGAAGAGGACGCTCTCCACAACTGACCTATAGAACATCTTCAGCATCTCACTACAGACATTGAATGACGCCAACCTTCTTAGGAAGTACAGTCGACTCTGTGCCTTCCTGCACAAGGCATCTGTGTTGGCAGTCCAGTCTAGCTTCTCGTCTAACTGTACTCCCAGATACTTGTAGGCCTTAACCTGCTCCACACATTCTCCATTAATGATCACTGGCTCCATATGAGGCCTAGATCTCCTAAAGTCCACCACCATCTCCTTGGTCTTGTGGACCTCTCTGATGAACAATGTATTATCAGGTTCAGGTTTTTCAACACAGTCTTTAGAGAGATATCTGAAATGCTGAGGAAGATCTATACTCTAATGGTTGGATGCTCTCTCTATCAAGATCTACAATACACTGATGATCAACTTCCTTGTCATAGGAAGCAGTTTCCAAGCAGTCGCAGTAGATGTCTCTCACAGCATCAGAAAGATCAACTAGTCAAGTACAGATGATGAGCTCACGGTCCAAAGCTCCATATATTCTTATGGGAATAAGTAATAATTAATGCACTTCTTTAAAACTCAAAATATTATATTAACTGTTACTAATGTGACCTCAGTTACTGAGGGGAGACAAAATGAAGACTAGGTAACCACACACCAGAACATTCTTGTTCAGTCTGTATGAGTCTGAGTTTCTAGTCACCTGTCATTTTAATTCTTTCTCTCACTCTAACCCTTAATCGGACCAGCCCTATATGCTCTTTCAACAAATTTCAATGTTAGTGATAGCAGAAAGTTCAATGAGTGCACATCACTTTCAACATTTTGGACTCCACGGTGATCTTAATAATTTTTAATAAATAACATTTCCAGCCTATGTATTTCTGATTTCCAGTCTTCCTTCCACATTCCTTTGGAAATTTCAAATAATTATTCCAATTTTCACCTCAAGTAGACTCTTATTGACTTTTACTTTCACACCTTTATCATCCAACCTCTCCTGCATACAATTAAATTCTATCCCTTGGTTCCTTCCCTGCATCTTAAAACTTGCTTCATTTCTAACTTACCTCAATTCTGATGAAAGGTAATTGGAAATGCTAACACTATTTTCCCCTTCACTTTTGCTGTCTGTAGCTGGTTATTTCTGGTGTTTTCTTTATTGACTTCAGGTTTCCAGGACAGCAGTACACACAATATCTGAAGAAATGTTTATCATCAATACAGTGGATTCCAGTTAATTGGGACACATCAGGACCAGCACATCTTGATCCAATGGCTGCCCGAATTAGCTTAGGTTTCATTGACAATGGTAAAAAAAAACGTATCACAAAGGCAAACTACTGTCGAACTGAATAACAAATTATGTATTTGAATGAAATACAGAAACATTAGAACTCTACCAATACTATTGGTGATTGTCTGTTGCACCTGATGATGACAGGAAACCTGAGTAGGAGAATTTTGAAAATGGAAGAGCTGTTGCACTGGGGCAACTCCACTCTCTCGACCTCAAATGTCCAGGCCCAGTGGTACAAGTAGACATCACAAATGGGGTCTTCCCTGGTTGCAAAGGATGACCATGACCTGTTCTGTGCATCATCATGCCTTTCGCTCTCCATATAGCATTGCAGTACTGCCTTCACGGCGGTTGCATATCCCCGCAGATCTCATCTGCCCAGTCCGTCATAGCTGATTTGACTTGCTACCACATGCATGTCCCTATCTCACTGGGTATGTGATCCGCTGGCTACCCTCACCTAATTTAGCCTGCACATCAAAGCCATATAAAGGGTTGTGACCGCTGTCTCATGCAAACAGCTACCTGGAGCCACAGGTTCAGTGTGGTTCAAAGGCAACATTAAGGTGATTACTGATACTTTCAAATTCTTTGTAGTTCCTAACTTGAAGTAGTGGAATTGTTTCATTTTTACTCTTGGCCATTTCTGGTTTGAAACCGCAGTGAGCAAAACAGTTCTGAATTGTCTTACTGCCTATTATCATAGTACATATATGTCACCGTATACAAGCCTGAGATTCATTTCCTTGCAGGCATTCACAGTAAATAGAAGAAACCCAATAGAACCAATGAAAAACCATTCCCAACAGGACAATCAATGTGCAAAAGACAACAAACTGTGCAAATATGAAAAGGAAAAAATAAATAATAATAATAATAGTAGTAGTAAGACAATAAATGCAGAAAATGCCAAGAGAAACCAGAAACAATCTAACACTTGACAGGATCTTGCGGCAGTTTAAGTTAATCTGATTACTGACACAGGCAAAATCAAATGGCAAATGATATTCTTGCTTTAAAATACAAGCTCATAAAATAATATTATATAATAATATTAAAGAATATTATTATATAAAATAATAATATTCTTGCTTTAAAATACAAACTCATAAAAGGTGCCATACATGACTATAAATACAAGCCTGATCCAGTTTTAAAGTCCTAAAAATTATGTTACGAATAACCCATTATGACAGACAGGACAATCCATGTTAACTATCTGAATATAATATTACAGGATAAAAAAAAACAAAGACAACTTACCTAATAGATATAGCCATTCCAAACACACACAATGCACAGAAATCAGTTAGTGAAAAACACCAGAAATATGCTGAATTAAAAGAAGAAATTGATAGACTATGGAACATGAACAAGGTACAGATTGTCCCAATAGTAACATCTACAACTGGTGTCATTCCAAAGTCACTATACAATAGCATTAAATGATTAGGCCTACACATCAATATTTATGTAAATCTTCAGAAAACCACAATACTAAACACCACTAGAATAGATTGAAAGTTCCACGTAATTGAGAAATGAGTGAGCTTGATTATGCTCATACCTGAGGTTTTACCAGCTTGAGCTGAAAAAAGTAAAAATGTAACAATAAATAGCTATATATATCAAGAACATGAGATGAAGAGTCCTTGAATCATTTCTTTTTAAACACAAATATGCACAATTGACTCTATTAAAAAATGTTCACTCTAAGCACTGTGTAGTGTCTAAAGATCATACAAGCGCACACAACTGACGTCAGTTAGAAACTCACAAAAATGCTGGTGGAACGCAGCAGGCCAGGCAGCATGTATAGGAAGAAGTACAGTCGACATTTCGGGCTGAGACCCTTCGTCAGGACTAACTGAAAGAAGAGATGGTAAGAGATTTGAAAGTGGGAGGGGGAGGGGGAGATCCGAAATGATAGGAGAAGACAGGGGTGGGGGGATGAAGCTAAGAGCTGGAAAGGTGATTGACAAGAGTGAGACACAGCTGGAGAAGGGAGAGGATCATGAGACAGGAGGCCTAGGGAAAAAGAAAGGGGGAGGGGAGCACCAGAGGGAGAGCAGGCAAGGAATGATTGTGAGAGGGACAGAGAGAGAAAAAAGAGAGAGAGAACAAGGAAAAAAGGGGGGGGGGAAGGAGAGATAAATAAACAAATAAATAAGGGATGGGGTGAGAAGTGGAGGAAAGGCATTAACAAAAGTTAGAGAAATCAATGTTCATGCCATCAGGTTGGAGGCTACCCAGACGGTATATGAGGTGTTGTTCCTCCAACTTGAGTGTGGCTTCATCTTGACAGTAGAGGAGGCCATGGATAGACATATCAGAATGGGAATGGGACGTGGAATTAAAATGTGTGGCCACTGGGAGATCCAGCTTTCTCTGGCGGACAGAGCGTAGGTGTTCAGTGAAACGGTCTCCCAGCAGGATCTCCTCGTGTTTGCGTTAGTTAGAAACTGTTTGGCAACAGTCTTGTGCCCCAATTAAAGCAGCAGAGTGTCCTAAATAAACAAAGGGAATCCCACTATTTTCACAATTAGTTTTTGCTAATAAGCAGCCGTCCTGATTAACCAATCGCCCAATTAACCAGAATCCACTGTATATATTTAATATCAGGTACTAAGACTGGATTGTTATTGTCTAATTTCTGTTGATTTGTTGCTGATTCTTTCACTGTGGATTATTATGTCGTCATTATTGCTTTCACCCTTTAGTAATCCTCTCTGATTAGCCATGGTTTTCTTAAAGATAGGTTTAGTGGGATTTTCAGTATAAACTGTTGATGCAAATCAGCTGTGAAAGAGACAAGAATCAACGAGCATTTCCAAACATTTTTAATTGGTCCATGACATGAAGAGAAAAATTACACAGAAAGATATGGGGAGTGCAACTAAATTGATATAGTTTGAAAACAATTTGGGACAGACTTGCAGGTTGAGTTGGTGGTAAGAAAGGCAGATGTAATGTTCACATTTCAAGAGGACCACAATATAAAAGCAAAGATGTAATGCTAAAGCTTTATAAGGCATTGGGCAGACTGTACTTACAGTATTGTGAGCAATTTTGGGCTCCTTATCAAAGAAAAGATGTGCTGGCATTGGAGAGAGTCCAGAGGAGGTTTAGGACAATGATTCTGTGAATTCAAGGGTTAATAACTGAGGGCCATTTGATGGCTCTGGGCCTGTACTTACTTGAGTTTAAAAGAATGAGGGGGATCTCACTTAAACCTATTGAATATTCAAAGGCCTAGATAGAGTGGATATGGAAGGGATGTTTCCTATAGTGGGGGAGTCTAGGATCAGAGAGCACAGCCTCAGAATAGTGGGAAATTCACAGTCACAAGTTCTACCACAGTGTATTTAACATTTGAAGGGAGTTAAATTTTCCATGGAAATGCTGTGATATGTTACATAAATATTCTAGAAAATCCAGCATTTTCATTATATATTACAACCTAATTTTTTAATGACAGTAAGGACTAAAGACCTACATTCTATATTACCAATCCTATTAGATTTTTCCATTCAGACCTCTTTCTAATTCTTAGCCAAATATTAATTACATTGACTACTGTGATCTTTGCAGGAACATTTATTCCTCATTTTCTTCTCATAAATGCCAATTTTATCTCTTGGGCTAGGAACTCCTGTCCATCCAATTCCATAGTTCAGGTTATCCTCTTGGCTGCCTCAACTGTCTTTTCTCCTCCATTTCTTTATACCTCCACTACTTTCCTGAGCCCATCTTAGACCATAGAGCACTGTTGCATTTTCCAGACACACAGTAGGGTGATTCATCCCCATTCACTTCATGTTTCTCTGAACCTCCTACAATCCAGTTTCACATCATTTAGTGGTCATTACTTTGCCAAAATTCAGTTGATTGATATCATTGAAAGTGTTGTAGCTCCATCTCAGCTATTCTCCCATTAACCTCCGGAAGTGCCACAGTTGCCATCTTTACTAAATATCTCGGAATTCTCCCATCTTTCTCTTTCCAAATCTTCCAATTTCTGACCTATATTTACTGACATAAAGCACGGTATCCAGTTTCCATTGCAACCCTTATCAACCCCAGGATTTGTCTAAATCCAGCTCTACTTATTCCCAAAGCTCTATAGTTCTTCCTGAATGCTTCACATTTTCTGATTACAGCTTTTTTTCTGCATTCTCTCTAGCTCTCATGTTCTAAACTTTCTGATTCATCCCCAAGTATTTCTCTAGATGCACTTCTCTAAATTCCTAAGTGTAAACTATCTTAGTATGTATTTTCCCTTAAAAGCATTATATAAATTCAGGTTGCTATCAGTTAAGTTGCTTTAGCACCATCAAAAAATCAAAGTCTTTAACAATTCTATCTCTGTTTTTGGACTACTGCAAAGCAGTTGACAATTCTGTTTAATTTCATTCTAACTATGCAATTTATTCACTTGTTGCATTTGAAGAACATTAAGCAAAATAAAACAAATTTTCCTGCTTGGGCAAAGCATAATTAGGCAATAGTAGCCCATCTAGATCTCTCTACAATGCATGCAGGGTCCTTTGAATTTAAAGGAGTGTAAAGTTTGTTAGATTGCTACTACTGCTGACTATACCTCTTGGTTCTTCTGCTTGCTTGGCCAGTTTTCGAAGGGCTGCAGCAAAGCTAGCTGTATGACCTCCTCGGATGTTTGGGGTCCCATGACCTGTTTGATTGTCATTTCTGACAACTGGTCCATTCAGTGCGGAAGCAGTTAAGGGATTAACAGTTGCTGTGGTCCTCTGTGTTGCTGAGATTATACTCAGGGCAGATGACTTTGGTTCATGGCTCATTCCTGCAGACAATCACAACATAACACCCTTATTCAAAATCCTAAAATTCTTCAATGAAATTTATTCAATACACTTGATCAAAGCATAGTTTTCTTTGCTCATGTACTACAGTCTTAATCAAGATTGCAATGTTATATAGAGCAATCCTCTCATGCAGCTATGCTGTTTTTAAAACTATTCCCTTTTTTACAGCAATTTTTACAAATCTACAGCAATTTCAAACTTGCTATTATTAAGCAGATACAAAAAATTATCCAAGCTCCTGACAAACAGAGTTAGGGAACTAGAGCTGGAGCTGGATGAACTTTGGATCATTCATGAGTCAGAGGCAGAAATAGACAGGAGTTTCAGAGAGACAGTCACCCCTAAAAGTCAGGAGGCAGGTAGCTGGGTGACTGTCAGGAGAGGGAAGGGGAATAGACAGAAAGAGCAGAGCACCCCTGTAGCCGGTCCCATCAACAATAAGTATACTGTTTTGAATACTGTGGGGACGACCTTCCAGGGACAAGTTGTACTGGTCGCATCTCTGGCACTGAGACTGGACCCTGAGCTCAGAAAGGAAGGAAGGAAAAGAGGAGAGCAGTAGTGATGAGGGATTCAATAGTTAGGTGGGACAGATAAGAGGTTCTGTGGGAGAGATCGAGAATCCTGGATGGTCTGTTGCCTCCCTGGTGCCAGGATACGCGATATCTCAGGTAGCGTTCTTGATATTCTCAAGAGGGAGGGTGAGTAGCCAGATGTCATGGTCCATGTAGGGACCAATGACATGGATAGGAAGGAGGAGGAGGTCCTGCAAAGAGAGTTTAGGGAGTTAGGTGCAAAGTTGAAGGACAGGACCTCCAGAGTTGCAATCTCAGGATTGCTACCCAGTGCCACGTGCTAGTGAGGCCAGAAAGAGGAAGATAATGCAGCTAATTACGTGGCTAAGGAGATGGTGCAGGAGGGAGGGCTTCAAGTTTCTGGACAATTGGGATTTGTTCCAGGGAAGGTGGGACCTGTTCTGACAGGATGGTTTGCACCTGAACTGGAGGGGAACTAACATCCTTGCAGGTAGATTTGTTAGTGCTGCTCTGGGGGGGGGGGGTTTAAACTAGATTTACAGAGGGAGGGGAACAAGAGTGTTAGATCAGATAGTGAGGTGGAGTAGGATAAAAGTCATGCGAGGACTACATGTATAGACAGAACTCAAAGGTTTTTACATGATAGAAATGTTCTGAGGTGCATCTATTTCAATGCCATGAGTATTGTAAGTAAGGAAGATGAGCTTAGGGTGTGGATTGGCACGTGGGATTACGACATTATTGCTACTAGTGAGACTTGTTGCAGGAGGGGCAGGACTGGCAACTTAATGTTCCGGAGTTCTGTTGCTTCAGACATGATAGAGGGGGAGGGATGAAAGGGGGAAGAGTGGCATTACTAGTCAGGGAAAATATCACAGCTGTGCATAGACAGGACAGCCCGGAGGGCTTGTCTACAGAGACCATATGGGTGGAGCTGAGGAACGGGAAAGGTGTGACCACACTAATAGGGTTGTATTATAGACCACCCAATAGTCAGAGAGAATTGGAGGAGCAAATCTGTAGAGATAACAGACCGGTGTAAGAAACAGGAAGTTGTAATAGTAGGGGGTGTTCAGGAAAGTTTTCTAAATCAATATGTAGAGGTACCTACAAGAGAGGATGTAATACTTGATCACCTGTTAGGGAACCAGACAGGTCAGGTGACAAAAGTATGTGCAGATGAACATTTTGGGTCCAGTGACCATAATGTCATTAGTTTCAAGTTAATTATGGATAAGGATAGGTCTGGTCGAGTTCAGGTTCTAAACTGGAGAAGGGCCAATTTTCTGGAAATGAGAAAGGATCTAGGAAGAGTGGATTGGGATAAATTGTTTTCTGGCAAGGATGCATTCAGTAAGTGGGAGGCCTTTAAAGGTGAAATTTTGAGAGTTCAGAGTTTGCATGTTCCTGCCAGGATTAAAGGCAAAGTTAACAGGCATAGGGAACCTTGGTTTTCAAGGGATATTGGTGATCTGGTTAAGAAAAAGAGAGAGGTGTATAGTAGGTATAGGCAACAAGGAACAAATGAGGTACTTGAAGCATATAGAAAACGTAAGCAAGTACTAAAGAAGGAAATCAAGAAGGCAAAAAGAAGACATGAGGTTGCTTTGGCGAATAATGTGAAGGTAAACCCGAAGGGTTTCTACAAGTATATTATGAGTAAAAGGATACTAAAGGACAAAATTGGAACCCTAGAAGATCAGAGTGGTCGTCTATGTGTGGAGCCTAACGAGATGGGGGAGATCTTAAACGTTTTTTTTGCATCAGTATTTACACAGGAAACTGACATAGCGTATATGGAAGGAAGGGAAACAAGCAGTAGTGTCATGGAACATATAGAGATTAAAGAAGAAGAGGTGCTTGCTGCCTTACAGCGAATAAAGGTAGTTAAATCCCCTGGGCCTGACATGATACTTCCTCAGATCTTTAGAGAGACTAGTGTAGAAATTGCAGGAGCCCTGGCAGAAATATCTAAAATGTCCTTATGTTGTTCCGTTGTTTAAAAAAAGCTCTAAAAGTAAACCAGGTAATTACAGGCCGGTGAGCCTGACATCAGTGTAGGTAAATTATTGGAAGGTGTTCTGAGAGATCGGATATACAAGTATTTGGCCAGCCAAGGGCTGATTAAGGATAGTCAGCATGGCTTTGTGCATAGTAGATCGTGTTTAACGAAACTTGTAGAGTTTTTCAAGGAGGTTACCAAGAAAGTTGATGAACAAAAGGCTGTGGATGTTGTATACATGGACTTTTGTAAGGCCTTTGACAAGGTCCCACATGGGAGGTTAGTTCAGAAGGTTCAGACACTAGGTATCAACAGAGAGGTTGTAAATTGGATTTTAAATTGGCTGTGTGGGAGAAGACAGAGAGTGGTAGCGGATGATTGCTTCTCAGACTGGAGGCCTGTGTCTAGTGGTGTGCCTCAAGGATCTGTGCTGGGACCATTGTTGTTTGTTGTCTATATCAATGATCTAGATGATAATGTGGTAAATTGGATCAGCAAGTTTGCTGATGACACTAAGATTGGAGGCGTTGTGGACAGTGAGGAAGGCTTTCAAAGTTTGCAGAGGGATCTGGACCAACTGGAAAAATGGGCCAAAAAATGGCAGATGGAAATTAATGCAGACAAGTGTGAGGTGTTGCATTTTGGAAGGACAAATCAAGGTAGGACATACACAGTAAATGGTAGGGCACTGAGGAGTGTGGAGGAACAAAAGGATCTGGGAGTTCTGATACATAATTCCCTGAAAATGGCATCACAGGTAGACAGGGTTGTAAAGAAGGCTTTTGGCATCCTGGCATTCATAAATAAAGGTATTGAGTATATGAGTTGACATGTTATGGTGAGGTTGTATAAGACATTGGTGAGGTCAAATTTGGAGTGTTGTGTGCAGTTCTGGTCACTTAGCAATAGGAAGGATATCAGTAAGATTGAAAGAGTGCAGAGAAGAATTACTAGGATGTTGCCGGGTCTTCAGCAGTTGAATTACAGGGAAAGATTGAACAGGTTAGGACTTTATTCCTTGGAGCGTAGAAGAATGAAGGGAGATTTGATAGAGGTTTACAAAATTATGAGGGGTATAGACAGAGTAAATGCGAGTAGGCTCTTTCCACATAGGAGAGATAAATATGAGAGGACACGGCTTTAGGGTGAAAGGGGAAAGGTTTAGGGGGAACATTAGGGGGAACATTAGGGGGAACTTCTTCACTCGGAGTGGTGGGAGTGTGGAACAAGCTGCCATCTGACGTGGTAAATGTGGGCTCATTCTTAAGTTTTAAGAATAAGTTGGATAGATACATGGATGGGAGAGGGCTGGAGGGTTATGGACTGGGTGCAGGTCAATGGGACTAGCGGAATAAAGTTTTGGCATGGACTGGAGGGGCCGAATGGCCTGTTTCCTATACTGTAGTGTTCTATGGTTCAATTGCAGAGCTGAACCAGCTGATTGGCAAACCAAGGCCATGCTTAATGCCTCATTCCTTTATTCATCTGAAGATAAGCAGCAGTTGATTACGAGGGCTCAAACTGTAATAATCCTGGAGCACTGTGAGACTTTTTAACTGATACCTCCATTTATTTCTTGTACAAATGAAGACTCAGATTCATTTTAAACTTTCTCCTATTCTATGTTTTGGTTGTACATCTGGAATAAAATTTGTTCCCCTTTCATTAAATGAAAATAGAAAGCTTTCAATTCTCATTGAAAAGTTTGGGATTCCCAAAAGCAACAAATGTGAAAGTTTATATCTGCAATGGATAACTCGGTTATGGAATCTATCAAAATATAAACATTAGATATCTGAAATAAAAACAGAAAATGCAAGAAATACTTAATATGTCAGACAGCATCTATAAGAAGAGAAAAAGAGATAATGTTTCAGTTCTGAATCTGCACTCTTCCCGATAAGTAGTGTGCTTTCAAATATTAGATGTTTCCTTCTTATCTTCTGAGTCCAATATTCATGCTATTATTGCAACCTTGTTTTAATGCATTATTAACCTGCTGAAGGTGGAATAACCAGTTCCTTTCCAATTTTCTTACAGTTCCTATCTTCACTCACCTAAAATCAAGTACTATTTTTTGCATCACACACAAAATGCTGGATGAACTGTTATCAATGTACCTGACTGGACAATTATTAAACTCCTTCAACGTATTTTAAAACCAGAAACTGAGCCCATTGCATTTGCATTTTAAACTATTTCAGTATACATTACTGTAAATTTTACAGACAGATTCAGAACTATTCAATACAGCTTTCTCAGATGATCACATTGTTGACTCTTAAGATTCTATATCTTTTATTAATATTAAATTTTATGTCTGGTTACACTTCTGCCAACTTATTCCACTATGGATAGCTGTTAGAAGCACTTAGGTAGGTTTCTCTTGATAGAAGTGGTCACAACGGCAAACACAACCTTCTTGCCAATATCTAAAAAAACTTGTAAACTGATTTTAAAATAAGACTAAGTTGCATTTCCTGAACATTGGCACTTAATTATGGCTGTAAACTAGGACATGCTCATTCTTACCTGAAGAAGTCGTTAGACGTTACAATGCCACAAAAGATGAACAAGTGATTTGATAATTATTCTATTACATTGTTATTGGAAATTGTTCAAGTTTAACATTCTTGGAAAAGCCAGTAGCTAAACCTCTCGTAACAAAATACAAAGATACTGAAGGAACTCCAGTATCTGCAGAATCTCATATATATGTGAGTTAAACCTTTAATTTTCCACCCTGATACCCAAATCTCATCCCCAGTTCTGGGAAAAAAGACATGCGTTGAGTATCTTATTCTAT
The DNA here is from genome assembly GCF_048418815.1 of Hemitrygon akajei. Classification (NCBI taxonomy): domain Eukaryota; kingdom Metazoa; phylum Chordata; class Chondrichthyes; order Myliobatiformes; family Dasyatidae; genus Hemitrygon; species Hemitrygon akajei. The sequence continues at coordinate 31,459,669 of NC_133143.1, forward strand.
GAGTAATTCTGCCCTTTGAAGGAAGGTGAACAGAACTAATTAAAATCTCTGCTCACAAGCATTCTGAAGAACATAGATCTAAGTGAACAAGAAACAAAAGTGAAAATTGAAATCAATCAAAAAAGAAATAAGTAAGTAATTTCAAAAATATTTAGTCTCCAGTTGTCTAACATAGTAATAGTTAAACTGCTTTGGAATCTTATAGGGTTACAATCATCTTCAAGTTACAACATGTAATAGTGTAGCTTTTATAAAAACCCGATATTAACCCGGACTGTGAATCAGAGTTTTGTAATATGCTTCCATACTTACTGCTAAATGTTGCCACATAAAAGTAACCTCTGATCTTCAGTGTATGAAAAATGGAAATTTGTATGACTAAGTTAAGTCATCAGGTGTGCTCCCTGGTTGTAAGCTTGATCTAGAAAATCAAACTTCTATCAATCTCATTCTGCTTTAAGCACATCTTTCAATGATTGAAGAATAAATGCCTTCAATGCCTACTGGTGTAACAGAATAAAACAGAACTTCAAAAGAAATGGATGAGTGAAACTCATAGAAATACAATTTTAACTTAAAAAGTACAATAACTTTTGGGAAATGGAAACAAACTGTTGGAAACACTCACCAGGACTGGAGGCATATGCAGAATAAGTTCCTTATTTCCTTCTGATGTAGAAAGAAGCCACTTGGCTCATTGATTCTATGCCAGCTCTCAGAGCAGTTCCACTCCCCTACTTATTTCCTTGAACCCTTTTCTCTCTCACATGTCCGTTAATATCCACCTGATACATACACCAGCCATCTTGGTAGAAATAATTTCAATAGCTTATTAAGCTAACAGGCAGCATATCTTTGAGATTTCCTTGTTTAATATTTCTGAGTTGGATATTTCATGCTTCCATCCCCTATTGCTATGCCTCAAGCCAATTTTTTTTATTGTATTAGCACATTGTCTTAAAATACACGGCATCATTGCCTTCCACCTTGGCCTTTCCACAAGGGCTCAATAAATTCCATATAAGGAATATCAGTTATAAACTTCCCCTCTGCAGATGCTGACTGACCTACTGAACATTTCCAGAATTTTCTGCTTTATATTAATTTAAGTCCTTTTCAAACAACAAATTAAATAGAGAGAGGCTACCTTCTCATTATTATAATTTGACCTTAAATGCAACCAGTACATTTTGGCAATCTAATTGCTCATTCTTGATTACAACATCAGGCAATCATTGGCTGGTCCTTGTATTGATAAAACAATAGATCGCAGGATATTCAGCCAGTGGGTTAATTTCTCTGCCAGTCAGATAAACATTTGCCAATAGGATTTCTATAGTAGTACAATGACATCTAATTCTCCATCAGCAATATAAGTATTCTATAAAGAAATATTTCACAACCATCCCTTCTATTAAGTTTTATTCAATCTAGTCATTATACCGACTTGATTTTGATCAGAATAATTATCAGTTAAATGGTGGCAATTATTTTTGAATACACAGTGACAAGAACTATTTATTGCTGCAATATCACTCAAATGCATTATTACTGCTTTATTAATTAAAATTAGAGTTGTTTTAGATTGAAATGAGGAAGTACTTTTTAAGCAATACATTGTGGAAACACAGCAAATATTAAATGTACCTTATCTTTTGAGATTTATTGATAAAGAAAAACTAGTTTGGTCATCATGGTGAAGTGTATTTTCAGTACCAGATCAAATTGTGTACTTGAGTCTTTATGAAATGGCTTGAATTTACAATCTTCTAACTCAGAGCCAGAATGTCAACATGATGCAAACACTAATGAATTTCAATTAAGTATCCTCGGTCCAGACCTCATTTGGCAGAGAAGAATATGGTGAGACTGCCCCTGCATATTTTTGTTCAAGATTGTGCTGTAAATGGGGACTGGATCCATGCAGTATTTGAAGAGAGGATTGGTACGATGGCATCAGCTACCAGAATTCCCTTCTATTCAATTATTTGCTCTTAATTTAATTTCTATTCAATTAATGCTCTTAATTAACCATATTTGCTTTCAAAAACAAGATTGCGAAGAATATTTTTTGAAGGTTCATCATTTAAGAGATGTTATCAATGTCTACTAAAAAGTCAAAAAGAGTAAGATTATTGGTTTGGAGTATTAATCAACAGAATGTTTGACACTTTAATCCTCAGCACATCGAGAAGTTGAACAAAGTGATATGGTGCTGTGGTAACACAGGCTTTAATATTACATAGGAGTAGAAAAGTCTGGTATCATGCTGTTATCTAAATGAATTGTATGATACACCTACTATGTGTAGGCGAAGTGCATGGAAAGAGGACAAACAGTTATTTTCAGTTGCTCAATTATGTATTTTTAATTGTGGAATGAATTTGCTGTTACTGGAAAGGATTGCGGGCAGCATATATTACAGAATCAGGAGCATATTCATTAATGTTGTTATTGGCCAGTCCAATCAACATAAAATATTTTTTTAAACTGAAGATGCTAGAAATCTGACCTGATCTGCAGAGTTTTTAAAACATTTTCTGTTTTTATTAAAATTACAAACATGCCGAATTTGAAGGTGTTGCTTCAACTGGTTGATCTACTGATGTAGCATTTTTATGCTCTCGCCTTTTGAGTTTAATGACATAAAGACTATTAGATTTATTTTCATGGTAAAGGGCATTTTATCTGAAACAGTGTCCACACTTTTAAATCAATGAATTCATTTTCACCATTGGAAGGATCTGTATTTTAAAGCAATGAGGAAATGATCAATTATTCACACAAGCTATATAACATTTACAGCCAGTGACAATTTGCAGGGGTGCCAGAATTTACTTGAAGGATTTACTTAAATGTTGTACCAGGAGAACAACCCACAGAATGCACAGAATATATGAAAGAGCTACATCAATTACCTTTGCCTGAAAAGCCAATGGGCTTATACAGTACATGACAATCAGCTATTTAAATATCCTTACATTATGGGCAGTTTTAAGGGGTGCCACAGTAGCATAACAGTTAACACAATATTATACAGCTCGGGGGGGCAGAGTTTGGAGTTCAAATCAAATGCTGTCTTTAAGGAGTTTGTATGTTCTCCTCATAACCGTGTGTATTTCCTCTGGGTGCAGCTGTTTCTTCCGACAGTCCAAATATGTACCGGTTAACTGGCCATTGTAAATTGTCCTGTGATTAGGCTAGTGTTAAATAGGTGAGTTGCTGAGCAATGCAGCTCATTTCGGCTGGAAGGACCTGTTCTGTGGTGTATCTCTAAATAAATAAGATGACCTTTTCTGACAAAAAACACTGCTGGTCAGTAACTCAAAGCAATGCAGACTTTCCCAAAGTGCTAAAGGCTAAACCACATGTGCGTCATATTATTCTTTACAGGTACCTATCAGGCAATCTCCTGCCAGGAATGTGTGGTTGTAACACTGATTGGTTTCTGTGGACCCCTTTCAACAAAGAGCATGCCGCCTGTGAACACTGCTCTCCACCAGCCATTCAGATCCTATTGAAGCATTGGGGACACTCTTCCTCCCTTCTCTCATCACTGCAGGAGTCCTATACAACAGGTAAGTGCATAACCAACTGTTAGCAGCTTCAAGACCTTGCAACAGATCTATATAACAGTACAAACTGAGACAGACAGAACATTATACAGGCAAACCCAAATGAGAGGTCCAATTTTTAAACTTCACCATTAAAGACTGTGGTCCTTATGGGAGTTTTGAAACTAGTGCTGGTGTGATGTAGAGTCTCATAGCTCTAGTGATAAGGATTTAATCCTGACCACTGTGCCATCAATGTGGAAACTGCACGTTCTCTCTTTGACTATGTGCACTTCTCACAGTTTCTCCCTCTTCCCACTACATGTGGGTTAGTATGTTTTTATCTACTCTAAATTACTCCAAGGTAGGAAGCTTCTTCCATTGTGTCCTTTAAGACCTGCAAGCAGATCAGTGTGTGGGGCGGGGGTGGGGGGGGGCATGTTGCTAGAACTTGTTGTAGGGAAATTAATTGGGAAAGGGATTGATAATATTTTTATAAGAGATTACTTGGAATTCTTGGGCTAAAGGCCTTCCTTCTATGGCAGAAGGAAATATGAAAGCTATATATGCAATTTGGTACTAGCACAGACGTACACTTTGGAACTTTGGTTCCAACTGAATTTCACAATTTGAAACACTTTGCATATTTGGTATATAAGAACACAAGCAATATAAATTGCTTTGTATATTTGTATATACATCCATATTTGTATGCTATCCAAACCTTTGAGCTGGCACCACTACTCATCAATGTCATGGTTGATCTTCTACCTCACCATCTTCATAACCTTATAGAAATCTATTGATAATGTATTTTGAATGAATACAATGATAGAGTTTCCACAGGCCTGCATGTTAAAGAATTCCAAAGTTTCACCATTTCTCCTCATCACAGTCTGAAATTGCCTGACCTTATTTTGGAACTGGGCCTCCTTATCCTTGACACTTCAGCCAGGAAAAGTATCCACCTTTCAGTTAGCCTCTTAAGCATGGTAAAACTTTTGCGTGTTTTGATGAAATGTTCTTTCATTCATCTAAATCCTGACAAATATGTCTCCTCAATTTTGCATGTAAATGTGCCATTCCTGAGTTAATCTTTGCTGAATTCTCTCTCTATGGCAAGTTAGGAAACCAAAACAATACATGATACTGCAAGTGCAGTGTTCCCAAAAACCTACACAATTGCAATAAGACGACTTCAGTCACATTTTCAAATCATCTAATAATAAAGGTTAACATACCATTTGTCCTATTTATCTCTTTATGCACTGGCAAGTTGGCCTCTAGCAACTTTAGTATCTTGTGTAAAACTGCATCTAAGTCCTATTAATATCAACATAGTTCAACCTCTCAGCATTTAACAGATACTCTGTTTATCTGTTATGTACCCCAAAATGAATAACACTCACTTCTTTCCATGTTATTTTCTGGCTGTCACCCACTCACCCATTCATTCAGCTTGTCCAAATCTCTTCAAAGCCTCTTCAAACCCTCAGTGCTCACAAACTCAACTAGTTTACTATCATTAACATAGAAACATGACATCTAGTCACATTTATCAAATCATTGACATTGACTATGAAAAGTTGCTGCTCCAGTACTGACCAAACCTTAACACCTGCAAGTAACAGCTTACCAAACTGAGGATAGCCCATTCATTCTCAAAGAATAGCTAATTCTCAGTCTATGTTGGTATATAACACCCACTTTCATGTGCCTTTGACTTTCTGATCAGGACTTTCTAAAATGCCTTCTCAAAGTCTAAATATGGATTCTCCTCTATCTATCCTCAAAGAATTCCAGAAGATTACTCAAACATGACTTTTCTGTAATATACTAATATTGGCTCAATTTAATCCTATTATCATTTTCAATATTACATTATTAATTAGATGTTCAGGTGCCTTTCTACCATTGACATTAGGCTAACAAGTCAATAACTTCTTGTTTTTCTCCTTTGTTCCCTTAACTAATGGGTCACATTTGTTCTGCTCCAATCCAGCTAAACAATTCAGAATTTATAGAGCTTTGGAAGATGATAACCTAATTAGACATTATCACTAATATACCAACATAACATCGATGAGTTGACTACTACTAGTTTTATTTTGATCTCAAGACAAATATGCCATTGTAAAGGTATCCCATTGACACAGAGGGTGGTCAAACAACTTAAACTGGTTTTACTTCTAACATTTCTCATCATGATGAAAGGTCATTGATCCAAAAAGTTTCTCTCTTAAAGATAGATAGATAGATAGATACTTTATTCATCCCCATGGGGAAATTCAACTTTTTTCCAATGTCCCATACACTTGTTGTAGCAAAACTAATTACATACAATACTTAACTCAGTAAAAAATATGATATGCATCTAAATCACTATCTCAAAAAGCATTAATAATAGCTTTTAAAAAGTTCTTAAGTCCTGGCGGTAGAATTGTAAAGCCTAATGGCATTGGGGAGTATTGACCTCTTCATCCTGTCTGAGGAGCATTGCATCGATAGTAACCTGTCGCTGAAACTGCTTCTCTGTCTCTGGATGGTGCTATGTAGAGGATGTTCAGAGTTATCCATAATTGACCGTAGCCTACTCAGCGCCCTTCGCTCAGCTACCGATGTTAAACTCTCCAGTACTTTGCCCACGACAGAGCCCGCCTTCCTTACCAGCTTATTAAGACGTGAGGCGTCCCTCTTCTTAATGCTTCCTCCCCAACATGCCACCACAAAGAAGAGGGCGCTCTCCACAACTGACCTATAGAATATCTTCAGCATCTCACTACAGACATTGAATGACGCCAACCTTCTTAGGAAGTACAGTCGACTCTGTGCCTTCCTGCACAAGGCATCTGTGTTGGCAGTCCAGTCTAGCTTCTCGTCTAACTGTACTCCCAGATACTTGTAGGCCTTAACCTGCTCCACACATTCTCCATTAATGATCACTGGCTCCATATGAGGCCTAGATCTCCTAAAGTCCACCACCATCTCCTTGGTCTTGGTGATATTGAGACGCAGGTAGTTTGAGTTGCACCATATCACAAAGTCCTGTATCAGTTTCCTATACTCCTCCTCCTGTCCATTCCTGACACACCCCACTATGGCCGTGTCATCAGCGAACTTCTGCACATGGCAGGACTCCGAGTTATATTGGAAGTCTGATGTGTACAGGGTGAACAGGACCGGAGAGAGTACGGTTCCCTGCGGCGCCCCTGTGCTGCTGATCACCGTGTCAGACCTACAGTCTCCCAACCGCACATACTGAGGTCTATCTGTCAAGTAGTCCACTATCCAATCCACCATGTGAGAGTCTACTCCCATCTCCGTTAGTTTGTGCCTTAAGATCTTGGGCTGTGCTTAAGATTGTGCCTGACCTGCTGAGTATTCTGGGCATTCTCTGTTGTTATTCTAGTTATAGAATCTGTTGAACTACACAGCCTTCAGTACCCGAATTAGGTCAGTCATACATCGTCACTTCTCAAGACATTTCCTGCTGGAGTTCATTTCACAATAATATGGATTGAGATTTTTGCCATGTACTTATTTGTTGCACATTTCCCTGGATGGGTTGGAATTAAGTCTGAATCCTTAATTGCAAGAGGCTGATTAGCAACAAGGTGTGACCTACTTGGGTCAGAAACTCTGTCCACAAAATGGCTGAAAATCTTTGACAGATGGCAAAGCCATGTTCCCAGTTTTCCCATCTGTTCAAGCCTTACATGCTTTTCTCAATCTTTTGAATTACATTAATTTACAAGCATTCAGTAACTATAAAAACCCAAGAAAAAAAAGAAAAATCGTGGGAGAGTATTTAAAGAAACAAAACCATAAATAATTTATTTTTTAACACAGCGCACAAATAACAAAACTTTCTTCACTGATATCATAAAATTTCTGTAGAACTGATGAGCTTGCTTGCATTCAAAGTAAAAACAGTCCTTCTGGGCTAACATCTTGATCTGTCCATTAAAAGGAGAGGGTGAATCACCAAAGCGTAGGTTTAAGATATATATTTTTAGGGCTTATCACTACGTCTTGATGCCTAATAGCTGGAATTTTCCATGTGGGAAACTCCAAATCTTGCAATGCTGTGTAAAACACTGAAATAGTGGAGGAGTCATGGAGGAAACATCATAAACAAAAAAAATTCTATATCATTACTTTTTCGCTACAGAAGCATACACATTGGACCACATGAAACAATCTTTTTGAAAAACAAACAAGGGAAAATCAGCAGATGCTGGAAATAGAAACAACATACACAAAATGCAGGAGGAACTCAGCAGGCCAGGCAGCATCTATAGAAAAAAAGTACAGTCGATGTTTCAGGCCGAGACCCTTCAGCAGGATAATATTTTTGCATATTTCTTAACCAGCTTCAGTGAAACTGAATGAACACTGAAAATCTGAGACTGCTTGCAAATGTTGCAAAATAGGATTTTCATTCTAGGTCCCTTGTGCATCGAATACACTAAAGTGCAAAATGTTCAAGTAACATGCAATGGACATCAATTCTGTCATTTTTACACACACAAATACCATCTGCTAGCCTCATCTGCAGAGGTGGGCTTTCAAAATGTTTGGACCCTGTCTAAGCTGATCCCAGGCTGACACTAGGAATCTTATTCAGGTAATTACTCATTTGATTCTCCCTTGGGGTTTCTCAACTTGTCCAGAGTCAGCCCCATTCTTGCCCAGCCAGCTTCCATCCACTGATCTGCTATCCAGGCAATTTGCTTGCTTGAATACAGCAACCAGTTAAAAAAATTTATCACTAATCAAAGTCGATGAATCTCAGATGGCAGTCTCCGGTCACAAGTATGATTCTGTTATGTACCCCGTAACGGGTTAAAAGGGACCAGCAGAAATGGACACACCTGGAGTCTGAGTCTTCCATTATAAACACTATTTTATTAGTAACTACCTGATAAGGTAATATAAAACAAGATAAGGCAAACAGGTTAACAGAGTATATGCATATATAAGAGAGTAAATAAAGTTCTAAAGCTTCTCCCAGCTTAGGTGGTGAAATGATACAGTCTTATGATGGTATAGGTATGAAGTCAGTTCAGTTCTGGAATTTGAATTGAGTAGAGTTGGAGAGAGAGAGATGTTTTGTCTTCCCAGTGCCGATGCTGTCAAATCCTCCACATTGTCCTCCTGCTCCCAAAACTTATTAAAGTCACTGACTGTGACCTCACAAACAAGAATGCCAATTTTCCACGGTAAGTCATCAACCCAGGCCAGGGGTAAACACAACGATAGCTTTCCACCGGTCACCCCTTTGTCCACACTGTGAGCAAAAACCCCACCTTTGTCATAGGCACACCAAGCTCAACCAATGTCAGTTTCTTCCTTATGTCTGGTGTATCTGTCTAACAACCAACTGACCTTGTATTTATTCAAGCATGCTGAACACCAGCCGTCCATCAAATAACACCACCATCGGTCACCATGGTGACCAACGAGCTGCTCGTTGCTCTCTCACTGTAAGAACTCACAAGTAGGCAGTGTCCTTGTATATTTAAAACAAGCTTTAGAGTTCATATAAACACCATTTCAAAGCAGGCTTCGTCCCTCTCTCTCTCTCTCTCTCTCTCTCTCTCTCTCTCTCTCTCTCTCTCTCTCTCTCTCTCTCTCTCTCTCTGTAACTACTCAAACAGTGTCCAAAGGTCAGTCTCATTCTCCCAACATTTTAAAGTGATAGTCCACAGAAAATATAAACCCTAGGGGTACATAACTCCTCCCCCAAGAAAGCAAAATTTTGATCAAAGAGCAAATTTTTAAAAACTACATTACAGAATATAAAGCAATACATATGTGATTATCATGTAGCACATTACAGAAGCATATACAAATACTAATCTCTATTTCAGTTTTAAACTTAACATTCAAACAGTCAATCTACCATGATATTGTCTTTATCTTTCAAATGCTTTGTTACAAAAAAAAGTCAAATTCCTGCAAAACCAGATCCTGTTGTATTGAAAATGGAGTTTGATCACCCATTTTCCCTTGTCCAATTCACCACAGAACAATTAACCATCATGCGATCAGCTTGCTTACCAGCTCGGATAAGGCCTTTATCACTAGTCCCAGTTTCAAATTCCAGGTTACCCTGGTCCTCCCAGCTACTCTCTGGGAAACTCTCATCTGGAGTAAGCTCAACCTCGTAGGTTAAAACAACTTCATCTGCTAACCTAGCAGACTCCTGCAAGGTAGCAGCATCCTTTTCATCTAGGTATGCCCTTACATCATCTGGAACACACTTCTTAAATTCTTCAATCACAACCAGCTTTTTCAAGCTGTAAAAAATCATTAGGGTCCAACACTGGACCTCCCAGCTGCCACATCTCCCTCTAGAACTGTCTCCGTTTTTCTGTCTCTCTAGCCTCATGCTGCCTTTGCCTTTCTGCTTCTTCGGCTTCCAGCTGTTTTAGTTTCAACTCATGCTCTTCCTTTAAATTTTTCCAATTGAAGTTGAATCTCTGCCTCAGTAAATTTACCTTCAGCAAATATTTCCCACACATCCTCTTTAAAACTTTCCCTTGGTTATAAAATACTGTGCTATTACCATCTGCATCTGAGCCTTCCTCATTCTAGTATTCACCTTAAGCTTACAGCATATTCCTCGTAGCATCTTCCAATACTTCAGGGGTTGGTTCCACCAGAAACTTATCAACCTCAAACTCCATTTCTGCTGATAATCCACTCACACAAATTGAAAGGGAATCTCCCCAATCAAATCCACTATTCAGTTAAGCCCCCTACAAGTATTAGAATGTCTCCCACCAAATTGTTCATATCCCAGATGAGCCCCCAATTTTGTTATGTACCCCGTAACGGGTTAAAAAGGACCAGCAGAAATGGACACACCTGGTCTGAGTCTTCCATTATAAACACTATTTTATTATTAACTATGTGATAAAGTAATATTCTCCCGATCGACCCTCCAAAACCCACCTTTCTGTGGGCACAACAAGCTCAACCAGTGTCAGTGTCTTCCTTGTGTTTGGCGTGTCTGTCTAACAACCAGCTGACCTTGTATTTATCCAAGCATGCTGAACACCAGCTGTCCATCAAATAGTGCAGCCCTCAGTCACCATGGCGACCCACGAGCTACTCATTGCTCTCTCACTGTAAGAACTCACAAGCAGGCAATGTCCTTGTATTTTCAAAACAAGCTTTAGAGTTCGTACAAGCACCATCTCAAGGCAGGCTTCATCCCTCTCTCTCTGTAACAGCTCAGTGTCCAAAAGTCAGTCCCATTCTCCCGACATTTTAAAGTGATAGTCCACAGAAAATATTAACCCTAGGGGTATATAACAGTTACCCATTAAGACAGCACATAGAAGAGAGAATGCTGTGCTGGATTAAAAATTTGTTTGAAGAGAAGAGGGTTTCGACTTCCATTACTATCTATTCTGCTAGCAAATGTACGGTCTCTGGAAAATAAGATCAAAGACTTCAGAACAAGATTCTATACCAGAGAGACATCAGAGTCTGTTGTTTCTTGTTTCCTGGACACTTGGCTATCACCTGCCATTCCTGATACAGCAATGCAACTTACTGACTTCACGATTCACTCACAAGATAGGACTGCTGAATCATTCAAAGGCAGAAGAGGTGGAGTATGCTTTATAATTAACTTCTCGTGGTGAACATTCAGTACATGGTGGTTCTCTCCCAGTCCTGCTCACACAACCGGGAACATCTAGCGATTCAGTGTCAACCATTTTACCTGCCACAGGAGTTTTCAGGCATTATCTTGGAAGTGTGTACGTTCCACCTCAGGCCCGTGTAAAACAGGCTGTAGATAAGCAGAGTGACATAATCAATAGGCATGAAACCCGATGCCTTTGTCATCATTTTGGCGGATTCTGACCAGACCAGCTTGAAAACATCCCTAAATAATTATCACCAACATATCACTTTTGGAAGCTGTAGAGCCAACATACTTGGCCACTGTTATACTACCATCAAGAATGCTTGCTGTACCATCCTACAACCACACTTTGAAAAGTATGATCACCTGGCTTAATTCTACTCCCTGAGTTTAGGCAGAGACTGAAGCTGCAGCACCAATAGAGAGGACCAAGAAAGTATGGAAAAGGGAGATGGAAGAATGCTTACAGGACTGCTTTGAGTTGATGGACTGGGCCGTTTTCAGGGATTCATCTTCATGTCTGAATGAATGTAACACCATTGTCATTGACTTCATTAAAACCTATGTGGATGAGTGTGTGTGTGTACAAGAACATACCATACATATCTGAATCAAAGGACAAGAATGGACCAGGAGATTTGTAATCTGTTGATGGCTAGATCTGTGGCATTGAAGTCTAGTGATCCAGCACTATACAAGAAGGCCAGGTATGACTTATAGAGGGCTATCTCAAGAGCAAAAAAAAAACCGATTCTGAATGAGGTCAGAGATGGAATTGAATGCAAGTGAACTCCGGCAGGGCTTGCATCTCATTACTTCTTACAAAGTGAAACTTAACATCCTGAATAGCAGTGATGCTTCACTCCCAGATGAGCTCAATGCCTTCTGTGCAAGGTTTGAAAGGGAGAATAAAACTACAACTATAAGGATACCTGTAGCATCTAGTGACCCTGTGATCTCTGTCTTGGAGGCAATATCAAAAGATCTTTCAAGAGGGTGAACCCTTGCAAGGTGTCAGGCCTTGGCACTATTCCGAGTAGGGCTCTGAAAACCTGTGCAACCAATTAGCAGGTGTGTTCAACTACTTTTTCAATTTATCATTGCTACATTCAAAAGTTCCCACTTGCTTCAAAAGGGCAACAATCATATTAGGGCCTAAGAAAGGCAGGGTAAGCTGCCTTAATGACTATTGTCTAGTAGCACTCACATCTATGGGAATGAAGTGCTTTGACAGGTTGATTATGAATAGAACCAGCTCCTGTCTAAGCATGTACTTGGACTCACTGCCATTTGCCACAATAGGTCTACAGCGGATCTGATCTGATTGGCTCTTCATACAGTCTTGGATCACTTGGACAATACAAATATTTACATCAGGCTGCTGCTTATTGACTACAGCTCAGTGTTTAGTAGAATCATTCCTACAGTTCTGATCAAAAAGCTCCAAAACCTGAGCCTCCCTCTGCAACTGGATTCTTGATTTCCTCACCAGATGACCACAGTCTATGTGGATCAGAAGTAACATCTCCAACTCACTGATAATCAACTCTGGCGCACCTTAAGGATGTGTGCTTAACCCACTGCTCTATTCTCTCTACACCCATGACTGTATGGCTAAGCACAACTCAAATGCCATATATATACAGTAAATTTGCTGGTGACACAACTGTCGTTGGCAGAATTTTAGATGGTGATGAGAAGGCATACGGAAGCAAGATAGATCAGCTGGTTGAGTGGTGCTGCACCAACAATCTTACACTCAACATCAGTAACACCAAAACATTGATTGTGGACTTCAGAAGGGGTAAGACAAGGGAACGTATATCAGTCCTCATTGAGGGATCAGACGTGGAAAGGGTGAGCAAATTCAAGTTCCTGGGTGTCAACATCTCCGATGATCTATCCTGGGCACAACATATCCTCACAGATATGTAGCTACAAAGAAGGCACGATAACAGCTGTATTTCATTAGGAGTTGAGGAGGTTTGGTATGTCACCAAAGACACTCGCAAATTTCTATATATGTACTGTGGAGAGCTTTCTAACTGCTGCATCACCATCTGGTGTGGGAGGATGGCATTGCACAGGATTGAAATGAGCTGCATAAAGTTGTGAACTCAGTCAGTTCAATTATGGGTACTAGCCTCATCAGCATTCAGGACATCTTCAAGGAGTGATGCCTCAAAAGGCAGCATCCATTATTAAGGGTTCCATTCATCCAGGACATGCCCTCTTCTCATTGTTACCATCAGGGAGGAGGTACAGGAGCCTGAAGGAATGGACATTAAACCCATGAGCACTAACTTTTTTTCTTTTTTGTACTACTTATTTAACTTTATAATATATATACTTCATGTAATTTACAGTTTTTATTATTATGTATTGCATTGTACTACTGCTGCATAACATGTTTCATGAAGTGTGTTATTATACCTCACTGATTCAGTCACTGAATGCACCCATGCTCCTATTGTACTCCACAAACCCCCAAGTTACCAACACGTTACACCTATTGATCCTGCATTTCAACCTCTAAGCCAATCTGCCCAATAGCATTACCATCACACTCACTATTTAATGAGACTACCCTGCAACCAAAGAGGCAACCAGCCCCATCCTCATACATCAAGGTTTTTTCCACTCAGCAATCTGCCACCACTACCCCCACCATTGCAACACCCTAAGTTGCACATAACTGTACCACAGTCTTAAATCTAAACCTTACTACCCCCTGACAAGCAATCACATTTACCTCCTTCCTGCCACAAAACACCCTACTGTCTGTCCCCTTGAAAGCGGATCCTTTACAGCTGCCAAAGAATCTCTGTGAAAAGACGGCTCCACTATTTCAGTATAGGGTTAAAATGTTACAGGATCCAGGTCTGTTTCCATTGGGGAAAAGTGGATGTTAATAATAAACTGGGTGATGTAAAGCAAATAGGAAAAGGAATAATATTTAAACTCTGTGTGCATATTTTTTAAAAAGTTAATTCTTTTGTACCACCAGTTTCTGGTGCTGAGAATTCAGGGACATTCAAATATTAGAGCTAAATACTTGGCAGATAATGTCATTGCATTTTAATGTCCACGGCTTTGCACATGTGTTTTTATTTTCCTTGTAGTTCTTTCACTGCTTTCAAAATATGTAGGTAAAGAAGGAGCAAAGATCAAACCTACAGCAAATGACTTTTGACCCAATTCCCTTGCTATCACTTTTTCAAATAGTTCTGTAAAAAGAGATTTTAGTTGAAAACTGAATGGCCTGCAATTTGTGATCTTCTAAGGTTAGATTAAAGCTTTGAAGGGCAAGAAGTAGAGCCATCAGGTCAACTGCAACTCCTCTTGTTGCTGCTCTCAATAATGTGGGCTGTAAAAATGAAAAAGACTTATAAAATTGAGAAGTTTGATTTGATTTTAAGAATTGGTATTTCATCCTATAACAATGTGGAAGTTATCAATGGAGTTACAGTAGTCCTCAAAAGAAGCTGGGAAAAAATATTTAAACTTTCAGTTCAGCATTCAGCAAAAGCACAGTAGAATTCAGTTAGAAAGGAAAATCAAATATTGTTGTTACTCTCACTTTTATGGAGTGATTTACATATATATCACTCTCTCAGAGATTTGCACCAGTAAAATTTGTGATAATAGTTGTGTCTGCAGCATTAGATAATCTGGAAATGTTTAAAAGTTAATGTTAAAAGAAAATGGACTATAAATGTTTAAGCTACAATGGAAGCCTTCCTCAGAATCAATGAAGTAGCTTTAAAGCGACCTATCAATGTGGGCTGTCTGAGGCACATCTGTGATTTTGTCTAAAGCCTCAAAAGGTTTTCCACGCTGCGATGAACTCAAGGATTCCTTTTGAAACTTGGTTGCATATAATCTTCACTTTGCACATATCATACTTCTTATATGTTCAAGGAAAACACAACCTTTAATTAGATGCTTTCAGGATTATTTAAACAGGGAGCTTGACTGTGACTTTATACCTTAAATAGCATTACTGATACAAAAACAAATACTGCATCAGGATGTGCACTGGCAATATTACATAGAAACATAGAAAACCTACAGCACAACACAGGCCCTTTGGGCCACAAAGTTGTGCCAAATATGTCCCTATCTTAGAAATTATTAGACTTCCCCATAGCCCTCTATTTTTCTAAGCTCCAGTTACCTATCCAAAAGACTTTTAAAAGACCCTATCGTATCCGCCTCCACCACCGTTGCCGGCATCTCATTCCATGCACTTACCACTCTCTGAGTAAAAAACCTACCCCTAACATCTCCTCTGTACCTACTCCCAACACCTTAAATCTGTGTCCTCTTGTGGCAACCATTTCAGCCCTGGAAAAAAGCCTCTGACTATCCACATGATCAATGCCTCTCATCAGCTTACACACCTCTATCAGGTCACCTCTCATCCTCCGTCGCACCAAGGAGAAAAGGCAGAGTTCACTCAACCCGTTTTCATAAGGCATGCACCACAGTCCAGGCAACATCCCTGTAAATCTCCTCTGCACTCTTTCTATGGCTTCCACATTCTTCCTGTAGTGAGGTAACCAGAACTGAGCATAGTACTCCAAGTGGGGTCTGACCAGGGTCCTATATAGCTGAAACATTACCTCTTGGCTCCTAAACTCAATCCCATGGTTGATGAAGGCCAATACACCACATGCCTTCTTAACCACAGTGTCAACCTGTGCAGCTGCTTTGAGCGTCCTATGGACTCGGACCCCAAGATCCCTCTGATCTTCCACACTGCCAAGAGTCTTACTATTAATACTATGTTCCGCCATCATATTTGACCTACCAAAATGAACCACCTCACACTTATCTGGGTTGAACTCCATCTGCCACTTCTCAGCCCAGATTTTCATCTTATCAATGTCCCGCTGTAACTTCTGACAGCCCTCCACACTATCCACAACACCTCCAACCTTAGTGTCATCAGCAAATTTACTAACCCATCCCTCCACTTCCTCATCCAGGTCTTTTATAAAAATCATGAAGGGAAGGGGTCCCAGAACAGATCCCTGAGGCACACCACTGGTCACTGACCTCCATGCAGAATATGACCTGTCTACAACCACTCTTTCCCTTCTGTGGGCAAGCCAGTTCTGGATCTACAAAGCAATGTTCCCTCGGACCCCATGCCTCTTACTTTCTCAATAAGCCTTGCATGGGGTATCTTATCAAATGCCTTGCTGAAATCCATATACGCTACATCTACTGCTCTTCCTTCATCAATGTGTTTAGTCACATCCTCAAAAAATTCAATCAGGCTCATAAGGCACAACCTGCCCTTGACAAAGCCATGCTGACTATTCCTAATCATATTATACCTCTCCAAATGTTCATAAATCCTGCCTCTCAGGACCTTCTCCATCAACTTACCAACCACTGAAGTAAGACTCACTGGTCTATAATTTCTTGGAACCCAAGTGTGCAGAAAAGACAGACTCTGATGTAGAGACGGCAAGCAGAGTTTATTCATAAGAATTCCAACAGAACATTGGTGGCTTGGTTATGTGATGCTGCGAAACGTAACATTCTCAAAACTAGGGCCCCATGATGAATGGTAATTGGGTATCCATTTAAATAGTACAAGTAACACTGAATCCCTGAACCTATCAAAATAAACTTAACAAGTTTATACTGAAAGCACCAGGAGACTGCATTATAAAGAGCAAGTCACTCAAGAAAAGCACGAAGAACTCTAAATGAATATTGACTCTTGTTAAACAACAATTAACCAGTTCAGGTGCTCTATAAACATTTGAGCCCAATGCTCTCTAGCTCCCTGCAGAGGCCCAAAGAGCTCTCTACACACTGTGAAGGGTGAAAAGCAGATGTATTTATCTGCACAGTTTTCCTTGCAATCTATCTGTATGTCCCTGCTTTGAAATAAGTTTGACTTACTTAATTTTTAAAATTATCTTTAGATATTGCTACATTTATTTTATCGTTCACTCCTAAGTGTCCTTGTGAAAGAGGTGGAGAGCGGTTTTCTCAACTACTGCAGTCCTTCTGGTGAAGGTTCTTGCAATGCTGCTGAGCTCAATGTTTCAGGATTTAGATGCAAAAAAATTAACCCATAGATGGATCAAGAAAAATTCTTGGCCCCAGGCATAACACTGGCTGATACAATTTAGATGGAATTGAATTAACCATCACATTCTACACTATAGATAATTTTCTTTTCCAATGCATAGAGAACTTAGAATGACAATGGCCAAAGAGTCAGCTTCCATACACCATGACTTTGTGGATATGATTATGATCATATAAATGAAACATAAAGTAAGATGTTCATCATTCTGATTTTTCTCATTTACTTTCATGTTTTTCCTTATTTTTCTTTTTAAAGACTATTTTTTCAAATCATCTGTTTTATGGTTGTTGAAAAATACAGTGCAGCTCTTTAGTAGAAATGATGTATGACAATGACTTGGAGTCTAGCACTCAGTGCTGGAGAAGGTGGGGCAGAGGCAAGTTGGGGTGATGAAGAGTTTGGCCACCAACTGATTGCTAGAATTTGGGGGGTTGGTGTGTGTTGAGAGGACTCAATTGTAGGCCAGAATAGAGGAAATAGTGTGAATCCAAATAGAAGTGTACAATCCCAGAGGCTAGGAAGTCAATAACTGTGTGCTGTTTGCATGCTGAGAGTCAGAGAAAGAGCAAGGGAATTGCAGATTACCTTGGGAGTTTTGAGTGAGGTGAGATGAGTCACTAGTTTGGGTGGGGTACACATGGTTGAGTGATTCTTACCAATTGGGCACTTTCAAGAGGAGGTGTAGGACAAAATTTTACTGACCTTATAAACCTCCCACTTTGAAGCTGAAAAGAAAAATCTTCATGGAATTGAACTTCCAGGAAAACTATTCACCAGTTCAGAAAAATAATTTTTGGCTTGAATTAATAACTTGGTTTTTCATTTCACAAATACTGTCTGATGTGGAATGTTTTCAGAGAATTCTGTTTTTATTTCAGATTTCCAGCATCTGCAGTTTATTGTTCCCATTTAAAAAAAAATTATGTTCTGGGTATTCCTTCGTTCTTTTCTAATAACTCTTTAAATTGAGATGAAACTAGTATGTGTAAAAAAAAGTTTGCATTTGCCAACCAACAATTATAAAAATATTTTGCTTAGTGATTTAATGCCTAAAGCTACTGTGCATAACACTGTGTTGAATAAAAATTAACAACCAAAAATAAATTATCTATGCTGAAGAAACCAGAAAAATGATTCAGTTCAGTGATAATTTAGCCATGTCATATTTGCATTCATTATAAAACACAACTGCTCCTTCAATTTGATCATTTAAAATAAAGAGGAAACAATCAATTTGGATTTATGTTTCACTTTTCACCTCAAAGCATCTTAAGTTAATTTTAAATCAATTATATTTTTCAGAACTATGAAAAATCACAATGAAAATATCACCACTACTTACTCTACTTAATTATATATAAAATACAAATCTGCTTTCCCAAAATGAAATTTTGCTCATTTGGAGCATCTATATACGAGCTAAATACTGACCATAATAATTAGTTACAGATGGTACCATTATCATTCCTAGACAAAACAAAAAAAGTAATGTCTCTGTCAATTATTCCAGGATAGCCACAGTATATATGACTGATCTTAAACAAATAATTTTTAGAAACAATTCTAGTTTCATTCAATAAGTTTTGCTGATGGTATTATCCTACTTCTTAGGGTAAACTTTGCTCTATGATGATCTGTTTACAATGTTTTTTCAATGAATCTTCCCTATCTCAAATGCTTTGGATGGTACATTGCAACTCATTAGCCGATACAGTGGTATCAAGAGACAATAGATTTTTTTCCAAGTACTTTTGCTTAGTGTAACATCTTAATCACTGACCTGGAATTTGATAG
The DNA here is from genome assembly GCF_048418815.1 of Hemitrygon akajei. Taxonomy (NCBI): domain Eukaryota; kingdom Metazoa; phylum Chordata; class Chondrichthyes; order Myliobatiformes; family Dasyatidae; genus Hemitrygon; species Hemitrygon akajei. Next base: position 31,478,795 of record NC_133143.1, read on the forward strand.
CAGCACATACACACTTTGTGATATCTGGATGAGCACTTAATAATTAAGTCAATAGAAAAGAATAACAGGCCAGGTGCAGAGTAGATGGCTGATCTAATACTTCGTAGTTTCTGCCTATGCTGTAGTTGAAGACTCACACGCCACAGTTATATAGTTTTACTGGATGCCTGAGAGTGGATTGCCATAAATTGTGATGTTTAAGGACTGGTATATAATTCAATGAGGTGGAAAAAGTAGATTTCAGAAGAGGAAATGGTAACATTTGTCTCTCAGTGTTACATGAAGCATCATAATTTAAAAGGTAGTCATTGCTGATATAAAAAAACATTAGCCTATTAATGCACAATCAGGAACATTCCCAAAATATTTTCACCCAGTCAAGAATTTCATTTCAGATAAGTATTGCTGGGGACAAATGTCAATCAGATTTTGATACATATTTATTACAACTTACTTACTTCTAATTGAGAGGTCTACAGTATATGGAAATTGTCACTTTGTTTTGGCTTGTGGTCTTTACCAGCTACTAACGTCAAGCCAACACTGCCCCACAACCTCCACTGTACCCCAATCTCCTACCTCTCAACTACTTCAGAAGTAGGGCAACCATCACTGAGTAAAATAATTGTGGTGGAACTGACCACTACTTTTAAGAATACAGCTGTCTACTTCATTGGGGGAATGACATCATGTTGTTTGGAATAATTTCTGCTTTTCAAATCACCAATTCCGTGCAATACCAAATAATTATCACCATGAGTGTTGGTGGTTGTGATTTTGTTGTTAACACTTTATCATTAACCCAACATGGCAGCAGCTCTGCAAGAGCTCAGTGCGAGTGTAAGCACTGCCAAGGAGGGAACATGGCAGTCTGACCCACAGGTTAATTTGTGGTCCATTTAAAATAAAGTTTTGTTCTCTTTTTAATCAAATAAAATTGCTCATGGTGGACAGAAGAACATCATTACAGCACTGGCAAATGACAAATTATTTTTGGACAGAATTCAGTACTAAAAGACTGGTCAGCATTTTTCATTTCTGGTAAAAATGTTCAATGCATTGAATTAGTTAATGTGATCACTTGAGTCGAGTATGATATTCTCCTAAGGAGTTGTCAATTGATGGGTCTTCGGATGGCTGTAGAAACTGATCTGGATCCATATATTCTGGGACAGTATGAGCAAGAGTGTGCCAGCCAGTGGTGTAGTGGCATCAACGCCATACTTCAAAACAAATGGTTCTGAGTTAGAATCCGGCCGGCCGCTTGCACGCTTTCCATCCAAGCTGGGTTGAGCATCAAACTAGCAACTCGGACTTGTAAAAAACAGTCAAGTATTATGGAAATGGCAAAAGTGCCGCCTGATGCACCACAAGGTGTGAAAAGGAACAACAACAAAGGGCAAGAGTAAATGGTGGTTGTGGTTAATGATCAGATCTTCTGGTTTTCCAGTCTCTCCTTTTGCAACTGCCACTTATACTCTGCAGCACAACGGAGGTCATTCTTATATAGCACAGCTCCTTCCTGAACAGGGAGCAGTGTCTCAGAAAGGCAGCGTCCATTATTAAGGACCTCCAGCACCCAGGACATGCCCTTTTCTCACTGTTATCATCAGGTAGGAGGTACAGAAGCCTGAAGGCACACACTCAGCGGTTCAGAACAGCTTCTTCCCCTCTGCCATCCGATTCCTAAATGGACATTGAAGGTTTGGACACTACCTCACTTTTTTTAATACACAGTATTTCCATTTTTGCACATTAAAAATCCATACATAATTGATTTACTTGTTCATTTATTATTATGTTTTTATTTTATTTATAACCTATCAAACAGGCCAGTGGGACTGTGGCCGGCTCTGGGGCTTAGTAGGGAAGGGTGTAGTCAGGCAGAGTGGAAGTGGTAGGAGACCCAATTGTTAGGGGGATGGACATCAGATTCTGTGGCCAAAAAAGGGAAGCCAGGATGGTGTGTTGCCTCCCAGGTGCTACGGTTCAGGATGTATCAGAGCAGCTGCAGAAGCTTCTCAAAAGGGAGGGCGAGCAGCCAGAGATCATGATGCATATTGGCACCAATGACCTAGGTAGAAAGCGAGAAGACAATTCTGTGCAGTGAGTATAGGGAGCTAGGGAAGAGGTTGAAGAGCAGGATCTCCAAGGTAATAATCTCATTGTGATCGCTTCTGTGGAAGGTGTGACCCGTAGAAAAAGGGTGGGTTACAACTAAACCTGAGGGGGGCAAATACCCTTGTGAGCAGGTTTACTAGAGCTGTTAGGGAGGGTTTAAGATAAGTTGGTACAGGAATGGGAACCAAAGTGACAGGGCTGAGGATGGGGCAGTTGGTATACAAGTCGATGCAGTGTGTAGTGAGATTGTGAGGAAGGATAAACAGATGATACAGCAGGCCAAAATTGCATTAAGTGGGATGATGTGAAGTGTAACATAGGGGCAAAATTTAAAAAAGGGTGATGAATACAGGACTGCAGTTGTTATATTTGAATGCATGCAGTATATGAAATAAGAAAGATGATCTTGTAATGCATTTGGACATTGGCTGCTGCAGTTGAATGCTATGTGCTGAAAGAATATCATAGTTTGGAGCTTAAGATCCAGGGATTCAAAGATCTAAGGATACACCCTGTATCAAAAGGACAGACAGGTAGACAGATAGAGTGGGGTGGTACTGTTGGTAAAAAATGAAACCAAATCATTAGGAAGAGGTGATCAGATGATATAGAATCCTTGTGGGTAAAGTTAAGAAAATGCAAGGGTGAAAAGACCCTGATGGGAGTTATATACAGAATCCCAAACAGCAGTCAGAATTTGAGATATAAATTTCAACGTGAAGTAGGAAAGGCCTGTAATAAGGGCAATGTTACGAAAATCGGGGAGGATATGCAGACGGACCGTGGAAATCAGGTTGGTGCTGGATATCAAAAGAGGGAATTTGTAGGATGCCTATGAGGTGGGGGGTGGAAGACAATTCAGGGTTGGGTATTATGTAATGAACCAGATTTGATTAGGAAACTTAAAGTAAAGAAACCTTTCAGAGGCAGAGATCAAAGTATGTTAGAATAAACTTCACAGTTCAAGAGGGAAAACCTAAGATCAGATGTATCAGTTTTACAGTGTAATAAAGGGAATTAGAGGGGAATTAGAGAGGCATGAGAGAGGAGCTGGCCAAAGTTGACTGGATGGGGACCCGAGTAGGGATGATGACAGAACAGCAACGGTTGGAGTTTCTGCAAGTAATTTGGAAGGTGTGGGATAGATACATCCCAAAGATGAAGTATTCTAAAGGGATGATGAGGCAACTATGGCTGAGAAGGGAAGTCAGACAGCATAAAAGGAAAATAGAGGGCATATAATATAGCAAAAATTAGTGGGAAGTTAGAGGCCACACACACAAAAATGCTGGAGGAAACACAAAATACTCTGCAGATGCTGGGGTCAAAGCAACACGTACAACAAGCTGGAGGAACTCAGCAGGTCAGGCAGCATCTGTGGAAATGAACAGTGAAAGTTTTGGGCCGAGACCTGCTGAAGAATCCTGATGAAGGGTTTCAGCCCGAAACATTGACTGTTCGTTTCCATGGATGCTGCTCGACCTGCTGACTTCCTCCAGCGTGTTGTGCGAAATGCTGGAGGAACTCAGCAGGTCAGCTAGAATCTATGGAAAAGAATAAACAGTTGATGTTTTGTGCCGAGACCCTTTATCGGGACTTGGCCTGAAACGTCGACTGTTTTTTCTTTTCCATAGATGTAGCCTGACCTGCTGAGTTCCTCCACCATTTTGTGTGTGTTACCTTGGATTTCCAGCATCTGCAGTTTTTCTCATGTTTGGGAAGTTAGAGGATTGAGAAGACAGACAGGCAGACATACTTTATTGATCCCGAGGGAAATTGGGTTTCGTTACAGTTGCACCAACCAAGAATAGTGTAGAAATATAGCAATAATAAAACCCCTTTGGCAAGTATCACAGCTTGTAAATGCTTTGTGCAGCCAGGTAAGAGTCTTACAATTCTTGTTTGGGGGATTTTGGCGGATGAAATGTGAAGCCTTTAGGGTAACGTGGGTCTGTCTCTTTGCTATCGCTTAGCTTACGCTTGTGCTCGGTAGCGGGTGTGATTTTCTTTTGCTGGTGGGGGGGAGGGGGGATTGTTGCTCGCCACCGCTTACATGCGGGAGGGGGAGCTGGGGTGGGGGACTTTGGGGTTCTCACATTTAATTGTTGTTCATTCTTTGGGGCACCTTTCTGTTTTTGTGGATGTTTACGAATAAAAAGCATTTCAGGGATGCATATTGTATACATTTCTCGGAGATTAAATTTGACCTTTGAACCTTTGAAGTACAGGCACTGCTGTAATTTCCTCATAATTGCACTCATGTGCCGTGGCGAGGACAGGTCCTCTGAAATGATAACACCGAGGAATTTAAAGTTGCTGACTCTTTCCACCTCTGATCCCCCAATGAGGACTGGCTCAAGGACCCCCACTTTCCTCCTCCGTAAGGCAATAATAATGGGGGAGAAAGAAATAGAAGGCAAACTTAATAAGTACTTTGTGTCAGTCGTCAGTATGTTTAAGACACTTGCAGACTGCTAGGAATTTGAGAATATCAGCGAGCAGAAGAGAGTGTAGGTGCTATTGCTAGAGAGAAGGTGCTTGGGAAACTGAAACGTCTGAAGATAGATTAGTCACCTGGACCAGATGGACTACATCCCAGGGTTCTGAACAACATCGTTGAAGAGATTGTGGAGGCACTAGTAATGATTTTTCAAGAATCACTAGGTGTTGTAATGGTTCTGAACGACAGCAAAATGCAAATGCCACTCCATTATCTAAGAAAGGAGGGAGGCAGAAGAAAGGAAATTACAGACCCTTTAGCTTGACTGCAATGGTTGGGAGTTGGAGTCCATTAATAAGGATGAGGTTTCAGGCTACTTGAAGGTGCTCAATAAAGTAGGCCAAAGTCAGCATGGTTTCCTTCAGGGAAAATCTTCTAGAACTCTTTGAGGAAATAACATGCAGGGTAGACAAAGAAGAGTAATGGATGTTGTTTACTTGTATTTTCAGAAAGCTTTTGACAAGGTGCAACACATGAGGCAGCTTGTTGCAATCAAAGCACTTGGACAGATTGGGAGAATGGGCAAAGAAGTGGCAGATGAAATACAGTGTAGTGGTCATACACTTTTGTAGAAAGAATAAAGATGTAAAATATTTTCTAAATGGGTAGAACAGTCAAAAATCAAGGTGCAAAGGGACTTGCGAGTCCCTAAAGGTTAATTTGCAGGTTGCGTCAGTGGTAAGGAAAGCAAATGCGATGTTAGCATTCAGTTTGGGAGGACTGGAATATAAGAGGAAGGATGTAATGCTGAGGCTTTATAAGGTATTGCTCAGACCACATGGAGGATTGTGAGCAGTTTTGGGCCCCTTGATTAAGAAAAGATATGTTGATATTGGAGAAGGTTCAGAGGAGGCTCACAAGAATAATTCCAGGAATGAAAGGGTTAACATATGCAGAGCGTTTGATGACTCTGGGCCTGTACTCACTGGACTTTAGAATGAGGGGGATCTCATTAAAACCTACTGAATATTGAAAGGCCGAGACAGACTGGATGTGGAAAGGATATGTCCTGCAGTAGGTGCATCTAGGACTAGAAGGCACAGCCTCAGAATAATGGGAGGACCATTTAGATCACAGATGAGAAGGAATTTCTTTACCCAGAGACTGGTGAATCTGTGGAATTCATTGCCACGCACTGTGGTGGATGCAAGGTCATTGAGTATATTTAAATAGGTTCTTGATTAGTCAGGATGTCAAAGGTTACAGATGGTAAGAGAATGGATTTGAGGGGGATAGTAAGTCAACCTTGATGTAATGACAGAACAGATTCAATGGGCTGAGTCAACTAATTCTGCTCCAAAGTCTTATGGTCTTATACTTCTTGGAAAACATATTGGTCAGAAAAGCTCAAGGAAATGCAGGGAGATACTGTATAGTTTGCCACTTGTTATCTACAAATGACCAAACCTTGCATTTTTTTTGTACATAGCCTTAACAAGAACAAATTAAAGTCACAAAAGGGCCAAGATGGGTAACAGAATGTTTATGACAAATAAGCCAAAGTTGGATCTGTTTCAATGTTATATTATAAAAACTAAATTCCTGGAAAATTCAGAAATCAGGGTTTTAATCACAATATTAATTTGAATTGATTCACACTAGAATCACAGAGTAATACAAACCAGAAACAGGTCCTTCAGCCCAACAGGTCAATACCAACCACATCACCTTCTCTACTTATCCCAGTTGCTCACATTAGGCCCATATCCCTTTAAGTCACTCCCCTCCATGCAGGTACATGTCCAAAGGCCTCGTAAATGTTGTAATTGTACCCAGCTCATCAACTTCCTCTGGAAGTTCATTTCAGCTACTCATTACTCTGTGAAAATTAGTTATCTCTTAGGTCTCTTTTAAATTTTTCCCTCTTAACTTGTATCTGTGCCCTCCAGCTTTGGAGAACCCAATCCTGGGGAAAAGACTATGACTGTCCATCTTATCCATACCCCTTTAAGAGGGCACTTCTCATACTCCTGTACTCCAGGGAATAAAAATCCAGTGTGGCCAACTTCTCCCCATAACTCACGCTCTCCAGTCCATTCAGCATCCTTGTAAATATCTTCTGCACCCTCTTCAGCCTAACAAAATCTTTCATATAACAGAGACCAAAACTATACACAATACTTCAAGTGCCAATGATTTATACAACTGCAACATAATGCCTCTATACTTAAATTCAATGCCCTGACTGATGAAAGCCAGAATGCTAAATGTCTTCTTCACCACCCTGTCTACTTGTGTGGCTACTTTGAGCAAACTATGCACGCCAGGTCGTCTGTTCTACAACACTTGCTAGTGCTCGACAATAGGACTGTATAAGTCGTCTCCTGGTTTGACTGTCCAAAATACATCACTTGACACTTATCTTAGTTGAAATCCATTTGCCATTCTTTAGCCATCTCCCTAATTGATCTGGATCTCTTTGTAATTTACTGCAATCTGTTTCACTATCAACAAGATTATGTAATTTAATATCAATTGTGTCATGTGATTCATATCCAAATCACTTACATAAAAACAAGATCTCTGAATTTAGTATCAACTGTGCCATATACATTAACATTTATAAAAATAATAACAAAGATTGCTACATAAAAGGTATAGATGTCATCAAATTCTTAAAATTTTGAAAGGTGGAATTACTCCAAATTGGAGTCAGCACAGTGGACCAAATGTTTCCTTCTGTAAATGTTATTCTTTTAAATAATTATCTTGCTGATCTTTGAGTAAGTTCCTACAATTTTGTCTGAAGTGGAAATAAGATAAAACGTAGATTACGTAGTGAAATGGAGTAGTGGTCCTCACTATCAAAGAAATTAAATCTACTGCTTAATGTGCAATCTTAACCCCTTAGAGAGATGCCAAAAGGCATTGGAAATTGTACTAGGAAGTGGATATTAGTAGATAACTGTGCACCTTAGTGTGACTAATTAAAAAGTATTAGGATGAGCCATCTGGGGGTAGTTTGTGGGGCAGAGAACATGGCTAATGCAGAGCTAGAACACCGCCACTGTCAACTGCAAGTTAGTTAACTATTGGCAGGTTGACAATTTACAATCATTGTCATAAGATGTTGTATCAAGATGACTGTTTGATACCCTTCAGCTTGTCAAGAATAAATGACTAGACTAGGCATCATCACTGCTTCTTTTCTCTTCCTATAGTGTATTATCCAAAGGATTAAAAACCCAAGTTTTTGTCCAAAACATAGGAAATGGGATCAGGAATGGACCATTTCTACCTGTGACTGTACTGCTATTCAGTATAATCATAGATCTTCCACCTCAATACCATTTGCCTGCTCTAATACCATAACATTTGATGTCTTTAACATCCAGAAATTCATTGAACTATTTTGAAAACAATCAATATTTCAGCACAATTTGAGATTATGACACTAAGTTCAAGACTCAAGTGAAAACATGTACTATCCACATCTACTTATTTTTCGAAATTATAAAAAAGAGAGGTCAAATGTACTCAATCTCTTTTCACCATCTCAGAAGGTGCAGGCCAGTGAATCTTCATTACACTTCCTTTTATTTCTAATAACAATATTTGGAAGGATTTTTTGAGCATTAAAACAATGCTCTGGCAGGGATGGGGGTGGGGAAAGCAACATTTTTAATCACAAGGGATTCATGATCATTAGTCTGATGTACTCCTTGTTTCATTATGAAGGTCAGAGGTTATGGTCACCTAATCCAATTTCTGTTGTTAAACACTTAAAATGAGCCATGCATGTTGCTGATGTCATCTCGTGTGGAAAAATGTGATAGGCAGATGAAACCAACATTCAGGAAAATACCAAAATGAATTTCCAGAGGGGTGAACATTGATGTAAATACTTCAAAACCACCATGCTTTTTATATTCAATTTATGCATAAAAATCAGAAGAGGTGTTTAATTTCTGGATAATAACCTTTCTTTAACCAATTAAGGCAAACTGACAAATTCTTAATAAATATGGCAAATCAATGCATTCAACAAAAGTTTGCCAAGCAAATTAATTCTATTAAATTTATTTTTGGAACCAAACTCCATTTACAGACTGCTCCTAAAATATACATATATAAATATATACACAGTATTTTATTATCAATGAACATTAAGTGCAATTAAGTACTTCTAATTTATTTTTTGACATTCTTATACCTCTGGTCCAGTAACAATTGAGAGATTCTCAAATGTTACTTGGTCAAAGGTAATCCATTGGTACAATAATCCTAAATACAGAGCTCAACTAGATATTGTGATGACGAATTATTCTAGTGAATTACCAAAGCAATTAATTAAATATTTAGAAACATTGCCAAATCCATTATTGAGCCCAAGAGACTGTTTTGGTTGGGTACTGGATACTAAATGTTTTATAAAAACAGAATATTATTGATGCACATATTTAGACTAATGTTTTTCTCTTTACATATGTCTTAAGTACATTGTAAACTAACAGAATGATCTGTAATAATCACATTATAAGTAGAATAAGAGATTTTATAATTCCATTTTCTTTTTCAAAGAACACATCATGTACTGGAATGATTATGAAAGATTAAAAATCTAGCAGGTTTTATCAGGAACTTACTGTGATAACAGTTTCTGGGCAGTTCCATAAGATGGTGCAGTTTTATGGTAATCCAAGACCATCCATTGACATGAATGAGGGCACTCACATCCTTCAAACTTACGCAGTAAGGAATTCAGTAGAACTTAAGGACCATAGATCAGAGGCATGAATGCTATAATGTATCATTAAATAATGACTCATTCAGCTGGGGACACTCATAAACACAAGAATGCAAAAAAGTAATGTCTGGAAGAAGGGCTATAAGGCCCTTCAAATATCAGGTTAAATTAAAATGTTTTCTCTCTCTTTACTGATGCTGCCTGGCCTGCTAAGCATTCTCAGCATTTTCTATTATTCTAATAGATTTCTGGCATCAGAAGCTTTTTTTTTGCTTTTCAATTGTAGCTAACTCAAAATATCTTCTGTGGTAATAGGAGCATACTATAGTTATTTAAGTTCACTCACTGCTTCTCCCTAGAGATGAAAGTTGTATAATTATCTGAGCAAAGAAGCACATAATGTAAAACATTGGATTCATAACAATAATAAGATTATACTTGATACTACAAATGCATGCTTCTGGGAAAATAAAATGCATATTTTGCATTTTTATTGGAAAGGAATTGGAATTCCTTTCACCTGATGGAAGTAATGTGAAACAGGTATTAAAATTCAAGGGGTGGCTTCATCAGTTGGTTCCCAGCACATCATAATATTAATGCTTTGCTTCCATTTGTGGTAGAGGTACCTGTATGATAAAGGTGGGGATTTTGCAATCCAGCCTTAAGTCATTTTGATGTGCAAATATCTTCTGAACCCCAGTCAAACCAGCCAATACCTACTTTAAAGATTAGCATGAAGATATAAGAGACTGCAAGTGATATAATCAGGAATAAAAAATAACCAGAATTCTGCAGGTATTCAGTTGATCAGGCAACACTTGTGGAGACAGAGGGATGTTTCACATTTTAGATCAAGATCCTTTATCAGTACTAAGAAACATCAACCATCTCTCTTTGCACTGGTACTGTTAAATCATTCTGAGACCTAACTGTTTTTGATTCTAATTATGCTGTCTGCTACCATGGTAAATTATTCCACAACATTAATACACTTTGGGTAAACAATTTAGCATTCTTGCAGGACATCTGTTTTATCCAATTCAACGCGCTGTGTTATGAACTATAAAGCATTAGCTTGAATGAACTCAGGCTCATGCAGATCAAATTTCACAGCAGTACACAGGTTACCTGCATAGCTAGTAAACAGAACACATTATATATATGCATGCACACTTCAGTGCTGGCATTGTTGGATGTTATAGATGTCAGTGAACATTTTTATCTTTTTTCATTGATTTGTGGAGGATAAATGCGTGGCTGAGGGATTGCAGCAAGGGGCAGGGATTCAGGTTTCTGGATGATTGGGACCTCTTTTGGGGCAGGCGTGTGATGCACCATCAGTAACTCTGGGAGACTGGAAGTGAACCATAGGCTTTTATTAACAGCGAAAAAGGGACCACGACCATGTCAAGACTGAGGGAGGAGCAGTGCCCCTAATCACCTTTATACAGGGGTCTGTGGGAGGAGCCACAGGAGCAGTCAGCGGGGTGGGGGGGGGGGGTGTCCAGACAGGTATACATAGTTTACCACAGCGTGATCTGTACAAAAAGGACAGGTTGCACTTGAATCCCGGGGGACCAATATTCTGGGAGGGAGGTTTGTGAAGGCTATTGAGAAGAGTTTAAACTAGAATTGCTGGGGGGGGTGGGAACCGAACTGAAGAGACTAAGGAAGGGGTGGTTGGCTCACAAATACAGAAAGCTTGTAGGCAGTGTGAGAGGGAGGACAGGCGGGTGATAGAGAAGGGATGTGTTCATACTGATGGTTTGTAATGTGTCTATTTTAATGCAAGAAGCACCATGAACAAAATAGATGAGCTTAGAGCATGGATCAGTGCTTGGAGCTATGATGTTGTGGCTATCACAGAGACTTGGATGGATTAAGGGCAGGAATGGTTACTTAGAGTGCCAGGCTTTAGATGTTTCAGAAAGGACAGGGAGGGAGGCAAAAGAGGAGGGGGCATGGCACTGCTGATCAGAGATAGTGTCATGGCTGTAAAAAAGGAGGAAGTCATGGAGGGGTTGTCTACTGAGTCTCTGTGGGTGGAAGTTAGGAACAGGAAGGAGTCAATAACTCTACTGGGTGTTTTTAAAAAACCACCCAATAGTAACAGGGACACCGAGGAGTAGATAGGGAGACAGATTCTAGAAAGCTGCAATAATAACAGGGTCATCATGGTGGGAGATTTTAATTTCCCCAATATTGATTGGCATTTTCCCAGAGCAAGGGGTTTAAGAGGGGTGGAGTTTGTTAGATGTGTTTAGGAAGGTTTCCTGACACAATATGTAGATAAACCTACAAGAAGAGAAGCTGTACTTGATCTGGTATTGGGAAATGAACCTAGTCAAGTGTCAGATCTCTCAGTGGGAGAGCACATTGGAGATAATGATCATAATTCTAAGGGATGGTATCCAAGGGAACCTTCCTTTGTGGATCCAGAACTGGCTTGCCCACTGAAGGCAAAGAGTGGTTGTCGACGGGTCATATTCTGCATGGAGGTCAGTGACCAGTGGAGTGCCTCAGGGATCTGTTCTGGGACCCCTTCCCTTCATGATTTTTATAAAAGACCTGGGTGAGGAAGGGGAGGGATGGGTTAGTAAATTTGCTGATGACACAAAGGTTGGGGGTGTTGTGGATAGTGTGGAGAGCTGTCAGAGGTTACTGTGGGATATTGGTTGGATGTAAAGCTGGGCTCAGAAATGGCAGATAGAGTTCAACCCAGATAAGTGTGAGGTGGGTCATTTTGGTAGGTCAACTATGATAGCAGAATATAGTATTAATGGTAAGACTCTTGGCAGTGTGGAAGATCAGAGGGATCTTGGGGTCCGAATCCTTAGGACACTCAAAGCTGCTGTGCAGATTGACTGCGCAGTTAAGAAAGCATACAATACATTGACCTTCATCAACCGTGGGATTGAGTTTAAGAGCCGAGAGATAATGTTACAGCTTTATAGGACCCTGGTCAGACACCACTTGGAGTACTGTGCTCAGTTCTGATCACTTCACTACAGGAAGGATGTGGAAACTATAGAAAGGGTGCAGAGGAGATTTACAAGGATGTTGCCTGGATTGGGGAGCATGCCTTATGAAAACAGGTTGAGTGAACTTGGCCTTTTCTCCTTGGAGCGACGTTGGATGAGAGGTGTATAACACCTGATAGCGGTGTATATGAGAGGCATTGATCATGTGGATAGACAGAGGCTTTTTCCCAAGGCTGTAATGGTTAACACAAGAGGGCACAGTATTAAGGTGCTTAGAAGTAGGTACAGAGGAGATGTTGTGGGTAAGTTTTTTTAATGCAGAGGGTGGTGTGTATGTGGAATGGGCTGCTGGTGATAGTGGTGGAGGCGGATACGATAGGGTATTTTAAGAAACTCCCGGATAGATACATGTAGCTTAGAAAAATAGAGGGGTATGGGTAACCCTAGGTAATTTCTAAAGTAAGTACATGTTCAGCACACATCATGGGCCGAAGGACCTGTATTGTGCTGTAGGTTTTCTATCCTTCTGTAAGTTATGCTGCATGTTGTTCAAAAAATATCACTGATATCTGACTAACAATCAATGAGCAATTATTTTCCCAAATATAAATAAAAGGACCACTTGAGTTCAAACGTAACAACAAGTGCAAACCAGAGCCACCTTTAAGTTATGAATAACTGTGAAAGAGCTGTCAGTCATTTTAGTAAAATAAATATTGGTAGACTGCCCTATGCAACAGGTGAAGTGGTATACACTCTTAGCATTTCTATAATTAATCCGGAGCAGCACTGTATGTCATATACTGTAATTGTTGTATATGTCTTGATGTCCACAACTCACTCTCCTGTTGGATCTTCAATTAGAACCCTGCTGCCAGGGAAGATCATGGAGTAGAAATTCATCCTCAGTGACATGCATTTAATCCGATGTCAAGGTAACTGTATTTCAAAAGCAAGTACAACATGGAGATGCTATTATTTCATGCACTTTATCATGCAGCAGGTAGCAAAATCTAAAGCCAATGAGTTACATGAATGATCTCTTCCAACTCAATACCCCTTTAGGTGGCTAAATTTAAAAGAGTGTTACAGATACTTATTAACAAGTCAGCTGAAAGCTATGTCAGCCATAAACCAAAGTGAAACTTAGTGGAGAAAAAAGCAAAAAAAAAGGAGAGCAGAAAGGGAAAAGACTTTTTGAGGGCAGGTTATTAAAATGTACCACTATTGTCTTTAAAGAGGAAGTACTTGTAACATCTCCAAAAGTCTTGTACCTATTGTCAATACCCACCTGGGGATTTTGTTTTATGAGAGGTCCAGAAAGACATACAATGTCATTTGGTGAACAAATATTAAAGGCATATAGCTTGTTCTCCATTATCTCCATTTCAACAACAAACAGATCTGCACAGACCAAGGAACATAATTCTAAATAAAGCATTTCTTTTCTGTTCAACTATTGATCAGGAAAATCTGCTTTAAAGAGATGGCTTAACTTAGTAATAAATGAAGCAAAAACAGAAGCCACAAACCTTGAGAAATTCCATTATTGGACATGGTTTGTTTACATCATTAGTTTCCAAGATGAAGCTCACTTTTTAACTGCATCATAAGACAATAAGGCCATTAGACACAGGAGCGGATTTATGCCATTTGGCCCATCGAGTCTGCTCCACCATTCAATCATGCCTGATCACTTTTTCTGTCCTCAGCCCCAGTCCCCCAGCTTCTCCCTGTAACCTTTGATGCTATGTCCAATCAAGAACCTATCAAGCTTTGCCTTAAATACACCCAATGACCTACCTCCACACCTCCCTATCGCAATAAATTCCATAAATTCACCACTCTCTGGCTAAAATAATCCCTCCACATCTATGACCTCCCTGTGGCTTTGACTCTCTCTGGTTCGGTCTGTTGACTCACATTGGTGGAGAAGTACATTTTTTTCTCCATCTGCTTTTTTCCCAATCTTTCTTTCTTCAGTCAGTAAATTTTTTTCATAGTTTTCCGCAGGTAGGTTATTGGGTAAAATCTGTTTATTTGTCTTCATATTTTTTCTTAAACACTAGCTTATATCTTTTTTGGATTATTACCTTGAGTTAAACGTATCAAATTTCGGTGGAATGGTTTTTCTTTTCACTATGTATAACTTTAGTTTGTCGTGCTAAAAGTTTTATTGTTTGTAACTGATACAAAATGGAGCTGTTGATGATGTTAAGAAACAGGACACACAAAATGCTGGTGGAACACAGCAGGGCAGGCAGCATCTATAAGGAGAAGCACTGTTGATGTTTCGGGCCGAGAAGCTGCCTGGCCTGCTGTGTTCCACCAGCATTTTGTGTGTGTTGTTTGTATTTCCAGCATCTGCAGATTTCCTTGTGTTTGCTTAAGAAACAGGAAATGGGATTATGGGGTGATTTTTTTTGAAGAGCTTGCTGCTGTTTTTTTGGTAGCTTTCTTGTTTTGGGGTTGGGGGGGAGGGAACTCTAATGCCAACATTATTCATAGAACCTTTAGACATTTGTATTATTCAGGACATTTTTCTGTCCTGCTTTTCTTGTTGTATACTTTTGCCCCAGAGCTGTTACTTGAATTTCACACAATGCTTATGTCTACTATCTTCTATATTTTTTTAAAGGACAATGGTTAGTCCGTTGAATTTTGTAAGCTGGAATGTTAAGGGATTGAACCATTCTGTTAAAAGAAGGAAGGTATTTTCACATCTTAAACAGCTTAATGCAGAAATTGCTTTTCTGCAAGAAACACACATTCGTAGTTCTGATAACTCTTGTCTTATGTGTAGATGGGCGGGGCAGCACTTCCATTTAACTTTTCAGGCTAAAGCCGGGGGGCGGGGGGGGGGTTTCAATTCTTATAAGTCAAAATATTCCCTTTGAGCTTCCTAATAAAATATCTGATACAAATAGTCATTTTATTACTGTCTCAGTGAAATTATACAACACGATAGTAGTCTTGGCTAATTAATATGCCCCCAGTTTGGAAGATATGGAGTTATTTGATCATTTCTTCTCTTTATTGCCTGAGCTGAGTTCATATTCTCTCATATATGGTGTTGATTTTAACTGTTGGTTAGATCCAGTTTTGGATCGATCGTCCTCTATTCCTAGATTACCAAGTAAATCTGCTTTATATATTCAGTCTTTCCTTTCTAATTATGGTATCTTGGATGTATGATGTTTTCTTCATCCAAATGTGAGAAATTATTCTTTTTTTTCACATGTCCATCATACTTTCACTAGAACTGATTATTTTTAATTGATAATCAGTTGATTCCATCTGTTCGCTCTTGTGATTATCGGAGTATATTGCTTTCAGATCACGCCCCAGTCACCCTGTCTATAATTCTTCCTGGTTTCCCCCAAATGAATAAACATTGGTGTTTTAATCCGACCTTGTGGTTGGATAATGATTTTGTAAAATTTCTGGAGGACCAGATAACTGTTTTTTTAAATACTAACATGCCATCTGAAACCTCAAAGTCAGGTTGTTTGGGATGCTATGAAAACATACCTAAGGGGTGAAATAATTTCATATACTGTGAATTTGAATAGAAAGACCCATAAAGAGCGATTAGATCTGGTCAATCAAAATAAAGCAACAGACCAACTATATGCCCAGACTAAAAATCCGGAGCTGTATAAGAAACAAGTGGAACTTCAAACTAAGTTTGACCTTATTTCCACTCACCCAATTGAACGCCAACTTTTGGAAAATAAGAGCCAGTTTTATATCCATAGTGATAAATCTGGTAAATTTTTAGTCCACCAACTAAGACGCTGTAAAGTTAAACAACATATTGCAAAAATTCAAATGGAAAATGGGAATATTACCTTGAATCATTCTGAAATGAATGATACATTCCAAAATTACTATTCTCGACTCTCTACTTCTGAATCCCTAGATGATAATATTTCTGTCGAGCATTTTTTAAATAATTTAAACATTCCTACACTTTCTCCCAATTTTAAAGCAAAATTGAATGCACTATTATCACTAAAGGAAATATCATCAGCTATATCTGTACTGCAGTCTGGTAAATCTCTTGGACCTGATGGGTTCTCTGCAGAATTCTATAAATCATTTTCCTCACTGCTTTCGCCTCAACTAAAGTTAGTTTTAACTGACTCTTTTAAACATAGAAAATTGCCAGCATCATTTACCCAGGCATGTGCCATTCTTTTAGTGAAAAAAGGTAAAGATCCAATAGAGTGTTCCTCGTACAGGCCAATTTCTTTGCTAAATATTGATGTTAAAATTTTGGCTAAAGTTTTGGCCCGTAGATTGGAGAACATTCCACTTCTAATTATTTCTGAAGACCAAACTGGTTTTATTAAAAATAGTCTCCTTTTTTTAATATACAGTGTCTATTTAATATCTTATACTCACCTTCAGCTGGGTTTCCTGAATGTGTCATTGCTCTAGATGCGGAGAAAGCGTTTGATTGTGTGGAGTGGAATTATCATTTTGCGGTTTTAGAAAAATTTGATTTTGGACAAATTTTTATTATGTGGATTAAATTGTTATATTCATACCCCACTGCTTCTGTCTTGACTAATTCTCAGCAATCCCAGTCTTTTAATCTTAAATGTGGCACCCTGCAAGGGTGTCCTTTAAGTCCCTTACTTTTCAATTTTGCTATAGAGCCATTAGCGATTGCACTTCGAAGTTGTGCTGAATTGACAGGGATTTGGGAGGGGGGTGTTGAACACAATGTCTCTCTTTAGGCTGATGATCTTTTACTTTTTATAATCAAACCCAACTACCTCCTTATCCCCAATGTTTTCACTCCATAATAAATTTAGTCAGCTTTCCAGATACATAAGAGCAAACTTTTTCCAATAAATAGAGAAGCACAATCACTAGAATTTTATAACCTCCTTTTTAGTAGTAAATAATCAACTTATTTACCTTGGCATTACAGTAACAAGAAATTATAAGCGTCTTTTTGGAGAAAATTTTACTAATCTTTAAAATCATTCAAAACAGAGCTTAGCACAGTGGTTACCCTTGTCAATGTCCTTGATAGGTTGAATTAATGTTGTTAAAATGTTTATTCTTCCTAAATTTTAATACTTATTTCAATCTTTACCAATTGTAATTTCTAAAGCTTTTTTTGATTCGTTAGGTTCTATTATTTTGTCCTATTTATGGAAGGGCAAACACCCAACACTAAATAAAGCTCATCTTCAAAAACCTAAAATGGTAGGTGGTATGGCCTTGCCCAATTTTTGTTTATAGTACTGGGCAGCCAACGTACATTGTCTTATCTTTTGGTCTTACTTTTATAATCAGTCTGACTGCCCAATATGGGTGGCAATGGAGACAAACTCTAATAAGAGTCTCTCCATCTTCACACTTCTTGGATCTGCACTTCCTTGCCATTTGCTTAAATCAACTGTTAATCCGGTTATCAGACACACTTTGAGAATATTTAAGACTACAGCTTATATTTGTATTTGAGACTACAGCTCTGCCTTTAATACCATCATTCCAAATAAACTGATTCCTAAGCTCCGGAACCTGGGTCTTAGCACTCAGATCTGCAGCTGGATCTTCAACTTCCTCACAGACAGGACCCAGGCTGTAAAAATAGGGGACAAGCTCTCCTCTACAATCACTCTGAGCACCGGTGCCCCACAAGGCGGTGTACTCAGCCCCCTGCTGTACTCACTGTACACCCATGATTCTGTAGCCAAGTTTCCATTGAACTCAATATATAAGTTTGCTGATGACACCACAATTGTAGGCTGCATCTTGGGTAATGATGAGTCTGAGTACAGAGAAGAAATTAAGAACCTGGTGGCATGGTGCAAAGACAATAACCTATCCCTCAACATCAGCAAGACGAAGGAATTGGTTGATGACTTCAGAAGGAGTAGCGGACCGCATGACCCCATCTACATTGGTGGTGTGCAGGTGGAACAGGTCAAAAGCTTTAAGTTCCTTGGGTTGAATACCACAAATGACTTGACTTGGTCTAACCAAGCAGAGTCCACTGCCAAGAAGGCCCACCAGCGCCTTTACTTCCTGAGAAAGCTGAAGAAATTTGGCCTGTCCACTAAAACCCTCACTAATTTTTATAGGTGCACCGTAGAAAGCATTCTTCTAGGGTGCATCACAACCTGGTATGGAAGTTGTCCTGTCCAAGACCAGAAGAAGCTGCAGAAGATTGTGAACCTAGCCCAGCACATCACATAAACCAATTTTCCATCCTTGGACTCACTTTACACCACATGCTGTCGAAGAAGTGCTGCCAGGATAATCAAGGATAAATCCCACCCAGCCAACACACTTTTTGTCCCACTTCCCTCCGGGAGAAGGTTCAGGAGCATGAAGATATGTACGGCCAGATTTGGGAACAGCTTCTTTCCAACTGTGATAAGACTGCTGAACAGATCCTGACCTGGATCTGGGCCGTACCTTCCAAATATCTGGACCTGACTTGCACTACCATACTTTCCCTTTTCTATTTTCTAATTATGATTTATAATTTAAATTTTTATTATATTTACTTTGATTTGTACTTCAGGGAGCACGAAGCACAGAAACAAATATCACTGTGATGATTGTATGCTCTAGTATCAATTGTTTGGTGACAATAAAGAATTTGTATTTGTATTTGTATATATGAGCTCAGTTCAGAAAACATAATGGGCTTCATGGTTTCTCTCTCTAGTCCTATTCTACATAATCATCTTTTTCAGCCTTTTATGCAGGATTTAACATTTCTAGACTGGCACAGAAAGGGCATTAGGTGCTTTGAAGATCTGTTCATAGATAAGCGCTTTGCAACTTTTGAACAATTGTCTGTAAAGTTTGGCCTACCTTACCTAACACTCATTTCTTTATATATCTCCAAATTAGACATTTTATCAACCCTTTAATACCAAACTTCCCTGATGTACCCTTGAAAAACACATGCTTCTTCATATGAATCCATCGGGTAAAGGTTTAATTTCTACTGTTCGAGGTACGTTAACAATGTTGAAGCGAGCCCCCTTCGACAAAATTAAAAGTGCCTGGGAGCATGATTTAAATTTTCCTTTGTCTGACGAGGTTTGGGATTCAATTCTCAAGTCAGTTAATTCAACTTCTCTATGTGCTCACCAGTGCCTTTTACAGTTCAAGGTAGTAAACAGGGCTCATATGTCTAAAACTAAACTGTCACGGTTCTATCCTGATATTAGTCCCTGTTGTGATAAGTGTAAAGGGGGTGAGGCCCCTCTTATTCATATGTATTGGACTTGTCCTAGCTTGGAGAAATTCTGGAGAGATGTTTTTTCAACTTTATCTGACATACTTAATTGCTACTTGCAACCTAACCCTCTGATTACTCTTTTCGGTACATCGGGAGAAGCTGACATGCATTTAACTCCAACTAAGCTTCGTACATTGTCTTTCGCCTTTCTTTTGGCCAGACGTGCAGTCCTTCTTAAGTGCAGAGATGCTGCCTCACCTACTCATGCTCAATGGCTTAGAGATATTATGTCCTGCTTAGACCTTGAAAAGATTAATTATTCACTTCTTAATTCGGATATAAAGTTCCAAAAGGTCTGGGGACCTTTTCTTGAATATTTTCATAATTCCCATTTAGATTAAGGGTGCATCCCTCCTTTTTTTTCTTTTGCATTTAAATCCCTTACTTCCAGCTTCTTACGGTTAAGATTTATGGGTTATTTTTATGTGTAAACATACTATAGATTAGGTATTAGGCAATATACCTTCTTTTTATAAATACAGCTCTGTGGTGATACAGTTTTGATTAACTTTTTTATATATCGTTAGGTTGGCTTGGAGTTGGGTAGTGGGAGGGTAGGGTGGTAACTAACTTTATACGATTCTACTATGGGTGCTTTGTTTAATATGAATTGTACTTTGATATGTTTGTTTTGCTCTGTATAAACCTCTTTTTTTTTGTTTTGTTGCATTGTAAAAACTCATTAAAAATTAATTAAAAAAAATTCTCCATATCTTTGTTTTAAATGGACACCTCTCTATCCTGCAGCTCTGCCCTCTTGTCCTGGATTCCCCCACCAGAAAAGGATCATTTTATTCTCACTCGATGACTCCTACCAATCAGCCAATACTCTAACCATGTCAGTAACTTTCCTGTAATATCATAAGATATACAGTGGCATGCAAAAGTTTGGGCATCCCTGGTCAAAATTTGTTATTGTGAATAGCTAAGCGAGTAAAAGATGACCTGATTTTAAAAAAGCATAAAGTTAAAGATGACACATTTCTTTAATATTTTAAGCAAGATTACTTTTTTTTACTTCCATCTTTTACAGTTTCAAAATAACAAAAAAGGGCCTGAAGCAAATGTTTGGGCCCCCTGCGTGGTCAGTACTTAGTAACACCCCCTTTGGCAAGTATCACAGCTTGTAAACGCCTTCTGTAGCCAGCTAAGAGTCTTTCAATTCTTGTTTGCAGGATTTTCACCCATTCTTCATTGCAAAAGGCTTCTAGTTCAGCGAAATTCTTGGGCTGTCTTGTATGCACTGCTCTTTTGAAGTTTATCCACAGATTTTCAATGATGCTTAGGTCGGGGGACTGCGAGGGCCATGGCAAAACCTTCAGCTTGAGGTAGTCCATTGAGGATTTTGAGGTGTGTTTAGGATCATTATCCTGTTGTAGAAACCAACCTCTTTTTATCTTCAACTTTTTTACAGATGGTGTGATGTATGCTTCCAGAATTTGCTGCTATTTAATTGAATTCATTCTTCCCTCTACCAGTGAAATGTTCCCCGTGCCACTGGCTGCAAAACACAAGCCCAAAGCATGATCGATCCACCCCTGTGCTTAACAGTTGGAGAGGTGTTCTTTTCATGAAATTCTGCACCCTTTTTTTCTCCAAACATACCTTTGCTCATTGCAGCCAAAAAAGTTCTATTTTAACTTCATCAGTCCACAGGACTGGTTTCCAAAATGCATCAGGCTTATTTAGGTGTTCCTTTGCAAACTCCTGATGCTAAATTTTGTGGTGAGGACGCAGGAAAGGTTTACTTCTGATGACTCTTCCATGGAGGTCATATTTGTGCAGGTGTCGCTACACAGTAGAACAGTGCACCACCACTCCAGAGTCTGTAAATCTTCCTGAAGGCCTTTTGCAGTCAAACGGAGGTTCTGATTTGCCTTTCCAGCAATCCTACCAGCAGTTCTCTCAGAAAGTTTTCTTGGTCTTCCAGACCTCAACTTGACCTTCACCGTTCCTGTTAACTGCCATTTCTTAATTACATTACAAATTGAGGAAACGGCTACCTGAAAAGCTTTACTACCTTCTTATAGCCTTCTCCTGCTTTGTGGGCATCATTTATTTTAATTTTCAGAGTGCTAGGCAGCTGCTTAGAGGAGCTCATGGCTGCTGATTGTTGGGACAAGGTTTGAGGAGTCAGGGTATTCATAAAGCTTTGAAATTTGCATCACCTGGCCTTTCCTAACGATGACAGTGAACAAGCCATAGCCCTAACAAGCTAATTAAGGTCTGAGACCTTGGTAAAAGTTATCTGAGAGCTCAAATCTCTTGGGGTGCCCAAACTTTTGCATGGTGCTCCTTTCCTTTTTTTCACTCTAAAATTGAACAAAAAAAAAAACCACAAATCTTGCTTAAGATGTTGAAAAGAATGTTTCATCTTTAACTTTATGACTTTTGGAGATCAGTTCATCTTCTACTCCCTTAACTATTCACAGTAATAGAAATTTTGACTAGGGGTGCCCAAAGTTTTGCATACCACTGTAGGAGCTGAATTAGACCATTTAGCCCATTGAGTCTGCTCCATCATGGCTGATTGTGGATCCACTCAAGCCCATACACCTGCCTTCTTGCCATTTTCGTTGATGGCCTGACCAATCAGGAAACTATCAATTTTGGCTTTAAATATACCCATGGACTTGGCATCCACCATAGTCTGTAGCAGATTCACTATTCCCTGGCTCAAAAAATTCCTCTTTACCTGTTCTAAAAGGTCACCCCTCAATTCTGAGGCTATGCCCTCCAGTTCTGGATACCCTCACCATACTTGAAAAAGTATTTACTATCCACTTAGATATTGTTTATTAGCTTGCTTTCATATTTCATCTTTTTTCTCCTAATGATTCTTTTAGTTGCTCTCTGTAGGTTTTTAAAAGCTTCCCAATTCTTTATCTTCCTGCTAATATTTGCTTTGTTGTATGCCCTCTCTTTTGCTTTTCCATTAGCTTTGACTTCCCTTATCAGCCACCATTGTACTATTTTGCAATTTGAGTATTTCTTCATTTTTGGAATACATCTATCCTGCATGTTCCTCATTTTTCCCAGAAACTTACGCCATTGCTGCTATGCTGTCATCCCTGCCCAGTATCTCCTTTCAATTTACTTTGGCCAGCTCCTCTCTGATATCACTGTAGTTTCCTTTACTCTACTGAAATACTGCTGTGTCAGACTTTACTTCCTCCCTATCAAATTTCAAGTTGATCATTGCCTCCGAAGGGTTCTTTTACCTTAAGCTCCCTAAGCACCTCTGGTTCATGTTTGCAGTCATGTCACTAAACTTTATTAATTTATGCTTTTTTAGTACTTTAGCACATCTTTTATCTTAGACAACATAAACGTCCTTTATGTCACACTATTGCCATCACAAGAAAGAGGCAACTTTCAGCTTAAATTATGAAGAATAAGTTGCTCAGGTAGCATATAAGGATAGTTACAAGACTTAAGAAAGCTGTAAATTTTCCTGAGCAATGATGATCCACAGACAGGGACTGATTTGTTCTAGGATAATTTGACTATACTGAAATTAACACAGGTTCCTGGCAAGGAAAGATAGAAAATTGGATATCTAACACAAATTTGAACTGCATGTATACTGTAAATAGTGACATACAGACTTAAGCTAAGGAGACTAAACGTTAACATCAGCGATTATACTGATGTGCACAGAGTAAACAAACTAGCCATATTGTTTAAAGAATACAACTGAAAGAATTTCTTAACAAATTATATAAAGAAATAAAAAGTATCTTTTGGAACCTGTATAAAACTGACATTGTGATTGTGGTGCAACATGATTTTCATTTTCGCTGAAATTACTTCCAATTATATCTCAATATGTCAAGAATTATCTCAAAAGTTTTCAGTCTCTTCTGTTAGAAAATGGAATTTCTGCAAGCAGGCCAGGACTCGGAGGTGACATTTTAATGA
Organism: Hemitrygon akajei; assembly: GCF_048418815.1. Taxonomy (NCBI): domain Eukaryota; kingdom Metazoa; phylum Chordata; class Chondrichthyes; order Myliobatiformes; family Dasyatidae; genus Hemitrygon; species Hemitrygon akajei. The sequence continues at coordinate 31,502,287 of NC_133143.1, forward strand.
GCCCTGCATACTTATATCAGGAGTGGTGAACCTTTTGAAAGCAAATGGCCAAATTGGAGATAATTTTCTATAACATTCTCTCGTGTGCCAAGGTAATTTTGGGAAGAGGTTATCATTGACTAATGAATTAATAACAGCAATTATGGACTTTTTTTTTAAGGAAAAAGGATGAGTCCTGCTGCTTATATACATGTGCTCATTTTTTACTATTATTAAATGTATAACAGAGGCAGATTGAAATAAATGCAGCGGTTTAGAAAATCTGTTCAAAAATTATTAATATTAATCTTAAAAAGATAATCAAAAAATAACATAACTTCTAAATAGTATCATAATTGTAATATATATATTATTTTATATTTTTATATAAAACATAAAAATGTGAATATGAGATTATAAGCTTTGGTGCACACTTATAAAAGATCAAGGAAAGGAAACACTCTCACTGAGACTTTTGTTGCTGCACTAATGATGACAATTATTTTATATCTGACTTATATTTGTACACAGAACATAGAACAGTACAGCACAGAAACTTCAGCCCACAATGTTATGCTGAACCAATTAAATTGGTAATCAGATAGTCAACTATAAGGATCCCTTCTGCCAACACAATCTCCATATCTTTCCATTGACCTCACACATATGTGTGCCTATCAAAACATCTCTTAAAAGTCCCTAATATCTGTCTCTACTACCTCCCCAAGCAGTGCATTCCAGGCACCCACAACTCTCTGTGTAAAAAAACTTGCCTGACTTACACATCTCCTTTGAAATTACCCCCTCTCACTTAAATACATGCCTTCTGATATTATAAATTTCAACCCTGGGATAAAGATACTGTCTGTCTACTTTATCTATGGCTCTCAAAATCTTATAAACCTTATCAGATTCCCCTCAGCCTTCACTTCTCCAGAGAAAACAACCCAAGCTTGTCTAACCTTTCATTATAGCACATTCCCTCTAATCTAGGCAGTGTCCTGGTAAACCTCTCCTGCACCTTCTCAAAAGCCCTGTTTTCCTTCCTATACTTGGGTGACCAGAACTATATGCAATACTCCAGACATTGCCAAACTAGAGCTTTATAAAGCTGCAACATAACTTCCTGACTTTGAACTCAATGCCTCAACTAATAAAGGCAAGCATGCCATACATATGCCTTCTTAACCAATCTATCAACCTGTTTAGGGAACTGTGAACTTGGAACTCAAGATTCCTCTGCTAGTCAGCACTTTTAAGAGTCTTGCCCTTCACAATGTACAGTCTCTTTGCACTTGACCTATCAAGGTGTAGCAATTTGCTTTTGGCTTGGTTAAACTCCACCTGCCATTTCTCTGCCATATCAACAACTGATTATATATTCTCTGTATTCTTTGCCAGTCTTCTATGCTATCCATAACAATATCAATATTTGTCTCATCTGAAAACTTACTAACCCATCCAACTAGATTTTCATCCGGGCTTTTTTTTACATCACAAACCGCAGAGGTCCCAGTACAGATCCTTGTGCAACACCACTGATCGCAGACCCCCAGCTAGAATATGTCCCTTCAACCACTACCCCCTGTCTTCCATGGGCAAGCTATTTCTGAATCCAAACAGCCAACTTACCATAGATCCCATGCATCTTAATATTCTGGATGAGCCTCCCAATGCAGACAACATTTGCAACTCCACCTTCATCTACATTCACCCTTGTCACCTTATCAAAAAACTCAATCAAGTTAAAGACATGACTTGCCCCGCAGAAAGCCATGCTGGCTCTCTCTAATTAGGCTATGGTTTTCCCAAACACTTATAAATCCTATCCCTAACAATTCTCTCTAGTAACTTCCCTACCATTGATGTAAGACTCATCATTCTATAATTTCCAGGATTATCCTTGTCTCCCTTCTTGAATAATGGAACACCATTCGTTACTCATCAGTCCTCTGGGACATAAGTTGTGAGGAAGACAAAAAGATATTGGTGAAAGCCCCAGCAATCTCTTCTCTTGCCTCTCTCAATAACCTGGGGTGTATCCCATCAGGGCCGAGGGACTTATCTACCTTAATGCTCTTCAAGCAGCCCAACATTATCTCTCCTTTACCTTGAAGTACCCTACTGTAGTAATACACTCAGCATTGATCCCCCTATCCTCCTTGTCCTTCTCCTTGGTAATTACTGATGTAAAGTAATCATTGGTTCATTGGTTTGGTTACCTTGAGAGCTATACACATAGCACTAGTTTAATTAATTAGTCTGCTCCAATAATTAGACTTGATCACGTTCATCACTGAAAGCAATGACTCACATAAATATGTCAATGAAAATACTCTGAAGATTACCAATGAAAAATATATAAACATGGATGCACAGAACTATGTAATTTACCATTATTATCACTGAATATCAAGTTTTCACCTGGCCTAATAATGTACCCAAAATCTATATTCTGGTTCCATATTCAGCTCCTATACGAATAGGTTCCTGCCTGAAGCAGATGCATCTGTGAGCTGCACAGGTAGTTTTGAAATGGGAATCAGTCAGTAAGCAGTGATCTGTAATTTCAGAAATTATAAATGAGAAAATCTGCATATGCTGGAAATCCAAGAAACACACACAAAATGCTGGAAGAACTCTGAGTTCCTCCAGCATTTTATGTGCATTTCAGAAATTATATGTCTTTTGTGTGTAAGGATATTAGAATCACTGTCTGTATTTTTGTTTTACAACCCATGGAATCACAGAATTGCACAGATTGAAAAGTGCTATTCAGCCCTAACCAGTGGGAACTTTATCATTTTAATCCCATCTCCCAGTAATTGATCCATAGCCTTTTAAGCCTAAACAAATCAACTGCTCACTTTGACTTTTCCTAAATGCTGTCAATGACCCAGCTTTCAATCACTTTCTCAGATAGTGTATTCCAAGTACTTATTATACTCTGGGTGAAGAAGGTCCCCTTTAAATATCCTTCCCTTTACTTTACATCTATATCCTCCATCTTTATCTACTTCTGATCGAGGGAAAAGTTTCCTGTGGTTTACCCTAACTACACCCCTCATAATTTTGTATATTTCAATCAACCTACTGAAAAATTTCCATTTTCCATCCCATTATAACAAGTGTTTTTTTTCCTCATGATTCCAAACATCGAAGTTCCATTTTTCTACTAATATCACAATTTGCTTATTCTCATAGTTTATGAAATATTTAAAAGATGGTACAATAACAAACCCTTTGCATACATTTTATAATATGATACTCTGATGTCAGAAGGTAGGAAGAAAAAGAAATAGTCACCTGAAGGTTCAGTCTTATCCAAAATCCCTATCAAATTTTACTACTTTTGTAGGAGTTCCCATTTTTCCACATTTTAAAGATTTCAAGTCCACTTCTAAAAATAAATAAATAAACCATTCTGCACAAAAGGCAGGTTCAGGTATTTATATCATGCCAAGAACACTCCTACTGAAAAATGATAGGAGAGTGGACGTATATAGCTACATTTCAGACATGGCTTTAATTCCAATTAAAGAGCAAAGCAACTCACAAACATATAATAATAAAGATATTACATTATATTAACTCATTTATAGTTTAAAGTGCTATTGACTATGAGACTGTTGGTTGTAATAATTAAAAAGTGAAACAAAAAAAACATACTGCTTTATTTGCTTGATCATATTATTTTGGTCAATCAAATGTTCTTCATATGATAACCTTTTCATTCCCAGAATCCTCCTTGTGAACCACCTCTGTACCCTATCCAATGCCAGCACAACTTTACTTCGATGAGGAACCCAAAACTGTTCACAATACTCAAGGTGCAGCCTCACGAGTGCCTTATAAAGCCTCAGCATCACATCCCTGATCTTGTATTCGAGACTTCTTGAAATAAATGCTAACATTGCATCTACCTTCCTCACCACTGACTCTACTTGCAAGTTTACCTTTAGGGTATTCTGCACAAGGATTCCCAAGCCTCTTTGCATCTCAGATTTTTTTAATTTTCTCCCCATTTAGAAAACAGCCTGTACATTTATTTCTACTACCAAAGTGCATGAACATGCATTTTCCAACATTGTATTTCATTTGCTACTTCCTTGCTCATTCTCCTAATCTGTCTAAATCCTTCTGCAGCCTACCTGTTTCCTCTACATTACCTACTTCCTCCACTAATCTTCATATCATCTGCAAACTTGACAACAAAGCCATCTATTCCATCATCTAAATCATTGATATATAGCATAAAAAGAAGTGGTCCCAATACCAACCACTGCAGAACACCACTAGTTACTGGCAGTCAGCCAGACAAGTATCTTATTATTTCCACTCGCTGCCTCCTACCAATCAGCCAATGCTCTAACCATGCTAGTAACTTACCTGTAATACCATGTGTTCTTAACTTGGTAAGCAGCCTCATGTGTGGCACCTTGTCAAAGGCTTCTGAAAGTCCAAATATACAACATCCACTGTATCTCCTTTATCCATCCTACTTGTATTCTCCTCAAACAATTCCAATAGATTAGTCAGGCAAGATTTTCCCTTAAGTAAAGCATGCTGACTTTGTCCTATCTTGTCCTGGGCCAGCAAGTACTCCATAACCTCATCCTTAAAAATTGACTCCAACATCTTCCCAACCACTGAGATCAGGCTAACTGATCTATAATTTCCTTTCTGGTGTCTTCTTCCTTTCTTAAAGAGAGCAGTGCATTTGCAATTTTCCAGTCCTCTGGCACCATGCCAGAGTCCAATGATTTTTGAAAGATCATTGCTAATGCCTCCACAATTTCTAATGTTACCTCCTTTAGAACTCTAGGGTGCAGTTCATCTGGTCGAAGTGACTTATATATCCTTAGGTCTTTCAGCTTTTTGAGCACCTCTCCCTTGTAACAGTAACTGCATTCACTTCTCTTCACACACTACAACACCTGGCACACTGCTCATGTCTTCCAGTGAAGACTGATCCAAAATATTCATTTAGTTCTTCTGCCCTCTCCTTGTCCCTCATTATTATTTCTCTGTCCTCATTTTCTAGTGGACTTATATTCTCTTCCAACTCTCTTTTATTTTTTACATACTTGAAAAAGCTTTTACCATCCACTTAGATATTGTTTGTTAGCTTGCTTTCATATTTCATCTTTCCCCCCTAATGATTATTTTAGTTGCTCTCCGTAGGTTTTCAAAAGTTTCCCAATCCTCTGTTTCCTGCTAACTTTTGCTTTGTTTTATGCCCTCTCTTTTGCTTTTTACATTAGTTTCGACTTCCCTTATCAGCCATGGTTGTACTATTTTGCAATTGGTGTACTACTTCATTTTTGGAATACATCTATTCCGCACGATCCTCATTTTTCACAGAAACTCACACCATTGCTGCTCTGCTGTCATCCCTGCCAGCAACTCCTTCCACTTTGGCCAATTCATCTGATGAAGTGTCCTGGTACCACTGGCATTGCCCATGGGCTTATCTCAACTTTGGAAAGAATTCCTTTTGCTTCCATGCGATATAGCTCACCGGCTACTTTATCACATTTACATTTAATACTATGTGTTTGAGTCTTCCAATGCCATCCTTCAACACTGCTGTGGCAACATTCAGCACCAGTATTAATCTCTTTTCAGTTGACTCTATTGCAGGGAATGTGGCATGCAAATAGTGGATGGATCTCTAATCAAGTTGTAGCTGTCTCAGCTAATCACGTCCCCACTATCCTGGCTCACCTGTCTTTACCATATACAAGCCCTGTGTGGTTTGTTAGTTGTTGTATTTCACTGTTACAAATGTCATTCACCCAGGAGTCAACTTTTGTCCAATGTAAGTTCTTAGTTGGATATCTGCAGGCTACAGTTCAGTAGTTTTGAAATGCCATTCAAACTCATTTTGTGGAATAACTGAAACACCCAAGTCAGTGTCCAATTCCATTTTATTTAATTTGCCATTCACTTCTGGTGCTTTTCTATTGTTAGTTTTCACATTACATCTTAAGCCTACCTTGTCCTGTATGACTCTCATCATTATCAAATTATTCATGAACAGCATGCAGATTTGTGCTCTTTTTGAAACTGCAACTCAACATTTTATCTTTTTCTCTTTCCTGTGCAATCCAATTATTTTTGTCTGCCCAGCATACTCTTTGTATGTGTCCTTGCAGTTTCTGCAAGTTTCACCTTTAAACCTGCATTGGTATGGTGTATGTGAGCCCCTCCCACAACAGTAATACAATTTGCTATCTAGGCAGGTTTCTGTTTAATAGTTGCCATTTTGTTCATGATCACTTTTATTCCCGATTGCAACTCAATTGCATCTCTGTCTGCTGTTTCCTTTGATACAGCGATTTCAACTGCTCTTTTAAATGTGAGCTCTGATTCAATTAGGAGCCATTTCTGAATGCTTTATTGTAAGATTCTACAAACTGAACACTCTCTCAGTTCATCATTAAGCCCATTAATGAACTGATAATGCTCAGACAAGTTCTTCACTTCAGCAATGTAAACTGAAATGGACTTCCTTTTGATTTCACTAAGCTAAAGCATTCTTCAATCAACAATCATTTCAGTTCTAAAGGTTCCTGCATTACGCTCAAGATAGCAACAAAGCTAATTTCTGGGGAAAAGCAGTCAAAGTCTTCCACCAATTGCAATCAGCAAAACTGGCACTCATTTCTCATGGGCTCTTTCATTTGATTCAAAATACTGCTTAATCTGTTCAGTACACATCACCCAGTTAACTTCTGTGCAATCATACACATCTATCTTTCCGATGTAGTCAGCCATTTCTACTTTTTAAAAGTTTATTATTATTATCATTGCTACTCCCTGTTCATAAAACTGTGAATTTCATCTATTTTCTGCCTTTGTTTTTTACACAACTTTTTCTCTCTTCTTGCAAAGGAAGTGTGCTGTGCTTTTTTTAAACTCGAATGTCTCACTGTGCTTCAACAGGTAGGTAGTCATCTCGAGTTTGTTTTGAAACTTTCTTGAAACCACTGTTATGTTTTGTAACTCCAAAACATAAAACTAATCAAAAGAAAAGCACTGAGCCAGGGATAAATCATGTACATTCTTCATGTTACTTTTAGTGAAACACATGCCTGTGATGTGCTAGTGTAATGATGAATGTTATTTATGCACTTTTACATATAACCCCCAATCAATTATATAAACAAAGAATGCTCAATCAAACGATATGTTTACAGTATTACTTTGATATTACTGTAATATTAAATACACAAAACTAACGACCTTCTGGTTGAAAAAAAATCTTATTCAAGTACATTTTAAACCTATTTCTCATTAACCTAAGCTTATACCCTTTGATTTTAGACACATCTACTACAGTGAAAGGTTTCCAATATATGCCCTGTCTTTACCCATAATTTAATTGAAAATAGATTCAGCAAGTTGGGCCTATAGTTATTGAACTTTAGAAGAATAAGAGGTAATTAAATTAAAACATCAAGGATCTGGAAGGAAATTGGCTGGGTGAATTCTGAGATGTTTCCCTTATCAAGCACAAAATGGCATAACTTCACGTTAAAGCAATTATGCATTTCAGATGGTGGTAAAAAAGAATTTCTTCTCAGAGGGTAATGAATCTTTGGAATTCTCTACCCCACATGGTGTGGAAGTGGGCTCATTGAACATATTCAAAGATGGAGATTGCCAGACATTTAGACAAGAAGTGAGTCAGTCAGCAATACTAGGAAAGTGATGCTAAGGTCAAGATCAGATCAACCACGTTCTTCTTGAATAGTGAGGCTGGTTTGAGGGTTTATTGGTCTACCTTTAGCTCTTATGTTCTCTACAAACCAGAAAAACAGCAATATTTGTGCACCAGATGTTGTGTTAATTGAAACAGCTGTTAACATATTATACATAATCTATAATTCATATTGTAAATATATATATTTCAGCTCCAGGTCCTTCTAAGATAACTTTTAGTTTCCAGAGTGATAGTTTGCAAAAATGAATGATTCATTTGTCAAAGGATAGCTGAATCAGTAGAACATCTACAGTACTTCTTACTTCATGAACGCAACTAAAGTGCTAGATCTGTCTGAAATTCAACTAGCCCGCAGTTGCTGCAACAGAGACATTATTTTGTACCTGTGTTACCAGACCATGAGATGAAGACTGGTACCACAGGGTGGAACTCACACAAATACTGTACACTTCAAAAAAGAGCAACTGCTGTTAACCAAATAAGCAGCACCATTGAGAATGACTGGTTTGTTACCCAGGTCTGAGATTATCTTGCCCTCCTACCAAATGAAACACATTCCTACAGTGGAGAAACAATGTTCCCTAAGTGTACCATTATTTAAAATATTTTAGCACTTGGTAATAGAACTTGTTAACTAATCATGCCAGAGATTAGTGTTTAAGAATTTACGGTTACTACCTCTCCAACCACTTGTTTAAAGAAGTACATTTGTAGATGAAGAACATGGTCAGGACGAATGTAACTTTGTGTGTGTTATTCTTAATTAAATTATTAAGGAAGCAGGGTTATTATCCCCAGAATAGTAATTTCACCATGCCTGCAGTCATCTCATCACCCTAACTCGTATTTCACTTGAAACAATACAACAGATACAGCCTTAACATCAGGGTTTTACCTTACACATCATACTTTCTGAAGATTTGTAATCTATAGTCCTCTGCTAATGGAGTTGGAGTCTCTACTCAGCCACTTGACACATTACTAATATACATGTTGAAAAGCTTTTAGAAGAAAAATAGGAGAGAAACTGGTTTTCTACCTTTTAATTAGGTAGCACTGTAAAGTACTTCACATTCTGATCTATCACACAAGGAAAAGGACCCTCCCCCCACCCAACAAATGGCATTTTAAATACAGTGGCTGTGGAAACCAGCAATAATGATTTAACTATATTAAGATTGCACAAGATAAGTGCAATTTCATACAGTTAAGACCATGTCCAATGTGGGTTTGATGTATTTTAAAAGGCAAAAACAGAATATGAATATATTATTTTGTTCTCAGACTTCAACAGATTGACTTGTCCTAGAATTATCACTGCAGGCCATTTGAAAGATAAGTAAATGGATAGTTAGATGGTGCAAATCTTTCATTGTGTATCTTCATCCCAGCTATGCAGAAGCAGATTATAAATGTTCAGATAGGTGCAGCTGTAAAGTTGCTCAACTGATTTGATTTAAAGCTCTCAAATTCTGTTTTAAAAAAACAGGCCAACAAGGAATAGGGAGAATCTGTGTCACCCTCTCCCCTTTCTTGATCCCTCTGTCTCCATCTCTAGAGATCGACTGTCTACTGACTCTCACAACTATCTTGATAATACCTCTTCCCATTGTAAAAATAGTACTACCATCTCTCAGTTCCTCTGTCTCCATCACATCTGTTCTCAGGATGAGACCTTCCATTCCCAAACATCTGTGATGTCCTCCTTCTCCAGAGAATGGGATTTCCTTTCCTCTACTATTGAGGCTTCCCTTACCCACATCTCCTCCATGTCCCAGACATTTCCCTTCACCAAATCTTTGCGCTGCTACAATTGTGATAGAATCCCCTTGTCCTTACCTACCACCCCACGGGCCTCTGCATCCAGCACATCATTCACCATAGCTTCCACTATCTTCAACAGGATCTTACTACCAACCCTCTGCTTTCCATGGGGATCACTCTCTGTTATTCTCTTGTCCATTCATCCTCTCCACTTATCTCCCTCCTGCAACATATACTTACAAGTGGGGCAAGTGCTATACTTGCCCATTCACCTCCTCCCTCACCACAATTCAGGGCCCCAAACAGTTCTTCCAGATGAGGCAACACTTAGAAGTCTGTCGGGGTCACCTATTGTATCTGCCGCTTGCATATGGACACTTCTACATCAGTGAGACTTGGGGGATCAATTTGTTGAACATCTTCACTCCATCCACAACAGACAAAATTCCCTAGAACCCACACATTTTAATCTACTCCCCATTCCCATTTCAACATGTCAGTCCATGGCCTCCTGTACTGCCACAAAGATGCCACTCATAGGTCAGCGGAACAACATCTCATATTCCATCTGGGCAGCCTCCAACCTGATGGGATGAACATCAATTTCTCCAACTTGCGATAATTTCTCCTCCCTCCCCCCTTCTGTCCTTTTCCATTCACATTTTGATTCTCTTCTTACCTCTTCCCTTCACCTGCCTATCACCTCCAACTGGTTCCGCTCCTCTTTCCCTTTCTGGCATAGTCCACTATTCTGTCCTATCAGATTCTAGCTTCTCCATCTATCACCTGCCAGTTTGTATTCTTTCCCTTTCCCCACCTTATTATTCTAGCTTCCCCCTTCTTTCCCAGTCCAGATTACGGGTCTCGGCCTGAAATGCCAACAATTTATTTCCCTCTATAGATGCTGTCTGACCTGCTGAGTTTCTCCAGCATTTTGTGTTGTTACTCTTGACTTACAGCATCTGCAGAATCTCTTGGGTTTAGGCAGAATCTAATAACGTATTTCTCTTTCAGAACATCAAATCTGTGATCTAATTCTAAAGGCAGAGAATAATCCTAGACCCCACCAGAAATAAATGCATATAATGTATCACCAAATAAAGTACATGCATCTGCATTCTTTCTATGATCATAATGTTTTTATTTCATAAGAAAATTTCCCATTTCCTTTGTTATATAGGGACAGGGCAGTTTAAACTTAGAAACAAATCAGGTCTTGACAGCCTTGATAGGACGATTACTACTAGAAGGAAAAGGACAAGATATGTTAAATTAAGATTCCAAATCAAAATATTTACATAAGTGTCCCGCCTCTTTTATCCGTTTTCAAAATATTAATCTATTTGCTGTTTTGGGGCGAACGATTAAACTCAACAGGCTTGCAAAGAATGAACAATATTAAGTGTCATTTAGACAGTGGAGCGCGTTATTGACGGTAGGTTGGTAGATTAAGTGCTTACCTATGCCAATACAGTATATATGTGACCCACCTCTGTGACCACTTTGACGCCACTAAGACAGAAACAGCAGTGCTTCTGTTGACCAGTGATTCCAGAAAACAAACGCAAATTTAAACAGCACAAAGTTGCCGCAAATGAAAGAAGAGATAAAGTGACACAGCATACGAAATCTGTTTGGGATTTGCTTTTGGCACATTTAGATGGAAACGTAATGTAAAGATTTTTACTCCTCATGTATGTGAAGGATGTAAGAAATGAAGTCAATTCAATTCATCCCACCTCCTCTACAAACTGATTATCAAGTGTTGACGCTTATTGTGTACATCGTCTGTGGTACATCCCCCTGTAAGCAAGAAACAAGCAAATATCGGGTCCAACACAATTGATGTCAAATCTGAATTATTAGAGAATAGATCAATTCATACAGATTAATAAATATAGTTAAGTTTTAAACCTACAACACAGAGGGACTAAAGTATTTTGATAGTGTTAATTAAGGAATTGAAATCGATCTTACCTGTGAAAAAGTAGGTTGAGGATTTAATCCGAACATGTTCTCACCACATTTTACCATAGTTAAAAGAAAAATAGCCCAAAGGGAGATCTTTCATTGCAGATGTCGAAGAGTAAGCGGCAGACCCGATTATTAATACAAAGCAGTCAGGTTCTCTTTACAAGCGTTTCAAGCACGGAGGAGAAAAGCTTCTGCTGACCTCCCAAGTCAGCAGGAGGTGAGAGAGGAGAAGAGAAAGAGAGAGAGAGAGAGAGAGAGAGAGAGAGAGAGAGAGAGAGAGAGAGAGAGAGAGAGAGAGAGAGAGAGAGAGAGAGAGAGAAGAGAGAGAGAGAGAGAGAGAGAGAGAGAGAGAGAGAGAGAGAGAGAGAGAGAGAGAGAGAGAGAGAGAGAGAGAGAGAGAGAGAGAGAGAGAGAGAGAGAGAGAGAGAGACGAGAGGAGAGAGAGAGAGAGAGAGAGAGAGAAAGAAGAGAGAGAAGAGAGAGTGAGAAGGGAGAGAGAGAGTGGGGGGAGACGAACAGAGAGAAAGGGTGATAAACAAAGACAATAAGGAACGGAATGATTTGAGGTCAAGCGGCGACATAAAAGGGTTGCCGTTCACGTTGGTTCACCGTGATAATAATACGGGAAAGTAATGGTCCCGGGTACAGACTCCAGGGTGGGAATATGGTAGGCGGGGGTGTCTGTTTTCAAACTCCGGGAGACATCAAACTACTGAAGGAGCCCCTGCTGGCCAAGAGCCAGAAAGGAAACCATATATAATGAACCCGATCTTTCTCCATAAGATTTCAGTCTATTTAGCTGCAGGTCAGATTCATAACTACACGGGAGCTGGATTTCAGCAGAGACATGTGTATATTCATTCCCGCTCTTCCCTCTTTAGTCAGCTCCAGTCAGGGGGGCACTACTTGACAAAGTGAAGACAGCAACACCTTTCTGGCTCCAAATGGCTTCGGGCAGTATATAAATACGCTGCTCGGGTTACACATGACGCTGCTTCAGCGGCCCCAAGCAATCTTTGTGCTAGTGTGTTGCTGGCAGAGTGACAAGTGGGATCGCTCTTTCGCTCTCAGAGAGACGGTGGGAGGCGCGCCTGCACACACTCACACACGAAGTTAGAAGTAACTGCTGACAGCGCAGCTGACATATCTTGCTTTGCCGACAAACTTAACCGAGCCAAATCCTTACCAATAGATCCAACTTGCTGTCAATTTCCACTTTTGCAACCCTCAACATACCCTTATTCCAGCATCCCACATGATTTTGGGAAACCGTTTTATAACATAAATGTCATTATTTCGCAGTTACCCGTTTCTTCTCCACACACACACACACACACACACACACACACACACACACACACACACACACACACACACACACACACACACACACACACACACACACACACACACACACACACACACACACACACACACACACACACACACCCTTTCTTTCGTCCTCACTGTCTGACAGCTTCACTCAAAGATTACGAATAAACCAGTTTGCCGGAGCCCCGAGCCGGTGACCCTGTGAAAGCAGATTTCAGAGACAGCAGGTAATGAGGTGATCCATAGAGCCCCCCTGGAGTCGCATACAATCAAAGCACTGTGATTTACAACAAGGGGAGTCAGCAGACTCCTAGGAAACCGCGAGGGAAACACTGGGCAGATGTCCAAGTCTCTTTATAACCATTGGATTTACTCTTCTCCTCAGATACTGTAGTAATTCTCCGACCAAGGGAAAACAGTCAACTGCTGCATGATCTCTTTCACTTTCTCACTTACCCCTCTCTCGCAATTGTTATATAGCATGACTTCATCTACAAGCTGTATTAAGGCAAGTTTTTACCTCTGTGGCCATTTGCTCCTGACAGCAGGTTTCATTGCATGGACAATATATCTAGCGGTTCTTAAATCAGGGCTGCTATAAAAATATATTCTGAAAAATCAAGTCATGCACTTTTTAAAAATGGTTTTGCACAGACATCATTCACTTTTATTCATCTCGCTAAATACTGGCTTCCAATCGTTCCTATTTTTCAAACGTAACCCAATGCAAACCATTCACTTCCTCATTTTTAAGAAAGCATAGAATGAGAATATTGTTCTTCCTTCTGTAATCTGCCAAAACCAGAATATATTGTGCTTGATCCATCTCAGATATAATGCAAATTAAAAGCAAAACAATTCCAGTTATTGAGAATCTAGAAGAAAATGTTGGTAAAATTAATTTGATTATGAACACCGTCCCACTTGAGTGTATTAAGGGTTTTCTTAAGAGCTGCTTACAGATCAGTGGAATGGTTTCAGGTCGAATTCTCAAAGTTTTAGTATGGTCCAGACTAATTTCCTGACTTGGCTGGCACACATCATCTTAATGTGGATGTAGATCATGTAACATATGATCCCAGAAATTGTTGCTTCATTTTGAAAATGGATCATTGGAAAGGTTACTGATGGTAATATTTTGAGCTAATATCCATTCAGCCATTAAATATGAATCCTGGGATCCTATACTAAAATATGAGTCCTAGGATCTTATCCTTGCCTGAGAGGCCCTGTTACTCGATTATCTCCCTTCATTATGATTATCTTCACCTCATATTCATTACATTGGAGCAATTATTATTTCCTTTACTGAAAACTATCAACTATCGTCATTTTTACAGAGGGAAAACGATGGCTATATCCTACCAAAGTTAATTTTGACAGTCAAACTCATCATAATGTCAATAGCCCTTAAAAGCATTGAAGCCATCAACAGATTATTATTATTATTATTAAGAATACAATCTTTAAATATTTTGCATTCTAATGGATTAGGGAACTGCTAAAATCCATGTTGTCCAGGGTGTCAAAGATCTTTAATGAGTTCTGTCCATCTCTTACATAAGTACACCAAATACCTTGCCTTAATGTTGAACTCATAACTTGTAGAGCAAGATCTTAATATGTACATCATTGGATATATAACTGTTTCCTACAATGTTAAATGACTGATCAATCATACGCTCACATCTTTCCTAAACTAAATGCACATAGAATAATTACTGAACACTTTATTTAAATAGTACATTATTATGTTTAGCTAATTTATGGAAAAAATATACGACCTATAAACCAAATGGAGCTATCTGGCTAATACACTTAGTAGCTTCCTTTTCAGGATTTGTCATCTCCTTACATGCAATCAAGAAAGCCAAGGTAATATGATGAATTAAGAAATAAGAAATTGCTGGTATTAACAACCTCAGTAGTGTAGTGGTTAGCATAACACTATTACAGCTTGTGGTGCTAGAGTTCAGAGTTCAATCCCAGTGTCCCCTGCAAGGAGTTTGCATGTCCTCCCTGGGGAATGCGTGGCTTTTTCCTGGATGCTCCAATCTCCTCCCACAGTCCAAAGACATACTAGGTAAGTTAATTGGTCATTGTACATTGTCCTGTGTTTCGGTTCGGGTTAAATTGGAGTTGTTGGGGGTTTGCTGGGTGGTGTGGTTCTAAGGGCTGGAAGAGGCTATTCTGTACTGTATTGCTTCACAAATAAATAAAAGGCAACATTGTTATATTTTTATTTCTCGTACTTGCATTCACTATGAAGCAGGAACACAGTTTTTCTTCTTAAGTATGCATTTTTCGTGGTTGTGCTAAAAAGAAGAAAAACTATCTCCTTTCATTGGGTCTCTGGTATCTTCCATTTTACCATCTTATTCTGGAATTTAAATACTAAGATGCATACCACGTATTATAATTTTATGTGCAAGCCATTATTACCTAACATTAGTTTCATTAATCTTGCCCTACTGGAAAACTCTTTGCTCTACATTTATAGGTTATTTGTTGTAACATTTGTAAACTTAGAATGTTATTGCCTTATACTGTAGGAGTGTTCACCTTTCTTGAAAGTAGATAAAAGATATTTTTTTATGTCACTTTGCAAATGATATGAAATTGGGGTCAGGATGGGGATGGGGTCAGATGGAAATGAAATGTGAGCTGTGAGAAGGATGCAAAGATGCTTTATTGTAATTTAGACTTGCTGGGAGAATGGGCAATTGAATGCCAATTCCATTCTAATGTGGATATAAGTGAAGTTATCTAGCTTGGTTCTAAATGCAGAAAGACATTATTATGGAATGGTGAGGCGACAGGTTGTGAAAGGGAGAATTGCAACAAGATCTAGATGTCTTCGTGCGTTGGTTGCTAAAGTGTTCACAAGGGAAGACAAATAGTATGTTGGCCTTCATTTCAAGACCATTTGAGTATAGACCCAACTATATATGACTTTCGTAAGACCCAATCTGATGCTTTGAGATAAGTTTTGATCTTATTTGAGAAATTATGTTTTGTCTATGGAGGGGTTACAGTAAATAATTAACAAACAGGTTCGTGGGATGGCAGGACTGACGTATGGAGACAGAATGTGTTGCTTAGGTCTACTTTCACTGGAGTTAAGGAAAATTAGATGGAATTTCATTAAAAAAACCTATAAAATTTAAACATTACTAGAAAGACGAGGTGCTGAGAGGAGATTCCTGATGACCAGTATCAGGAGTCATACTCTTAGGATACAGGCATGCAGGATACAAGGTGGTGCATTTGTGGAATTTATTACCACAGGCAGCTGTGGAGGCTAGATCTTGGGTGTATTTTAGGCAGAGCTTGATTGGTTCTTGATTGGGGATGGCATTAAAGCTTATGGGGAGAAGGCTGGGGAGTGGGACTAAGGAGGGGAGAAGAGGAACAGCCATGATTGAATGGTGGAGCGGACTCAACTGGCCAAATTGCCTAATCCTGCCATGTCTTATAATCTTATGGTATGTCATATAGAACCAAGCTAAAGAGATTTTTTTCGATCAGAGGGTGGTGAACCACTGAACTTCTCTAGCAAAGAAGTAAATACTGTACATTCAAGGTGAGGTAGATATTTTACTTAATGTTAAAAGGATCAAGGGGCATGATGAGAAAGTGGGAACAGGGTACTTACTGTCTGCCATGATCATATTAAGTGCTGGGGCAGCCTTTAGATGCTGTTATAACTTGATGAGCTTTCTAAATATTCTCATAAAAGTCAGTAACTTTAGGCCTGAAAAAAGGCTGTGTTTATAGAAATATTTTAAATGAATCATTTTCTAAAAGACTGTAAATAATCAAGCATGAATAGTTGGCACAATTAATATGACAGTTTTGATACTTCATTCAACCCATCTCCCATTTTCCTCGTCCAAATCTTTCAGTGTAAATCTCCCCTCATTTTTCCATCACATATGTGTCTAGCCTCCCTTTTAATATATTCATACTACTTTCTTCAGTCACTCTCCATGATAATATTCTCACCACTCTTTAGCTAAAGAACCATGGCTGTAGTTATACAGCACTGGATGTTATGATTGTGGTCTTAAAATAATGAAATTCATATTGCCATAGAATTGTACAACACAAGGAAAGGTCTTTTAGCCTGCCACGTACTTGCCAACCTTTATATCCACCTCTACTTATCCCAGTGCCCTGATGCATCTTTCTATGCATTGCTTATTTAACTACCTGTCTAAATACAGTGGTGCTAGAAAGTTGTCGAATTTTCTCTATTTCTGCATAAATATGACCTAAAATGTGATCAGATCTTCACGTAAGTCCTAAAACTAGATAAAGAAAATCCAATTAAGTAAATAACATAAAACATTACACTTGTTCATTTATTTATTGAGAAAAGTTATCCAATATTATGTGTATTTTTGGAAAAAGTATGTGAACCTCTGGGGCAAAGCCTTCTACAAATGCTACTTGGATTCAGGTGTTCCAATCAATGAGATGAGATTGGAGGTGTGGATTGTAGAGGTGCCTTGCCCTATAAAAAAGACACACGAAGTCAGGTTTACTTACAGAGCCAGCTCTTCTCAAGAAAGATATATTTATGTGCACCATGCCTCGATCAAAACAACTTTCAGAGGACCTTAGAAGAAGAATTGTAGAGATGAATGAAGCTGGAAAAGGCTACAAAAGCATTTCTAAAGACCTGAGTGTTCATCAGTCCACAGTAGGAGAAATTGTCTAAATATGGAGGAAACTCAGTACTGTTGCTACTCTCCCTAGGAATCAGAATCAGAATTATCATCAGCATGTGATGTGAAATTTGTTAACTTAGCAGCAGCAGTTCAATGCAACACATAACATAGCGGAGAGAGAAAAATAAATAAATAAGACATTATAATTAATAAACAAGTAAATCAATTACATCTATTGAATAGATTATTAAAAAATGTGGAAACACAGAAATACTGTATATTAAAAAAGTGAGGTAGTGACCAAAGCTTCAAAGTCCATTTAGGAATTGGATGGCAGAGGGGAAGAAGCTGTTCCTGAATCGCTGAGTGTGTGCCTTCAGGCTTCTGTATCTCCTACTTGATGGTAACAGTGAGAAAAGTGCATGCCCTGGGTGCTGGACGTCTTTAATAATGGACGCTGCCTTTCTGAGACACTGCTTCCTAAAGATATTCTGGGTACTTTGCATCCTGCAAAGATCCCACCAAGAGCACAATGTGCAATGCTGATGGAAGTGAAAAAGAACCCAAGGGTAACAGCAAAAGACTGGCAGAAGTCTCTAGAACTTGCTAAAATCTCTGTTCATGTGTCCACTATAAGAAAAACACTGAACAAGAATTGTGTTCATGGAGGGACGCCACAGAAGAAACCACTGCTCTCCAAAAAAAATATTGCTGCACGTCTCAAGTTTGCAAAAGACCTCTTGGATGTTCTACAATGTTCTGTGGACAGATGAGACAAAAGTTGAACTTTTTGGCAGAAATGCACATAGCTATGTTCGGAGGAAAAAGGACACTGCACACTAACACCAAAAACTCATCCCAACAGTGAAGCATGGTGGAAGGTGCATCATGGTTTGGGGCTGCTTTGCTGCCTCAGGGTCTGGACAGCTTGTAATCATTGAGGGAAGAATGAATTCAAAATTGTATCAAAACATTTTACAAGAGAATGTCAGGGTAACAGTCCGTCACCTGAAGCTTAATAGAAGTTCAATTATGCAACAAGACAATGGTCCGAAAGACATGAGTAAGTCAACAACAGAATGGTTTAAAAAGAACATTCATATTTTGGAATGGCTGAGTCAAAATCCTGACCTTAATCCTATAGAAATATTGTGGCATGACCTGAAGAGAGGCTGTTCATGCAAGGTACCCCAGAAATACTGATGAACTGAAAAAGTTTTGTATGGAGGAGTGGTTTAAAATTTCTCCAAGCTGACATGCAGGACTGATCAACAGTTACCAGAAATGTTTGGTTGAAGTTATTGCTGTTCAGGGGGTGGGGGGGGGGGGTCACACCAGTTACTGAAAGCAAAGGTTCACATACTTCTTACATGCATGTAATATTCGATTGTTTTTCTCAATACGTTTTTCGCCCACTGTAAATATCTGATTCTACCAGCTCTTCCTTTAGTGAGTTCTACCTACCAGTCTTTTCTCTTAGTGTGTCGCACCAGACAGTCAGCCATTCTTGTCTGGCGTGTGGTGTCAGGTCTGGTCTCCTTTCGGATTAACTGGGTCACGATATAAACGTTCCTGACTCGACCCTCGATACTAAAAAAAATACCTACCAGTCATTCTCTATATTAAAGACATCCCTTCAAATCTCCCTAAAACTTCTTCCTCTTACCTCAAACCTAAGCCATTTTGCTTTTGATGCCCCTACCATTAGAGAACAATTATGACCATCTTTCGCATCTATATCTCTTATAATTCTATATACAGTACCTCTATCCGATCAGTCCTCAGCTCCTTCATTCCAAGGAAAACAAGTGCAGTGTATCGAATCTTTCCCCATGAATGAAGTTCTCTAATCTAGGCAACATACTGGTGAATTTATGCACTCCACCTTGCCTAATACAACCATCTTAGTCACCTCCTCAAAATACTCAGTTAAATTTGTGAGATAGGATTTCCCTGGCACAAAGCTATGATGACTATTTCTGATCAGCGCCTGCTTATCCATATTTACTGTACATATATCTATCCATTAGGATTTTCTTCAACTACTTCCCACTACTAACTCATGAAGACATAAAGGAAATGCTTTGGAACATGCTGAATCTGGATGCATTTTGATTACTTATCTTTAACACCAATTTATTATCAAGACATAACAACTTCCTATCCCCGTTATACATTTAACTAGCATTCTTTATCTTCAATTCTGTTTATTGCACGGATAATTTATCAGTCTCATTTTTATTTTGATTTGTTTTTACCATTCTTCATGTTATCAAAATGTTCTGACTGTTCAGTGGAACTTAATGGGTTGGGGCTTATTTTATTCCTGGCAGACATTTAGTCTGCATCACTCAACGTTGCAACTGTGAATCAAAATAATAGGGTATCCAAGCAGCATACAAAACAGTGAACTATGTCCTGTTTTTATCAGATAGACTGGTGTAGGGGCTGCTATGGCCTAGTGAGCTGATTAATTATTCAAATGTCAGTCAGTAACTTTGCAAGGGCAGGATGTGTGTTATCAGCCTTGCACTTGGGAGTCTATCCATTCTGTGTCAACTGCTCAGCCAGAGCGTGCAGCACAGAAAATGTGTAGTGGATTTCTCATAGGATGGACCACCCCCAGCATTACTCATTAAATAAATCTACAGATAGCAAAATAATATTTTTTAAACAGGATTAATATTACTTCTAATTAAAAGCAGGTTTGTGCTTGCAAATTTATAAAAATCTGCACAAGGATTTTTTCACAATTGTTTTTACCTTTTCCTGATCTCTCACATTAAATTTTTACAGTCGGCAAAATTGCTGAACCCTAAACTGCTGGGGCAATGACATTCACGTACTTTTTTGTTATTATGAAAGGCTGGCTATCCATTGAATTTTTGTATGTTTTGCTCAGATGCAGATATACAATGCTTCTTGCTTATATACAACTTCAAAGATGGTTATATCACCCTTCTATGTGTGAACATGTCAGCCGAAGTAGCTATTTTGGAAGAGGGCAAATCATCAGGTCTTACATGATTAAAGGCTGTCAGTTTCATTGGTTAACTATAGTCAATTTCTGAAATGACCAATGATTCTGAACGTAAGAAATTATTTGTCTAGTTATCTCTAAACAGGATTGTTGCAGAATAGAACATTTCAATATATATACTATCCCTGCTTTCCAATATTCCTAACTGAACTTTGGTGTCAATTTTAATGTTGTTTGGTAGTAAGTTTAGTCTAATTTGAGAGACGAGTACTTCCATAACAATGGATTACAGGTGCTAAATCAGCATCCTGAAACAGATTGCTGGCTATATAATAGTAAACTGTAACACTACCAGACACCAACTCTTCCACTTTTTGGTAGATATGTAAGTGAGAATACTGGGGAACCTGTATGATATATATACTCCTCAGTGACTATATCTATTTGGTCAGAAAATCTGTAAGATTGCCTTTTAGGAGATGCCTGTACTTAAATCTCTGGCATCCTTATCTATCTGCATAAGCATATAGGAGAGGAACTACACTTTAAATCAGATTTATTGTCCTTTTTTCCTGTTATATCTGTGACACATCTGTTTTAAATAAAATATATGAGTCAATTATAATCCAGAGCAGATTTCAGGCTGGCAGAGCATGATGCACACAAAATGTACTTACTCCACCAGGCATAAAGCCCAGCACATTAGCAGTTAGCGTGGTGGCATTATAGCTCAGGACGTCAGAGTTCAGAGTTCAATTACTGCATCCTCTTTAAAACAGCTTGTACATTTATCCCATGTGTGCATAGATTTCCTCTGGGTGCTCTGATTTCCTCCCGCAGTCCAAAGACGTACCAATCAGTAGGTTAATCAGTCATTGTATATAAAAGTTCAAAGAAAATTTGTTATCAAAGTACATATATGTCACCAAATACAAACCTGAGATTCATTTTCTTATGAGCATTTACAGTAAATACATGAAAACAATACAATCAATGAAAGATTGCAGCTAACAGGAAACACAGCCGACCAATGTGCAAATGACAACATACTGTGCAAGTACAAAAATAAATTTAAAAAAACAATAAATATTGAGAATATGAGATGAAGTGTCCTTGAAAGTGAGTCCAAAGGTTGTGTTTCAACATCCTGATGGCTGAGTGGTAGTAACTGTTCCTGAACTTTATGACGTGGGTCCTAAGGCTCTTGTACCTCCTTCCTAATTGCAGCAGTGAGAAGACAGCATGGCCTGGATGGTGGGGGGCCCTGATGATGGATGCTGTGTTCCTGCCGTAGCGTTCCATGTGGATGAGCTTATAGAACATAGAAAATTTACAGCACATGACAGGCCCTTCAGCCCACAATACTGCACCGATCATGTAACCTACTCTAGAAGCTGACTAGAATTTCCCTACTGCACAACCCTCTATTTTTCTAAGCTCCATGTGCCTAACTAGCAGTCTCTTAAAGAATCCTTTTGGTGTGGAGGGGTTTTACCTGTGATGGACTGGGATGTACCCACTACTTTTTGTATTTTCCATTCAAGAACATTGTGCTTCCATACCAGGCCATGATGCAATCAGTCAATATACTCTCCACTGCACATCTGTAGAAGATTGTCAAAGTTTTAGATGACATGCTGTATCCTCGCAAGTTTCTAAGAAGGCAGAAGCCATGCTGTGCTTTCTTTGTAGTGGCACTATGTGCCAGACACAGCACAGATCCTCTGAAATGATAACACCAAGGTATTTAAATTGCTGATCCTTTGATGAGAACTGGATCATCATGCTATGATTCGGCTAAGGTTAAGTAGGTGGATTGCTAGGTGGTGATTCATTGGACTGGAAGAGCCTGTTCCATAAGACAAAGGAGCAGAAGTCAGCCATTCGGCCCATCGAGTCTGCTCCGCCATTTCATCATGAGCTGATCCAATCTCCCCTTTAGTCCCATTCCCCTGCCTTCTCACCATAACCTTTGATGCCCTGATTCACCACCCTCTGGCTAAAATATTTTTTTCGCATCTCTGTTCTGAATGGGCGCTGCAATCCTCAAGTCATGTCCTCTCGTACTAGACTCCCCCACCATGGGAAACAACTTTGCCACATCCACTCTGTCCATGCCTTTCAACATTCGAAATGTTTCTATGAGGTCCCCCCTCATTCTTCTAAACTCCAAGGAGTACAGTCCAAGAGCGGTCAAGCGTTCCTCATATGTTAACCCTCTCATTCCCGGGATCATTCTAGTGAATCTTCTCTGAACCCTCTCCAACGTCAGCACATCCTTTCTTAAATAAGGAGCCCAAAACTGCACACAGTATTCCAAGTGAGGTCTTAGCAGTGCCTTATAGAGCCTCAACATCACATCCCTGCTCCTATACTCTATTCCTCTAGAAATGAATGCCAACATTGCATTTGCCTTCTTCACCACCGACTCAACCTGGAGGTTAACCTTAAGGGTATCCTGCACAAGGACTCCCAAGTCCCGTTGCATCTCAGAACTTTGAATTCTCTCCCCATTTAAATAATAGTCTGCCCATTTATTTCTACTACCAAAGTGCATAACCGTACTTTCTGACATTGTAATTCATTTGCCACTTCTTTGCCCATTCCCCCAATCTATCCAAGTCTCTCTGCAGACTCTCTGTTTCCTCAGCACTACCAGCCCTTCCACCTATCTTTGTATCATCAGCAAATTTAGCCACAAAGCCATCTTTTCCATAATCCAAATTGTTGATACACAACGTAAAAAGAAGCGGCCCCAACACGGACCCCTGTGGAACACCACTGGTAACCGGCAGCCAACCAGAATGGGATCTCTTTATTCCCACTCTCTGTTTCCTGCCAATCAACCAACGCTCTATCCATGTATGTAACTTTCCCGTAATTCCATGGGCTCTTATCTTGTTTAGCAGCCTCATGTGCGGCACCTTGTTCCACATTGTATCTCTAAATAAATTGATTAAATAAACTCCCAGGGCTCATTAAAATATGATAACCTTGTTTTCCCACCTACAATATATATACCCATGTAATGCAGATAATAGATACAGAGAGAGTGGAAATAAATACTGCTACACCAATTAATTTACAAAAATATAGACAATTAATGAGCAATTGACAAAAACTTTTGACCTTGAAGATTTTCTACCAATTACTATATACTGACAGATCATAAAAATGCAACACATTGCAAAGTATCGTCAAAGTTTTCCCTCCTTTGACTAAAACTCTATTGTCAATCATTTTGCTTAGTCTGTTGGTTGTTGGTTCAAGAGATTAAAAATGCCTTTCATTCAGAATACCATTATCTTTAAATCAGTTTTACTTCTAGCCATTGCAACATCATAAATTAAAAACACTGAATGCCCATTTTTCTTTGTAAATGGTTTTGCACTACATTTAAAATGCCTTCAGCTATTGTCCAAAACAAATACAAGAATTCAAAAAAGCACTTTTATAGGCAAGACAATTCCACCAAGATTATTTCAACAGTAGTTCTCTTTCCTATAACGTTACCAGCAAGAGCACAAAAAGACACTAAAAGACACAAGAGTAGAATCAGGCTATTTGGCCCAGGTAGTCTGCTCCCTCTCATGGATCACGGCTGACCCCTCTCAACCCCATTTTCCTGCCTTCTTCCCATAACTTTTTGCACCCTTAATAATCAAGAACTATCAACCTCCTCTTTAAATATACCCAATAGCTGCAATCACTTTCCAAGATTCACTTGTTCACACATTATTTTGACATGTTCTCAAATAAACATTCTCACACTTTCATCCAGTCAGTACCTCAGAATTTTTGAATGAACACCATATGGAAGATATTAATCGTAGAACTAAATATTTCAAGAAAGCACATCAGCACCTTCTCAGAATAATAGGGATGTCAATAAATATATGTTATCAGTATTGTTCAAACCATAAGAATATTTGAAGGTCTAATTCATTTTCCCAGATTTATCAATATTCAGATAATAATAATAATTTGAAAACCAAACAAGATACAATACAAATAGTTTGATTTCCCAGAAACAGTTTAATTCCTGTTGAATAAAGTTTTCAATTAATGAAAACAACGTGAATGGTCATATCTTTTCATTTTGGATCTTCATAAAATAATCAAATGGTACCCACACCATTTCTATGTTCCTCATCTACAGTACATCAATTTTAAATTGCTTATACCTGTAGTTATATTTCTCCAAATTCCTCCATTGCCTGCATTTTCTGTTCCAATTTTAATTACCTCTCTATATATACAGTCTGGTTCTCTAATTCTAGATCTCTTTCCTTTACCTCTCCTCCGGCACTGCAACTACACTCATTTTGCTATCTCAGACATGAATTCTCAATCCATTACATTTCCCTATTGCTCGGCCTTTGATTTTCACAATATGCATTCCCACAATTGAGCGAATCTTCTCCCTACCCCTATTTTGTCCCTCTTACCTAAACTTCTGATACTTGCCAGGCTGTAGCTGTCAAGGCACTAAAATTCAAACAGGCCATCTTCATGCATAAGTAATAGGTAGTGTGCTTACAACCTAGTTAACCATTAAGAGCTAGGTAACTAATATTTTGTTTGATCGGTACGGATATTCCAATTTTTCATAGAAGAAGATGTTGCTTCTTCAGATATCATCAAGTAACTCAGCACTGACTGAGGTGCATTTATTTGTGAAATAAGCTATAGCTAATTATTTAATTTAAAAAGTCCTGCCCTAAAGTTACAAATCCATATACTTAAAGATAATTTTCAAGGGATTTACACTGAATTAAAATTTTCAAGTATATAACAACATATACTTATACCTCATTTGATGAATGTAATTTTGAAAACAAAAAACTATTTGTAAAGTCATTAATACAAAGAGTAAAATTATCAAATCAGATCAGTGACTAGTTACATGTTGTGTCTGTCATGAATTTGATGAATGTCTGTGGACTGTATACCAATGCACAAAACAAGTTGTTACCTGAAACAAGAACATCAAGTAAGTTCAAAGTTCTAGTAAATTTATTATCAGAGTACATATATGTCACCACATACAATCCTGAGATTCATTTTCTTCTGCACATACTCAAAAGATCCACAATAGAATCGGTCAAAGACCACACCAACTTCAATCATTGGGCAAAAGACAACAAACTATGCAAATACAAAAAGAAAGAAATAAAAATAAAGAAAGAAAGAAAGAAAGAAAGAAAGAACACTAAATATTAAGAACATGAGATGAAGAATCCTTGAAAGTCAGTCCATAGGTTGTGGGAACATTTTAATGATGAGGCAAGTGAAGTTATCCACTTTGGTTTATCAGCATGACCTGGGTGGAGGGGGTCCCTGATGATGGATGCTGCGTTCCTGTGACAATGCTTCGTACAGATGTGCTCAATGGTGTGGAAGGCTTTACCTGTGATGGCCTGGGCTGTATCCACTACTTTTTGTAAGAATTTCTGTTCAAGGGCTTTGGTATTTCCATGATAGACTGTGATACAGCCTGTCAATATACTGGCCGCCACACATCTACTGTATATAAGTTTGACAAAGTTTTAAATGTCATGCCAAATCTTTGCAAACTCTTAAGTAGAGGTGCTGCTATGCTTTCTTCGTAATTGCACTTATGTGTTGGGCCCAGGACAGGTCCTCAAAAATAATAACAGAGAGGAACTTAAAGTTGCTGACCTTTTCCAGCTCTGATCCTCCAATGGCTCATGGGCCTCTGGTTTCTTCCTCCTGAAGTCAATAATCTCCTCCTTGGTCTTGTTGACATTGAGTAAGAGGTTGTTGTGGCACCACTCAGCTAAATTTTCAATCTCCCTCTGATATGCTGATTCATCAGCACCTTTGCTCACCCTACAACAGTGGTGCTGTCAGGAAACTTAATAAGAATGAAGCTGTGCTTAGCCTCACAGTTGTAAGTGTAAAGCAAGCAGAGCAGGGGACTAAGCACACAGCCTTATGGTGCACCTGTGCTGATGGAGATTGTGGAGGAGATGTGGTTGCCAAGCCAAACTGACTGGAGTCCGCAAGTGAGGAAATTGAGGATCAAATTGTGCAAGGAGATATTAAGGCCAAGTTCTCAAAGCTTATTAATTAGTTTTGAGGGGTTGAAGGTATTGAATGCCAAACTGTAGTATGCATCTTTGCTGTCCAGATGTCCCAGGGCTGAGTACAGAGCCAATTAAATGGCATCTGCTGTGGACCTGTTTGTCAGGTAGGCAAACTGGAGCAGATCTAAGTCATTTCTCAGGCAGGAGTTGATATGTTTCATTACTGACCTCTTAAAACACTTCATCACTGTGGATGTAAATGCTACTGGTTGATAGTCATCAACACAGGTTACCATGTTCTTCTTAGGCACGGTAAAACTGAAGCTTGCTTGAAGCAGGTGGGTAGCTCAGTGTGCCGAAGCGAGAGGTTAAAGATCTTAGTAAACACTCCTGTCCATTGATCAGCATTAGTACTGTAGGTCTTGGGTACTAGGCCAGATACCCGGTATGAGCTTGTTGCTTTTCAGGGGTTCACTCTCCCAAAGGCTGCTCGCATGTTGGCCTCAGGGACTGAAATCACAGGTTGATCAAGGGCTGTGGGAGTTTCTGAAGGTGGCTTCATGTTTTGATGGTCAAAACCAGAATAAAGGCATTGAGCTCATCTGGGAGCGAAGCCTTTTGGTCACCTATGTTGCTTAGTTTCACTTTGTGGGAGGTGCCTTGCCACAATGTCAAACATCCTTCATTGAATCAAATTTAGTCCAGAATTACCACATAGCCTGTGAGATGGCTTCACCGAGGTCATACCTGGACTTCTTATAATTCTCTTGGTCAACATACTTGAATGCCTCTGACCTGGCCCTCAGCTGATTGCAGACCTCATGGTTTATCCAGGCCTTTTGGTTCAGGAAGACAATGAATGATTTTGTGAGGACACACTTGTCTACGACTGTTTTTATAAATTCTATGACAACCAACTTTATTGAATGTGTATTCATTCTGATCCACAGATGAGTCCTTGAACATGGCCCAGCCCAGCGACTTGAAGCAATCTTGTAGCCAGTTCTTTGCCTCACCCGACCACCTCTTTGTTGTCCTAATCTCCTAATCTCTTTAGCCTCTGCCTCTATGAAGGTAGGACAAAGACAGCCAAGTGATCAGATTTACCAAAATACAGTCTGGGCATGGAATGACAGGCATTCCATATTTCAGTGTAACAGTAGTCTAGTGCGTTGGGACCTCTGCTGCTACAGATTATATGCTGATGGCAACTGAGTAAGATTTTCTTCAGACAATCCTTGGTGGTCCCCGACTATGATTTGAAATATGTCAGGATAGACACTTTCTTATTTGGAAACAACGTCATGCATTATCTTTAAAAAGCAAACACGAGGAAATCTGCAGTTGCTGGAAATTCAAGCAACACACACAAAATGCTGGTGGAACACAGCAGGCCAGGCAGCATCTATAGGGAGAAGTACTGTCGGCATTTCGGGCCGAGACCCTTCATGCAGTTTCTCAAGTCTTTGACTATAGTAAGTCGCAGGTGGTATGCAAATCACGGCGTAAGGTTCTAGCATGTCCCAAGGAAATTTTTTCTAAAATAATAGTATAAATCTTACTATTGCTACAAATGATAGATTTGATTGATAAATCAGATGGAAGTCCCTTTTGTGATAGATTGTTTAATAAGTTGATGGTTAAGGAGATGTAAATCATCACCATCAATCATAAGTTGGCTGATGGAAAGTAAGCTAATAACCTAAATGGCGTTGAAGAGATTCATCTAGAATGATATTGGAAAATCAGTAAGAGAAAATCAATGATTGAGTTGCAAATTGCTCTCAAACATGTTTTCTTTACTTAATTTGCATTTCATACAGAACACTGAAAACATTATACATTGGTAATGGGTTAGATGCATTGAGAATTAATTGGAGCCTCAGATAATATGCTCATATATTCCTCATTGTGCTTCACGATGAGGAATAAACCTCTGTCAAAACTGTTGAAGATGTCAGATCAAAATTGCTTGTGTGTTGATGGGAGACCACAATAGCGTTCACAAAGGAAATTGATTCGGAAGAGTAATAAGCAGTCAGAAGCAGGACATCAAATACTTTCCAGTCAGCCTCTTGCATCTGCACAAAACCACTGCATATTTTATGGTTAATCTACACATTGTCAATGCATTAGTTTATTCTTCTAGATTTTTTTTGATTGGAGAGTAAAAGATATATTCTCCAAAAATAGGAATTTTAACAACTCAAATTGCCATGTGAAAACAAAGTGTGAGAAATACCAGCTTTGTTCCAACAAAATATTTTAATTATAGCATCTAGGTTTTTCATGTGCATTCAATGTTTATCTACAATTCTCATCTAAGTCAGTTCTGAGCTTTATAAATGTACAGTGGCATGCAAAAGTTTGGGCACTTCTGGTCAAAATTTCTGTTACTGTGAATAGCTAAGTGAGTAAAAGGTGACCTGATTTCCAAAAGGCATAACGTTAAAGATGACACATTTCTTTAATACTTTAAGCAAGATTACTTTTTTATTTCCATCTTTTACAGTTTCAAAATAACAAAAAAGGAAAAGGCCCCAAAGCAAAAGTTTGGGCACCCTGCATGGTCAGTACTTAGTAACATGCCCTTTGGCAAGTATCACAACTTGTAAGAGCTTTCTATAGCCAGCTAAGAGTCTTTCAATTCTTCTTTGGGGGATTTTGGCCAATTCTTCCTTGCAAAAGGCTTCTAGATGTGCGAGATTCTTCAGCTATCTTGCATGCACTGGTCGTTTGAGGTCTATCCACAGATTTTCGAAGATGTTTAGGTCGGGGGACTGTGAGGGCCATGGCAAAACCTTCAGCTTGTGCCTCTTGAGGTAGTCCATTGTGGATTTTGAGATGTGTTTAGGATCATTATTCTGTTGTAGAAACCATCCTCTTTTCATATTCAGCTTTTTTACAGACGGTGTGATATCTGCTTCCAGAATTTGCTGGTATTTAATTCAATTCATTCTTCCCTCTACCAGTGAAATGTTCTCCATGCCACTGGCTGCAACACAAACCCAAAGCATGATCGATCTACTCCCGTGCTTAACAGTTGGCGAAGCATTCTTTTCATGAAATTCTGCACCCTTTTTTCTCCAATCATACCTTTGCTCATTGCAGCCAAAAAGTTCTATTTTAACTTCATCAGTCCACAGTACTTGTTTCCAAAATGCATCAGGCTTGTTTAGATGTTACTTTGCAAACTTCTGATGCTGAGTTTTGTGGTGAGGACGCAGGAAAGGTTTTCTTCTGATGACTCTTCCATGAAGGTCATATTTTGCAGATGTCGCTACACAGTAGAACAGTGCACCACCACTCCAGAGTCTGCTAAATCTTCCTGAAGGTCTTTTGCAGTGAAACGGGGGTTTTGATTTGCCTTTCTATCAATCCTACGAGCAGTTCTCTCGGAAAGCTTTCTTGGCCTTTCAGACCTCAACTTTACCTCCACCGTTCCTGTTAACTGCCATTTAATTACATTACGAACTGAGGAAACGGCTACCTGAAAACGCTTTGCTATCTTCTTATAGCCTTCTCCTGCTTTGTGGGCATCATTTATTTTAATTTTCAGAGTGCTAGGCAGCTGCTTAGAGGAGCCCATGGCTACTGATTGTTCGGACAAGGATTGAGGAGTCAGGGTATTTATAAAGCTTTGAAATTTGCATCACCTGGCCTTTCCTAACAATGACTGTGAACAAGCCATAGCCCTAAAAAGCTAATTAAGGTCTGAGACCTTGGTGAAAGTTATCTGAGAGCTCAAATCTCTTGCTGTGCCCAAACTTTTGCATGGTGCTCCTTTCCTTTTTTTCCACTCTTAAATTGTACAAAACAAAAATAATACACTAATCTTGCTTACAATGTTGAAAAGAATGTTTCATCTTCAACCTTATGACTTTTGGAGATCAGTTTATCTTCTACTCACTTAACTATTCACAGTAACAGAAATTTTGACCAGGAGTGCCCAAACTTGCATGCCACTGTATGTATATAGATTGTACCAATAAGAACTGACTTCATCCTATTGACTTATGAGTTAAGATGAAGGCAGTTCTTATTGGTTCTTATATGTATATAGATTGTACCAATATATACATGAAGTGCCCATCAAAAGTATTTGCTCCCCTGGAAGTTTTCATATTTTATTGTTTAACAACATTGAATCACAGTGGATTTAATTTAGGTTTTTTGATCAACAGAAAAAGACTCTTTCATGTCAAAGTGAAAATGTCTCTACCATGCGATCTAAATTAATTACAAGTATAAAACACAAATAAGTGATTACAAAAGTATTCACCCCCTTCGTCAATATTTAGTAGATGCACGTTTGGCAGCAATTACAGCCTCGAGTCTATGTGATCATGTCTCTATCTACTTTGCATATTTGGACACTACAATTTTCCCCCATTCTACTTTACAAAATTGCTCAAGTTCTGTCAGATTGCATGGAGATTGTGAATAAATAGCTCTTTTTAAGTCCAGCCACAAATTCTCAATTGGATTGAGGTCTGGACTCTGACTTGGCCACTCCAGGACAAGAACTTTGTTATTTTTAAGCCACTCCTGTGTAGCTTTGGCTTTATGCTTGGGGTCATTGTCTTGCTGGAAAACAAATCTTCTCCCAAGTCGCAGTTCTCTTGTAGACTGCATCAGGTTTTCCTCCAGGATTTCCCTGTATGATGCTGCAGTCAGTTTATCCTCTCCCTTCACAAGCCTTTCAGGTCCTGCTGCAGTGAAGCATCCCCACAGCATGATGCAGCCATCACCATGTTTCACAGTAGGGATAGTGTATTTCTGATGATGTATGGTGTTTGGCTTATGCCAAGCATAATATTTAGTCTGATGCCAAAAAGATCAATTTTGGCTTCATCCGACCATAGAACCTTCTTCTAGCTGGCTTCAGAATCACCAACATGCCTTCTGGCAAACTCTAGCCTAGATTTCATGTGAGCTTTTTTTTCAACAGTGGCTTTCTCTTTGCCACTTTTCAATGAAGCTGCAACTGGTGAAGCACCCAGGCAACAGTTGTTGTATGCACAGTCTTTTCCATCTCAGCCACTTAAGTTTGTAAGTCCTCCAGAGTTGGCTCTTGGTGGCCTCCCTCTCTTGTCCCCTACTTTCACAGTCACTCAGCTGTTGAGGACAGCCTGTTCTAGGCAGATTTACAGCTGTGCAATTTATTCTTTCCACTTCTTGATGATTGACTTAACTGCTGTGTCACATGGCCAAGTGTTTAAGGCGTTTGTCTGGTGATCTGAAGGTCACTAGTTCGAGCCTTGGCTGAGGCGACGTGTTGTGTCCTTGAGCAAGGCACTTAACCACACATTACTCTGCGACGACACCGGTGCCAAGCTGTACAGGTCCTAATGCCCTTCCCTTGGACAACATCGGTGGCGTGGAGAGGGGAGACTTGCAGCTTGGGCAACTGCCGGTCTTCCATAAAAAAAATTGCCCAGGCTTGTGCCCTGGAAACTTTCCAAGGTGCAAATCCCTGGTCTATCGAGACTAACGGAGGCCTACACACACACTCCAAGGTATATTCAATGACTTAGAGATTTTCTTTAATCCTTCTTCTGACCTGTGTTTTTCAAGAACCTTTTTGAGGAGTTGCTGAGAGTGTTCTTTTGCCTTCATGGTGTAGTTTTTGCCAGGATACTGACTCACCAGCAGTTGGACCTTCAAGATACAGGCATAATTTTACTACAATCAATTGAAACACCTTGAAGGCAAACAGGTTTCCAAAATCAGATCTCCATTTAACTAATTTTGTGACTTTTAAAACCAATTGGCTGTACCAGAGATGATTTGGTGTGTCATATTGGGGGAGGGGGTGAATACTTATGCAATCAACTATTTTGTGTTTTATGTTTTATATTTGTAATTAATTTTGATCAGTTGTAGGGATCTGTTTTCACTTTGACACAAAAGAGTCTTTTTCTGTTAATCAGTTATTACCATTATCAAAGACCCTGAAACTGTCCCACGTGAGTTTTTTCATGGCTTTATAAGCAAGGGCTCAGAGAAAAATAAATGTTACTTCAGTTTCCACAAATATTTTCCTTCTAGCCCATTTCTCCTGCAATTAATTTTAATTGAGTGTCGAGTTGGTTATGCTTGAAGCATTGTTGAATTGCTATTTGCTGCACCTTAATTCCCAATATCAAGTGGGCACCTAACATATTTAGATGAATGTAGTCAACATCCAATCAAGCACTAAACTTGTTGTATTCAAGTAAATTTCAGAAGTTTCCTTCTGAAAAATCTTAATGGTTTAATTAAAGAATAGCTTGCCTTATTTTTCACAATAAGAAAATGTATCTCTTTCATACAGTTCGCTTTGGCAATTCTTGTGAGTTCTATGGTACACACAGCTTTATTCTCAACACAGTTCTAAACTGGTATTCCAATACTGTATGCCAACTGCAGCTGCTAAAGTGTCCTTTGATATTGCATTAACACTTCTTTCTATAAACAGGTTCTTATTATTCTCAAGTGCTGTGTTAATTAGAACAGACAATTCTGTGACAGCTTCAACTGAAACTTAATTACCTTGCTCTCAGTCAGAGCTCCATGAAACTCCCTCCTGGGTGATGCTGCTAACACCTCACTTGAAACAAACCTTTGTGGCAGACTTAATAAAACTATGGGATTAGGGCAATCTGCATGCAAACCCAGTCAGTCCATGAAAAGGTATGGAGGATTAACACTAATAGTAAAATAGAAATTCATTGTGTAATGCTTTTGGCATTCCTCAATAATCATTATGGAGAAAAAATAATATTGACACAGTAAAAATGACAAAAAATAGCTATTTTATATATCACATTTTCCTTGTATCGGTGTTAGCTTTCTGCATTTATATTTCCAGAAATTTACAATAAAAAATGAAACGCCTTAGTAAAGCATATTTTATCTTCAGAAATCATTTAAAGCACTCTCTTAGATGACATCTCAAAGAGCACAGTATAATGAGAGAATCCATTTGACCCATCATAATTGATCCAGACTGAAGGATTTGCCTGTTCCATTAAATTGCTTCCCATATTATTTCAGAGATTTTGCTCCTTTTACTCTAACCATAAATATGCTGCATTTTGGTCCTTCCCTGCATGAAGAACTTCTAGTATCAACATTAAAATTTTATTAACTAGAATCTATTTCCCCTCGTCATAGGCTGATAGTTTAATTTAAGGCATCAATTATTATTTTGTTCCTTTTTCTCTTATTTGAGAACAAAATAAGGATCAGTCAAATAATATAATTGAATGTTAGACCAGGCAAGAGGGCCAATTCCTGCTATTTCTGGATTTCTACTTTTTATTAGTATATCTGTACATTTTCTCTCTTTCAATATTTTTATTAATATTATATCAATTTAATGAATACAAATACAAAATTC
The DNA here is from genome assembly GCF_048418815.1 of Hemitrygon akajei. NCBI lineage: Eukaryota > Metazoa > Chordata > Chondrichthyes > Myliobatiformes > Dasyatidae > Hemitrygon > Hemitrygon akajei. The sequence continues at coordinate 31,536,152 of NC_133143.1, forward strand.
ATAGGAATACAAGTAATACGAATTACATTACATTTAAATCACAGTATCCCCTGTTCCAAATCAATCATGTAAAAAAAAATGGAATCATGAAATGAAATAAATTAAGAGACTTGTATTTTATTACAAAAAAATACAGTGGGTACCCCCACTACCAAAATGAGCTGGTTGGTGAAGAAAAAAGAGAAAATAAAATACCTTACCATATAATATTATATTAATAATGGCTCAGAGCCACACTTCAATAACAGTTCAAAGATAATGAAAATAACTCAGAAAGGGTCCCATAACATTAGAAAATAATGTTTAGAATCAGAAATCGAACAACGAATCTTCTTTAAATCAAGGCACAACATAACTTCAGATAGCCATTGAACATGAGTGGGCAGGGCAACCTCCTTCCACTTGAGCAAAATCACCCTCCTGGCCATAAGACACACAAAGGCCAAAACCCGCAAATTAGATGGCTTCAGTTTCGTAATACTATCCTCAACAATAACACACATGGCAGTCAAGGGATTGGGCTTAAAACTAACATTGAAAAGTACAGAAAAAGTTTGAAGTACAACTTTCCAAAATTTTTCAAGGCTCAGACAAGCTGTGCCTGTTGTTATTCCTAAATCTTTTTTTGACTCTTTGGAGTCAATTCTTTATATGGAAGAATAAAAAACCTCGAATAAATAAAGCTCACCTTCAAAAAACCCAAACAGAAAGGAGGCTTTGCCTTCCCCAATTTTAGATTATATTATTGGGCAGTTAATATATGAAATATTACATTCTGGATATATTACATTAACCATAAGAATTGTCCTATATGGGTTTCTTTGGAAGTCAACTCTGTTATGAAATTTTTCATTATACCTTTACTTGGATCCTCGCTTCCTTTAACTTTAAATAAACTAATTGACAATGTGGTGGTCAAACATACTGTGAGGATTTGACGAAGGGTCTTGGCCCAAAATGTTGACGTGCTTCTCCTTATAGATGCTGCCTGGCCTGCTGTGTTCCACCAGCATTTTGTGTGTGTTGTGAGGATTTGGTTACAGTTTAGAAAACATTTTGGTATATTGAGATTCTCCCTCTTTTAGAAAAGTCCCATCTTTTCTAATTGTTTTTTTAAAACATCTTTAATTGAACTACCTTTTAAAGAATGGGGTAGATTGGGCATTAAACGATTTCAGGATTTGTTTGATGGAGGGAATCTCTCTTCTTTTGTGCAACTTTCAACGATATTTAACTTTTCCAATACTCACTTTTTTCGATACTTACAGATTAGAGATTTTTAAAGATCTCAACTACATACAATTCCTACAAGTCCAGATAAGAATATAACAGATACCATTTTTAATCTGAAACCCTTTGACAACGGTTCAATATCTTACATTAATGGTCTGCTGATAGGACTCAAAAAGGCCTCTTTAGATAAAATTTAAGGAGACTGGGAAAAGGATTTACAGATTTTTATATCTGAAGAGAGCTGGAAGATTATTTTAAAATTGATTAATTCTTCATCATTATCATCATTCTTTATTACAATTCAAAGTGGTACATAGAGTTCATATGTCTAAAGACAAGCTCTCTCGTTTCTATGCAGATATTTCCCCCTACTGTGATAGATGTACTAATGGAGTGGCCACACTCATTCATATGTTTTGGACATATCTGCACTCTCATAGCTGCAGAGTCAGCCTGATGGTCTAGAAACTGGACCAAAATGTAGAGGGAAGATAGGTGAGAGGGAGGAGTGAGATAGAGGTTGGTAGATGATAGGCACAACCAGGTGAGGTGAGGAATCATGGGCAGACAGAATCAGTGGGGAAGAGGGAAAGGGGATTTTGGAGACAGAGTCTGCTGGATGACAAGTGGAACCTGATAAGGGAGGGATAATGGACAGATGAAACCAGATGGAGAAGGGGCAAAGAAAAGCAGGCCAAGGAAGAATAAACCCAGTTGGATAGGTATTTGGATGATGGACAGTTGGAAACAGAAAAGTTAATCAAGGATATAGAGATCCTAGGTGATTTGGTAGGAATGGAAAAGGAATATGGGGGAGGGGGTAGGGAGCTGCAGAGGCATGGGTTACTTAAAATTAAAATAGTTCAATGTTCATATCTTTGGGTTGTATGTCACTCAATGAAATATGAGCTGTCATTCTAGCTTGCATTTGACCTCACTGTGGACAATTTGGTTAACATTTTCTTTGACACCATCTATTGTTTTGACAGGCAAGTTCAATTTTCAGTCAGGTTTGTTAGTTGTTTATGTGACAGTAGTTGTAGATGTACGGTAATGAAGGAAATCATTGAGTCATACAGCATTACAGAAACAGGCCCTTCAGCCCATCAGCTGTGTTAAAATATTATTCGACCTACTCAACCCTAACTTGGACCATAGCCCGCCCATCCATGATCTATTTGAACCTGTATCCATCACTTCCACTGGCAGCTCATTGCACACACATACCATACTCTGAGAGACTGAGCAGTTTCAAATTCCTGGGTGTCAAGCTCTCTGAGGACCTAACCTGGTCCCAACATATTGATGCAGCTCAAAGAAGGCAAGACAGTGTCTATACTTCATTAGGCATCTGAAGGGATTTGGTATGTCAATTAAACACTCGAAAACTTCTATAGATGTACCATGAAGAGCATTCTGACAGACTGCATCACTGTCTGGTATCGTGGGGGGGGGGGGGGGGGAAGCAACGTCTGTTATTAATGATTCCCAGCACCCAGGGCATGCCCTTTTCTCATTGTAACCATCAGGTAGGAGGTACAGAAGCCTGAAGGCACACACTCAGCGATTCAGGAACATCTTCTTCCCCTCTGCCATCCATTTCCTAAATGGACATCGATCCTGTGAACAGTACCTCACTTTTTAAATATATATTATTTCTGTTTTTGCACGATTTTAATCTATTCGTTATATGTATATTAACATTTATTTATTAATTATTATTTTTGTTCTTCTTCTATATTATGTATTGCATTGAACTGCTGCTGCTAAGTTAACAAATTTCACGACACATGCCGGTGATAATAAACCTGATTCTGATTCTGAATGAAGATGGTCCCCCTCAGTTTCCTCTTAAATATTTCACCTTTCACCTTTTACCTATGACTTCTAGTTCTAGTCTCACCCAACCTCAGTGGAAAAAGCCGGTTTGTCTTTGTCCTATCTACACTCACTGAGTACATGTTCGTGATATTCTACTGCTGCAGCAAATCCACTTCAAGGTTTGATACTCTCTGTATGCCACTGTTGACAATTGATGTAATACATAGCTATTTGAGTTACTGTCATCTTCCTGACAGCTTGAACCAGTCTGGCCATTCTCATCCCATTAACAAGGCAATTTCACCCATAGAATCAATGCTCGTTGGATGTTTATTTCTTTTTTTGTACCATTCCCTGTAAACTGTAGAGACTTGTGCCTGAAAATCTAAGGACATCAGTAGTTTCTGAGATACTCTAACCACCCTGTCTGACACCAACAATCATTCCACAGTTAAAGTCACTTAGATCACATTTCTTCACCTTTCTGATGTTTGGTCAGAACAACAACTGAACCTATTGACCATGTCTCATAAACATGAAAAAATCTGCAGATGCTGGAAGTCCAATGCGACACACAAAATGCTGAAGGAACTCAGTCAACTTTCCGGGTCTCATTTTTCAAGATCTCAATCCTGCTGCAAATTTTGATAACCTTCCTCCTGTCCACTATGCCCCAATCTTGGTGTTATCCATATATTTTCCAATGCAGTTTACAACATTAACATCCAAATCATTAAAATAGATGGCAAACAAGAATGAACCCAGCACTGATGCTTACAGCATACCATTAGTCACAGGCACTATCAATGACCTGGGATTTCAATCTTCTTCCCCCTTCAAACAATCATTTAGAGCTTCAAACAATCATTCCAGGTAAGTCAACATTTCACCTGGGGTCGTTTATCGTGTTCGGTAGTTCCGTTGCAATCTCCTCTACATTGGTGAGACCTGTCATAAATGGGACCGCTTCTTAAGCACCTCCACTCCATTCACCACAAGCAGAACACAAGCAGGTCACATTTTTTTTATTCCAATTCACATTCCTGCCCTGAAATGTTGGTCCTTGGCCTCTTCTTGTGCCAAGATGAGACCATCTCAGGATGGAAGAGCAACACCTTATATGCTGTCTGGGTAGCCTCTAACCTGATGGCAATAATATTTATTTCTGCTTCCAGTAAACTAATTCCCCAAAACCACACCATCTTCCTCTATTCCCCACTCTGACCTTTTACCTCTTCTCACCTGCCTATTACATACCCATCTTTCTTCCCTTTCTCCTGTGGTCCACTCTCCTCCTCAATCAGATTCCTTCGTCTCTAGCCACCTGGCTTCACCTATCACCTTCCAGTTAGCCTCCTTCCCCTCCCTCCACTTTTTGATTCTGGCATCTTCCCACTTCTTTCTCAGTCCTGAAGAAGGGTCTTGGCCCGAAACATCGAATAATTATTCATTTCCATGGATGGCACCTGCCCTGCTGAGTTCTTCCTGCATTTTTCCTGTTGCAATGTATGAGAAGTGTTTAATGGTTCTGGGCCTGCACCCACTGGGGTTTAGAAGAATGAGCGAGATCTCATTGAAACCTTTTGAATATTGAAAAGCCTATACAGAGTGGACATGGAGAGGATATGTCCAGAAATGGAGAGTTTAATATCAGAGGGCGCAGCCTTAAGATAGGAGGATATCCCTTTAAAACAGAGATGAGGAGAAATACCTTTAGCCAGAGAGATGTGAAACTGTGGAATTCATTGCCACAGATGACTGTGGATGCTAAGTCATTGGGTGTATTTAAAGTGGAGATTGATAGGTTCTTCAACATTAAGGCCTTTAAAGATTATGGGGAGAATGCAGGAGGTTTGGGTTAAGAGGGAAAATAAATCAGCATGATTGAATAGCATAGCAGACTTGAATGGGCTGAATGGTCTAATTCTGCTCCTATCTCTTATGGTCTTTGGTCTAAAATATAAAGTTCTATAACAAATTAAAATTAGATTTATTTGACCAGTTTTAGGAACAGTGAAGAAGTACTTAAAGGTTACTTATACATATAATCCATTCCTTGTTTTCAAACTTCCTCTTTCTCTTTTTCCCCCTGGAAGAAAGATTAGGTAATTCTTTATTTTAGTGAGAAAAATAGGGACTTGAGCTTGTATCCTTCACCTGGGTCAAAGGTAAAGGGTAAGCCAGCACTTCCATGCTGTGGCATTCCCTGGCAGGCAGCTGCCAGTTGTCAAGGAGTTCAGCTCCTTCCACAAATTTCTGAGCACTTTCCCTTCTCTGTGCTCGATGACCTCAGCGACCTTTTAGCTATTACTAACATTAATGAGGTTCAGCTTATCATTATCTTTCAGCTGTCTGACTGTCAGACAAAAAGCTGAACTTTTGCTTTTTTTGTGTGAGCTGACATGAAAGCACATTCCTTGTTCAAAGAATAGGACTCTACGGAGAACATACAAAAATTTGTATTTTGGTCTAAATATTTGAATACTCTTTCAAAAAGAAGTGGTTCTTTGGTAGTTAATAGATGCTTTTGTGTTTGTACAGGAGCAAAAGCTGGCAAAGGAAAGGATTTGCTAGTTTTTATATTGATAATATAATTATTTAATGGAGACATTTAAAAATGAACATTTAATGAAAGCAGTGCACAACAATATGGTGATGTTGAATACTTTCAACATGTTCTGCAGCCATAAAAGGCTCAGCATAAGGCTAACAATTACAGAAAACCTAATAACATACGGGGAAAATACTGGAGACTGCTGTTAAAATGAGTGTGTGGATCATAATGCATGATTTATCTAGGCTTGTTCAAACTAGTGCAGAGAAATTGCAAATTTCATACTGTCTGATCATTAGGCAGCTCCAATATCCAGTTAATAGCACCTCATCTAGGGTAAATCCACTGCCAGGAGCGTTCCAGTTGAAGGTAGCCAACACTACTTAAAATGAAACTTACTTTTTTAAAGGAGAGGTGCACTTTAGATTTAGAAACTACTGTTAAGATTGTGGAACAAATACTTTGTCAAACAAGCATGGCCCAGCGGGGAAGACTGGCTTCATGAAACTGTACTGGAGCTTTAACAGAGGAGGATGAAAGGAGGAAAGTTGCAATTTGTCTGCAGAGACTCTGTAAGCAGACTATACAAAGCTGTGGGAGGGAATGGATCAGGAGGTGGATTGCCTAGGGCCAAGCATGGATGACTTGGTGCAGTACTGTGAAAAGTTCAATGACCTTGCATGCTTAATAAAGGTCAGTAAAGCTTCATCAAATGTCATGACCCACCAAATGTTGCTAAATATTGAATCCTGTGCATTTGTTAATATTTAAAAATGGCATTTCTATTGATATCACAGTCATAGAGTCATAGTCCAGTTGGTCCATGCTGTAACTTAGTCCCATATACCCACCTTTGGCTCATAAAACAAAAGCAGGCTAATGGGACTAAACCCCTATCCATATACCTGTCTAAGTACCTTTTAAACGTTATTGAAGTACCTGCTTAACACTTTGTCTGGCAACTCGTCCCATACACTGACCACTCTTTCGGTGAAAGTCTTCCTACTCTTGCTTACAATTCTTAACGATTTTGATGACATGCTAAATTAGTACCCAAAACATGAGGAATCTGTAACTGAATTTTGCACCTTACTGCTTTATGGATAATTTTGTTGTGTATATACAGAATAACACTAATAATTATTGGTAATTTGAGGATGTCAAAGTATTTTATTTATCTTTTGAACATATTTGAGCCTATTCATGTGCTATTATGGTACAAGTCTACAAAGGATATTAAAAACCCAGCTGTGTTGTACAGTTGTATGATACGACATCATCTTATTTGATCATACTCTTCCAGAATGCAAGCTGACCAGTAGAAGAAAATAAGAAATAAATAGGAGGAGATCATTGTGCTTGTTCTGCCATTCAATAAGTTCATGGCTGATCCTTTGCTCAAAACCATTTTATTACATTAGTCCATATCCCTTGATTAATCTAATATACAAGAGGTGACCCATGAATACTACCTCACTCCACTACTTTTTTAAAAATTGATTTCTGTTTTTGCACTACTTATTTTAACTTAACTATTTAATATACATACTTATATACAGTTGGCTCTCCTTATCCGCAGGTTCCGCATGCGCGGATTCAACCAACCGCGGATTGGGAAAACCCGGAAGTTCTCTCTCCAGCACTTGTTGTTTGAGCACGTACATACTTTTTTTTCTTGTCATTATTCCCTAAACAATAAAGTATAACAACTATTTACATAGCATTTACATTGTATTAGGTATTATAAGTAATCTAGAGATGATTTTAAAGTATGCGGGAGGATGTGCATAGGTTACCGTGGATTGGGAATCGAAAAAAAACGTAAGTTCTCTAAGTTGGAACAGGTACATCCAGTATTATTCAGCATCAGTTAGTCAAATGTTTGTCTTAGTATACAGCATATATTTTACCTTTCTATGTATATAAAACACTTAAGAAATGTATGTATTTCAATAATTTAACCACTGTGTTGCTTAGTAATAATTGTGGCTTTCATCGGGGCACGGCTTTCACATGCTCCATTATTTTCACTTTATCCTTTAAAATTGTTCTGATTGTTGACCAACTGTAGCCTGATGCTTTTCCAATGACCGATGGCATTTCACCTCTTTCCGATCACTTTATCATTTCCACTTTATTTTCAATCGTGATTGTTTTCCATCAACAGAACAGAAAGCAGCTGTAGACGGTAGGTCCCGAGCTCCATTGGGTCCTAAAGTCCACCACACCGAGGCAGGTTAAAAAAGGGACTTGAGCATCCACGTTTTTTGGTATCCATGGGGGGTCCCGGAACCAATCCCCCACGGATAAAGAGAGCCAACTGTATATACTTACTGTAATTCAGTTTTTTCTATATTTATCATGTATTACATTGTACTACTGTCACAAAGTTAACAAATTTCACTGCATGTACCAGTGATATTAAACCTGATTCTGATTCTTAACCGTATTACAAAGAGAGAATTTTAAGTTTGTAATTTCTTTTGTGAAGACATTTCTTTTGCATCTCAGCACTGAATAGCCAGCCCCTTACTGTAATCCTATTTTGATTTTATCATCCCTCCATCTGTCCTGTCAACATCTGCTCAAAATGGTTGTATTAATTGATATAAAAATTTAATTTTTGTAAACCACACAGCATAGATTAGTTTCAATGACGATGTACTGTGCATGCTGAAAAGTAATTAAAAAATCAACATGTTGATTCAAGCTAGTTTTTGTGTCTTTATTCCCCTTAATATTCATGTGCTTTGATTTACCAAAAAACCACTATGAGTCAACTACCTTATGAAAAGTATTCTGGATACAAAAATAATGAGGAATTGAGTTTCAATCTGTAAAATTTGAATTTTTTCATATCCCTTCTGCTCAGGTAAAATGTGAATTTTATTAATTCAGATAATACAACCCTAAATCATGCAATTAACATTATTTAACTTCCGTTAAATATGAACCTTTCTCAATTATGAACCTTTCATCCAAAAGGCCCACCTGTACAAAGCTGCTTTCATTCATTCATTCACTACAAATACATTCTAATCAGTAGTATGAAGCTGAATGAAGCCCATAATGTGATTTATCTTAATTGCTATTCCTTTATTAGCCCCAGCCATAAATGTTGATATGTTGCATCAAGAAGATGGACTTGCCCTTTGTAAAAGCCATTTAGATTTCTAGTAGATGCAAAGTACATTTATTATCGAAGAATGTATAATTTATACAACCTTGAGATTTGTTTGCTTACAAGCAGTCACAAAGCAAGGAACCAGAAAGAACCCATTAAAAAAAATGAAGACCAACCTCCAATGTGCACAAAGAAAGAGAAAAAAAGAATAATGCAAACCATAGAAGCAAGCAACAACTGCGACCTTCCAAACCAAATTGAGTGCTTAGATTCAAATCCCTGGTGCAGCCTAGAGTAGGCCCAAAGCCTCGGTTTTCAGTTCATCGTATTAGTGGGGCAAATAACCACAAAGTTTACAGACATGAAGCACAGCAGCTGAGGGCAGTCTCATAGCATTAGCATTGTGGAACTTGGCCCTGCTGTGGCAAATCACTCCGGGCCTAGATCTTGCTGCTGAAGAAGCTGTTCTCTACATCAGCTTGGTGCCCAGAGCAATCCAACCTCACCCGACTCTCAACACCCTGCCTTTCCAGTCTATCTGGACTGGCATTTAGATTCTCCAAACAACAGATTGGACCTTTCATTAGGACCCAGACCTTGCTGCGGCAATTTGCTCCAGGCCTAGAACACACCACCCAGCGATTTACTTCGGTCCTAGATTTTGCTGTGTAAGAAACCACTCTTGACCGCTCCAAAATGGCTTGGCACTTAGAGTGATCCACCCTCACACCCAGGTTAGCTGGATGGGCTTCGGAATTCCTCTGTCTTATCTTCTCCTCCCTAAATCATTCACTCCAACCAGCATGATTCCAAATCCAAGTGCATCAATTTTGCAGCATACCAGCAGCGCACATTTTGTGAATTTGCTTTGCCTTTGCTCGCCTCTTCATTGTTTGCGGTAATAGTTTACCACAATTTAAATAAAAAAGTGTTAATAATGTTTTAAAGTCGAAATCCTTTGCTTTCCAATGACCAGCAAACTGTAGTCTGCCTTCAGTAGTGCCACCTTAAACCGTAAGTTTCTGCCAAACTTGGCAGAAAAGGTTTAATAAGCAACTTGGTTTAAATTTGAATATGTATATAACCCATGGCAGGTCAAAATGTATGAAAAAACCAGAATCAGAATCTGGTCCAGAATGTTAAGTTGGTTGACATTCAGGATGAAGCAGTTGGATTCAGCTTTGGCTTAGCAGGAAAAGCCAGAGACTGGTTGTAGATAGTTGTCTCTTTGACTGGAGGCCTGTGACTAAAGGTGTGTAACAGTGTTTGTTTGGTGCTATGTCCATTGTGTTTATCTCTCTACTACTGATTTTGACTATAATGTGATAAGCTGGATCAGCAAATTTGCAGATGACACCAAGATTGATGGTCAATGAAGAAGGCTATTAAAGCTTGCAAAGTGATCTGGAGCAGCTGGAAAATTGGCAGATGACAGTTAATGCAGACAAGTGTGAGGTGTTCCAGTCAGGGAGCACAAACCAAGGTAAGATTTACACAGTAAATGGAAAACAAAAACATCTAGGAAAACGGATTCATAATTCCTTGAAATTGGCATATCAGGAAGATAGTGTAATAAAAATGACTTTTGGCCTTCTTAAGTCAGGGCACTGAGTACATTAGTTGTGATATAATGTTGAAGTTGTATGTTAGAGACAGAATTTGAAGTATTATATGCAGATAAATATCAATAAGCTTGAGATAATGCAAATAAGTTTTACATGTATGTTGCTGGGACTTGAGAACCTGAATTAAAGGCAAAGGTTGAATAGATTAGGACATTATTCCTTGGAGCGCAGGAGGAAAGGAGAGACCTTATAGAGACTTACAAATTATGAAGTGTATAGTTAGGGTGAACACATGTAGGCTTTTTCCCTCAGGTTGGGTGAGACTAGAACTAGGAGTCATACGTTCAGAGTGGAAGATGAAAGATTTAGGGAGAGACTGAGAGGGAATCTCTTCACTTTGAGGGTAGTTCTAGTGTGGAATGAACTGCCAGCAGAGGTGATAGTTAATACCATAAATGTAGGCGCAGAATTAGGCCATTAGGTCTAAATGTCTGCTCCACCAATCGACCATGGCTGATTTATATTCCCACTCAAGTCCATTCTTCCAATAACCATTGACGCCCTTACTAATCAAGAACTTAACAAACTCCACTTCAAATATACCCAATGACTGGCCTCCACAGTTGCCTGTGGCAATAAATTTCACAGATTCACCAACTTTTGGCTAAAGCAATTCCTCCTCATCTCTGTTCTAAAGGAATATCCTTGTATTCTGAGACTGTATCCTCTGGTCCTAGACTTTCCCACTGTTGGAAACATGTTCTCCACATCCACTCTATTTAGGCTTTCAATATTCAATTCTTTTAAACTCTCTGCCCAGAGCCACTAAATGCTCCATTTGGTTAACAAACCCTTACAACCCTGGGATCATTCTCATGAAACTCCTCTGGACCCTCTCCAATCTCAACTCATCTTTTCTTTATGTAGGATCTAAATGTGCTCAGAATATTCCATATGTGGTCTGACTATTGCCTTACAAAGCCTCAGTATTACATCCTTATAAAACTTCAGCATGAACCAACAGCATGGTTCAAATGTAACGTTTAAGAAAATTTGTATAGGTACATGAATGAAATTTTGGATGTGGTTCAGGTGCCGGTAGAAAGGACTAGGCAGAAAACCAGGCTGACATAGACTAGATGGGTGAAGTTTGAAGCAACATAACTAATTGGCTTTGAACTCAATCCCTCAACTAATAACATCAAGCAAGCCATATTGCCTTTACCACCCATCAATCTATTACTTTCAGGAAGCTATGGACTGGGACCCCCAGGTTCCTTCTGTATAAAAATACCATTCAGCATCCTGCAATTAACTGTTTAGTCCATATTTGATCTTACAAGGTGTTAACACCTTACATTTGACTGAATTAAACTTCATCTGATATTTTTTGACCTAGGTTGGACAATCCACATGAGGGCTGTGCAAAAGGAGCGACCTTTTAATCAGGAGGGTGATTGAGATTTCAAAGGCAGAATTGCACGCCAGTTTCTCTGAGTTGAGAAGCGACCATTCAGCAAGAGGGATTCATTAGAAAGGGCCAATAAAAATAGCACAAGTGCAAGGTAAGCAGCCATTGTTTTGGAGTGTGTCGGTGTTTAGATTTTGGCTCATCAGGTTTAGGCAAGGTCAGGCTTGGGTGAGGTAAATTATCTTGTAAGTTACTCTCTCTCTCTGTCCTTATTTGTTCATTCCTCATCTGATCAGGCATAGTAGATGAGTCAGAATGGCTCCAGGGGCAATGTTTTGTACTTTGTGTGGGATATGGGAAGTCTGTGAAACCACCAATTTCTCAGATACACACATCTGCACCAGGTGCACAGAGATGCGACTCCTGAGAGACAGTATTAAGGAACTGAAGCTGCAGCTTGATGACCTTCAACTCATACAAGAGAATAAGGAGGTGATAGACAAAAGTTACAGGGAGGTAGTCACCCCTAATTGCAGGAGATAGTTAACTGAGTGATGGTCAGAAGGAGATTTGCACAGCTAGTACAGAGTACACATGTACTTGGAGTACAGTTGGCCCTCCTTATCCGTGGGTTCCGCATGCGCGGATTCAACCAACCGCGGATCGGGAAAACCCGGAAGTTCTCTCTTCAGCACTCGTTGTTTGAGCATGTATGGACTATTTTTTCTTGTCATTATTCCCTAAACAATACAGTATAACAACTATTTACATAGCATTTACATTGTACAGGTGCCCCCACTTTATGAATGTTCGCTTTACGCCACTTCGCTTTTACAAAAGACTTACATTAGTAACCTGTTTTCGCATTACAAAGAGTATTTTCACTTCTACGAAAATTGTTCCCATATAAATTAATGGTTCTTTGCTTTACGTCATTTCAGCTTAAGAAAGGTTTCATAGGAACACTCTAACTTTGTAAAGGATGACACACACCTGTATTAGGTATTATAAGTAATCTAGAAATGACTTAAAAGTACAGGCAGTCCCTGGGTTATGAATGAGTTCCATTCTTGAATCCTTCTTTAAGTTGGATTTGAAGTCGGAACAGGTACATCCGGTATTATTTAGTGTCAGTTAGTATATAGTACATATTTTACCTTTCTATGCATATAAAACACTTAAGAAACATATGTACTTCAATAATTAAACCACTGTGTTGCTTAGTAATAATTGTAGCTTTCATTGGAGCAGGGCCTTTCACATGCTCCATTAAAATTGTTCCGATCGTTGACCAACTGTAGCTTAACACTTTTCCAATGACTGATGGCATTTCACTTCTTTCCAATCGCTTTATTACTTCCACCTTATTTTGAACAGTGATCGTGATTATTTTCGTGAATAGAAACAGTGCGGATTCAGAGCTGCACTGGGTCCTAAAGACCACCGCACTGAGACAGGTTATATAAAGGACTTGAGCATCCCTGTTTTTTGGTATCCGTGGGGGGTCTCAGAACCAATCCCCCGCGGATAAGGAGGGCCGACTGTATTGTGATCAGATTTGGGCTCCTTATGTTACAAAGGATACTCTGAAACTGGAAAGGGTTCAAAGAAGGTTCACAAAAATGATTCCATATTTGAACGGTTTGTCATATGAAGAGCATTTGATGGCCTGTATTCACTAGAATTCAGAAAAATAAGGGGTGACCTCATTGAAACCTACTAAATGGTGAAAAGCTTTGATAGAGTGGATGTGGAAAGGATATTTCCTGTGGTGGGACAATCTAACATCAGAGGACATAGCCTCGAAATTTAGGGGCGTCCTTTGAGAATGGAGATGAGGAGGAATTTCTTTAGCCAGAGAATGGTGACTCTGGAATTCCTTGCTACAGGCAGCTGTGGAGGCCAAGTCTTTATGACACTCCACTCTTTAAGAAGGGAGGAAGGCAAAAGAAAGGAAATTATAGGCCAGTTAGTCTAACCTCAATGGTTGGGAAACTGTTGCCGAGTCTATTATTAAGGATGAGGTTTTGAGGTACTTGGAGACTAATGATAAAATAAGTCAAAGTCAGCATAGTTTCTGTAAAGGGAAATCTTGCCTGACAAATCTGATAGAGTTCTTTGAGGAAGTAACAAGCAGGGTGGACAAAGGAGAGGCGGTGGATATCATTTACTTGGATTTTCAGAAGGCGTTTGACAAAGTGCTCCACATGAAGTTGCTTAACAAGATAAAATTACAAGGCACAACAGGAAAGATGGTTAGAGGAATGGCAGATGGGCAGAAAGCAACGAGTGGGTACAAAAGGGGCCTTTTCTGGTTAGTTGCCAGTGAATAGTGGTGTTCCTCAGGGTGCAGTGTTAGGGCCACTGGTTTTCACATTGTTTGTCAATGACTTAGATAATGGAATTGATGGCTTTGTGGCATGAAGTTTGTGGATGATAAGAAGATGAGTGGAGGGATAGGTAGTGTTGAGCCTTTATAGGACACTAGGCAGGCTGCACTTGGAATATTGTCAACAGCTTTGGGCCCCAAATCTCAGAAAGAATGTGTTGTTGTCATTGGAGAGAGTCCAGAGGAGGTTCACGAGGATGATTCCGGGAATGAAGGGGTTAACATATGAGAAGCATTTGGCAGCTTTGGGCCTGTACTTACTGGGATTTAGAAGAATGCACGGGGATCTCATTGAAACCTACTGACTGTTGAAAGGACTAGATAGGGTGGATGTGGAAAGGATGTTTCCTATGGTGGGAGTATCCTAAACTAGAGGTAACAGTCTGAAAATTGAGGGGTGACCCTTTAGAACAGAGGTGAGGAGCTATATTTTTAGCCAGCGAGTAGTAAATCTGTGGAATTCTCTGACCTAGACTGTGGTGGAGACTAAGTCCGTGCATATATATAAGGTGGAAGTTGATCCTTTCCTGATTGGTCAGGGCATCAAAGGATATGGCGAGAAGGCTGCCGTATGGGCTGAGTAGGATCCAGGTTCGGCCATAATGGAATGGTGAAGACTTGATGGGCTGAATCGTCTGGGGGGGGGGGGTGTGTGTCTCTCTCTCTCTCTCTCTCTCACATCAGGACATGAAAGGATACAGGGAGAAGGCAGGAGATTGGGGTTGAGAGGAACAATGGGGTTCAGGCACGATGAAATGGCAGAGTAGACTAAATAGCATGATTCTGCTCCGATGTCGTATGGTCTTATAACTCCAACTGATCTATAACCCTTGGTATCCTTTATCAATCTTCTATCCAATACAAAAGCCACCAATTTTTGTATCATATGCACAATTCACAATTTAATTTTTACTTATTTAGGAATACAGCACAAAATAGGCTCTTCCAGCCCTTTGAGCCTCGCTTCCCAGTAACCCCCAAATTTAACCCTAGCCTAATCACCAGACAACTGACAACAACCAACTAAACTACAGTTTGTTCTAACTAGTAACCTTTGGACAGTGGTATGAAACTGCAGCACCCAGAGAAAACATACATTTATTTGGGAGGATGTAAAGACACACACACACACACACACACACACACACACACACACACACACACACACACACACACACACACACACACACACACACACACACACACACACACACACACACACACACACACACACACACACACACACACACACACACACACACGTTGTTTCTTTTCTTGTTCCATTACCTTCCACTTTTGCTTTGCAGCATAAACTGCATTGTCTTTTAAGCTCTTCTGCAGTCAATTCTAAACCATTCCTTTTGTTCTTTCCTCCATGTCCCCTACTCTTCCTTAATTCTGTAATTGCATCTCTAACATTTCCTGGAGCAATAAACAATCTGCTGAAGGAACTCAGCAGGTTGAAGCGAGCCTGTGTGGAGAAAAGGATTGTTGACATTTTGGGTTGAAACCCTGCATCAAGTTCATCTGCAGTCTCTTGTGTTGCCATCTAACATTTCCTAGTCTGTCAACCCAAAACGCTCTTCTTGTTGATCTGTACCACAGATGTTACCCGACCTAATGTGCACTTTGGTTTTGATGTTACAATGAAAATGTCGGTATGCTCTTTATGATTGTGAATCAATAAATATGTCAGGCATCGTTTCATGTTGAAAACATAACTTAAATTTTGCAGGTTGGATATTTTCCTTATATCTTGCAGCCTATGAGAAAGATATGTAACTCATCTAGTTTTTCCTGATTCTCACAGTAATGCCAGCAATCCTAAAAGGCCACTTATTTCTCAGTAGTCTTTACTCATTCACATGTCCATCAATTCTATTCTGATTCTCCTACTACCCACCTTCTCTTGGGGTAATTTACAGTGGCCAATCCACTTACCAACCAGGACAGCCACAAGAAGAACACATAAATATCACACAAATTACACCAGAGATCAGGATCAAACCTGGATTATTTGAGAGTGGGATAGCAGCATTATTTGCTGTGCCATTATGTTACCATTAGAGTGGAATATAGCAAAAGCCACATCAAATGAATATTAGGCATCAATTGTTGCTGATGGCTACTCCAGCATTGTCAGTTACAGACAAGATGTATTAAAATAAATTTAGCAGAGAGTAGTGAAAACAGAATATCCATTTCTTGATGTAAGAATAATAGTAAGCTCCACGGCAAATACAAATGGGAGTAATTTTAATCTCTATAGAACACAAAAATAATGGAATAGATACCAGATTTTACTTTGCATTGACTTTGATGTAAAGACCAAGCTTCTATGCTATACTTCAGTGAATCAGAACATTAAAAGGGGCAATATTGATGCTTTTTAAACTAGATGTTATAAATTGCTATGAAGAGATGAGTAGTATGACAAAAACAATACATTTACGCAAAAATGTTAAAAGTCAAAGTGTAATAATTAGTTTCTGCTGATCACTGTCTCATCGATGTACCTTTAACATAACTCCTTTTTCGATTTATGAGCTGGATGTTAAAAGATGTAGATGACTGAGATTAAACGTTATCTATCAACCTGGAAAAATCTGCTGACTAGGGCGAACTGAAAACTGATGAAACTCAAAATCTACACAATAAACAAAATGAAAAATTAAGATCAATTGTGAAGGTGAAATTAATTTGGTAGAAAATTGCTTTGTTTTTTAGAGTCATTGATGTGGCTAAATGGTTAGATGTACTTGATTCGGTCTACAAAGATGGTTTCAGAATTCCCACTGATCCAATGACTGAATAGATACTACCTCACCCACTGTTTATCGACTGAAAATGTGAAACAAAATAGACTGTGATCAAAAGTCAATTTATTATCGAAGTATCTATTTGTCATCAAATACAGCCCTGAGAATCATTTTCTTGCGGACATAAACAGTAAGTCCAAGAAACACAATAGAATCAATGAAAGACTGCACCCTACAGGATGGGCAAACAACCAATGTGAAAAAGACAACAGACTGTGCAAATACAACAGAGAAGAAAATAATAATAACAAATAAAAGAACAATAAATATTGAAAAGATGAGACGAAGAGTCATTGAAAGTGAGTCCATAGGTTGTGGGAACAATTCAGTGAAGGGGTAAGTGAAGTTGAGTAAAGTTATTCCCTGTGGTTCAAGAGCCTAATGTTTGAGGGGTAATAACTGTGCCTGATCCTGGTGGTGTAGGTCCTGAGGCTTTCTACCTTCTTCCTGATGGCAACAGTGAGAAGAAAGCGTGGCCTGCGTGGTCAGCGTCCTTAATGATGGATACTGCTTTCTTGGGACAATGCTCCATGCAGATATGCTCAATGGAAGGGAAAGCATTACCTGTGACGGATTGGGCTGTAACCACTAATTTTTGTAGGCTTTTCAATTCAAGGGCATTGGTGTTTATATACCAGGCCGTGATGTGACCTGTCAATATACTCACCTCCACACATCCACGGAAGTTGTCACAGTTATAGGTAACATGCCGAATCTCAGCAAACATCTAACAAAGTTGAGGCATGTTGTGCTTTCTTCATAATGGAGTTACATGCTGGACCCAGGTCAGATTCTCTGACAAATTAATAGCAAGGTATTTAAAGTTGCTTTCCTCTCCGCCTCTGACACCCCCCAATGAGGACCGGTAAATGGACCTCTGGTTTCCTCCTTCTTAAGTCGATAATCAGCTCCTTGGTCTTGCTAACATTGAGTAAGTTGTTGTTGTTGTGGCACCACTCAACCAGATTTTCAATCTCCCCCATAAGCTGGTTTGTCACCATCTTTGATTAGGTATGGTGTTGTTGGCAAACTTAAATATAGCATTGAAGTTGTGTTTAGCCTCACAGTCATAAATATAAAGCGAGTAGAGCAGGGGGCTAAGCACACAGCCTTGTGGTGTACATGTGCTAAGTGAGATTGTGGAGGAGATATTGTTGTCAGTCTGAACTGAATGGGGCCTGTAAGTGAGGAAATCGAGGATCCAGTTGCATAAGGAGGTATTGAGGCCTAGGACTTAAATCTTATTGATTAGTTTTGAGGGGATGATTGCATTGAATGCCAAGCTGTAGTCAATGAAAAACATCCAGATATATGCATTTTTGCTGACCAGATGTTGCAGGATTGAGCGAAAAGCCAATCAAAAGGCATCTGCTGTTGACCTTGTTGTGACAGTGGACAAATTGGTGTGGATCCTAGTCACTTCTCACCAGCTGTTCCTCATCACCAACTTCTCAAAGCACTTCATCACAGTGGATGTCAGTGCTTCTGGACAATAGGCATCGAGGAACGTTACCACATTCTTCTTAGGCATTGATGTAAATGAAGCCTGCTTGAAGCAGGTGGGTACCTCAGACTGCTGCAGCAAGAGGTTAAAGATATTGGTAAACACGCCAGCCAATTGATCAGCAGAAGTCATTAGTACTTGACCAAGAAACCCATCTGGGCTGGATGCTTTCGGAGGGTTCATCCTCATTAAGAATACTCTCAGGTCAGCCTCAAGAGACTAAATCACAAAGTCATCAGGGGCTCCTTGTTTTGATGATCAAAGCAAGAATAAAAGACATTGGCCTCATCTGGGAGAGAATCCTTATTGTTACCCATGTCACTTGGCTTCACTTTGTTGGAGGTGCTAGCATTAAGCCCTGCCAAACTGTCAAGCATCCTTTAGTGATTCAGGTTTGGTCCAGTATTGTCACCTCATATGTGAAATGGCTTTGTGGAGGTCATGGACTTCTTGTATTTAACTTAGTCGCCAGATCTGAATGCCACTGATCTTGCCCTCAGCAGATTGTGGATCTCATGGTTTATCCAGGGCTTCTGGTTTCGGGAAGACAGTGAATAATTTTGTCGGGACACATTTGCCTACGATAGAACCATAGGAGCCCACTGATTCATTCCATGACATGATCAGCCTAATAACGTATTATAGGCAAAATAATGTTTTAAGATAACTTATTTTATTTCAAAGTTTTTCTGACACGTGTAATTTGTAAAGCCATGTCCATGATGTTATAATAGCTGGAACGAATGTTTCAATAATTGTTTGTCATTTTTGTAAGATTACATTGTCAATGTGATGCAGCCTGTTTCTGTTCTGTATACTGTTATGTTTTGCCAGAATTTATATTAAGCACTATTCAAACTTCTCCTCTTTTGTCACCTTAGAAATAATTATTTCACAATTGGCATCTGTTATTTCACCTACAGATTTGAGTGCATGGCCTGTGCATGACCCAGGAAAAGAATCATTCCCACTGCTCCAAGCTAAATGCAACCAGGGAATACGTCTGGAAAGTGGATAATATTAAAGGTCATTTTCTATATTTTGAAATAGAAAAGTATAGCCTTAAGTGCACAGTCCTTATCATAATACCCATGTGTAATTTGTACATAAAGGAACATGGATTTTTGGTTGTTTCAAGTATATCCATCAGAAAAGAGCAGAAATTTCAAGACAAAATATCATAAAGTCATTGCTAACCTTACACCTAGCCATCAATGTGGTCAAATGAGCATCTAAAACATGTTCAATTAAGGTATTAAATCATTTATCTGAGCCTGTTTGCTAATTAATTATGTATTCTCCTTTGGCTTGCTTGAAATACAGATATCTTCAAACTCTTAACATTATTTGAGTAAGCTTGTAAATATACTGTTTGCATAATTCCTTAGGGGTATGCGAATGGCATACGTCATTACACCACCACATCATATGCGCGTGCCTCGGTTAAAACAATAAAAATGAAACTAAACGTACATGAGTCATTCTTAGCTCTGTGTTTTCCATTCAATTAGTTTTATGTTTTGGAGTTATAAAACATGACTGTGTTGACAAAGAAGCTTTAAACAAACCTGGGATGCCTATCTACCTGCTGAAGCACAGAGAGACATTCAAGTTTAAAAAAAGCACAACATGAAGAGAAAGACAGTTGAGTTTTCTTTTAAGAAGCAAAAATAAAAACAGATAAGTTCACAAGTTTATAAACAGTGAGTACCAGGTGATAATCATAATAATAAATAAATAAAAGAGTAGACAAGGCTGGCTACGTCGGAAAGACAGACGCAATGAATTACATAAGAGCTAACTGGAATTTGTATACTGTGGGAATTAAGCAGTATTTTAAAGCAAATGAAAAAGCCATTGAGAAGCAATTGCCAGTTTTGGTGAGATTAATAGATGAAAGAGCATACAGTTTGCTAAGAAGTTTAACTGCTCCAACCAAACCAGCCAAATGAGGCTAGCTGATATTATGAAAGTAATACAGGAACATTTCTTCTCCATGGATTGTCACCTTGTCATGGTGGAGAAGCTTGTGTGGTCCTGAGATCCCGAGAGCAATGCTGACTGGAGCAATGTTCCTGATAGGGTCACCCATGGCGGTAAGGTCGAGGGTGAGGTCCCTGACAAAGAACAATCCAACCAAGACCTCAGCGGTGGAACAAGGTGGATGAAGTTACTTCAAACTCAACAGCTGTGAAGGCGGATGAAGGCTGCAACAAATCCATCAGCTCCAATTGTCGTGGTTTCCATGCCATTGGAATCAGTTGGTTGATTTGTGAAGTCTCGTGTGCTTCTTGGAGTGCAACATCGAGTACACATTAAACAAATACATGCACAGGCGTCTTCACTCTGTGATAAATTAACGGAACAAAGATGATCATCCTCAACCTCGAGGGATAGCCATGACAACAGGAACATTTAGAACTGAAGCCATTGTTGACTGCAGAACAATAGATTTCATAAGTGGAATCAAAAGCAAGGGGAGTCCATTGCAGCTTTTGTGGCTGAATTGAAGAGATTGTCTGAGCATTGCCAGTTCAGTAATAGGCTTAATGATGCACTGAGAAACTGTTTAGTTTGTGGAATCTTACATGAAATCATTCAAAAGCGGCTCCTAATTGAAGCACAAGTTACATTTAAAAGAGCTGTTGAAATTGCTCTATCAATGGAAACAGCAGGTAAAGACTCAACGGAGTTACAGTCAGGAATGAAAGAGAACATGAATAAAATTGCAACTTCAAAACAGAAACCTGCCTGGCTGAACACATTGTGTTACTATTGTGGCAAGGGCTCACATACACCAGATTAATGAGTTTGAACGGCATTTCAAAGATACTCAACTGAAGCCTGCAGATATCCACTGAGAACTTACACCAGAGAAGATAATTCCTGTAGAAATGACATTTGAACAGGGAAATACAACAAGCAACAAGACACATTGGGCTTGCATGTAGCAAAAACAGGAGGGCCAGCATTGTGTGGTTGTGATTGGCTCAGGACAACTATAACTTGATTGGAGATTCATCCACCATTTGCATGCCACATCTCCTTGCAATAGAGTCAATAGAAAGTGAATTAAGAAAGGTACAGGATGATGCCACAGCAGTGTTCAATGCTGGCGTTGGAAAACTCAAACATATCAAGGGTAAAATAGTATTAAAATGAAAATG
The DNA here is from genome assembly GCF_048418815.1 of Hemitrygon akajei. NCBI lineage: Eukaryota > Metazoa > Chordata > Chondrichthyes > Myliobatiformes > Dasyatidae > Hemitrygon > Hemitrygon akajei. The sequence goes on from NC_133143.1 coordinate 31,557,739, forward strand.
CCACACCCAAGTTATACAAAGCCTTTCCGGCTCCTTATACAATCTGTGATAAAGTAGCTAGTGAGCTAGATCGCATGGAGGCTAAAGGAATTCTTTCCAATGTTGAGTGGACTCCAAGGGCAATGCCAGTGCTACCAATAGCCAAGAAGATTGCGTCTGTCAGGACCTGTGGTGATTTTAAGGCCACCATCAACCCAGTACTGAAAGTAAGTCAATACCCTCCACCTAGGATAGAAGACATTTTTGCAAACCGTTTTGAAGGGGAAAACTTTAGCGAAGTAGACTTAGCTGATGCCTATATACAGATGGAGATGTAAAAGAGGCCAAAATGTTTCTCACCATAAAAACTCACAAAGGGCTTTGTTGTTATCATAGGCTTATTTTTACAGTAGCATCTCAAGACTGTGTTAAAAGGAATAGAAGGTTATGGGCTCAGAACAAAACACACACGTGAATGCTTTAAACCAAGCACCATTTACTATGATCAGACCATTGACAGACAAGGACACCACAAGAGTGCTGAGAAAATTCAAACAGTGTTCGATTCCCCCGGGCCAAACAGCATGTCATAGTTTTAGTCCTTTTAATGATTTGTCAATTACTACAACAGGTTCCTGCCAAATCAATCTACTGTGCTCCACCCCTTGAACTTATTACTACAGATCAAGAAGAAATGGCAAAGCACAAAACAGTGTGAGGTAGCTTTCCAAGAGACATAGGAAATGGTAATGTCAAACACTGTACTCGCACATTATGATCCATATCATAAAGACATGTACATTCGAATGCTGTTCATAGACTTCAGTTCAGCATTCAACACAATCATTCCTCAGAAACTGATTGGAAAGCTGAGCCTACGGGGCCTGAACACCTCCCTCTGCAGCTGGATCCTAGACTTCCTGACTGGGAGACCTCAGTCGGTCCAGGTCGGAGGCAGCATCTCCAACACCATCACACTGAGCACGGGGGGCCCCCCAGGGCTGTGTGCTCAGTCCACTGCTGTTCACTCTGCTGACCCACGACTGTGCTGCAATACACAGCTTGAACCACATCATCAAGTTCGTCAATGACACGACCGTGATGGGTCTCATCAGCAAGAACGACGAGTCAGCATACAGAGAGGAGGTGCAGAGGCTAACGGACTGGTGCAGAGCCAACAACCGGTCTCTGAATGTGAACAGAACAAAAGAGATGGTTGTTGACTTCAGGAGGGCACGAAGCGACCACTCTCCGCTGAACATTGATGGCTCCTCGGATCGTTAAGAGCACCAAATTTCTTGGTGTTCACCTGGTGGAGAAACTCACCTGGTCCCTCAACACCAGCTCCATAGTAAAGAAAGCCCAGCATCGTCTCTACTTTCTGTGAAGGCTGAGCAAAGTCCATCTCCCACCCCCCATCCCCATCACATTCTACAGGGGTTGTATTGAGAGCATCCTGAGCAGCTGCATTATTGCCTGGTTCCGAAATTGCACCACCTTGGATCGCAAGACCCTGCAGCAGATAGTGAAGTCAGCTGAGAAGATCATCAGGGTCTCTCTTCCTGCCATTACAGACATTAACACTACATGATGCATTCACAAAGCAAACAGCATTACGAAGGACCCCACACACCCATCATACATACTCTTCTCCCTCCTGCCATCTGGGAAAAGGCACCGAAGCATTCGGGCTCTCACGACCAGACTATGTAAGAGTTTCTTCCCCCAAGACATCAGACTCCTCAATACTCAGTCTCGACTGACACCAACTTACTGCCCTCTACTGTGCCTATTGTCTTGTTTATTATTTATTTTAATACCTGCACTGTTCTGTGTACTTTATGCAGTCCTGGGTAGGTCTGTAGTCTAGTGTAGTTTTTTGTGATGTTTTACGTAGTTCAGTGTAGTTTTTGTATTGTTTCATGTAGCACCGTGGTCCTGAAAAACGTCTCATTTTTACTGTGTACTGTACCAGCAGTTATGGTCAAAATGACAATAAAAAGTGACTTGATTTGACTTGGTGTTGCCTGTGATGCCTTGCCTTATAGTATATGTGTGGTCATGTCACACTATGAGTGATGGACGTGAATACTCCATTCCCTTACTGCTGCAAGAACAAACTACGCACGGATTGGCTGTGAGGTCTTGAGTCTGGTTTGGGGTGTAAAACAGTTAACCAATACTTGTACGGGAAAGAGTTTACCCTCATTACTGACCATCAACCACTTGTGTCCATTTTTAACACACTAACTTCCATTAACTTCAATAGCACGAATGCAGAGATGGACTCTGTTTCTTAGAGGACATAATTACAAGATCAAATTCTATAGAATAACCTACCTTAAGAACGCTGATGCATTGTGCTGTTTACCCTTGGAAAAAGAAATAGGCAAAACATTTACAAAAGAGGATACCCCTCTTGATGTATTCTCCCTCACACAAATCAAAAGTCCCCCTGTCATGGCAGAAATAATCAAAAGGGAAACCAGAAAAGACCCCATACTGTACTAGGTCTGCATGGCCACCCAAAAGACTGGTATGTTGTACCATCCAAGCTGAGAGCTGAAGTTTTGGAGGGGCGACATATAGCTCATCTATGTGTGTTTAAAATGAAAGCACTGGCTCTTACTTTGTCTGGTGGCCTAGGATAGATCAGCAGATCGAGCAGCCTGCCATGCACTATTTGGGATACCAACACATCCAGAAGAAAGGTGAGAAGAGCTGCCAGAACCACTTTCCGCAGTCCCAAAGTCAACTCCTACAACCAACAGAGGAGGCCCCAGATCCTGAGATTGTTTCACAGTCACAAGTCTCACCTGCCAAGCAGAATGAACCCCCCCCCAGCAAATCAGCAATGACATTATCCCACAACAGTAAGAAATCCTCCAAAGCAATTAATTCTTTAGGCCTGAATGGGACAATTTAAACTTTACTATATATATATATCCACGTGAACAAGCATTCCAAGAACTATTTTCACAATTTACTGTTTCATTTTCTAAATTTCAAATAAATTGAAGTAGGATTTTTTGAGCTAATCTACAAAACGTTGTGCATCATGTTAAATTAAAAGAAATATTATAAAATTTGTCAATAATTTACTAAAAGTTAAAAACCAAAATTGTGAGGCTGAAAAAGTATTCATCCCTTTTATATTTATTACACTAACTTTCCTCAGCTGCAATACTGTATATTACCTTACCAACTCACCCAATTTGTTGATGTACAAAATTGGAGGATCACCTGTTTTCAATGAATTCATAAGAAGAAATAACCCCTCTCTCTGTAGGGTCCAACAGTATGGTAGAGTTTCAAAAGACCAAACCAAAATGAAAGCAAAAGAGTATTTAAGACACATCAGGGACATGATAACAGAGAAGTACACATCTGGGAAACGGTACAAGACCATCTCAAAGGCTTTGAACGTACCTCAGAACTCACAGCAGTCCATCGTGAAAAAGTTGAAAAAATATGCAACTACAGCCACACAGATCAGGCTGCCACTCTGACCTTAGGTGCTGGAGAAGAATGGCACTAGTAAGAGAGGCTACCGTGACGCCAACAGTCACTTTGAGTGAGCTGCAGAATTCCATGGTTGCAACTAAAGATGAAGTTCATGGCTCAAAGGAAGAAGCCCTGGCTATATAAAAAAAAACATAACTTTGCCAGAAAGAGTTTGCAAAGCATCACTTAGAAGATATTGTAAAGATGTGGAAGAAAGTCTTGTGGTTGAACTAGTCTCAACACTATGCAGTACATGTAGCATAAATCTAATACTGCATATCAGCCAGGTAACACCATCCCTGCTATCAAATATGGTGGAGGTAGCATCATGCTATGGAGATGCTTTTCAACAGCAGGGACTCGAGATCTGGTCAGAATTGATGGGAAGATGAATGCTGCTAATTACAGAGAGTTCCTGAATAAAAGAAAAACATCTTAACTAATTAATTAAAAACAAATTTAATTTTATGTTTTGGAGTTACAAAAAAACAGGAAAAGCAATATTATTCTCACAGCTCCTCCTTCCCTTGGTATTATGCACTGCTTTCCTTTCAGTGTTGCTCCCAATTGTTCCAATTATTGCAACTGGTTTCCTCATATACCTCCTTTGTTGTTGTCTCAGTATAAAACACTTGCCAAACATTTTAACTCTTAATTATTGTCATATATTAAAATACAACTGTCTAAATAAGATCTGTAAATCTAAGTAAATTTGCACTGTGGTGTATTTGGAATCATTACTAGCAAAAAGGAAACAAATTCACTTGAGCTTTGTTGGCTATTTAATTATATTTAAAATACAAATATACAACTTTCACTTTCAGGTTGGACATTCTCTGTTGGTATACAGAGTTCTCAGTTTGGAATTTAGGCTCCCAAAATGAGACCAATCTGGCCATTTATTTGACCCATCAGTGACAAATTCCTTTTTAGCAATTTCTTCAGCATGGTGAAGTGCATTAGTATGCAGTTATTTGTAATACCAGTGAATTTGGTGGTTGGCAATTCTGCACTATTTTTGACTCACCATCTTCTTCAGTTATGCAATTTACTAAGGACACTATTATTGAGAGATGCATTTGTCAGATGTCAAATGTTTCTCTATTACCTCAAAAAATGTTTGGGTCATATTTGCTTTCAAGTATTTTGTTAGAATTCATGGTGCATTTATTATAATTATTTTATATTTACAGTACTGTGCAAAAAATTAAGGTGCGCACACACACACACACACACACACACACACACACATATATCTAGGGTGGAGCGGAAAGAGAGTTTATAAATCTGGCAAGAGCAAAGGATGTTGGGAAATGGCAAGGGTGGAGCGCCATGGGAGGTGGGAAGGTGACAGAGAAGGTAGCCAGGGAAGGGGGGTGGGGTGAGGTTGTGTGGCATGGGTGCAGGCGTATCCAGCCCTGAGACAAAAGATTTGATTCCAAACAAATAGCTTATTGATCATTGCTGACTGATCCCTCTCTCTTCCCCTTTTCCCAACCATAATTTCCCTCTTCCTGCCCCTTTTCCACTCTCAAGGGAGACCCATAATGAAAAGCTGGAGAAATTCAGCAGATCAAGTGACATCTACAGAGAAAAATGGACTTATAACTTCTTATTATACTGTTTTGCTTGTTTCCTTATAATTGGTGACTGCTCAGTATTCTCTTAAAAAAAGGAATTTCAGGTTAATAATAAAAGTAGCACAGTAGTGTAGCCAATAGCATGATGTTATTACAATGCCAGCAACCCAGGTTCAATTCCACCATTGCTCGTAAGGAGTTTGTCTGTTCTCCCTGTGATCGCATGGGTTTCCTTGGAGTGCTCTGGTTTCCTCTCACATTTGAAAGACATTCAGGTTAGTAGGTTAATTAAGCACATGGGAGGACGTTGAGATATGTATGCCTGTACCCCTAGATCTCCCTATATTTCTGTTTCAATTTGATGTTTTGAAATATAATATAATCAAGCTGATACACTTCATCAGAAGGACAGAGAAGAAGTAACAATATAGAAAGTTCAAGTTTTCTTAGTAAAAATAGTTCATTTGTCTTTGCAGGGGAGACCTGAAGCTGTATTCATGATCAGATACATTGGAAAATCTTCTAAATGGTGGCTATCCAGTACGATTTGTGAATGTTGATGTCTCTGCAACTCTGTTGTCTTTAAATAGATTTCAGCAGGAGACTTTGTATTGAAATACTGGTGCACTTGTTCTAAATACAATTACAGGTTCTACGTGATTGAAAAAAATCCTGCACTTTAGGATGGTCCAGAGGTTAAAGCACACTGGATCCAAGAGGTGTTGGCAAATTGGATCCAAAGTTGTCATGATGTTAGGAAGCAAGAGTCTTTAGCTGAGGGGCATTTCCCTGACTGTAAGTCTCTAACCAGTGGTTTACCATAGGATCAATTCTGGGACCACTGTCATTTGCTATTTGACGATGTTGTGTGTATGGTTTGCAGATGGTGTAAAAAATGGTGGAATTGAAGGTAAAAAAGAAAGACATACAGTAGATCAACTGATGGAAAATAGTCCATCTAAACATGAGGTAATGCACGTTGGGATTTTAAATACTGTCAGGATATATACAGAAAATAACAGAAACTTTTGATGTATTAAATACAAAGGAACTTCAGGACACAAGATCATGGCTCCTTGAAAATAGTGACTTGTATGTAGGTAGGTAGGATAGTGAAGAAAACTGGCTTGTCTTCATAGGCAGAGGCTGCATGTGTATAGTATGTGTTGGAACATCATGTGGCAACCATAAAAGGCATTTGTCAGGCTGCATTTGGAGTATTGTATTCAGTTCTGGTTGCCTTGGTAGCTTTGGCATTAGAAAGACTGATGAAGCAGGTTAGACCATAAGACAGGACTGCCCATCCTGGTTTTATTCTCACTAGAATGTACAAGGCTGAGAAGTGACCTTATTGAAGTTTATAAAATAATGAGTGGCATAGATAAGGTAGATAAGGTTTTCCTGGGTGGTGGGGGGGGGGGGGGTGGTGGTCTCAAAACATAAATTTTAACTTTAAGGTAAAGAAGGTGAAATTTAAAGGAGATCTGAGAGGAAGTTTTTCACACAAAGGGTGGTAGTTATATGGAATGAGCTGCCTGAGGAAGTGGAAGAAGCGGGCACAATTACGGCAATTAAAAGACATTTGGACAGGTACATGGATAGGAAAGACAGAGGGATATGAACCTAACACAGAGAAGTGGGATTAGCACAGATAGGCATCACAGTTGCCAAAAGAGATCAAGGTGTAAAATGGGAGGCTGGTGTCATTCTACAAAGTTGCATTTATCTTCCAAATCTCTGATTGATTTTGCCCAGTTTTTATCTCTCAGTCCATAATCTAGTTACATAGCATATAACTCATCCTACTTAACTCAAAATGATGTACTGAATATATTTCATGACATACAAACAATTATGTAGCAAACTGGCACATTGTTATATAAATTTTTAATATTCACAATAGATTTCCTACACAGAGAATATGCCATCTTATGTTAGAATGTCTAATTGTAGCTATACATAATTACATATGTATAGATTGCAGCAGTGAATTAGGAAATCATATTAAAAAATCTGGTGGTAGATGGGCAGGAGAGCTAAAGAAACATTTTGAATTGCATTAAAATAAAATTAAAAGCAATTGATCTATGCATAACTAAGGATTGTAATAAATTGAAAGCCTTGTGAAGTTCTGAGTACCAATACGATATAGACATAGGAGACTGCAAATGTTGGATCATGGAGCAACAAACAATCTGCTGGAGGAATGCAGTGGTAAAACAGCAACTGTAGAGGAATGGCATTATTGACATTTTGGGTTGAAATCCTACATTGGGACTGAGAATGGAGAGGTGAGGTGGCTAGTATAAAGAGAAGTAGGGGAGAGATGTCCATGGAAGAGCTGGAGCCGACAAAATTTCTCACAAAACTCACTCACCAATCCCCTTCTTCTCTTTAAACTGGCCATATCACCTCTTAACACTCAGTCCTGAAGCAGGGCTTTGACCCAACATATCAGTATTTTCTTTCCTCTAGCAATTACTGAGAGAATTGGAGAAATCAGTATAAGATTTCAGAAATCTTTTGATCTCTGTTTTAAGTGAAACCTTGTTCACGGATAAGGTTTCCACAGAGTATTCCAAAAACTTTCCACCACAGAGTACTTCCTTCTCATTTCAGTCCTAAATGACCTCCACTTACTTAAAAAATGATATACGTTTATATTTATTTTAGAATAAATAATGTTCATCAAGTATTGCATAATTTTGTTTACTCTTAGATGCCATGAAGAAGAAATCCACATGTAAGACATTCTCTAAAATCAGTATCAGCTATACAATCACTGGGGCAGTAAAATCAGAACAGATCCTCACATTTACATTCTTTATTATTTCTTACTACAGTATATTTGAAAGCTGTATTTGATTACTCTACATGTTTATTTAATAAATTGACCATATAATACACTTCATTATTCCTCCAATGCAAAAATTCAATGATTATTGAACTCACATAAAAGATCTGTATTCTTAACTCACGATTTAGCATGTTTTCAGTATTTTAAGATTAACCAGAATTTGAATTTTATTTATTTGTCTGCAAACTTCCATCACCTAATAACAAATTAAGTCAAATTCTAGTGATCTGCAGCAAGTAGACTTGGTGGCCTGAATGAAATACTGCACTTAAAACAGTCCTACCTGAATAGCAAAATAATTTAAAGCAAATTACAGTGTATGGCATTACAACTAACACATCTATGTGAAAGTGGGCAACAGAAGAAAAGCCTTATTTTTGTATTGTGAAACAATTTCAAAGCTTCCGATGGGTTTATTTAAGACTTGCAGTTTGTAACTGTAATGCATTCATTTCCACATCATAAAAAAATCAGAGATTACTTTTGACAGCTCTTATGTCTGAAACCACACAATTCTCTAATGATCTGTGCAATTTTTGTGACTGATCAGTATCTACAATAATCATGAACTATTAGACACAGGCTTTCATCTAGTGGTCCTTGAGAGATTTGATGGAACATACATAGCTTAGCATATTCCCCGATTCTGCACGCTAAAGCTTTATTATCTATTACTTGTATAAATTGTTTAACCAAATGCAAATTCCTTTACATAATGCTATTAAGAATCCAGATCTTAGAGTACACTTAAACCTGTTATGGGGAAAGCTTAAACTTAATTAACAAAAGAGAACTTTTTTGTAGGGTTAAAAGAAGAAAATTTCTTTTGATAGATCAAAACATTCCTTAGACTCACCCCCCCCCCCCACCCCAAACCATGTCAGTGCTTACTTTGTAAGCAACACCAAAATGACATGGTTAAAATGATATCTCCTTGATACCAGCTTATTCTGAAATTGTTATTATTTCTACACAAACTCTAAGAGAATAAGTTTCATTCTATACCTCAAATTTTTGGGTAGTGATTTGTGAATTCTGCCTGAATTAATTTCTGTAACCTGAACAACCATTACATGAGGATCAACAGTATTCACAGTGGCAGTATTGAAATCAAATGATGCAATAAATAGTTCACCTTTGCTTTTTCCTTGAATCCTTGCAAGACACAATTGAACTAACTACTTTTGTTCAATTAACAAGGATGTCAAAATTCATTCCGTCAAGGAGATGATTAATTTTGAGACTGCCTGAAATCTTCCTATAGCCTTCAGTGATAAGCATGCACATCTGGATTCCACACGGGATGTGCACAACAAGAATTAATTCAATCTCAATACATCATTCTAACTCAAGTTCTATTGAGGAAGTATTTACACAAGTACAGTATAATAAAAATACTGATAATCAACATTTAAATATTTGCTATATATTGAATATAAAAATATAGATGGGAATCTGTCTCTTTAGTGCTTCACCTTTCATATAATGATATCTAGTCTGTTGATTAATCCAATTTTTTTGAACCTTGTCATGGTGCTTTATAGATTAACCAAAGATTTAAAAATGTTTAAATACATGTTTTACACTGAAGGAACTAGATATTTCAAACTCTGATTACAAATGTTTTTAATTTTTGTTACTTGTTATTTTCAGCATTGTACAGAACTGAAAAAAATGCTGTTATGTAATTCACTTTATAAAGCCCTTTCTGCATCTAAACAAGCATACTTCCTTGCCAGAAATGACAGGATTCTATCTCTCTCATAATAATAATACAAGTGTTACTGCAGCTTGATTCTTGTTGCTGTGGTAACTAGCATAAGTGCTTGTCATTTAATAGCACTGTCCATGTTAAATTGAATGAATGAAATGTATTCCCAAATGTTGCTTTCGTATTAATGGATTTCATCACATTTTCTCAATCATGACAATAAATGGGAAAAAGAACATTTTGATTACACATTGTTCTCTAATTCATCAGTTTTTATAAATTCTGCAGTCATGTAGGTTATTAGTAGATGTGAACAATATTTTGTCTCAGACTGATGCATCTCCTGCTGGTGTAGCTAAAGAATGCATATTTGTTAGAAGATTAGCCTTTTTGCTTACTAATTCTTGTTTTAATATTCAACTTGAAAGCAAATTATGCAGAACCTACAAAGAAAGGAGAGACTGATTAATTAATTTAATCAGATACCTCTCTCTTGTACTGGAAACTAAATGTTTATGGAATAATGTCGCAAACTAAGTTAAACTAAATGTCAAATTCATGTGGGAAAGAGGATTGAAAATCTCAGTGGTTGATAAGAAGCTATGTAAGCAAATATTTACAAAGATCCAAGACCCAATGAAAAATGGAGGTTTGATTATGAGCAGAAGTCTGGTTCTTGAAGTATAGGGCAATGACTTTACAAGTCAAGACCTGGAACATAGTGAATGAATTAGGGAGTCAGAGAAAGCAGAAAACTCCTTTCAGAGATATTCCACAAATTGTCAAAGTAGCTTGTTAAGAAAATTAAAGCCAGTGGAAATAACAGGAAGGCGATAATATATAGAGAGAAATGGCTGAGCAATAGGTTTTTTGAAGTGGAGGTAGAGTACTTCAGTACTTCTCAGGAATAAATTCTGTATACCTGCTTTTTAGTTCTCATAAATAATCTCTACTCAGGTATCGGAAGAAGCACTATAAAACATTCAGATGTTATAAAATCTGCAATACTGAAATAAGAATGGTAAAAGTACACCAAGTTGACGTGACAGGATGTCAAAATAGGTGAATGTTTGGGAGTTAGAATTCAATAGGAAGAAATTAGAAATACAACAGAAATGATACCAGTCTTTGCCAAAACTATGAGCCTACAAATTTGTAATTTCTGCAGAGACACATCATAGTGATGTTGACATGCCAAAAGGTGTCATTCCAGACATTTGAATAAACGTTTTTGTTTGCAAGTTGTACTGGAGATGTAGATGTGATTTCAGTTAAAATGAGGCCTGGAAAATAGGATCAGGCTGTTCTGAGTTGGGCTTGTATTTGAACATTTGTAGAATAATCATATTTTAATAGCATAGCAGGAATCTCACTCATAGGTACAGTAAATTCCCTTAAATTCTGCTCCTTCAGTCCCCCAACTTGCAAAATGTCAGAGTTGTGCAGCATACAAACAGCTTTTCAGCTCACTGCAATCATACTAACCATCATGCCTAACTATACTTGACTGCATTAATTATATACCCCTCTATATCCTATGTTCTTTGTACCTACCATGAATACCCGGAAGAAAATGAATCTCAGGTGACATATAGTATATGTAATTTAATAATACAATTACTTTGAACTTTAAGCATAGAAACAGCCTCTCAACTCACCACATGCATGCTGACCACCATACCTATCTCAACTTGCCTGCATTAATCATATACCCTTTTATGGCATATCTATTTACTGTAAGTGTCTGTCATGACATCTTTAAAATGTTCCATGCTGCAACTCTAAATAAGTTAAACAAACAAAGCTTTTATACTCAATGCCTTCAGTGATAAAGGTAAGCATGCAATATTCCTTCCTCGAAGCCCCCTCTGTGTTTCCATTTTCAAGGAACTATGTCCAATAACTTCAAAATATCTATGTTCAACATTGTTTCCAAGGATCCTGCCATTCACTGTTTAGGACCTGCCCTGGTATAACTTTCTAAAGTGCATCACTTCACACTTATCCAAGTTAAATTCCATTTTCATTTGCTTGACCATTTTCCTAGTTGATGAATATATTGATGTGACCATAATCTTCTTCACTGGCCATTATACCACTATGTTAGTGTAATTTGCAAACTCACTAGTCATGCCACCTACATTTTCATCCAAATCATTACTATGCATGGCACACAATAGAAAGCCCAGTATCAATCACTGTGGCATATCACTGATGTCAGGCCTCTAATCTAAAAAGCAACCTTCCACTACCACTGTCTGCCTCCTACTACCAAGCCAATTTTGTATCTAATTTTAAAAACAAGAGATACTGTAGGTAAACATGTCCTGATGAAAGGTCTTCATCCAAAGTGTCCACTGTTTATTCCCCTCCATCGATTCTGCTTGATTTGCCGAGTTCCTTAGCATTTTATGTTTGTTTGTATTTAGTTTGCTAACTCACACTGGATCCCAAGTGTTCTTACCTTCCTGACTAGCCTACCATCTGGAACTTTGTCAAACCCTTGCTAAAGTCCATTTGGACAACATTCATGAACCTGCTCTTGTCACTTTTCTCGGTTAGCCCTTGAAAGCTTCTATTAATTTCATGAGGAAGGATTGCACATACACAAAGCCTATCACTAACCAGTCTTTGGCTTTCCAAATGTAAATAAATCTTGCCCTTCAGAATCCCTTTGCAACTTTCCCACCACCAATGTAAGGCTCATCAACCTCCAGTTTCCTGGCTTATCCTTGCTGTCAATATTAAATAAAGGAACAATATTAGATATCCTATATCTCACTTGTGGCTAGTGAGACATGAAAACCTCTTTCAAGCATCAGAAATCTCCTTCCTTGCCTCTCATAACAGCCCAAGATATACAGCACCATAGGATTTATCCATCTTTGTGTATTTCAACACCTCCATTATCTTCTCCTTTTGTAATGTTGCTATGCTCCTGCATATCATTGTTCTCTCCCTTAAACTCACTAGCTTCTATGATTCACTTTGGAGTAGCGAGTTCAAGATTTATACAAGAGTGGAATCCATTGGAAAAAAAAGCAAGTCTTATTGCTATAAATTTCACTTTGGAGTAGCGAGAGCGAGATCTGTGCAAGAGCAGCAACAATTGAAAAGAGCAAGTCACTTGGACAAATGAAAAGAAGTGAGTTTAAATGCAGTTTCAAATTCTTGGAGTGTAGAGTTAGGGTGGGGACCTGAGTCTTTGCTCCAGAAGCTTCAGTATGAAGAGGCCAAGGTCATTGAGGTCATTTTGGATCAGCCATTGTGTGAGTGGGCCAGTGTAGGACTGTAAGGCCAGAGGTTTTGGCAAGGAAGCTTTGGTGAGTAGCAGGTAAGAAAAGGTGTTTTTTTCCATAGTAGTTAACTAAAAAGATACCAAAGTACAACTAATTAAAAGTAGGAATTTGGGATCAGGTGAACATGATGTGGGAGCTGGTGAACCCATTGCGGTCCCTGATAACCACATCTGCAGCAAGCGTTCTTTGCTCAAGGAACTCAGGGTCAAAGTTGATGACCTGGAATCCGAGCTTCAAACATTGCAATGCATCAAGGAAGGAGAGTGCTACCTGGACACTGTGTTCCAGAAGTCAATCATACCTATTAGATTAACTTCTTCAAAATATTTCTGTCACCAGGGACAAGAGGGTGACTGCAAATGAGGCATCTCAGGGGATCCAAGAAGTAGTCCTGGAGGAGCCTCAGCCCTTGAGCTTGCTCACCTGGGCTAAGATCCTTGTAACCTGTGAGAAGGAGAATGGGGGCTTCAGTGAGGATGAGGAACCATTGTGGTTCAGTGAGCAATTCAAGAGGAGAGAGAAAAGAGAAATGTAGTTGCAATTGGGGAATAGTATAGCCAGGGATATAGACACAATTCTCTGTTACAAGAATCAAGAGTCCCAAAGGCTGTGATGTCTATCTACCTAGAACCTAGGTTTGGGACATCTCATCTGACCTGTAGAGGAATTTGGAGTGGGAGGGGAAAGATTAAGTTATTGTGGTCCAGGTGGATACCAATGATGTGATAAGAACAAAAGGTTCGGCTCGGGGAATTTAAGAGCTAAAGATTAAATTAAAACACAGAACCAAGATAATAATCTCTGGATTATTACCAGAACCACATACAAATTGACACAGAATTGGTGATGGATCCCAGGAGAAGAAATGTGCAGAATGTGATTAAGCCCATTAGGCAAAAGGCAAAACTAGATTAGGTGCTATGTAATGAACCAGATTTGATTAGGGAGTTTAAGGCAAAGGAAGTGTTAGGAGGCAGTGATCATACTATGGTAGAATTCATCCTGCAGTTTGAGAAGGATGAATTAAAATCATATCACGGTGGAGTAAAGGTAACGACAGAGGCATGAAAGAGGAGCTGGCCAAAGTTGATTGGAAGGGGACACCACCAAGGATGATGGAAGAGCAGCACAACTGGAGATTCTGAGAGTAATGTGGAAGATGCAGTATCAGTTCATCCTGAAGGAGAAGCATTTTAAGGGGAAGATGAGGCAAATGTGGCTGACAAAGGAAGTCAAAGGCAACATAAAGGCAAAATAGAGGACATACAATATAGCGAGAATTAGCAGGAAGCCGGAGGTTTGGAATACCTTTAAAAATGACATAAGATAGACGGCAACCAAAAAACAATAAGGAGAGAAAAGATGAAACATGAAGGAAAGCTTGCCAATAATATAAAAGTGGATACCTGAAGATTTTTTCAGATATATAAAGAGTAAATGAATGGCAAGAATGGACATCGGATCACTAGAAAATGATATGGGAAAGCTGGTAATGGGGAACAAAGAAATGGCAGATGACCTGAAGGAGTATTTTGCATCACCCATCACTGTGGAAGACACCAACAGCCTGAAAGTAATTCAAGAGTGTCAAGTGGCAGAAGTAAGAGTGGTCACGATTACTAAAGAGAAATGCATGGGAAGCTGAAAGGTCTGAAGTTAAATAATAAAGACAAAAGATCTATAGTTGCTGGAAATCCAAAGCAACAGACACAAAGTGCTGGAGACTCTCAGCAGGCCAGGCCAAGACCATTCATCAAGACTGGAAAGGAAGATAGAAAAAGCCAGAATAAGAAGGTGGGAGAGGGGTAAGAGTACAAGGTGGCTGGTGATAGATGAAACCACTTGGGGGGAAGGTGGGTGTGTGGAAAAGGGGGGAATAAAGTGAGAGTCTGGGAGGTGATAGGTGGAAAAATAAAGGGCTAAAGAAGAAGGAATCTGATAGCAGAGAAGAATAGACTATGGGAGAAAGGGAAGGAGGAGGAACAGCAGAGGGAGATGATGTGCAGATGAGGAAAAGAGAATGGGTAAGGGGGAGCCAGAATGGTGAATAGAAAAAGAGATAAGGGGAAAGAGGAGAGAGATTATTGTAAATTAGAGAAATCAATGTTTGTGCTATCAAGATTGGAGGCCACCCAGATGGAATATCAAGTGTTGCCCTTCTAACCTGAGGGTGGCCTCATCATGACCGTAGCTGAGATATGAACCAACATGTCAGAATGTGAATGGGAAATAGAATTAAAAAGGGTGGCCACCGGGAAATCTCGTCTTTTGTAGCAGATGAAGCAAAGGTGCTTGATGAACTGGTCCTCCAATCAGTGATGTAGAGGAGACTGCACTGGGAGCATAATATACCATAGATGACCCTGAGGGACTTGCAGTTGAAGTGCCGCCTTAACTGGAAGAACTGTTTGAGGCCCTAAAGGATAGCGAGAGAGGAGGTGAAGGGATTGGTCTAGCACTTGTCCTGCTTGTAGAGATATGTGCCAGGAGGGAGATCAGTTAAAAGCTCCCAGAAGGTTAATTTACAGGTTAAGTCTGTAGTAAAGAAGGCAAATGCAATGTTGGCATTTATTTCAAGGATACAAAAAAACAAGGAGTAATGCTGAGGCTTTAGAAGACTCTAGTCAGGCTGCACTTGGAGTATTGTCAACAGTTCTTGGCCCCATATGTCAGAAAGGATGTGTTATCATTGGAGAGAGTCCAGAGGAGGTTTACAAAGATGATTCTGGAAATGAAGGGGTTAATATATGAGGAGCATTTGGCAGCTTTGGGCTTGTACTCACTGGAATTTAGAAGAATGTGTGAGGCTCTCATTGAAACCTACTGAATGTTGAAAGGATTAGATAAGGTGGATCTGGAGAGGATGTTTGCTATGGTGGGGGTTTCCAGAACAATTTTGCGGGGTGACCCTTTAGAACAGAGTTAAGGAGGAATTTTTTTAGCCAGAGAGTAGTGATTCTGTGGAATGCTCTGCCACAGACAGCTGTGGAGGCCAAGACCATGGATATATTTAAAGCAAAAATTGATAGTTTCCAGGTTGGTCAGGGCATCAAAGATTAAGGCAGATGAATGGGGTTGAGTGGGATCTGGGATCAGCCATGATGGAATGGCTCAATAGACTGAATTGCTTAGTTCTGCTTCTATGTCTTATTGTCAAACAGATGCAGTGAAGACAGATTAACTGAGAAAAGAGAATAGTAGTTTTACAAGTGACAGGGTGGGAAGGGATAAAGTCAAGTTTGCTGTTAGTCAGCAGGTTTATTAAATATACAAGTAGACAGAGAGATAGAGTAAGGGGAGAGAGGTGTCAGAGATAGAGAGAGTAAATTTGAAGGCAGGGTAGAAGTTGGAGACCAAGTTGATGAAATTGACCAGCTCAGTATGAGTTTAAGAAGCAGCAGAGTAAGATGGCAGCATACTTGGACATAGTGGCTTCTCCGGGACCAACAACCAAAGGTGTTGTTGTATTTTTTACAATCACAAGTCCTCGCTGGACATTAAGAACTTAAAGTACTGCAGGTCTACTCCATCAACGAGTTGCTCATTGGCGGAGAGATTGAAGGCATTAGATTTGGTGTGGACAAGGTTGTTACCTGTGTCTGAGAATTGTCAGAGAAGGTGCACAAAGAAAGTGTGCAGTCTAACAGCGAGTAATTGTCTCTGTCACTTCTCTTGTGATATCAAGACCCTGTTGGACATTGTTAATGTGGAATGCTGCGTCCAATTCACTGGTTTATTGGCAAACAATGGGGGGCGGAGGGCTGCTTGGCCTCAGTCATAGAGAGGACTAGGCCTCAAACTGCAGTGTTGTCTGCTTGCAGCCACCCAGGAGACAGGCTTTGGAGTCAGTGCACTCCACCAGAGCACCAGAGGTGGTGTGGCTGTCCTCTAGTGTTCGCTCAGCAGAAGACAAGCTGTTTTGTGTTTGAAAGCAGACTGCTGCAACATTCATGAACTCAGGGTCTTGGACTACATTTTTTTGTGGGTGATTATATTTTTCTGCTGTTTTATGTGTGTTCTGTGTGCTTTGTGCTGTGTATGACTGTTGGTACGGTGTTTTGCATCTTGGGTCCAGAGCAACGCTGTTTTGTTTTATGGATATTTCCATTAATGGGAGAGTTTTGGACTAGAGGGCAAAGCCTAAGAATACAAGGAGATTCTTTTAGAATAGAGGGGAGGAGGAATTTATTTTGTCAGAAGGTGGTGAATCTGTGGAAGTCATTACCACAGACGGAAGTGGAGACATAGAAACATAGAAAATAAGTGCAGGAGCAGGACTTTCGGCCCTTCGAGCCTGCACCGCCATTCAGTATGATCATGGCTGATCATCCAACTAAGAACCCTGTACCTGCTTTCTCTCCATACCCCCTGATCCCTTTAGCCACAAGGGCCATATCTAACTTCCTCTTAGATATAGCCAATGAACCGGCCTCAACTGTTTCCTGTGGCAGAGAATTCTACAGATTCACCACTCTCTGTGTGAAGAAGTTTTTCCTCATCTCAGTCCTAAAAGGCTTCCCCTTTATCCTTAAACTGTGACCCCTCGTTCTGGACTTCCCCAACATCGGAAACAATCTTCCTGCATCTAGCTTGTCCAATCCCTATAGAATTTTATACGTTTCAATAAGATCCCCCCTCAATCTTCTAAATTCCAGTGAGTATAAGCCTAGTCGATCCAGTCTTTCTTCATATGAAAGTCCTGCCATCCCAGGAATCAATCTGGTGAACCTTCTCTGTATTCCCTCTATGGCAAGAATGTCTTTCCTCAGATTAGGGGACCAAAACTGCACATAATATTCTAGGTGCGGTCTCACCAAGGCCTTGTACAACTGCAGTAGAACCTCCCTGCTCCTGTACTCAAATCCTTTTGCTATGAATGCCAACATACCATTTGCCTTTTTCACTGCCTGCTGTACCTGCATGCCCACCTTCAATGACTGGGGTACAATGACACCCAGGTCTCGTTGCACCTCCCCTTTTCCTAATCAGCCACCGTTCAGATAATAATCTGTTTTCCTGTTCTTGCAACCAAAGTGGATAACCTCACATTTATCCACATTAAATTGCATCTGCCATGAATTTGCCCACTCACCTAACCTATCCAAGTCACCCTGCATCCTCTTAGCATCCTCCTCACAGCTAACACCGCCGCCCAGCTTTGTGTCATCCGCAAACTTGGAGATGCTGCATTTAATTCCCTTGTCTAAATCATTAACATATATATTGTAAACAACAGGGATCCCAGCACTGAGCCTTGCGGTACCCCACTAGTCACTGCCTGCCATTCTGAAAAGGTCCCATTTACTCCCACTCTTTGCTTCCTGTCTGCCAACCAATTCTCTATCCACATCAATACCATACCCCCAATACCGTGTGCTTTAAGTTTGCACACTAATCTCCTGTGTGGAACCTTGTCAAAAGCCTTTTGAAAATCTAAATATACCACATCCACTGGCTCTCCCCTATCCACTCTACTAGTTACATCTTCAAAAAATTCTATAAGATTCGTCAGACATGATTTTCCTTTCACAAATCAATGCTGACTTTGACTGATGATTTCACTTCTTTCCAAATGTGCTGTTATCACATCTTTGATAACCGACTCTAGCATTTTCCCCACCACTGATGTCAGACTAACCGGGCTATAATTCCCCGGTTTCTCTCTCCCTCCTTTTTTAAAAAGTGGGGTTACATTAGCCACCCTCCAATCCTCAGGAACTAATCCAGAATCTAAGGAGTTTTGAAAAATTATCATTAATGCATCCACTATTTCTTGGGCTACTTCCTTAAGCAGTCTGGGATACAGACCATCTGGCCCTGGGGATTTATCTGCCTTTAATCCCTTCAATTTACCTAACACCACTTCCCTACTAACATGTATTTCCTTTAGTTCCTCCATCTCATTAGACCCTCGGTCCCTTACTATTTCCGGAAGATTATTTATGTCCTCCTTAGTGAAGACAGAACCAAAGTAGTTAGTCAATTGGTCTGCCATGTCTTTGTTCCCTATGATCAATTCACCTGTTTCTGACTGTAAGGGACCTACATTTGTCTTGACCAATCTTTTTCTTTTCACATATCTATAAAAGCTTTTACAGTCAGTTTTTATGTTCCCTGCCAGCTTTCTCTCAATCTTTTTTCCCTTTCCTAATTAAGCCCTTTGTCCTCCTCTGCTAGTGTCTGAATTTCTCCCAGTCCTCAGGTGTGCTGCTTTTTTTTTGCTAATTTATATGTTTCTTTGGACTTGATACTATCCCTAATTTCCCTTGTCAGCCACAGGTGCACTACCTTCCCTGGTTTATTCTTTTGCCAAACTGGGATGAACAATTGTTGTAGTTCATCCATGCGATCTTTAAATGCTTGCCATTGCATATCCACCATCAACCCTTTAAGTATCATTTGCCAGTCTATCTTAGCTAATTCACGTCTCATACCTTCAAAGTTACCCTTCTTTAAGTTCAGAACCTGTTTCTGAATTAACTATGTCACTCTCCATCTTAATGAAGAATTCCACAATATTATGGTCACTCTTATCCAAGGGGTCTTGCATGACAATATTGCTAACTAACCCTTCCTCATTGCTCAATACCCAGTCTAGAATAGCCTGCTCTCTAGTTGGTTCCTCAACATGTTGGTTCAGAAAACCATCCCGCATACATTCTAAGAAATCCTCTTCCTCAGCACCCTTACCAATTTGGTTCACCCAATCTATATGTAGATTGAAGTCACCCATTATAACTACTGTTCCTTTATTGCACGCATTTCTAATTTCCTGTTTAATGCCATCCCCAACCTCACTACTACTGTTAGGTGGCCTGTACACAACTCCCACCAGCGTTTTCTGCCCCTTAGTGTTATGCAGCTCTACCCATATCAATTCCACATCCTCCAGGCTAATGTCCTTCCTTTCTATTGCATTAATCTCCTCTCTAACCAGCAATGCTACCCCACCTCCTTTTCTATCCTGTCTATGACAAGGTCATTGTGTACATTTCAATTATCAGATTGATAGTTATTTGATTTAAAGGCTATCAAAGGTTATGGGGAGAAGTCAAGAGAATTGGGTTGAAAAGGAAAATAAGTCACCCATGATGGAATTGCAGATTTGAAGGGCCTAAATGCTCCCTATGTCTTATGTCTTGTATCCTAAATGTAAATGCATAATCAGTATCAGGTTTAATATCACTGGCATATGTTGTAAAGTTTGTTGTTTTACAGAAGTGAGACATTGCAATAAGTAATAAAAAACTATAAATTACAATAGGTATATGTAAAAAATAATTAAGTAGTGTAAAGGAAGAGAAAAAATAGTGAGATAGTGTCCACCGGTTCATTGTCTATTCAGAAATATGATGGCATCAGAGAAGAAGCTGTTCCTGAAATGTTGAATGAGTGCCTTCAGACTTCTGTAGCCGTTCTTTGATGGTAGCAATGAGAAGAAGTCCTGGTTGATGGAATTCTTGACTATGGATGCCGTGTCACAACCAAGGATTCTGCAGCACAGCAGATTCGGCGATTACACTCGTGAATATGCACGTGTCTGCTAATTATTATTTCTTTGTGATAGTATTTACATTCTTTCCATCACAGTGCTTGTCGAGACTTGAACAAAGCACAGCAATGCTTCACTGCCTGCTTGCATTCAGCCTTGCCTGAGAAATTGGACTGTCAAGTCAACTGACTCTGAAGACTAGCGGTGTTCGTTTTATATTTAGTTATTCCTTTCAGTTGCAGTGTAGGCTTCATTTACCATTTGAGAGTTTTAGTTAGCAATCCTGTTTGGCCTAGCCTTTGTTGTTTTTTTCTCTCCCTAACTCTGTTCATATTAGAGTTTGTGAATTATTGACCTGCTTCAGTGTCTCTTGCTCTGCACTTAGGCCATATCTGCACCCGGTGACATGCTGCCTTTTTGAGGCATCACCTTTTGAAGATGTGCTTGATGCTGGAGAGGCTAGCACCCTTAATGATAGAGCTGGCTGAGTTTGCAATTTTCTGCAGCTTTTTCGGACCCTGTGCAGTGGCCCCTCCATAGCAGATGGTGATGCAACCAGTTGGAATGCTCTCCATAGTACATCTGGAGAAATTTGGTAACATACGAAATCTCCTCAAACTTCTAATGAGTTAAACCTGCTGAAGTGCCTTCTTTGTAATTGCATCAATATGTTGGGAACAACACTCAGGAACTTGAAACTTCTCACCCTTTCCACTACTGATCTCTCAATAAGAACTGGTGTATGTTTCCTTGACTGAATCTTCCGGAAGTGCACAGTCAATTCCTTGGTCTTACTGATGTTAACTGCCAGGTTGTTGTTGCAATACCAATCAACAAGCTGATCCTCTACCCCTTGTCACCATCTGAAATTCTGCCAACAATAGTTGTGGCATTGACAAATTTATGGATGGACCTGTGCGTAGCCACACAGTGGTGGGTATAGAGAGAGTAGAACAGTGAGTTAAGCATACCTCTTTGAGGTGAGCAGTGTTGATTGTCACTGAAGAGATGTTACTTCCAATCTGTACTGACTGTGGTCGCCCGGTGAAGAAGTCAGCGATCCAGTTGTAGAGGGAAGTACAGAGGCCCAGGTTTTGGAGTTTGTTAATTAGAATTGAGGGTATAATTGTGTTGAACACAGAGTTGGAATAAATAAATAGCAGCTTGAAGTAGATATTGCAATTGTGCAAATGATCCAAGGCTAACTTAACACCCATTGAGATTGCATCCACAGTAGACCTATTGTGGTGATAAGCAAATTGCAGTGGGTCCAGGTCATTGCTTGGGCAGGAGTTGATTCTGGCCATGATCTCAAAGCACTTCATCACAGTAGATATGAGTGCGATGGGTAATAGTTATTGAGGCAACTCACTGCAGTGCCTGACCACTGGTTTGATGATCACCCTTTTAAAGCAGGTGGGAACCTCCGAGTGCAGCAGTGAGAGATTGAAAATGTCCTTGAACACTCCCACCAGCTGGATGACACAGGTTTTCATTGCCCTATCAGGTACTCTATCAGGGTCTGAGGCCTTGCGAGTGTTCACCTTCTTCAGACGTCACCCTCCAAAACAGACATCACAGGGTCACAAGATGCTGGAGGGATTTGCACAGGTGTAGTCTTATTCCCCTTTTCAAAGCATGCATAAAAGCACTGGGTTCATTTAGGAGTAAATAATCATAGCCATTCGTGATGTTAGGTTCCAACTTGTAGGAAGTAATGGCCTATAAACCCTGCCAGAACTAAATTGCATCTTATTCCATCTAACTTCAATCAGAATTGTTTTATAACTCTTAAAATAGCTTTACGCAGGTCATACCTGGACCTCTTGTATAGTTCTGGATCACCAGCCTTGAATGCCATAGACCTAGCCCTCAGCAGACTATGAATGTCCTAGCTCATCTATGGCTTTTGGTTTGGGTATATTTGGTATATTCTCAAAGGCACACACTCATCCACACAAGTCTTAATGAAGTCAATGACAAATGTGATGAATTCAGCCAAGATTCAAAGATGAATCCCTGAATATTGCTTAGACTACTGACTCAAAGAAGTCCTGTAAGTGCTTCTCCGCCTACTTTCACTATATCTTCTTGGTCCTGTCACTGAGGCTGTTAGTCTCTGCCTATATGCCAGAAGTAGAAATACAGCCAGGTGATTGGACTTTCCGAAGTGTGGGCATAGGATGAAACGGTAAATGTTCTTAATGGTGTAAAAGTGGTCAAGTGTGTTGGTTCCTCTGGTTCCACAAGTGATATGTTGGTAGTAGTTGCTCAAATACTACTTCAAGCTGGCCTGGTTAAAATCCTCTGCAATGATAAGGAAGGCATCTGTGTGCACTGTTTCATGACAGCTAATCACAGTACTTAGCTCCTCCAGTGCTTGCCTGATGTTGGCCTGAGGTGGAATGTACACTGTTACCAGTATGATGGCAGAAAATACCCTTGGCAGATAAAATGGATGACATTTGACTGCTATATGTTCCAGGTTGGATGAGCAGGATTGACACAGAATAGCCACATTCTGTGTACCATGATGAGTTAACTATAGAGCATACTCAACCATTTCTATCTTTAAAAGACTGAGCTGTCCTGTCTTTGCAGAGACTCAACTTTTTGACTGTCTTGACCTTTTGATTAAATGACCATTTTTTTAATGTATAGATTAAAAAGTAAGCCTTTCATATCTGATTTAAAAAAAGAACTCTGGAAGTTACAGGGCACATTAATAAAATGGTTAAGAATCTTATGGATGAGTTGTAAAAGAGGCCTAGTATCTAATAGCAAACTGATCATGTTGGAAATTTCTAAGTCCCTGGTTAGGCCACATGAAATCCATTTTCTAAGTAATATGGGCATTTTTCATGTTTCATTTTGTGATACTGTTGACAGTTTGAAGTCCACTGTAGTGTTGCCTTTCAAGCAAAATAGTGCTATTCTTAAAACGTATAAAAATGCTTTTAACAGAAAACAAAAGGTGACATAATACTTGGAGTTGTTTGCATGTCACTCAAAATTTGGAGGTGTAACTCTAGATAGATAGATAGATAGATAGATACTTTATTCATCCCCATGGGGAAATTCAACTTTTTTCCAATGTCCCATACACTTGTTGTAGCAAAACTAATTACATACAATACTTAACTCAGTAAAAAATATGATATGCATCTAAATCACTATCTCAAAAAGCATTAATAATAGCTTTTAAAAAGTTCTTAAGTCCTGGCGGTTGAATTGTAAAGCCTAATGGCATTGGGGAGTATTGACCTCTTCATCCTGTCTGAGGAGCATTGCATCGATAGTAACCTGTCGCTGAAACTGCTTCTCTGTCTCTGGATGGTGTTCAGAGTTTTCCATAATTGACCGTAGCCTACTCAGCGCCCTTCGCTCAGCTACCGATGTTAAACTCTCCAGTACTTTGCCCACGACAGAGCCCGCCTTCCTTACCAGCTTATTAAGACGTGAGGCGTCCCTCTTCTTAATGCTTCCTCCCCAACATGCCACCACAAAGAGGGCACTCTACACAACTGACCTATAGAACATCTTCAGCATCTCACTACAGACATTGAATGACGCCAACCTTCTAAAATACCTTCTATGAATTCTAAACCTTCTATGAATAATAAAAGATCTCAAGAAGTAAATAAAAATAGGAAACCTAAAATAAATAGAAAATGCTGAGAAAAGACAGCAGGTCAGATAGAGTCTGTAAAAATGGAGACAGATTAACATATTGGGTCAGAGACTTCATTCTGTTTTATTTAAAGGAGATATGGACAGGCTGGTCAACTGGACAGGTATTGTAGGTGTAAAGTATTACATTTTGGTAAGAACGTCAAGAGACAATAGAAACAGACGATGAAATTCTGAAGTAGGTACAAGAAATAGAGATTCAGGAGTAACCATTCATATTTTGTTGGGAAGGCAGGGCATATTGATGAAATGGTTAAAAATGGATAAAAATCCTGAGTTTTATAAGTAGAGGGATAAAATCATTACCCTCTACCAAAGAGCCATTTGGCCACTGCCATTTAGCAAATAGAAATTTGTTATCTATTTCTGGGCACCACATTTTAGGAAGAGGTAAAGGTTTTAAAGAGTTTCAGCCAGATATTCCTACATTAACCCCATATCCCTTGATTTTATTAGTCTGAAAATCTGTCACTCTCTTCTTAAATATCCCCAGTGACTGAGCCTCTACAGCCCAAGGTCAACTTTATTATGACTGTGTCAGGACACTAACTTGCTCCTGTAGCCACAATATTTATATAAATTCTACAGGTAGGCTTCTGGTTAATGGACCTCTCGTTGCTGGTCAAGTCTTAGTTATTTATGACCCTCACTCTCCATTTACAAGCTTTGCGGGCATGCTGCTGAAGGGACTAAGATGAGCAACTCATAATGGTAAAATAAAGAAGTTGCATGCTTTCTTAGTTTTTCATTTGAATGCATTAAAAAAAGGTCCAGAAATAGTTATGTGGTTAGGTTCGCCCTCTTTTTGTTCAATTTTCATCACTGACTGTTTCCTCTGCCTCCAACCACAAGCCGGAAAGAGTTCTGTGAAAAGGCTATCTTGTGCAAATCTGATAGCAAAAGTAGAGCTCAGCCACAAAAGCAGAATTAACAGGACATATTCCTCAGATGAAAACTAATAATAGACGTGGTATGTAGAAACTTAGCACTCGGCATAATTTTTCTTTAGTGCTGCAAAAGAAATTCCATGTTTGAAGAATACAAGTTCAAATACAGCTTTTTTGCTTAACATTATTTATGAACCAAACACCTTATTGCTTTTATCAATAATTTTCTTCCTGATTGTTTGGAATAAACTATTTTGAAAATGAATTTTATTTTGCAGAAACATTGTTTTTGTGTTTATTCTGTAAAGTACATGGAACAAATGTTTTATTTTTCGTAACTTCTGAACTCCAGTAGGAAAGATGTGAATTTAATAAATAACTATGCAATTATCACAAAATACATCATATTTTTCAATACTTTGTAAATGGTAAAAGTAACAACATTTTTCAATAAGAGAATTATTAGAGTTTTACCTTCTGCAGACTGGCGCACAGCTCTCCTTGGGTCCTTCAGTTTCATTTGAAGATACCTGGCAGTATAACTGGATGCCATTTTGTAAAATGAAAAGTAAATGTTTTGTCTTTTTCTGGCCAGGTATTCAGTCTAATCTGTTAGCATTATACGGAGTATTGGTTTCTTTGAATAAGACTTACTGCGATACAGGAAATGGCCCTCTACTACCTAATTGGCTGGTCATAATGTGCTTACACAGCACCAATTGGTTCTTGACACAGGATAAACGTTTGCAGTTAAGAATAGTTTCACTCCTTTGCTTCTATTTTACTACTTGTCAATGGCTAGCAGGCTTAATTAAAAGCTTTAAACCTGAAAAGCTTGTGCAAATTCCTATGCATAGTTAATACATATAAGTAGTGAACAATGACAGAATAAAAAAGTTGAACTACTGTGGTTAGTGCAAAACTACAGAAATAATTTAACCTTTTGGAAACTGTTCTAAATTATGCAATAGGGTAGTTTTAACTTGCTCTCATCATTGTTCTGAAGCCCAGTTTATTTTCACTGGAGGACTTCAAAAATATTCAGTTGGTGGTCTGCCTGCTGACCATATTTTCAATGGGCTGCTAGCTACTGTAAGAGGTTACTGTGGGACTGCAGAAGGCAACTTACAACGGAAATATCTCTCAATGGAAAGAACTCGCTCTCACTATATTAACATTGATTCCTACTCTTTCTGGAATCTGGGAGATGAGATGCCAGTTGAAGAATTATGCCACAGGAGATAACATCCAACAAATGGGAAAGTGATACCAAGGCTGTTCACAAGGTCTGAGAAAAGCTGAAAAGACAATGGAGAAAAATTGAAGAGCAAGTGGTCCATGTAAGACTGCCTTCTTTCCTTTCCTTGAGGCGCTAAGTAGTCTCCAATGTTTCCCTGAGATGTTCAGCTCTATCACTAGGATGGAAATAGGAAAATCTGCAGCCACTAGAAAGTGTCTCCTATCCACATGGATGCAGCCTGACCTGCTGAGTATTTCCAGTATTTTCTATTTTTGTTTTATCACTAATATGCTTGGATGTTTGTTGGAGAGAGTGGATGGTTTGCCGATGTCTCTGAGGCACTCCAGTTTAGGGGCACTACATGAAATAGCAATTTCCATCACAATCCACTACTGTAAGAGCTCATTCAATTGTGCATGCATATAAGTTTGAGTCACAGAAACAGGTCCTTTGGCTCAACTCATCTATGTTGACCACAGTGCTAGTCCCAAGCTACTCCTATTTGACAATGCTTGGTCCATATCCTTCATCTTCTAGCCTGAGTAAATTTTACATAATTCTTTCTTGTGAAACTTGCATAGAATTCGCACTGTTCATCCAAGTATATTCATAACTAGTTTTCCTCTCTTAAATAAGAAGAACAAAATGAAAGTAGAATTTGCTTCTTCACAATGTCTTTTTAGGTTTGCATCTGAACGCACTTTAATGTGGATAAAGGAGCATATCTGCAATACCTACAAATGTTATATAATAGAATTATTGGTTATTTATAGATTAGTTGCTTATAGGTTTCATTTGGGTATTGCTATAAATTTACAAATATTTGGTGATTTCCAGAGTTGGTTCCGTTTGCAGAAGTAGAAAGTACTGTAGTATGGGGAAAAGACTGTTTGCTAACTTGCATGTATTCTGTTAAAAAAAATCATATTCAGCCATTGCCTGGAAATTCAATTGCATAACACTATTTTGGTTGGACTGTAATCGAAAAATATTTTTTCCTGGTTTGTAAAATGTTGAAACAGTTTGTCATTATGTCTGGCTGACAGGACCCTACACATTCTCCTTCTCTTAGGTCACCTTGTTTCTGACTCCTATGCATTAAAGTATGGAAGTTACAGATGAACTGGAGATTACATATAAGTGCATCTAACATTACGCTCTACAACTGAGTCCACAAATGGAACATGGGCATACTATGGACCGGATCTTACAATAGTGTTGCATAGATAGCAATCAAACTGACTGTTATCATACAAAATTCCATAGATTCAGAACAGTTTCCATAAATTCAAAGGTAAGAATTTGGCCCATTGAGTCTGCTCCACTATTCTATCATGGCTAATTTATTTTCGTCCTTAACCCCAATCTCCTGCCTGCTCCCTGTAATCTCTGACATCCTTACTAATCAAGAACCTACAATTTCCCTAAAATTTGTTCCTTAATATCCTTCATGCTGATTGGTGCCCCACTGAACAGTCGCTGTTGTATACATCTTTCCTTCCTCAGTTCATAATTCTAACTTGATACACACTCCTTTCTTAATTCTAAACTGATAGGTTCTACTCTTGATGATTCCAGGACTGTCTCTCTCCAACAGTACAATGCTCTTCTTAATCAACACTGCTATCTCCCCTCCTTTCTTTTCTTGCCCCCCCTTCTTTGTACCATGGAATATTAGAAACCCATCCTACCTATTTTAGCTAGGTTTCCATCATTGCCATGACATAAGAACATAAGAAATAGCAGGAGGAGTCGGTCATCTGGCCTGCCAAGCTTGCTCTGCCATTCAATAAGATCATGATTGTTAACATTGATTTGTAAAATCAGAATCAATTTTGAAACATCTTCAGGAAGTTTAGTAAGGACAAACTAGTTAATGTATTATATTTGGACTTTCAGTTGTTATCCAACAAAATATTATATGAGAGATTATTAAACAAAATTACAGCGCATTGTAAAGAGAATATTATGTTGGTATTAGATTCGGGATGAGTTAAAGATCAAAAAAAGTCCAGGAGTAAACAACTCAGTTTGAGTTGGGAGTAGTAACAAGTGGGATACTACAGAGAAAATAATTTTTTTCAATATACCATAAATGATTTGGATGACAAAATCAGGTGTCATACATAAACATTTGCTGATAATTCAAGGTTAGGTAGCAGAGTGGCCTGTGAGGAGGATACAGAGAGATTTCAGGAGGATACTGACAGACTTTGTGAATGGGCAAGCAAACTGCAGATGGAATATAATGTGGAAAAGAGAGAGGTGATCCACTTCTGTAGAAAATAGAAAGGCAGGGTATTTTTAAATTGGTGAGAAATTGAGAGATGTTGTTGCTTGGAAAGATCTGGGTGTTCTTGCACAAATCATTGAAAGTTAAGTTGTTGCTTCATAAAGCTATTAGAAAAGCAAACTGGTTATTGATTTTAACTGCAAGTGAAACTGATTAAATGGAGTTTAGTCCAATTACAGAGCTCTGTTGAGACGACGTCTGAATTAGTGTTCTGGTCTCCCT
This sequence comes from Hemitrygon akajei, assembly GCF_048418815.1. NCBI lineage: Eukaryota > Metazoa > Chordata > Chondrichthyes > Myliobatiformes > Dasyatidae > Hemitrygon > Hemitrygon akajei. Next base: position 31,586,493 of record NC_133143.1, read on the forward strand.
ACCTAAGGAAGAATACACTTGTGAAAGAACAAGCTCAATGAAAGTTTATCAGAAAGATTCTGGGAATGTTCCATTTGTCAGAAAGTGAGAGAATAAGCAAATTACACTTAGGTGTTTAGTGAGAATGATTTCATTTAAGCCCACAAAATTCTTATGGCAGCAACACACACAAAATGCTGAAGGAACTCAGCAGACCAGGCAGCATCTATGGAAAAAGAGTACAGGTGATATTTAAAGGCAAAATCCTTCAGCAGTCCTCTTCACTGACGATCAACACTGGTGCACCTCAGGGATTTGCTTATTCTCCTTCTATACTCATGACTGCGTGGCTAGGCATAGCTCAAATGCCATCTATAAATCTGATGATGATACAACCATTGTTGACAAGATCTCAGCTGGAGATGAAAGGGTGTACAGGAACGAGATATACCAGTTGGGTGGTGTTACAGCAAAATTCTTGCATTCAACATCAGTAAGACCAAAGAACTGATTGTGGACTTGAGAAAGGGTAAGACAAGGGAACATGAACCAATTCTCAAAGAGGGATCAAAAATGGAAAGAGTGAGCAATTTCAAGTTCCTGGGTGTCAAGATCTCTAAGGATCTAACCTGGTCCAAATGTATTGATGCAACTATAAAGAAGGCATGACAGCAGCTGTATTTCATTAGGAGTTTGAGGTGATTTGGTTTGTCAACAAAAACACTCAAAAACTTCTATAGACGTACCCTGGAGAGCATTCTGACAGGCTCCATCACTGTCTGGTACAAGGGGTGGGGGACAGGGGAGGGGTGCAGGAATTGCTACTGCACAGGACTGAAAGAAGCTACAGAAAGTCATAAAATTACTCAGCTCCATCTCCGTAGTACCCTCTGTAGTACCCAAGACATCTTCAAGGAGCAGTGCCTAGAGACGACCATTATTAAGGAACCCATCACCCAGGGTATGCCCTTTCTCATTGTTACCATCAGGAAGGAGGTGCAGAAGCCTAAAGGCATACACTTAGTGATTCAGGAACAGCTTCTTACCCTTTGCCAAATGATACCTAAATCGACATAGAAACCACAAATACCACCTCACTTTTTAAAAATATTTATTATTTCTGTTTTTGCACTATTTTAATCTATTCAATATACACATATATACTTACTGTAATTGATAGTACGTTTTTGTTGTTTTTTTTCTATATTATCATATATTTCTTTGAACTGCTGCTAAGTTAACCAATTTCATGACACATGTGGTGATAATAAACCTGATTTTGATTCTGATTCTATTTGAACTTTAAATGATTTGATTTACATATGTTTAAAAATTGCAGCAAGTTATCAAAAAGCCATCAAAATATACCATCGCAGTTGCTCGTGGCCCGCTCTATGGGAGGACTCTTGTATGAAAACCAACTTGAGCAAACCTCCATTTTTGGATGAGGTTATGTAGGTGAGCAGCTACTGTTTGGACTATAGACCAAATCCCAGAATGTGATAATGAGCATTAGAATGCCATTTTGTTTTATACATTAAAATGTTATTATGAGTGATCCTCTTGACCTTGGCATGATATTCACACTAGCTATGCACAAGATACTGTCTTTCCCCATGCAGTACATTTTTTGAAACATTGCAGGGGAAATAGTACCAGGCTGCCCTGTGGGTTCCTAAGCCAACCTAAAATAATAACTGTTTCTTTTTTCTTTATTGGAGATATTGCCTGGCCTGCTAGAAAATTTCCATCATCTGAGTTTTTCTGAGTTTTTACAACAAACTTTAGTCCTGTCACGCTAAATGTAAACAGACTACCTGAAATGTTAATGTTATTCCTCTACCCAAGGTGCAGACAGACCTACTGAGGATTTCCAGCAATTTCTGTTGCCAATTAGATTTCCAGCATTCTTTGATTTATTTTTGATTTTCACAATATTCATCTCTGTCTTTACTCTCAGCTGGCACAGCATCAACCACGAACTCCTAATTTCCAGCCTGGCCTAAACACCCCACATTTGAATTCCAATGATACATTATCTCGGACACCAACTGATTCTGATTTTCTACCCCATCCCAAATCCAATCCTTCTGAATTGAAGTGCCAGATTTCCTATTCCTGATCTCCTTGCAAACTGATGGTGTCAACTCATCACTTAAGAAACCACAGTGCCAATCTTCTCCCAAACAAAATGATGGTCTTTCCTCCTTTCCTCTCCCAATTCCTGATGGAGAATGCCTGGCCTCCCACTTCAAATCTCATCAAGCTTGATGCAGAATGCTGATTTCCCACTTCTCATCCCAACATTTCCTGCCAAATGTTAAACTCAAATGAACCATCTCCCCCACTGTCCACAGCCAGGACACAGACCCACTTGGGACCAAATGGATGCACTAAAGTTTCTAGGTAATGGTGCACTTATAATACTTTCCACCTGAGAATCGTACAGAGCAAGGAAGCTTCCAGAAGAGGAAGGAATTTGGGGAAAGAGAAAGAGGGTATTGGCCATTTGTTTTTCAGATTTTCACCTTTAGCAGCCAACTGGCTTTGCCACAACTCAAGCCTCAGACCAATAGAGGAAAGTACTCCTTATAGTTAACAAGATGAATGTGCCAACGGGCCTTTACTGCTTGGCTCTTTCCACCCTGGACTGGAAGTTATCAACTTTTTATAGTTCAGATAAAGAAGGTCTCTGAAGCTCTCTATTCAGAGCTATCAAGTTTCATTGTTCTTTGCAGAGAAATGAAAGTGAGCATATAGAATAGCAGTCTTCTACAAAGCTGTTTCTGCAAAGGATTTATTACACTTACCTGCTGGTACAGGAAGTAAACTCTGTCGGTCCGCTCCACGAGAGCGTAAAATGCATGGTTAGTGACTAATATCTACAGTTATGGCAATCCACTGTGCAGGTTGCATTTTCGTCACCCTGGTAAACCAAAGGGTGATGAGTAAGTGAGAAGTGCATATAAATGTAAGTTCAACATCCTTTTGCTTAATTTAGTCCCAAATGTCAGCATTTATCATTTCTTGTGCTCTTAAACAGTTATACCAATGACTGCAGCATGAGCAACAAAAGGCCGGTGAGTTTCAGTGGACGAACAGCTGAAGATCTTTTGGTTAACCCAGGATAAATTCGAGATAGAAGCGAATAAACTCTTCTGGGCTTCCAGCCAGAACTGGGTAGAAGCCCTTGCTTCAGATTGTGCTATATCAGCATTAGCCGCAGCATTTAGAGCTGGATGGTAAACAGCAAAGAACTGGTGGAATATCAGATGTGTAATTCTATCATCCTGTGATAAACACCAGCATCTAGGTCTATTGAGTGTCTGGGAGGTACGTTAAAGAGACATCTGGATGATAATTCAAAGCTCCAATATAACAATGCAGGCATTTCTGATTGCTCATGATAATGATTTTGGTATTTAGTAAGTGCTAACAGTACTGACGATTGACTGCATGCCTCAAAAGAAAGCCAATATTACAAATGTCTGAAACTAATTAAAGTTACAATATTGTTTACAGACAGCTTGTGCCCATAAAAGGAAAGCTGCATTTGGGACTGCAGCAGACAATGGCAATCTTTCTACATGTGAATTTGGCTTGCAAAACAACAAACATTGGCACAGCAGGGGGTACAGACAGTGCAAGATTTTTTAAATGCCATCCTAAAGATCTTAGTAGGGAAAAAACATCTACATCCATGCATGTTAGGAATCATCTGGATCTATTGCTACAGGTAGTTACCAAGGTGCATGATAATATCTCTAAAATTCTTATCTTTCTAACTGCACCATTAAGCAACAATCTGCCAACAATCTCAATCAATCAGAAAAACTTCTGACTGGACTGCCCATAGAAATCTCTGCTGTAGTCCACACAATGCTAGTTTGGGTAGCAGTACTCTTGACTGCTGGCTGGCTAACTGGCAGAGAGAGGATCTTCCTGAGAGGAGTTTGCTATTCATACTCATAGAGCTGCTATCACTACCTAGCAACATTGCTTCAGCCCGACTAATAACACATTGGAAATCAGTTCACCAGAATGCCATGACACCCTGTATGCCAGTCAGAGCAGAGTGGTTAATAGCCTATAGGAAAGAGTCTGTGGTTATTTGCGTCGTACTTGTTCTGTATTACATCTCTTGCTTAGATTAGGAATATTAAGGTAAAATATGTTTATTGTGGAAAGTTCAGCTGAGAAGGTACATCTTAACACGTGGTGAGATGGCAAGGACAACAAAATGTGATTACACTGTGGCGCTCAGATTATGAATGTTACATTTCAACTGCATCATAGTCGAGTCGGCTATTGCGTCCAGTCTGTCATCTGTAATCTGCTGCTTCATATCAATTTTCTGTAGCTGGACTTTTTTCTGGTACAGTAAGGTGATAAAGGAAGCAATCATTTACAATAAACACAACTTAAAAGCCATAAAGTATTGTGGGATGAGGAGGAAATATGAAAAGTTCACCTTTTGTGGACTTAGCCATGGTCCTTCCAGTGATAGTAAGTGGCATTTTATTAATCAATGGAGATCATATTCGTTCTCTTCTGCTTGGATCCTACTGCCCCTAACTGAATAAACCTTGTCTTGTGAGGGAGAAGAAAGTATGCAAATAGGTGCTACATGATCAGCTTTGTTGATACGGTTGTCAGAGTTAAATTGCTGGTAGCAAATTCATACTGTGAGATGAGAGGTTAAGCTTGTGTGTGAGGATAATATGGATCATTCAGGTATGAGTGCTAATGACAAGGATCATCCATGACTATAACAGAAATATGTAACTCCTTTGTATCTTTATAACTGCCTTTACTTGAGAATATGGCTTTGAACCCAAGATTTTCACCCTAAAAATGCATCTGAAATTTGTCCATACTGTGATCTTAGCTTTGGTATCTTATCTAAAGACTGGGGATCTTTAATTACAAGTCTTGTTATAAACTCTACCTATTTACACATGACCAAATCTAAAATACCCTGTTCCCACGTAGGTTCTGTAATAATATTATGCTAAGAAACAAACCTTGAAGCACTCTGCAAGTTTCTCTTCCACGGTACCCTTGCCAGTTTAATTAATTCAATCAAGATACAGTTTAAACCCCTCTTTGATAATTTCTGCCAACTATTATTAGACAGCTGCCAAAACCAATCTGAGATTATGATAAGTAAACAAAAGGATCAGTAACTTAGAAGCAGCAAAATGAATAACTCCAATTGGGACCAGTTCCAAGAAACAGCATTTCTAGAACATAGCTGAAAATTGTGCAGAGATTCCCATCGTTATATTCCTGGGAGAAATGCATATGCATATTTTTATAAAAGTGGGTTTAACCAGTATCCTCAAGACTACAGCTTGTATATGCATTACATATTTTCCAAAAAAATGGTCCCAAAAGATGGAAGATCAATGTTATATATTTTTTCACAATTATAAGCATTATTGAAAAGTTAGAAATATTTTTACATCCACAAAAGATATTCAGTTTGATGAATGCTTAAAACACAGGTAGACAGTTAGAAGGCATTCTTTTACGTGCTTGTAACTTACTCAGTGATATAGCACCTTCTTTACATAGTTAGTAATAATATTTTCGCTATACGCAATAGTTTTGAAACTAGAATACATCATATTCTCACAGACAGTTTGGTAATGTGAAATATTTTTAAACGCTTTGATGTTATAGCACTTCATTAACTTTATTAGTCCATTCTGTAGTATTGTGTACTGATATATGAAAAAGCATTTTCAAAATACAGTTACCAGAACTGTAGAATCATAGAATCATGCAGCAGGGAAACAGGCCTTTATGGCCCACCTTGTCAATGCTGACAATGGTGCCCATCTACACTACTTCTAGGTCTGTAACATTTCCGGTCTAAGTGAGTCTTTCTTATCTCCAAGTGTCTTTTTCTTTGTCAGTCAAACATTCCAATTTCAGTCAAACCATAGGCTAGGACTGGAAACTTATTAGAAGATAGCATGGAATGTAAAACAAAGCGGCTTCTTTTTGCACCAATATTCTAACCACTTTTGACACCCACATGTTCAACCACATACAATGTGGTTTAACATAGCTTCCCCACGGGTAAGCAAAGTATTTTTCCAGTTGAAGGGAATAAACAATCAGTATCAGCAAAACAACTGAACAGTGGAAAATCACTTTAAGACAATAATCAACCTCATTTGTAAGAATTACTGCAGCTTAAAGTCCCATGGCCATGTTTTTCAAAATACAGAGCTTCCCTTTGAACCTCATTTTGGTATCACTTTAATGTACAAAACATTACACAGGAAACGCAAAGAAATGTACTGTAGTTTTGCAGTCTCAATCTAAATAGGCTTTCAAATGTAATAATGAAGTAAATGTCAAGTAGTGCTTGTGTTAAGTGCAATCAAATACACCTTGTTTTGTACAGACTGTACTATTTTATGATACTTACCTAGTTTTCAGATATATCTCTCAGAATTCTAGTACAATCCAAGAGTGCATTGGAATAGTGTCAATGAGGAGATAATGAAGCTACAATCACCTGAACGTTGCACATTTATGTATTTGAAAATCCACTGATTGATCTATCTGTTGCTTTTCTTTCTGATTTAGGGGATTGACCATAGGCAATGTACCCTGTGAGGATGGCCCCAGAACAATGTGTTTCAAGTCCCTCTGCAATGCTCCTTTTGAAGCACTGCACAAGAAATAATACTTAATTTGATAATTATGCTGTGGTACAATGATGACTTTAGATTGATTGGTCAAAATGGTTTAACTACATAATGCCTCATAGGCCCGATTTTATTCTCACAAATCAATGAATATGTTGTTAAAAAAAAAGATCACTCCTTACTTGTACATAGTTCTTTCCTTTTGCTTGTTTTTTCTTTCCACTCTTTTCTATAAGTATATACCTCAGATAAATACTTTGTGGAGATTTGTGATATATATGATTATATGATATATATGTACAATGTCTGAAATACATCTTATGGAAATGTTTGCTTGATGATGAACTCCAATAAAAAAATAAATTACAGAAAAAAATTTTCTTAATGAAGTCATGTGACTAAATTGTCATTAAAATTACTGGATTTCTGGGATACATTGATTTTCGATCACATAGCACAGAAAAAATGTGATCAAATTTCTAGGCAATATTTATTTTTTAAATAGTTAAAATTAAAAAAAAAATACATTTGTATATAGCTTTCTCATCTGCAAATCATGTTAATAATCATTACTTGGTCAATGTATGCCTGCACACCCTTGCAAGATTGTCAAGGCATTTCAGCAAAGCCAACATTTTCCTTCAGTCAGTATGATGAAACTAATAAAATTGTTGGTTATGTAACCTATGCTTTCACCAAATTTGACACAAACTGAAACTTCTAGGAAAAGCTTCTATTTAATTGATAACTCAAAATAAATTAAGTGTAGAGTCTTTGGAAATGAGAAAGCAAGTGAAGAGATCTATCAATATATTTATCATCGCCTATCTTTGCTTTTGAATGCTGATCATTATATTGAATTTACTAGACCTAAGTTTACTTTTCACAGCCTTTTCCAAAAACCGCAAGACCTGCAGTCACCGGCTTCTTTATCAGTCTGTACACTGCAGGGTTTTGAAACAGCCCACAACATGGTGAATCATTTTTGACAGCTGATCATATTGTGGGAGCCCAGATGTAGTGGTATTAGAAAGTTTGTGAACCCTGTAGAATATTCTCTATTTCTGCATAAATATGATCTAAAATTTGATCAGATCTTCACATAAGTCCTAAAACTAGATAAACAGAACCCAATTAAATAAATAAAATACTTGTACATGCATTTATTTATTGAGAAAAATGATCCAATATTATAGACAATAGACAATAGACAATAGGTGCAGAAGTAGACCATTCGGCCCTTTGAGCCTGCACCGCCATTTTGAGATCATGGCTGATCAATTACTATCAATACCCGGTTCCTGCCTTGTCCCCATATCCCTTGATTCCCCTATCCATAAGATACCTATCTAGCTCCTTCTTGAAAGCATCCAGAGAATTGGCCTCCACTACCTTCCGAGGCAGTGCATTCCAGACCCCCACAACTCTCTGGGAGAAGAAGTTTTTCCTTAACTCTGTCCTAAATGACCTACCCCTTGTTCTCAAACCATGCCCTCTGGTACTGGACTCTCCCAGCATCTGGAACATATTTCCTGCCTCTATCTTGTCCATTCCCTTAATAATCTTATATGTTTCAATCAGATCCCCTCTCAATCTCCTTAATTCCAGCGTGTACAAGCCCAGTCTCTCTAACCTCTCTGCGTAAGACAGTCCAGACATCCCAGGAATTAACCTCGTGAATCTACGCTGCACTTCCTCTACAGCCAGGATGTCCTTCCTTAACCCTGGAGACCAAAACTGTACACAATACTCCAGGTGTGGTCTCACCAGGACTCTGTACAAATGCAAGAGGATTTCCTTGCTCTTGTACTCAATTCCCTTTGTAATAAAGGCCAACATTCCATTAGCCTTCTTCACTGCCTGCTGCACTTGCTCATTCACCTTCAGTGACTGATGAACAAGGACTCCGAGATCTCTTTGTATTTCTCCCTTACCCAACTCTACACCGTTCAGATAATAATCTGCCTTCCTGTTCTTACTCCCAAAGTGGATAACCTCACACTTATTCACATTAAACACCATCTGCCAAGTATCTGCCCACTCGCCCAGCCTATCCAAGTCACCCTGAATTCTCCTAACATCCTCATCACATGTCACACTGCCACCCAGCTTAGTATCAAAAGCAAATTTGCTGATGTTATTTTCTATGCCTTCATCCAAATCGTTAACGTAAACGTAAATGGTAAACAGATATTATACATACATATACATACAAATATTATATGTATTTGTTGGAAACGGTAGGTGAACCTTTGCTTTCAGTAACTGGTGTGATCCTCTTGTACAGCAGTAACTTCAAGCAAATGTTTCCGGTAACTGTCAATCCGTCCTGGACATTGGCTTGGAGGAATTTTAGGTCATTCCTCCTTACAAAACTGCTTCAACTCTGGGATGTTGGCGAACTTCCTTGCATGAACTGCTTGCTTCAGGTCCTTCCACATCATTTTTATAGGATTAAGGTCAGGACTTTGACTCAGCCATTCCAAAAGACAAATTTACTTCTTCTTAAACCATTCTGTTGTTGATTTACTCTTGTCTTTCAGATCATTGTCTTGTTGTAATATCCAGCTTCTATCAGGCTTCAGGTGATGGACTGCTACCCTGACATTCTCCTGTAAAAATGTCGATACAATTTTGAATTCATTGTTCCCTCAATGATTGCAAGCTGTCCAGGACCTGAGGCAGAAAAGCAGTCCCAAACCACGATTCTCCTTCCACTATGCTTTACAGTTGGGATGAGGTTTTGGTGTGCAGGACCTTTTTTCCTCCAAACATAGCAATGTGCATTTCAGCCAAGAAGTTTAACTTTTGTCTCATCTGTCCACAGAACATTGTCCCAGAAGCATTGTGGAACATCCAGGTGGTCTTTTGCAAACTTGAGATGTGCAGCTTTTTTTTTTGGAGAGCATGGTCCTTCCATGAACACCATTCCTGTTCAGTGTTTTTCTTATCATGGATTCATGAACAGAGAATTCAGCAAATTCTAGAGATTTCTGCAGGTCTTTTGCTGTTAACCTTGGGTTCTTCTTCATCTCCTTCAGCACTGTACATTGTGCTCTTGGTGTGATTTTGCAGGATGCCCACTCCTAGGGTAAGTAGCAACTGTACTGAATTTCCTCCATTTGTAGACAGTTTCTCTTACTGTGGACTGATGAACATCAGGTCTTTAGAAATGCTTTTGTAGCTTTTTCCAGCTTCAAGCATCTCGACAATTCAGCTTTAAGTTCCTCGGTATACACATTACCGAGGACCTCACTTGGTCTGTACATACCAGCTGTGTGGTGAAAAAAGCACAATCGCACCTCTTTCACCTCAGATGGTTGAAGAAGTTTGACATGAGTCTCCAAATCAAAAGGACCTTCTACAGAGGCACAATTGAGAGCATCCTGACGGGCTGTATCACTGCTGGGTATGGCAACTGTACTTTCCTCAATTGCAGGACTCTGCAGAGAGTGGTGTGGACAGCCCAGCACATCTATGGATGTGAACTTCCCACTATTCAGGACATTTACAGCAACAGGTGCATAAAAAATGCCTGAAGGATCACTGGGGACCCGAGTCACCCCAACTACAAACTGTCCCAGCTGCTACCATCCAGGAAACGGTACTGCAGCATTAATGCCAGGGCCAACAGGCTCTGGGACAGCTTCTTCCACCAGGCTATCAGACTGATTAATTTACGCTGACACAATTGCACTTCAAAGCTATATTGACTGTTCTGTTGTATATCTTACTGGGCATACTATCTATTACAAATGACTATAATTTGCACATTGCACATTTAGACGGAGACATAACATAAAGATTTTTACTCCTGATGTATGTGAGGGATGTAAGAAATAAAGTAAGTTTAATTCAGTTCTTTTAAGGTCCTCTGAAAGTTGTTTTGATTGAGGCATGGTGCACATAAACAGATCTTTCTGGAGAAAGGCCGGCTCTGTAACTTGATTTTGACTTTTTGATAGGACAGGGCATCTCAACAACCTACACCTCCAATCTTATCTCCTTGATTGTAACACCTGACTCCAAAGAGCTTTTGTGGAAGGCATTACTCCAGAGGTTCACATACTTTTTCCAACAAATACATGTAATATTGTATAATTTTTCTCAATAAGTAAATGAACAAGTATAATGTTTTTGTGTTATTTATTTAATAGTTCCTTTTATCTAGTCTCAGGACTTGCATGAAGATCTAATCACATTTTAGGTCATATTTATGCAGAAATAGAGAAAATTCTACAGGGTTCACAAACTTTCTAGCACCACTGTACATTGCAGTGTATCATTTTCTCCATATTTTGCTTCACTTTCAGGGAGGCTTTTTCCTGCCTTTGTACTATGTCTGCCATAAGGACTGTTTTTTGTTTCCCAGCAATCATATTATATATGATGTGGTGGCTAAAAGCTCTCCAGTCAGGTCCTGATGGGCACGGCACATATCCTGGTGCTGTATGGTAACTGCCATTCCTTTATGTTTAAAATATTTTTGCTTAATTTTTGCTGTCATTTTCCAGGAGATTTGTGTGGCTGTTGACATAGTATCTTGTTCAATGTACTAAAAGAGAATGATCTCCTATTTCTTGGTAAAACAAAGTTAAATACCAGTTAAATTAAATGATCTAAGAACACATTTTTAAAAGCTGTAGACTATCAAAATTTGTATGCCTTTAAAGTGCCAGGAATATTTACATGGAATTATCACTGTGAAAATTTCATAATAATGAAGACAAACTTATGGAGGCATAAGAGACCGGGTGTATCTATGGAAAATAGCACCTATGGCAAGCATTGAAATTGTGCCCCTGTCCAAACATCTGACACCCATCTTTTAGATAACTTTACCATAATATCAGCTCAAAAATACAAGTCAAGCTCAATAACCTTTTAGTTAACAAATTATGGCACCACATGAAAATTATAACTGCACCTTCCCTGCTTTCACTGATGCAAATTGGTCTATGATGTGATCAAAGTCAGTTTTTTCAGTTTCTTCTCTTTCTACATTCAGCAGAGCAAGATCACAGAGTCTGCCTTGACACATGGAGGCTCTCAAATGTGAAAGTATTAGTTTTAAGTTGCTGAAAGATCTCTCACAGCTGGCGACGGAAACTGTGATGGTTAGCATTATCTGAATAGAAATGCGAAGATTGGGGAAGACGCTCTCATCTCCGTACTGAATAAATTCAATCAGGTCTTGATATTTTCATGTTGACCCGCCTTGATAGCAACATTCTGCAATCCAAAATTTCTTCATATAGCTGCTGTCCATCAACATCAGAGCTGTACAATTCGCTCAAATTTTCGTACTTCTTCTTTAGGTCGTTACTGTCGACGCTGTAACACAGTCCCTCGACATCGAGAAGGAACCAAAACTTGGCGTCAGTGTCATGCAAATGAGTGAACCTTTTGTCCATTTCTCTCTGAAATTGTCGAGTGTTCTCGTTATGACTCTTTCCATTTCCTCCTTAGCTGTTAACCCAGCATCTCTCAAGTTCTAATCAGCCATTGGTTTCTTTCATCTCCGACGTCTTTCAACTTCAAATTTCCATTCTTGACAGAGACCGACTCCTTCTTCGAGTGACTCACTGGCCAACACTTCTCTTTCATCATAAAAATGATCTCTAAGGGCTTTCAAATCCAGGGCAGCATCATGGAAGTTCATGTTAGGATCATGCAGCCTCTTTTGAATATGGTCAATGCAAATGAGTACTTTGTTCCAAAATCCTAGCAAAATCAGAAAATCATAACTCAACATGCGGTTGTACAGCTGCCTTACATCACTTCTTGTTTCACTGGTCTGATTTTCATTGTCTGTCATGTCCTGAAGAGCTTGAAGTATCTGCTCAAGGTACTTGCTGACGGGCTTCACTGCTTCTGTCCTTGCTCTCCACCTGGTTTCGGGCTCCGACTTAACAACCACAGGCATGGTGTTTTTGAGTTTTTCCCAGTGTTGTGTTGAACAAGAGAAAAACACATAGAGAGCTTCAATGATTCCAAAAAACATGATCATCATTGTATCCTGCTTGGATGCATGTACACCCACCAAGTGGAGTGGGTGATTGTCACAACTCACAAACACTGCCAGGTTGTTTTTCTCACTTATTCTTTGATGAACACCACTTCTGTGTCCAGCCATCACAACAGCAGCGTTGTCATAGCACTGTGACTGACAATCTTGTAGCTCCATTTTGTCCTTCTCTAGCTGTTTCAAGATGTCTTCAACCAAGCTCTCAGCATCATTCTGGCTTATCTAGATAAAACTAAGGAAGGACTCTCTAACACGGACTGTTTTCCTCTCAAAATCAACTTCCACATACCTCACGACTTCTGACATCTGCTCACGGTGTGCCTGATCAGGAGTTGAGTCTAACATGAGACTATAGTACTGTGGTGAACTACATATACCTGTCTGGACACGCCCCCCCCCCGCTGACTGCTCCTGTGGTTCCTCCCACAGACCGTGGCTCCTTCCACAGACCCCGGTATAAAGGCGATTGGAGGCACAGACCCTTCCTCAGTCTCCAGGATGTTGTGTGATGGTCACTTGCTGCTTGTGCTTTCTTCCAGCCAATAAAAGCCGATATCTCGCCTCACGTCTCAGAGTTATTGATGGTGCATCAAGTACTTGGGTTTATGAATGCTTCTCAGTAAACTCTGGCGAACAGTGGATGCCATCATGTGGATGAATTCGTTCTGGACACCCGGTGAAAGATAAGATGTGGATCCAGGATGACTTCCCAAGTGAGTGAGGTGTTCTTTTATGACAGGGTCAAAGATGGCCAGTAGTTGCAGTAAGCCAAGGAAATTTCCCACATTGGAGTCATCGTCTAGCTGAAGTGACTTCCTGTGTCCTCGCAAAGCCAGGTTCCGAGTCACAAGGAGTTTTATGCAGTGAAGGATTCTCGTCAAGATATCATGCCATTTCTGCTTTTCCTTCCCAATCTGTGACTGAAATACTGTGTCAATAACTCCTCTGTTTCCAGCTAATTTTTTTTTCCATTTCTTTCCACTGTCTGAAGCATTTCCAATGATTCTCGGCATTTTCATGAATACTAATCCTTTCAGGTGCTTTCCACTGGTTGAAACCACTCTCCTGCAACAATGAGGATTGATGGTCTGACCGGGCATAGAGAAGACAACAGATACAAAATACAGACATTTTAGAAGGGGAATAGACCAGCCATGAGTGAGTCACTTCCTCACCATGACCCATTTCCCAATTTCCTCTTGAACCAAGTTTTGTTCATTGAGCGGTTATTTGTTGGTAGGAAAGGCCCCCCACTGTTCTGGAAATACTTTAAACCCAGCTTTATTAATTCTGTTCTCAGCACGTCAGGCAGAATTGCTTTTCCAGTATCCTTGTCGAACTTCAGAAGTCCAGCGTCATGCTGTTCAATCACTTCTGGTATGACAGTTTGAGACTCTTTGACACCATCCAGTTCACTAGGTTCAGTGTCGTCAGGTTCAATCTCATCAGGTAAAATCTTGTCAATAAACTCAACATCACCACTACCACCGTCTTCCCTTCCTGTCATGTCCATGTTCTCTGTGGCAGCCTCATTCTTAATCTCGTCATTCTCGGATTTATCTGACTTGACTTCCTCCTCGGCTTGTGACGCATTTGTACTTGATCCACCTTCGGATTCTAATAAACTTGTAGCAGGTGCAGACGACTCCATGGAATGTGTCGAACTACTTGTTCTGAGCTTTGCAAAGAAGGGCATGAAGAACTTGCTCAACTTCTTGGCTTCTTCCACCTCAACTTTCGTCTCTTCCGTCCTTCAGCTCCACTTTCCTTCTTCCTCGTAAGGAAACATCTCATGGTCTTCTTACACAATGCTCTGAAATATGGCCATCCTACTACTTCTCACCTATGATAATCAAAGACAGATCATACATCTGAATTTCACTATCTGAGGATGGCTTGTCTGACTTTAATAGAAACCGCTCAGTGGCGCCCCCCTTCAAGTGGCGCCCAGGGCACGTGCCATACCTTAGATATGCCACTGATAAGAGACCTGCAGATGCTAGAAATCTTGAGCAACACGGAAAATGCTGGAGGAACAGCAAGTTAGGTAGCATCTATGGAGGGAAATAAACAGTCACCATTTTGGGCTGAGACTCTTCATCAGGACTAAAAGAAAAACAACTGTATAGGCTTAATTTAAAATCCAAGTTAAATTGTTGATTTCAGTTTACAGATTCAAACAGACTGGCCAAATTACAACAACAAGTCATAAATGCAAATGACTCTTTCTGAAAACTTAATAACCACTTACATTCTTCTTCTCAGAAAACTGCTTAAAAATTTCAGAAGACTGGACTCATTTAAAACAACAGCACATTCTACCCTGCTATTTGGAGCTTAGTAATGTTGCTGATGCAATGAAAATAAACAAGTAATTTAATTAGACTGGCTATATTTTCACTTAATACATGTGCAAGTGACATTTTGCATTCATTGCATGTAAGCCTGTGACTTTTTTGTATGGTTTCTTTCTTCTCAACAAAACTTTAAAACCACATAACTTTCCACCAGATACTTATTCAAACATCAATAGCAAAACAAGTAACATCTCAGTTTATCTTTCTTGTGATCTCACACATACCATCACCTCTCAGCATCATTTAAATTTAGTCTGGTATAGAGGAGCCATTCCACAGGATTGGAAAAGCTGTAGGATAGTGTAAATGCAGCCAGTTCTTTCAATGGCACTAGCCTCCCCAGCTTTAAGGACATCTTCAAAAGGTGAAGCCTCAAAAGGTGGCATGCATCATTAAGGGTCCCCATCTTCCAGAATATGCTCTCTCCTCATTAAGGAGTAAATACAAGCACCTGAAGGCACACACTCAATGTTTCAGGAAGAGCTTCTTCCCCCTCTTATATCAGATTTCTGAATAGACAATGAACCCATGAATACGATCTCAGCATTTTTCCTCTCTTTTTGCACTACCTATTTAATTTATATTTTAAGATATATGTACTTTTGGTAATTTATAGTTTTGTTATGTATTGAAATGTACTGCTGCAACAAAGCAACAAATTTCATCACATACAGTATTGTGCAAAAGTCTTACAATACTGTATTTTTCAACTTGAAGCAGAGAGCAAATTTGTAAATCTGCTGAAACAAAGGAAATTGGGAATGGCAAGAGTGGTATACTGCAGGAAGGGGTATGGGACAGGTGGCAGAGAAGGAGTGCCAGAGACACACTCAGTACAGAGACACCAAGCAAGGTTATTTGATTCCGAACAATTAGTTTATTGATCATTACAGACTGTTCTTCTCGTGCTTCCCTCTACCTCCCCCTTTTCCCAACCATGATTCCCTCTCTAGGTTTACAATAGAGACCCGTATCAGAATCTGGTTTATCAACATTCACATACGCCATGAAAATTGTTTTTCTCGTGGCAGCAGTACATTGTAATAGATAAAATTAATAAGGAACTGTGCAAAAGTCTAATGCACCCTAGCTATGTATATGTGCTTAAGACTTTTGCACAGTACTGTACGCCAAATATATTAAACCCTGATTCTGATTAGAAGAGATGCAGTAAATACATTTCCATACATTTCCAGTAGTATCATATGGACTTTCTTTGACATGACAAGTTTTCGTTGATTGGTTAGACCATTAATATTAATAGTTGGGACATCTATATTCATGTGGAATGGAAATAAAGTTAGTTAAAATGAGCATTGGAGCCAATGGGATCTTCCGTTGTTTTGCTTATGCATAACTAAAGATTTCTCAGGATTGACAACAGCCTCTCACATTACAAAAGTTGAGGGTGGGGGGGGGGGGGCTCAGAAATACAAGGAAATCAGAATCCTGGGACACAATTAGGACACCCAAGTCATTTCAATTTAAAATGAATCTTCTGCCAGAAAGAAAAAAAAACATTTGAAGCAGGGCTCTGAGAACCATTGTGGTTGAAATGACATATGTACATCTGAAGATACATGATCTGAGGACCAATGTGCTCTTTGTATTATAAAGAGATCTTCCAGCTTCTAAGCTGCTGCTATGGGTGTCTCACTTGCTTTTTGCTACATTTACCCTAATTCAGTCATATTTGTCTGTTCTTTATGCCTTTATTGGAACTTTGTTTATATGGCAAAATGGTTAAAGATAAGATTAGCTTTATTTGTCACATGTACATTGAAACATCAAAACATACAGTGAAATGCGTAATTTGCGTTACAGAAGTGCTGGAGTTGTCCAGTGCCATCACAGCTTGCCTACAACTTACTAACCCATATATCTTCGGAATATGGGAAAAAAAACCAGAACACCTGGAGGAAACCAAAGTGGTCATGTGGTTAACTTGCCAATTCTTTCTAGACAGCAGCAGGAATTGACCCCTTTTGTTGGTGCTGTAAAGCATTACACTAGCCACTATGCCACCATGCTGCTGAAGTGCAGCAGTAAAAGCATCACTACCCACTCACAGTTATTAACAGCAGCAGAGCCAATTAGTGCTCGGAGGCCACACGCAAATGTTATATATTTCGGTAGAAATATGCAAAAAATATTTTGAACATATATTAATGCAATTTCACAAACATTTGGTTGAAGTTTTGCCCATTGATAAACCGGGATGGGAACTTTCAGGGATGATTCAGCTTACATTAGATGTTATACTATTAGAATCATTTGCATATCTGATTACATCATCTTTGTGCAGCATTAATATTGAGTGATACGTGTCTAATATTGTGCCAAATGTAATATCCATTTTTCACTTGTGAACAACGATCAAAACAATCACACATCAGTTACCAATCATACTTAACATTAGTATTCCCTCGAGGACATCGACATTCTGTCTTCCCATTATGTCTTGTAAATGATAGAATGCCTTCAACAACATCAGATCAATTCTATGCATTTGTGACCTTGCAGTAACACTTAATTGAAAAGGCCCATCCCATTGATATCTATCTATATTGTAAAGCTGTAGTTGTAAGAGTTTGGGAGATTTAACAATACAGGAATGGAGATGTGGGTGTGGTCAAGGGGGAGGTACAGATAAACTACAAATCTGTGTATTCCCATTCTCCATCAATCATTTCCCCCTCCATTTTTCTCAGCTCCTTATGTCTGTGACTGACATGGGAAGTCCAGAGGATGAGGAGAAGGAGAAGAACAAGGAAGAGAAGCAGCTCTTTTATGTTAGGCAATCAGGAAAACTGTAGGTAGTGAATTCAATATAAACAATCACAACAACACACACAAAATGCTGGTGGAACACAGCAGGCCAGGCAGCATCTATAAGGAGAAGCACTGTCGACGTTTCGGGCCGAGACCCTTCATCAGGACTAATTGAAAGAGATTTGAAAGTAGTGGGGGGAGGGGGAAATGCGAAATGATAGGAGAAGACCGGAGGGGGTGGGATGAAGGTAAGAGCTGGAAAGGTGATTGGCAAAAGTGATGCAGAGCTGGAGAAGGGAAAGGATCACGGGACAGGCAGCCTCAGGAGAAAGAAAGGGTGGGGAAGCACCAGAGGGAGATGGAGAATAGGCAGAGTGATGGGCAGAGAGAGAGAAAATAAAACAAACAACTAAATATGTCAGAAATGGGGTAAGAAGGGGAGGAGGGGCATTAACGGAAGTTAGAGAAGTCAATGTTCATGCCATCAGGTTGGAGGCTACCCAGCCGGTATATAAGGTGTTGTTCCTTCAACCTGAGTTTGGATTCATTTTGACAGTAGAGGAGGCCATGGATAGACATATCAGAATGGGAATGGGATGTGGAATTAAAATATGTGGCCACTGGGAGATCCTGCTTTCTTTGGCAGACCGAGCGTAGGTGTTCAGCGAAACGGTCACCTTTCCAGCTCTTAGCTTCATCCCATCCCCTCCGGTCTTCTCCTATCATTTCCCATTTCCCCCTCCCCCATTACTTTCAAATCTTTTACTATCTTTCCTTTCAGTTAGTCCTGACGAAGGGTCTCGGCCTGAAACGTCGACAATGCTTCTCCTTATAGATGCTACCTGGCCTGCTGTGTTCCACCAGCATTTTGTGTGTGTTGTTTGAATTTCCAGCATCTGCAGATTTCCTCGTGTTTGCGCTAAACAATCACAATTTTCCATTTTAGAATAATTCCCATTAGATTCTCCTTTTCTTGTTTTTCATCTCAGTCATAATTATAAAATCAAAGACTATGTCAAACTGGCATCTCACTTGTACCTCTACCTGGTGGTGTTCCTGCCAAGGTCTTCTACATGCTTCAATAAATCAAGCTACACTAAGTGCCTTGACAGTAATGGTAAATGAATGATGTGCATAGCATGAGATAACAGACAGAAGTAAAATATAAATCACTTCAACTGCCTCAAGTCTCCTTAAACAGCATTCTTCAGTGAAGTGACTGCAGCAGAACTGTGCCCTGAAAATCTACTATGAATATGCCTCCTGCAGAGTGCTACTCTTTTTCTGCCCATCTCAGCTTCTTCCTCTGTGTAACCATCCAGCATTTTAAAACAGTATTATTCAGTATATAATACAGAACCTTCAAGTTAATATTTTGAACACAAGTCATCTTGTTCCAATTACTACATGTTAACATTTATGAATTTGTTGAGCAAATAATTCATGGGTTTTAATATTACTTCCAACATTTTGTAGGCCTTTAAACCCCTCCATTCATTTTCAAATTCTGGTGATGAGCTACAGTCATAGATTAATACAGCATAAAGACAAGCCCTCACCATGTTCATGCAGACCATTGTCTATCAATCTCTAGAATCACGTTTTTCTACAATTCTGGTTCAGAGGGTTCCCTCACAGGATGCACCTTCTCTATTTCCTTTGAAGTTTTGTGCAGACCACAGTCTGGTGCTGAAGTAAAGTATTATTCTGAATAAGATTTACAACAGACAGAGAATGTGCCATTGTACAGCTAAAAGAGTTGTTCGAGGCATTGTGACCAGACCCATCCTTCACTACACAGTGAACATCTAACCTGCAACAATGACATTAGATAAAATGTTTATAGAGTACAGAACAGAAACAGGCCCTTCAGTCCATGATGTTGTGCTGAGCTAATTAAAACTAGTAAATAAACACCTAACTCTTCTGCCTGCAGAAGGTCCGTATACCTACAGTCTCCTTATATTCACAAGGCCAAAGACCATAAGACGTAGGAGCAGAATTACACCGTTCAGTCCATCAAGTCTGCTCTGCCATTCCATTATGGTTAATTTATTCCCCCCCCCAACTCCATCTTCTGCTTCCTACCTGTATTCTTTGATGCCCTTACTATCAAGGACCTATCAACCTCCATTTTAAATATACCCACTGACTTGAACCCAACAGCCGTCAGCAGCAATGAATTCCATGGATTCACTATCCTCTGGCTAAAGAGCAACCTCCTCATCTCTGTTCTAAAGGGATGTCCTTCTATTCTGAGGGTGTGCTCTCTGGTCCTGGACTCTCCTGCTACAGAAAATATTCTCTCCATGTCCATCTATCCAGGCCTTTCAATAGGTTTCAGTGAGATCACTCCTCATTGAAGGCAGGCCAAGAGAACCATCAAACACTCTTCACGCATTAACCCTTTCATTCCCAGGATCAATCTTGTAAACTTCTTTTGGACCGTCTCCTTTCTTAGATATGGGGCCCAAAACCCTGGCACATTTCAAATCATAGTCAGGGACTTCAATCAGGCTTGTTTGAAGGAATCTTTGCCCAGTTATCAATATATAACCTGCAGCACCGAGGGTTCCAACACACACGATCACAGCTATACTACAATAAGGAATGCCAACCATTCCATACCGAGATTACATTTCGGATATTTGATCATTTGGCTGCCCTCTTCTACCTGCATCTCCTACTCGCAGACACTAAAGGGCAAGGCTCCAGAGATAAGGACAGCAAAGAGGTGGTCATGGGAGCCAGAGAAATGGTATAGGATTGCTTTAAGTCATTAAGACTAGGCCATGTTCAAGGACACAAAGGACCTGAATGAATATACAGTACTGTAGCTTTCTATGTCCATGTGTTCATTTTGTCTTGTATCCTCACTTCATCTCCTTGGTGCAGTTCAGGTAATGGACAAGAACATCTGTCAAAGTATGTTTTCTGCTTTGCTTTGTGTTCATCTTTCCATCTTTTCTCTTGTTCATCTTCCTCTGTTTGTAGGAGGCTCTCATCTATTGGCAGATTGGATCTCAAACGGTGTCCCATCAAGAGCTGAGCAGGTGAAATCCACATTCAAGTGTAGTACTACGGTAGGCTAACAAAGCTTTATTAAAATCACTTCCACTATCTTTTGCTTTGTGCATTAGTTTCTTGATAATTCTTCCTGACCTCAACTAATCCATTGGATTGAGGGAAAAATGGACTAGATGTTGTATGAACAAGCCCCATTCATGAGCAAAATATCTCATACATTCACCATTGAATTGTGGACCATTGTCTGTGAAAACTTCATCAGGTACACTATGTCTGGAAAAAACTGATTTCATGCATGTAATTACGTTCTCTGCTGTTGTTCTGCTCAAACCACACATTTCAGGATACAATGAGTAGTAATCTGTTATTAATAGATAATCTTTGTTGTCAGTTACAAAAAGATCAATGCCTACCTTCTGATAAGGTCTCTGAGGACTAGGATGTGGATGCAGTGGCTCCTTCGGGTTGTTAGGTTGGAATTTAAAGCATATTTAACAAGAAGACACCAATTCTGCAATTTCTTGATTCATCCTGGGCCAAAACATCACTTCCCATGCCCTTCTCTTACATTTTTCAATACCTAGGTGGCCTTCATGAATTTTCCCAAGCATTTCTTTTCGGAGACTTTTAGGTATCACGATTCTACTACCTTTGTACAATATCCCATGCACAACAGACAGTTCTGATCTATGGTTCCAATAATCTTGTACTACTGAAGTACAGTCATGCCTATTATCTGGCCATCCATCCATCACCACTTGTATTACCTGACTGAGAATTATGTCCTTCTCTGTCTCAAGATGCAGCAGTTCCAACTTTTCGGGAGCAACAGGTACAGTCTCTATGATCATATCAACAAATGCCTGAACATCAACAGTGTCCCTGTGACTGTCCTTTGTTGTTGGATCCACAGCTCTGGAAAGTGTGTCAGCCGTGTACATGAATTTTCCAGGTGTGTATGATGTATTCAATGCATATCTTTACAATTTGATCATCATTCGCTGAATTTGAAAAGGACAGTCACTTAAAGGTTCGTTAAACAACACAATCAGAGGGTTATGCTCAGTTTCAACATCAATAGATTGCCCTGACACAAACTGATGAAATCTCTCACAAGCAAACATAATGCTGAGCAATTCTTTTTCAATTTGGGCATACCTTGTTTCTGGATCGGATAATGCACGAGATGTATATGTCACTGGTAGCCATTCCTGATCATGTTTCTGGAGTAATTCTGCCCCTAAACGTGCTTGAGATGCATCACATGAGATTTTGATGGGTCTCTCAGCATCATAGAATTTCAACACAGTTCTTTGGTGAGTACTTTCTTGAGATTTTGCCATGCCTTCTCCTGTTCATGATTTCAGCTCCATTTGTTTTTCTTTTCTGTTAGCTGCCTCAATGGAGCAAGCTGTTCCAAAAGATTGGGTGTGAATTTTCCCATGTAGTTGACTAATCCCATGAACCTTTGAACATCCTTTTTATATTGTGGTCTTGGCATCTTCTCAATAGTAGAAACCTTCAGTGGATCAGGATGCACACCCTCTTTGCTGATGATATCACCCACAAAGATAAGTTAAGTCACTCCTAGCACACATTTGTCTTTATTCAACTTCAGGTTTGCCTTGCGTGTTGCCTCTAAGACTTGTCTGAGTCTGGCATCATGCTCTTGTTTAGATGATCCCCAAACAATAATATTGTCCATGGAAGTATCCACACCCTCAATGAGCTCATCTAGCATGTGAATGGTTTTATGGTACACTTCAGGAGCTGATGCAATTCCAAATGGAAGCCTAAGAAAACGGTATCCAGCAAAAGGAGCGTTAAAGGTACACAACTTTGAACTCGGTTTATCTAGTTTAAGTTGCCAGAATCTAGAGGATGCATCTAACTTACTGAAGTACTTTGCATTAACAAGCTGTGACATAATTTCTTCATGAGTAGGCAATTTGAAATGCTCTCTTTTAATGGCTCAACTCAAGTCTCTTAGATCTAAGCAAATCCTCAGTTTTCCATTTTTCTTATCAGCAATAACAAGCGAATTGACCCATTCAGTCAGTTCATCAATTTTTTTTATGACTCCTAGCCGTTCCATTCTGTCAAGTTCTGTTTTCAGTTGATCACGTAATGCAAAAGGCACTTTTCTACATGGATGTACTACTGGTGGCACTGTGTTGTCAATTTTAATCGTTTGCTCTCCTGGAAGACAACCAAGCCTTTTGAGCAAGTCCTCATACTCTTTCATCAAGTCACTGAATTCTGACTGTGTGTCACTATCCAGGACTAAGACACTTTTCACCAAAATCAGTCTCTCACAGGCAGATAAACCAAGTATTGACTGTACATTTTTGGCACGACCACAAATGGAAGTGTGTGCACACTATTTTTGTGTGATACTTTCGCCACACATATTCCTTTAACTGGAATGTCTGCACCTGAATACCCAGTCACTTTTATATTTGTCTGATGTAACTTTGGTCTTGGCTTTAATGCATGAAACTCAGATTCTGCAAGAACATTTACTTGTGCTCCAGTATCAAGTTTAAACAGAATATTGTTTTGGTTCACTTGCAATGGCATAGTCCAGTCATTCTTTCATTCTTACTTTGATTGTTTTCACAAAGCACATCAATATAAACCTCCTCATGTTCATTTTCAAGTACTGCAGTTACATGTTTTATTTCCTTTCTACTTCTGCAACAGCGTGAAAAATGATTACTCTTACTGCAGTGATTGCACATTTTCCATATGCTGGACACTTTTTAGGTCGGTGTTGCCACCCAGAGTGATCACAACGTTTTTTTCTTTCAGATGACTCTGTTGGTTTCATTGCTGTTTTATTATTTTTTCTAACATATTCGCACTTTTCCACAGCGTCTACGTAGCTCTCAATAAAAGCTCTTCAGCCTGCGATGTCACAGTTACAGAAGTTTTGCAAAGAATCAAAGCTTTTTCCAAACTTACGTCTGGTTCTCTTAAGAGTCTTTCTCTCAGACCATTATCCAGAATGCCACAAGCCATTCTGTCTTTAATAAGAGTCCGTCAGCTCTGCAAACTTGCATGTTTTACAAAATACTGCGAAATACAAAAGGTATATAAAATACTGCAAATTCGTTGATTATCGCTTTTAGAATCAAATTATCTCCATTCTCAAAAATAAAATGGTTATATACCTCAATTGCTTCGTCACCAATCACATGCAGTAGAATGGCAGCTTGCGTTTTTTTCCGATTTATTTTCTGCTCCGATCGCCAATAAATAAATTTCAAAACACTGTGTATATCTTTTCCAATTTCCAGCTACATTTCCAGTCAGCTGAAGTGTCGATTGGGGTTGCAAAACTTCCATTTTTAAAGACGTTAGCAAACAACGAAAAAGTTTGCGCTTTCTTTTTTTTCTTTATCTTCGATTTTCTTGTTTCCATATTATTCTTCCAGACTGACTTCTGACACCATGTTGTGTTCTTTATAAGTATCGTGGGTTACTAAGAACAAGCCATATTCTGGAAGAATTAAAACCAGAACTTTTATTTAACAGCAAATAGCAACCATGTTTTTAACCATACAAGCTTCTCAATCATTCTTTGATTTCTGCACATGATCTGAACTCTGTGCAATCACGTTCTTACACATGACACGTGAAATCACCACACACAAAATCGCCTTTCTGTCCCCCTGACTATAGAGTCCCCTATTACTTCTGCCATCCTCTTCAGTTCCCTACCCTTCTGAACCACAGGGCTGGACTCGGTGCCAGAGGCACAGCTGCTGTTGCTTCTAAGCAGCTGCATTTCGATGCACCTGGTGCAGATGTGGCCATCGGGGAGACTAGGAGTCTCCTGGAAATCCCACATCTTACACCCAGAACAGAACACTGGCTCTGTAGACATACTGCCTATTCTCTCTAAAGTTATGACAGAATAAGAAATAAGGAATGAACTTACCTACTTACCCTGCCTCTGCCTGTTCTCACCAAAGCCTTGTTGAGCCTTACAACTCTGCCTCAGTCGACTCCGACAACTGCACACATGATGACCGCTCTGCTAGGTGGTACCTCTCTTTTATAGAGACTGGGTTTTATAGAGATGCCCCATGTGTCTTATTTGTAATACTGTAATGTCTAATGAAGCCATGAAACTGTCAAGATTGCAGGAACACTTTCGTAAAAGGCACCCTGAAAAAGCTACTTGTGGTATTACTCAGTTCCAGATGGTGAAAGAAGCATTTGAAAAGTGGTGATGCCAAGAAAGCTAAAAATGATCTTGTTCTTAATGGTGTCATTGCTTCTTATAACATTTCAAAAATGTTTGCGAAGTGTGGAAAATCTCACACAATCAGTGAAAGATTAATAAAGCCTGCTGTATCAGAAGTGCTCACCACTGTTCTCAAAATAGATACCAGTATCTTAAAATCAAATCCTTTGAGTAGCAACTCTGCAGCTTATCATATTGACAAAATGAGTGAAGACATTGAGTATCAACTATGCACAGAGATACAAAACACAAAATTTGGGATCCATCTGGATTAGTCAACAGTGCAAGACAACAAGGTGTTGCGAATAGCATATGTACAGTTTGTCAAAAGTGGATTCTTTCCTCCAATCACCATAAAATTATGCCCTCTTGTTCTAGCC
This sequence comes from Hemitrygon akajei, assembly GCF_048418815.1. NCBI lineage: Eukaryota > Metazoa > Chordata > Chondrichthyes > Myliobatiformes > Dasyatidae > Hemitrygon > Hemitrygon akajei. The sequence goes on from NC_133143.1 coordinate 31,611,953, forward strand.
ATTTGCTCTCAGGAAATAAGTCACTGGCTAGCCATTCGATCTATGCCCTTTTTCATCTTGTACATCTCCTCAAGATATTTCTCATCCTCTATCATCTTCTATTGCTCCAAAGAGAAAAGCCCTAAATCACTCATCCTATCTTCATAAGATGTGCTCCCTAAACTAGGCAGCATCCTGGTAAATTTCTTTTGCACCCTCTCTAAAGCTTTCGATTCCATCCTACAATGAGGTGAGCAGAACCAAACATGATACTCCTAATGTAGCCTAACCAGAGATTTATAAAGGTGTTGTAGCGATGTGCTACACACAGCGCTGAAATAACGACACGCAGTCGGTCAGTCATTTCGAGACTAGTTTATTCAAACTTCGTGGTGCTGGTATTTAAATCCCTAGCGCCCGCCCTCTCCGGGCGAAAATGACATCGGAGGTGCATTACCAAAGTCTCCCCCCGCGTGCTGGCTATTTGTGAGCCGGTTCACCTGCGCAGAAAGTGGGTCGCCACATAACCCCCCCCCCCCAGAACCGGCGATACACCCCCAAATGTCCACAGTCTGGATCAGCCTCTGTTTGGGAGGTCTGCCTCTGTGCCGCGGTGCCTGAACCTCGACTGGCTGCGCCAAGTCCACATGGGCTGGTTTGAGTCGGTGCACCGTGAAAACCTTCTCTTTCCCCCCAATATCCAGAATGTACGTGGACCCGTTGTTGTTGATCACCCTGAACGGCCCCTCGTACGGCCGCTGTAGCGGCGCCCGGTGTCCGCCCCTTCGTACAAACACAAACTTACAGTTTTGCAGTTCTTTGGGTACATGGGTCGGGGTCAGTCCGTGCTGTGAAGTTGGTACGGGGGCCAGGTTGCCGAGCCTTTCGTGTAGCCTGTCCAGGACTGCTGCGGGTTCTTCCTCTTGCCCCTTTGGGGCTGGTATGAACTCTCCCAGGACAGCCAGGGGTGTGCCGTACACCAACTCGGCCGACGAGGCGTGCAGATCCTCTTTGGGCACTGTACGAATTCCAAGCAGGACCCAGGGAAGCTCGTCCACCCAGTTAGGTCCTCTCAGGCGGGCCATGAGAGCCGACTTCAAGTGACGGTGGAAACGTTCCACCAGTCCGTTCGACTGTGGGTGGTAGGCAGTAGTGTGGTGTAGCTGCGTTCCCAACAGGCTGGCCACAGCTGACCACAGGCTACAGGTGAACTGGGCGCCTCTGTCAGAGGTAATGTGGGCTGGTACCCCGAAGCGTGCTACCCAGGTTGCGATCAGTGCTCGGGCGCAGGAATTGGCAGATGTGTCGGTGAGCGGGACCGCCTCTGGCCACCTCGTGAACCGGTCTACCATAGTTAGGAGGTACCGCGCTCCTCGGGACACTGGTAGGGGGCTCACGATATCCACATGAATGTGGTCGAACCTCCGGTGGGTGGGTTCGAACTGCTGTGGCGGGGCTTTAGTGTGCCGCTGCACCTTGGCTGTTTGGCATTGCGCGCACGTTCTGGCCCATTCACTGACCTGCTTGCAAAGTCCGTGCCACGCAAACTTGTTGGAGACCAGCCGGACGGTTGTCCTGATAGATGGGTGCACCAAACCGTGTATGGAGTCGAAAACCCGCCGCCTCCAGGCTGCTGGGACGATGGGGCGAGGTTGGCCGGTAGCCACGTAGCACAGGAGGGTCCTCTCACCTGGGCCTACGAGGAAGTCTTGCAGCTGCAAACCCGACACTGCGGTCCTGTAGCTGGGCATCTCGTCGTCTGCCTGCTGCGCCTCCGCCAGTGTTGCATAGTCCACCCCCAGGGACAGGGCCTGGACAGCTGGTCTGGAGAGTGCGTCCGCCATGACGTTGTCCTTTCCCAAGACATGCTGGATGTCCGTCGTGTACTCGGAGATGCAGGACAGATGTCGCTGCTGGCGAGTCGACCAGGGATCGGACACCTTCATGAACGCGAAGGTCAACGGTTTGTGGTCCGAGAACGCGGTGAATGGCCTGCCTTCTAAGAAGTACCTGAAATGCCAGATTGCCAGATACAGTGCCAAAAGCTCCCGGTCGAAAGCACTGTACTTGAGTTCGGGTGGTCGTAGGTGCTTGCTGAAGAATGCCAGGGGTTGCCAGTGCCCCTCGATGAGCTGCTCCAGCACCCCACTGACTGCTGTGTCAGATGTGTCCACCGTGAGGGCGGTCGGAACGTCCGTTCTGGGGTGCACCAGCATCGCGGCATTTGCCAAGGCTTCCTTGGCTTTAACAAAAGCAGCCGCGGCCTCCTCATCCCAAGTAATGTCCTTGCCTTTACCCGACATCAGGGTGTACAAAGGGCGCATGATATGGCCTGCTGAGGGGAGGAAACGGTGGTAGAAGTTCACCATACCAACGAACTCCTGCAGGCCTTTGACCGTGTTGGGCCGGGCAAAGTGGCGGATTGCGTCTACCTTGGCGGGCAGAGGTGTTGCCCCATCTTTGGTAATCCTGTGGCCCAGGAAGTCGATGGTATTGAGACCGAACTGGCATTTGGCCGGGTGGATCGTGAGGCCGAAATCACTCAGGCGGGAGTAGAGCTGGCGGAGGTGGGACAGATGCTCCTGGCGACTACTGCTGGCTATAAGGATGTCGTCCAAATAGATGAACGCAAAGTCCAGGTCACGTCCGACAGCATCCATTAGCCGCTGGAATGTCTGTGCGGCATTCTTCAGGCCGAACGGCATTCGGAGGAACTCGAACATGCCGAACGGGGTGATGAGTGCTGTTTTGGGGATGTCTTCAGGGTGCACTGGGATTTGATGGTATCCCCGGACGAGGTCTACTTTGGAAAAGATTCTTGCCCCGTGCAGGTTTGCCGCAAAGTCCTGTATGTGCGGCACGGGGTAGCGGTCTGGAGTGGTAGCCTCGTTCAGTCTGCGGTAGTCGCTGCATGGTCTCCAACCCCCGGCTGCTTTGGACACCATGTGCAGGGGGGAAGCCCATGGGCTGTCGGACCTCCGTATGATCCCCAATTCCTCCATCCTCTTGAACACCTCCTTCACCAGGCGGAGCTTTTCCGGGGGGAGCCTTCGTGTGCGGGCGTGGAGGGGCGGTCCCTGGGTTGGAATGTGGTGCTGTACCCCGTGACTGGGCATGGCTGCCATGAACTGCGGTGCCAGAATTGATGGAAAATCTGCCAGGATTCTGGTGAATTCATTGTCCGACAGCGTGATGGAGTCCATGTGTGGGGCCGGCAACTTGGCTTCACCCAGGGAGAACGTCTGGAAAGTCTCGGCATGTACCAGTCTTTTCCCTTGCAAGTCGACCAGCAGGCTGTGAGCTCGCAAGAAGTCCGCCCCCAGGAGTGGTTGGGCCACTGCGGCCAGTGTGAAGACCCACGTGAATTGGCTGGCGCCGTACTGCAGCTGCACTGTGCGGGTGCCATAGGTCCGTATCATGCTGCCGTTTGCGGCCCTCTGGGTGGGTCCTGCTTCCTGTTGCGGGTGTCGTAACCCGTCGAGGGCAAAACGCTGATCTCCACTCTGGTGTCGACCAAGAAGCGGCGTCCCGACTGTTTGTCCCAGATGTACAAGAGGCTGTCCTGGTGGCCAGCCGCCATAGTCATTAGCGGCAGCTGGCCCTGGCCTTGGCCCTTGCAAGGCGGGCAACAACGGCCAGCTTTTGTGCCCCGCTGCTGGTGGTAGAAACACCACTGTTCACTGTCCTCCTCACTCCTGCCTCTGTGTTGTGTGCGCTCCCCTGCTGGGCCTGCTCTGGTCCACTGTTGGGCGCGTGGCCTGGTAATCTGACCGACGGATGCCATGCTCTCCCTCTTGGCTTTCTACAGCACGTCTGCCGGGGCCGCCACCTTCCGGGGGTCGCTGAAATCTGCGTCGGCCAGCAGCAGATGTATGTCCTCGGGCAGTCGCTCTAGGAACGCTTGCTCGAACATGAGGCAGGGTTTGTGTCCGTCAGCCAGGGACAGCATCTCGTTCATCAATGCTGATGGCAGTCTGTCTCCCAAACCGTCCAGGTGAAGCAGGCGGGCACCCCGCTCACACCGTAAGAGGCCAAAGGTCCCAATGAGCAGCACTTTGAATGCTTCATATTTGCCTTCTTCTGGGGGTGACTGTATGAAATCCGCAACCTGGGCGGCCGTCTGCTCGTCAAGGGCGCTCACCACGTGGTAGTAACACGTGGAATCAGAGGATAACTGCCGAATCTGGAACTGGGCTTCTGCTTGGCTAAACCACACGCGTGGTTGCAGCGTCCAGAAAGTCGGCAGTTTGAGCGACACTGTGTGAACAAATGAAAAGTCAGTCATCTTTGGTCCAAATCCCGTTTACATTGTCGGGGTCACCAATGTAGCGATGTGCTACACACAGCGCTGAAATAACGACATGCCGGTTTCGTAAGTCGTTTTGAGACTAGTTCATTCAAACTTCACGGTGCTGGTATTTAAATCTCTAGCGCCCGCCCTCTCCGGGCGGAAATGATATCAGAGGTGCATTACCAAAGTCTCTCCCCGCACGCTGGCTATTTGTGAGCCGGTTCGCCTGCGCAGAAAGTGGGTTGCCACAGTGTAACATTTTCTCACTTCTCTTGAACTCAATCCCCCACCATTTGAAGACCACCACACCTTACATTTTCTTAACCACCCAATCAACTTGCTTGACAACTTTAAGGATCTTTGGATATGCACTCCTATTTCCCTGTTCTTCCACACTGCAAAAAAATTGCCATTTTGTCAGGGTCCGGTCCGGGTCCTGCAGTTGTCCCTCCCGTCACCCATGATCTAGTTAGTACCCTCCTGGTTCAAGGAGGCACACCTGTAAGTCATTGAGCTGCAGGTGTTTATAAGGGGCCTTAGGACTGGGACCAGGCGGGTGGTCGTTTTGTTCTGTTTCCCGTTTCTCTGCCGGCTCCGAACTCTTCCCTGCATTCTGTGATCCCGCCCGGGCTCAGATCTTCTCTTCATCATGCTTCAGTGCCCCGTGCCAGTACTACCAGGTTGATCCGCTCCTCCACCTTTCTTCCCATGCGCTGGTCCCGCTTCTCCGCTCGTTTGTTTTTCGCGCGGTCGCGCTGTCTGCCGGCCGTTTCCGAATTTCCCGTTGTCATGACTGTTGTGTTGGTCACCCTGGACCTATGCCCGTTCCTACCCCTTGCCTCCATCGGGCAGGTCCGGCCGACCTGCTGCTGCCCGGCGGTGGTTCTGCCTGTTCCGCTGCCCGGCAGTGGTTCTGCCTGTTCCTACCCCTTGCCTCCGTCGGGCAGGTCCGGCTGACCTGCCACTGCCTGGCAGTGGTTCTGCCCCGTCCTTCTCTTCCGCCCGAACCCTGGGATAGTGCCCCGCACCCACCTAGGGGTCCGTTCGTGCCCAGGCCTCTGGTATTTCCACCTGGGAGGCGTCCCTACCAGGGATATATGCGGCCTGCCCAGGGAGGGCTCTCCGCCAGCTTATCTAGCCTGCCTGCCTGAACCTCGAGGACCTGTCTACCTGCCTGCCTGAACCCCGGGGACCTGTCTGCCTGCCTGCCTGAACTCGAACTTCGGGAGCCCGCTCCGCTCTGCCTGCTGAACTCTATCTACGTGAACCCCAGCTCTACCCTTTAGTGCTATGGCATCCCCATCCTGTCCTCCCCCTAGTACTTCAGTGTCTGCGTCCTGCGTTTGGGTCCATCTGGCCCCTCCTGACACATTTACTGTGTATTCCGCCTTCAAGTTCAACCGTCTAGAGCGAATCACTTAATACTTTTTCAGGATGAACTCTATCTGCCACTCAGCCCAGCTGTGCATCCTATCAATGTGTCATTTAATCCTACAGCAACCTTCTACCCTATCTACAACTCCATCAACCTCTGGAGTCCCATTAAATATTCTCAGTGACTCTGCTTCCTCCACTCTCTAGCAGTCTCTTCCAAGCACTCACCGCTATCTGGGTGAAAAAAGGACCCCTCAACTCCCATCAAAATCTCTTTCTTTCTATGTCTTTTTATTCTAAAGATCCGTGAGGGTAAAGGGGGAAGAGATTTGTTTGGTCTACCCCTTCTATAGCCCACATACGTTTACATACTTCAATCATGTCCTCTCTTAACCTCCTCCACACCAGAGAAAACAGACACAGGCACTCCAGTGTCTCCATATGACTGAAAGGGTCAATCCCTAACAACGTCCTGGTGAATCTCCTCTGCACACTTTCTACGGTGACCACATCCAACAATATTTTGTATTCTCTTGTGTGGTGGCATGGTAGCGTAATGGTTAGCACAATACTTCACAGTGCTCAGGGTTCAATTCCTGCCACTCCCTGTAAGGAGTATGTACGTTCTCCCCATGACAGTGTGGGTTTTCTCTAAGTGCTCTGCCTTCCTCTAACATTCCAAGTACATATGGGTTAGGGTTAGGATTAGTAAACTGTGGTCTTGCTGGGTCATGCTACCCCAGTGTGTCCTCAGTCAAAACAACCCTTTACTCCAACTCTCCATCTTCCATTAGAAAGCCAGTTTAGATACAATTTCTCAACTTGACCTGGATCCCATCAGCCCCAACTTTTTGGACCATGATGAACCTTGTCCAAAGCCTTACTTGGGTCCATATATAAACCATATCACCTTATTGATATACTTTGTTATCTCCTCAAAATTAGCAGGTCATATTTTTCCACCAATCTCTGCTGGCTATCTCTGGTTTCCCTCATGCACCTTTAGTCTGCTTCTCTGACAATTGGACTTATTTTTCTCCATTAGCTGACTGCATGTCCCCATCTGGACATCTAGACTGAGCCCCTTTCCTCTGCCAACTTAGTTTAAACCAATCCCAAAAACAGCAGCAAGCCTTCCAGCTAGGGGAATGGCCCCATTCCTATTCAGATACTAACTGTTCCACTTGTATAGTTTCCAGAAATACATGCATAAAGACCATCCTCCTGCACCATTCCTTCGGCCACATCTATCCTATCCTGCTTTTCCTATAGACGGGTGGAAATTTTGAGATATATCCAGGATAACCTTTTGACACAATATGTAGAGAGAGCAACCTTGGAAGGAGCTTTCCTGGAAGTTATTTTGTGGGATGTAGAGTTTAGTGAGAGTCGCAGCCATATTGGAATGTGGGGATGGTTGGAGATGGGAAAGAGAACCATCAAGCTAGGTTTGAATCAAACCTAAAACTTCCTGAAGGGGATTCAAACTGTTGGATTCCACTGCCTTTCAGAACTGCCCAGCCTTGCTGCTGGATGGATGGCTGCACCATACCTAGGTCAAGTGTATGGAGAGAATACTGGGAGAAGAACCATGCAGGAATAGTGTTAGACCATTAGATGCAAGACCATGAGTCAAATGCACAAAAGACTCAGAAAAAAGGTCATGCAATTACAATTATATTAATGACCTGTTACGCTGATGGCACTTAGGGCAGCAATGACGGTCCTCCATCTCTGTCTGTCCATATCATCGCACACAGATACAGAAGGATTCTTCATTAGCTGTTTCTGTAACAATTTTTGTTGTTAGCCCTGAGCGGAACCCACAAACCTGAAGGATTGGTGGACCACTAAGTCTGGCATCTACCCTTTGACCTATTTGGCATGGGTGACATTACCAAGACCCAAAGCACAAGGCCCTGACTCCAGCCAACATAGATCTCTGGGTAATTGAGACTTGAAACCCTGTGATAAAGTTGTGGTACTCTTGGAGGATTACAATTATGATTCCACAGAATGACTAGTACAAGAGGGCATAATTTTAAATGATTGTAGGAAAGTATGGGGAGGGGTGAGTGGCAAAGGTAGTGTCCTGTTTTTTTTGCAATCCAGAGGTTCAGAAGTCAAGAATGATTCAGATTCAAGTTTATTTATCACACGTACGTCAAAGCGAACAGTGAAATTCATTGCTTGCATTAACAGCCAACACACCTGGGGGCAGCCCGCAAGTGTCGCCGCAGGTTCCAGCGCCAACACTGCACGCCCGCAGTGCTAAGAGGAACAACACAGAACACAACAAGCAACAAAACAACAATAGCCACAAGGTAACAGCAGCAATGAGAAAAGTCACAGCAATAAAGAGCAAACAACTGAAGAAAAAGGAGAAAGCAAAGAAGTTGTCATTGTCTTTTGTTATAAAAATATTGCTCTGAGTGAAAAGGTAATAACACTCCAGTGATAACAAATAACCTTTAAAATAGCCAATTCCAGTGGTACGACAATCGTTACAGAAAAACGGAAAAGCTAGAAAAATACAGAACCAGCTTTACTACTGTTGTAATGTGAGTATTATTAAAAGTAAGTTAAAACTACCGGGGTTGGCAGAGAAGATTCATGAGAATGATTCCAGGAATGAAAGGGTTACCGTATGAGGAACATCTGGCAGCTCTTGCGCTGTATTCTCTGGAGTTCAGGAGAATGAGGAGGGATCTCACTGAAACATTCCAAATGTTAAAAGGCCTGAACAGATTAGATATGACAGTTATTTCCCATGGTAGGGGAGTCTAGGAAAAGAGGGCACAACTTCAGGATTGATGGAACAGAGATGTGGAGAAATTACTTTAGTCAGAGGGTGGTATGTCTATGGAATTTGTTGCCATGAGTGGCTATGGAGGCCAAGTCATTGGATGCATTTAAGGCAGAGACAGATAGGTTCTTAATTAGCCAGGGCATCAAAGGTTATAGGGAGAAGGCAGGGGTGTGGGGATGCTGGGAGAATTGGATCAACCCGGCAGCTCATTCACAATCTCACAATCCTAGACCCTAGGTTTAATCCTATAAACCTCAGGCGCTGTCCTTGTGGAGTTTCTGCATTCTCACTGTAACCATATTGACTTCCTCTGAGTATTCCAGCTCCTATTGGCTAAACTAGGTCAAATTCTGCCTTGATATCAAAGACAGTTATTCCTGATCCTCCTATGGAATTCAGCTTTTCAGTGCCTCTTTGGACCAAGGGTGTGATGAACGCAAGAACATTAGAACTAAGAACACAAGTAAATCACCTGGCCTTTTGAACTTGCTCTGCCATTCAATAAGATCATGGCTGGTCTGGCCATGAACTCAGTTCCACTTACCACCCTTTTCCCCACAGCCCTTTATTCCCCTGCTATGCAAAACTCTGTCTATCTGAGTCTTATGTAACTGGGTGACCGTCAAATCTTATTCATTATTGTTAAAAGTGTACTTAAGCATCCATCTGCAGGCATGTTGTGAAAACTTTAAAGACTTGAGCTTTTACTATGTTACGCTGAGAGGCCACAGCAGTTGAATTTGATTTAAATGAACAAATTAGGGAATTGCATAGTAGGTTTGATGAAGCCATGGCAACCATAGATACATTAAGCAAAAGATCCTATGTATATGGCCCAAGGGAAAAGACACATTGTTTCATTGACGGGGGATGTTGAGAAAGATGGGAGGCCTGTTGATGACTTTATTGAAGAAGTACAATATGCACTTCATAGCAGAAATTAGTCTGACCAGGATCAGTTTGACTTTGTCATGTCCCTGTTCAGGGGTGCAGCCTTAGAGGAAGCACGTATGCGCAGTGATGCTGAGGAAGACTGGGCTTATGACTTGTTCACCTATCTCAGGGAAGCTTTTAGAGACAAGCATAGCGCACCCCAGCTGTGGCATAGCTTCTACAGTCGCAAACAGCTTGAGGGTGAAGATGTAAGAGAGTTTTCACATGTCCCAGCCCAAGCTCTTAACTTGATACTGAAGTACTCCCCTGATGCCGTGACCAATAAGAGGGTGGTACTAAGAGATCAATTTATAGAGGGGATCAGGATTGTTCCCTCAGAAGAGAGCTCCACAGATTCGTGCGGAACCACCTTGAGTCCTCAATGATAGAAGTGTGAGAGGAGGCTCGTCTGTGGCCCTGGAAAGTCAAAGTGTAGCAGTAGTCAGGCACAGTGCTCGATTTTTAAAGCTCAGGAATCTGAGTCTGTCACACTAGATGACGTCCTTAAAGTAGTCGCAGAGCAGGGCAAAGCCCTTTGTGAATTGACTCAAGCAGTGAAAGATCTCATTGTACAGAGGGATTTTACATGCGCTACTAGCAGCAGACAAAATTTACAGCCTAGGTTCACAGAAAATGGGCAACCAATATGTTTCAAGCGTCAGGTGGGAGGGCATTTGGCCAAGAATTGCCCACGGAAGAGGGGTGCAAGGGAAGTGGAGCCTGCATCCTCCCGCCCTCAAGAGGTTGGGAGTCAGGCAATTCGGCGGAACCTCATAGATACGAAGGATGAACCGCTATCCCGTGACCGGTTGCTGCAACGCGCCATAGGAACATGTCCAGTTGTTGAGCTTGAAATATCAGGTGTCGCTGTCCGTTGTCTGTTGGACACAGGTAGTCAAGTAAGCACCTTGACCGAGCAGTTCTTTCGAGAACACTTGAATGGAGAGGACGAGGATATGTTGTCCACTGCTGGTTGGCTTAGGCTAACAGCTGCAAACGGTCTTGATATTCCCTACCCTGGGTATCTAGAGCTAGAGGTTCAAGCAATGGGCATGAAGAAACCAAATTGTGGCTTTCTAGTAGTCAGGGATCCTGTTGGCACTGAACCACATATCCTATCTATTGTAGGCATGAACATTTTCAGCCAGTGTAGGCAACTTGTCTACACAGAGTTTGACACCACCCTAGAAGGGAAGCTGGATTCTGATTGGAGAGATGTTTTCCAGTAAGTGCAGATGCACACGACTGAAAAGAAAGCAGTAGTCGGAGTATTGGGAAAAGATACTGAGCACATACCTGCTGGATCTGTAGTCACCATTGCAGCTAGCAAGGTCACTGGCGATGCTGGTAGTGACCATAAAATGTTACTTGAGCCACTTACCAGCGCTTTACCAGGAGGTATTGTAGTCATTCCTGCGCTCATTGACTCTGGTAATGATATAGTGCCAGTACAGATTTTAAACCTCTCTCGAGAGGATGTATGGCTCGCACCTAGGACCTGGCTGGGTATGCTGTCAAAGGTGGAGTGCATAGATAATGATCAACAATGTGCAGTAAGGTTTCAGCGGATCTCAGCTGGCATTGATCACGTGACAGTGGGTTTAAAGGAGCAGTGTAGTAATCACAAGTTGAAGTCAATTCTAGACAAGCTCGACATTGGGGGTAGTGAAGGACAACAAGCTCAGCTAAGAGCTTTACTGGTTAAGTACCTGGATATCTTTGCAGTTGAAGAGGAAGACCTTGGGTACACTGACAAAGTCAAGCATGAAATTCTGTTAATTGATGACAAGCCTGTTTGACAGCTATACCATCGCGTTCCGCTGAATCTGTACAATGAAGTGAAAGAGCACATAGCAAAGTTGTTGAAGAAGGATGTGATTCAGGAGAGCAATAGTGCATATGCCTCATCTGTGGTGTTGGTCCGGAAGGCTCATGGTATTATAAGACTGTGTGTAGATTATTGGAGACTGAATTTAAGACTAGAAAGAACACGTTCCCGCTCCCGCGTATTGATGAGAGTTCTGATGCCCTGCGGGGTGCGCAAATTTTCTCGACAATAGACCTCGCAAGTGGTTACCACCAAGTGGTAGTAGAGGAGTGTGATAGCCATAAGACTGTTTTTTTGACCCTGTTTGGTTTATATGAATATCTTCGAATGCTGTTTGTGGTCTGCAATGGACCGGCGACTTTTCAAAGGCTCATGCAGGCAACGATGAATGATTTAGTCTTCCAAATCATGCTTGTGTACCTGGATGATATTCTGGTGTATTCACAGACCTTCCAGGAACACTTGGAGAGGCTCAACACTGTGCTTAAGCGCCTCAAGGAGACTGATCTGAAGGTAATAAAAACACAAAATGCTGGCAGAACTCAGCAGTGTTCGGCGTACACCAGCGCTCAGTCCTCCAGCAGTGGTGGGATCTCCCTGTGGCCACACACTTCAATTCCACAGACCACTCCCACTCCGACATGTCTTTCCATGGCCGCCTCTACCATCAAGATGAGGCCACACGCAGGTCGATGGAGCAATACCTTATCTTCCGCCTAGGTAGATTCCAACCTGCCAGCATGAACATCCAACTCACAGACCTCCGTTGGTACACCTGCCTACCCCCATCCCTATCTATTATTTTAGTCTGGTTCTCTTTCTCTCTCTTTTTCCCCCCTCACTATAATCTCCCTCCAGCCCTACCTTTCTTTCTCTTTTATTTCCCATAATTCTCCACCTTCCCCCTAGCCCATTTCCCTCCAGCCTATCACTTCCCAGCTCTCTACTTTATCCCTCCCCCCACTTCTTATCCCCCCTCGACCATCCCATGTTACTTCACTCCTGATGAAGGGTTTCGGCCTGAAACGTCGTCACTACCTCCCCCAATAGATGCTGTCTGGCCTGCTGAGTTCTGCCAGCACTTTGTGTTTTTATTTATTTCCAGTATCTGCAGATTCACTCGTGTTGATCTGAAGGTAAAATTGGAGAAGTGTCATTTTCTGCAGTCAGAGGTCAAGTTCTTAGGACACCAGTTATCAGCCGAAGGGATCGGCACAGATCCTGAGAAGGTCTCAGCTGTTCAGCAGTGGCCAGTACCATCTACAGTTAAGGACTTAAGATCATTTCTTGGCTTTTGCAGTTATTATCGACGATTCATTCAGGGATTCTCAAAGATTTCAGTCCACTACATGATGTAGTGAATTTGTGTACTAATGTAGGGAGTCCAAGTAAAAGAAACCGGCTGATACAACAGTCTTGGACGGAAGACTGTCAAACTGCCTTTGACTTGCTCAAAGAGAAACTGACCAGTTCCCCCATCCTTGGCTTTGCCAATTTCTCCCAGCCCTTTATAGTGGACACCGATGCCAGCAATCATGGGCTAGGAGCTGTGTTATACCAACAGCGGGGAGAGGCAAAGAGGGTTATTGCATATGCAAGCTGGCGATTAAGGAATGCCAAAAAGAATGATAGGAATTATAGCAGCATGAAATTGGAGCTGCTTGCACTGAAGTGGGCTGTAGTAGAGAAATTTAGTGGGTACTTGTTGGGTTCCAAATTCACTGTAATCACTGACAATAACCCCTTATCCCACTTGAAAGCTGCCAAATTGGGAGCAGTGGAGCAGAGATGAATCTCACAGTTGTCAGTGTTTGACTTTGATGTCCAGTATCATCCGGGTCAGAGCAATACCGTGGCTGATGCACTCTCTAGGCAGCCATTTGCGGGGGAGCCTGAGCCTGTCTCAGAGGATGCGGAGTTTGATGGGGCTGTGGCAATCTGTAGTTTGATCAATCATGGCACTGCTCTTGACCCGGCACTGGTACCGCTGGTCTCAAAAGCTGTAGGGTTAAGCAAATTCGAACCTGGTATGTGGTACTAGTGATGTAAATGGTCCAATGCAAGGGAACACTCCAACCCTCCCAGGTTATTCTAATAGGGACTTACATACTTTTCAGCAGCAAGACCCTGTGTTAAGTGTCCTAAGAGACTTATGGGATCAGAAAAGAAAGCCGAGTGGCCAGGAGTGTAAAACTTTGCCTAAACATGTTTCATCTCTGTTAAAGCACCGGGACAGTATCAGGGAGTGTAAAGGGTTGCTGTATGGGTAGTTGAAGATGAAAAGCTTGGGGAGTGTTAGCAGCTTCTGGTACCTATAAGCTTGAGGAGCAAAGTGTGACATCAAAGCATAGAACTTTGTTGCTGAGAAGCCGATGCTTGTGGGTGGGCATACACGAGGATGTGGCACGGTGGATCAGAAATTGTCCACGTTGTGTGCTAACTAAGATGCCACAGCCTAGGATCCGTCCCCCCCCCATGAAGTCATTTCTGGCTTCTAGGCTGCTCGAAGTTGAGGCTGTAGATTTCACTGCAATGGAGCCAGCGACTGTCGGGCGTGAGAATGTCTTAGTGATCACAGACATTTTCACTAAATTCACCCAAGCATTTCTGACTTGGGATCAAAAGCGGATACCACAGCAAGTGTGGTCTTGAGGGAATGGTTCATGAAGTACGGTGTTCCTGAGGGATTGCATTGTGACCAGGGTCGTAACTTCAAAAGTGAGGTCATAGCTGAGCTTTGCAAACTACATGGGATAAAGAAAAGCCGTTCCACACCTCATCATCCTACTGGCAACGCACAGTGCAAGCGTTTCAACAGGACGATGCATGATTTGTTGTGTCTGTTGCCTCCAGGAAAGCAGCGCAGGTGGCCAGAACATCTATCTGAGTTGAAGTATGCATATAATGCAATCCCTCACGCCACCACCAATTGTTTGGGATGGATCCCCACTTGCCCGTGGATGCTCTGCTGAGACAAGAATAGACTGTGGACCAGAAACATGACGGGCTAGCTGTACATCAGAGCCAACTGAGGGATGCACATGCCAGGGCAAAAAAATACACTGAACAGAAGGTGGCAGAACGTATTGTCTGGCAGAAGGACAAAGTTTCCTGTCCCAAAGTTGATGTGAATGCGCTGGTTTACCTGGGGAACAGACCATTAGGCCGTATTAGGATCCAGGATGCTTGGAACTCAACCATCTACAAGATGGCAGAGGTACTAGGCAACACATACACTGTGGAACCTTTGGAGGGTGGGCCTAGCAAGAGGGTGAACAGGGTAGACATCAGGCCCTGTGAGAACCATCCCCATTCCACAGAATGTGAACAAAACAAAAGAGATGGTTGTTGACTTCAGGACAGCACAGAGCGACCACTCTCCACTGAACATTGACAGCTCCTCCGTTGAGATCGTTAAGAGCTCCAAATTTCTTGGTGTTCACCTGGTGGAGAAACTCACCTGGTCCCTCAACACCACCTCCATAGCCAAGAAAGCCCAGAAGCGTCTCTACTTTCCGTGAAGGCTGAAAAAAGTCGATCTCCCACCCCCCCCATCCTCACCACATTCTACAGGGGTTGTATTGAGAGCATCCTGAGCGACTGCATCACTGCCTGGTTCGGGAATTGCACCGTCTCAGATTGCGAGATCCTGCAGCGGATAGTGAGGTCAGCTGAGAAGATCATTGGGGTCTCTCTTCCCGCTATTACAGACATTTACACCACACGCTGCACCCACAAAACTAACAGCATTGTGAAGGACCCCATCCACACCTCACACAAACTCTTCTCCCTCCTGCCATCTGGCAAAAGGCATCGAAGCATTTGGGCTCTCACGACCAGACTATTAACAGTTTCTTTCCCCTAGCCATCAGACTCCTCAATACTCAGAGCCTAGACTGACATCTACATCATTTATTGTTATATTGTAATTTGTCCTCTACTGTGCCTATTGTCTTATTAATTATTGTACTGCCCTGCACTGTTTTGTGCACTTTATGTAGTCCTGTGCAAGTCTGTAGTCTAGTGCAGTTTTTATGTTGTTTTACATAGTCTAGTGTAGTCTTGTGCTGTCTCACATAGTCTAGTGTAGTTTTGTGTTGTTTCATATAACATCAGGGTCCTGGAGGCACATTGTTTCGTTTTTACTGTGTACTGTACCAGCAGTTTATGGTCGAAATGACAATAAACTTGACTTGACTTGATGACCTACCACACACAAAGCCATGTTTAAGATGCTCTTAGATAGTCACATGAATGTACAGCAAATTAAGGGATATGGTTATTGTGTAGGCATAAGGAATTAGTTTAGATAGGTGTTTAATTATTACTTTAATTAGTTTGGCACATCATGGGCTGAGTGTCTGTTCTTGTGTTGCACTGTTTTGTGTTAAGCATCCCAAGTTCAGGTTTATTGTTATAAGATATATATGCAAAAAGTATAGATGGTATGAAAATGAGCCGCAGCAGCAGTACAGTGTATTACATAGTGAGGACAAATATACTTGTATATTTAAAGCAGAGGTTCATAGGTTCTTAATTAGTCAGAAAACAAAGATTATGCAGAAAGGGGTTGAGAGGGATATTAAATCAGCCATGATGGAATGGCCTAATTCTGCTCCTATGTTTTATGGTCTAATACACTGACATAAATATAAAATTAACATAAATCATACATAACTTACATTTGTGAACAAATCACCAACAAAGTAAACAACTTGAAAGATTGAAATGGAGTAAAATAAAAAAAACGTCCAAAACAAAGTTCAGTTTCTTGCCTGGAGTCAACATGCAGACTCAATGGGCCAAATGACCTGCTTCTGCTCCTATACCTTATGGTCTTATGGTTTCATATGTATGGTGTTTGATGATCTGTGAGGACTTGGTGACTCTGCCCCTGTTTTCTTATGTATGTTCTCCTGTACCTAACGACTTTAATGAGTAATGCTAATTTCTCAGCACGGGCTGAAAAAAGTCGAACTTTTGAAAGAAGTGGCGTCATTAGGCACCTAATGGGAGGAGCCAACCATGAAACTTACTATCACCCAATGAAATCACAGAGAAGGAGAGATATATTATACTTCATTAAATATTCATGGATTAGATTTTCAATAAATGTCAGTATTGATTATATCCATTAAAGCAGCTGGATAAAAATCATAATGAATTAAGAATATGTATAGCTATGAAGGAGGTGGCACTTTGAGAAATACTCGGTCTCGTTTATTACCAAGTAGGGGCCTTCTCTGAGTGCACTGAGTCATGACAGTAGATGATGCACAATGATGTGGCATTACTATGATGGGATGAATGGCCTCTTTTCACGCCATGTACTTGAACTTCGAGATTTTTTGATTTTCTTGGACAACCTCTTTCAGAGAAATTTCTGTTGTTCCACCTATCACTCTCCCTGCTTTCTCTGCTACCTAAACTAAACTGCTCCTTCCCTTTCTCATTTCTGATGAGGTTTCTCAGACCTGAAACACTTTTGGTTCCAGAAGCACACAGATTCTTTCCAACCATGTAATGACAACTTTTAAACAAAACAAGACAGAAACATGGATCAGAAAGGTTTAGATGGGTATGGGGCAAGTGGGACTAGCTTGGACAGAAATTGAGCCAAAGGCCCCGTTCCAGGTTCTCTGACTCTGTGTTTCTATTACTCGAAAAGATGTTGCGAGCATTGACAGAACTTCCTGTTTTTATTTCAGCATCTGTTTTAATTTTAATTTTCAAGAAAGGTTGTGATAAGATACAGAAGAGATTCACAAAGATGTTGCTGGGACTAGAGATTTTTCAGTTATAAGGAGAGGGGGCTGACAGTAATGTATAGAATTTTGAGGACATATACAGAGGTTAGACACAGTCTTTTTCCCAGGGTAGGGGCGAGTTTTAAGGTGAGGAGAATAATTTAAAGAACACCTGGGGGACAGGTTTTTCCACAGTGAGTGTGGTGAATTCATGGAACGACCAGAGCAATACAATAAACCACATTCCTGGTCTCACCCCATATCCTATGACAAATCCCTCGAACGTAGAATACTTCTAGAGATTTTATCTTAGGCTTATAATGACACAGAAGGTGGTCCATTAAGTGCATGGTCCTGTTCCCCCCCCGGACAGCAGTCCATTCATCCCATACTCTTCACCCTTGTCATTTATCACCTCACATACCTCTGGCATTCTTCCTTGAACCTTTTTTTTGCCATTTACTGACTTGACTGAATTCTCTGAGGTAAAGGTTAACTGATGTATGGCAGAAAATGGCTGTGCTGTGCTGTAGATTTGAACACTCTGATAAGGTGCTAAGCAAGAAGCTTGTACAAAGGAAGGTTATAAATTCAAGGAAAAAGTGATGGTTTGAACGCTGAATTGATTCAGCGACAGGATGCAGGTGGTGATGTTCACAGTTACTGGTTAATCTACTGGGATGTAGGAGGAAATGGCTGTAAACCCATGTGACTGTGGAGAGAATATCCAAAATCTGCACAGACAGTGCCTGAAATCACTACCTAGATCTGCCCATGCCACTGAGCTGTGAGACAGCAACTCTACAGCACTGTTCCATAAACGTAATACCTTTACTCAAGAAAAAGGGGGAAGTAAACCAATCAGTTATCTTCAGGGCAGCTGTCAGAAAAATGCTGAAGTCCATTATTAGGACTGCTAACAGGACAGTTGGAAAAGCTTAACATGGTTAAGCCAAATCATGCCACGAAAGAAATGTTCCCCTGAATGAGCTTCATCTTTTGGAGATGTGACAGGTAGGATAGGATTGGAATTAGAATTGGTTTAGTACTGTCATATGTAATAAGATACAGTGAAACGCTTGTCCTGCACTCTGTTCATATTCATCAATTCATTACAATAGTGCTTTGAGGTAGTACAAAGTACAAGCAGGGGTCGGTGTTGGGACCACTTATTTTTATGCCGTATATCAATGATTTAGATGATGGAATAGGTGGCTTTGTTGCCAAGTTTGCAGATGATACAAAGATTGGTGAAGGGGCAGGTAGTGTTGAGGAAACAGCTAGGATACAAAAGGACATAGACAGATTAGGAGAATGGGCAAGAAAGTGGCAAATGAAATACAATGTTGGAAAATGCATGGTCATGCACTTTGGTAATAGAAATAAATGTGTGGACTATTTTCTCAATGGGGAGAAAATCCAAAAATCTGAGATGCAAAGGGACTTGGGAGTCCTTGTGCAGAACACCCTGAAGGTTAACTTGCAGGTCGAGTCGGTGGTGAAGAAGGCAAATGCCATGTTAGCATTCATTTCAAGAAGTCTAGAATACAAGAGCAAGGGTGTGATGCTGAGGCTTTATAAGGCCTCAACTTGAGTATTGTGAACAGTTTTGGGCCCCTCATCTTAGAAAAGATGTGCTGGCATTGGAGAGGGTCCAGAGGAAGTTCACAAGGATGATTGCAGGAATGAAAGGGTTATCATATGAGAAACGTTTGATGGCTCTGGGTCTGTACTTGTTGGAATTCAGAAGGATAAGGGGGGGATCTCATTGAAACCTTTCAAATGTTGAAAGGCCTAGACAGAGTAGATGTGGAAAGGATGTTTCCCATGGTGGAAGAGTCTAGGACATGAGGGCACAGCCTCAGGATAGAGGGGGTGCCCTTTCAAAACAGAGATGCGGAGAAATTTCTCTAGCCAAAGGGTGATGAATTTGTGGAATTTGTTGCCACATGCAGCTGTGGAGGCCTGGTCATTGGTATTTAAGGCAGAGATTGATTGGATATGGCATCAAAGGTTACAGGGAGAAGGCTGGGAACTGGGGTTGAGGAGGAGAAAAAAAAGGATCAGCCATGATTGAATGGCAGAGCAGACTCAATGGGCCAGATGGCCTAATTCTGCTCCTATGTCTTATGGTCTAAAACAATAACAGAATGCAGAATAAAAGTAACAGCTAAAGTGGATGTGTAGGTAGACAATAAGATTATAATCAGTAGATTGTGAGGTAAAGAATCCACTTAGTTCGAGTAGGGAAACATTCACTAGACTTATAACAGCAGGGTAGAAGTGGCCCTTGAGCCTGGTGGTATGTGCTTTCAGGTTTTTGTATCTTCTGCCTGATAGGAGAAGGGAGAAGAGAGAATGTCTGGGATGGTGGGGCCTTTGACTGTGCTGGCTGTTTTACTGAAGCAGCGAGTAGACGGAGTCCATGGAGGGGAGGCTGGTGTCTGTGATGTGCTGAGCTGTGTTCATAACGCTCTGCAGTTTCCTTTGATCATGGGCAAAGCAGTTGCCATACCAATATTAAAGATTCATGTATATATCAAGATAAAGAAGGGTGTGCCGGAGGCAGACGGTAAGTGTGGCCACACATTCCGGTACCAACATAGCATGCCCACAATACTCGGCAGAACATCACGGAACACAACAAGCAACAGAAAAACAAGCCCCATTCCTCCCTCCCACCTATGCACGTACATACACAATCCTTTAACTCCAGGAGAGACCACCGGATTCTAATGGACATAGAGCTTCAGACTTCGAGCTTCCACCTCTCCAGCGGACTCACGGGGATTCAGACTTAGCTCCGGACAACAAGCCCTGACTCATGGATTTCTGATTTACTCTTGGCCCACAACACTCGGGCATGCCGATCACCAAATGCTAGGCCGCGAACTCCAGACCCGCTAGGTCATGAACCCTGGGGTGATCGGAACTTGTTCCTTTTACCTGAACAGAACTCCAACTTCAGAACTCGCTGACCTGGAGGACCCTCATACACATCCAACATCTGACCACGAATGTCCCACATCCACGTTGCTGGTCTTAGAACGAGGAATGGTGATTTTGGCTCCAGCCTGACCGCTAATAACCCCACTTCTCAGTTACTAAAACCTAACCTGACCCCTCACTTCCCTCCTCCGAAAATCCTTACAAATCTAAAAAAATGAAAATTTGAATAAGTAAATAATTAACAAACTACTAAACCCGAGCTGTGACTCAGCAGAGGTTGCAGCCCAGCGGCATCTTGCTTTTTTGCATCTAGATAGGATGCTTTTAACGGTGCATCGATAAACATCTGTTAAGTATCATGGGGACATAACAAAATCCTTTAGCCTCCTGGTGAGGCGTCAGTGAGCTTTGTTGGCTGTGGCATCTGTGTGGTTGGCCCAGGACAGGCTGTTGGGGATTCTCATCAGCATTGTTGATGTAGACAGGAGCATGTGCGCCCACCCACTCACCCCCTGCCCTTTCCTGAAGTCAACGACCAGCTCTTTTGGTTTGTTGACATTGAAGGAAAGGTTGCTGTCATGACACCATGTGTCTCTATCTCCTTCCTGTACTGTGACTCATCATTAATTGAAATATAGCCCTCTACAGTGATATCATCTACAAATCTGTAGATAGGTTTAAAGCAGGATCTGACCACGTAGTCATGGCTGTACAGGGAGTCAAGCAGGGGACTGAGGACACAACCTTGGGAGTACCCGTGTTGAGAATAATCCTGGTGGTGGTGTTGCTGCCTCTCTCGTTACTCATTGCAGTCTGTTGATTTAATAGATGAAATACTCTAAAGTCATTCCAAAGGACACTATGCAAGAGATCATAATGCTGCATCGTTTCAGGGACAATAAAGAAGCACTATTTCAAATTAGAGGCACAAGTGGCTGCAGATGCTGGGATCTGGGGCACTAAGAAATCTGCTGGAGGAACTCAGCAGGTCAGCAGCAACTGAGAATGCAAAAACACGGCTGGTGTTTTGGGGCAAGACACTGCATTAGGACTGAAAGTGTAGAGTGGAGGAGAGCCTGCATGGAGGGTCGAGGCAGGAGCTGGCAGGTGGTACATGGATTTGGATGACGAGGGAGATGATGGGCAGGTGGAGGGGAGAGGACAGGAGGAGTGGTGTTAGGAGACAGCAGCAAGTGGGTGATAGGAAAATAAATAGGGCAGGTGAAGGGAGAAGGGTGGAGGTATAGATAAAATCTGCAAGGTGATATGGAGATGGATGAGGCTGCAATCTGATAAGTAAGAGAGGAGACGTGAATCATCCCACTCCAGCTCCCCGAAGGAGACTGCAAACTCCAGTAACTCAGGCCAGCTCACCTCTAGGGCATGAATTAAATTCTGAGGATTCAGAAAATGGTATGGTATTGGTATAAGATATGTCAGAACAACAATCCTTAATAATAGACTCCAACTCTTTCCCAACGTCTGAGGTTAGGCCAACTGCACTATAATTTCCTTTCTTTTGCCTTCCTCCCTTCTTAAAGAGTGGAGCGAAATTTGCCATCTTCCGTTCCTCCGGGACCATACCAGAATCAAGTGAAAGATCATGACCAATGTATCCTGTATCTCTTCAGCAACCTCTCTCAGGACTCGGGGATATTGTCCATCTGGTCCAGATGACCTGCCACCTTAAGATCCTTGAGTTTGCCTAGCACCTTTTTCTTTGTAATGACAATGGCACTCTCTCCTGCTCCCTAACACTCATGGACCTCTGGTACACCGCTTGTGTCTTCCATATTGAAGACTGATGTAAAATACTCATTAGGTTCATCTGCTATTTCTTTGTCTCCCCATTACTACCTCACTAGCATAATTTTCCAGTGGTCCCAGTAACAACTCTCACCTCCCTTTTACTCTTTATATAACAGAAATAAATTTTAGTATCCTGCTTTATATTATTGGCTAGTTTGCCCTCGTATTTAATATTCTCACTTCTTATAGCTTGTGTTGTATTTTAAATGCTTCCCAATCATCCAACTTTCCACTCACTTTTGCTACCTTATATGCTCTTTTCTTGGCCTTTATACAGTCAAGGTTACCTACCCCTGCCATTTGAGAACTTCCCTTGTGGGACTTATCTAGCCTGTACTTTGTGAACTATACCCAAAAACTTCAGTCATCTCTGCTCTGTCGTCTTCCCTGCCAGCATCCCCCTCCAATCCATGTGGGCAAGCTTGTGTCTCATGTCTCTGTAATTCCCTTTATTCCACTGTGATACTGATACCTCTGACTTGTGCTTTGCCCTCTCAAAATGCAATATGAATTCATTCCTATTATGATCACTGTCTCCTAAGGGTGTCATTACCCTTATTACCCGTCTTTTCCAGCACCCTTTGCAATCTCAACCCCACACTTTGGTTACTATTTGGAAGCCTATATATGATTCCAATAATGGTTTTTTTAAAAAATCCTTGCAGTTTCTCAGCTCCACCCACAAAGATTCAACATTCTCTGATGCTATGTCACCTCTTTCTAAAGATGTAATTCCATCTCTTACCAACAGAGCCACACCACTGCCTATGCCTTTCTGCCCGTCCTTTCAATACAAAAGTATATCCTTTGATGTTAACCTCCCAACTATAGTCTTCTTTCAGGCACAACTCAGTGATGCCCACAATGTCGTATCGGCCAGTTTCTAATTGTGCCACGTGTTTGTCCACGTTATTCCAAATGCTATGTGCACTTAAATACATAGTTCTGTAATCTACCCCTTGTGAATTTTGCCTCTGTGGTACAATATAACTCTTTGCTTTGTCTCCATTTGTAGCCAATCATTGGCTTGTCCTTCCTTACATTCATGTTACACCCATCATCTACTTGTAAACCTGCTAGCTCGTCCTCAGCTCTATCATACTGGTTTGCATTCCACTGCCATGTTAGTTTAAACCACTACCAACAACCCCAGTAAATCTACCCGTAAGAATATTGTTCCCCCTTGGATTCAAGTGCAATCCATCTCTTTTGTACAGTTCCCACCTGCCCCGGAAGAGGTCCCAATTATCCAGAAATCTGAATCCCTGCCCCCTGCTCCAATTCTTCAGCCACACTTTTATCTGCCACCTCATTCTATTCTTATCCTTACTGTCACGTGGTAGAGGCAGCAATCCCAAGATTATTACCTTTGAGGTCCTGCTTCTCAGCTTCCTTCCTACCTCCTTGTATTCTTTTTTCAGGACCTCCTCCCTTTTTCTACCTACGTCATTGGTACCAATATGTACCACGACTTCTGGCTACTCACCTTCCCTTTTCAGGATATTGTGGATGTGTCCAGAAACATCACGGACCCTGACACCTGGGAGGCAAACTAACATCCGTGTTTCCTTTTCATGTCCACAGTGTTGTGTTCTTTTATATGTACCATGGGTTACTAAGAACAAACTGTATTCTGGAAGAATTAAGACTAGAACTTTTATTTAACAGCAAACAGCAATCATGTTTTTAACCATACAAGCTTCTCGATCATTCTGTCATTTCTGCGCATGCTTCGAACTCTGTCCAATCACGTTCTTACAAATGACACATGATATCACCACATCTTCCTTTCCTTAAAAAGAAAGGCAATTAGCAACATTGACCATAGCAAATGCATAATTTAACATGTCTCTATCAGTCTCTCTGGGGGTTTATGAACATGAGTAGACCTTCTAAGTGGTTCACATTGTTCTTGTGTTTCATTGTTAATTCCATGTTTTGTCTGGTCTGCATCAGTTAACTGAAACTCTGAAGTTGGCTCTTTCTTGAGGTCTTTGTGATTTCTTCTTAACACTGCTCCTTCTGTTTGGACCATGTATGATCTGGGTTGTACTTCTTCAAGTACTGTACCACAGTTGTCACAGACTTTATAAAACCAGGTGTAAATCACTGTGTCCGCACAAAGTCTTCCCCACCAGAAGCTCTGAATGAACTATGAGATCCACAATCTGCTGAGGGCCAGATTAGCGGCATTCAGGTCTGGCGATCAAGAACGGTACAAGAGGTCCAGGTACAATCTCTATTAAGCCATCTCATGTGCAAAGTAGCAATTCCTGATAAACATGAATCATCGAAGAATATTCAACAGCTGTGACAGCACTTGAATGCTATTACTGTCATAAGTCGGGTGTTGAATCAGGACCCAACTGCAGGATACAGACATAGAGCCAGGACTTATCCTCTGACAAGCCGGGACTCATCTTTAACAGGACACTGACATGAAACAGGACAGTACACAAACATAGAGCTGGAGCTTATCCACCAACAAGCCGGGACTCATCTATAACTCCACACCAAGGTGGGGCAGGACCATCCGTCGGGTAACAGCAGACCGGCCTGACCTACCCGATGGTGGCAAAGACAAGACAGATTCCCCCAACAGGGCAACAACAGAACGGCCTGACTTATCCCACAGAGGCGAGGACAAGGCAAGACAGATACCCCTGCAGGGCAACAGCAGAACGGCCTGACTTACCCCACGGAGGCGAGGACAAGACAGATCCCCCCGCAGGGCAACAGCAGAACAGCCGGACTTACCCCATGGGGCGAGGATAGGAAGAGACAAACACCAAGGATCGACAGACAGTTCTACCTCTGCATCGGGGTAGCTCCGAGTAGCCGTTACAGCTGGCAGCCTTGGCTGGCTACGGAAGCAACCGGATCCCTACCTAGCTCGGAGTGGCTGACGGCCACCCAGCTGGCCCAGGAAACAGCTGAATCCACACCGCAATGACCGCTCCGACTACTGCCAGCAAGGCTCCCAGAAGCCATGGTTCTCCAACACGGGCCCAAGGATGGCAAGAGTCTGTTCTAGCCTTCCACCAGCCATCTGTGCCATGAGTATCTTGACAAGACAACCCCCCCCCCCACCCCACCCCACCCCACAACTACACTCAATGCCAGGGCCACTTATATTCCCAGTTCCAATATGAGCCTCAGTAGTTTCTAGTTAAGTCCAACCGCAGCAAGGGGCCGCCGGAAAACCCGGAGTCCAGAATCTGCGGACCGGACCACAGACTGAACCACCACAATTACTTCTTACAATATGAAACCAAGTGACATAGATGACAAAAAGGCTCTGCTCCCAGATGAGCTCAATGCTTTCAATGCTCACTTTGACCATCAAAACATGAAGGAACCTTCACAAACTCCCACAGCGGCTCTGTGATTTCAGTCTCTGATGCTGATGTGAGAGCATCCTTTAGGAGGGTGAGCTCACGGAAAGCATCCAACCCAGATAGGATACCCAGCTGAGTACTGAAGACCTGTGTTGGTCAACTGGCTGGAGTGTTCACCTCTCTTTAACCTTTCATTTTGGCAGCCTTGGATACCCACCTGCTTTAAGCAGACTTCAATTATACCGGTGCCTCAGAAGAACATGGTAACTTGCCTCAATTACCATCATCCAGTAGCACTTAAATCCATTGTAATGCATTGGTGATGAAATATATCAACACCTGCCTGATTCAAGAAGTGACTTGAATCCACTCCAATTTGCCCAGATGCCATTTCATTGTCTCTTCTTCAACCATGGAATATCTAGACAGTAAAGATGCCTCATCAGGATGCTCTTTATTGACCACACCTCAGCATTCAAAACTATCATCCCCTCAAAGTTAATCAATAAGCTTCAAGATGTTATCCTCAATAACTCCTTATGGAATTGGATCCTTGATTTTATCGCTTACCATCCTCAAACAATTGTGTTGGCAACAAAGTCTCTTCCGCCATCTCCAGCAGCACAGGTGCAGCACAAGGCTGTGTGCTTAGTTCCCTGATCTACTCACTTTATACTTATGACTGTGAGGCTAAGCACAGCTCCAATGCCATATTTAAGTTTGCTGAGCACACCACTGTCACTGGCTATATCAAGGGAGATGAAGAATCAGCATATAGGAGGGAGATTGAAAATCTGGTTGAATAGTACCACAACAACAACCTCTCACTCCATATCAGCAAGGCAAAGGAGGTGATTAATGACTTCAGGAGAAGGAAACTGGAGGTCCACTACCAGTCTTCATCAGGGGATGAGAGGTGGAAAGGGTCAGTAACTTTAAATTCCTCAGTGTTATCATTTCAGAGGATCTGTCCTGGGTCCAGTAGGTAAGTGCCATTATGAAGAAAGCACAGCAGTGCCTCTACTTCCTTAGATGTTTTTGGAGATTCAGCATGTCATCTACTATTTCGACAAACTCTTATATGTTTTGTGGTGGACAGTATACTGACTGGTTGCATCATGGCCTGGCATGGAAACACCAAGGCCTTGAACAGAAAATCCTATAATAAATAGTAAATACAAGCTAGTCCTTCATGGGTAATGCTCTCCCAGCCATTGAACACATCTACACGGAGCATAGTCACAGGAATGCAGGATCAAGGACCCTAACCATGCAGGCCTTGCTCTCTTCTCATTGCTGCTAACAGGAAGGTACAAAAGCCTCAGGAGCTACACTACCAGGTTCAGCTCTCAACCACTAAGCTCTCGAACCAGATGGGATAACTTCACTCACCCTATCATTGAACTGTTCCCACAGCCTATGGACTCACTTCCAAGGACTCTTCATCTCGTGTTTTCAATGTTTATTGCTTTATTATTATTTTCTTCTCTTTTGTACTTGCACAATTTGTTGTCTTTTGCACATTGGTTGTTTGTCCACCCTGTTGAATGTGGTCTTGCATTGATCCTATGGTGTTTCTTGCTCTTTCATTGCCCTTTTCAATACCAAATTAACACCTGCATCATCCAAGCACTGGGAAACCTATACCCCACAGAGCCTATGCATTGCAGCGTAAGGTGTAAGTAGAAACTTTGTCAGTTACGTTAGTATG
This sequence comes from Hemitrygon akajei, assembly GCF_048418815.1. Classification (NCBI taxonomy): domain Eukaryota; kingdom Metazoa; phylum Chordata; class Chondrichthyes; order Myliobatiformes; family Dasyatidae; genus Hemitrygon; species Hemitrygon akajei. The sequence goes on from NC_133143.1 coordinate 31,638,721, forward strand.
ATGCAACTGACAGCATAAGAAAAAGCACCCCCAGCTCACTAGATCTGTGCAAAGCACGATGACAATTTAAAATTAATCTCATTTGTCTGCACATTGTATATATCCCTCAATTGCCGCCTATTCATGAACATGGCGCGAGGCCAACGGCTCCGGGTTCCTCGCCCCGCTGCGCGAGGCCAACGGCCCCGGGTTCCTCGCCCCGCTGCGCGAGGCCAACGGCCCCGGGTTCCTCGCCCCGCTGCGCGAGGCCAACGGCCCCGGGTTCCTCGCCCCGCTGCGCGAGGCCAACGGCCCCGGGTTCCTCGCCCCGCTGCGCGAGGCCAACGGCCCCGGGTTCCTCGCCCCGCTGCGCGAGGCCAACGGCCCCGGGTTCCTCGCCCCGCTGCGCGAGGCCAACGGCCCCGGGTTCCTCGCCCCGCTGCGCGAGGCCAACGGCCCCGGGTTCCTCGCCCCGCTGCGCGAGGCCAACGGCCCCGGGTTCCTCGCCCCGCTGCGCGAGGCCAGCGACACGAGCGCGGGGGTCTAACGGCCGCGCATACCGTGGAACTTGTTCATTTCCATTACGGCTTTCCAACTGGCAGGTATGTGGGCGGGCAGTCGGTCGATCGGGAGGGGACGAACGGCCGCCGGGTGTATTCTCGGGCCCAGAGCTGCTGAAGAACTGGATTCCAACTACCACTACATGGGGAGCTGTGGCTGGTCCACGCTACAGATCGGAAAGTTGTAGTTAGCCGTATCTCATACATAAAAGGAAAATTCAAGAGTGATTGAAGATTATTAACGGATTTAAGGGAATAATCTGACCAAGTCTGATTGTGTGCAGTTTTGGTCACCGAATTACAGGAAGGATATTAATAAGCTTGAAAGAGTGCGGAGATAAGTTTACAAGGATGTTGCCGGGTCTTCAGAAACTGAGTTACAGAGAAAGGTTGAATAGGTTAGGACTTTATTCCCTGGAGCATAGAAGAATGAGGGGAGATTTGACAGAGGTATAAAAAATTATGATGGGTATAGATAGAGTGAAACCAAGCAGACTTTTTCCACTGAGGCTCGGGGAGAAAAAACCAGAGGACATGGGTAAGGGTGAAGAGGGGAAAGTTTAAAGGGAACATTTGGGGGGGGGGGCTTCTTCACACAAAGAGTGGTGGGAGTGTGGAATGAGCTGCCAGATGAAGTGGTAAATATGGGCTCACTTTTAACATTTAAGAAAAACTTGGACAGGAACATGGATGAGAGGGGTTTGGAGGGATATGGACCAGGTGCAGGTCACTGGGACTAGGCAGGAAAATGCTTCGGCACAGCCACGAGGGGCCAAAAGGCCTGTTTCTGTGCTGTAATGTTCTATGGTTTAAGTGATCAATGACAAACATTGAGGCAGTGAAGAATTTTGTGGACTGGACATTTCTATTGTGAAAATTTAAAGGTGGGCAGGAATCAGTTGTAAACACCTTTTGAGGGGTATTAATGTGAAGCAGGTTGTATCCTCTGGAATCATATCTGTCCTGACTCATGGGATTTGTTTGAATTACCTCAATGTTTCCTTCAGCTTCTGAAATACTGTAAAATATGGAAACCTGTAATATACCAAAAAAAAGTATACAGCAAGTGTAGTGGGAAAGGAAATGGATGGGTAAATGCATTCCAATCCAGAAAATTAACACTTGTTATGACAGGGACTGCTGTTTCAGCTGTTTGCCCAGTGAGAATGGCAAGAGCGGTATAATGTTAGTTGGTGGACGCTCCTTTGAGCTCGAGTTTACCCATTACAGCAATGGTTGGTTTCAATGTTGCTTACATTTTTGGCCAGAAGGATCTCCCAATGCCCTGGCTGCCTTTTCTATCAATACAGTATTTCTCACTAAGTGTTATGCTATTTTTGGAATTGATGCCGTCAATCAGTAATTTCCTCCTGAAGAGTGGCATGACAATTTTCAAATATTGGTCAAGGAAAGGTTCAATGGGAGATTGGTGCTGCTTTTTTATGTGTGTGTGTATATATATATATCTCATATACAATCAATCTCATGATTTTTGTCTCCAATCCATTTGACCCTGCATAGTTGATGAAAGTTAATGAAAATAGATGAACTTAGTTTAATTATGAATTGTAAGTAAATGTTCAATATTCTCTTTTACATTAATGGGATTAATGGAAATATCATTGGTAAGAAAATGTTTTAGGTAACTATTTCCAGAGTCCTGATTATAACCAAAAAGTTTATTTCTCAGACAAAAGAAATTGGAAGATTCATACTTGCAGTGATTTCGTTTGTTTTCCGAACGTATGTTGCTGGGGAAGAATATTAAGAAGTTAAAAGCACATTCCTTGTCATTTCCCTAATGCCCGCCAACAACTTGACATAATGATCATATCACTAGAAGCACTGCAAAAAGTTAATCTGCAATTACTGCAGTATAGGGAAATTTAGCAATTGACTTTTGCTTAATAGAATACATAAAGAAGGTCAATTAGAAGTGGGTAACCTGGAATCTTAGAATATGATTGGAATTACAGCACACTATTACCTTCAGGTTTGAATGATTTGATGTTGGGTCTTGCTCTGAAATGTCAATCATCCCTTTCCCTTCAGCAGTTTATTTGCTCCCAATTACATTATTTGCAGTCACTTTGTATTTTTAAATATCTTAGTGTCATCCTTAAATTCTTTCAATTAGGTGGTTAGTTTGTGAAACTATTGCTGTTTAGATTGTACTCAATAGTTTATAACTGAGAAGTTAAATGAAGGTACGACATGTAAACTAAACAATATGGCAATAAGGAATGTTCAAGAACAAAATATCTTGGGTTTAAATCCATAGTTCTATTAAGGATGCAACATAGGTAATTAGGGTGGTGGATAAGTTGTATGGCATGTTTGCATTCATAGGCTGGAATATAGAAGGCAATCATAGAATCAGTCATAACTCTGAGTCCAGATGAAGGGTCTCAGCCCAAAATGTCAGCTATACTCTTTTCCATAGATGCTGCCGACCCTGCTGAGTTCCTTCAGCATTTTGTGTGTGTTGCTTGAATATTAAAAAGTTGGTGTGTTATATTACAAACCACTGGCTAGACTGCATTTGGAATATTGTTTGCAGCTCCCACTGCCACTGTATAGGAAGGATGTAGTTGCATTGGAGTGTGTGGAGAGAAAATTCACAAGGATATTACCTGGATTGGAGGACTTTAATTATTAGGAGAAATTGGATAGGTAGATTTGTGTTCCCTGGAGCTAAGCAGGCTGAGCGGTGACCAGATAGTGGTACTGTACATGAAATCATAAAGAGGTATAGACACAGTTGGGATATTAAAAACAAAAGCATGTGGGGTTAAGGTGAGAAGAATAAGTTTTGAATGGGATTTCAGAGGAAAGTTTTTTACACAATGGATGATATCTGGAACTCACTGTCAGAAGAGATGTAATCAATAAGTTTAAGAAACATTTTAGACATACTTGACAAGGCAGAAGGATGGAAACTCAATGTGGAGGCAAAAGGGTCAGCATGGAGTTTGTGGGCTGAAGTATCCATTTTCTGTGGCTCTGTGACTGTAATTTTGGCTGTCTGGCAAGTTCAGGATTAGTGGCCACAATAGACCAGGAGACCCAAGTTTTGAAGAAGTTGCTTGATTAAACACATTGGAAATTGGGAATTAAAAAGAGAAATCAAAAGACACTCCAACCCCATTTTAATTCATCCCATCCACTGGAACCCTCAGCCCTCATCTGATCTTAGTAAGTTACTATCCCCAACTTGATTGTGACAAGGGGTTTTCATGGCCACTTACTGACCTCAGCACAGGCATATAGACTGCAGGGAGGCATACACTGTTCTCTGCTGCCACCAGACACGCATACCAGCTATCATATCTCTACTTTGGGCTTGCAGTGTGGAATTTGGATGCAGTTTGAGTATCAACAAAACACTCCAATAAATCTTTTGGCTGATTTCATTTATTTCCTTAAGCTTAAGATATCCAAGTAAGCAGGTTGAGTACACAATTAGCCTACTTTCTATGATAGAAATAAGATTTCTGCAAGCATTGTTTCTTTCAAATAAGTTTTATTTTGTTTCTGATAGTTTAGACAATGTAAATTATATTCTGCACTAAGAGCAAATGGAAATATTTCAAGTGAGGTTTTAAGGATCTCAGAATGAGGAAATGATTACCTGCCTTTATATGTGGTGAATGATCTACGCCAGATATTGAGGAATCATATAACTGGTGTAACTTATGAAATTTTAGGGATTCCAGAAAGTGACAGAATTTTATATAAAAAAGGAAAAGACCAACCTATTTTCTGTTTGTACTAATTTTATCTTTTTATATATTTAATTTGCTTTCTAGTAGAAGACTCATTACAATATTTTAAATGTTTGCAGATGCTTTGCAAAACAAGAATTTTGACTGCTGAATGGCAGATTTATTTAGGAAAGTCACCAATCAAGAACAGATTCTGAAAGATAGAGACCATCAACTTTTCAACTTTATAAAACAGTGCTTCATTACAAAAGCAAAAGAAGGTTTGTATTTATGAAGGCTTCCTATAAAGATTAAGACAAAGATCTAATTCCTCTAAATCTCATAATTAAATTTTGAACTGCTACCAGAATTTTTTGTTCTATTAACAAGTCATGTATGGTTCATGCTGAGGTCAACATGCAAGCTTTCATTCAGTGGAAATCAGGGGAAAATATACTGGTAGAATTCACAATATGATGTTAAAGGCATTTTTGCCTTTTGAACTGACTTTTTTTTGCTTTTTGAGAGGTAAATTGCGCTGTTGGAAATAATCAGAATGCATGGTTGTTCTGGCTGTTTTAGATTGTTCAAGACCATTAGTTGTTCCTTTAGTGCTTTTATTTCCAGCATAAACCATGCTCGGAAATTAACTTGAAGCAGGAGCACAATAGGGGGAGAATAATGATCAAAGAATAATCTGAACTTCAAATTTCTAATAGTATCCTCTACCTACTCAGTGCCAAGTAGAAATTGGACAGGAATACTTCTCCAGTTTTTCTTTATGAGAGTGTAATTTAGCAAAAGTCACTTACAAAATTGTTTTCTTTTGTATATGTGTCTTAAATAACAAAAATGATGCATTAAACAAAGAAATAGAAATAAATCCTTTTTCCTTTTAAAAGGTCAGAGCTCAATTGAATTGAAGGATGCAGTGTCATCTGTAGATACGGCATTGAAGAAGAAATATGAAAGACGACAGGACATTCTGCACTGTGGTTTCTTTACACCCGTTTCAAAGTAACTATAATTTTTTAAATGCCTCTATCAAAATGATGAAACAATATCTTCATTAATATGCCTGGAAAGAGAAAAAAACATGTTTTAATGTTCCCAGACAGAAACATAAGAAAAACAGGTCATAGGTGGTTCTAGGTTAAGTAATTTTTCACGTGCATATTCCGTGTAGAAAATCTGAAAATGTCAATGAAACATTGACAAGCATTCCCATAGTCTTTTGATTTATATTGTACTAGGATTTTACCTTTGGGAATAATTCTTCTGACTTCTTGACAGATTTTTATACATTATAATACTAAAGGTAGTAGAGTGAATATTATTTAAATATATTAATTTTTTTGTCAAGGCTTCTGAGGTGAGGATACTTTTGCTTACTACCTCAAAAGTTGATGTTGCTTTTTTCCTCGCTACATGCATGATGCTCTTTATCAGTAATATTATTGGTACCTTTCTGTCAAAATTTAAAACCCATATTAATTAAATCATTTAATATATTCAGATTACTCTCTCTAATTGTCTTTCAGTGACTGATTTTATTTTTAAGTAATTTCTTTTGAGAACTACATTTGGATATTTAAGATACATAATTTAATTATTCTGGCATATTCCAATTTTTTCATTTATTGAGTTGCATCTTTACCACTCAATATATGGCAAAATGTCAGAATAAAAAATACTTAGTTAGAAACTTAAATAAAACTCAAATAATCTGATATCTAACTACTCGGAAATACCAAGGAACACACAAGATGCTGGAGGAACTCAGTGGGTCAGGAAGTTTCTTTGAAGGAAAATGGACAATTGATATTTTTTGGTCAAGACTCTTCATCCAGTTGCTGGTGGAAGTTGCGAAGAATGATGTGCTGGATTTGTAGCCTGGTGGGATGATAGATAACGACCGTGGGAATTTTGGTAATGATCACCATGAGTATTTTCATAACAGTTAAATTATCCTAATAATCTCACTACCTACCTTTGACAGTCAATGGCATTAATCATTACTAATATCATCACTGACCAGAAACTAAACTGCACCTGCTACATGAATAGTTTTAAGGGATTATAAGAGACTAGGTGTTCTTTAGTAAGTGAACAACTCCTGACATACCTACAGTATATCTTTCCTCCATATTAAGGGTATGATGTAGAAGTGTGAATGGAAGACTCCAGTACTTCATTGCAACAGAAACCAAGAAGAAAGCAGCCTACTTGATTGCCATCCTATCCACTACTCTAAACATTCATTTCCTTCTCCATTGAGGAAAAGTGGTAGGAATGTGTACCTTTAATTAAATGCATTGCAGTTCTTTGCCTAGACTACTGCAAGAGATCTTTTATTCTGCCACCAAAAAGGACAAGCATAGCAGAGACATAGGAAGATAATCATACACAATAAACTTGGCGGGGCACCTAGAAATTTATTGTTGTTTATTCATCATTACTGGATCTAAATCCTGGAATTCCTACCCAACAGCATTGGTGGATTACATTCTTCAGAAGTACAGCATCATTTTGAGAAGGCAAAATATCCCATTCGGATACGTCCATACATGGCCTCCTCTACTGCCGTAATGAGGCCAAACTCCGGTTAGAGGAGCAACACCTCATATATCGTCTGGATAGTCTCCAGCCCCTTGGTATGAAAATCAAATTCTCCAACTTCCAGTAATTCACTCCTTTCCCCCATCCCACTTTCACTCTGCCTCCTCTTCTAGCTGCCTATCACCTCTCTCATGATTCTGCCTTCTTCTACTACCCGTAGTGCTTTCCCCTTAGATTCCTTCTTCACCTCTCCTGCCTATCCCCTCCCTGCTTCCCCTCCCCCACCCCTTGATCTTTCCTCTGATTGGTTTTTCACCTGGCACATTCCACCCTCCCCCCACCTTCTTTATAGGGCCGCTGCCCCCTCCTTCTTTAGTCCTGACGAAGGGTCTCGGCCCAAAACGTTGACTGCTCATTTCAACAGATGCTGCCTGACCTGCTGAGTTCATCCAGTTTGTTTGTACGTGTTTTTTTGAGAAGGCAGTTCATTGCTACCTTTTGATAAACAATAAATGCCGGCCTTGACAACAGCATCCACATCTTGAATAATAAGTTTAAGACAAGTTGGGAGGAATATTTCATGATGAAAACATCAGCACAAAACATATCTATAGCTCTTCCTTTAGTGACTAATGGCATTGAGTTAATTAATTTTCAATCTATTTGTTTGAATGATAATATGAGACTAATTTGAAAGTAATAATTCACAATTGGTTCAACTACACAATAATATTCAATATCATCTTTTCTTCTGGTCTGCAGACCCTACCGCAGTCTGGGAACTGTCATTCTGGATCATAAAGATTTATTTGCGTCATACATCAGTTCTGAGGAACAACGACAATTAAAAGTAAACATTTTCTAAGAAGTATTCTAGTTATCATTATTGTAGAATTTACTGCATAGAAAGATATCTTTTGGTCAAACATGTTTGCATTAGCAGTTTGAAAATATGGTCTGGTTTAGTTTCACAGGCCTCACATTTTGTCCATTTTCTCTGACATTCTTCATGCTAAAGTAACTTTAATTTCTTATTAAAATACTGGAAGTAAACTCCATTCTTTTATTCAGCTGAGGTAATCTTGATCCCTTGAACTAAATGAAAGAAAATTTTCCTCAATGTGAAAAGTGTTTATTATTCTTTAAAAAATCTATTTTCAATTACCATGTCAGTCTCAAAAAGTTTAATTACTTCATATGTAAGGTTAAGACTAGGAAGGGCAGGAATTAACTGACAGCAGCTAAAAATGAAATGTAAGATTATCTGAAAGATTGTGATCAAATCTTTGATGTAAGGATAATAGAAAGAGTTAAAAGAAGTTTTGCCACAATGATATATGTATGAAAGACTTCAGTAAGTAGAAGTGGTTAAAAGTGAGCATTATAACTGAAAAGATTAACAAAATGATACTCTTGTGGTTTTGAAAATGAGGAGAGGTTTTGAGAGAAGAGAGAAAGAGAAAAGAAAATCTATTTAGCCAGTGATTTATTTTTTATCCCAGTCTTGCATTTAATTTTCAGTTGCTGCTGGCAAAATCTAGAACATTGAACAGTAGAGCATAGTACCAGGCCCTTCGGCTCATGATGTAGTCCCAAACTAATTAAAGTTATAATTAATTGCCTCATTGAACTAATCCCTTCTGCCTACACGATGAGCATATGCCTCCAATATCTGCATTCTCCTAGTGTAAAAAAAACTTGCCCCCTGTCATCTTAAGTACATGCCCTCTAACATTGGACTTATAGACCCTGGGAAAAGACACTAGCTGTCTGTCAATTCTGCCTCTCATAATTGTATAAACCACTATCAGGTCTCCCCTCAGCATCCTTCATTATAGGGGGACAAAAAACAACCCAAGTTTGACCAATTTTCTTTAATCTATCCTTCCCTTTTTATTTATCTCTGATCCTTTTTTCCTTCACCCTCTCAGCTATTTACAAATGCTGTTGAGATGTGAAAATGGCCAATAACTATGAGCATCTTTTGTGTACTCACATAAGCTCAAAATTATATCAAAAAGTCTTCAGTTGGACTGTTCTCCCTGTGATGGAAAATAGTGATATCCAGTAGATACCTCCACAAATAAATGTAAAAGTTATAAGAAATACTTTTACAGGTAGTCCCCGAGTTACGAATGTCCGACTTATGAACAACTTGTACTTACGAACCGAGGAAGGAGAACGCCGTCCACCATTTTAAGTTGGATCGTGACACCTTCCGCCATTTTAAGTCATTACCGTTGACACTGTGTTGAGTGTGTAACTTTGTATTTGGTTTAAATTTTTCTTAGCAAGATTCACCCTGACCCCCCCCCCCCCCTTTTCCGGTCAGCTGGTGGCGCAGTGAGATCAGTGCCAGGCTCAAGAACAGAGATTCCCAATTCGATCCAGTGACAGATCGCTTCTGAGTGCGCCGGGTTGATGTCGAGCTTGCAACTCAACCTCGTAAAAAAAAACACTGCCATCTCCAGTTTAAATTCCCACACAGAATATTGAGGAGGATCAAATACCCAAACCCAGCACAGCCTCCACTTGTCCCACTTTATTAGACTTTTCAATGGACTTCTTAAATGACACGATGGCCTCACAACCTAACTTGTTATGATTTTAGACTTTATTGTTTATCTGCACTGGACTCTTGGTAGCTTGTACACTTATTCTGCATTGTTAATTGCTTTACCTTATTCTAATGGTGTTTTGGTACATGTGACAATAATAAACTAGGGAAAATAAAATATAAACTGTGTTAAAAAAATTTTTTATTTAGGATTTGGAAAAAATGTGATTGAATGGAATTGAATGGTCATCCCAAAAAGGCTTGGGCAGTGGATGAGGAGCATTGTCTTGACCTCACTGAATGCCTGTGGATTAGGTACTCCCAAAATGCTTTTGGCAGGAAGCTGTACAATTTTAGGTCATTGAAACGGAAGAAACACAAATCTATTTTCATCGCTGGTAGTTGTGTAACTTTGAAGTGAACCAGCAGGTGGTGGTGTAGTTGTGTGTTTGATTTTTTCTTTCAGGCTGTTAAAATTGCAGGTTAATTTCTCAGTATCAAAAAAGTGAGTTATTGCAGATGACCCATATTGGCAGAGAGCATTGATGTTAGGATGAGTGAATATTAATTTTGGGGATTAGTTGTTATTCAGACAGTCTGCTCTGTCCAGATGGTAAAATTCATCTTCCTTCTCTTCTTCCTCCTCTTGTACCTCTTCTTTATCCTCTGTCTCAATCAAGTCAAGTTAAGTCAACTTTTATTGTCATTTCGACCATAACTGCTGGGACAGTGCATAGTAAAAATGAGACAACGTTTTTCAGGACCATGGTTTACATGACACAGTACAAAAAACTAGACTGAACTACGTAATAAAACACAGAGAAAGCTATACTAGACTACAGACTTACACTGGACTGCATAAAGTGCACAAAAACAGTGCCGGCATTACAATAAATAATAAACAGGACAGTAGGGCAAGGTGTCAGTCCAGGTTTCTGGTATTGAGGGGTCTGGTAGCTTGGGGGAAGAAACTGTTATATAGTCTGGTCGTAAGAGCCCGAATGCTTCGGAGCCTTTGCCCATACGGCAGGAGGGAGAAGAAATTGTATGAGGGGTGCATGGGGTCCTTCATAATGCTGTTTCCTTTGCGGATGCAGCGTGTAGTGTAAATGTCAGTGATGGCGGGAAGAGAGACCCCGATGATCTTCTCAGCTGACTTCACTATCCGCAGCAGGGTCTTGCGATCCGAGATGGTGCAATTTCCGAACCAGGCAGTGATGCAGTTGCTCAGGACGCTCTCAATACAACCCCTGTAGAATGTGATGAGGATGGGGGGTGGGAGATGGACTTTACTCAGCCTTCGCAAAAAGTAGAGATGCTGCTGGGCTTTCTTTGCTGTGGAGCTGGTGTTGAGGGACCAGGTGAGATTCTCCGTCAGGTGAACACCAAGAAATTTGGTGCTCTTTACGATCTCTATCGAGGAGCCGTCGATGTTCAGCAGGGAGTGGTCGTTCTGTGCCCTCCTGAAGTCAACAACCATCTCTTTTATTTTGTTCACATTAAGAGACAGGTTGTTGGCTCTGCACCAGTCCGTTAGCTGCTTCACCTCCTCTCTGTAAGCTGACTCGTCGTTCTTGCTGATGAGACCCACCATGGTGGTGTCATCGGCAAACTTGATGATATGGTTCGAGCTGTGTGTTGCAGCACAGTTGTGGGTCAGCAGAGTGAACAGCAGTGGACTGAGCACGCAACCCTGGTGAGCCCCTGTGCTCAGTGTGATGGTGTTGGAGATGCTGCTCCCGATCCGGGAAGTAGTTGTCTGAAGTAGTTGATAAGTTGTTTAGGGCGGGAACTCAGAATGAAGTGAGAATTATTCTTTGTAGAATGTTGGAATACACTTCTGGACTAATCCCATCTACGTTTGTATATAGTTGCTTAATTATTACAGTGATAATCTCTCTACTATAGGAAATGTCCTGGTTAAGATTTCTACTGCTGTGCTGTGAGGTATTTTATTTCAGCAGTTTTCTGTAAAAGCAGTTTTTCCTGTTGGTAAGAGTGTTTTGGCTTTGCCTAAAGATAAAGCTAAAGTTGTATAAGGCAATGGTGAGGCTGAATTTGGAGTACTGTGTACAGTTTTGGTCACCAATTTACAGGAAGGATATTAATAAGGTTGAAAGGGTGCAGAAAAGGTTTACAAGGATGTTGCCAGGACTTGAGAAACTGAGTTACAGAGAAAGGTTAAATAGGTTAGGACTTTATTCCCTGGAGCGTAGAAGAATGAGGGGAGATTTGATAGAGGTATATAAAATTATGATGGGTATAGATAGAGTGAATGCAAGCAGGCTTTTTTCACTGAGGCTAGGGGAGAAAAAAAACCCGAGGTTAAGGGTGAAGGGGGAATAGTTTAAAGGGAACATTAGGGGTGCTTCTTCACACAGAGTGGTGGGAGTGTGGAATGAGCTGCCAGATGAAGTGGTAAATGCGGGCTCACTTTTAACATTTAAGCAAAACTTGGACAGGAACATGGATGAGAGGTGTATGGAGGGATATGGCCCAGGTGCAGGTCAGTGGGACTAGACAGAAAAATGGTTCGGCACAGCTAAGAAGGGCCAAAAGACCTGTTTCTGTGCTGTAGTGTTCTGTGGTTCTATGGTTCTATATGAACTATGTTTCTAAATTAGGAATGTTGTATCAGCCAATCAGGAGTGGGATGGCATGGAACATTCTCGAGAGCTGGGCAGGAAGAGTTTTCTGAAGGACGGTAGTCTGGTTTGGGCTTTTTTGGGTGGGAAGTGTGGAGAGAAGAGCACCAGGGAAGACACCTGGAGGATCCCATTCGAAGGAGAGACCCTGTTGCAAGGAGTGCTTTGTGAAATGGAGGATTCCAAGAAGGGAAGTTCTGCCTGTGATTAGTGAGGAGAATTCAGCGGGGTGAGTAAAGCTACTCCCAACTACTACAGAAATGAGCAACATTTACGTGCACTATTAGACTTACTTAACTGCAAAGGACCCTTTTATCTTTATTTTTCTTTCTCTGTTAACTGTTTGATAAAGTTGAAAATTGGTAAGTATACTTCCTTCACAATTTTATGTTGATTTTATCTGTCAATTCTGGGATACCGATAATTGTGTATGGGCAGTATTTACACAGCATTCTCTCAAATCAAGGTTGCTTTAATCAGACCAACCTTCTGCTCCTGTTTGGTTGAACCGCAGATCGTACCAACCCTAAATGTGTATTGCTTATGAAAGGTGGCCTTTTCAGCGCTGAGTCATGTGGCTGTTAGCAGAATCAGCTAATGAGCCAAATTGGTATATGAGCCCCAAGGGATTTTGGATGCTATATGAATGCTGTTTAAGGATTGATTAAGTAGTTTATTTGTGTGTCTGAGCAGTGTTTAAACGAGTGTTTGGGGAAAGTGAGGTGTGTTGTAATTAAGGTACTTTATTATGGATGCTGTGGGGATTAAGGTTTGGTTTGATTCGAGTGGTTATACTCAAATCATGCTTGTGTTCTGAGTGGGGTGGATATTAGAATTTGCAATGAACTAATGCTTAGAGTGCTGAGTTCTGTAAAAGAATCGGGGAAATTTGCACTAGTTGAATGGCGTTTAGACCAATCAGCAGGTGAGGATGTCATGTTAGTCCAGGCTATCAGTGACGTAACTGAAATTGTGCAGCCTGGTAAGATAGGGGAGCTTGGAGAGGTGGAGCCATGTGCAGTCCATATTTTTAGAGAAGGGGGGAGAGGAAGAATGTAGCTGATGACAAAGATTTTAAAAACAATATGTTCTTGTTTCTGCAAAGTGAGAGAAAGGTGTTGTCTGATGTGAAAGGTCTAATGGTCCTTCAGTTGATTTAATTTCTGACCTGGTTTCAGCAATTACATCACTGGTTGATAAATGCCAAATGTACTTGAGGAGAACCAAAGTTAACGTAGGCTGAGAGTGTTCTCTGGAGTCAAGCCCACCCCTGATGGGGAAACAGAATATGAGGTTTGGGCAGAGCAGATATCTCAGTTACCAGATAAGTGCCAGTGCACAGATAGTATGACAAAAACAGCAACTGGTAGAGAGTTTAAAAGGTCAGGCTGCTGAGGTGATGAGGTCCCTAAAGGCACAAACCCAATTGGTCACATCCGTAGACTACATGCAAACGTTAGAAAATATTTTTGGCATGGCGGACAGCCCAGCTGATCTTATGATGAAGTTTAGGCACACATTCCAGGAGAAAGGAGAGAAACTTTTTGCTTACATTTGCATGCTTGAGAGACAGTTGCATTATACTGTAAAAGTGCCATTCAGCTGGCTGAGGTTAAGGATGGGGCAAGTTGTGAAGGGCATGCTGTCACATGACATGATTGCTTTAAACATCTGAATGAATCACAAGACCTGTCTCCCTCCCTCATTTATTGAGCTGATCAGAGAAGTAGCAGAGGAAGAAAATATGGAGGTGTTGGAGGCCTCCACCAGTTGGGCAATGTTCTCAGTAGTAGCCTCTGTTGCTGAGGTGATCACTGATGCCACAGGAAAACCTTCAGAAGGTAACCCAGTGGATTACTTTCCAGTTACCCAGTGGAGCAGTGGATACTCCAGAGGATTATGAAGAAGAGTCATGCTTAACTGCTGGAGTCTGGTGAGACCTGAACTGCAGAAACATTCTGCTGTCCACACAAACAGGATAACAGTGATTGTCAGGAACACCTTGGGGTGAGAGAGGTTTACCCTCAGATGTGGGATGGCAATGGCACATTTTTTCCCTGTGAGAGTAATGACAAATTTTCAGGTGAGAAAACTAGGAGAGAGACAGTCTCCTGGATTGGGAAAGTTCACAGCAAAGTCATTCAACTTTGGTGACTCCCCAGTACTCACAGAATGGAAAAGGAAACTAACTGAGAAGATGTTGAACCTTGAAGATGACTTTTCTACTGACAAGTTTGATGTGGGTTGCTCGCTACGCTATTAGAGTGGTGGAGGACCCCGCCCCTTTCAGAGAGTGTCTTGACGGTTAGCACTGGTAGAAGATGTTCAGCAGCACATGCTGAAACTGAAGGAAGCTGGAATGATTATTGAGTTGATAAGTCCCTATGCGTTACCCATAGTGGTGACGAGGAAGAAGAATGGGAAAGTACGAATGTGTGTTGATTATCAGATACTGAACAGGTGTACAATCCTTGACCAATATACCATTCCACGGATCGAGGATGCACTGGCCTGCCTGAGTGGAGTAAAATGGCTCAGTATGTTGGATCTAAAGAGTGGGTATTATCAGATATCCATGAGTAAAGCTGATAAAGAAAAGATGGCATTCATATGTCCACTTAGATTCTTTCAGTTTGAAAGAATACCCCGGGTCATACCAGGATCACTGGCTACTGTTCATGTATCATGGAGAAGACTACTGGGGACATGAACTTAGAACCATAGAACATTACAGCACAGAAATAGGCCTTTTGGCCCTTCTTGGCTGTGCCGAACCATTTTCTGCCTAGTCCCACTGACCTGCACCTGGGCAATATCCCTCCAAACCCCTCTCATCCATATACCTGTCCAAGTTTTTCTTAAATGTCAAGAGCGAGCCCGCATTCACCACTTCATCTGGCAGCTCATTCCACACTCCCACCACTCTGTGTGAAGAAGCACCCCTAATGTTCCCTTTAAACTTTCCCCCCTTCACCCTTAACCCATGACCTCTGGTTTTTTTCTCCCCTAGCCTCAGTGGGAAAAGCCTACTTGCATTCACTCTATTTATACCCATCATAATTTTATACACCTCTGTCAAATCACCCCTCATTCTTCTATGCTCCAGGGAATAAATTCCTAACCTATTCAACCTTTCTCTGTAACTCAGTTTCTGAAGTCCCGGCAACATCCTTGTAAACCTTCTCTGCACTCTTTCAACCTTATTAATATCCTTCCTGTAATTAGGTGACCAAAACTGCCCACAATACTCCAAATTCGGTCTCACCAATGTCTTATACAACCTCACCATTACGTTCGAACTCTTATACTCAATACTTTGATTTATAAAGGCCGATGTACCAAAAGCTCTCTTTATGACCCTATCTACTTGTGACACCACTTTTAGGGAATTATGTATCTGTACTCCCAGATCTCTCTGTTCTACTGCACTCCTCAGTGTCCTACCATTTACCTTGTATGTTCTACCTTGGTTTGTCCTTCGGAAGTGTAATACCTCACACTTGTCCGCATTAAACTCCATCTGCCATTTTTCAGCCCGTTCTTCCAACTGGTCCCAATCCCTCTGCAAGCTTTGTAAACCTTCCTCACTGTCCACTACACTTACAATCTTTGTATCATCAGCAAATTTGCTGATCCAATTTGCTACATTATCATCCAGATCATTGATATAGATGACAAATAACAATGGACCCAGCATTGATCCCTGTGGCACACCACTAGTCACAGGCCTCCACTCAGAGCAGCAATCCTCCACTATCACTCTCTGGCTTCTTCCACTGAGCCAATGTCTAAACTTGCTTGAGGTACTGGTGTACTTGGATGATCTCAAGGTGTTTGGGTCCATACTGGAGGAGCATGAGACAAGGCTACTGAAGGTGCTAGACTGCCTGAAAGCTGAAGGGTTAAAACTGTCACTATACAAGTGCCATTTTTGTAAGACGTGTCAACTATGTTGGACACATGGTCTCACAAAATGGAGTGGCTATGGATCCATCCAAGATAGAGGCGGTGACCACATGGCCAAGGCCCAAGAATGTGACTGACCTACATTAATTTCTTGGATTCCATGGGTACTACCAGAGATTTGTGAAGGACTACTCCAGAGCAAGCCAGCCTTTGAACCAGCTTCTGTGTGGTTACCTGCACTTGGGGAAGAAAGGGAGGAGAACTAAAGGAAAAGAAGGCAAGGTTTATCTTAGCCCTTTAGAGTCTTTTGGGGAAAGATGGGATGCAAAATGTGAAGAGGCCTTTTAGCTGTTGAAAGAGTTGCTGACTAAAGCACCTGTGCTGACCTTTGCAAACCCCGAATTCCTGTCTGTACTACATACAGATGTAAACCATGAGGATTTAGGAAGTGTTCCATATCAGGACCTAGGTAAAGGGTTGAGTGTTGCTTTCATCAGCCGGAGTCTATCACCATCTGAACAAAACTACCCTACGCACAAATTGGAGCTTCTGGCATTGAAATGGGCCGCGGTGGATAAATTGAGTGGTCCCATATTTTGTAAATGAGATAATGGAGCAACTCTCGTAGACAGAATCTTCCTCTGAGTACTTCGGATTCATGATTTACAGTATTCTGCAACCTCAGGCTTCATTCAGGGTCAATAGAACCGGTCTTGTCAAAAACCAAATGACCTGAGTCATCATAACTTTAGCACAATCCTCCAGTACATCTCAGGCAAAACCAACTGGGAATGCCAAGGTCCGTATCGAGGAGATGTGACCCCATATAAAACTTTTTTTCAACTCCATTTGTCCCATTCCATCATCAGTGGGGGTATAGTAGGTGTTCTGTTTTCCCAACTTGGGCCATAGCCTCTTTGACAACAGATGACCAAATGGCATCTATACAAGGGTCATCTGCTGGGCTGCTGCCAATACTGCAGGACTCAAGACAGGCAACAGCTTCGTATCCAGAGTGGTTGTTGCCATACGCTTGAGGAATGGCAGAACTAGAAGCTCTCAAATGATTCACAGCTCTACTGTGCCATAGCCTTACTTTTGATTTCACCACTGTGGAAAACTGGCACATTGGTACCACTTAATTTTGTGTGTATGGATTTCCTCTCCATAGAGCCTGATTCCAGTAATTTTGCAAATGTCTTGGTCATCATGGATCACTACACCAGATCTGCTCAAGCCTTCCCTACAAAGGATCAGTGAGCATCCACAGTTGCCAAAGTGTTATGGGAGCAGTACTTTGTTAATTATGGCCTCCCAAGAAGGATTCACAGTGATCAGGGAAGGGATTTTGAGAGTCGGCTCATACATGAGTTATTGTGCATGCTTGGAATTGGGAAGTCAAGGACCACGCCATTATCACCCTCGGTGATCTCCAGTTTGAAAGGTTCAATGATTCAACTGGATATTGCTAGACATGCTTGGAACCCTGGATGCCAACAAAAAGAACAAGTGAAGTCACATATTGGGCATTTAGTACATTGCTACAACTGTACACAGAATGAAGCTGCTGGCTACTTGCCATACTATTTGATGTTCGGACGTAAAGTAAGATTACCTGTAGATCTCTATTTTTGGAAACACTGGTAAAGACTTGCGGCAGAATATGTATCTCAAGTATGTGTCTAGCACAAAGAAAAAACTGCAAAATGCTTATGAGCTAGCAACAATTTCTGTTACCAAACAAAACCAAAGAAACAAGGGGATGTAATCAAAAAAATAGATTCTCTCAACTGATGTCTAGAGACAGAGTTTTAATAAGAAATGAGCTACCAGGAAAGCACAAGTTAGCCGACCACTGGATGTCTACACCTTACATAGTGAAGAGCCAGATGCCAAATGCACCAGTTTTCTGGGTGAAGCCAGAGTATGGGAATGGTCCTGTCAAAATTCTCCATCGGAATCACCTTCTACCCATAGGACAGGAAGTACTGGTTGATCCTGATTCTGACAAGGAATCTACACCTATGAGGAGAATGCTGCACAAAAGGAGGAGAACAGAAAGGTAACCCATTGAGAATAGTGTAATTTCAATTCAAAGACCTGACGAGGGACCAACCACTAAATATTGTACAGATTTGGAGGATGAGAAGATGGGAGTGTAGTATGCAAACTACCCAAGAATTGATGAAGAAATTTCTGGATCTCCCAACCCTGACTCAGATATGATGGAGAGGACTACCAGTGGACAGGCAGATGTGACAATAGACAGTGAGCTCAAACTGGGCTCCAACATAATTGGGGATGAAGCTGAGTTCAGTCAGACGGCTGAGTCACCGGAAGGCCCAAGTGATAGATGGGGAGGCATCCACAAGTAAATAGAAACAGTCACAAGAAGTGCCCAAGGCTGAAGAAGCTGACGATGAGATAAGAAGGTCTCAGAAAGTCAGGAAACCCCCAGATAAGCTGTCATACGATGCACCAGAGAAACAGTGTTGCGTCCTTCCCAATAGTGAAATATGTTACTGCCATTTACAAATCGAGTGGAGATCCTGAAATCACGAACTTCATTTGAATACTGTGTTATTAATAATAGTTTAATAAGTTCCAAAGTCATGACTATTATTAGTGGGGAAAGAATGTAATGTCCTGGTTAAGGTTTCTATTGCTATGCTGTGAATTTTATTTTAGCAGTTTTTTTGTAAAAGCAGTTTATCCCACTGGTAACAGTGTTTTGGATTCGGCTAAAGATAAGAAGCCATGTTGTTCAATTTAGGAATGTTGTGTCAGCCAGTCAGGAGTGGGATGGCATGAAACATTTGTAAGCTGGGGAGAAGAGTTTCCTGAAGGTCAATAGTCTGGTTCGGGTTGTTTTGAGCGGGAGGTGCGGAGAGAAAAATACTAGGGAAGATGCCTGGAAGATCCCATCCAAAAGGGAGACCTGATTGTAAGGAGTGCTTTGTGAGACAGAGGATTCCAAGAGGGGAAGTTACAACTGTGGTTGATGAGGAGAATTCGGCGGCCTCAGTAAAGCTACTCCTAACTACTATAGAAATAGGCTCCAGCATTTATACGCACTATTAGACTTGTTTAACTGCAAAGGAGCCTTTTATCTTTATTTTTCTTTCTCTGTTAACTGTTTGATAAAGTTGAAAATTGTTAAGTATACTTTCTTTATAATTTTAAATTGGTGTACGATCTGTCATTTCTGGGCTACTGATAACTGTGTATGAGCAGTATTTACACAGCATTTGCTTAAATCAAGGTTCCTTTAAGCAGAACATCCTGCTGCTCCTGTTTGGTTGAACCCCAAATCATACCAACCCTAGATGGGTTGAAAAGTAACGTTCTTGCTGCTGAGTCATGTGACTGTTGCAGAGCCGATGAATGAGCCAAGTTGGTGTACGAGACACAGCAAGAGGTTGCATGTATTTTAATTGTTACATGTCTGTTATGGACTCATATAGTACAGAAATATAACCTTTGGCCCACCATGTCCATGCCAGCCATCAAGTACCTATTAATAATAAACCCATTTATATCAGTACATTCTAGACTTCTATGCCATGGTGGTTCAAGTATTCATACAAATAGCTATAATATGTGATCCTCTGTCACCCACTCAGTCGGTGCATTCCAGATTCCAGCCACACTCTGAGCAAAAGAAGATACTTTGTCACATCATCTCTAAAGGTAAAACTTCTGGCTCATCAAACATGTATTGCTGTTAGCCCTGGAGATGTGTTTGGTGTTAGGAGTCAGATGTATGGGGGATGGCTCATATGCTCTGACAGTGCATTTAAGTTAGGTAGAAGGACAATTGCAGATAGAGATGACTTTTGTATGTTATTAGTGCAAGGCTTGCACAGGCCATGAAAAACTTTGTGTATTTACACATCATTGCATAGTATTGGCTTATTGGCCCTTTTGAGACCTTGAATGATCAGAATAGTCCAGGCAAGGCTGTTTGGCTTCAGCTCTGCTGCTCTCCAATAAAAAAGAGAATTCTCTTCTCCTTGTATCAGTCTCCTTGGGCCAGTGTCATTACCAATGCTTTTCATTCACGATATTTATAATTAAAATTAAGATTAATTACTCAAAGAACAAACAGGGCTTTAGTAATAAACCATACTCTTACTTTTCCAAGTCACAATAAATCATTTGCAGAGTGTATGTGAGAAATTTTGAATTTGATTGTTTCTCATAATTTATGAAAACTATCAAGACTGCAGAGGACTTTAAGTGAATTGATGGTCAACCAAAGAATGAAAAGCTTGTTGACACCTTTCAACCCATTAATAGAAACATATGTGTGCACCCAGTATCAGGTAGGAATTACCATGCTTTATTCTAAACCCATTGTCACCAATTCCAGACTTTTTTTTCATTGAGATTATCTCTCAGTTTTTTAATTCTAGTGATTTTAGTCCATCAAGTACTCATACCTCAGGAATCAATGAAGTGAATTTAATGTAAATGATCAAAATTTCACTGTTTATTTGAGTTATGGTCTCACCAATATCTGTATGTACTGGGATATTTTTGTTGGAACTTTGAATATACTTACATCTACCCAGTTAACTTTGTTTGGTTTTGTTTGTGACCACCAAGCATTTCTACTTCACAGGAATCTTCATCTTTGGCCCAAAGAGCCAGATACATTCTTGGTCAAGTGTACAAAAATGTCACATGGTTTACAATCTCTTCTAGTCTTGTTTGCAATTGCAGATCTAGTTAATTCTTTCCATTTTTTACTTCCATCTTTGAAGAGTTGTACTTGCCTTCTGCTCAGTACTTTGTTGAAGAGAACTGTCAAGAATGATGATTCACAGCTTATAGAATTGACACAACCCTATATTCTTAAAGTCCATGGGATAATTGTACCACCTGAGTAACCATGTATTTCATTTATATAATTGAAAATATCTAAATTGAACCATTTTCTCTTCATACTGGCTTTACAGAAGATCTTGGAAAAGAAGGTTGAAGAGAAACCAATACACAAGATTTTTCAAGGAAAAGCAGAACAGGTAAGAGGAGCATGGAAACCTGGCGTAAACATTGCTGCTTTGAAACCTGTACTGTGCCAAAGGTAATGAAAAGAATCATATCTAATACATAGCTACCATTTTCCTTCCTATTTGAAGAGCTTTGAGTTAATATGGTAAGTTTGGAATTGCATCATTTTATCACATAATTATTGAACCTTTGTTGACACTCATTAGATGGGGTTCTTTACTTTCTTCATTCTTCAGCTGTTACCTTATTTTATTATTTTTGACAATTCAGTATTTCCAGTTTTAGAAGAATGCAATGAAAATTTTTCTATGATGGCAATCTTATTTGACACTTTGTGGTTCAATTTTTATTTATCTATATTTATTGCCTATCCCAAATTACCAATAAACTGTGGGCATTTCAGAAGGCATTTAAGAGTCACTGCTTTGTTGGAGGTGTAGGTACACATACAGACCAGCCCAGGTAAGGAGCAAGGTGCACAGCATGGTGCATATAACTCACACACATAACACATAAAGCAATATTACCACAAATAAATTAGCATATAATAAGGTTTGTTTGATACAGGTTTAAAAAGTAAACAGTATAACTCTACTGGTGCTTTATACTATGTGATGACTCCTGGGTAGTGGCACAGTGTCCCGTCGTCTTACAGCCTGCGGGAAGAAGCTGTTGCCCATCCTAACAATTCTTGTACTTTCTGCCTGATGGTAGGGAGTCAGAGATTGGATGGATGGGAGGGATCACTGACAAGGACCCTGTGTATGCAACAATCCTGATAAATATCTCTAATGAATGCAAGAAGAGCCCCAATGATACTTATAGCAGCCCTTGCAGTCTTTTGTACGGACTTGTGGTTAGATGCCTTACAATTCCTGTACCAGAAGGTGATGCAGCTGGTCAGGATACTCGATGATGTTCCTGTAAAAAATTGTTGCATATTGCTTTTAGAGCTTATTTTGCAAAGCCAGGATCCAGGCTGTCATTGAGTTAATGTTAAGTGAAGCGATGAAGTTGTAATAGAGGGAATACATAGAGACAGACAAGTATTCTCACCTTTACCCTCTCCCATTGGGCAGAACATACGAAAGCCTGATAGCACCAAGCTCAAGGACAACTTCTATCTCCCTGTTATCAGACTGTGGAACGGTCCTATTGTACAATAAGGTGTCAGAATAGTGTTTACTATCATTGGCATATGTTGTGAAATTTATTGTTTTATGGCAACAGGACATTGCAATACATAATAATTCAAAATAAACTATAACTTACAATAAGAAATATATATTAAAAGTTAAATTAAATAAGTAATGCAAAAAGAGATTAAAAATAGTGAGGTAGTGTTCATGGGTTCATTGTTCATTCAGGAATCCGATGGCAGAGGGGAGGAAGGTGTTCCTGAAAGGTTAAGTGTGTGTCTGCAGACTCCTGTGCCATCTCCTTAATGATAGCAATGAGAAGAGGGCATATCCTGGGTGATGGTATTTTTTAAATAATGGATGCCACCTTCTTGAAGCATCACCTTTTGAAAGAGTCCTTGAAGATGGGGAGGTTAGTGACCAATTTGGAGGTGGCTGAGTTTACAATTTTCTGAACTTTTTCCAATCCTGTGCATGTCCCTTTCATACCAGATAGTGATGCAATTAGTTACAATAGTCTTCTTGATAGACCTAGAGGAATTTGTGGGAATCTTTGGTGAGATACCAAGTCTCTCACTCCTGGGGCACCTCGAGTCCATTTTTCTGCCTGATACTCTCACTTCAGTCTGATACAGCTGAAAAACACAACTGCTTGGTTGAAAAACAAATGGGGTTTTAAACTCCCAATGCTGACTATTTTGCTGGCAAACATGCAGTCTCTGGTGAATAAAATCGATGATCTTGGAGCTAGCTTGCTGAATCAGAGGGACATTAGGACTGTCTGTGTCCTTTGTTTCATGGAATCCTTATAAACCCCTTCTGTACCGGATGTGGTGATTCAGATTGATGGGTTTACTATACACTGTCAGAATACATCTATAGTTTCTCAAAAGCGAGGTGGAGGAGTATGCCTCATGATCAACTCTTCTTGGTGCGCAAATATATCAGTGCTGTCCCAATTCTGCTCACCAGACCTGGAATATCTAGCAGTTAAGTGCTGTCCATTTTACCTACCATGGGAGATTTCCGGAATCATCTTGGTAGCAGTGTACGTTCCACCTCAGGGCAATGTCAATCAAGCTTTAGATGATCTGAGCAATGGGATCAACAAGCACAAAACAGTGCACCCTAATGCCTTCACCATTGTTTTGGGGGATTTTAAGCAGGGCAGTCTGGAAAAATCACTAAGAAACTACCATCAACAGATCACTTGCAATACCAGAGGAAACAACACATTGGACCACTGTTACACCACCGTAAAGAACGCCTACTGTGCTATTCTATGCCATCAGTTCGGGAAGTCTGATCTCTTGGTTGTACTTCTACTCCCTGAGTATGGGCAGAAACTGAAGACTGCAGCACCAGTAGTGAGCTCCAAGAAGGTATGGACAAGAGAAGCACAAGAGTGCTTACAGGACTGCTTTGAATCAGTGGACTGGACTGTATTAAGGGTTCCATCTTCAAATCTGGATGAGTATGCTGCAGTTGTTACCGACTTTATTAAAACCTGTGTGGATGAGTATATGCCTACAAAGACTTGCTGTACATTCCCAAACCAAAAGCCATGGATGAACCAGGAGGTACATTGTTCTGCTGAAGGCTAGATCTGTGTCATTCAAGTCTGGCAACCGAGGTCTGCACCAGAAAACCAGATATGATTTGCGGAGGGCTATTTCAAGGGTGAAAAGACAATTTCAAATGAGGACGGAGGTGACATTAAATATATGACAACTCTGGCAGGGTTTGCAAGACATTACTTCCTACAAAGCGAACCCCAATAGCATGAATAGCAGTGATGCTTCACTACCAGATGAACACGATGCCTTCTATGCCTCCTTTGAAAGGGAGAATATGGCTACAGCTGTGAAGATTCCTGCTGCACCCGGTGACCATGTGATCTCTGTCCCAGAGGCCAATGTTAGGCTGTCTTTAAAGAGGGTGAACTCTCATAAAGCGGAACATCCTGATGGAGTACCTGGCAAGGCTCTAAAGACTTGTGCCAACCAACTGGCGGGAGTATTCAAGGACATTTTCAACCTCTCACTGCTACAGTTGTATGTTCCCATTTGCTTCAAAAAGGCAACAATTATACCAGTGCCTAAGAAGAATAACGTGAGCTGCCTTAATGACTATCACCGTGTAGCACTCACATCTACAGTGTTGAAATGCTTTGAGAGATTGGTCATGACTAGACTGAATTCCTGCCTCAGCAAGGACCTGGACCCATTGCAATTTGCCTATCGCCACAACATGTCATCGGCAGATGCAATGTCAATGGCTCTTCACACGGCTTTAGACCACCTGCACAATGCAAACACCTACGTCAGGATGCTGTTCATCAACTATAGCACAGCATTCAAAACCATCATTCCCACAATCCTGATTGAGAAGTTACAGAACCTGGGCCTCTGTACCTCCTTCTGCAATTGTATCTTCAACCTACTAACCAGAAGACTACAATCTGTGCAGATTGGCAATAATATCTCCTGCTCACTGATGATTAACAATGGTACACCTCAGGGGTGTGTGCTTAACCCATTGCTCTACTCTCTATATACCCATGGCTGTGTGGCTAGGCATAGCTCAAATACCATCTATAAATTTGCTGATGATGCAACCATTGTTGGTAGAATCTCAGACAGAGATTAGAGGATGTACACGAGCAAGATATGCCAATTAGTGGAGCGGTATCACAGCAACAACTTTGCATTCAACTTCAGTAAGACGAAAGAGCTGATTGTGGACTTCAGGAAGGGTAAGACGAAGGAATACATACCAGTCCTCATAGAGGGATCAGAAGTGGAGAGAGTGAGCAGTTTCAAGTTGCTGAGGACCTAACCTGGTGCTAACATATCAGTGCAGTTATAAAGAAGGCAAGACAGTGACTATACTTCATTAGGAGTTTGAAGAGATTTGACATGTCAATTAGTACACTCATAAAGGTGTACCATGGAGAGCATTCTGACAGGCTGCATCACTGGTATGGGCGGGGTGGTTTGTGGGGCTACTGCACAGGACTGACTCAGAGCCTCAGAGGGTTGTATATTTAGTTGGCTCCATCTTGGCTACAAAGTACCCAGGACATCTTCAAGAAGCAGTGTCTCAGAAAGGCATTGTCGATTATTAAGGACTTGCAGCACCCAGGGCATGCCCTCTTCTCACTGTTACCATTAGGCAGAAGGTACAGAAGCCTGAAGACACACACTCGGCAATTCAGGAACAGCCTCTAAGTGGATATTGAACCCTTGAACACTATCTCACTTTTTTAATATATTATTTCTGTTTTTGCATAATTTTTAATCTATTCAATTTACATATACTGTAATGGATTTACTTATTTTTTCCCTCCTTCTTCTTTAATATGTATTGCAATGAAGTGCTGCTGCTAAGTTAACAAATTTCGCAACACATACCGGTGATAATAAACCTGATTCTGATTCCTCAAACTCCTAATGAAACATACATGTTGGTGTGCTTTCTTTGTAATTTCATCAACATTTTGGGCCCCAGGTTAGATCTTCAGAGATGTTGACACCCAGGAACTCAGGAACTTGAAACTGCTCACTCTTTCCTCTACTGATCCCTTGATGAGGACTGTTATGTGTTGTCCCCCCCACCCCGACTTCCCCTTCCTGAAGTTCACAATCAATCCTTGGTCTTACTGACTTTGAGCACAAGGTTATTGTTGCAACAGCAATCAACCAACTGATCTACTTTGCTCCTGTGTGCTTCCTTGTCACCATCTGAAGTTCAGCCAACAATAGATGTGTCATCAGCAAATTTAAAAATGGTGTCTGAGCTATGCCTAGCCACACAGTCATTGTGTAGTGAGACTAGAGCAGTGCCTAAGCATGCATTCTTGAGGTGTGCCAGTGTTGATTCTCAGTAAGGAGTAGACAATATTTCCGATTTGCACTGACTGTGGTCTCCCAGTGAGGAAGTCAAGGATCCAGTTGCAGAGGGAGGCACAGATGCCCAGGTTTTGGATTCTTTTGATTAAAAATGAGTGTATGATTGTGTTGAATGTTGCTATAATCAATAAACAATATAGGTATTGCTATTGTCTAGGTGATCCAAGGCCAAGTAGAGAGACAGTGAGGTTGCATCCTCTGTAGACCTTGCAGCAGGTTCAGGTCCTTGCTTACACAAAAGTTGATTCTGGCATAACCATCCTCTCTAAGCACTTCATCACATTAGATGTGAGTGCAACTGGGCGATAGTTTTTGAGGCAACTCACCCTGCTCTTTTTGGGCACTGATACGATTGTCGCCTTTTGGAAGCAGGTGAGAACCTCCAGCTACAAACAGGAGAAAATCTACAGGTGCTGGAAATCTAAGCTACATATACAAAATGCAGGAGGAACTCAGCAGGCCAGGCAGTGTCTATGAAAAAGAGTAAACAGTCAACATTTTGGGCCAAGACTCTTCATCGGGACTTAAATGCAGAACCTCCAAATGCAGCAGAGAGAGTTTGAAGATGTCCTTGAACACTCCCGCCAGTTGGTTAGCACAGATTTTTAATGCCCTACCAGGTACACCTTCAGAACCTAATGTCTTAGAAACATAGAAAATAGGTGCAGGAGTAGGCCATTCGTCCCTTCGAGCCTGCACCGCCATTCAGTATGATCATGGCTGATCATCCAACTCAGAACCCTGTACCTGCTTTCTCTCCATACCCCCTGATCCCTTTAGCCACAAGGGCCATATCTAACTTCCTCTTAAATATAGCCAATGAACTGGCCTCAACTGTTTCCTGTGGCAGAGAATTCCACAGATTCACCACTCTCTGTGTGAAGAAGTTTTTCCTCATCTCGGTCCTAAAAGGCTTTCCCTTTATCCTTAAACTGTGATTCCTCATTCTGGACTTCCCCAACATTGGAAACAATCTTCCTGCATCTAGCCTGTCCAATCCCTTTAGAATATTATACGTTTCAATAAGATCCCCCCCCTCAATCTTCTAAATTCCAGTGAGTATAAGCCTAGTCGATCCAGTCTTTCTTCATATGAAAGTCCTGCCATCCCAGGAATCAATCTGGTGAACCTTCTCTGTACTCCCTCTATGGCAAGAATGTCTTTCCTCAGATTAGGGGACCAAAACTGCACACAATACTCTAGGTGTGGTCTCACCAAGGCCTTGTACAACTGCAGTAGAACCTCCCTGCTCCTGTACTCAAATCCTTTTGCTATAAATACCAACATACCATTTGCCTTTTTCACCGCCTGCTGTACCTGCATGCCCACCTTCAATGACTGGGGTACAATGACACCCAGGTCTCGTTGCATCTCCCCTTTTCCTAATCGGCCACCGTTCAGATAATAATCTGTTTTCCTGTTCTTGCAACCAAAGTGGATAACCTCACATTTATCCACATTAAATTGCATCTGCCATGAATTTGCCCACTCATTAACCTATCCAAGTCACCCTGCATCCTCTTAGCATCCTCCTCACAGCTAACACTGCCGCCCAGCTTTGTGTCATCCGCAAACTTGGAGATGCTGCATTTAATTCCCTCGTCTAAATCATTAATATATATTGTAAACAACTGGGGTCCCAGCACTGAGCCTTGCGGTACCCCACTAGTCACTGCCTGCCATTCTGAAAAGGTCCCGTTTACTCCCACTCTTTGCTTCCTGTCTGCCAACCAATTCTCTATCCACATCAATACCATACCCCCAATACCGTGTGCTTTAAGTTTGCACACTAATCTCCTGTGTGGGACCTTGTCAAAAGCCTTTTGAAAATCTAAATATACCACATCCACTGGCTCTCCCCTATCCACTCTACTAGTTACATCTTCAAAAAGTTTTATAAGATTCGTCAGACATGAGGTCTTGCAAGGGTTCATTCTCTTGAAAGATGTTCTGATGTTGGCCTCTGAGACAGTGATCACATTTAACAGATATTGCAGGGATTTACATGGCTGAAGTTTTTTTCACCCTTTCAAAGCATGCATAAAAGGCTTTGAATTCAGCTGGGAGTAAGTAATCATAGCTATCTATGATGTTGGGTTTCACGCTGGAGGAAGTAATGGCCTGCAAACCCTGCCAGAGCTGAAATGCATCCAATTCTGTTTCTAACTTTAATCAGAATTGTTTTTTCACCCTTGAAATAGCCTTCCATAGGTCATACCTGGGCTTCTTGTATAGTTCTGGATCACAGGTCATGAATGCTACAGATCTAGACCTCAGCAGACTATGAATCAGCTGGTTCATCCATGACTTTTGGTTTAGATATGTTTGCTGTGTTTTCAGAGATGCAAACTGATTCACATAGGTTTTGATGAAATTGGTGATAACTGTGGCATATTCGTTCAGATTCACATATGTGTTCCTGAATATTATCCAGTTCTGTAAGCGCTTCACCACTTTGTTTAACCATATCTTCTCGGTTCTCTCGACTGGTGCTGCTATCTTTAGTGTCTGTCTATATGCTAGGAGTAGAAATACAACCAGGTGATCAGGCTTTCCAAAGAGTGAGTGTGGGATGGCACAGTAAGCGTGCTTGATGGTAGCATAATAGTGGTTAAGTGTGTTAGCTCCTCTGGTTCCACAGCTGATATGTTAGTGGTAGTTCTTTAGAAACTTATTCCCACAATGATTGGGAAGGCATTGGGTGTGCTGTTTTCACTGTTGGTTATGGTACTTATTACCTCCAGTGTCTCCCTGACGTTGGCCTACTCAGGATGATGGTGGAAAATGGTGAAGCCATCAGGCTGCAGCGAGGTGTCTGACATGGTGGATTATAGTCATGTTTCCATATAGTACCAGGAAGTATGTCCGTCATACCCCTCTGATACAGTAATCTTGTTCTGAGGTCTTCAATTTTATTTTCCAGAAACTGTACATTTACGAGTATGATAGTCAGGGATGGTGGTCTAAAACCTCTGCATTTCAAATGTATCTGCAGACCAGCTCGGTGTCCATGCTTCGGTTTTCTTAAAGGAGAATTGCATTCACGACCCAAGTCTGCCATCTGGGTCCGCTGGTATTGTTAGATTTGAGTATTGATAGATTTTTAAAATGTCATATAACAATCTTGCTTACTGAGGTATGTGTGGCTGTGTTTGTAGATTTCAGTGTAGCAGTCCTAAACAGAAATAATTAATGATTCCAAAGAAGATGCATGCAGAGTCACTGCTAATTGGTGCCATTTTGAGTTGGGCTCTTGGCCTTACAGTTTACCTTGTTATTGTCTTACATTTTATCATTTACGTGTACTGCATCTTTTAGGTAACTTCTACATGTTATTCTGCATTGTTATTGTTTTACCTTATTCTAGTTCAATGCACTGTCTAATGATTTGATCTGTATAAATAGATTTCAGGATATGTTTCTTTTGCAGTATCTTGGTGGATGTGACAATAATATACCAATGCATTCTTTGTTTAATTTTGTCAGAAATAATTTTAATTGCTTGTTCTGTAGGTGAAGAAAAATCAAGTCCCTTCAACTGAGCAGTCTCAGCTACAAAATGGATTTTACCACATTCAGAAATATTTAGAAGAAAATAAATGGATGAGAGATGTCATACATACAGGAAAACCTCTTTCTTTTTGCTTGAAGGAATTGGTAAAAAGAAAAAAAATAGTGTAGTATAAAAGTAAAAGTAGTCAAGAATTGTTATGCTTTTGATGAATTGCTAATAGTCATTCTTTATGTCAAGTAAATATAACTGTCATAGTCATAGAGTACTACAGTATAGAAACAGGCCTTTAGGCTATCCAGTCCATCTGTTAAGCTATCCAGTTTATGCCGACCCAACCTTCTGCCTACTCTCATATGTGCACTCAGACTATATCCCTTAAACCTGCTCATCCATGTACCTATTCAAACTTCTCTTAAATATTACAATTGAATCCACATCTATTATTTCTGCCATCAGCTCATTCCACACTCACATTACCATCTGAGTGAAGAAGTTTCCCTTCAGATTCCCCTTGCATATTTTCAGATTCGTCTTGAATTTTTCACCTTTTACCCGAAACCTATGACTTCTAGTTCTAGTCTTACCCAACCTGAGGTGAAAAAGCCTGCAGTTATTCACCCACATTATTTTGTATACTTCAATAAGATCTCCCTCATTCTTCTGAACTCCAGGAAAAAAAAAAATCCTAACCTAATCAACCTTTCCCTATAACTCAGATCTTCAAGTCCCAGCACATACTTGTAAATTTTTCCTACACTCTTTCAAGCTTATTAATATCTTTCTTGTAGGTAGGTGACCAGAACTGCATCTACTACTCTAATATCAGTCTCACTAACACCTCATCTGGGCTGCTGTCCCCTCATACTTCAAATCCGCCACCATCATCCCTATACCAGAGAACTCCACACCTTCAGAAGTAAATGATTACCTCCTGGTGGCATTGATGCTAATCATCACAAAGTGCTTTGAATAGCTGATAATGGCAAATATCAAAAGCTCCATTTCTGCCATATTGGACACTCACTAATATGTGTACCAGCAGAACTGTTTTACAACAGATGCTGTAGCATCTGGCCCTGACATACCTAGAAAACAAGGACACTTGTTACAGAATGCTGTTTTGGGATTCATTTCAGCATTCAGCACTATTGTTCTATAGACCTCGGTGGACAAACTCCTCCTTGGTCTAAATATACCACTGTGCAACTGGGTGTTGGACTCCCTAATAAACAGACCTCAAATAGTCAGGATGCACAACTGTTCCTCCCTCCCCATCATCCTCAACACAGTGCCTCCCCCGGGGCTGTGTGCTGAGCCCATTGCTGTACATTCTGCTCGTTCATGACTGCACATCCAAACACTCGAGCAATCACATCGTCAAGTTTGCTGATGACACGACAGTGGTAGAGCTCATCACCAACAACAATGAGAGGCCCTAACGAGAGGAGGTGGAAGAGCTGAAGGCCTAATGCCAGGCAAATAACCTCTTCCTTAATGTCATCAAGACAAAGGAGATGGTTATCGACTTTAGGAGAGTTCGCACCACTCGTATCCCTCTTTACGTTGATGGCAGAGCAGTGGTAACTGCAAGCTGTTTCAAACTTCCATGAGCGCACATCATGCACAACCCCTCATGGTCGAAGAATATATCCTACACAGTCAAGAAAGCTCACTAATGCCTCTACTTTTTGAGGAGGCTGAAGAGAGCTGAACTTTGCATATCCAAACAAGTGTCATTCTACAGATGTGAAGAAGATATCATCCTGACAAGCTGCGTCACTGCTTGGTATGAAAACTGCACTGAGGCGGACAGGAAAGCTCTGCAATGACTAGTCAAAACTGCCTAATGTGTCACCAGCTTACCTGCCATCAAGGACATCAAGAAAGGTGCTGGAAAAGGGCTAGTAACATCATGAAGGATCCCACCCACACTGCTCATGGATTCTCTTCCTACCATTGGTGAAGAGCTGTGTGGTATCCACACCAGGACCACCAGACTGAAAAACAGTTACTTTCTCCAACAGTAAGGCTGATCAACATCTCCACCACTACTTTATTATTTCCTGTCAGTCAGTCAGTCATGTTATATACAGCCTGGCTTCACTTTATGAACATACAATCAATCTATGTATACAAGTTATGTATTTATATTTATTGGGTTTTTACAATTTTTATTGTTCTTTTATTGTTCTGCATCCGACATGAAGTAACAATTATTTCATTCTCCTTTACATTTGTGTACAGGAAATGACATTAAACAATTGCACAAGATCTTCAATCTTGTGCAACTTTAGCATAATATCCCAACTCCTGTATTCTGTGCCATGATTTATGAACATCAATGTGCTAAAGTCTGTTTACAACACTATTTATCTATGATGCCACTTTCAAGGAATTATGTATCTGTATTCCCAGGTCCTTTAGTTCTATGACATACCTCAGATACCTACCATTCACTGTATATCCTGGTTTGTCCTCCCATATTGCAGCACCTCACATTTGTTCACAATTGAATTCCATCTGCTATTGATTTTTAGCCCAATCTTCCCAGATGGTCCATAAAGATTATGCTGCAAGCATTGATGGCTTTCCTCTCTGTTCACTACATCACAATCTTGGAGTCATCCACAAATTTGCTGATCCAGTTTACCGCGTTATCATCCAAATCTTTAAAATATATGGTAAACAACAACAGACCCACCACTGATCCCTATGGTACAACATTGGTCACAGATCTCTAATCAAAGAAGCAACTGTCTATTACCACTCCCTGTTTTCTCCCGCTATGTCAATGCTGAATCAAGTTTACTACTTCATCCTGAATGCCAAGTGACTTAACCTTCTGGACCAACCTCTCATGCAGAACTTTGTCAAAGACCTTGCTGAAGTCAATGTAGGAACTGGTCAACTCTGCACCAAATTTTTACTTCTAAGCCTCTCATCGTGTTAAATCCCTAAACTACTTACTTTCACTTCCACCTTACATGTAGTATATGGTGTTTTAGCTGCATTGATGGCTAATACGTTAAACGTCACCGACTCGAGCAGCAAACAGAGTGATTGTTTGAGAAATTCAACTAGACATAGGCTAAATAAACTCTTTGAAAAGCACTACAAGATTGGTTAGACATGATCTACCATGATCAAAGCCATGTTGACCATCCCTAATCAGGCCCTGTCTATTCAAACCCTTGTATGTTTTGTCCTTAGACTACCTTACAATAATTTATCCACAACTTGTATCAGGCTCACCAGCCTATAAGTTCCCAAATTATTCTTGAACATTTCTTGAACAGTGGAACAACAGTAGCTATTCTCCAGTCCTCACTGGCTAACATCTCTGCTAGGGCCCCACAAGATCCAAGGAGAACCTCATTAGGCCTGAGGGATGAGAACTAATTCACTTCTTCCATAATCCAGATACGGTCCAAGACCCCACTACTCTTTTGCCTCATTTCAATAGTCTCTGTGTCTTTTGTGAATAAATATAGATACAATAAATCCACTTAAAATCTCTCCATCTCTTTCATTTCCATGTATAGATGACCATGCTGACTTTCAAGAGGATCACTTTTGTCCATTGCTATCCCTTTGCTCTTAATATACCCGTAGAAACTCTTGGGATTTTCCTTTATCTTGTCTGTCAGAGCAGACTCATGCCCTCTTTTAGCCCTCCTGCTTAAGTGTTTCCTCCTGCATTTCTTGTACTCCCCGAAGAACTTCACTTGATCCAAACTACCTATACCTGATATATGACTTTTTTTTACCAGGATCTCAATATCCCTTGATAACCAAACTTCTCTAAACCTGTTAGTCTTGCCTTTTATTCTAATAGGAACATGCAGTTTCTGTACTGTCAATATATTACTTTTGAAAGCCTCCAACTTATAAAGCATCCCTTTGTAAACAACCTATCCCATTTCTACCCCTGCCAGTTCCCTTCCGATGCCATCAATATTATCCTTATGCCACTTTAGAATCTCAGTTTTAGACCAATCCTATCCTTCTCCATAATCATCTTGAAATTATGATCACTAGATCCAAAGTGTTCTTCTACAACCTAAACTTATTAAACTGGAATGTGTATGGAAACTTATTAAATTAAGAATTTTTGTATTATATGAAGAAGTCGTTGTGTGAAATCCTTCCAAGTGAGGTGACATTTCACCGTGAGCCTTTTGAGGTCATCTACTGTATTTGGTGCTCCTGGTGTAACCTCTTGTATGTCAGTGAGACTCAATGTAGATTGGGAAACCGCTTTGCCAAGCATTTACACTATATCTAACAGAAAAATTAGAGTCACCCAGTGGCCACCCATTTTAATTCCACTCCCCATTCCCATTCTGACACGTCAGTCCATGACCTCCTCTATTATCGTGATGAGGCCACACTCAGTTTGGAGGAGCAACACCTTGTAGTTTGTTTGGGTAGCATCCAACCTGATTGCATAAACATTGATTTCTTGATTTAAAGGTAATGCACCCTCTTCACAATTCCCCAATCCCTTTTCCCTTTCTCCCCTTATCTCCTTACCTGCCCATCACCTCCCTTTGGTACTCCTTCCCCTTTTCTTTCTTCCATGGCTTTCTGTCTTGTTCTATCAGATTCCCCCTTCTCCAGCCCTGTATCTCTTTCACCAATCAACTTCCCAGCTCTTTAATTCACCCCTGCCCTCGGTTTCATCTATCAGCTTGTGTTTCTTCTTCCCCATCCCGTCCTTCTAACTTTGACTCCTTATCTTTTTCTCTCCAGTCCTGAAGAAGGGTCTCAGCCGGAACATCGACTATACTCTTTTCCATAGATGTTTCTTGGCCTGCTGAGTTCCTCCGGCATTTTGATGTGCGTTGCTTTGATTTCCAGCGGCTGAAGATTTTCTCTTGTTTGTAGTTAAAGCTTCAACTCCTTTCATCAGAATTGTAAAAATTCTTTATTCTGAGACTCTTCTGATTCTAGAGACCCTAGCCAGAGAAACATTAATTTGCATCTCCTCACTTAAGCTCCTTTAAGAATTTTGTTTGTTTCAATGAGGTAATTTCTCATTTTTAAAATTTCTTGGTGACCTAGTTGGCATACCCTCTCTTCAGATTACAAGCCCACAATTCCAGCAGTCATCAGTGAACCTTGTGTTCCATTCTGTCACAAGCGTAATCTTCCCCTAGGTAACATCCTTACCTTTTTACCTAGCCTTTCTTTATCTCTGAAATTTCTTTGCATCTTCCAAACATGCTACACTTTCATCTAGCTCAGGATCATTCGCAAGACAAAGGGATATTATAATGGAAAATGTAAAAACCAAAAGACCCCAGCTTCTTAAAATTAAAGTGAGCACAAGAACCAGCAACCTGACATCCAATTGAAGACACAAGTATGTGCATCAGGTTCATCTGTTCAACATTATGAGCATTTCAAGTATTTTCTATTTTTAAAATTTTGAATGTCCACTATCCACAGTATCTACCTTTTGCAGTTTCAGATAATGGGGCAAATTATTCATTGTTCAGACTGCTGATCTTTCCTACTATTTTTTTCCAAATCTGTATATTTTCTAAGCCTTTAATAGATTTTGGCAGTGTAGATAGACCACAAGACCATAAAATATTGCAGCAGAATTAGGCCATTTGGCCCATTGAGTCTACTCCGCCATTCAATCATGGCTGTTCCTTTTTTCCCCTCCTCAACCCTATTCCTGGCCTTCTCCCCGTAACCTTTGATGCCATGTCCAATCAAGTACCTATTGATCTCTGCCTTAAATACACCCAATGACTTGGCCTCCATAGCTACCTGTGGTAAAAAAATTCCATAAATACAGCATCCTCTGGCTAAAGAAATTTCTCTGTATCTCTGTTTTAAATGGACACCCCGCTATCCTGAGGCTGTGCCCTCTTGTCCTAAACTCCACCACCGTGGGGAACTCTGTCTAGGCCTTTCAACATTCAAAGTGTTTTGATGATCCCTCCATCCTTCTAAATTCCAGTGAATAAAGACCCAGAGCTATCAAACGTTCCTCATGATGACCCTTTCATTCCCAGAACCATTCTTGTGAACCTCCTCTGAATCCTCTTCAATGCAAGCAAATCTTTTCTTAGATGAGGAGCCCAAAACTGTTCAGTGAGGTGTCACCAGTAATACTAACATTGCATTTGCCTTCCTCACCGTTGACTCAGCCTGCAAGTTTGCAAGTTAACCTTTAGAGTGTTCTGCACAAGGACTCCCAAGTTTTTTTACATTTTAGATTTTTGGATTTTCTCCCCATTTGGGAAAAAATGTCTGCACATTTATTTCTTCTACCAAAGTGTATGACCATGCATTTTCCAACATTGTATTTCATTTGCCACTTTCTTGCCCATTCTCCTAATCTATCCAAGTCCTGCAGCCTACCTGTTTCCTCAACACTACCTGCCCCTCCGCCAATCTTTGTATCATCTGCACACTTAGCAACAAAGCTATCTATTCCATCATCTAAATCATAGATATACAGCATAAAAAGAAGTGGTCCTAACACTGACACCTTCAGAAAACCACTAGTCACTGGCAGCCTTCCAGAAAAGGATCTTTTTATTCCCACTTGCTTTATTCCCTCCTACCAATCAACCAGTGCTCTATCTATGCCAGTAACTTCCCTGTAATACCATGGGCTCTTAACTTGATAAGCAGCCTCATGTGTGGGACCTTGTCAAAGGCCTTCTGAAAATCCAAATATACAACATCCACTGTATCCCTTTTATCTATCCTACTTGTAATCTCAAAGAATTTCAACAGGTTCGTCAGGCAAGAGTTTCCCTTAGTTGATAAAGATATTCTTGGGAAAACTTCATTGGTGCTCAGTACAGATCTTGTGAAGATCTTTGCAAGTGCTGAGACATTCTGCCAGCTTTGGCAATCAATATAAAGTCCCATGGTCTGCACTGAAAGTTTAGAAAGCAACTTTGATATAGAAGGCTCTTTGAAGCTTATAGCAAATGATCACAGAATGCAAGTTTCTATACTTAAAATCGGTTTTACATTTGGGTATGTATGATTGTCAGTTAATGACTTTCAATGCATAATGTTCAGACCCATACTTTAAAAGTGAAACTGAGCTTGAATAATCAAAAGTCAGTCCCATTAACCATGTGCAGGCAATCATCAACTATCACCTTGTCATAGTTTACATTTCCAAGCTAGCTTTTACCCATATGATCATCAGAAAGAATAGAGAGAAGGGAGACTTTCTCTAAAAAGATGTAAACTAATAATATGGAATTTTACTTTCATAGAATGATACCTTTTGGCCCCTATCAATCCTGTTCTTAGTAGATTAGTGGAAATATATTCTAAAGCATTTTGGTTGCAATTTGCCAACTTGTTTTGGGTTCCATGATCTTGTCACATTTGCACCAGTCTCCCATGAAGGATGAAAAATAGAACACTGGTAAAATTTAGAAGGTTGAACAGCACTTGTGGAGGCAAAAGGTATAAGTCAAGATCCTGCATCAGGACCGAAAGGGAAGAGGAAAGATGGCCAGTATATTGTAGTATGTGAGAGGGATGGGACATAAGGTTGTATGTAATAGCTGAAGCTAAAAGTTTTCAAAGGCCTTACTGAAGTGCACGTTGTCTGTGATGGCTAGTGATAAAAGTAGTCTTGATAAAAGTAAAAACACTTAAAAAAGGACTTAATACATTTTTTTGCTTAGCAATTTGTTTCTGGACTAAATTTCTGTCATCTTTCCCATTCCTGGAATCAGGATCATTTGTCTATTTTAACTTTTATATCTATCGGTTAATGCAAACTTTCCAGTTGAAAGAAAATATTCAAGTTAGTTCATTCTATAATGATAGATTATCTACTCCAGTAGGTTATATGCAATTATAAAAATGTAAAAAAAAAATGCTTCCAATCATTGTGGCTCTCATAGGTCGTGATTATGTTCATTATACAGGATGAGAAGTATACTGACTCTAAAAAGTATCTTGAAAGTGAAACCTTGCCATTTATTGCCAAGAGACCAAAACCAGGTAATATATTACCATGCTTAAAATTATGCAACATAAAACCGTACTAGAAGTGAACTATTACTTTTCTGTAATGTAATGGGTAGAACAATATGAATTCTGTATAAATTCTAAACTTTCAAGAACAGTGTGGGAAATTTGAAATGCTTGAAGTTATAGTGACAAAGTACAGAACCTGTTAAGGAAGGGACTAATTCAATTATAATTATGGTCAGTTTCATTTCCACCCTAATTTCTGTCTGGTGTGAACAATTATGTTAGTGCTTCTTCCATTTCTCCCTACCTTAAGGAATGCTTGAAAGAGTCCTGGTCTTCTTTGTAATGACTCAGTGATAAGTTCAAAATATTAAGAATTTTTATGGTTTTTTGAAAAGAATCCCAACTGTTCCAAAGATGATAATTATTCTCATGTGGAAAAAGATACATTTATTAAGTAATCCCTTAGGTTACTTGAAACATGAAGATTAAATTACTCTGAGTGTTCTTTGTCGAGTTACTGAACGGCAATGGTTTATGTCAAATACCTGATGTATAATATGTTATACCTCTGATGTAATTTGATTTAATTAATTAATTTAATTTAATCTAATGCAATTTCTCTACTTGTCCATTCTGTACCTACTTCTCTTCCTATATTCTTATTTTGTGTTCATATGATTTGTATGTTCACTTCTTGCTTGCCCCATCCTTCACCAGAACTATACCCTTGTCATTTTCTTTCAATTGTCCAATAATTGCTGGGCATATGCAGCTGAGCAAAAATAAATAGTAATAAATTGTCATCAGGAACTTCTTTAAGTATTTAGTCTCTCCAATCTTATGAGGATTAAGTTTCAATGAGGTCTATTTACCACCATAATCACTCACTGCACCTGTACAATTACTTCCACTGACTAATGTACAAGGACACCACAGTCTGGCTACATTTTTCCTTTCTTCCAGCTATTGCTCTTCAGATAATGATGGTTAATCATTAACTGTAACTTCCATGTTGTATTGCATCTGTCATACTTTTGTTACTCATATCTCCACATCTTTCACACGAGTCACAATCCTACTCAGTTTTGTGTTGTTCTCAAACTTGAAGATATTACATATATCTCCCTTATCTATATCAATATATATGGTGAGTAGCTGGGATCCAAACACCAATTTCTGTGATACCATCAAAACTCAAGAATCTTAAAATCATACAAGACATAGCAGACCACTTGATGGGTACTCTACCACTGACTCACAGGAGCAGCATTGTGTGTCATGTACAGAAGGCATTGCAGCAACCCACCAGGACTTGTTAGATAGTACCTTCCAACCCACAACCTCTGCCAGCTAGAAGAATAAGGGTAGCAAGTACATGAGAACACCACTACTCAGAAATTGCCCTCCAAGCCACACACCATCTTGACTTGGAAGTTCATCCCTGTTCCTTCTCTATTGCTGGATTAAAAGCTGAGAATTCACTCCCTAACATTATTGAGTGCATACCCACACCTCAAGAACTGCCACAATTTTAAGATGGCAATTTACCACTACCTTTATAAGGACAATTAGGGGTAAGCAATTAAATTCTGGCTCAGACTATTAAACCAATAACCCTTAAATTAGTAAAGGCACTCTTCCAGTTATGTGGAGAAGGACCTATTTATTCCTACTTTTTGCTTCCTGTCTGTCATCCTGTTAGATATGTGGATTATGACCAAAGAATAAATGGCTAGAGTTGCTTAGCACTTGAGTGTAAGGGTGTTTATTAGGTGCATCAAAAATCAAACTTACAGAAATTAGTGAAAATAGTGAAAAGAAAACTCAATATTTACAAAATGATATCTATAAGTAAACACAACAATAACTCCATACTTACAAAGTACTTCTTGTCCAGTATGAACTCATGGCATTCTCTCTATCTCCTTCTCTATCTCTATCCTCTCTCTCTCTATCTCTCTATCTCTAACTCTACCTCTAACTCTATCTCTCTATCTCTCTTTTTATTCAGCACTAGGACATATCCTTTTTAATTAACAACAAAATTAACCTAAGACGACACATGAATTAGAATATGATGCACCCCACAATGTCATTCCAATTATATTACAAAATCTCCCCAGTACTAAAGAAATGGAATATTCTGCCATGTATGGCAGGAAAGGCACCATAAAGCCAACTCAAATGCATTAGCTGAGTTTAGGACCCATTATGAGAATATAGTGGGAAAGACATTGAAGTGTGTACACTTGGCATAACAACAGCAGAATGATAAGGCAATGTTTGTGTGTGAATGCAAGTGTGTAAGGAATGCCCTCTGTCACATAACCACTTTCTTTCCAGGATACTAATTCTCATGTCTTTAATCTTACACGTTCATCTTCTACTTAGGACCACATTGAAAGCCCCAAATATAATTGCTTCAGACAATTAGCTCAAACCTTTAATTATGAATGCCAGCAATTAACGAGCACCAAAGGTCAGTCACAGCACCAGTCCCTGTGGCACACTACTATTCACCAACCTTCAGTTCAAGAAACAGCCTTCAACTATCTCTCTTTACTTTTTAAGCATCTTTACATTTAATCATTTTATGCCTAGATTTTAAAATTATTGTCATTTAATTTATTCAGTTCCTTTTTACATTGGAATGTATGTGCATTATCTGTGCTTGCATTCCAGATGAATACACACATCTGGTTCAAATTCACGTCTTCACTGTGTCTTGGATGGTACCAGACCTAAGAACAATGATCACAATTAATACAGCTAGGGTGTTTGTGAAGCTGAAAAGCCATGTTTTATTTTTAAGGTATGGTGCAAAGGTAGTTTTATCAGCACGAATGAGAACTTGCCACATGATCTCATACATTCAATAGTGAGACTACTGTGACATGAAACTAATCACTGAGCTGGGCTATCACCCTGTTTAGAACTTGAAAAGATTGGTGAGGGTGTGAATAGCAGGCCAGAATTCCACTCTTTTATTGTTAGGTGAAATAGACTTGAGGGAATTTATTGGCTTAGTCTTGCTCCTGTTTTTTGTTCAAATACAGTGCCTGTAAAAAGAATTCACACCCCTACCCCTGGAAGTTTACAACATTGAATCAAATGGATTTAATTTGGTTTTTCTTGACACCGATCAACAGAAAAAAAATATTTTGTGTCAAAATTAAAACAGATCTCTACAAAGTAATCTAAATTAATTATAAACATAAAACACATAATAATTGATTGCATAAATATTGCCTCGCTTCAAGTCAATATTTAGTAGATGCACATTTGGCAACAATCACAGCCTTGAATCTGTGTGGATAGGTCTCTATCAGCTTTGTACATTTAGACAATGCTTTTTTTCCCCATTCTTCTTCACAAAATTGCTCATATTTTGTCAGATTGCATGGGGATCATGAGTGAGCAGCCCTTCTCAAGTCCAGCCTCAAATTCTAATTTGGATTGAGGTCTGGACTCTGCCATTTAAGTTGTTTTTAAGCCATTCCTGTGTAGCTTTGGTTTTATGCTTGGGGTCATTGTCTTGCTGGAAACAAATCTTCTCCCAATTCGCAGTTCTCTTGAAGACTGCATCATGTTTCCCTCCAGGATTTCTTTCTATTTTGCTGCATTTGTTTTACCTTCTACCTTCACAAGTGTTCCAGGGTTGGCTGCACTGCTGCATGCTTCATGGTATGTGTGTGTTTTTGATGATGTGGGGTGCTTGAGCATTTAGTTTGATGGCTGAAAAGCTCAATTTTGGTTTCATCAGACCATAGAACCTTCTCCCAGCTGACTTCAGAGTCATCTACCTAACTTCTGGCAAACTCTAGCTGAGTTTTCGTGAGAGTTTTTTTTCAACAGTGACTTTTTCTTTCCCATTCTCCCATAAAGCTGCGATTGGTGAAGCAGCCAGGCAACAATTGTTGTATATGCAGTCTCTCCCATCTCAATGACTGAAGCTTGTAACTCCTTCAGAGTTGTCATGGGTCTCTTGGTGATCTTCCTCACTAGTGCCCTTCTTGCACAGTCACTCAGTTTTTGATGATGGCCTGCTCTAGGCAGACTTACAGCTGGGCCATGTTCTTTCCATTTCTTGATTATTAACTTAACTGTACTCCAAGGAAAAGTCAGTGACTTGGAAATTTTATTGTTTCCCTCTCCTGACTTGTGCTTTCAATAACCTTTTCGTGGAGTTGCTTGGAGTGTTCTTTTGTCTTCACGGTGTAGTCTTTGCCAGGATACTGATTCACCAGCAGTTGGACCTTCCAGATACAGGTGTATTATTACTAAAATCAATTGAAACACCTTGACTGCACACAAGTTTCTATATAGCTAGGACACCTTAACCAATTATGTGATTTCTAAAACCAGTTGGCTGCACCAGTGATAATTTGGTGTGTCATATTAAAAGGGGTAATTACTTATACAATCAATTATTTTGTGTTTTATATTTGTAATTAATTTAGATAATTTTATGGAGATCTGTTTTCACTTTGACAGGAAGGGTCTTTTTCTGTTGATCAGTATCAAAAAAGCCGAATTAAATCTATTATGATTCAATGTTGTAAAACAATAAAACATGAAGACTTCCGGGGGTGGGGGAGGTTTGAATAGGCGGTATATATGGAAAGCCTAAAGTGTACACCTTGCATAGCAAGGCAGGGATAATAGTTTGGAGCCAAAGTAATTTATTATTTCTTTTCTAGCACATCATTATTCACAAGGAAAAATATTAGATGAGCCAGTTTCATTTCCATCATTGAAAGAGAAAGCTGTCAAAAGAAGTAAGGAATGTGGCCTTTTACTTCAAAGTATTCCCAAAGATTTGGACGATGAAGATCAAAAAAAGTATGAAGTAATTATCTACATACATTCACAGAATTTGATTATAGAAGTTATCAATGGAGCCTGTGTCTTTTTAAAGTTCACTCTGTTTTTCTCAAGCCATTTACTGACAAAAGATTGTATGCCAAGGTGTGTGGACCACCATGCTCACCCCACCCCCCATATCTCCATATCTCTCAATGAGCCTTTGGTCTCAGTATCTGAAGATGGCATGCAGGCTGCCTTCAAGAGAGTGAATCCAAGGAAAGCATCTGGTCCAGACAGGGTCCTTGGCTGAGTACTGAAGACCTGTGCCAACCACCTGGCTGGTGTATTCACAGATATTTTCAAACTCTCACACTGGCAGTGTGTGAAGAGAGTCCAGAGGAGGTTCACGAGGATGATTCTGGGGATGAAAGGGTTAACTTATGTGGAGCATTTGGCAGCTTTGAGCCTCTACTCACTGGAATATTGAAGAATATGTGGAGATCTCATTGACACCTACTGGATGTTGATAGGGTCTTGGCCTGAAACGTCGACTGCACTTTTTTCCTTAGATGCTGCCTGGCCTGCTGAGTTCCCCCAGCATTTTGTGTGTGTTGAAAGGACTAGATAGGGTGGATGTGGAGAGGATATTTCCTATGGTGGGGGTATCCAGAACTAGAGGGCACAGCCTCAAAATTGATGGGCAACCTTTTAAAACAGAGGTAAGGAGGACTTTTTTTAGCCAGAGAGTAGTAAATCTGTGGAATGTTCTGCCACAGATTGTTGTGGAGGCCAAGTCCGTGGGTATATTTAAGGTGAATTTTAATCGTTTCCTGATCGGCCATGCCATCAAAGGATATGGCAAGCCGATGGGGTTGAGTGGAATCCGGGATCAGCCATGATGGAATGGCAGAGCAGACTGATGGGCTGAATCTCCTAATTCTGCTTCTGCATCTTATGGTTTTATCATCAGAGGTGGAGAGGGTCAATAATTTTAAATTCCTGGGTGTCACTATCTCAGAGGATTTGTCCTGGACCCATCATATAAATATAGTTGCAAAGAAAGCACAAATGTGCCTCTACTTCCTCATGAGTCTGTAGAGATTTGGTATGTTATCAAAAGCCTTGGCAAACTTCTATAGATGTGTAAATCTACTAACCGGCTGCATTACAGCCAAGTATGGGAACACCAATTCCTTTGAGTAGAAAATCCTACAAAATGTAGTGGATTCGTTCCACTATATCACAGTAAACCCCTCCCAGCCATTGAGCACACCTACACGAAACGTCATAGAGAAGCAGCATCCATCATCAAAGATCCTCACCACCCAGACCATGCTCTTTTCTCACTGCTCAGGAAGAAGGTATAGACGCTTCAGGTCTTGCACCACCAAGTTCAAGAACAGTTACCATTTCTCAAATATTAGGCTCTTGAACAAAAGGGAATAACTGCACTCATTTAAGGACTCTTTCATCTTGTTATTTATTTCATGCTTGTCATTTATTGCTATTTATTTATTATCTGCATTTTCACAGGTTGTTTACAGTTTACAGATCCTGTTTATAGTTATTGTTCTATAGATTTGCTAAGTATGCCTGCAGGAAAAGAATCTCAGGTTTATATGTGGTGACACGTATGTACTCTGATAATAAATTGTACTTTGGCTCAGTAAGTTCTCCTGCTGAGTCACCTGCTAAGAAATGCGGGGGGTGGGGTGGGGTGGGGAGAGACTTAATTCTGACTTTCTTCCTAACTTTTTGTGCTTCATCAGAAGGGCTCAGCAAGCCCATTCAGGCTGAGTTTGATCATTCTTTGGAGTGTCGAATAGTAAGTCATTCATGACACAACTCAAAAATTGAATTTAGTGCTCACTAAGGAAATATTTGAGTCCCGAAGAACGAGTAGAACTGAATTACTAAATTAATTATCATCAAAACAATATAAACTAAAACACTTAAGCTTTTTATATAATATTGAAACTTATTTAAGTTTGTTCTGTACGCACTTAAATTGTCTTCACTTCAAATTGCAAATTGTATTAATCTAGCTATTATATGGAAAAGACTATAATCAAATTATTTTCATGTTCCAGCTATTCTGTAGAA
Source organism: Hemitrygon akajei (assembly GCF_048418815.1). NCBI lineage: Eukaryota > Metazoa > Chordata > Chondrichthyes > Myliobatiformes > Dasyatidae > Hemitrygon > Hemitrygon akajei. The sequence goes on from NC_133143.1 coordinate 31,683,094, forward strand.
TTGAAATAATAGAATATAATAGAATAATGATTATTTGTTTTTTATTTTCTGTTGTGGGACATGAAGGTTGATGGTAAAATCATCACTAAGGCCCTACATCTGATTATCCCAGTTAGTCCTATGAGCCACCTTCTTAAACTACGATAATTCTTGTGTTCAAATACATACAACACAACAATGATGGCTGAAATGTTTCTAGAATTTTACCCAACAGCAATGACTGAGAACAGTAATCTGTTCCAAATTAGACAAATTTACGGGTGACATTATTTTCAGATGTTTTTTACCCTTTGCCTCCTCTGTGATAATAAAAAATGTTGCAATATACATAGATGTGATGAAGTGTTCATTTTTGATGTGTATATGTAGAGATGTGTTGATGATCAAAACAATGAAGGCTTAGAGCGGCGAGTTAACCAAGCAAATCGGCATTTCAGCTGGAGCCAGACTCATATAGTGAAGTGGAGAGTATTCCATAAAACTACGTAGTGGCCAGTTCAATTCACAACTGCTCAATAATGACAGAGATCTCAAATGGTATGAGCAATAATTTGTGAATTAACAGCAACTTATACACATTGTGACTCCAACACCGATAAAATATTCCAATGAGATTTTGAACAGATATAACTTAAAACATTTCTTTAATAATGTTTCAAGAAATTAGTATATATCATTTCAGATTCAGTGGTTTGACCTTCCAGGACTAATTCCACCAAGGTTTGGAGGGCCAGTTGGAGGCAACTTCATTTTGTAGAGAGTCTCAGAATCTAGCATTAATATTTCAAAAGGCATTACCATCATTAAGTGCCTTACCATTAACACCCTTTTAATCATCACTGAATAGAAACTCAGGCTATATCCACACTAGACCGGATAATTTTGAAAACGCCGGTTTTGCGTAAAAATGATAGGTGTCCACACTATGCGTTTTTGAAAATATCTCTATCCACACTGAAACGGAGATTTTGGTGAATCTCCTCCTCCTGCGCATGCGCAAGACACATCTACCGAAAACAAGCAATATGTTTGGTGTCGAATCTCGCCGTAAAAGTGCACGTTTGTGTAGTTACAGACTAGAAAAACTTAAAACGACAGACAGCTTTCGCGTAGGAGAACTTAAAACTAATAAAAAAAAACTGGAGCGTATGGCGGCAACCGACAGGGAGTTCACGGACAGATTGACCCAGCTGACGACGAACATTGGAAAAACTAACTCTGTTGCATTAATAAAGCATCTTGTTAAATGTATAAAACATGTCTGCATCAGTGTTATCTTGTATTTCCATACAATGTTATATTAGGCTGTTACACATCTATTGTCAGAGAAGTACTTGCATAAATAGGTAAAACCACCTTCATACAAGCAAGGACAAAAAACAGGGCAAAGTGAATATACTTATGTATTCAGTAAATTATGGGACAAAGTATTTGGTGAGTACATTTCTAACTCTTCTGGCTTCAGTCTTTGCCATCTATTCTGAAATTGTTAGGTTGCGTTCAAGAAAACAATGAACTGGCGTGCTACCATCTGACAGCGTTTTCAAATGTCTCCGGTTACACCATCCACACTGATCTGCCCGAGCAGTGTTTTCAAAAATACCCTGCCTGGAAAGCGTTTCTGAAAAGCTCCGGTTTCGGGGATGAAAACGCCATTTTAGTGTGGACAGAGAATAAAAACGAAGCGAAAAAGCTTCGGTTACGGATTTATCCGGTGTAGTGTGGATGTAACCACAGGCTACATCCACACTAGACCAGATAATTTTGAAAATGCCGGTTTCACGTAAAAATGATAGGTGTCCACACTATGCGTTTAAAAAAAATCTCCATCCACATTGAAACAGGGATTTCGTCGAATCTCCTACTGTGCATGCGCAGGACTCATCTACCGAAAACAAGTGACATGTTTGGTGTTGAATCTCGCTGTGAAAGATGGTGCATTTGTTCAGTTACAGACTAGAAAGCTTAAACAACGGGCAGCTGTTGGCTCTCGCGCAGGAAGATTTAAAAGTTTTAAAAAAATAAATACTGAAGCGTATGGAGGCAACTGACGGGGAGTTCATGGACTGTATGACTTGGCTGATGACAAACATTGAAAAACTGACTAACTCTGTTCCATTAATAAAGCACCTTGTTAAATGTGTAAAACATGCCTGCATCAGTATTATCTTGTATTTCCATACAATGTTACATTAGGCTGTTACACATCTATTGTCAGAGAAGTACTTGCATAAATAGGTAAACCATCTTCATACAAGCAAGGACAGAAAACAAGGCAAAGTGAGTACAGTATACTTATTTATTCAGTAAGTTATGGGTCAAAGTATTTGGTGAGTTCATTTCTAACTCTTCTGGCTTCAGTCTCGTTGCTGTCTGTTCTGAAATTGTTAGGTTGTGTTCAAGAAAACAATGAACTGGCGCGCTGTCATCTGACAGCATTTTCAGAAGTCTCCGGTTACCCTGTCCACACTGATCTGCTTGAGCAGCATTTTCAAAAATATCCACCCTGGAAAGTGTTTCTGAAAAGCTCCGGTTTCGCGGGATGAAAATGCCGTTTTAGTGTGGACGGAGGGTAAAAACAAAGAGAAAAAGCTTCGGTTACGGATTTATCTGGCGTAGTGTGGACATAGCCTCAGCAAGACAAGACAAATAAATAAAAGAGCATGTCAGAAGCTGGCTGTTTCTATAAAGTGACTCGCCTGCTGACACCCTAAAATATTTCCATCACCTATGAGACACAAACTAGGAGTGTGATAGGATAGTCTCCATTTGCTCTATAAATACAGCTTCAATAACTCTCAAGATGCTCAAAAGCTTTTTGCAGTTATCCTCAATATTAATTTCCTCCCAGCATCAGTATACAGTGTGCAGGATTTAGAGAAAGATACGGCATTTTTCAGATCGGCTACTCCAATAACATCTGAACCTGCAAGGTGGACAAAGACAGCAAATATTTATGAACTCCCACTTATACAGATTCCCCTCTAAGTATTACATCTTCCTGTTGTGCAAATATATCATCATCCTTTATTGCCAATATGGCTAAATTCTGGGACTCTAAATTTTTATCAAGAGGAGTGAAATAGTTCAATAAGCAGCTCACCACCACCTCTTCAAAAGCAGTGAATGCAGGCTTTGTCAGTGATGTTCAAATCTTGGGGAAAAGAAAAAATGTTGGATAATCACAACAGTCAAATTGCAGAAGACTGATTTCTTATTTTCACTTTATCTACCATGCTTTCAGTATTAGCTAAACTCTCCTCCATCATTCTGTGGGAAACGAATAAAACTTAAGCAGAACAGTTTTTTTGAAACTGGTTTACACTCTTCTCAGTTTATGATTCACTAATATCTTTGTATTTAGCTATTAACTAAATTGGTGTGGATACCAAGCAACTGGCTTTATGTTAAGCATGAGAAAATCTGCAATTCCTCCAGCATTTTGTATGTGCTACTTATGTTTTAACATGTACTTCTTGTGTGCTTTTATGAAGGGATATATATTCCAGAAGAAGAAAACATGTTATTGAAAAGCTAAGAATGATTTACATTCTGTTGTGTGGAGTTGTCAATATGAAATGCAAGGATCTCAAACGTTTTGTAAGTATTAAGTTTTGTGTTTTTTTATGCATTACAAAATACATATGAAAAGAAAAAAGAACATTGGTTACAAGCATAGCAATATTTGTGCAGAAAAGATGAAAAATATTTTAAAATATTGGTTACAGGAGTCTATATATTTACTTTAAGTTTAGGTTCAAAAATATGTACTCATTGAAATAACAAATACTTGAGTAAAATACTTCTGGTAATGGTTTGCATTGGAATTCCCACATAGATCTAGGATCTAAGAAATGAGTTACCTCTCACATTCAAATGCGTATCTAATTTAGTACTCACTACCATTGACAAATGTGTAACTTGAAATGAAGATGCCTGTAGAACAGTAAAATAAGGTACCCTTCAATACTTAATTTTCATGTGTGATTGATAATTATAAGAATATGGTGACAAAATTGACAATTGTAATAGAGCAAAATACCAAGAAAGGCTTTCTCCAGTTACTTGTCATGTTCAAGTTTGGATGTTCGAGAGGTTAGTCCAGGTTGGTAAGATTATTTTATTATCAAAGCAATTGTAGATGGAGCTGAAAGCTTTCCAATAGTCGACATACAGACTCAATAATATCCTTATGCTGGAGGGAAAGTCATATTGAAGTAGCTAAGTGGATTCCTATCTCCAAGTAAAATAACTGAAGAAAAGTGTTGCAAGATTTCAAACAGAACAAAAGAAACTAGAATGGTAAAGTTAAAGATTACATTGTGAATTTAATTTTTAAAAGTTATTTATGTTACAAATCTTGGTCTGGGTATTTTCAGTTATTTGAATTAAGATGATGGCTGATCAAAAAAAGTAGATAACTGAAACATACTTCAGAGGGTTGTAAAGAAATGCACTAATTCAGATTTAATTGGTGGGCATCTTCACTACTTAAGTGGGCATCTTCACAAACTTAAGTTTCAGAAGAGAAACGAGAGAACATAATCTGCCCACAAATGGAATGGCTGTAAATGTAATGTGGCTTGCTGGGAATGTGTCATGGCTCACTGAAAAGAAGGCAAATGTGAATTATTTTAAGACCATAAGGCATAGTATCAGAATTAGGACATTCAGCCAATTGAGAATGCTCCACCATTCCGTCATTGCTGATTTATTAACCCACTCAACCCCATTCTACTGCCTTCTCCCTGTAATCATTTGGTGCCCTGACTAATGAAGAATCTATCAACCTCTGCTTTAAGTACACCCAGTGACTCGGCCTCCACTGCTGTCTGTAGCAATGAATTGCACAGATTCACTACCCTCTGGCAAAAGAAATTCCTCCTAATCTCTGTTCTACTTGGACGTCCCTCTATTCTGAGACTGTGCTCAGTGGTGCTAGACTCTCCCACTATAGGAAACATCCTCTCCAACTCGTCTATCTAGGCCTTTCAATATGTGATAGATTTAAATGAGATCTCCCCTCCCCCATTCTTCTAAACTCCACCAAATACAGGCCTAGAACAATCAAACAATCCTGATATGTTAACCCTTTCATTCCTGGAATTCTTCTTTTTAATTTTTTAAAATTTAATTTTAATCTATAATTTTTTATACATTCATAAGTACACATTGAGATAATATAAAAAGTAATAAGGCACTTAAATAGATAATTATGTGCAGTTGTAATTCCACCCTATTAGACTAAGCAATGACAAAATTGTTAAGAAAAATAGTAATAATAGTGGATTAATAATAATTTCCATGTATCTCTTCTGAACCATTACTTCTGGTCCAAAATATTATATGTAGCCCTATGTAACTACCATTGTAGGATTTTATATCCTAACTCGTTCATGTTTGCTCCTACCCCCAAACATAATTATCCAATCCCCGTGTACTTATTTACTTAATTTTTTCATATTTTTCCCCTTTCCCAAATCGTTTCCTTTATTTGTGTTAATTCCCTATTTTTAAAAAACAGTAAACAATTGAACCAAGGGTGCTTACATTAGCAATATTACTGTGTTGATGAGAAAAGCAGTATAAATCATAAGGAGAGTCAACCAGAGTCTGCTCACTTTGGGGTTATAAATTCAATCCATTTATTCCAAATTTGATTAAATTTTTCTTTTTGAATTCTCAAAGAGTAGGTAATCTTTTCTATTTTAAATACTTCCAAAATAATTTCATGCCAATCTTCTAATGTAGGTGATATTGGATTTAGCCACTTTCTGGTGATTGATTTCTTACTTGCCGCTAAGAGGACCTGTAGCAATTTTATGTCTTTCTTCTGATCCAAGAACAGTACATGTCCCAAATAGAGCGTCTCAAAGTTCAGAGGTATCTGGGTCTTAAATACCTGACCTAAAGTTCTATGAATACCTTTCCAATATAAACTTAATTTAGGGCAATCCCAGAAAATATGGAAATGATTTGCCTCCTTGGAGCCTCACCTTCTCCAACACGTCGCGTTTGTGTCTTTATATTTTTCCTGATATGGGGTCTTGAAGTATCTTATAATATTTTTCTAACAGTGTTCTCTCCAAATCAAAGGGTTAGTTGAAGACCACTGAAAGCTGCATATTTCCCCCCAGACCTCCTCTGAAAGTACCAACCTCGCTTCTTTCTCCCACTTCTCTTTAATATACAACGTGTTTTCATTTTTAGCATGTAAGAGTACATTGTATAATTGAGAAATTGATTTACTTGGCATTGAACTGTAAGCCAAATTCAGAATCTTGAAAAATTCTAATTCTACTGTTGATAAATCTGTATATCTACAACTCTGGTTAACATAATGTCATATTTGAAGGTACCTAAAAAAGTCATTATGTTCTAGGCCATGTTTGTCCTGTAAGGATTGGAAACTTTGTAATACTCTTTTCTGTGTAAATGAGAGATAGGTTGTAAGACCTTTCTTTATCCATAGTTCAAATCTTTTATTTACTCTGTTGGGAAGAAATTCGGTATCATATGCACACCATCTAAAAAGTTTTAACATGTTATTAATTCCACATGAATTAGCCACCTTCTGCCATACTTTTAATGTAAGATTTATCCAGCTGTTTTTAGACTTTTCCAATTGGGCTATCAATCCTTTTTCTGCTATTGAGGCATGCAAAGGAAAACTGTCAATCAATCCAAATTCTATTTCCTTCCATCTAGCCTGATATTCCTTATTACACCAGTATAACAGAGGGGTTATCTGTGAAGCATAACAATAATTTCTGAAGCAAGGAAGTGCCAAACCTCCTCCTTCCTTCCCTAACTGTAAGGTGTCAAATCGAATTCTAGGTTTCTTTCCTTGCCAGATAAAGCGGGAAATCCATTTGTCCCATTCCCTGAATTGATTATCGTCCACCTCTACAGGTAAAGTCCGGAAAAGATAGAGTAACCGAGGGAGAATATTCATTTTTATAGTATTTATCCTTGAATTTAAACTTAAAAAGGGTATAAAATTCCATCTATGTATATCTGCTTTTATCTTTGAAATTAATGGCCCATAATTTACCTGTGACAACGTTGAAAGATCCTTTGGCAGGGTTATTCCTAAATATTTTAATGATTTAGCTTCCCACTCAAGATCATATGTATCCTGCAGTTTTTTGGATTCTGTATAATTTAGGGACATAACCTGCATTTTCTTTACATTTATTTTATAACCTGATACTTCCCAAAACTCATCCAACAGTGTAAACAATCCTATAAATGATTTTTCTGGTTCACTCAGATAGACTAAAACGTCATCTGCGAATAACGCCACTTTCTGTTCAATCCCTGCCACCTTAATACATTTTACAATTTTGCTCTGTCTGATTAGTTGGGCAAACGGTTCAATGTATACTGCAAAAAGAAGAGGAGAAATTGGGCATCCCTGTCTAGATCCTCTCTCTAAAATAAAGGAGTCGGAGAGGTCCCCATTTATCTTAATTTGAGCTGTAGAACTGTCATATAAAATCTGGATTACTTTAACAAACTTTTCTTGAAAGCCAAATCTTCCTAACACTCTATATAGGAATGCCCAACTAACTGAATCAAAAGCTTTCTCAGCGTCTAGCCCCACTATCATTGTCTCTGTCCCACTCTTAGTAACGTGTTCTAGTATGTGTAAAGTTCTCCTTATGTTGTCCTGAGTTTGTCTTTGTTGAATAAATCCAGTCTGGTCTAAGTGGATAAGGCCAGGTAAAAACTTTTCCAGTCTGCGTGCTAATATAGATGTAAATAATTTGTAATCCAAATTAAGAACGCTGACTGGCGTTTTGCCACATTCTAGTTTATCTTTACCCTCTTTAGGAATAACTGAAATAATCGCTTCTCTCCAGGAAGGTGGAATTTCTCCTCTCTGTAATATCCAATTAAAGGTGTTAAGTAGCAATGGGACTAACTGTGACTTCAGCGATTTGTACCACTCTGAGGTAAACCCATTAGAACCTGGAGACTTTCCGGTCTTTAATCTAGAGATGGCCACGTTCAGTTCTTTGACCGTTACTGGTTCTAATAGGCATTTGTTTTGGAAATCTGTGAGCTTGGGTAGATCTAAAGATTTCAGTAAAGTGTCTATATAGGGCTCATTTGAGGCCCGGGGTTGAGAGTACAGTCCTTGATAATATGTTTCAAAACTCTCTTGAATTTTCCTTATTGTGCTCTCCACCAGCTTTGTCTTTGGATTCTTTATTTTGTAAATTATATTATCTGCTTGTTATTTACATAATTTATATGCTAATAATCTAGCTGATTTACCTCCTACTTCATAATTCTTTTGTCTCAAGTAAAGAAAATTTCTTTGAGTTTCCAGTGTATAAATATTATCAATTTCACTTTGCAATTTCTTAATTTCCTGTTTTAAATTAGAATTAATTTTATTGCTATCTACAACTTGAAGTTGTTTTAATTTTCCTTGAAGGTCTGCTAATTTTTGTGCATTGAATTTTTTCATGTGAGTTGTTATGGAAATAATTTTTCCTCTCAGTACAGCTTTTAATGCATCCCATAAAATCACTGGTAATGTTTATCCCCGTGTAATTAAGGTCTAAGTATTCTTTAATTTCTCCCCTTAATCTCTGCATTACTTCCGGATTATTGAGTATATGTGAATTTAACCTCCATAGTGTTTTCCTCATTGTCCTTTCCAGGATTAGGGACATAGAGACTGGGCTATGATCTGACAAATCAATTTTTGCAATATTACAGTCTTTTATCCTGAGTCTATCTATGTTAAATATAAAAAATAGTCTATCCTTGAATAAGCTGAATGAGGGAAAGAGTAATGTGTATAATCTTTACTAGTGGGGTGTAATTCCCTCCACACATCTATAATTCCCAACTCTTCCATCAATGAATTCACTTTCCTAGTCAAAGGTTTATTTTGAGTGACTACTCTTGAATCTAATGCAGGATTTAACCTAATATTAAAATCCCCTCCACAGATTATTACCCCTTGAGAATTGACCATTAGGTCAAAAATGTGCCTATAGAATGACCATTCACAACCTGGTGGAGCATAAACATTCAGCAATGTTATTTCTGTACCTTCTATTCTTCCTGTAATTTTTACAAATCGTCCATCCTTGTCTTTAGTCTCTGAAATACGTTCATAATTAAGAGCACTTGATATTAAAGTTGCTATCCCTCTCTTGTGGCTCAATTTATATGATGAATAAAATACATGCTTAAAACCCGTTCTTTTTAATTTTACATGTTCGGATTGGCTCGTGTGTTTCCTGAAGGAAAACTATTTGTGCCCTCTCTTTTTTCAATTTAGACATAATCTTATTTCTCTTAATTGGATTCAAAACCCCATTAACATTATAGGAAATTATTTTTACCAGTGCATTTTGCATTTTTCTCTAATAAAAAAAACACTCTCCTTTTCTAACCAAATGGTAAGCAATCCCTTCTCAACAATAAAACAAAACATACAACCACACCCTAGACATTTTTGAACAAATAACATTAAAAAATTTTTCCCGACTTCCAACAGTGAGGCCTGAGCACCAGCCCGCCTCAGGTCAGAGGGAATACCTCTATCTTCACCCTGTGTTAGAGGGCCCTCCGCAGTGTGAATAATCATAGAGAATTCTCTCCTTTTTATGTCTCGACCATATTGCTATATTCAAGTAATTCCGTCTAGTTTATTTTCAGTTACCAACTTTCATTTTACCTTCAAGTCTGATTTACTCTTTTCAGTCATTTCTCTTAATTATTCTATATTCTCTGTGCATTCGCGTCTGAATATTTGCAGCTTTTCCTTGTAATTTGACACTCTGGTTCTCGTGTAGCATCCTCCCCGTGCTGGCTGCCATGACTTTTGCCAAATCCTCTCCAGTAACGGCTCCGGTTGGGTGATAACTTTTATAGATAGTCCTCAGTCCGCCACGTCCAACATTGCCTCTTCTACTGTAGCGTAGGTTTTTATCCCTTCATTGTAAAAGACTCTTAACCAAGCTGGATGCAGGGTCTGGAATCTGATATTGTTTTCCTTCAGGACTCTCCGTGTTTCCGCATATTCCTTCCATCTGGCAAGGATCTCCGGTGCGTAATCGTGGTCTAAACTGATTTTACAGTTGCTCAACATGAAACCTTTTTTTTGCCATGCACATTTAAGCACCTCTTCCTTCATTCTGTAGCTGAGGAATCTGACTACAATTGATCTGGGATGGGCGCCTGCCAAGGGCAGCAGAGCTAATGCGCGGTAAGCCCTTTCTATCTGTAGGTCTTTTGCGTCCGGTACATCAAGATTCTCTCTAAGCAGCTTCTCCACGAAAGGAATCATCAATCCGGGTTTACCTTCAGCTCCTTCGGGAACTCCGTAGATCCTCACATTTTCCCTTCTTGAGCGGCTTTCTTGGTCTGTTAGCTTCCACTGGAGCTGCTCTTGCAGCTTTAGCATTATTTCTATCACTTCCTCTGCTTTTTGCAGCCTCTCCTCAGTCGCTACAATCCTCGCTTCTGCTTTGTCTAACCTCAAATTAGTGTTTACTATTTCTCCTTTAGTATCTTCCAACTGTCGGAACTCGCGAATCTCTCTGAGAATCAAAGTCAAATTCACTGATTCTTCCTCATTATCTCCATCTAGGCTAGCCGTGGGGGAGCTAGGTCCCTTGTCTCGTTGCGTCTCTTTGTTTTTATCAACCTTCTGAGCGAACTTTTTACTCTTGTTCTTAGACTCTTGCCCCTTTTATTAATATAGTTATTCAATTTTAAATATTTGCCTAATTTCGGCTTTGGGGCAGTTTACCTCCTTTTTTGTCGAGAGACCTCTCCCTATGCCGCCATTCCCTTGATGACCTCATTCCTGGAATTATTCTTGTGAACCTCCTTGGACTCTCTTCAATGCTAGCACATCTTTTCTCAGATAAGGAGCCCAAAACTGCTTACAGTACTCAAAGTGTGGTCTGTCCAATGCCTTGTAAAACCTCAGCATTACATCCTTGCTTTTATATTCCAGTCCTCACAAAATGAATGCTAACATTGCATTTGACTTCCTTACCACAGATTCAACCTGCAAGTTAACCTTTAGGGAATCCTGCATGAGGATCCAGTTCAGAAGGTAGTATATGCCTTTACCCTTTCTACCAAAGAGCATAACCATGCACTTGAGCCCATCACTCCTACTGGGGCATAGGCCACCGAAAGCAGCTCCCCCATGTCCTAAGACCTTTGGAGCTTCTGATGCAGTTTCTGCAGCACTAAGTTTTTATAGGTTGACGTTGCTAGCCTCATGCCCAACCCTCCTGCTTTAGCAGCTGGGCTTGGAACTGTTCATGCGGAGTCATGACCATTATACTTCCGTACAATATAATCCATTTGCCACTTCTTTGCTCATTTTTCCAATATGTCCTGGTCTATCTGCAGATTTCTTGCTTTCTCAACACTTCCTGCCCTTCCACTTATCTTTGTATCACAAATCCATCAATTCCATCATCCAAATCATTGACATATAATGTGAAAAGAAGCAATCCCAATCTGGACCCCTGTGGAACACCACTAGTTACCAGCAGCCAACCAGAAAAGGGCCCTTTTATTCCCACTCTTTGCATTCTGCCAGTCATCCAATCTTCTATCCATGCTCTTATCTTTTTAGGCAGTCTCATGTGTGGCACCTTGTAAAAGGCTTTGGAAAATTCAAATAAGTAGCATCTACTGACTCTCTTTTGTCTAACCTGCTTGTTATTTTTTTCAAAAAAATTCCAACAGATATGTCACGCAAGATTTAAGGATACCATACTGACTTTGGCCTATTTTATTATGTGACTCCACATATCCCAAAACCTCATCCTTAATAGTGGACTCCAACATCTTCGCAACCACTGTAGTCAGGCTAACTGGATAATTTCCTTCTGTCTCCCTCACTTCTTAAAGAGTGGAGTGACATTTGCAATCTTCCTGTCCTCTGGAACCATTCCATAATCTATGGATTATTGAAATTTACTTAAAGTACTTACTTCCCCTGATGCTGCTGCTGTTTAGAGCAGCTATGAAGGTCCTCCTTCTCTGGCAGTGTTCTGGGCTTCCTTTTCTGTGTCAGTAGCTTCCTCTCAGTTTTCACTTCTATCTATCAGTCATACAAGACATGGGTGGAGACTCAGGAATACCATTGCATTCAGATGTAGAAGGATTCTTCATTGCAGTTTCTGTAACAATTTTGTTTTACTAGTCAGGATTGCTAGCCCTGAGCTGAACTGATCCTGGAGGACTGTGCACCATGCTCAGTCTGTCTTCCACCCTTTGACATGAGTGACCCTATCAAGAGCCAAAGGACGAAGCTCTAACTCCAGCCAACATAACTCTCTAGGTCATTGAGGCACACAAGCCTCCAAACCATAACAAGGTTGTGGTCTTCTTAGAAGTGATTATTGATAGATCATTACTAATGCCTACACAATCTCTTCAGGTACCTCTTTCAGAACCCTAGAGTATAGTCCATCTGGTCCAGGTGACTTATCTACCTTCAGGACTTCCAGCTTTCCGAGCAGCTTCTCCTTAGAGCAACTACACTCACATCTGCCCCCTGACATTCTCGAATATCTGGCTACTGCTGATGTCTTCCACAGTGAACACTGACACAAAATACTAAGGTCGTCCGCTGTTTCTTTATTCCCCATTACTGCCTCCGCAGCGACTTTTTCAGTGGCCAGATATGCACTCTCAGCTCTCTTCTTCTTTATAGATTTGAAATTTTTTTTGGTATCCTATTTTATATCATTGCCTTGCTTATCTTCATATGTCATCTTTTCTCTCCTTACAACATTATTGTGCCTTTCTGTTGGTTTTTAAAAGCTTCCCAATTCTCTAACTTCCTATGATTTTGCTATATTATATGCCCTCTCTTATGCTTTTGCTTTTATGCTATTTTTGACTTCCCTTGTCAGCAATGGTTGCATTGTCTTTGGAATATTTCATCTTTGAGATATATCTACCCCATGCCTTCCAAATGGCTCGTAGAAACGCTAATGATTGCTGTTCTGCTGTCATCCCTGCTAGTGTCCCCTTGCAATCAACTTTGGTCAGTTCCTCTATCATGCTTCTATAATTCCATTTTCTCCACTTAATACTAATACATCTAACTTTATCTTCTTCCTCTCAAACTGCAGGATGAATTCTAACATATTATGATCACTGTATCCTAAGTGTTCCTTTACCTTAAACTCTCTAATCAAATTTGATTCATTAAACAACTCCTGATTTAGAATTGCCTTGTGGACTCAACCACTAGCTTCTCATAAAAACCATCCTATTGGCATTCTACCAGTTCCCTCTCTTGGGATCCAGCACCAACCTGATTTTCCTATACTCCATGCATATTAAAAACTCCCATGACTGTCTTAAAATTGCCCATTTTACATATGTTCTCCATATCCAATTGTAATTTGTGCCTCACATCCTGGCTACTGTTTGGAGACCTGTATATAACTCCCATCAAAGTATTTTTACCTATGCAGTTTCTTAATTCTACCCACAAAGATCCTACATCTTCTGATCCAATGTTACCTCTTTTTAAGGGTTTGGTTTCATTTTTACCAATGCAGCCATCCCACCCCCTCTACCTACATACTTGTCCTTTCAGTACAATGTGTGTCCTTGTGTGTTAAGCTCATGACTATGATCTTCATTTAAACATGACTCCATGATGTTCACAAAATCATACTGCCAATTTCTAGCTGCACCACACGATCATCTACCTTATCCCATATACTGTATATAAATTTAACACCTTCAGTGGTATCAGAAATGATCTGGCAAGTGTGGATTGGGACAGACTGTTTTCTGGCAAAGGTGTACTTGGTAAGTGGGAGGCCTTCAAAAATGAAATTTTAAGTGTACAAAGTTTGTATGTGCCCATCAGAATAAAAGGCAAGGACAGCAGGTTTAGGGAACCTTGATTTTCAGGAGATATTATGGCCCTGGTTAAGGGAAAAAAGGTGTATAGCAGGTATAGGCACGTAGGAACAAATGAGGTGCTTACTGAGTATAAGAAATGCAAGAGAACACTGAAGAAGGAAATCAGGAGGACAAGAAGAAGGCATGAAGTTGCTGTAGCAGAAAAAGATGAAGGAGAGTTCTAGAGGATTCTGCAGATATGTTAAGAGCAAGTGGATTGCAAGAGACAAAATTGGTCTTTTGGAAGACCAGAATAATCCATGTGTGGAGCCAAAGCAGATCGTGGAGCTGTTAAATGAATTCTTTGCATCTATATTTACTCATGAGGTGGATACAGAGTCTATAGAAATAAGGCAAAGCCTTGTCCGTTCCACCCATGGTGTGCTCCACTTGCACCTTGCTTCTTTTTATTTGACTTTGCTGAGTGTCTATTAGATCGTTTAGATTGCAGCCCACAGAAAGTCCTGAAAGGCCCCAAGCTCTTTTTAAACCTTGCACCGCCTCAGCCAAACAATCAACTACTCACAATGATTGTAGTTTGCCAATTAAAAATATTTTAAGATATTTTCCAAATGAACACATCCATTCATATTTTTAACGGAAGGAAAGAAGGCCAGTTGTAGGCCTATCAGGAAAATGTTTGTGGTAAGGAAATTTTTCAGATGATAGCATCACCTCCTTGTTTATGAAACATGGATTGGCACAGAATGATAAAAAGTAAATCCTGTTTGTTAACTTTTAGATAGAGTTCTTTAATGAAGTAATGGGGGGTTGATTAGTTAGTATGATAAATGTGTATCAGGACTTACTAAAGACATCTGTAAATGTCTTGTGAGAGAGAGCTTCAACAGAAAGTTGATGAAAAACAGTAAGCTGTGAAGTGGGATTAATGGGAAAGGTTTGAGGACCAACATGGGCATATTCATCTGAATGTCTTGCTTTTACATCATAAGGAAAATACAGAAATATGAGGGAAAAGAATCTGCACCGATCTTACAAGGGGCATTTGGTTTGGAAAGACCCACTGTCCCCAGCCATAGTGCTATCAAAGCCACAAACTGATTTGTTACTTTCATCTGTTATTTATTAAATGTTGTTTTATTAATATTTGCTGAGTGATAACTCCTGATTCTTGGTTTGTGTATTGCATTTTGGTGCTGTTAAATTATAGGCTCCTACACCTACTACATTTTCAGTTCAAAGTATCATTCAAGTTTTCAATTGAAAACAAGCTCTACATTTTCAGATAATCTTATTCTTAAATATGACACTGTAAAGAATAATAAAATTTGGTGCAAATAATTTATGTTCATAGATTACCCACATGAGGTAAAATCTATGAAAAAATTAGTTGGAGGATAAATTTTTCCACTTTTATTATGCAAGCAATAGTTTCCTGCCCCAGGAGCCCCACCCACAATTAGGATATTACAAATTCTATATATTTATGATCAATAACAATGTATATTCCTCTTGTACCTCTTGTGGTTTGCATATTTTTGTTATAAATTATTTTAATTAGATTTGATTGATATATGTATTCCTCTTAATTAGGTACCACTGCCTCACAGTTATGTACAGTTCTTGTTGCGAGAACCACAAGAAGGAGAGAATCCATTTCCTTTAGGACTTTCACAACTACAAAGGTAGACAGTGTTAAATAAAGTTGCATACCAATCATCATTAAAGTTAGTACATTGCACATTTTCATCCTAATTGATGGAGTTGCTTGTGAAATATATCGTTAAATGCATATGCTTAGTATTTATATTTATTGTTACGTTATTGTAGTTTGCTTAATGTGCTAGTAACACTGAAAGAATGTGAATATGAATGATGTCCAAAATGCTGATCACAGCAGAGTAAAAATTTTATCCATTCTACTCTTTGCCCTATATTTATTTTGTTGAGTGTCATCTGTATAATATAAATATGCTTTAATTTCTGATTCCAAATTTATTCATTATTTTTAATAAGTATTTAATGATGGAATAGTCTGAGGTAACTTCAAGTCTAATGGTTAAGCTCCCTTCCCAAAATTAATGCAATTCAATTTGGGTAGACACCTGGTACTCTGCTTGTTAACTCACCATAGATCTGTAAAAATTTATTAAAATTCCTTGGGTTATTGGTGCACAAAAATATTATGTTATGTTCACAATACAATGAACTAGCCTCAACAATTTTAGGGAAGAATACTTGTTCCTAGAATCAGCAAGAGGATTGCTGAAGTTGACTAGGGGTCTCTCAGGACAATTTTAGCTGCTGTTTTAGAAAATGATAACAAAAGATTCAATTCTTTTGTGATTTTTACACCTACCTCCCAGAGGGAGATCAGGTATGCAATTCCCAGTGAGCTTTTCATAACCAGTTTTACGATGGTGGCAAAAAAAAGATAAAAGGAAAGAAGCAGTACAGGCAGTCCCCGGGTTACGTACGAGTTCCGTTCCTGAGTCCATCTTTAAGTTGGATTTGTACGTAAGTCGGAACAAGAACATCCGGTATTATTTAGCGTCAGTTAGTCAAACGTTTGTCTTAGTATATAGTATATATTTTACCTTTCTATGCATATAAAACACTTAAGAAATGTATGTATTCCAATAATTAAACCACTGCGTTGCTTAGTAATAATTGTAGCTTTCTTTGGGGCAGGGCCTTTCACATGCTCCATTATTCTCACTTTATCCTTTAAATTTGTTCCGATCGTTGACCGACTGTAGCCTAATGCTTTTCCAGTGACCAATGGCGTTTCACCTCTTTCCAAACGCTTTATTATTTCCACTTTATTTTCAATCGCGATCGCTTCCCATCAACGGAACAGAAACACTGCGGGCGGTGGGTCCCGACCTCTGCTGGCTCCCGAGGTCCGCTGGGTCCTAAGGGCCACTGCACTGAATTCCCCGGGTTCGGAAGTCCACTGCACTGAAACATGTTAAATGGAACAAGTGGGGGCTGTGCTGGGTTTGGGTATTTGATCACAATATTCCACGTGGGAATTTAAACTGAAGGTGGCAGTGTTTTTTTTTGACGAGGTCGAGTTGTGAACTCGGCATCAACCCAGCACGGATGGTACAGGAGTCACTGGATCCACATCAACACACACGGGAGTGGTCTGTCACTGGATCGAACTTGGGAACATCCGTTCTTGAATCCAGCGCTGATCTCACTACGCCACCAGCCGACCAGAACGGGGGGTGGGGCACGGGGTCAGGGTGAATCTTGCTGAGAAAAATTTAAGCCAAATACAAAGTTACACACTCAACACAGTGTCAATGGCAACGACTTAAAATGGCGGATGGTGTCGCGATCCGATTTAAAATGGCAGATGGCATTCTCCTTCCTCGGTTCGTAAGTACGAGTTCTCCGCAAGTCGGACATTCGTAACTCAGGGATTGCCTGTATATGATATCTATCTTAAGGTTATTAGTACAAATCATACAGATACTATGAAAAGTTTAGCATAGCTAAGGAACTTGTCAAGCTAAAAATCTTGTGCAGCTTTATAAAATTCTTGTTGGACTGTATCTGGAGTATTGCATTCAATTCTGGTTGCCTCATTTTGGTAAGGACATGGAGGCTTTGGAGAGGGTGAAGAAGTAGTTTTCTGGAATGCTGCCTGGATTAGTGGGCATGTGCTTTGAGAGGTTGTTTTCTCTGGAACCGCAGAAGCTGAGGAGAGACCATTATAAGAGGCATGGATAGAGTAAACAGCTGGTATCTTTTTCCCAAGGCTGAAATGTTTAAAGGACATGCTTTTAAGGTGAGAGGAGGCAAGTTCAAAGGAAATGTACAGGGGAAAAATTTTTTATACAGTGCTGGGTGCCTGAAATGCATCATCAGGGGTGATTGTGGAGGCAAATACAATAGAGGTGTTTAAGATGACATTTTGTAGACGGAGGGATTAGTTTAATTAGGCATTCAAATACTAATTGAATTGGTTTGGCACATGGGTTCCTGTGCATTACTGTTCCGTGTTCTATATTTTATGAATAATTAACTATCTTTGCCTGAGATTATAAAAGTGATGAGTCAAGCAATTATTACAGAGACTAATTTATAAGTTATCTATAACACAGAATTTTTAATCAGCAGCATGCTGCTTGTGCTGTGTGCTGGATAAGGATCACACTCAGGTGGGTCTCCTGAAAGCGAAGGTACATTATGCCATGGAAAAGCATTTCATGCATTAATTTACTGATCCTGAACAGTCAGCACAAACCCAATTATGGCATGCTGAAAAAACTTTGACTTATGGCTAATATTGTCAAGATCTGCTTATGGAGTACAAAATCCACAAGCAGAGTGTAATTATAGATTTCATAGTGAACAGTTGTCAGGAATTTTTAATGTGTACTGAAATAGGCCATACCTTGTGCTTCTGTTCAGTGTTTTAGAGGGAGAAAAGCTGGCAATTACTATGGCAGCTGATCTGGAGTGTGTAGGCTGTTGCCATAACGGCTGAATGTTGGAGTGATTTCAACAGTGCAAGAATCCTATAGTATTTTGTTTTCCAGTAGACTTCTAGAATTGCTGATGCATTGCACCAGGAGTTTGGCAGTAGCTTTATACAGCATGAATCAACTAAACTCTCTCAGTATGCTCCTATCACTGCCAGTCAATCCAACTTATGTTAAAGTGACACAATTCAGAGCAGTACATTTAGGACTCAAGCTACTCAGAATCATTTAACACGTCTGTTTTGGCCTAGTCTGCTGCGTTGACAATATGTTTGTGTAGCAGCTATTAGAGAAGGGTATAGAACTGCTGGGGCAGCCAAAGGTGCGATATAGTTGAATAGTGGTATGCACAAGGTTAGCTGATTGTTATATTTTTATTATGAGTATAAATATGTATAAAATAGCAAAAAGTTATAGATGCTTCCCCTTGTATCCATTTGTTGCTTGTGCAGAAGGAAAGTAACTTCTATTGGAAGTTGTGCTTTGGGCAAGGACAAGATAGGTGTTTCAAAGCACAGAAAATCATGCAGGTTTTCTCTGGTTTGTCATATAAATCTACACCATTATAAATATGGTAATATTGCAGCCTTTTTCACTGCACATGCACACTTAGTAAAACATTGGAGAAAAGTATTTTTCACAAATATGTCATTATTAAATATTGTTGAATGCATTCTAAGACAGTAATCAGCGGTATACAGTGTTTGCATGACACAACGGATCAACCATCTCCAAGATTTTCTGTTTTTAGTTCAGATTGCTAACATCTGTAGTTAAAAGATAGCATTTAACATTTCCATAATCAGTATTATTTAGTATTTGCACTGTAATTTAGTAATCCAGCTCATCTTTCCTATCAACAACACACACAAAATGCTGGTAGAATACAGCAGGCCAGGCAGCATCGATAGGGAGAAGCGCTATCGACGTTTCGGGCCGAGACCCTTCGTCAGGATTTCCAGCATCTGCAGATTTCCTTGTGTTTGCATCTTTCCTATGCTTGTTTCTATTCAAAATCTGGAGAAAACAATGCATGTTAGTGACTGAGATGGAAGTCAAGGCTTGCCCAGTAGATCTGTTTATTTGATTAGTATCATGGTATAGATTTTGTTCATATCTTGTCTGTCCAAGTTGGGAGGTTTAATAGACTTAGACTCTTAGAGTATGCTTCTATAACTACCAGTCAAACCACCAACAGCAGTTGTTAAGGAGCATACTGAGGGAGTTCAATTGACTCATACTCTAGAAAGCTACCGCCACACATCTGGTGCAATGCTTTAATTAAGACAGAAGATTAAATTTGTCCAAAATACCTAGTTCCATACAGGAATCATAGAGGATATTAGAGATGTCTATATTTCTGATGAATAGTAGACAACTAATACTACTTTAGTGTTCTGTTTTTAATCTCTTACAACTTGTAGTGTACTTACTTGAGGTAGTAAACGTAATTCAAGAGGGTGATTACTAGCTCAAGATGAGTTTGACTTATTTATGAAAGCATTCCGATAAAGAAGAACCGATCAGTTAATGTCCTTGTTGATCAGCCTTTCATTAAAATAAATCTTGAAAGTCTTACTTTAAAACTCAAAATTGCCTTATTTTCTGAGATGAAGGAAATGTGGTATAAAATACTACTCTGGATATTAAGATAAAAATGATAAACTTTAAATAATTCATCTGTGTTAGGAGATGCCAATAAGGCATGTATCCAGAAGTAGTTATAAATTGATTTTGAATTATTGTAGTTCATATGTCAATTGTAATTCTTTTCTGTGTACTGTTCCAAATACTGTAGTTGAAGAAAATTATGTTTTCTTTTCATGATATAGTATTCTATAATTATTAAAATTTAGTAGAAAGTTTGTTGAAATTGCAATATTTAATTGCTAATGCACCTTAAAAACTATTTTAGGATTCATCAACAAAAGGAGACAAAATGTTATCAATTTATGACAATAGAGGCCAAAAACTCAAGGACTCCTGATCTTCTATGGAAAACTTTCACTCATAATGAGAATACAGCAAATGACTCAGGTATATAATTGAGAAATTTAAAGTAAAAGGACACATTTTGAAAAAGAATGTTGATTCAGTAAATGATCTTGTTAAGTAGAGGTTTAAGCTATTATAAATAATTTGTATGTTTCTCTTAAAAGTTGATTTTTTTGGATATTAACTATATGTTTTTGTTCTCATATGTTACATCATTCTATTTACATTGGTAGCTGAAATTATTGTGTTGATAGAGAGCAAGGCATATCAAAAAGCCCTTGGCTGTTTTCAGGGTCTGTAAGGATCAGTACATAGAGTGAGGGTAAAAGAGACTGAAGAATACGGTGCTTTTCATGTGCTTGGGATATCCCAGGTGTTTTATAGCCAATAAGTACAATAGCTACCAATAAATACATAGAACCAATAAAGGCTATTCCCTTTTATTCACACCATAATCCACACCTGTAATACTGTTTTTTCCTGTATAATCTTTACTATTTTATAGTCAGTTAAAATAAATATTTAATTTTCAGTGCATGATCCTTTTTAATAAAGTATAATGATCAAAGTGTTCATTAACCTCACATTGTCAAATTGCTAAAATAGACCCATACGAGTGATGGTGATAGTATTTTGCGATTAAGTCTTTGAGTAGGGTTTATCAGACTTAAACCATGAGTTATGTTAGTCATTGTGCCCTGATCAGATATCACTAATTCTATCTGCTTATTTCTACTGCACCATTAAATAACCATTGGTATGATATGCATAGGTTGACCATTAGCTTATGCTTTCTCTAATCATTTGCTAAGTGGTTCTAAATCTGTTTGGAGTGTGCCAGGCTAGAGGGAAAATGTGACTCACAAAAGACAAAGCCCCATTTGTATTCTGCTACAGAAGGTTCAGATGAAGACCATAATTGGGGGCTGCCTGTTGAGAAAGGCATAGAACCAATAAAGGCTAATCCCTTTTATTCACACCATAATCCACACCTGTAATACTGTTCTTTTTTTCCTGTATAATCTTTACATTACATGCTTGGAGTATTGCCTGGCCTGACAAGAGGCCTGAATGCATTGGCAGGGCTTTGCAGAGATTTTGAAGCACATCATTTCCTTCGAATAGTCAGTTTCAATGCTACCATATATGGCTATTAAGCAATGATTGCCTTAGGTCTACTTCCATTTCAGTACAAGCGAAAATTGTCCAAGTATGTATCAGAGTGAAAGTTCAGACTGAAGTCATGATGGTTTTCTTATAGAAACTAGATAAGGTTTTAAGCCGTATCAAACCTGCAGTTTGTCCTCCGGTGGACCATTTGTCACTGGTAACTCCTAACAGCTCCAGAGAAGATCAAAAGAGCATTAACTTTGAAAATTAAGGATAAACTGCTCTTTCAGGATGATTAAATCATCCCAACCTAATATTGCTCAGTTCAATTCAGTGTTTTAATGGGATTTGTAATACTTGCAGCAGCTTGTCATGCTTGCACTCATGGAATCATACTAACCAAATTATCATTTGCATTCAATGAGTTTTTGAGTCTTGATGAAGGGCCTTGGCCCAAAACATCAACAGTTTATTCCTGTCCACAGATATTGCCTGAATTGCTTAGTTCCAGCAGAATTTTTCAAGATGGCACTAAATGGCGAATCCTTTGCTTGCATCTTCGGAAACAGTACTATTTCTATCTTTAATATCTCTATTTTTCCCTTTCAGGGTTCTTTTGAAGACCCTGACCTGGTGTTGCACGCTGACTTCAGTTCTTTGCGGGAATGGGACCTGCTCTTGGGGTTTCATGACTGGCCGTTATCCAACATGCCAAGGGCATGGCCTAAGTGTTCGGCTTGCCTTTGGAGGCCTAGGATCTTGGGGCTCTGGAAACGGGTGGATTGAAGGTCCACCCTTTGTGCTTGGGTGCTGATGTTTTTTTTTTGCTGGTGGACGGAGCAGGGATCGTTGCTTACTGCTGCTTATGTGCAGGAGTGAGGGGAGCTGGGGGGGGGGGGGGGGGACTTTGGGGCTCTAACATTTAACTGTCATTCATTCTTTGGGGCACTCCTCTGTTTTTGTGGATGGTTGCGAAGAAAAAGTATTGCAGGATGTATATTGTATACATTTCTCTGTCATTAAATGTACCTTTGAAACCTTTGAATTGTGTGTGTTTAACATCCAATTTATTTTTACAGTTTAGTCATGCAATTTTCTTTGCTTTCAGTTTGCCTACAGCATTTATCGTGACTTGTTTACATTTCTATGTGTAAGTTCCTGAAAGTGGAAGAGCCAGCTGAGATAACAGTAAAGCTTTTGGAATATTTTAATTTATGGAGGCATAAGTGTGCCAAATAAGTGAGTTGCTTTGGAATGTGTACAAGATACTGTTTAAGTGACAAATGGTGCACTCCATCCAATTCAGATCACCACACTTACAGATGGATGTGAATTCCTAGAAATGGTGCAGAAAGGTTTGTCAGAACAGATTCAGGAACAGGAATTTCAGCTCTGAGGATGGAGCAGACAATGGGGTTTTGCCCCTTGGCGTGAAGAAGACTGAAAAAAAAAATTCTGACAAGATCATTAGAAAAGATCTGTTCCCATTCCTTGATGTTCAAGGAAATAAATTTTTGAGCAAAAGAAAGATATGAGGAAAGTGAATAGTTACAATCTCTGATTCACTATTTGTAATGATGGACATTATGATGAAAACAGAATTAATCAGTGCATTCAGAAAGGAATTGTTTAGGTACTTATTGGAAAAATGCAGGCCTTAGGGAAAGAAAAGGAGACTGACATTGAAGGGATAGCTCTATGAGGAGCTAAGGAGCAGAACAGCTTTCTCTGCAATTCTGATGGCTTCTTAGACCTTATTCCTTACTTAAATTCACTGAATGCTACTACTTGATTAACCAGATTTCATGAAAAAGTAATATGAAAGTGGAACATATGGACTTGCTGATACTAGAAACTAGAGCTTCTGCTTTTTCTACCATACTTCTCAGACACATTTACTGAGAACATCTCACAACAGGGATACAAGTATAGTCATATTCCAAACATCAATAGGGAAAAATGACAGGATAAGTTCTCCAACTTACAACTAGTTATCAAAAAGAATATTGAATCTGAGAGTCAAATGGTTCAATTTAATATCTGAGAACATATACCATATACAAACTGAAATTCTTACTCTTTGTAGACATCCACAAAATGAGAAACCCCATAGAATGAATGATAGAAACATCATAACCCTGAAGCTCTCCCCTCTCATTGCAGAAGCAGCAGCAGAACCATCAACCTTGCCCTCCCCCTACTTGCCCCAGCAGAAGCACTGACCCACCCCCCAATTCCCACCTTGCAAGCATAGCAAAAGCCCCTAAAGATCCCTTGATCTAGAGTTAATCAAAAACCACAGTCCATAACCCAGCAATTTGGTATCCAAACAGGCTCTCTCTCTCTCCATTGAGGGAGATAGAGGTTGTTCCTGCAATGAGAGTGGAGACCAGCAACTCGCTGTTCCGATGTTAAAATCTGCCATGCCACTTCTGCAAGCCATCCAACTCGAGGAGTGACAGGTTCTCACTCACCATCAAAAGTGAGAGCGTGAGAATAGATAGCTATCTCTCGCTGGAGTACAGAGGCCTTCTTCTGACAACACAACACACCACCTGGTACTGATGTTTCAGTTTCCCGCAGCTTCAGTCAGTGAAATCAGCAAGGAAGTAGGTCATCCACGGGGCATTTCCCCGAGGGCACATGTCTTCCAGGCCATTCCTGGAGATAGCGAAGCGCCAGACTGCACAGCCAGTCTGAAACCCCACTACTTGCGAAGAACCATACTTTGAACTACAGATCACAGGCTCTGACAGAGCCCCAATCACCTTGAAAAGAAAAGAAAGACACGAGAAGAAGAATAAGCTGTTTCATGGATGAACTGAAGTCACCTAGGTCTGCAAAGACTGCAGGCGTCATTAAAAGAATTAAAGTAAGAAGAAAATGAAACTAAGTTAAGTATGATTATCTGGTTCTGATGTATACAGCCTAATGAATGATTATCCTACAGTTTTAAGTAAAAATTGCATGCACAAATTATCAAAAGCATGGAAGTAATCCTAGGTGGGTATTTTAATAACCACCACCGCCATCATTTGCACCATCACTGACCAGCTCATGAAGAGTGGATCTGAGGGGTAATGAGTTACCAATGTGAGAGATATTGTGTGTGGTGGCGTGTTGGGGAGGAAGCATTAAGAAGAGGGACGCCTCACGTCTTAATAATCTGGTAAGGAAGGCGGGCTCTGTCGTGGGCAAAGTACTGGAGAGTTTAACATCGGTAGCTGAGCGAAGGGCGCTGAGTAGGCTACGGTCAATTATGGAAAACTCTGAACATCCTCTACATAGCACCATCCAGAGACAGAGAAGCAGTTTCAGCGACAGGTTACTATCGATGCAATGCTCCTCAGACAGGATGAAGAGGTCAATACTCCCCAATGCCATTAGGCTTTACAATTCAACCGCCAGGACTTAAGAACTTTTTAAAAGCTATTATTAATGCTTTTTGAGATAGTGATTTAGATGCATATCATATTTTTTACTGAGTTAAGTATTGTATGTTATTAGTTTTGCTACAACAAGTGTATGGGACATTGGAAAAAAAAGTTGAATTTCCCCATGGGGATGAATAAAGTATCTATCTATCTATCTATCTATCTATCTATCTATCTATCTATCTATCTATCTATCTATCTATCTATCTATCTATCTATCTATCTATCTATCTATCTATCTATCTATCTATCTATCTATCTATCTATCTATCTATCTATAAACCAATAGCCTTATTCTCACTAATGCATCTATTGCAATTCAATCTGTCCCAATAGAACTGGTGGAACTGACTGTTACATAGTTTTTTTTTAGAACAAAGTCCCCTCTTTGCACAGAGGACACCTTCTATAGAGTATGGTACTACTACTGAGCTTTTTGGGATAGATTTAGAACAGTTCTAACTGTTTAAAGTTGAGCACTAAAGGAGGAGATACAAGGAGTTGCATAAAATTTACCATAGACCTGTCAAAGTTGCAACATAGAACAGCTACTGCAGTGATGAGAACTAAGCCCCCCATAAGCAATGAGTCAGATCAAGCTCTGCAGTCCTGTCACATTCAATCATTAATAATAGTGGCTGATTAAGTAGCGAATGTGAAATGAATATTGATTGTGGTTGTTGGGGATGGGTAATACTTTAAAACTCTCCATATTGGTTGTGGATGAGTTCAAGTATATGTCAACAGTTTTGGTTTCCCTAAGTAGTGGATCATAGTGGAAAAATTCAATAGAATAGCAGAGGAATGTTTTTAAGTTAAATTACAACAGTTATTATATTGGCTTAAAAATCAAACCTATTTGTTTTAAAGAATCACAGACTTGTAGATGACCCAATAGAGAACTGTAACTTAGGAACTCAGTTGCATTAATGTTACTTATTTAGGGTTAACAGATTAGGAGTACAGCAGGGTATCAATTTAAATTATGTAATAGCAGAAATAGACTGAATATTAGGTAGTTAATTTTTTTTGTTGGAAATAGATTGCTGCTAATGTGGGGGTGTTGACTACTGTTCTGTCTAAGCTATATGTGTGCACAGCCACACAGTTAACTGAAATGTTCCTGTGCATGTGGCCTTTGTTGCCGCATAGCTAGAAAAAGTGTACAAAATGTGACGGTTTTTCTTTGTCGTATGGTATTTCATTAATAAGTAAAATCAAAAGTATGTGATTTTTCAATTTTAATTCTAAATATTCAGAGTATGCATATTACAAAATAAAAAAATTAAAGTGCTGTGCAGTTTTCAGGCCGTGTAAAAATTTACTTAGAGCAATGGTTAGTCCGCGCAGCTGTAAAAAAAATAGAGAAAAAATCTGAGCTGGATCAGATTTTGATTAACATAGAGACACTTCATATAGAATGTAAACAACACACATAAAATGCTGGTGGAACACAGCAGCATTTTGGGTCTCGGCCTGAAAAGTCAACAGTGCTTCTCCTTATAGATGCTGCCTGGCCTGCTGTGTTCCACCAGCATTTTGTGTGTGTTGTTTCAATTTCCAGCATCTGCAGATTTCCTCGTGTTTGCTCATATAGAATGTAAGTGATTTTAAACTAATTTTGATGATCCCAAGAATATGCAGGATATTTTCATCTTCTAGGCTTTGGGATTTAATCTTACAGAAAATTTCATTTCCACACAAAGGGTGGAATGTATTCATTCATGACGTGGTAGCCAATTTAAATTCAAAGCTTGATGGCCTACAGATTTCAAAAATGGTATAGTTCTTATAGTTCACTGTGGTAGGGTGGGTAACTAGAATATTACATCTTGCATTGAAACTAGTGACAAAATGATTCTGGGAATAAGTCTTTCACTAATTTCTGATGGTAACCTGATCTTCCCTACGCTCACAATTTTCTCATAACAGCACATTGTTCCAATGTTGAATAAGCATTGAAATTGCAACCTGCTGCTTGATAGAATTGACTGAGGTAATTGATTCAGTGGTTTTTATATTGAGTAGCAGATCAAAGATGGAGTGGATACTAGGTAAGGATTGTAATTCTTTTCATTTAGACTCAAATTGAAATGACATACAGTGCTAATTCAGATTTATTTCTATTTAGAATCATGTCGTCGACCATCAAAAGCACTTAGGTAAGAAACTTTTATGTTTGTAGACAATGACATTAAGGTTACCTATAGATGGAATTTCTATACTGTTAGGATGGGAAACAGCTTCTTCGCCCAGGCTGTAAAACTACTGAATTTCCTGCCACCACACATGAATCACCAGTAGCATCATACTGTTTTCTTTGTAAGCTCTATTGTAAATATGCTTAATTATTTGTTAATTTTCTAGTGATAATATTACTTTATGTGTTATGCATCTGATTTACATGTATTATGTTGTGCACCTTGTACAGAGGAATGTTGTTTTGTGCTATGAGTTGAATGAACTTGTTGCTTAAAAGTGAACATGAGATAAATAAGAGAAACAGAAGGAAGCAGGCAGTTTCAGTTTGACATGCAGTCTTGTAGGTAAGTAGTCAACTTCATATCAACTCTCTTCAACTCAGACATGCTACAGTCTGCAGTTGCAGGCCTTCAGTGCGGCCCAGGGAGAATCTACTGAACATCAGAAGATTGGAGTTGAAGCTATAACCTCCATCATCCAAGATCAAATTATTAACATAATGGCTCTTGAGTCCAGTAGTACTTGAAGATTAACACATCACCTAAGCTAACTTTCAGGAGCTTACTTAGTGACACTAGATCCATGATATGTGAAACTTTATTTTCAAGCATAGCCACACCAAATACAAAAGGCTAGAGCCAAAAGTCTCAGTCACTGTATCTTCTCATTCTTCACCAAAGTATACGTCTCCAAAACTTTATTCTCTGTTCTCCCGCACAAGTACATTTTCCTTGCTTGAATCATGTGTAGTCTCATCTTAAAAATCCTGTGAAAATTAGTTTATATCCAGAAATGTCATCTTCTCCTGCCATTGCACCATTGCTTATCATTATTTGGATCCTCTTTAACATCTGCATATGTTGGATTATTTTGATTGCAGTTCCATTTTGCCACCCCTCCATTAGACATTTGTTATTCTAGCCATCCCCTGAAACAGGCTGTAATTTCCTCTATTCAAAGTTCAAGTTCTCAGTATTCTCAAGAGGGAGGGTGAGCAGCCAGATGTTGTGGTCCATGTAGGGACCAATGACGTGGATAGGAAGAAGGAGGAGGTCTTGTAAAGAGAGTTTAGGGAGTTAGGTGCAAAGTTGAAGGACAGGACCTCCAGGGTTGCAGCCTCAGGATTGCTACTTGTGCCACATGCTAGTGAGGCTAGAATTAGGAAGATAATGCAGCTAAATACGTGGCTAAGGAGCTGGTGCAGAAGTGAGGGCTTCATGTTTCTGGACAATTAGGCCTTGTTCCAGGGAAGGTGGGACCTGTTTTGATGGGACAGGTTGCACCTGAACTGGAGGGGGACTGATATCCTTGCAGGAAGGTTTGCTAGTGCTGCTCCGGGGGGTTTGAACTAGATTTGCAGGGGGAGGGGAACCAAAGTTAGAGCAGATGGTGAGGTGGAGGAGGATAAAGGTCATGCAAGAGCTGCAAGTATAGTGCATGGAGTAAACAGACAGACAGACGTACTTTATTGATCCTGAGGGAAATTGGGTTTTGTTACAGCCGCACCAACCAAGAATAGTGAAGAAATATAGCAATATAAAACCATAAATAATTAAGTAATAATAAGTTAATAATGCCAAGTGGAAATAAGTCCAGGACCAGCCCATTGGCTCAGGGTGTCTGTCACTCTGAGGGAGGAGTTGTAAAGTTTGATGGCCACAGGTAGGAATAACTTCCTATGACGCTCAGTGTTACATCTCGGTGGAATGAGTCTCTGGCTGAATGTACTCCTGTGCCTAACCAGTACATTATGGAGTGGATGGGAGTCATTGTCCAAGATGGCATGCAACTTGGACAGCATCCTCTTTTCAGACACCACCGTCAGAGAGTCCAGTTCCACCTCCACAACATCACTGGCCTTACGAATGAGTTTGTTGATTCTGTTGGTGTCTGCTACCCTCAGCCTACTGCCCCAGCACACAACAGCAAACGTGATAGCACTGGCCACCACAGCCTCGTAGAACATCCTCAGCATCGTCCGGCAGATGTTAAAGGACCTCAGTCTTGTCAAGAAATAGAGACGGCTCTGACCCTTCTTGTAGACAGTCTCAGTGTTCTTTGACCAGTCCAGTTTATTGTCCATTCGTATCCCCAGGTATTTGTAATCCTCCACTATGTCCACACTGACCCCTTGGATGGAAACAGGGGTCACCGGTGCCTTAGCCCTCCTCAGGTCCACCACCAGCTCCTTAGTCTTTTTCACATTAAGCTGCAGATGATTCTGCTCGCACCATGTGACGAAGTTTCCCACCGTAGCCCTGTACTCAGCCTCATCTCCCTTGCTGATGCATTCAACTATGGCAGAGTCATCAGAAAACTTCTGACGAAGTTCTGAAAACTTCCTGAAGAAAGCTAGATCTAACATATAAAGAGGCTTTGAGGAAAGAGAAGCAGAATAAAGGGTGTAAAGGTAGTAAGGTGGAAGGGTTAAAGTGTGTGTACTTCGATGCAAGAACCATCAGGAAGAAAGGTGATGAACTGAGAGCTTGGATACATACATGGAATTATGATGTAGTGGCCATTACAGAGACTTGGCTGGCATCAGGGCAGGAATGGATTCTCAATATTCCTGGATTTCAGTGTCTTAAAAGGGATAGAGAGGGGGCAAAAGGGGAGGAGGGGTGGCATTACTGGTCAGGGATACTATTACAGCTACAGAAAGGGTGGGTGATGTAGCAGGATCTTCTTTTGAGTCAGTATGGGTGGAAGTCAGGAACAGGAAGGGAGCAGTTACTCTATTGGGAGTATTCTATAGGTCCCCTGGTAGCAGCAGAGATACTGAGGAAGAGATTGGAAGGCAGGTTTTGGAAAGGTGCAAAAATAACAGGGTTGGTATCAAGAGTGACTTTAACTTCCCTAATATTGATTGGCACCTGATTAGTTCCAATGGTTTAGATGGGGCAGAGTTTGTTAAGTGTGTCCAGGATGGATTCCTGTCACAGTATGTTGACAGACCAACTGGGGGAATGCCATACTGGATCTAGTATTAGGTAACAAATCAGGTCAGGTCACAGATCTCTCAGTGGGTGAGCATCTGGGGGGACAGTGACCACTGCTCCCTGGCCTTTAGCATTATCATGGAAAAGGATAGAATCAGAAAGGACAGGAAAAATTTTAATTGGGGAAGGGCAAATTATGAGACTATAAGGCTAGAACTTGCGGGTGTGAATTGGGATGATGTTTTTGCAGGGAAATGTACTATGGACATGTGGTCGATGTTTAAGGATCTTTTGCAGGATGTTAGGGATAAGTTTGTCCTGGTGAGGAAGATAAAGAATGGTAGGGTGAAGGAACCATGGGTGACAAGTGAGGTGGAAAATCTAGTCAGGTGGAAGAAGGCAGCATACATGAGGTTTAGGAAGCTAGGATCAGATGGGGCTATTGAGGAATATAGCAAGAAAGGAGCTTAAGAAGGGGCTGAGGAGAGCAAGAAGGGGGCATGAGAAGGCTTTGGTGAGTAGGGTAAAGGAAAATCCCAAGGCATTCTTCAATCATGTGAAGAACAAAAGGATGACAGGAGTGAAGGTAGGACTGATTAGAGATAAAGGTGGGAAGATGTGCCTGGAGGCTGTGGAAGTGAGCAAAGTCCTCAATAAATACTTCTCTTTGGTATTCACCAATGAGAGGGAACTTAATGACGAATAGGACAATATGAGTGAGGTTGATGTTCTGGAGCATGTTGATATTAAGGGAGAGGAGATGTTGGAGTTGTTGAAATACATTAGGATGGATAAGTCCCCGGGGCCTGACAGAATATTCCTCAGGCTGCCCCACGAGTAGAGGGAAGAGATTGCTGAGCCTCTGGATAGGATCTTTATGTCCTCGTTGTCCACGGAAATGGTACCGGTGGATTGGAGGGAGGTGAATGTTGTCCCCTTGTTCAAAAAAGGTAGTAGGGATAGTCCAGGTAATTATAAACCAGTGAGCCTTACGTCTGTGGTGGGAAAGCTGTTGGAAAAAATTCTTAGAGATAGGATCTATGGGCATTTAGAGAATCATGGTCTGATCAGGGACAGTCAGCATGGCTTTGTGAAGGGCAGATTGTGTCTAACAAGCCTGTTAGAGTTCTTTGAGGAGGTGACCAGGCATATAGATGAGGGTAGTGCAGTGGATGTGATCTACATGGATTTTAGTAAGGCATTTGATAAGGTTCCACATGGTAGACTTATTCAGAAAGTCAGAAGGCCTGGGATCCAGGGAAGTTTGGCCAGGTGGATTCAGAATTGGCTTGCCTGCTGAAAGCAGAGGGTCGTGGTAGAAGGAGTACATTCGGATTGGAGGGTTGTGACTAGTGGTGTCCCACAAGGATTGGTTCTGGGACCCCTACTTTTCGTGATTTTTATTAATGATCTGGATGTGGGGGTAGAAGGGTGGGTTGGCAAGTTTGCAGATGACACAAAGGTTGGTGGTGTTGTGGATAGTGTAGAGGATTGTCAAAGATTGCAGAGAGACATTGAGAGGATGCAGGAGTGGGCTGAGAAGTGGCAGATGGAGTTAAAACTGGAGAAGTGTGAGGTGGTACACTTTGGAAGGTCAAATTCCAAGGCAGAGTACAAAGTAAATGGCAGGATACTTGGTAGTGTGGAGGAGCAGAGGGATCTGGGAGTACATGTCCACAGATCCTTGAAAGTTGCCTCACAGTTAGATAGGGTAATTAAGAAAGCTTATGAGGTGTTAGCTTTCATAAGTCAAGGGATAGAGTTTAAGAGTCGCGAGGTAATGATGCAGCTCTATAAGACTCTTGTGAGGCCACACTTGGAGTACTGTGTCCAGTTCTGATCGCCTCACTATAGGAAGGATGTGGAAGCATTGGAGAGAGTACAGAGGAGATTTACCAAGATGCTTCTGGTTTAGAGAGTATGCATTATGATCAGAGATTAAGGAAGCTAGGGCTTTACTCTTTGGAGAGAAGGAGGATGAAAGGAGACATGATAGAGGTATACAAGATATTAAGAGGAATAGATAGAGTGGACAGCCAGCGCCTCTTCCTCAGGGCACCACTGCTCAATACAAGAGGACATGGCTTTAAGGTAAGGGGAGGGAAGTTCAAGGGGGATATTAGAGGAAGGTTTTTCACTCAGAGAGTGGTTGGTGCGTAGAATGCACTGCCTGAATCTGTGGTGGAGGCAGATACACTAGTGAAATTTAAGAGACTACTGGACAGGTATATGGAGGAACTTAAGGTGGGGGGATATATGGCAGGCAGGGTTTAAGGGTCGGCACAACATTGTGGGCCAAAGGGCCTGTACTGTGCTATACTATTCTATTTTCTATGTTCTATGTTCAAACATGAGCAAACCAGCTCCATAGAAGTCAGAAAATGCACCACAATGTTTTTTATTTCCATTATCATTTTTCATTGAAAAAATAAAACATAATTAGAAATCAAGTACTTAAATGCGAGTTGCATGTAAGTTGTAATTTTTCTTCCAGTCCTCTATGCATCAGACCTGTGCATGGAGTAGCCTGGACGTGTGCAGCAACATTTAAAGGCATGCAACAAAATGTGAATGTTCTTTAAGTCATTTTCATTCATGCATCTGTGGCCCACACTGTTTGTAGTTTCACCCATAAAGAAGCAGATCTTCACATTGTTTTCGTGGCCTGCTTCAACATTACTGCATGGAGTTCAAGGTACTTGCCTGAGCAGAAACAGGATTGGCAGGGAGAATGCACCTCAGATGGATCTACTTTAAAGTAATTATCCCTCTCTCCTTTGAACTCTACCCTCCTCCCATATCCTGATACAAGTTCCATTACTCTCCAAATTTAGTCAAAACTCAGCTCCCTCACCCTATTGATGTGCTCACTGTTGATTTGGACTGTATAATTGTTATTTTCCTTGCAGTTTAACTTCCTTATGCTTGTTTGTATTTCTATCTAATTACCTTTATACACGTCAATGTTCAGTGTGTTTTTTAGGGTTTGCAGTTGCCTGTTTCTGTAAACAAGTTAGTTTTGTGTTGGGTATCACATTACTTGATTAGGAGTTATCTTACTGGTTAATTCAAGCAATGGAATTTGAATGGAATCATTTATCATTAATTTGGTATAAAATGACTAGACCAGATGGATTGGTCTCTTTGGCTCTTTGTTTCTTTGTTCTTTTTCCCTTCACAAGGGTCAGCCTCCCCTTCTCCCCACTTCCCCTCCCCCTCACCACACTTCGCTTCCCCGCTTCTTGTCCTCTCGTCACACTTCCCCACCCACTAGCCCCGCTTCCACTCCCCTTCGCCCCACTTACCCGCCTCTTTATTCCCCTTCACTCCTCTCTTCCATTCCTTCCCCCTTACCCCTCACCCCCCTAACTCTAGGTATATATTGACCTATCAATGGAAACACCAATGCTCTTGAACAGAAATTCCTGCAATAGGTAGTGGATATGGCCCAGTAACCCTCCCCACCATAGGGCACATCTACATGAAGCACTGTCTCAAGAAAGCAACTTCGATCATCAAGGACCCCCACCACCTAGACCATGCTCTCTTTTTGCTGTTGCCATCAGGAAGAAGGTATGGGAGCCTCAGGAACAACACCATCAGGTTCAGGAACAGTTATTAACCCTTAGCCATCTGGCTCTTGAAACATTGGGCATAAATTCACTTGCACCATCTTTGAACTGTTCCCACAACCTATGGACTTTCGGATTTTCCCCTCCCTCTCCTACTTTCAAATCTCTTACTATCTTTTCTTTCAGTTATTCCTGACGAAGGGTCTTGGCCTGAAACGTCGACTGTGCTTCTTCCTATAGATGCTGCCTGGCCTGCTGCGTTCCACCAGCATTTTGTGTGTGTGACTCTACTCTCAACATGTTTCTGACACTTGAGTAATCCAACAGAAGGAGGACACACACTGATTCCTGGAGAGTGGGTCTGATTTAAAAAAAACTTAAGGAATCACTGAGAGTTCAATAGAAAGATCTTTATCAAGTTCTCTTAATTACAAGCTCAACAGATAGTAGAAAGGTAAAAGGAAGTGGATATGCATCAGTCATTGCAGGTAAGTTAAAGTGGTATGCAATGAGGGCAACAAGCATGAGGTTACTGTGCTAGTAACCTCTGACTCAGTGCCTTTGCTGTTGAGCTATAGTGAGCAAATCATTAACTATCTGAAGACCTTGAACAGAGTTGATAACTACTGGACATTATGAATTTGTTCTAATATTATTTGCCATTGTTACATTGCAATCAATCACAATGTGCCTGATGCACCATCAATAACTCACGCTGAGACTTAGGAAGTGAGATATCGGCTTTTATTGACTGGAAGAATAAACAGCACTACATCCTGGGGAAAATGAGGGAGAGCAGCAGCCCACAGTCGCCTTTATACAGGGGTCTGTGGGAGGAGCCACAGGAGCAGTCAGCAGGGTCTGTGGGAGGAGCCACAGGAGCAGTCAGACAGGTATATCTAGTTCACCACAGTGCCAATTGAGATGACTCAGAATGAGTACTTGCGGCTATCACGTGAATATGCTGATGCTGTTAATGCCTTTAACTGTTGATATGCCAATATATACCACACACTTAGAAATAGTCACCATGCGTAAGATAGCTCTTCAAAATTGTATGGCATTCTCTTAGCAGCATGATAGAATTCTTTGATTACCAGTAAGAGGACATTCAGATCATCACTTGCCCCAAATCTTGATGATGAAGCACTTTCTTTACTTCCCTAAAAGCTTTTGGAAGATAATTTGACCATCAAGAATAGTAACTGCTTTTAGGTAGCCCTTGAATTTAGATTGCCATCAGGTACTCATCATAAAAGTTGATGGCAAGGTGGTTTTATGAAACTTCCGAGAGGATAATCTTGCTAACCAGAAAGAGAACAACGGAATCATACTAAAATTTTGTCATATGTTTTAATGGATGAGGCTGTTTGATAGAGCATGTATTTGTAAGATTAGCCTTTAATGTACGAAATTGAAAAATTGTAATTTGTAAAAGAATATTGGACAATCAGAATAAGAGATTTATTATCATTTACAAGTTTCAGTGCAAATATTTGTTGATCAGCATATTGTGCTTTTCTTTACAGCTCTGCAAAAGAGTCATTGAAATCAGAATTAAATGAAACGGAGATTTTGTTGTTTGAACTTCCTCCATGGCTTGCATTAATAGAGGCTAAAAATAGTAAGTGGAATATTTTCAAAACTGCTGCTCTTTAAAATGTAATGTGGCTTTGAAAATCTCCTATATCTCAGGTGCATACTGTCGCTAAGTTACTGTACCCTGCAAACATGGCACACCAGATAGAAGTTCTAATTCTCTAAAAGACTTTTAGAGACCCTTTTATTTGTCCTCCTTTAAAGGAACTGTCCAGTTTTAAGAAGTCCCTTTGCAGATTTGATTTTTGAATTTTCTCCCCATTTAGAAAATAGTCCATTTGTTCTTTCTAAGAAAATGCATGACCATGCATGTCACTACATGACAGTATATTCCATCTGCCACTTCGTTCCCCATTCTCCCAAGCTAAGTCCTTCTGCAGACACCCTGCTTCCTCAATGCTACCTGCCCTCTACCATCTTCAGAGATGGCAACAAAGCCATTAATTTTTTTCATGCAAATCATTAACATATAACATGAAAAGAAGCAGTCTCAACACTGACCCCTGCAGAACACCACTAGACACCAGCAGCCAACTAGAAAATACCTCCTTTATTCTACTCTTTGTCTCCTGTCAGTCAGTCAGCTTCATTGAGCACCTCCGCTCCATCCGCCACAACAGACAGGATCTTCCAGTTGCCACTTCAACTCTGCTTCACATTCCCATTTGGATATGTCCATACATGGCCTCCTCTACTGCCATGATGAGGCCAAACTCAGGTTGGAGGAGCAACACCTCATATATCATCTGGGTAGCCTCCAGCCCCTTGGTATGAATGTCGAATTCTCCAACTTCTGGTAATTCCCTCCCTCTCTCTTCCACCATCCCACTTTCACTCTGCCTCCTCTTCTAGCTGCCTATCACCTCTCTCATGATTCTGCCTTCTTCTACTACCCATAGTGCTTTCCCCTTTCATTCCTTCTTCACCTCTCCAACCTATCCCCTCCCCCACCCTTTGATCTTTCCTCTGATTGGTTTTTCACCTGGCACCTTCCACCCTCCCCCCCCTTCTTTATAGGGCCCCTGCCCCCTCCTTCTTCAGTCCTGACGAAGGGTCTCGGCCTGAAACGTTGACTGCTCATTTCAACAGATGCTGCCTGACCTGCTGAGTTCATCCATCCTGTTTGCACGTCTTGATTTGACCACAGCATCTGCAGTATACTTTGTGTTTAGTTAGTCAGCCAAATCTTCTGTCCATGCTGGTAGCGTTCCTGTAATACCATGGGTTCCACTTTCATTCCGCAGCACCTTGTCAAAAGCCTTCTTGGAAAATCTAAAAATAAACAACATTCACTGACTCTCCTTTGCCTATTCTGCCTGTTATTTCCTCAAAGGATTCCAACTGATTTTTCAGGCAAGATTTTCCCTTAAGGGAACAATGATGACTTGGGCCCATTTTGTCATGTGCCTCCAAGTACC
This sequence comes from Hemitrygon akajei, assembly GCF_048418815.1. Classification (NCBI taxonomy): domain Eukaryota; kingdom Metazoa; phylum Chordata; class Chondrichthyes; order Myliobatiformes; family Dasyatidae; genus Hemitrygon; species Hemitrygon akajei. The sequence continues at coordinate 31,719,743 of NC_133143.1, forward strand.
CCAAAACCTTATCCTTAATAGACTCCAACACCTTTCCAACCTCTGAAGTCAGGCTAACAGGCCTATAATTTCCTTTTTTTCTTGTTTCCCTCTCTTTTTAAAAAGTGGAGTGACATTTGCAATTTTCCAGTCCTCTGGAGCCATGTCAGAATCTAGTGGTTCTTGAAAGATCCTTAGTAATGCCTCCACAATCTCTTCAGCTACCTCTTTCAGAACCCTAGCTTGTAGTCCATCTGGTTCAGATGACTTATCTACCTTTTATTTTGCTATATTTCTACTCTATTCTTGGTCGGTGCAACTGTAACGAAACCCAATTTCTCTCAGGAATCAATAAAGTATGTCTGTCTGTCTATCTGTTTAGACTTTTTGGCTTCCCAACACCTTCTCCTTAGTAATAGCAATGACACTCACTTCTGCTATACTGACACTCTTGCATTTCTGGCATTCTCCTAATGTCTTCTGCAGAGAAGACTGATACAAAATACTTAACAAGTTCGTCTGCTGTTTCTTTGTCCTCAAGACTACCTCTCCAGTGTCATTTTTTCAGCAGTCTAATATCCACTTTTTATATAGCTGAAAACTTTTTGTATCTTTTTTATATTCTTGTCTAGCATACCTTTATATTTCATCTTTTCTCTCTTTACAGCTTTTTAATTGTGTTGATTTTCATAAGTTTCTCAATCATCAACTTCCCCACTAATTTTTCTGTTATATGCCCTCTCTTTTGCTTTTACGGTGTCTTTGACTTCCCTCGTTAGCCACAGTTGCATCTTCCTCACTTTAGAATACTTCTTCATCTTCATCTTTCCTGCACCTTCTGGATTTCTCACAGAAGTTTCAGCCATTGCTGTTCTGCTGTCATCCCTGCTAGTGTTCCCTTCGAATCAACTTTGGGCAGTGCCTCTTTTCTGCCTCTGTAGTTCACTTTACTCTATTGTAAAACTGAAACATCTGATTTTAGTTTCTCCTTCTCAGACTATAGGGTGAATTCTATCATATTATGATCAGTGTCTTCTACAGGTTCCTTTACGTTAAGCTCCTTAATCAAATCTCAATCACCACATCACCCCCTATCCAAAACTGCTGTTACCTTAGTGGGTTCAAGCACAAATCTGCTCTAAAAAGCCATCTCATAGACTTTCTACAGATTCCCTCTTTTGGGATCCAGCACCAACCTGATTTCCCCAACCGACATGCATATTGAAATCCCCTGTGACAATCACAAAATTGCCCTTTTTACATGCTTTTTCTAGCTCCCATGGTAATTTTATAACCCGCATCCTGGCTACTGTTTGAAGGCATGCATATAATTTGCATCAAGGTCTTTTTACCTTTGCTGTTTCGTAACTCTGCCAACCAGGATTTTACATCTTCTGATCCTCTTTCTAAGGATTTGATCTAATTTTTTACCAACCGAGCCACCCCACCCCTTCTTTCAACCTACCTATCCTTTCATACAATGTGTTTCCTTGGATGTTAAGCTTCCAACTGTGATCTTCTTTCAGCCACAACTCAGCGATACCCACAACATCATACCTGACCATCAAGTATGATATTGTGCATTTTCAAAGTCCTTGGAGCAACTAACTTTTTTCAAGCTATCACAGTGTTCTATCATCAGTCGCAAGACCAGAGTGACTCACAGCTTTTCAAAAAGTTTGCACCTGTTAGTCCTCACATTTCTTACTTTTCACATTCTGTACTGTGCAAATAAAGTTTTGTTTTAACCATGTCCCTGGGTGCTTTAAAAGGCAGTTTAAACATGATAAAGTTTTTAATCCAAAGTCCACTAGAACAGCAAAGTGATCTTGCTTCCTAGGGATATGGCACATATGCTAGGCTTTCCCTTGGCTTAACTGTAGGCCATTTACTCCTAGTGATATAACGCAGATCCTGCTTCCAGGGTATATGCTATATGAAGTGGATTTGAGTTGGGTGAGAGGTGCTGGATAACAAGATTCCTCCTCTGAATCTTGAGCTTCTTCAGTAAAGGCAGGTTGAAATTAACTTTTTTTTCTACCGTAAATGGGAAAGGCACAAAAGCAGGTTCTTTCTAAGGAGGGAGTCCATTTAGGCAGTCTGTGAGAAAGTGTTTTTCAGTAAGTGGGAATAAGAGGTGTGAGGAGAAGGATTATGTATGCTCCATGCTCCAACGCCCACACCTGTCAATTACTGTATAGCAATCTGAACATTCACTGCAGCAGATAATTTGGGTTGGCTGTATCTACATTGTGATGGAGGTTGAGACCACATACAACAGATGATGTTTGTGGACTTTGTGGCATCTGAGCCGTTATTTGCTTGTGTTTATCCTCCAACATATTCATCCTTAAGCTATGATTTTATGCAAGAGAGGAAGAATTGTTTGTTAGGGTGTTAGAGTCTATGTATCAAATGGATGGTGTGATTTGAATAGGGTTGTAGAAATTATGTGAACATAATAATCTGTGTGGTTACAGATAATATTTGTTATTTTCACTGATTTTGTAACTGTTAACTCATTTTACTATTAACTCATTTTGTAACTCTAAAACAAAGCGAATTGAAAGAAAAGCACAGAGTTGAAGAATAACGCGTGTCTACTTCAATTTTATCTTACTTTTAGTGAGGCAAGCATGTATTACATAGCAGCATAATGATGTATGCCATTCATGTACTTTTACATGTAACATGTAATGAATTATGTAAACAACAAAGGATGCTTTATCAAGCAATATATTTACAGTATTAGATAATACTGAAATATTAAATATGCAACACCTTTCAGCCTGAAATAATTACCTTCCGCATCACATCAGCCATTTTTCTCTACTGTGGTCCCTGCGGTACAGTGCTCACCACCACTCCAAGGAGTGCAGACATGATTCAGTCAACTCTGATTAATTTCAGCAGGAACTTGAAGGTAATGTGCCCTAATGGAAAAGGAAACAATGCACCATGTCTTCAAATGACAGATGCTCAAAGAGGATGCAAGCACCGAAAATCCATGCCAAGCTCCAAGGCAAACTGATCTGAATCTTCAGTGCATTGGCATCATAGTGCATGCTTTTAAGATAGTATGTATTTTATCTGAGCATTCATGCTTTCTGCTCTTGCTGTTAACAACATTAATCACTTCAGTTAGATAACTATGGAGAAAATCCAAAATGTGTTTTAAAGACTGAGAATATAAAATAATTAATGTATTTTGTAGCTAAGAGATACGGAGACATGCACAGAAGACCAGCTTCAAATGATTTTTCTCCAGCTGAAGCTATGTTCTTCCATGTGGAGATTAAAAGGATTTTAAAATAAGATTGTCTATTTACTATAGAGAGTAACTTTAAAATTTTTGTTTCGGTTTTTTATAACTTAATATTAATTTTCTTTCTAATTTAGTAACAGAACAACGCTTTCGTCAAAAGTGAGTGTTATATATTTTTGTTTTATGCAGTCTAATGTCTAAAATGCCATAATCTTTAAAACAAGCAAGTAAGACATCCACGATGGTTCACATAATACACCATTTGCTGATAGTAAATCATATATACAAAGAAAGTCAAATAGCTGATTCTAATAAAAAGATTTGGGCTCTTTTGGAAGCAAACCCCAGTTTAAGTTCATTTGTTTGGGGAGGGGTGCAAGTAAGCAGCATTTGGTGAATGCAATGAGGTGGAATGGGTGCAAGAAAATGTTTATATTACTGAATCTGGTTTTTGTTTAGATTAAAGGGGAGCATGGATAAAGTTGAAACGTTGAAAGCGACATTCACAAATTTGCAGAAAACCATGGCCAAAGTGACACACAAAAGGTTATTGTTCAAGAGGGGGTAAGTACAATGCATATTACTACAAACTGCACACCTACTAATTTTCAAATTTTGCAAAAAAGTTATTAATAACTACAGTGGCCTTAATTTTGTTAAAAAGTTTTCAAAAGTGATAACCCAGACCCTACACCCATTAAAAACCAATTTTCCTGTCTTAGGAGGGTTTTCATTCTCAATTAGAAATAATAGAATTATCAAGGAAATGTAAAAAAATACTCTGATGGAGAGAATTGGGAATGTAATTAACACTATTAACTCAATAAAAGCTGTGACTGTGGTAGCTCTAATGGTTAACAATGTGTTTGTTGCCATACAGAACTGACTTGAGGCACCTCTGGAGGTGCTGAATTTTGAGTAAGACAATACATAGGGCCCATTGGTATCATCAGATGACTGATTAAGGTACAAAAGCAGTCTTTAAAAGAGCAACTGAATTTTTCTCTCCAATGCCCTTGCCAATATTTCATCCTCGTATACTATCATTTAAACAGATTATGTGGTCATTATTACAAGGCTGTGCAGGGCTTGTTGAGTGCAAATTAAAAGGCCATTTGTCAGAAAGTAACCATGACCATAATTTAAAATGTGGACTATATGAATATGACTGTGCCTTTAAGAACTGTGATACATTATTGTTTCCGCTATTGTTAATGGTTGAAAATTGACTACCTCTGGTAAAGAATAGTTTTAATGGTTGCTCAATGTTTATTACTAGTCTTACTGAATAGCAATGACAAAGATCTTGGCAATACTACATTTTCAACAAGTTTGAACTATTGCTGCTTGAGAGACAGCAGGGCATTATCAAGCGTAAAACACTGGAGAACAGGTTTCTTAAGGCAGCGTTTATGATAGCAGAGAGTATATTTGATGAGAGTTATGTGACATTGTGAAATGCAAGAAGTCAAATATCTTGTAAAAAGAAAATTGACTGAAAATGTTCCTGCAGCAAATTATATCATCAGTTATTTTCTCTTTCAATATTTTTATTAATTTTCTACATAGAAGAATACAGAGTACAGTAAGATATATATTATAAGTCAAAAAAGGATTAAATAATTTCAAATAGATTATATTTGAATCACACTTGGAATTTCATTACCCTATATTCATGTAAATTAAATTAAATTGTAATATTGAAATGTGATAATTTTATTATACAAAAAGAAAATAATCTAATCCCGCTACCAAGACTGAAGCTGTTTGGTAAAGAAAGAAAAAAGGAAAAAAAAATCCTTATAGTGAAATATGTTATTAGCCAACATCTGTACTTTAAAAGCAAATCAAAGGGTTTGAAAATAGTTCAAAAATGGTCCCCACAATGTTTGAAAGTCTTGACTAGATTCAGAAATTGAACAACGGATCTTCTCTAAATTTAAGCATGACATAACATCATGTAACCATTGAGCGTGAGTAGGTGGAATGACATCCTTCCATTTAAGCTAGAGTACCCTCCTAGCTATAAGAGAAATAAAAGCCAAAATGTGCAAATCAGATGTCTCCAAAATAATATCTTTTCCTCCAACAATACCGAACGAGGCAGTCAAAGAGTTAGGCTTAAAATTTACTTTGAAAAGTACAGAGAAAGTTTGGAATACTTCCTTCCAGTATTTCTCAAAACTCAGACATGTCCAAAACATATAAATTAGTGAAGCTTCTCCATTGTTACATCTATCACAATAGGGAGATATATCCAAATAAAAACAAGATAGCTTATCCTTGGTCATGTGAGCCCTATGAACCACTTTGAATTGTAGGATGGAGTGGCGGGCACATAACGATGAAGTGTTAACCAATTTAAAAATTCCATTCCAAGTTTCCTCAGAAATTGAAATCTGTAAATCTTGTTCCCAAAGATTTTTAATTTTGTCTAAAGGCGCACTTCTCATTCCCAGTAACATGCCACAAATATTGGATATTGAACCATTATGAAAAGGTTTCAAATTAGAAATTACATCTAATAAGTTCTTATCGGGACTTTTAGGAAATATATATAATTGAGATCACAGAAAGTCTCTAATTTGTAGATATCGATAAAAGTGGGTTTTTGGTAGGCTATATTTAGCTGACAATTGCTCAAACGAAAAGAGACTCCCTTCAACAAACAGATCCTGGAAGCATTTAATATCCAATCTATCCCATTCTTTAAAAACTGGATTGGTCATAGAAGGTTTAAAAAAATAATTAGAAAAAATGGGACTTGAAAGAGAAAATCTCAATAAACCAAAGTATTTTCTAAATTGGACCCAGATCTTCAAAGTATGTTTAACTACCAAATTGTCAATTAGTTTACTTACAGATAAAGGAAGTGAGGATCCAAGAAGAGAAATGATAGAAATTTTTTTAACAGAGTTAGCTTCTAAAGAAACCCATACCAGACAGTCCTCACGGTTAATATAGTATGACCAAAACGTAAGATTTAGATATTTTCTTAATTATAACCTCAAGAGATGTTATAGGAAAGATTTTATTAAACTAGAAATAGTGCAGAAAAGATTTAACAGGATGTTGGCAAGATTTGTGGCCCCAAGTTACAAGGAGAGGTTACACAGACTGGGATTTTATTTCCTGAAATGTAGGAGATTGAAGAGTGACCTAATAAAGGTATATATGATTATGAGAGGCATAGACAGGGTAAAAACATATAGTCTTTTTCCTTTAAACAAGAGGTTTGGATTTGAGATTACTGGCGATAAATTTAAAAAGGACATCAAGTGTATTTTCTTCAGCCAAAGGGTGGTACTTATTTGGAATGAACTGCCAGAAATAATGGTTGAGGTGAGCACATTAGCAACAGTTAAAAGCCATTTAAGTAAGTACATGAATGGGATAAGTTTAGAGGCTTCTGGGCCAAATGCAGGAAGATGGGAATGGCTCGATGATCAATACAGTTGACATGGATGAGTTGGGCTGAATGGCCATTTTCCATGCTATGATACTATGACTATGAAAATTCCACATGACACAAAACAGAGAAACTTAGCTAAGCACAAGAATAGCAAAGATATTGTTGCTGGCAGCAAGACTTCAGAAAGTTTAGTAATTCCACAGATAAGGTCTGCTATTTTCTTTAGTTCCTGCATACTTAATTGAATTGAAAGCATATTGGAATACCTGTAGGCAATATGAAAATGAAAACCTTGCTTCTTATCTTTTATTTATCTAAATTTAGAAGAATAGGACAGACAAGTAATTAGCAGCTCTTTGGTACAGATTTTCATTTTCAACCTTTCTAGCATGCATGTAAATTGTATCTTGTGACAGCTGTTACTATAGAACCAACTCTCAGATATTGACATGAAATTTCTGGTCCTACCCTGCTAATTTTGCTGTAAATCTTCACTGAACATATTTGGAAATGTATTCAGGGCTATTTTGTGTCCTTGACTCCGTTATATCTAGTATGTTGCCTTACTGTCGTAAAATGTATCCTTAAGTAGGTTTCCCTTCCTTCACCATTGATACTGCCTCATCCACATTTTCCACTCCTCCACTGTTGATGCAACCCTCACCCGCACCTCCATTTCCCGGAAATCTGTGCTCACCCTATCTTCCTGCTACCTTAACAGGGATAGAGTTCCTCTTGTTCTCATCTACCACTCCATGAGCCTCCACATCCAACACATTATACTTAGCAACTTCTGTCATCTTCAATGGGATCCTACCATTAAACACATCTTTACCTCCCATCTCCTCTCCACTTTCCAGGGATTGTTCCCTCTGTGATTCCCTTGTCCATTCATCCCTCCCCACTAATCTTTCTCCTGGAACATATCCCTGCAAATGATAGAAATGCTACACTTGCTCATTCATCTCCTCCCTCATCTCCAATCGGGGTCCCAAACAGTCCTTCCAGGTGAGGCAACAATTCACCTGTGAATCTGTTGGGGCTATCTATTGTATCTAGTTCTCCCAATGCTGCCTCCTCTACATTGGTGACACCCAATGTAAATTGGAGGACCACTTTGTTAAGCACTCCTGCTCCATCTGCCAGAAGCAGAATTTCCCAGTGGCTATCCATTTTAATTCCTGTCGGTCCATGGCCTCCTCTTTTGCTACGATGTGGCCACACTCAGGGCGAAAGAGCAATACCTCATATTTTGTCTAGATAACCTCTAACCTGGTGGCATGAACATCATTCTTCTTGTTATTTATTTTCCCTCCCCCTTCCCTTTTCTTCTGTTGCCCATCCTCCTTCTCTTTCTCCTATGGTCCACTCTCCTCTCCTAATAGATTCCATCTTCTCCAGTCCTTTCCGTTTCCCACCCACCTGGCTTCATTTATCACCTAGCTTGTCCTCCTTCCCTTCCCCCCCAACTTTTTTATTCCGGTGAGCCACCCCTTCCTTTTCATGATGAAGGGTCTTGGCCTGAAATGTTGACTGTTTATTCATTTCTATAGATTCTACCTGACCTGCTGAGTTCCTCCAATATTTTTTTATGTGTTATCCTTGCATACTGATGAGGATCTGCTGAGTTTTCTGCCATCTGCCTTTCTGAGGACATTGCAGAAGCCAGTATCCAATGTTCAAAAGTTAGTGAAGGAACATTTAAAATAGTGATGCTGTTGAGAGTCTGTGTTACGGTGTTTCTAATGTGCATGTCCCAGAAGACTGAAGAGAATTTTGACACTTTTTACAGGAAACTTTTATGTTCCTAGCTTTCTTGTTACATTCCTCTGCTGAATATTCTTAGGAAAAATGTGTTTATAATATTATTTTGCTAGGTTTTTATGCATTCATTTAGGGTAAATGTTTTATAGTCACTTTAATTGGTAAACTCTGGTTGACATAAATTTCTATAATTTAAAACAGAAATCGTTCCATCAGAATGAGTGCCATACTACAGCTCCTTGATATTAGCCCTGAAGCAGACTTTGAAACAATGATTACATCAATAGATCATGACACTAAGGTTTTAGAACCACCAAAACATCCTCCCCATTGGTAAGCGCTCCTTTCATGATAATTAATTGCAACTTAATATGCTTAATAATTTCTCTATAAAAAGTCTAGAAAGTTAAAAGAATTTTTAATAACTATGGATGTGCTTTTAAAAATATTTTACTTCAGGAAAACACATTGACAGTTTTTGGTTAGCTTTCGTGTTGTTTGGAGTTGAAATGGGACACAATTCTCTCAAATCAAGTACGAAAAATGAACAAGACAATGATCCATGTGATGGTGATCCTCCTATGAGGAGGAGGCAAAGAGGCATCAAAATTTTTCCAGTTTCTAATTATTGAACTTATCAGCACTACAAATCAATGTCATTGCAAAATGACAGTTCATAGCCTATATGAACGCCCCAAAGACAAATATAAAGATCACAATTAAGTTTATTTTACGTCATTAATTGGTTCAATGCCACTCCATGTTGAGCATTTATATATAGTTTACAGCAAATGTTACGTAATGAAACTGTAGGTTTCACTTTGGATCTATCACTGTTTCTGTACTTTGAAGAGGAAATAAATCAAGCAATAAGGTAAAATGATAGAAGCCAAATGAATATTGCTCACACTATATTGGGAATCCATTGAATTGAATTGAATTGAATTTCAGTTTATTGTCATTTAGAAACCACAAATGCAATGCAGATAAAAAATGAGACAACATTCCTCCAGAATGATATCACAAAAGCACACAACGAAACAGACTACACCAGAAAATCCACATAACGTTTGGCAATCCCCAAATCCAGAGTCCGAAGAGGCTGCTGCGTATTAATATCGCGCGTTCCCTGGAAAGGAGCTCCAAACCCACCAGACAAAACAAGACTACCCAGACACACCAAGTCAGGAGACCAACTCTACCACCCAACAAACCAGAAACTAAAGCTACAAGACCTACACAAAACCACATAGTTATATATAGTTATAGTTAACATATAGTTACAACAGTGCAGACCATACCATAATTGATAAAAAACAGACCATGGGCACAGTAAAAAATAGTCCAAAGATGTTAAAAGACTATAAGTTCAAAAGAAACCACCACACAGTTTCCACAAGTCCTCAGGGTCCTGATAGACTCGTCATCCCACGCAGGAGGCAGAAGGGAATACCCCCGCTATGGACTTCCAAGGCGCCGCCGGACTCAGCCTCGCAGATGCAGCACACAATGAAAACTCTGTCGGACCCAGCCTTGCAGACGCAGCACACAGTGAAAGCGCCCTGACCGCAGTGGACTCCAAGTCCGTTGAACCTCCGAGCCTCTGACCCTCCCCTCCGGCACAGCCTCTCCGAGCACCATCCTCTGCCGAGCACATTAAGACGTCCCCGCCACTGGCCACGTGACCCCAAGGACTGGGGGCCTGTTCTTCTCAGCAGAGACCCGTACCTCACAACAGAAGCAGCAACAAAGAAGGCCTTCCTGGAGATTTCCAGATCTTCCTCCATGCTCCCATGTCCGTTTTTCATCAGATTAGGATTCTGCACGGCACCCCGCTTAACAAATAACAGATATCAACTCCGGAGAGGCTGCTGCAAGCTGCGTCGCGCTACCATCTTGGATCTGTTGGACTAACTGATGCTCAGCTGGTTTCCTTTCAGGAAGCATTTCTAACACCACCCCTTCAAACTTCTCCGTAGATACATAGTGCTCAGCTATTCTCCTCTGAATCTCTGCCTTTCTCATAGCCGGTTTTACCGTCACAAACATCAGCTTCTTAGCAATGGCCAACAAGTCGTTCTTCCTGGCATCCCCTAATGCCTCAGGGGTTGGCAATGCCAGAAATCCCTCAATATCCATTACTGCTGGTTTCCACACACAAGTCAATTAAAAAGGAAATAACCAATCAGGTCTATAATCAATCAATAAGCTCCAATTTTGTTCAAATCGCGGTTGAGCCCCAATTTATGTTACTAACCAGCAGCAATAGATCACCAATTGAGTTAGCTCGTAATGTTAAAACCACTATATTTATTAGTATCTACTCAAAATATAGAAAATTAAATGAAACAAGCAGAAGTTAACAGTGTTATGTGTGTGTGGCTCCCAAACTGTCAAGCTTAGGAATAGTTCTTAAAAGTCTTAAGACAGCAAATTAGAAAGTTCCAGTAATCCACAGAATAAATGAGGGGAGAGATTTGTAATTCCACATTAAAATGTAGCAAGGAGGCGAGTATGAAAAATTCCACAGGTTGCACGCTGGGAAATTGCAGTAACAGTCGCCGAAGATCCTATCCATCAAATTGTTTCGAAATCCACGTAGAAACATTCCAAAGGTGACAGTCACAGAATATCCCTTTGCACAAATGGTTACCACTTAACACACCCAAATCCAGGTAAGGGGTAACAACAGTGGTCACCACAGGATACTCCAACAAAATACACGTATGGATCATATGAAGTGACAGGCACACATCCAATGTGCACTGTGTGCCGTTGATCAATCCAATCCTTTGGGCATTGGAATGTATCAGACTTTACCCATTTTCTTACTGCAAACTACTACCAGCAGCTTGCGGTCTAATGCATTAATTCAATCATTCATTCTCCCTCTCCTTCTCCCCCTCCCCCTCCCCCCCTCTCCCCCCTTTTCTCTCTTTTCTCCCTTTTCTCCCTTCTCTCTCTCCTCCTCTCCTCTCTCTCTCTTCTCTAGTGTACTGAAAGTCCCAGCAGTCTGTCACAGCTTGTTATACTGATGTCATAGTCTTACCTCATCCAGACATTTTAAAGGTGACACCCACAGTAAACGGAACTGTGGTCATGTAACACCCTGGTCATGTTATGGCAAATTGTGTTCTCCGGAAGAAGAAGAAGAAGAAGAAGGAAAAGGAGGTAGTTCCAGATGCTTGTGTTCAACACTTTGAAACATCTATAAACCCCCAGGGTTCTGGACTTTCAGATGAAGCTCTGTCAAAGGCTGAGATGTCTGACCTGGTTAGGAAAGAATTCATTAATTTTGTGTCAGAGGGGTTTGTTTCAGTGAATGAAGTGTCATCCCTGGTACCAGTGAAAATTCTTTGAGATACTGGGGCTTCTCAGTCACTTTTGTTAGATAATGTTCTACAGTTTAGTGATGAGACTGCCACTCGTGAGGTAAATCTTATTCAAGGCATTGGGGACGACATTGTTTCCGTGCCTCTGCATAAGGTAATTTTAAAGTCAGAGTTAGTTTCAGGACCAGTTAAGATAGGACTATGACCCAGTGTATCAGTGCAGGGTGTTTCTTTGTTGTTAGGGAACGACCTAGCAGGTCCAAAGTTGTCCCTGCAGTGCAGCTGACGACTAAGCCAAACACTGATGACCCAAAGATGGATTCTGACATTTATCCTTCCTGCACAGTGTTATGTACCCCTAGGGTTCATATTTTCTGTGGACACTTTAAAATGTTGGGACAATGAGACTGGCTTTTGAACACTGTTTGAGCTGTTACAGAGAGAGAGAGGAGAAGGCATCCAGTGCAAAAGAGAGAGAGAGAGAGAGAGAGAGAAAGAAAAGATTTAATGTTATGGTCCCTCTGCAGATTGTTTACCTTTCTCCAAGGACACTTTGCCTGCTTGGCATTATTAAAAGAGCAGTGGATTAACAATGACCTGCATATTAATTTGTTGGACTATGTTTTAAAATTCAAGGACAGATTGAAAAGGGCTTGCAACTTAGCAAGGGAAAATTTAAAAACAGCCCAGGAAAGAATGAAAACTTAGTATGATAAGGAAACGAGAATGAGGTAATTCAAGCCAGGAGATGAAGTCCTTGTTTTGTTTCCCATGCAAACAAACCCTTTGCAAGCAAAATTTCATGGTCCTTATGAAATTGCGTCTAAAGTTAATGTGGATTATGTAGTCAAAGGGTGTGTTGGCGCGTGCCCTAGTGGGCAAGGCATCAAACTAGTAATCTGAAGATCACTGGTTCGAGCCTCAGCTGAGGCAGCGTATTTGTGTCCTTGAGCAAAGGCACTTAACAACGCATTGTTCTGCGACGTCACCGGTGCCAAGCTGCATGGGTCCTAGTGCCCTTCCCTTGGACAACATCGGTGGCGTGGAGAGGGGAAGGCCTGCAGCTTGGGCAACTGCTGATCTCCCATACAACCCTGCCCAGGCCTGCGCCCTGGAAACTCCAGGCACAGATCCATGGTCTCTCGAGACCGACGGATGCCACCACCAATGTAGTCAAAATCCCAGATAGACGAAAGCCAATGCAGCTTTGTCACATAAACATGCTTAAGCTGTATCGTGAGAAACAGACAGAGGCTGTGACCATTGTTGTCAATAACAATAAGTCTGACCTCTCTGAAAACTGACCAGCTGATCTGTCTGAGGCCTATTTTAAATCCAACATTATTTCAGCCAGATTGACAAATTCAACTATCTTGGAAAACCTTGATGAGAAATTGGCCCATTTACAGCCACAGCAGCGGCAACAGATGATGCAGTTGATCATGAAATTTAAGGATTTGTTCCCTGATGTCCTAAAAAGAACAACAGTAGCTTCACATGATATAGATGTCAGCAATGCCAAACCTATAAAACAACATCCGTAACGCATGAATATTGAAAAATGTAAACTTGCTGAACAAGAGATTGAGTATATGTTAGAAAATGGTATTATTAGGCATTCTACTTCAGATTGTAGCTCATCTTGTGTTATGGTACCTAAGCAGATGGTAGTATCAGGTTTTGTACTGATTACAGAAAGGTGAATGCAGTAACAAAAACAAATGCTTATCACATCCCTAGAGTGGATGATTGTGTAGACAAGGTTGGAACAGTTTCTTACAAAGATCGATCTGTTAAAAGGGTATTGGTGTGTTCCATCGACAATAGACAATAGGTGCAAGAGTAGGCCATTCGGCCCTTTGAGCCAGCATCGCCATTCAATGTGATCAAAGATTGACAGATAGGGGTAGAGAAATTACTGCATTTGTAATGCCTTCTAGGTTGTATGAATACAATATTCTGCCATTTGGGATGAAAAATGTTCCAGGAATATTCCAGAGAATGATTAATTCTGTAATGCAAGGGTTAGTACACACAGATGCCTATATTGATGATTTGGTCACAAGAAATGACACATGGAAAGCCCATATCTCTGCAGTGGAAAAGCTGTTTGATAGGCTCTCAAAGGCCAATCTTACAGTTAACTTAGCTAAGAGTGAATTTGGCCATGCCACTGTGACCTATCTTGGTCTTGTTGTAGGTCAAGGCAGGTTGGCTCTTGTTCAGGCAAAAGTGCAGGCAATTTCTGAGGTTCCCATTCGAACCGGTAAAAAAGCTCTTTGGAGATTCCTGGGAATGGTCGGATATTATCGGAAGTTCTGTAAGAACTTCGTTGATGTTGCCCTCCCATTGGCTAACCTCCTGAAGAATGATGAAAGGTTTGTTTGGACAGAGCCCTGTCAGGAGGCATTTGATAAATTGATGGCCATCTTATGTCACCAATCTGTGCTCAGGTCACCTGACTTTGCAAAGCCATTTTCCATAGGTGTGGATGTCAGTGATGAAGCTGCAGGAGCAGTGTTTCTACAAAGGGATGATTATGATGATGTTGATCATCCTGTGGCTTACTTTTCAAAATTATTCCACCATAGAGAAGAAATTATTATCACTTCTTATGGCTTTGTAGCATTTTGATGTTATTGTTTGCCCAGCTCAGAAACCAATTGTTGTGTATACAGATCATAATCCATTAGTGTTTTTGAGTAAGCTGAAAACCAAAAATAGAAGGTTGTTGAATTGGAACTTGATTTTGCAGGAGTATGATCACATAATAACTTATATTAAAGGCAAGGATTATATAATTACTGATTGTCTTTCTAGATGTTCAGTTTGCAATGTACTTTTAATAGTGGAGTGGAATTTATTATTTGTATACGCTTCTGCAATATGGTAACCCTAAGTGTATTGTTTCACATATTGTAATTTGCAGTTAAACGTTTGCTCTTACAGATGAAAATTTTCTCCTTTTTCGGGGAGGTGTTATGTGACCATGGTTCCATTTACTGTGGGTGTCACTTTAAAATGCCTGAATGAGGTGGGACTATGACATCAGTATAACAAGCTGTGACAGACTGCTGGGTCTTTTAGTACAGTAGAGAAGAAAGAGAGAGAGTGGAAACTTTGGACTGCAAACTACTGATAGTTTGAACCCAAATGAACCCATTTGCTGTAAGAAAATGGGTAAAGTCTGATACTTACCCATGCCCAAAGGATTGGATTGATCAACGGCACCCAGTGCACTTGGATGTGTGAATATCACTTCGTATGATCAATATGTGGATTTTGTTGGAGTATCCTGTGGCGACCACTGTTGTTACCCCTTACCTGGATTTGGGTGTGTTAGGTGGTAACCATTTGTGTAAAGGGATATTCTGTGACTGTCACCTTTGGGATGTTTCTACGTGGATTTCGGAACGACTCGATGGATAGGATCTTCGGCGACTGTTTCTTCGATTTCCCAGTGTGGAACCTGTGGAATTTTTCGTAATAGCCTCCTTGCTACATTTTAATGTGGACTTACAAATCTTTCCCCTCATTTATTCCATGGATTACCAGACCTTTCTAGTTTGCCATCTTAAGACTTTTAAGAACTATTCCTAAGCTTGACAGTTTGGGAGCCACACATACATAACACTGTTAACTTCTGTTTATTTCATTTAAATTTCTATATTTTGAGTAGATACTAATAAATATAGTGGTTTTAACATTAAAACCTGACTCAATTGGTGATCTATTGCTGCTGGTATGTAACAAAGGGTATTACAGAACAATTTTGCATGATCACAGAGATTCATATTGATGATTCTAGTGGACAATACTTGAAAGAAATCTTGGTATCTTCAGTTATTGGAACTGACTCTATCATCATGACATTGTCTTGTCTGTATCTGTGAAATATCCGAAGAATGCTTTCAGGTATCTAGATGACATTAGTTAAATATCTGTTGTATATATATATCAGTATCCAGTCATTTCACTTCAATGAAATTGGATGAGTTCAAAAAAGAGAGAAGAATAAAGAAATTCTTATAAATCCATACTACTCCTTTTGTTACAAAGGTTTTCTGAAGCAGCTGACAAATTCACGAACAAAGAATTTAAATAGATTTCATGGAATTACAGGGGAGTTACTAGCATGGGTGGAGCATTCGCTGATCGGCAGAAAACAGAGAGTGGGAATAAAGGGATCCTATTCTGGCTAGCTGCTAGTTCCACAGGGGTTGGTGTTGGAACCGCTGCTTTTTACGATGTACATCAATGATTTGGGCTATGGGATTAATGGATTTGTGGCTAAGTTTGCCAACGATACAAAGATAGGTGGAGGAGCGGATAGTGTTGAGAAAACAGAGAGCCTGCAGAGAGACTTAGATAGTTTAGGGGAATGGGCAAAGAAGTGGCAAATGAAATACAATGTTGGAAAGTGTATGGTCATGCATTTTGGTGGAAGAAATAAATGGGTAGACTATTACTTAGATAGGGAGAGAAGTCAAAATGCAAAGATGCAAAGGGACTTGGGAGTCCTTGTGCACGATACCCTAAAGATTAATCTCCAGGTTGAGTCGGTGGTGAAGGCAGCAAATGCAATGTTGCCATGCATTTCTAGAGGTATAGAATATAAGAGCAGGGATTTTATGTTGAGGCTCTATAAGGCATTTGTGAGACCACTCTTGGAGTATTTTGTGTGCAGATTTGGGCTCCTTGTTATAGAAAGGATATACTGACATTGGAGGGGGTTCAGAGAAGATTCATGAGAATGATTTCAGGAATGAAAAGGTTACCATAAGGAATGTCTGGCAGCTCTTGGGCTGTATTCCCTGGAGTTCAGGAGAATGAGGAGGGATCTCATCGAAACATTTCAAATGTTAAAAGGCCTGAACAGATTAGATATGACAAAGTATTTTTCCATGGTAAGGGAGTCCAGGACAAGAGGACACAACTTCAGGATTGAAGGACATCCATTTAGAACAGGGATGCAGAGAAATTACTTTAGTCAGAGAGTGGTAAATCTGTGGAATTTGTTGCCACGAGTGGCTGTGGAAGCCAAGTCATTGGGTGCATTTAAGCAGAAATGGATAGGTTCTTGATTAGCCAGGGCATCAAAGGGTGTGGGGAGAAGGCATGGGAGTGGGGATGACTGGAAGAATTGGACCAGTCCATGATTGAATGGTGGAGCAGACTCGATGGGCCAAATGACCTACTTCTGCTCCTATGTCTTATAGTCTTAAATATTTAATTAAATGTATGTTCCAAATAGTGAGGGATGACAACCACTTTGTTTTCATGCAAGAGCACACGACCCAAGGTTGCAACCTGCTTCACTTCTGATTTAGTGCAATGAGACAGAATGGTTGAAAAGAGTAACATTATACTGGAGGAACTCAGCAGGTCAGAATCAGAATCAGACTTTAATCGCCAAGTACCTATGCACATACAAGGAATTTACTTCCGGCAGTTGTTGTCTCTCTGCTCATAACAATAATAATGATAAATATAAATGAAAATATAGATTATACATACAGGTAGTGCAATCCAAGTAATAGTTAGCCGACAGTTAACCGGCAGTTAACTGTTCAGCAAAGTGACCGCAGTAGGGATGAAAAGTCTTGGTTTGAGAGGTCAGTTGTTTATTTCTTTCTATAGAAGCTGCCTGTCCTGCTGAGTTCCTCCAACATTTTGATTGTGTTGCTCTGGATTTCCAGCAGCTACTAATCTCTTGTATTTATGGCTGTTAAGGCACTGCAGGATCAATTTCATCTTACCTGATGACTTTTTCTTTAGAACAGAGACAATAAAAAAAATTAAGTTTAATGAAGCTTTGGAAATTGCCAGACTTTCAGCATTCTCAGATTATACTTCTATAATCTGAAGAAGTATATAAATCATGAGGATTTCCTGATAATCCAATAACTGTTTCAACTGGACTGCTATATTGCATATACTCACCAGTTTCAAAATTATTAGACTTGCAGTTACTAAAGGTAATTGCAAAATAGATGGTGGAGATGAAAAATTCAGGAGAGAGGAAATGTATACAAATATCTTGTAACAGATGAGACCAGCAGGACACTGCCAACTTTTTCCAATATGGAAGCTGCCTTCATCAGCAAGACTCTTTATCAATTACCGTAAATCTTTTCATCTTTTTATTGTATTTACAATAATACAATAAATTGGTTATATTTTCAACATTCTCATGAAAGTATTTACAAACCTTGCCAAAATAAGACAGAATTGACAAAAATGTGTATAATTAAACCCAGTTTTAAAATTTTACAGCTGAATTAAATCATATGGTTGCATTTTTTTACTTGAATCTCATATTCACACTGGTAGTGCACCTATTGGCCCATAAAATCTTAGTAAAGTACAGAAATATATTTATTAATTTATTGCCCCACCAGACCTGGTTTCACCTATCATCTGCCAGCCCCTGTCTCACTCCTCCCTCTACTTCTTTAGGTTAGCTATCTTCCCTCTCCTAGGCCTGATGCAGGATGTTGATCTGAAACATCAAAATCTCTTTGCTTCCACAAATGCGGTTTAACTGGTGAGTTGCTCTAGCATTTTGTTTCTTACTCCAGATTCCAGCATCTGTTAACCTGTTTCAAGGCTAACATTAGTTTCCCATTGGTAATTGCCCTTGAGAAGGTGGTGATGAAATTTTATTTTTAATCACTGTAGTCCTCTCAGTGAAGATACTCCACTGTGCAGATGAGTGGGGATCACCAGGATTTGTACACTGTTATGATGAAGTACTGTTCTTTTAGCTTGCATTGGGTCACCCGTTTTTCCAACTTCACACTTTTCAATATTACCGTAGATTTCGCACTACAGAGCGCACCTGATTAAAAGCCGCTGGCTCTAATTTTAGAAATAAAATCAATTTTGTACTTGTACAAGCCGCACCGGATTTTCGGCCGCAGGTGTCCCACGTTGTAATATGAGATATTTACACAGAAAGATATTACACGTGAGGATTTTTTAACTTTTAATTAAATCCATATGGTAACATAAACAAATACATATTGCAAATGCTTTTTTTTGAACCGTGCCTGTAACGCGGCTACTTTTAAATATACGTTGCGTATACTTTTTTACTGAACAACATTCCAATATCTCCTAACGACTGGTAAAAAATATATATACTGCAACCTACCAGGAAAAGTTATTGATCGCCTTTAACTTAAAAGCAGCGTCTTGGCTCCACTGCTCCGCCGCTCGCCCTCCGCCTTCCTGTTTATCGCAAACCGATATTTCCCACAAGACGCGGCGAAACCGGGTGTGACGTCATAGCATCCCGGGATGTAGTACAGAAAACAAATATAGTTAAAACACTTCTAACTTTAACTAACAAATGAATTACTAAGCGAAAATATTATAAACTAAATAACTGCCATAAAGGCAGCACAATGCTTTTCTTCGAGTGTTTTCCATGTTGATGAGGGTGAGTACAAATGACTGATTTACAATAATTTAATTGTGAAAGTGCGCTTGATTTATCGTACAATTTCATTGGACCTCTGTGAACTACTCATCAATTTTATTGGTCTACTGTTACGAGGCAAAATGTTTTTGGCGGCATGAAAAAAAATCATGCATTAGCCGCACCGTAGTAAAGGCCACAATGTTCAAAGCTGTTCAAAATGTGGGAAAAAAGTAGCGGCTTATAATCCGACATCTACGGTAATTCTTTTTCATCCCCCTTAGTTGAGGATGATTGCTCAGAACAATTTTTTTTTGTGTGCTAGTTAAAGTTGAATTATGGAAACCTTTTGGGATTTGCAGACTCTGGAAAAACTTGGACATATATTTTCAAGTCGGCTCAATGAGCCTGCCTGGATTGCTCATTGATATATGCTATTTTCACATTCAGACGTGTCTGTCTTTTTTTGCCATTTATGACTTCAAAGTGTCAATCCTTGGAAAAGACTTTCAGTCTGTCTTCAGGTGTCCTGTGTAATAATTCCTCTGGAGTTGATTTCTAAGTTTGTACTTCTTCAAGTTAGACCTGAGGATGTGTGTAAAACACTTCCTTTTCCCTTTATTTGAGGGCATTCCCTGACTAATATAGGAGAAAAGGAACTTGATCTAAGTATGACATGGCTGCTGAACAAAGAATGCTTTGTTGATGATTTCATTTCAGAAAAGATGCTGGTAGGACTTGTCTTTTTATTGATCAGTGAATGATTACATTGATCCTGATAGGTTCTCACTGATGAGAGAAACAGTAAGTTTAATTTCCACTCCTTAAGTCCCACTCACTTCACTAGTGGACTGATTAAATGGATCAAGTAACATCAAATTTTATTAAATAAAAATGAAGGTCTTCTAGACTGATTGTTAAATGTTATTGAAAACTTTGGCATCCATGAGGAAAGCAAAGAAATTTAACATATTATTTTATGAGCGTATCGAAAGATGCGATTGAATGATAGCAAGAGGTCTTTCTAGCTGTTAGGATAGCAGCAAACAAATAAAGCTCACAATTCTCTGTGCTCCATTCCAGAATCAAAATGAAACTAGACAGCATCCTTTAATTTTTTTCTGTTTTCAACAACCTCTATGGGAAGACCTTCCAGAAGTTCCAGAAACTCCTGCTTAGTACTGAAAGGTGTAAAGCAGGCAATTTATCTGACTGTAACAATCTTTAGCCTCTATTTTGACAGGATACAGTAGATGCTGTGAGAATTATACCCCCGGTGGGATCAACAAACAAAATCAGAGTCATAGTCTCAGAACAAAGAATCACCGCTTAATGTCACATTTGTGAAGAGGAATTTCTTTTTGTGGAGCATCATGAATATTTGGAATGCTCTTCCCAGTGGGCTGTAGATACTGAATCTTTAAGCAAATTCAAATTGAGATTATATGGACCATAGGGAAATCAAGAATTCTGAGATTAGGCAGGAATGTGGAACATGATGAATGGTAGAATAAGGGACAGTGCATTGATTTCTTATGTACTTGTATTCTTGTGAAAAATTGTTAAGGATTAGCACTAATGTGACCTTCACCTCTTGCAGGTAATATTTCAGGTAATGTGATATGAGATGGTAGGGCAATAAAGGACAAAATAGGGTTTACCCATGTGACAGACGAGGAGTTTTCTACACATATTTGTTTTATACTGTTGTAGTCCTGTATATTGTAGATCTGTTATATTTTCAGCATCTATGTTTGTACATTGACTCATCACATTTCATTTTTCTTGCCTAGCATGGTGAGCTTTTGAAAATATTTTTGGAAATTAGATTGTACATAGGATCATGAAGGTGACATGGATCATTATGATCACTTCCCTCCCAAATGGGAGCATTTCTTTATCAGGTAGTTGGAAACTATGGAAACATTCCCATTGTGCTTCTTGCAACACTGTATTTCCATTGCATCTCTGAGAATCAATATAATGCATTGATCCTGCACAATTTGAGATCATAGTGTTCCTTCTGTCATTACCTTTTTGTATTCAAGTACAGTTTCTGCTTTTCTTCTCTTCATTACTTTATCTTCATTCTAATCTTCCCTTTGATCTCCTAACTGAAATTTCAGCATCATTTCAACTATCAGTGGAAACGTGCGGGAGTGGCTTTTTCTTGGAAGCCCTGTACCTTGAATATTAAATGAGAATATTGCCCCATTAGTAAAATGTTGAATTGGTGCACCAATTTAAGATGAGGTATATTCAAGCCTCATGGAGAGGATTCCCCAAGTGGGCAATCTTGTTAGAACACAGCATTTAAGATAGTGTCTCACACTTCAGCATTGCTTATTTTGTAGCAGTAAATGAACCCAAGACCTATGAATACCTCATATTGTGTTTTTAAAAGGCAATTTAGCTTTATAGTTAGTGACATTTTCTTGTAGAGTTAAAATCTTGAGGGAGATTACAAGAATATCATTCATAACTATTCAGGTTCACTTTGCTGAAGAATGAATGTTTGGAAATTGGTCCACAAGAAGAAATAAATCGCCTGCTACAGAAACTTGCAGTATTTCACCATTTTACAGCAAGTTCTACACCTTCTGCTGAAGTAAGTACTGAACCACAAGCCTTGAAGTAAGGCATGTAGTTTCTTTATCAAAACTGTGTGGTGTATTGCACCTATATTATGCTGCATGATACATTTATTTTTAGTTTTAACTGATGTAAATTTGGACATTAAATAAATCCAGAACAATTGCATTTGAACCTTAAATTAAGTTTTGGATTTCATTATAATGTTGATATTCTGCATCACCTGTGGCTCATTCAGTAGCACTCTTTCCTGCAAAATCAGGTGGCAAGACATGCTCCAGAGGCAAAGCATAGAGGTCTATGATGTTATTCTAGTGTGCATTGACTTGTACAATTGCATATTGTGTAATTGCAGTTATTATTTTTCTAATTATTTTAAACTCTAGAATCTGCCCACCATCTCAAATGAATGACATAGATCATGTTACACTATTTTGAAAGGCAGAACATATTCTAGTGAGTAGTTAATATTTATCAATTAACGTTAATCAAGCACGATGGTTGGATCTGTTGAGCCACCGACTTCCATGCAGCAGCAGCAGCAGGGCTTTAGGCTGATCGAAATTCCATGTATAAGACTACAGTACAGCTGTATTATGTTTGACTATTCAAAGATGCTATCTGGTAGTCTAAGTTACATTACAAGTATTTCATTGCATGTACTTCAGTGGTTGGTTTATCCTCACATTGGAGCTCTGGAGCAGAGGCTATGTACAATTCTGCCACCCTGGGAGTTGACGCCTAAATTATCCATTGCGGATGCTTGAGAGGCTTTTAAATCAACAGAACTGAAATATTAATATCTGAGCTCAAATATGGTGACAGATTGTGACAAGTATTGTATGTTGCAAATGATTAACAGGGTGAAAGACACAAAAGTGTTACATTGAAAGGAATGAGGGAAAGTGAGAGCTGTTGTTGTCTGGCATACTGACCTCTACCTGGCCGAGGCACAGCGACAACTCTCTGATACCTCCTCTTATTTACCCCTTGATCATTACCCCACTAAGGAGCACCAGGCCATTGTCTCCTATACCATCACCAACCTTATCAGCTCTGGGGATCTCCCATCCACTGTCACCAACCTCATGGTTCCTACACCCCACACTTCCCGTTTCTACCTCCTACCCAAGATCCACAAACCTGCCTGTCCAGGTAGACCTATTGTCTCAGCTTGCTCCTGCCCCACTGAACTCATTTCTGCATACCTTGACACCATCTTATCCCCCCTTGTTCAATCTCTTCCCACCTATGTTCGTGACACTTCTGATGCTTTGAATTTTTTCAATGATTTTAAGTTCCCTGGCCCCCACCACCTTATTTTCACCATGGACGTCCAGTCCCTATATACCTCTATCCTCCACCCGGACGGTCTCAAAGCTCTTCGCTTCTTTTTGGATTCCAGACCTAACCAATTCCCCTCTACCACCACTCTCCTCCGTCTAGCGGAATTAGTTCTTACTCTCAATAATAGTTCTCCTTTGGCTCCTCCCACTTCCTCCAAACCAAGGGTGTAGCCATGGGCACCTGTATGGGTCCCAGTTATGCCTGCCTTTTTGTTGACTTAGTGGAACAGTCCATGTTCCAAGTCTATACGGGTATCCATCCCCCTCTTTTCCTTTGCTACATGGACGACTGCATTGGCGCTGCCTCCTGCATGCATGCTGAGCTGGTTGACTTCATTAACTTTGCCTCCAACTTTCACCCTGCCCTCAAATTTACCTGGTCCATTTCCGACACCTCCCTCCCCTTTCTTGATCTTTCTGTCTCCATCTCTGGAGACGGCTTATCTACTGATATCTACTATAAGCCTAGACTCTCACAGCTACCTGGACTACTCCTCTTCCCACCCTGTCTCTTGCAAAAATGCTATCCCCTTCTCACAATTCCTCTGTCTCCGCCGCATCTGCTCTCAGGATGAGGCTTTTCATTCCAGGACGAAGGAGATGTCTTCCTTTTTTAAACAAAGGGGCTTCCCTTCTTCCACCATCAACTCTGCTCTCAAACGCATCTCCCATTTCCCGCAAATCTGCCCTCACCCCATCCGCCCGCCACCCCACTCGGGATAGGGTTCCCCTTGTCCTCACCTACCACCCCACCAGCCTCTAGGTCCAACGTATAATTCTCCGAAACTTCCGCCACCTCCAACGGGATCCCACTACCAAGCACATCTTTCCCTCCCCCCTCTTTCTGCTTTCCGCAGGGATCGCTCCCTACGTGACTCCCTTGTCCACTCGTCCCCTCCATCCCTTCCCACCGATCTCCCTCCTGGCACTTATCCTTGTAAGCGGAACAAGTGCAACACCTGCCCTTACACTTCCTCCCTCACTACCATTCAGGGCCCCAGACAGTCCTTCCAGGTGAGGCAACACTTCACCTGTGAGTCGGCTGGTGTGGAATACTGCGTCCGGTGCTCCCGGTGTGGCCTTTTATATATTGGTGAGACCCGACGCAGACTGGGAGACTGTTTCGCTGAACACCTACGCTCCGTCTGCCAGAGAAAGCAGGATCTCCCAATGGCCACACATTTTAATTCCACGTCCCATTCCCATTCTGATATGTCTATCCATGGCCTCCTCTACTGTCAAAATGAATCCAAACTCAGGTTGGAGGAACAACACCTTATATACCGTCTGGGTAGCCTCCAACCTGATGGCATGAACATTGACTTCTCTAACTTCCATTAATGCCCCTCCTCCCCTTCTTACCCCATCCCTGACATATTTAGTTGTTTGCCTGTTATCCATCTCCCTCCGGTGCTTCCCCTCCCCCCCCCCTTCTCCCGAGGCCTCCCGTCCAATGACCCTTTCCCTTTTCCAGCTCGGTATCATTTTCGCCAATCACCTTTCCAGCTCTTAGCTTCATCCCACCCCCTCCAGTCTTCTCCTATCATTTCGCATTTCCCCCTACCCCCACTACTTTCAAATCTCTTACTATCTTTCCTTTCAGTTCTGACGAAGGGTCTCGGCCCGAAACGTCGACAGCGCTTCTCCTTATAGATGCTGCCTAGCCTGCTGTGTTCCACCAGCATTTTGTGTGTGTTGGTTGCATTTTATATCATCTGCAGTTTGTATTCAAGAGATTAAAATAAAAATAATGGAATGGGAAAGGAAAGATTCAGTTGAGTATAACACATTACATTTCAAGAGTATAATGCCATTATCAACTCTGGAAGGTTAATAGAATTAAAGTCAACATTATTTCCGCTTGTGTTTGAGATGTTGCAATTATGTATGCTGTCAGTTTGTTGTTGCTGGTGGCAAGGATATACCTTGCCTGTAAGAAAGGAATAAGTTTACAAGTCTTTTTGTTGTGCTTGGATGATGTGCCTATATTCTTAAATTGATGGAAACATTTAAGTTAATTTGGGTATAAGGCTTAAAGGAATATATTGAGCCATGTCATAGAGGATATAAATGAATATTGGTTTGAACTCTGATTTGACAGATTATTGGTAGGTGGTAGTGTGGTTTGGGGACAGAATGCAATGTACTGAACAGTTTATGAGGCTAGTGTTACAGCTGTTAGTAAGGGACTATGAAAATAATGTATTAATTGATCTTCACCTTTGCAATTAGAGAATTTCTTTTGGCATTGAATTTATGGTATTGCATTCCCATCACTTATCTCAATCCGCTATGCTTTGTTGTGGGCTTAAAGGGCTTCATAGCCTCTTGAAGGTGTAGAGCTCCATCCTTTCTTCTTCCCCCACCCCATCTTCCAAGCCTCTAGTATTGCATCAGATACTTTAACCAAAATTTCTAGGAAGATTTTCAATGAGTGGTTCTAGTCACAAAATCACTCTTTTATAGGTGCCAGTAGTTATCTTGAATTGCTTCTAGCTATTCATGAAATACAATACTATAGCAGTATGCTGCAACAATACACACTGGCTATTGTTGACATTGTGAATGACCAGCATTCACTTTTATTATCTCCTAAATAATGTTAATTGGGTGCAGGGTAATCACACAATGATTCCAGTATCTTTTATTCCAATGCTATCCAGTTTAGACCTCTCATCATTTTTGAGATTTCTTTCATTTGCACATTATTTTTGTCAGCCTGTTTATAGATTACTGATCTAGTTCTGAATGGAAATTACTTAAGTATTATAAGTTTTATCACATGATATAATGTTTTTGGTACTTAAAGTTTATCAGAACATTGATTGTATTTAACTAGTGCAACTTTAGAAATGTATTATATGTATACACTCATTGACGTTAGATAGATACAACGCAATGTGAATGGCACAGGCCTCAACATTGGAGCAAGCCTTAAATGGAAGCTTGAAGCCTGCTTTTACTGGTTCAATATCACAGACCTCAAACTGATGTTTATTTTCTGGATGGACTCACCCTGAATTGTTTTTTAAACGTTCTCTTTCATTCATCCCAGTTAATTATTTCTATCCCACTGCCTCCATCCTCAGTATCTCCAATCATGTCTCTGCTAGAACCCCAGTCACTTGGCCACCAGATACTCAATTGTTGATTGTCTAATTGATCCCAAATCTTGTTCAACAATTATTTAATCTCATTTGCTAATTTCTGATCAATTGGCCGGATAATTGCTCTTTAAAAATATCTAACTCTTACATCCAACCCAGGTCCAATGATTTCTGTGTGATTGCAGCATGTGTCACCGGTCAAACATGCTGTACCTCCTCTGATTCTTTCTGCCATATATTTATTGATTTCCTTTTATTTTAATAACATCCATTATAAATTTATATATAACAATATATTTGGTTAAAATAAAAACAGAATCCACAAATTTAAAGTGTCTGAATTGTAATTGTTTGAATATATTTTGTTTTAAATTTACTCCTGTATATTACATGAAAAACATTGCATTTTGCCTTTCAGGAAAAATTGTGTCTTTTGGCAGTTTCACTTCCAGCAGACCAGCTCCTTAGACTCCCTGTTCAGGATGCTCTGCTCTTCATTGTGGGAAGTATTTTCAAGTGCTCTTCAAAACATGTGAAGCAGTGGTTCCAATATAGGAAACTACACTTTTCACTTGTGTGCAAGAATCAGTAAAGAAAAAACTTTTGTTAGTTAAAGCAAAAGATGTTTTTTTTCTGGTAGAAACATGTCTGTTAAAGTACATTTCTCACATACAAGAGATTGCTGCCACACAGTCATTATCATTATCAAACTATTAACTCTTTACGTCCACACTGAAGACCAAGCAGTATTAGGAGCGCAAGTTGATGCTAAAGGATTAGAACAAAGTATGGAGTAGTTTATATATCACCCGCAAATACAAATAGTTCATAGCTGACCTATGTTGCTACTCAGGTATCAACAAGTCCATGTAACACATCATCACCCTCGTGTGGCAATGTCGGGAAGTTCAACTCTGCAAAAATTAACCTGCACAAGTATGTTTTTACAGGCTGGCTATAATTTATTTCTCATCCCAAAGTGCACCAAAAAGTAATTTATTGCCACTTAATGTAAGAACCACACACCTACAGCTTTATGCAATAAAGCAGAAAAATCAGGTGTATTAAAATAAACCATTTTCAATTTCTTTTGAAACCTTTTGTTTACTAATCTAATCAATTTGAAACTGAAGACCATTCAAGAGAAAATATTTTGCTTCATATCTGCCCTAAGTAGGCAATTCCTTATTTTTAATTATCTCTAGTTCTAGATTCTCCAGGAGGAAACATTCACATCCTCCCCTTCAAAGCAGCTCATGTTTTGCATCAGTCTCCTTTTGGTTTTCTAAACCCGTGTTTACAAGCCTAGCTTGTCTAAATGTTCTCCATAGGACAACACACCTATTCCAAGTATTAGTCTTGCAGACTCTGAATATGAAGATTAAAACTGTACAATGTACTCATATCTCACTTAGGTTCCATATAACTGAAGCAAGATACCCCATTTTTGTATTCAAGTCATGAGCAATAAGAAATAATGATCAGCTTTCACACTTGCATGTTGTACTTATATACTTGCCTTTCCTTCTTGGATATCCATAATCTTCTGCAAAATCTCACAAGTTACTTTATATTTTTCCAGCACATTTATTCCTATTCTCTGCTTTGATGTGCAAGTACCATAGGAAATTAATCCCACTGCTGTTTGTGATATACAGTGGCATGCAAAAGTTTGAGCACCCCTGGTCAAAATTTCTGTAACTCTGAATAGTTAAGTGAGTAGAAGATGAACTGATCTCCAAAAGTCATAAAGTTAAAGATGAAACATTCTTTTCAACATTTTAAGCAAGATTAGTGTTATTTTTGCTTGGTACAATTATAGAGTGAAAAAAAGTAAGGGAGCACCATGCAAAAGTTTGGGCACACCCAGAGATTTGAGCTCTCAGATAACTTTTACCAAGGTCTGAGACCTTAATTAGCTTGTTAGGGCTATGGCTTGTTCACAGTCATCGTTAGGAAAGGCCAGGTGATGCAAATTTCAAAGCTTTATAAATACCCTGACTCCTCAAACCTTGTCCCAACAATCAGCAGCCATGGGCTCCTCTAAGCAGCTGCCTAGCACCCTGAAAATTAAAATAACTAATGCCCACAAAGCAGGAGAAGGCTATAAGAAGATAGCAAAGCGTTTTCAGGTAGCCGTTTCCTCAGTTCGTAATGTAATTAAGAAATGGTAGTTAACAGGAATGGTGGAGGTCGAGGTCTGAAAGACCAAGAAAACTTTCCAACAGTACTGCTCGTAGGATTGCTAGAAAGGCAAATCAAAACCCCTGTTTGATGGCAAAGGACCTTCAGGAAGATTAAGCAGACTCTGGAGTGGTGGTGCACTGTTCTACTGTGCAGTGACACCTGCACAAATATGACCTTCATAGAAGAGTCATCAGAAGAAAACCTTTCCTAAGTCCTCACCAGAAAATTCAGCATCAGGAGTTTGCAAAGGAACATCTAAACAAGCCTGATGCATTTTGGAAACAAGTCCTGTGGACTGATGAAGTTAAAATAGAACTTTTTGGCTGCAGTGAGCAAAGGTATATTTAGAGAAAAAAAGGTGCGAATTTCATTAACAGAACACCTCTCCAACTGTTAAGCACAGGGGTGGATCGATCATGCTTGTGTTTCAGCCAGTGGCACGGGGAACATTTCACTGGTAGAGGGAAGAATGAATTCAATTAAATACCAGCAAATTCTGGAAGCAAACATAACACCATCTGTAAAAAAGCTGAAGTTGAGAAGAGGATGGTTTCTACAACAGGATAATGATCCCAAATATCTCAAAATCCACAATGGATTACCTCAAGAGGTGCAAGCTGAAGGTTTTGCCATGGCCCTCACAGTCCTCCGACTGGTCATCGAAAATCTGTGGATAGATCTCAAAAGAGCAGTGCATGCAAGACGGCCCAAGAATCTCACAGAACTGGAAGCCTTTTGCAAGGAAGAATGGGCCAAAAGAATGAAAGACTTAACTGGCTACAGAAAGTGTTTACAAGCTGTGATACTTGCCAAAGGGGGTGATACTAAGTACTGACCATGCAGGGTGCCCAAACATTTGCTTCGGGCCCTTTTCCTTTTTTTGTTATTTTGAAACTGTAAAATATGGAAATAAAAAAGTAATCTTGCTTAAAATATTAAAGAAATGTGTCATCTTTAACTTTATGCCTTTTGGAAATCAGGTCATCTTTCACTCGCTTAGCTATTCACAGTACCAGAAATTTTGACCAGGAGTGCCTAAACTTTTGCATGCCACTGTATGTCAACAACTTGGATGAAAATATAGGATGGATGAATTAGCAAGTTTGAGGGTGACACCAAGATTCATTGCAGCAGGATAATTACATCTAGTCCTGATGTAGGGTCTCTGCCTGTAACATTGACTGTTTACTCATTTCCATAGATGCTGCCTGGCCTGCTGAGTTCTTCCAGTATTTTATGTGTACAGCAGGATATACAGTAGATCAATTAAGAGATATGGGCAAAGAAATGACAAATGGGGTTTAATATGGTCAAGTGTGAGGTGTACTTTGGTAGGGCAAATGAAAGGAAAAAGTATAGAGTTAATGGTAGGCCCCTTAATAGCATTGAAGTACAGAGGGATCTTGGTGTCTAGCTCCACAATTCACTGAAAGTGGTTATGCAAATTGATAAGATGGTAAAGGCAGCTTATGGAATGCTTCCCTTTTGTAATGGTATTAAGGGAATAGTGCTGTAGCTATACAGGTCTCAAGTCTGATTGCATTTAAGGTATTGGATGCAGTTCTAGTTACCCCATTATAGAATAGATGCAGAGACGATGGGAAGAGTGCAAAAGTTCTCCCTAGAGTGTCAGAGGTTGTAGGGAGACCTGTTAAGAGATTTTTTTAAAATCAGAGGCATAAATAGGATAGACAGAATCTTTTCTCCCAGGGTGAAAATGTCAAACGCCAGAGAACATGCTTTAAGGTTAGAGGGGGATTTTAAAGGTGATGAGGTTTGTTTTTCAAAATACATTCAAAGTGGTAGGTGCCTGGAATACATTACAGGGATAATAGTGGCAGCAGGCAGTTTGACGAAGTGTAAGAGGCTTTTAAAAAGACACACAAATATGAAGGGAGTGGAGGAAAATGGATGATACACAGGAGGGCATTTAGTATTTATTGGCTTCAAGATGAACATAGTGGGCAGCCTGACTGGTCCAGTGCTGTACTGTTTTATAGATTCTTTCAATGGATAACTTGGTAAGATTTAGCATCCTGACAACAAAGTTTAGGATGACCTCAGGTTTATCTGATGTAGATTGAAGGAGGCCAGTCAAATGCAAATTGGAAATGTTCACGTATAGCAGAAGCTGGGGTGTGAATTTCAGTAAGAAGAAAAGCATAATGCAAGAGAGTCAGATGGTTTAGAAACTGGCAGCCACTATCCTCCAGGCCTCTTGATGATTAATTAATGAGTGACATCTGCAGCCTCAGACACAGTTAATTAATCCCCACAATCCCACATTATTTATCTCCATCTATTGCCCTCTTCTTATCAGATATAATTCAAATATTAACACTCCCATCTTAGGTAGACAATTGCAGATCTATGCCTCCATTTAGAGTGTCAACAGATTAGTACATTTTTCCAAGACTGGAAGTTCTATATGATTGAAACTGCAGTCTTTTGGATGAGACACTAAAACATGGCTCTTGTCTGCTTTCTCAAGTGGTCCCAGAAGATTCAAAGTAGTACAGAGGAGTTATTCATTGTCCCATGACAATAGTCATTTCTCAACCAATATAAGAAAAACATTTGGCCAACAACACAATGCTACTGTGAAGAAGTTTTACAAAATAAATGTGATATACTGTATTCATGATTATGTTCATTTAGTGCCTCTCCCCCACACACCTCTGTCTACCATAGTGCTTAGGTAAGATGCTTCCCAATGGTCACAACATAGCTGGAGAGATGTTAACTTTAAGCAAAAGAGCTCAGAGCCAAAAGCCTAGTTTCTTATCGTACTGGCAGTTACAACATGTCTATACTTTTAAGGACCAGGTACTGCTCGTGCTCTATGGGTTGTGGAAGTTGCAAGTATTCTGAAACTAATAGTGGATAAAATTAGGTAAAAATAAGTTGATTTTATTTTTCAAGTAATACCACCCCCACCCTTCCATGGTACATATTTCTTCTTGCAGCAAAAGTCCTGCTGCAACTATCCACTGTCTTGTAACCACAAGTCTACAGTAGGGTTGCTAACATATTCCAACAAACAAGCTTAAGGTAGGGAGTGGTTACTGGAAGAGAAATCAATGACGGCTGTCAGATTGGAGACTACCAAGACAAAATAGGATGTGTTGCTCCTCCAATCTGCACCTGACTTAAATATAGCAGTAGAGGAGACATGTCTATATGGGAAGTGTTATTAAAATAGCTGGCCACTGAGGCTCCTTCACCTTTTGCATTTTCCACCTACCATCCGCCAGCTCATGCTCAACCCTTGCCCTTTTATTTTGGCTTCTGCTCTTCCAGTCCTTATGAAGGCCCAAAATACTAACACTATATTTCCTTCCATAGATGATGCCTGACCTGCTGAATTCCTCTAGCAGTTTGTGTTGCTGTAGATTTCCAGCACCTGTAGAATCTTTTGTGTTCTACTTAACTCACTTGTCTCCTTTGAGCTTTCCCCTTGCCACCTTGAAGCTATGTTCCCTAGCATTTAAAATCTTAACTGGGGTAAAAAAGACCATCTACCCTATCTACGCCTTTCATAATTCTATCTGGTCTCCTGTCAGTCCCTCACACTCAAGGGAAAACAATAGATGGTCATCTAATTTCTTCTTATAAACCTGGCAACATCATAGGGGAACCTTTTCACACCCTCCTACCATGGTGACGAGATCTGCACATAATACTCCAAATCTGGCCTAAATAAAGCTTTATACAGCTGCAATATGACTTCCTGACTTTTATACTCATTGCTCCAGCTAATGAAGGCAAGTATGCCCTTCTACCACTTGTGTTATTACTTTCTTAAAGTTATGGACTTGAATCCCAAATAGAGTTGTACACGAATGTTCCTCCCATTTACTGTATATTTTCCTCTTGCATTTGATCTCCCATAATGCATCACCTCATTAAGAAAAGACTAAGCATCTAGATCTTGAAAAAGAAAATGCTACAACTAGTCTGTAAGTAATGTGGAAGCAGAAATATTTTTGAAAAAAAATGGGAGAAAGCAGAGACTTCAATATAAATCACCAAGGGAATTTACCAGAGAACATGTTCAATTTTGAAATCAATTATCAACAAAAAGCAACTGTAATACACAAACAAGTGGCTTTTGTTTTTGAACTACACTAGTGGCTACTTTATTAAGTAGTAAATATTAAGTATTTATTAAGTATTAATAAAGTGCCACTGAGTGTATGCTCAAAGTCTTCTGCTGATGTGGCCCATCCACTTCACTGTTCGATGTATTGTGTTTAAGAGAAGCTCTTCTGTATATCACTATTGCAACATATGGTTATTTGAGTTGCTTTCCTGTCACCTTGAACCACTCCTACCATTCTCCTCTGAATGCTCTCGTTAACAAGGTGTTTTCACCCACATAACTACCTCTGTTATTATGTTTGGTATGAACAACTGAACCCCTTTGACCATATTTGCATGTTTTTATGCAAAGAGTCGCTGCCACATGATTAGCCAATTAGTTATTTGCATTAATACATAGGTGTAACTAATAAAGTGGCTACTGAGTATTTTTAAAAAAAATCACATTTGGACAATCTGAACTAGATTTAAGAAAATCTTCTACTGCACATTTTTTGACAACCAGGTATGGTACGGGCCAGTTCCCAGACCTATTAGCAAATAGTCAACATCTTGGAAGCTCATTCAAGAATTCCTTCAGAACAAAAATCAAATATTTTTTTTAAGTGAAGGAAAATATTCAATTTCCATTGATTCTATTTGAAACAAACATACCTGTTTAAATTATTGCACAGCAGATTTGAAAATGTTTCCAACTTACTGACATTACCAGTTTTTAAGTATTTATGATGTAACCAATATATCATGAAAGCAAAACAGGACATACAGCATTTTAGCCAGAGACAGCAAACTGTATTTGTTGTTTAAAGAGCCATGTACACAATTCATTAAGTCCAGGATGCTGGACATTCACACAGATCTAAGATATTATTAAAATGGAATTTAACTTGAACCAACTGAAAAATACAAAAACTAATGAAAAGCACTGCCAAACAAATTATATAATTTATAAAAGTGATTGAGAAGTTGCATATCCACTTTGTTAAATGGCCTCCTTTAAAAATTGAAAGTACAGGGAGGAGGGGTGTGTGGGAAAGGCGATACAAACTGAAGGGGTCACAAAATAAACAGATCAAAAACCTAATCAAAACCTTTGGATATGTATCTTTGCTGAAACTGATGTATGCTACATGCATCTCATGAATTTGGATAGTATTTTAGAACAATATCAACATCAAGCCTCAAAATGTGGAAAATTTAAGTAATCAACAAAATCAGGCTTAGCAATAAATCCCGCTTTCATAATACACAAAGAACTAAGAAGGTCAGTCAATACTTTTTCAAAGTTTACTCAGAACATTAAACATTTTCTTGAATTTAAATGGTGGTGACACACAGCCAATTTCTTTCAACATAATCTTAGAATATATTCATGTTAATATATCAAATGCCATAATGAGAGGTAATGGGGGAAATTCTAAGAATTCAAATCAAAAATATTTAAAAGTTTCCCCTATTAAAAATACTTAACCTGTCCAGGAAATCAGCAAATTAATATTTGGAAAAAAAATCTTTAATATTTGTGCTTTTTGTGCACAAAATTAATATCTCTGATAAGATGAAAGCGATATATTTTTTCCTCTTTGGGGCAAATAATAGTCTTGGCAACAATTAGACAGTATCAAAGAATGACCTTGCTTGTACTCTGAAAACGTTTGAATGCATGACAGTCCTACTGCTCACCAGATAATTCCCGTTTATTTGCAACTCCAAACTCTCAAGACGTCAAACTGATTTCAGAATTTGCAGTCTGTCACAGTTCCCCTGGTTGCATTGCTAGGTCATTTATCCGAGTACTTCTCTTCCCCAACCTTCTAGCCCACCTAGCACAGGGGGTATGAACATTGCATTAACTGACAAGTTAAACTTCATTAAAGTTAATGAAATGTTTTGAAAGATTACAATATTTTAAAAAGTGGCATCATCCTTTACCATGGGTTCCTCCTTGGAAAGTGCAATAAATGCTTACAAAAAGAAAGTGCTGCTAGCAGCAATCGTTGTGTTCTGTGTAGTGCATCTCTGTAAACGTCTTTCAAACTGTACAGAAAAAAACCCTATAAAACAAAATTCAGGCGCTTTGGATTTCTTTCCCCATTCTGAAGAAAATAAAAGTAGCTTTCCTCTGAAGTCCCGGGATGTGCATTTACTTTCTTCAGACCTGACATGGTGAGCCTTCTGTAGAGGGACTGTCCAACTCCTGGGCACCTGATGGCATCACAGTGTGCTGCTGTGAAATTTCAACTGTTGGACTAGGAGTATATGGGGGAGGAGCATCACTCAAACTGCAAGCATCATACCCCTCTGGTATAGACAAAGCACGAGCCTCTTCAATACTGCTGGTAGCATGTTCTGTGTATGGCGGTGGTTTTAAGTCATCTGTAGGGGCAAATTTTACACAAAAATTATGTATTAAAAAGTCTCAGTATACAATATCACAGCATATTTGTAAAACATGGTGGTACAATCCCTTGGTCCCATCTACCTCCATCCTTCCCTTATCTGTTTACATGTATCACGTAATAAAGTCTGCCTCTACTGTTCCTACTTCAACCAGTTCCACCACTCCCCCAGTCCTTACATGTTGCCACCTATCAACAATCAAGCCTTCATCTCTATACTCCCCCAACTCCCCAGCTTCATTTACCTATTCTTCCCCAACTTACCTGGTTCTACCCTATTTTACTTCTAAACACCGGCCACCTCCCTTCCACATCCGTGGTGATACAGGGTTTCAGCCCAAAATGTCACCCAACCCTTTGTGTCTACAGATGCTGCTTCATCCAGAGTTCAAGTATTTTTTTTCCCAATTACAGTTGCTCCAGATTTCAACATCTGCAGGTCATCATGTACACACTGTTGTTGTAGGAACACAACATGCCATAAAATCTCCAAACCTTACAATAACTAACCCACATGTTGTTGATTACAAAAAGTATGATGCCTTCTGAACAAAATGTACTGTCCAAAGAACTAGGAATTCCTGAATTAAAAATTAACATGTACCTGTCTGACCTCTTGGCACTGCTTCATATGGAGGTGGCACTTCTAATTGGCTGTAAGAAGGAGCATGTGGCAGGGATCCAGAAGGTTCTCCAACTGAACCATCATCCTGCCCACCATACCAACTATACCACATGGGACTCTGTAACAAAATTAAGAAGGATGACTTTAGATTAATCTTATGGGGAAGAAATGTATATTCATGTATATTCAATGTTTTTTTAAATGCTGAAGTAGTACAAAACTCACATTTTTATACAATAAAAGTTCCAATAACCTATTATTCCCATCTGTAAAAACTGGGACTATATAACTTCAAAAACATTTACAACCTTTCAACTGTAAGAGCAAAATTTCAAAGCATGTTGCATTGTATTCAGATCAAATCTTGTGATGCTATTAAATCAGAATAATCCATCTCCAGGTTTATGTTGTTCCCACTTTCAATGTTTACCTGTACATGCATATCAAAGAATAATGACACAATTAAGTATCTTTAGTGGCACAATCAAGATACAATATGCCAAAGCCTACATCATAGCATGGTTTAGCTAATCAGAAATAACGTTTGCCTCAAATGGCCAGCCAATTTTAGTTTGCATACTGAAAAACGACACCTTGAGAAAATATGCTATTTTAGATCT
Source organism: Hemitrygon akajei (assembly GCF_048418815.1). Taxonomy (NCBI): domain Eukaryota; kingdom Metazoa; phylum Chordata; class Chondrichthyes; order Myliobatiformes; family Dasyatidae; genus Hemitrygon; species Hemitrygon akajei. The sequence continues at coordinate 31,755,895 of NC_133143.1, forward strand.
AGCAATAAACAATGAGAAAGATTAACTAATTCCCTTGTAGAGAAGGAGTCCATGTGAAACTGGAGCAATTGTAATCTTAAATAGAAGCAAGAGGCGGAGAGGGAAGAGGTAAAAGAAGCTCAGAGAGAAGCTGTTTTTTTTAAACTGATCGGGGCAAAGAGGCTAGACTGCGCAGGTGTGTGACGTAGCGCGCCACAGGTTTAAAAGAAAGACCGCCGTATACATGGGCCATCGGCGTCGCGGCCATCGTTGGAGTGGACTGAGGCAGAGTGGGACGGCTTTGGCTCAATCAGGCTTCGGCGAGAACAGGCAGAGGCGAGGTTTGAACGGGGCACGGCTGTACAAGTGCATGAAAGTCGGCCTCTGAGATCAGCGGGGGAATTTAAAAAGCAAGCAGAGGCTGAGTATGAGCTTCACTCCAGGTGAGGTAAGCCGGGTAAGCTCCTTTAATTAATCTAATTAGCTTAGGAGTAGGTAATGGAGGCAGCAGTTAGGGCAGTTGAGTGCTCCGTTTGCAGTATGTGGGAAGTCAGGGCGAGCACTGTTGTCCCTGATGACTACACCTGCAAAAGGTGCATCCAGCTGCAGCTCCTGATAAACCGTGTTAGGGAACTGGAGCTGGATGAAGTTCGGATCATTGGGCAGGCAGAGGCAGAAATAGACAGGAGTTTCAGGGAGATAGTCACCCCTAGGAGTCAGGAGACAAGTAGTTGGGTGCCTGTCAGGAGAGGGAAGGGGAATAGACAGGAAGAGCAGAGCACCCCTGTGGCCATTCCCATCAACAATAAGTATACCGTTTTGGATACTGTTGGTGGGTATGACCTACCAGGGACAAGTTGCAGTGGTTGCATCTCTGGCACCGAGACTGGACCCTCAGCTCAGAAGGGAAGAGGAGAGCAGTAGTGATAGGGGATTCGATAGGGGGACAGAGAGGAGGTTCTGTGGAAGAGATCGAGAATTCCGGATGGTCTGTTGCCTCCCCGGTGCCAGGGTCCGAGATATCGCAGATCGAGTTCTCAGTATTCTCAAGAGGGAGGGTGAGCAGCCGGATGTCGTGGTCCATGTAGGGACCAATGATGTGGGTAGGAAGAATGAGGAGGTCCTGAAAGGTGAGTTTAGTGAGCTAGGTACCAAGTTAAAGGACAACACCTCCAGGATAGCAATCTCAGGATTGCTACCAGTGCCACGTGCAGGTGGATTTAGAAATAGTAAGATAGTGCTGATCAACACGTGGCTGAAGACATGGTGCAGGAGGGAGGGCTTCAGATTTATAGATAATTGGGCAGTTTTCCAGGGAAGGTGGGACCTGCTCCGGCGGGACAGTTTACATCTGAACTGGAGGGGGACAAGTATTCCTGCAGGTAGGTTTGCTAGAGAGGCTCCAGTGGATTTAAACTAGATACGAGGGGGAAGGGGAACCAGAGTGTAGGAACAGATGTATGGGAGAAGGAAGAAAAAGAAAACAGTAAAGTTCTTTGTACTGTTAGAGATAAACAGAGAGGAAGAGGGAGAATTTCTTAAAATGCATCTATTTTAATGCTAGGAGCATTGTAAGAAAGGTGGATGAGCTTAGAGCATGGATTGATACCTGGAAATATGATGTTGTAGCTATTAGTGAAACATGGTTGCAGGAGGGGTATGATTGGCAACTAAACATTGCTGGATTTCGTTGCTTCAGGCGTGATGGGACAAGAGGGGGAGGTGTTGCGTTGATTGTCAGAGAAAATATTACAGCAGTGCGCTGGCAGGATAGATTACAGGGCTCGTCTAGGGAGACTATTTGGATGGAATTGAGGAATGGGAAAGGTGAAGTAACACTTATAGGGGTGTATTATAGACCACCTAATGGGGAGCGAGAATTGGAGCAGCAAATTTGCAAGGAGATAGCAGATATTTGTAGTAAGCACAAGGCTGTGATTGTGGGAGATTTTAATTTTCCACATATAGACTGGGAAGCCCATACTGTAAAAGGGATGGATGGTTTGGAGTTTGTAAAATGTGTGCAGGATAGGTTTTTGTAGCAATACATAGAGGTACCAACTGGAGAAGGGGCAGTGTTGGATCTTCTGTTAGGGAATGAAATAGGTCAAGTGACGGAGGTATGTGTTGGGGAGCACTTCAGATCCAGTGATCACAATGCCATTAGTTTCAATATAATTATGGAGAAGGATTGGACCGGACCCAGGATTGAGATTTTTGATTGGAGAAAGGCTAACTTTGAGGAGATGCAAAAGGATTTAGAAGGAGTGAATTGGGACAATTTGTTTTATGGGAAGGATATAATAGAGAAATGGAGGTCATATAAAGGTGAAATTTTGAGGGTACAGAATCTTTATGTTCCTGTTAGGTTGAAAGGAAAGGTTAAAAGTTTGAGAGAGCCATGGTTTTCAAGGGATATTGGAAACTTGGTTAGGAAAAAGAGAGATATCTACAATAAATATAGGCAGCATGGAGTAAATGAGATGCTCGAGGAATATAAAGAATGTAAGAAGAAATTAGAAAAGCTAAAAAAAGATACGAGGTTGCTTTGGTAAGTAAGGTGAAAATAAATCCAAAGGGTTTCTACAGTTATATTAATAGCAAAAGGATAGTGAGGGATAAAATTGGTCCCTTAGAGAATTAGAGTGGACAGCTATGTGTGGAGCTGAAAGAGATGGGGGAGATTCTGAACAATTTCTTTTCTTCGGTATTCACTAAGGAAAAGGATATTGAATTGTGTAAGGTAAGGGAAACAAGTAGGGAAGTTATGGAAACTATGACAATTAAAGAGGAGGAAGTACTGGCGCTTTTAAGGAATATAAAAGTGGATAAATCTCCGGATCCTGACAGGATATTCCCTAGGACCTTGAGGGAAGTTAGTGAAGAAATAGCAGGGGCTCTGACAGAAATATTTCAAATGTCATTAGAAACGGGGATGGTGCCGGAGGACTGGTGTAGTGCTCATGTGGTTCCATTGTTTAAAAAGGGTTCTAAGAGTAAACCTAGCAATTACAGGCCTGTCAGTTTGATGTCAGTGGTGGGTAAATTAATGGAAAGTATTCTTAGAGATGGTATATATAATTATCTGGATGGACAGGGTCTGATTAGGAACAGTCAGCATGGATTTGTGTGTGGAAGGTTATGTTTGACAAACCTTATTGAATTTTTTGAAGAGGTTACGAGGAAAGTTGACGAGGGTAAAGCAGTGGATGTTGTCTATATGGACTTCAGTAAGGCCTTTGACAAGGTTCCACACGGAAGGTTAGTTAGGAAGGTTCAATTGTTAGGTATTAATATTGAAGTAGTAAAATGGATTCAATAGTGGCTGGATGGGAAATGCCAGAGAGTAGTGGTGGATAACTGTTTGTCAGATTGGAGGCCAGTGACTAGTGGTGTGCCTCAGGGATCTGTACTGGGTCCAATGTTGTTTATCATATACATTAATGATCTGGATGATGGGGTGGTAAATTGGATTAGTAAGTATGCAGATGTTACTAAGGTAGGTGGCATTGTGGATAATGAAGTAGGTTTTCAAAGCTTACAGAGAGATTTAGGCCAGTTAGAAGAGTGGGCTGAAAGATGAAAGATGGAGTTTAATGCTGATAAGTGTAAGGTGCTACATTTTGGTAGGAATAATCCAAATAGGACATACATGGTAAATGGTAGTGCATTGAAAAATGCAGTAGAACAGAGTGATCTAGGAATAATGGTGCATAGTTCCCTGAAAGTGGAATCTCATGTGGATAGGGTGGTGAAGAAAACTTTTGGTATGCTGGCCTTTATAAATCAGAGCATTGAGTATAGGAGTTGGAATGTAATGTTAAAATTGTACAAGGCATTGGTAAGGCCGAATTTGGAGTATTGTGTACAGTTCTGGTCATTGAATTATAGGAAAGATGTCAACAAAATAGACAGAGTACAGAGAAGATTTACTAGAATGTTACCTGGGTTTCAGCACCTAAGTTACAGGGAAAGGTTGAACAAATTAGGTCTTTATTCTTTCGAGCGTAGAAGGTTGAGGGGGGACTTGATAGAGGTATTTAAAATTATGACGGGGTTAGATAGAGTTGACATGAATAGGCTTTTTCCATTGAGAGTAGGGGAGATTCAAACAAGAGGACATGAGTTGAGACTTAGGGGGCAAAAGTTTAAGGGTAAAGCGAGGTGGGATTTCTTTACTCAGAGAATGGTAGCTGTGTGGAACAAGCTTCCAGTAGAAGTGGTAGAGGCAGGTTCGGTATTGTCATTTAAAGTAAAATTGGATAGGTATATGGACAGGAAAGGAATTGAGGGTTATGAGCTGAGTGCGGGTCAGTGAGACTAGGTGAGAGTAAGCGTTTGGCATGGACTAGAAGGGCCGAGATGGCCTGTTTCCGTGCTGTAATTGTTATATAGTTATATGAAAGAGGACAGTAAAATGTTTGTATTTGACTGTCCTGGTCTAATCTAATACTAAAATTGGATCAAAATTACACATGGAGAACTGTGTGGTCCCAGTCTAATAGACTGGGATAAAAAAAAATTTGTGTTTGTTCACTGTAACATTTAAAGGTTTCCTGGTGTTTAATGAACACTACAATAAATAATAAACAGGACAATAGGGCAGTAAGGTGTCAGTCCAGGCTCTGGGTCTTTACATTTTACTAACATAAAAGCAAAAGACAGAGCATACAACAGAGCGAAAATTAGTGGTAAGACAGGATTGGGAAACTTGTAAAACCTACAGAGCAACCAAAAGAATAATTAGGAGGGAAAAGATGAAATATGAAAGTAAGCTAGCAAACTATTAAAGAGGATAGTAAAAGTATGTAAAAAATAAAAGAGAATGAGAGTGGATATAGGACTGCTGAAAATGAGGCTGGAGAAATAATAATGGGGGACAAAGAGATGGCAGATGAACTAAATGAATATCTTGCATCAGTTTTCACTGAGGAAGAAGACACTTACAGTGTGCCAGATGTTTAAGGGTGTGAGGGAAGAGAAATGAGTGCAGTTACTATTACAAGGGAGAAGGTGCTTAAAAGGCTGAAGGACCGAAGAATACATGAGTCCCCTGGACCAGATGAACTGAAAAAGGTAGTGGTACAGATTGTGGAGGCATTAGTAAAGATCTTTCAAAAATCATTGAACTCTGACATGGTGCCAGAGGACTGGAAAATTGCAAATATCACTCTACTCTTTAAGGAAGAAGGCAGCAGAAAGGAAATTATAGACATTTAGCCTGACATCAGTGGTTGGGAAGATGTTGGAGTCAATTGTTAAAGATGAGGCAATGGAGTACTTGCTAGCACCGGACAAGATAGGACAAAGTCAGCATAGTTTATTTAAGCAAAAATCTTGTCTGACAAACCTGCTGGAATTCTTTGAGGAGATTACAAGTAGGATACATAAAGGGGATGCACAGGATGTTATATATTTGGACTTTCAGAAGGCCTTTGACAAGGTGTCACACATAAGGCTGCTTACCAAGCTAAGAGCCCATCGTATTACAGGGAAGTTACTAACATGGTTCGAGCATTGGTTGATTGGTAGGAGGCAGTGAGTGGGAATAAAAGATCCCTATCTGGTTGGCTGCCAGTGACTAGTGGTGGTTTCGCAGGAGTCAGTGTTGGGACCGCTTCTTTTTATGCTGTATATCAATGATTTAGATGATGGAATAGATGGCTTTGTTGCCAAGTTTGTAGAAGATATGAAAATTGGTGGAGGAGCAGGAAGTGTAGAGGAAACAGGTAGGCTGCAGAAGGACTTAGACAGATTAGGAGAACGGGCAAGAAAGTGGCAAATGAAATACAATGTTGGAAAATGCATGATTGTGCACTTTGGTAGTAGAAATAAATGTGCAGGCCATTTTCTAAACGGGGAGAAAATCCAAAAATCTGAGATGCAAAAGGACTTGGGAGTCCGTGTGCAGAACACTCTAAAGGTTAACTTGCAGGTAGAGTCACTGGTGAGGAAGGCAAATGCAATGTTAGCATTCATTTGAAAAGGTCTAGAACACAAGAGCAAGGATGTGATGCAGAGGCTTTAATGCACCTATGAGGCCTCACCTTGAGCATTATGAACAGTTTTGGGCTCCTCATCATCTAAGAAAAGATGTGCTGGCATTGGAGAGGGTTCAGAGGAGGTTCACAAGGATGATTCTGCGAATGAAAGGGTTATCATACAAGGATTTTTTGATAGTTCTGGGTCTGTACGTGGTGGAATTTGGAAGGATGGGGGGGGGGGGGATCTCTTTGAAACCTTTCGAAACCTGTTGAAAGCCCAAGACAGAAGATGTAGAAAGGATATTTCCCCATGGTGGGGAAGTCTAGGATAAGAGGGGACAGCGTCAGGATAGAAGGGCGTCCATTTAAAACAGATGTGGAGAAATTTATTTAGCCAGAGGCTGGTGAGCTTGTGGAATTTATTACCACAGGAGGCTTTGGAGGCCAGGTTGTTGGGGGTGTTTCAGGCAGAGTTTGATAGGTTCTTAATTGAACGCAACATCAAAGGGTACGAGGAGAAAGCCAGGGAATGGGGTTGAGGAAGGGGGGATAAAAAAGTTCAGCCATGATTGAATGGTGGAGCAGACTCTATGGGCCAAATGGTCAAATTCTGCTCCTATGTCTTATGGTCTAATTTCAGAGTTGTATACTTTTATAATAAATAAACCTTTGAACTCACAAAATGTTGAAACTTGAAGTGGATGGGTTACAGCAACAGAAAACCACAAATACACTCAGTGGCCACTTTATTCAGAGGTTTACAGGATATACCTAATAAATTTGCCACTGAGTGTATATTCCTTTATTTCGGGAGCCACTTCTCAAAGACAGTCATTCACAACAAAATTATTATCATCTCAGCACAGCCTTTGGCCATGTAATATCTCAAACCCAGCATATGGTGATCTCTGCCCTCCTATTCACTTATGAGACATGGAATACCCATAGCATTACTTCGAAACAACCTGAGATCACAAGACACAGGAGTAGAATTTGGCGATTTGGCCCATTGAGTCTGCTCCACCATTCAATCATGGCTGATTTATTTTTCATCTCAACCCCATTCTCCTGCCTTCTTCCCGAACCTTTGATGACCTAGGTAATCAAAAACCCAGCGATTTCTGCTTTTAAAATACCCAATGATATGGCCTCCACAGCTGACTGTGGCAATGAATACCATAGATTCACCTCCCTCTGGCTAAAGAAAATTGTCTTCATCTTTGTTATAAAGGGACATCCTTCTATTCTGAGGCTGCATTCTCTGGTCCTAGACTCACCCACTATTGGAAACATTATCTCTACATCCACTCTATTTAGGCCTTTCAATCCAGAGATACACCGACTCCACCACTCTGCCTCTCCAAAATCCTCTAGATCAATTTAGTAGGATAAGCAAACCCATGTTATTGTCATCCATCCTTGCCAACATCTCCAAATGAAATCAGTCAGCTTCGAATGTCAGTCTGGTGTCAGGCACACTAGACTTCAAAACAGACTCTCCATACTTGTATCTCTGAGATGAAAAGAAATTACTAGGTGGATCAAGGTAAAGATTCAAGGATGTTCTCACAGCCTCCTTGAAAAAGAGCAAAGTCCCCACTGACTCCTGGGTATCTCCTCTCCAGGGTTGTTCAAATTGAAAAGCAGAATGGGGTTGAGGATGGTACTGAATTTGAAAGGAACACCTCAAAGTGCTGTGGAAAGAAAACACTGCCTTTCAAACTAACTACTTACACATCCCTTGAAGTACCTGCTGTCCTATCTCTGACAGAGGTTGCCGACTCCATATTGGTCTCATCAGTCACCTCAATAATTAGAATATAGATTGTTATTGTATAGTGTCATTAAACATTGGCTAGATCACAAAGCCCTGGGTGTATAAATGTACTGGAGTAGGTGCAGAGGAGGATCTCAATGAAATGTCATATTCTCAACGGCTGTGACAAGGTAGATGCTTGAAGGATAATGTAACCAATATTGAAATAATAATAAAATGTCTGACATACTCAGGTCACACAGCAGCCACAGAGAGATCTTGAACTGTTGAGTATTTCCTGCAATTTTGGTTTATATTTCACATTTCTAATATCAACAGGCTTTGTTAATTTTACAATAATTGTTATTGAAACCCTCCCCCAAATTAGGAAAAAAGTAAATATACACAATTGAGCACCAAAGCGTGCTAAATCTTTGGAATTCTCTAGTCCAAATTGCAGAAATTATATACTTTAGGGTGTCAAGAGAAAAACAAGACTTGGGAACAATGTATGAAACTTTATTTGGTGTGGATCAGATATGATAATGAGTGTCAAGAGCAGGCTTAGAAAGGTCTGTTTTTATTCCATGTGTTCCCCAAATGAGCCCCACAGTTACTTTGAAGCTGCGCTAAAATCAAGGGAATTACACCCTTCCAGTGTAGAAGAAGGAGATACAAGAGGAAGAATCTAATAAAACACTGTACATTCCATTCTAAAGACTGTTTTAATAAGATCCATTGCAACAGTTACTTTGTGTGTGAAGAGATCACATCAATTCAGAGGAAAAATTAGCCTTATAAAATAGTCTAACATCAGTATAACTGTTGCAGTTGTTCCTCACAAATAAAGAGTAATTATTGAATTACAAGCTTAACATGATTGCTGGATATTGAAGATATACTGGCTCTACAGTAATATTTTGCATTCCCCACATTTCCTGCAATTATTCAATTAAAATTTCCACTTCAAGCCTCCCTCCAGCTCATGCCAAGAATGTTGAAATAGCTGTATGTTAGGCTCTGTTTCAAGGCACCTAGAGCATTTTAACTAGGTTTCATGTTTTCAATTGCACACTGAACATTCTCCCATCTTTTTCTATTTTTCCCTATACATTATGGATCTCCTATGAAGTTCTTTCAAACTTTTGTTTGTAAAGGTTCTGCTGGATTTACAACACAAGATGAGAGATACATTCCGTGCTTTGCTCATTCCCTTCAGCAGTTTTTTAAAAAAAAGTTCAACATCAGATTTTTAAGCAATAGATCCGCCACTTACTTTCAGACATTTAGATTTAAAACACAGCTGTTTGTTCTAATAATTGGCTGGCACCACTATTAATTGTATTCAGAGACACATGACAATTTGACGTGACCATCTATCTTTTCCGCTTCCCTGTTAAAATAACCAAAATGGGTAGGTTGGAATACTGTACTAATTTTCCAAACTACCAAATTCCTATCTCATGACGCATATTCAAGAAGCCTGTGGGGAATTTACCCTGCCTTGCAACATTTTCAGAATGCTGGTTCATAATACAATGTGAAACTACAGCCAAGACTCCATTCAGTGAAAGCTATTACAGGCCACACGGCGGACCAAATGGCTTCCTTTGTACTGCAGATTTCTATAAGGATTCTTTTGCTTCATTCCACTGCCTCCAGCACATCCTTAGGTTGTGCTGGTTGTTAATGCAAATGACACATTTCAGAATCGGAATCAGGTTTAATATCATTATCATATGTTGTGCTATTTGTTACTTAGCAAGAGCAGTACAGCGCAATTCATTGTAGTAACTATAATTACAATAATATATATTTATGTAAAAATAGTTCAAAAAGAGAGCAAAAAGAAGAAAAAAGTAGTGAGGCATGTGTCATAAGTGTGTTCATTGTCAGATGGCAGAGAAGAAGTTGTTCCTAAAATGTTGTGCTGCCTTTGGGCTCCTATTCCTCCTTGATGGTAGCAAAGAGAAGAGAGCATTACCTAGATGATGGGGGTCCTAAATGATGGATGCTGTCTTCTCGAGGCATCGCTCCTTGAAGATGCCCTTGAGGCTGGGTAGGCTAGTGCGTATAATAGAGATGGCTGAGTTTACAACTTTCTGCTACTTTTTCTAATCCTATGCGGCGGCATACCAGACGATGTGACCAGTTAGAATACTCTCCACAGTACGTCTATTGAAATTTGCTAGTCTTTGGTGTCAGAGCGAGTCTCCTCAAACCCCTAATGAAGTACAGCCACTGTTGTGCTTTCTATGTAATTTCATCAAACTGTCTGGCCCAGGATAGATCTTCAGAGATGTTGACACCCAGGAACTTAAAACTGCTCACCCTTTCCATGATAGATCCCTCAATGAGGAATGGTGTGTATTCTCACGACTTCCCTTTCCTGAAGTCCACAATCAATTTCTTGGTTTTGGTTGTGAAACTACTCAACCAGCTGATCTATCCCACTCAAGTCAAGTCAACTTTTATTGTCATTTTGACCATAACTGCAGGTACAGTGCATAGTAAAAATGAGACACCGTTTTTCAGGACCATAGTTTACATGACACAGTACAAAAACTAGATTGAACTATGTAATAAAAAAAAAACAGAGAAAGCTACACTAGACTACAGACCTACACTGGACTGCAGAAAGTGCACAGAAACAGTGTCGGCATTACAATAAATAATAAACAGGACAGTAGGGCAAGGTGTCAGTCCAGGCTTCGGGTATTGAGGAGTCTGATAGCTTGGGGGAAGAAACTGTTACATAGTCTGGTCGTGAGAGCCCGAATGCTTCGGAGCCTTTTCCCAGACGGCAGGAGGGAGAAGAGATTGTATGAGGGGTGCATGGGGTCCTTCATAATGCTGTTTCCTTTGCGGATGCAGCGTGTAGTGTAAATGTCCGTGATGGCGGGAAGAGAGACCCCGATGATCTTCTCAGCTGACCTCACTATCCACTGCAGGGTCTTGCAATCCGAGATGGTGCAATTTCCGACCCAGGCAGTGATGTAGCTGCTCAGGATGCTCTCAATACAACGCCTGTAGAATGTGATGAGGATGGGGAGGTGGGTGGGAGATGGACTTTCCTCAGCCTTCGCAAAAAGTAGAGACGCTGCTGGGCTTTCTTTGCTATGGAGCTGGTGTTAAGGGACCAGGTGAGATTCTCCGTCAGGTGAACACCAAGAAATTTGGAGCTCTTTATGATCTTTACCAAGGAGCCATCGATGTTTAGCAGGGAGTGGTCGCTCCATGCCCTCCTGAAGTCAACAACCATCTCTTTTGTTTTGTTCACATTAAGAGACAGGTTGTTGGCTCTGCACCAGTCCGTTAGCAGCTGCACCTCCTCTCTGTAAGCTGGCTCGTCATTGTTGCTGATGAGACCCACCATGGTCATGTCATTGGCGAACTTGATGATGTGGTTCGAGCTGTGTGTTGTAGCACAGTCGTGGGTCAACAGAGTGAACAGCAGTGGACTGAGCACACAGCCCTGGGGAGCCCCCATGCTCAGTGTGATGGTGTTGGAGATGCTGCTCCCGATCCGGACTGACTGAAGACTCCCAGTCAGGAAGTCTAGGGTCCAGTTGCAGAGGGAGGTGTTTAGGCCCAGTAGGCTCAGCTTTCCAATCAGTTTCTGAGGGATGATTGTGTTGAATGCTGAACTAAAGTCTATGAACAGCATCTGAACATATGTGTCTTTTTTATCCAGGTGGGTTAGGGCCAGGTGGAGGGTGGTGGCAATGGCGTCATCTGTTGAACGGTTGTGACGCTACGCTAACTGCAGGGGGTCCAGTGAGGGGGGCAGCAGGGTCTTGATATGCCTCATGACGAGCCTCTTGAAACACTTCATGATGATGGATGTGAGTGCAACGGGACGGTAGTCATTTAGGCAGGACACTGAAGACTTCTTCGGCACGGGGACGATGGTGGCGGCCTTGAATCACGTTGTAATGGTGGTGCTGCTCAGGGAGATGTCGAAGATGTCAGTGAGAACATTTGCTAGCTGGTCTGCACATCCTCTGAGCACTTTACCAAGGATGTTGTCTGGTCCAGCATCCTTCCGTGGGTTGACCCTGCACAGGGTTCTTCTCACGTCGGCCATGGAGAGACACAGCACCTGGTCATTCGCAGGAGGGGTGGACTTCCTTGCCGCCACGTCATTTTCCGCCTCAGACCAGGCATAGAAGTTATTCAGCGCATTTGGGAGGGAGGCATCACCTGCACAGTCAGGTGATGTCCTGGATGCCCTTCCACATGCGCCGCGTGTCGCCGCTGTCCTGGAAGTGGCTGTGGATTAGCTGGGCATGTGCACGCTTTGCCCCTCTGATGACTCGGGACAGTTTGGCCCTTGCTGTTGTTAGAGCTGCCTTGTCACCTGACCTGAAGGCGGAGTCGCGGGACCTCAGCAGTGCACGCACCTCTGCGGTCATCCATGGCTTCTGGTTAGCACGTATAGTGATGGTCTTGGACAGAATAACATCATCAATGCACTTGCTGATGTAGCTGGTCACTGATGCTGTGTACTCCTCTAAGTTGGTAGAGTCGCCATCAGTTGCAGCCTCCCTGAACATGTGCCAGTCAGTGTGCTCAAAGCAGTCTTGAAGAGCAGAGATGGCTCCTGCTGGCCAGGTTTTCACCGGCTTCTGAACTGGTCTGGAGCGCCTGGCGAGCGGTCTGTATGCTGGGATTAGCATAACAGAGATGTGGTCTGAGTATCCGAGGTGGGGGCAGGGCTCTGCCCGGTACACATCGGGGATGTTTGTGTAAAACCAGGTTCAATGTGTTCTCCCCCCTCGTTGCAAAGTCCACATACTGATGGAATTTGGGGAGCACTGACTTAAGGTTCACGTGGCTAAAATCACCGGCGACAATAAACAGACCATCAGGGTGTGCGTTCTGCAGTTCGCTAATAGCCCCGTACAGTTCACAGAGCGCCTCCTTAGCATTAGTGCTGGGGGGAATGTAGACACCGAATATAAGGACAGAGGTGAATTCCCGTGGCAAATAAAACTCCATCTGAAATTCTGCCAACAATAACTGTCATCGGCAAATTTACAAGTGGCGTTTGAGCTATGCCTAGCTGCGTGCTAGCACAGTCGAGGGTGTAGAGAGAGTAAAGCAGTGGACTCAGCATGCATCCTTGAGGTAAGCCAGTATTCATTGTCAGTGAGTAGGAGATGTCATATCCGATCCACACTGACTATCATCTTCCGGTGAAGAAGTCAAGGAACCAGTTGCAGAGGGAGGTATGGAGGCCCAGGCTTTAGAGCTTGTTGATTAGTACTAAGGATATGTTTGTGATGAGCGCTATGCTGAATTCCATAAGCAGCAAACTGTATTCACGAGAAAGTCTGACGATACTGGAAATCCAAATAACACACACAAAATGCTGGAAGAACTCAGCAGGCCAGGCAGCATCTATGGAAAAAAGTATAGTTAATGTTTCGAGCCAAGACCCTTCGGTGGGGAGTAGATTTAAAAGGTGGGGAAGGGGAGTGAGAAACACAAGGTGACAGGTGAAACTGGGAGAGGGAGAAATGAAGTAAAGAGCTGGGAAGTTGATTGGTGGAGATACAGGGCTTGAGAAGGGAGAGTCGGATAAGAGAGAACAGAAGGCCATGGAAGAAAGAAAGGGGGAAGGAGCACCAGAGGGAAGCAATGGGCAGGCAAGGAGATAAGGTGGGAAAAGGAAATGGAGAGGGGAATGGTGAAAGGAGGAGGGGGCATTACCAGAAGTTTGAGCAATTGATGTTCATGCCATCAGACTGGAGGCTAGCCAGATGGAATACAAGATGCACAAAATGCTGGAGGAACTCAGCAGGTCAGACAGACTCTATGGAAATTTGAAAATTAAATAGTTGACATTTCAGGCGGAGACCCTACTTCAGGACTGAAGAGGGGAAGATTTCAGAATAATAAGATAAGAGGAGGGGAAGGAGGCTAGCTGGAAGGCGATAGGTGAAGCCAGGTGGTTGACGTCATGAGGAGGCTCCTAGGGGAAGTGACAGGTGACAAGAGGTGAAAGGTTAGTGTGGGAAATGGCGGGGGGAGATAGAAGAGGTTTAAACAGAAAAGAGAAATCAATTCATGCCATTAGGTTGCAGGCTACTCAAACAGAATATAATGTGTTGCTCCTCCACCCGAGAGTGGATTCATCTTGACACAAGAAGGGGCCATAGGCTGACATACCACAACTGGAATGGAAATTGGAACTAAAGTGTTTGGCTACTGGGAAGCTCCCCATGTGGTGGATGGAGCGGAGGTGCTGAATGAAGTGGTCCCTCAATTATGACGGGTCTCATCAATGTAAAGGAGGCAGCTTTGGGAGTACTGGACAACAGACGACTGCAGCACATTCAAAGGAACAGCAGCCTGATGTAGGTATTACTATTGTCCAAGTGATCCAAGACCGACTGGAGAGACAGTGAGACTGCATCTGCTGTAGGCCTTTTGTGGCCATAGGCAAACTGCAGTGGGTCCAGGCCCTTGCTTAGGCAGGAACTGATTCTGGCCTCGACCAACACTTTAAAGCACTTCATTGCAGTAGATGTGAGTTCAACTGGGCGATGGTTGTGAGGCAGCTCTCTCTGCTCTTCTTGGTCACTGGTATGATTGTTGCCTTTTAAAGTAGGTGGGAACCTTCAACTGCAACAGTAAGAGAACAAAGATGTCCTTGAACACTCCCACCAGTTAGTTGGCACAAGTCTTCAGAGTCCTACCAGATACACCATCAGGACTTGATACCTTGCAAGGGTTCACCCTCATGAAAGATGTTCTGATGTTGGCCTCTAAGACAAAGATCACAAGATGCCTCAGGGATTCGCACAGAGTAGTTTTATTCTCCCTTTCAAAGCATGTATAAAGGCGTTCAGCTCATCTGCGAGTAAAACATTACAGCCATCAATAATGAAAACGGCAGAAAACGCCATCGGCAGATAAAACAGACCCAAGTTGACCACTAGGTGATCTAGGTTGTGTGAGCAGGACTGAAATAGAAAACGTCACAGCTGTGCATCACAGTGAGTTAATCATGAAACGTACTCTGCCTCCTCTACCTTTAAAAGATTCGGCTGTCCTGTCTTGGTGGATGATGAATCCCTCAAGTTGCAGTGCTGTATCTGAACTGGTGAGGCATGTTTCTGCAAAGCAAAGTACACAACAGTCCCTGGTGACCCTCTGGTACAGCAATCTTGCTTTGAGGCTTTTAATTTCACTTTCCAGAGACTGTACATTCACCAGCAGAATAGTACTGAGTAGGGGTCCGAGGGCCTCAAACATGCATTCATTGTACGTTTCAATGTTCATTACACATGATGAATAAATTAATCTGAATCTGCTTCTTTACTATCTGATTTGATGGTTTTCTACAACCCAGATCACACCCATCCTCCATGGGTGAAAAACTTATCTGGTAAACCACAGCAGGTTACATACATATTTACCTCAGATGCATGTTAACAGCAACCAGCCAGCAATAAAGGTTGGTTTTAATGCCTATCCAAGGAGCTCAGTTTCAGCAGTAGGTGCTAACAGTTTAAGCTGGCTAGAAATTTAAGCCAGCTTGGCACTGCTTAAGGGAAAGGCTGGAACTCATTCCACAACTGACAAAGCAGTTCTGGAAGATAAAAGATAATATACAGTGCCTATAAAATTATTCAACCTCCTCCCCCCCCACCGGCAGTTTTCATGTTTGATTGTTTTACAACATTGAATCACACTGGATTTAATCTGGCTTCTTTGATACTGATCAACAGAAGATGACTTTTGTGTCAAAGTGAAAACAGAACTCTACAAAGTGATCTAAATTAATGAAACACAAAATAGTTGATTACCTAAGTACTTGCCCCCTACAAGTCAGTATTTAGTAGATGCAATTATAACCTGGAGTCTCTGTGGATACGTCTCTTATCAGGTTTGCATATCTGGACACTGCAGATTTTTCCCCATTCTTCTTTACGAAACTGCTCAAGCTGTCATATTGCATGAAGATTGTGAGTGAACAGCCCTTTTCAAGTCCAACCACAGATTCTCAATTGGATTGAGGTCTGTATCCTGACATAGCCACTCCAGGATGATAACTTTGGTGTTTTTAAGCCATTCATGTGTAGCTTTGGCTTTATGCTTGGGGTCATGGTCTTGCTAGAAAACAAACCTCCCAAGTCACAGTTCTCTTGCAGACTGCAACAGGTTTTCCTCCAGGATTTCCCTGTATTTTGCTGCATTCATTGTACCCTCTACCTTCACAAGCCTTCCAGGGCCTGCTGCAGTGAAGCATCCCCACAGCACGACGCAGCCATCTCACTAGGCTGTTGGGATGGTGTGTTTTTGATGATGTGTGGTATTTGGCTTATGCCAAACATAGCATCGAGTTTAATGACCAAAAAGCTCAAATTTTGGTTTCATCAGACTATAGAACCTTCCAGCTGATTTCAGAGTCTCCCATATGCCTTCTGGAAAACTCTAGCTGAAATTTCACGTGAGCCTTTTTCGAAAGTGGCTTTCTTTTTGCCACTCTCCCATAAAGCTGCAGCCGGCGAAGCATCCGGGCAACTTGTTGTATGCATGGTCTTTCCCATCTCAGCCACTGAAGCTCGTAACTCCTCCAGAGTTGTCATAGGCCTCTTGATGGCCTCCCTCACTCATCCCCTTTTTGCATGGTCACTCAGTTTTTGACAATTACTTGCTCTAGACAGATTTAGAGCTATCCAACTTCTCACTTGTGCTTTTCAATAACCTTTTTGTGGAGTTGCTTGCAGTGTTCTTTTGTCTTCACGGTGTAGTCTTTGCCAGGATACTGACCCACCAGCAGTTGCACCTTCCAGATGCAGGTGTATTTTTACTACAGTCAATAGAAACACCTTGACTACATTCAGGTTGATATATAGCTAGGACACCTTAACAGGTGACTTCTAAAACCAATTGGCTGCATGAGTGATGATTTGGCGTGTCAAATTAAAAGGGGTGAATACTTATACAATAATTTTGTGTTTTATAATTGCAATTAATTTAGATCATTTTGTAGCAATCTGTTTTCACTGACGCAACAGTCTTTTTCTGCTGATCAGTGTCGAAATCAGCTTAATTAAATCCACTATGATTCAATGTTGTAAAACAATAAAACATGAAAACTCCGGGGGGGGGGGGGGAATGAATGCGTTTTATAGGCATGAAAACAGCAAGCAAGCACCCAACTGTCAGATGCCACTGACATTAGCAGATATGTTGTGGGGGGGGGGGGGGGGGGGAGTGGAAAAATGAAACAAGACTCGAGGTGTAAAGAATTGTATCCCTCCTCCATCTCCTTTGTTCCAAAGAAAGCAACCCCAGTTTAGTCAGATCCCAAGAACAGAAAGATATGGCAATCAATTGTAAGCCACAAGGCCCACATTCCAAATAAGTGACAAACAGGAACTTAGTTTAATTGCACCTTACTGTGAAGCACTGCAAGATCTCACCAGACGCATTGTTAAGGATAACAACAATCTGCTCAGTTATTGTGACAGTTGACACTGCTCCTCTTGTACACCAATTCTGTAATGAAGTCCAAATGTAGGCCAATGTAGGACATGTTTTGTCCCGAGCATTCACCTGGTGGGCTTGTACAATGGAGGACTTAACAGAGCACCAATGGGTAGGTGTCATAATTACATGCCAGAAATCTGGCATTGGCCAGCAAGATTTGTGTAAGGAAGTGAAAGCTTTTGCGGTGAAAGTACATTTCTGGAATTTTATACAGCATGTTCGTCAGTCATTAGCTCCCTGCACCACTGGGGAAGTCCACAATCCAAGCAAACCCTAACCCTGCTCCACTCACAGCTGACACAGCTCCCCTCTCAGACTGAGATAATTAATGGGTCTCTCCTCCAATAGACCCCCATGATTTCTTCACTGCAGCAGCTTATTACCAGTTGACAGAAACTGCACCAATTTGGGAAGAAGAAGTTGCCAAAAAACAAACACAAAAGTAACAATGACAACAGCTACAGCCAAAATCATCAGAACAGCAACATCATTCCAGCCTTGAACTCCCGCCTACAGCGGATTCTGGTCAGTGCTTCCATGCTGAAGCCAACATATTTTATAAAGAGGCCCCCTGTGGGGGTATCACCCTCCTCTTCTCTTCCAGCAGGTTTGCTGGTTCTGTGCATTCCCTGCTGTGGCTAGAGCAAATAACTAAATGTAGATCTAGCTGCCAGCCTCCACACTGCCCAAAGACAAACCCAGCTCTCCTGCCAATTTATCATCAACATAATAAAGAGTACAAAAAAACTATGGGATTACATCTACAATTAGATTCCAGGATTTTCATGCTTAACAAAGGATGTTAACTGTATTGTTACAAACCAAATGAGTAATGCTGATCAAATCAGTGTGGCATGATGATGAATGTATTCTCAGAGAAGAGACAATTTGCCTGTTTTGCTTGGAGCCAAATTTTGCTGCCATAGAAAGTTTTTGAGAAACCAAAATCAAATAACTTATTCACTATTCATAGTACAGGAATTTGATTTAATCAACAAACCTGGTATTGCAGCATGCTTCTGGGTCTCACTACATTTATAATTGTTAACACTTCTAGTAAACTGAGAAATGCCAGTTCCTTCTCAGCCATGATTCTGTGTCCTCTTGTGATTCCTGATACAATCGACATGACACTGCACAAGCTAGAACATTGTGGTTTCAGTCATTTTTAAGACATTTTAGACGTTGTAAGTAACATTCTTAGCTCAAGGTTAAAAACTGCTTTAATTTGCCTTTGCAGTTTCACAAGGAAGCAAAGAGCAATGCCCACTTACATTTTGTTGCTCACAGAGTTGATGTAGATAAGCTCTTCCCCCAACAATCACGATCTGTGCGTTCCGTGGATTGCTCAGATAAGCATCCAGTTGTCGCTGCCGTGAGCGATACCAGCAGATGTAGAAGAAGATTTTGACAATAATAAATATAATCACTATTCTGTTGGAAATAGAAGAACATTGATTACAAATCACATACATCTTGTAACAAAAGCATCCAGTCTTTGGCAAAATAACTTTGGATTACTGGGATCTCTTCTGGGACAAAGATAACTTGTACTAGAGGGACTGGTTGCACCTGAACCAGTGGGAGACCAATCTCCTGACGAGCAGATTTTTGGTGCAAATTGGGAGGGGTTAAACTACATTTGCAGCAATGGGATCCGAAGTAGCTGGGAGGTGGCTGGAAGTTGAAACAGAATTAAATGGGAACCAGAGCACCAGGTCAGAAAGGGGAGGGATTGAGGGGCAGGTAGACACATTGTACATGGATCAATACACAGAACTATGATGTTCTTGCTGTTGGGAGTCTTGGTTGAGAGAGGGACGGGGCTGACTGCTTATTGTTCCAGGGGTTTGATGTTTTAGAAGAGGGAAAAACAAATTGAGAAAGTGAGGAGGAGGGTGCAAACTGCACCACTAAATCAAGGATACAGAGGGACCATAATGGAGGACTCATCCACTAAGTATATGTGAGGAACTGAAAAAAACGATAATGACTGATGGGATTATACTACAGATCCCCAATAGCCACCAAGACATTGAGGAACAGCTGTGCAAGCAGATTAGGGAAAGATGCCAAAACAACAGACTTGCTATAGCGGGTGATGTTATGCTCTGTATATCCAAAACATTGAAAATAACTTAAAGGAAAACAAGGGAGCTGACAGACACAAGCCTTAGTTTGTTTTTACTTTAAGCGAGGCTTGCACAGATCACATGGTGGCATGATGACATATAGTATGCCATGTACTTCTACACACAACCCACAATGCAGTATGTAGAGAATGCTTAATTAATATTGCTCAAACATTAATGAATTATTAAATACACAACACTCCTTCCTGCTTAGCTATAAACTCCAACTCAATATAGAATGCATCTCAACTAGATACACAGCATTCTATATAATCCAACTATTATATAGATATCCACAGCATAATAATTTTTTAAATTGTCCCATTCAATCCTAAAGATTTAATTGCAATGGAGGCTTTATTACTCTTGTTGGATAACGTCTTTCCTGACGAGGAATTTTTTTGTTTGGGATGTGAGACCTGTGACTCTGAAACAAGCTCAGGCTCTGGGGCCTCTTGCGTGGCTTTTGTAGGAGTTCCCTCTGGGACTGGATGAAGTGGTCTGACATCTCTGGACACTCTTCGTCCCTTTCTCCTGGCTGTTCTCTCTGGATCTACTCCCCTTTTCAAATTCTTTCTTCTTCTCACTTTCCCTTTTCTTCTAGTTTCTTGTGAATATCTCTGAATTTGCTAATTTCCTCGAGAAATTAGGTCTCATTTATCCACTTCAATTTCCATAGCAGTTAGGTCATTCTCTTCTTTTCCTTTTTCTTCTTTCTAGTTGTGCATCTTGATCTTGGAAAAGTGAATTTAGTTCACTGGAGTATTCTCTTAATGATCCTTGTATTGCTCCCTTGAAGACTTGATCTCTTACCTTGCTTTCCTCATTCTCAACACCATACGGCAAATCCTCTGTTTTCATATCTCCATTGACTCTTTTGGCCTTCCATTCATCCAGCTGGGCTATTGTCTTTGCATCTACTTTTACAAGCAAATTTTTGTCTCTGAACTCTCTTCCAGCTTAAAATCACACCGCATTTTGGAAGTAACTGCCTGATTAACATACCGGAAGCTTTTTCAGATATGCTGCCCACAAAACTCTTGCAGTCGGGTAACTGCTTTTGTCAATACACGATTCCTCTGAGCAGCATGGTCCTTCCTTTGTCCAATGTTTTCCAACCCGAGGCACAGAGGTTAGCACCAGCACCTGTTTGTCTTCTGTTGTAGGCAACAGTTCATGGTGGGCAGCATGGAGACAGCTGTAGCATCATCCAGTACCTTATTTAATTCACTTTTAGTTGGCTCCATTGCAGGGGATCTGGCATGCAAATTGTGGATGGATCTCCAAACAAGTTGTAGTTGTCCCAGCCACTCATGCCCCCACAATGCCAGCCCCACTGTTTTTAAACACATTCAAGCCAAATATGGCTTGTTGGCTGTTGTATTTCACTGCTACGAATGTCATTCCTACAGGAGTTATCTTTTCTCTAGTATACCAAGTTCTTAGTAGGATATCTGCAGGTTGCAGTTCAGTATCTATGAAATATCAAACTCATTTTGTTGAATGATTGAAACAGTGGAGCCAGAGTCCTATTCCATTTTAATTAATTTGTTGTTCACTTCAGGTGCAAGCCATATTGCTTATTTATTGTTATACAGTGGGGTATAGCTCAGTAGCAGATATGGGTGGTGTTTAATCCAGTCAAGTGTTTGATATTGCATCTTGGGAGATCAAATGTAAAGGAGAAGTACACAGTCGATATCAGGACCCTCAACAGCTTTGATGTTCAGAGGGATCTTTGGGCCCTAAGTCCATAGCTTCCTGAAATTAGCACACATGCTTTCCTTCACTAGGTGAGGTACTGAGGTTCAGAGTCTGTGAAGTTGAATCTTTACAATGATGCATTCAATTATGCCCTCCCCCTTTATAGGAAGGGTGTGAAGGCTTTGGGAAGGGCTCAAGGTATATTCATCCATACACACACACACACACACACACACACACACACACACACAAATAAAAACAGGGTTTTTTCCGCAGCAAATCTGAATAAGCTAGAGTTCTTTCCTCAGGAGCAGTAGAAACTAAAGAGGTTTATAAAATTATGATAGGCATAGATAGCAGGTATTTTCTCCCCAGAGATGAAATATCCAACACTAGAGAGCATACCTTTAAGATAAAAGGGGAGAAAAAAAAAGTGTGGAACAAGTTTTTAAACAGAGCGTTAGGTACCTGGAATGCTCTGCCAGGAAGAGGTGGTAGAGACAGATGTGATAGGGTCTTAGATAGGCACAGCAATATGCAGGGAAAGGAAAGAAAAAGGACATGATCAGGCAGAAGGGATTAATTAGTCATCACTAACTTAATTCAGTGCATATTGTGGGCCAAAGTGTCACTTGCTGTGCTATTGTTTGCTCTGCCCCAAGTTTAACCCTATAAATTACAAGATATACTGAAAAGTAAATGACTGGCTCCATAAAGTCCAGAAATATGTTACAACACTACTCTTTGCTGATGTCTGCAAGCTAATGTGTTAGGTGGGATTCGGTGGTCGAATTTGTAGGCAGTCAGAAATATGTGGGTTCATGCATCATCCAGGGCTTTAACATAATCACTAGGCTGGCCTGTCTGTCTGTAATGAGCGAGTGCCATACCAGATGTTCTTCCTTCAAATCCATCAGGAGTCAAAATTTTACATCACCATTTCATTTTCCTCTATGTACATATTCATTTGATCATGAAGATAAAATTCTTGGTCCCCCATTAACTGTTTTCTCAAATCTTGCTAAGCACAAACAGACCAACACTTTTGTAGAGAATACTCAGTTGGCTATAAAGGTACTTTAAAACATCTAATACAATGAAAGGATAAAGTAGGATGCAACTATTGATGATTAAAAAAGGCTTTTCACTACTGGTAGACTGTGGGCAAAGCAGACAACTAGCAAGTACAGTAATTAATTTTATCCTCCTAATAGCCTCCCAGGCCAAACCAGATGATCTTCTTACAGAACATTATGGTTTGTGACTAAATATTTCAGCTAATTTTATTGGAAGATGTAAATGAGATCCCCTCAGGTGTTAAACAGAAGCATAGTCGCCCTTTATTATTAAGCAAAAGATGTTATTATGCCCCAGGTTAGAGAGAGAGAAGCTCGACTAAGGAGATACTTTTTCACATAAACAGTGAATAGGAGGATCAGAAAAGCATTTGCAATAGGCTTCAGGCCTGTAAATATGTTTAAAAAAATTTTGGGTATTAAACAATGGATTTTTACTCTTTTTTTAGATTCAAACATATTAAAAATGAGAAGAACTGTAGTACAGTATTAAAAAGTTAATTAAATTCAATAAACTAGTTTAACAATCTAGGAAAATCATAAGATCTACATAAAATAGCCATGCTTGGAAGGTGAAGACTTGATAAATTAAGGGAGACCAAGATACAATTGATTAATGAGATTCAGTTGCATCTTCAGTCACTTACATCATTAGATGTATTTAAGGATTGCAATCTAAGTAATCCAAGAATGCAGATTAGATCATTAATCAGTAAATAACAATTTTGCATCAATGTCAAGAACAAATGTTAAAATAAAAACAACATCAGAGAACTAGTCACTCAGAATAGTAGGACATCGAATCTTAATTTTCTTTTGCCAATTAATTTTAGAGCAAGCAAAGAAACAAAATAAAAATGTTTAAAATATTTTAAATCATGTCTTTGTCTACATAAAGAATTATCTTCAAAACATAAACCCAATCCATACATGATTTCACTGCAGTAAAATTTAATTTGACAGGGCTACAGTACTTACATGTACCAATAGAGTTCCATTGTGTCTTTACATTAGCTGTCTTTTCATTACCGCATGCAGAGTCCAGATGCTGCAAAAATCAGAGTGCAAAGGAGGTTCAGAAAACAATATCTGAATGTGGTGGTGAACATACCATAGATCATAAAGGCAATCGGGGTACCTCATATGGTCACCGTTTTACTTCCAACATATTCACTCAGCATCCCTAGACTAGGAATGTCAGAAGAGTGACTGGCTGCAGAGAAATGCAAGTCTAGCAACAATCACTCTCTTGGGTTGCAAATTAACAATGATCATTTGGGCACAAGTCACACCAGAAGACATACCCCAGGCAAATTCAGCTCAACTAGAATGAGGAGGCTGGTTCAAAATTAAATAAAGAAAATAAATTTGATTGCAGAACCATAAATGATAAAATTAACACGGGAATTGTAATTGTGAAATCAAATCCCCAGCTGGGATCCTCTGCTTCTAAAAATGGGATCCAGCAAGTGTCCTCAGACAGTGGCTGCTCCTTGCAACTCACTCACTCTGAAAAGCTTTTGAACAGCTTGTGGAATTAGGAAGATAGTGGTAAGTAAGACCAGATAAGATACAGCTGGTAAGGTGAGTCATAAACTTAAACCACAAATGACTAGTGTCTTTGATCTATGATCAATCTTGGAAGTAATGTGGCTTTTGTTTGCCATCACCCTTCCCTTCCCCTCAGCCACTTGGCAGATGCCAGACTCAAGCCAACCATACACATAGACAGTTCTTGCACAGATACTGATTACCCTGCAACAATTCCCAAACGAATTGACGTCAATTCACACCTCGGCATTCCACCCAATTTAGAAAGATCAGGTGCATGGGCGCAAAAAAAAATTATACCATGATGCAGCAACAAGCCTTTACTCTTTCTCCTCTTTAATTCCTGCTCTGGATGCTGTGAGGCTCGTGGCTGGAATAATCTGGGTTAGGAACCCTCAGCAACACTGGTGAGTCATTGGGGACAGGTACAGCAAATACAAGTAGCAGTGCTTACGTAAGCCTTTCCATTCTGCTCTGTTGCCAATGAACTGTTAGGTTGTGGGTAACTTGATTCACCTTAATGCTGAACTGACTCCACAACCTATTGACTCACTTTCAAGGACTCTACAATTCTTCTCCCCAGCATCATTCATTTACTTTGTTTATCATTGGCATGATTTGTTCTCTTTTACACACTGAACGTTTGTCAGTCTTTGTCATGTGTTGTTTCTCATAAACTGTCTTTCTTTATTTTCCTGTAAATACCTGCAAGAAAATGCATCACAAGGAAGTAAATGGTGACATAGATGTACTTTGATAATAAATTTACTTGGAACTTTGAGTTAGCTGTTCTTGAATGGCTAAGCTAACTCATGTATTCGGTTCACATATATTTGTTTAAATTTGCATTCTACACATATAATTATATCTCCATGGATACACGTGCTCTCAATGACTCCTCCAATCTCTCTGCCAGTCTGTAGTTTGGCTAGGAAACTGCCAGCACATCACAAACCATTTCTTGCTGCTTCACAAGTTCCAGCTAGGTCTTAACAGGGTAGATATGGAAGGAATTATTTTCTAAACTGGGAGAACCTAGAACCTTAATTAAAAATTAAGATTTCACGCCTTAATTCAAAAACTCTTTCTACTGAGAGCGAAGAGTCATGCTTCTTCTCAAATGGCAGTAGAAAGTGTTTTTGTATATCTTTTAAGCATTTGTAGTTAGATGTCTGATAAACACGACAGTGTATGATTCCGGTTTAAGATGGAGCTGGTGAATCTCAGCAACTTCTGGCTGGTGGTCAATGAACTAAATGCTTGTTCATCACTCTCTTTCTGATCATCGAAAACAATAGTCGACAACTTCTCTTTGGACGTGGAGGCAATTCAATGTGGCAGAAACGAGGCGAGGCAGCGGTCCCATTGCCAAGAGTAAGAAAGACCCAAGGTTTGGCTGATTTAAGTGCCAGACCATATTGGAAAGGTTAGGTACAAGCCAAATCAAGGTGCAGGGTCCAGACCCGACAGCGTATGAAAGCACTGTCTGATCAACGATTTAGGCACCACGACAGATTGAAAAGGTCAGAGTGTCAGATCCCCTAGGTGAGGGATGGGCCGGTTCCACTGGCTGCTCTGCTCTGAACTAAGGGTCTGTGGAGAGACTCTCTTTGTGTACTTCAGTTCCGAACACTATTTCCTTGTGTTTTTTTGTTTTGCATGTTTTCCCCCCCCTGCAAATTGAGTGCTTGACAGTCTACTTATTAAAAAAAATGGTTCTTCTGGGTTTCTTTGTTTTGTGGCTGCCTGTTAGGAGATGAATCTCAAGGTTGGATAATGTATACATTGACAATAAATGTACTCTGCACAAGAATATTTGGGAATGCAGAGCTAACATTACACAGTAAGAGCAGCTATGTTATCAAATGCAGTAGCAGACTTGAGAAGCCAAGTGACCTGTTGTGGCTCCAAAGTTTTCAGTGTAGGTCAAGCTCAGAGGAGTTCAAGTACCACATTGCTTAACACCAGTCATACCTTTTTATTATAGGCTCACAGTTCAGCGGATCATAAACTGAAAACCCAATACCCTTTCTCACCAAAGCTTGAGTAAAGAACCAAGTTGATGCTTGAGTGAATTATCTGCTAAGGCAGTGTTACTGACATCCTGGTCGTTTACATGTTTTTGAGTTGATTTCAATGAAATCAATTCTCCAGTTGCTTTTACGTGGGTCTTCCTTGCACAGCTGCATTTTCCTTGGTGCGGATGATTGAATAGTGCCACTGAGTAGAGTTCCAGTATATTTAAGCCCACCAACAATGCAAGAAGAGCAACAGATTTTCCAGAAAAAAATCAGTGAGCAAGACACTTGGGAGTTGTTTAAGGAGGTGTCATTGAAGAAAACTTGGCAAATTCCTACATTTTAAAAAGACATCCACTGTACTTAGTTCACTGAGTGAATGAATTGGATGCCAGTCAAATGAACGTGGAGTTCACAACTTCAGCCTCCCATGCACTGCTCCTTCATGAGTTTCCCAGTATTCACAATCCTCAACATTTAAGGGAATGTTACTTCAAAGAATGTGCATCTTTAGACGAGTGCTTGAAGTGAGAAACAAGAGAAAGGTGGCAAAAGAAAAAGTCCTCCAAAATTTGCAAAATCACTGGCATTCTGAACTTGAAATGACCAGCTCAGCCTTCAGGAACTAAAATACAGGGCTTCAAATGCTTGACTACAGGAAAAACAGCAACATGAATTGCTCTAAAAATGACTCAAAAGCATGCCTCAATCTTAGCTGACCAGGCGACAGTACGAGGTTAGTATGTTGTCAATTGTGTCAGTGCAGCTAAGAGGAAAATGAGGCAGCAGTACGTTTAATCACATCAATAAACTCTGTGTGATAATGCATCTCAAATTCATTTGTATTGCGCAAATTTCATCAAAACATTTTTAACCCTTCATAGACATGTTGCCTGAATGCTTTGAGTGAAGAATTTACACTGTATTTGATCAATCCTAGTGTTTGCACTGCAGAAAAGGAGATTATTTGCTGCTTTAGTCTGTTGCCTTGTCTTGGCAGGCTCCAGAACGGAAACAAGAAGTGCCCCTCCTTAATGTACAAAATGCTCAACATAGTCTTGAGTAGTAACAACAATCAAGAATACAATTCCCACAAGTTAAAAGTTTCAACCTGGAAACACGTCAGCAACCAATTATTCTAATCATGTAACAGTGAAATCAAATAGTTAGGAAATTCCTGTTTCCTTTTCCTCCCCACAAAGCAGAACTCTGCCAAGACGAACCTGGATGCTAAACTTCAGTAAACAGATTAGCAAGACTCAAATGCAAACCCAACTCTGTATTATTTTGTGTGTGTTGCTTGAATTTCCAGCATCTGCAGATCTTCTCGTGTTTGTGTCTGTATTACTGTAAATCAGACATACAAATTACTTGAATAAAGAAGTGTCATTAAAGGGGAACAGCCAGTTATCTCTGATGGCAAGTATGAATATACCGTATATTTACAAATACATTATTTCTTGTGTTTTCACACTGTCTTAAAGATATGTAAAAGTTAAATCAAAAATCTAATCACTTGATACTAACAGGACGAGGTTTCTGACATGGAATTTTGAGATGTAATAATTGGCAGTTTTCTTACAATTGTAATTATGCCATATTTCACATACTCTCCTTACAAAAATAGCACATCTGTTTTATTGCAGACATCACTATTTATCACATTAATAGAGAAAAAAAAATGATTGGGGTACAGGCATTGCCAACAAAGCCAGAAGTTCTTCATCCCAAGTTGCTGCTGCTACTTCTTGACCTGAATAGCTAGTGAAAGTGTAAGAGAAGACTTACTGGAATATTTCGGGGGGTGGGAGAAATGAGGAAATTCAGCTGCAAGGTCAGACATTTAGTGCTTTCTAAAAGGGAACTGGGCAGTCACTTAAAAGAGCAACTCAAAAGTTGCAACATTACAGGAAAAAGCAGGGGAATCAGAATTATAGACAACAGACAGTAGGTGCAGGAGTAGGCCATTCGGCCCTTCTAGCCAGCACCGCCATTCACTGTGATCATGGCTGATCATACACAATCAGTACCCTGTTCCTGCCCTCTCCCCATATCCCTTGACCCCGCTATCTATAAGAGCTCCATCTAACTCTCTCTTGAATGCATCCAGAGACTTGGCCTCCACTGCCTTCTGGGGCAGAGCATTCCACATATCCACCACTCTCTGGGTGAAAAAGTTTTTCCGCATCTCTGTTCTAAATGGCCTACCCCTTATTCTTAAACTGTGGCCTCTAGTTCTGGACTCACCCATCAGCGGGAATATGCTTCCTGCCTCCAGTGTGTTCAATCCCTTAATAATCTTATATGTCTCAATCAGATCCCCTCTCATCCTTCTAAATTCCAGCGTATACAAGCCCAGTCACTCCAATCTTTCAACATATGACAGTTCCGCCATTCCGGGAATTAACCTTGTGAACCTACGCTGCACTCCCCCAATAGCAAGAATGTCCTTCCTCAAATTTGGAGACCAAAACTGCACACAATACTCCAGGTGGGGTCTCACCAGGGCCCTGTACAGCTGCAGAAGGACCTCTTTACTCCTATACTCAATTCCTCTTTTTATAAAGGCCAGCATGCCATTAGCTTTCTTCACTGCCTGCTGAACCTGCATGCTTGCTTTCATTGACTGATGTACAAGAACACCTAGATCTAGTTGTACTTCCCCTTTTCCTAACTTGACTCCATTTAGATAATCTGCCTTCCTGTTCTTGCCACCAAAGTGGATAACCTCCCATTTATCCACATTAAACTGCATCTGCCATACATTTGCCCACTCACCCAACCTGTCCAAGTCACCCTGCATTCTCATAACATCCTCCTGACATTTCACACTGCCACCCAGCTTTGTGTCATCAGCAAATTTGCTAATGTTACTTTTAATTCCTTCATCTAAATCATTAATGTATATTGTAAACAGCTGCGGTCCCAGCACCGAACCTTGCGGTACCCCACTGGTCACAGCCTGCCATTCCGAAAGGGACCAGTTAATCGTTACTCTTCCTGTTTCCTTTGTTTCCTGTCAGCCAGCCAATTTTCAATCAGTCAGTACTCTGCTCCCAATACCATGTCCCCTAATTTTGCCCACTAATCTCCTATATGGGACTTAAAAGCTTTCTGGAAGTCCAGGTACACTACATCCACTGGCTCTCCCTTGTCCATTTTCATAGTTACATCCTCAAAAAACTCCAGAAGATTAGTCAAGCATGATTTTCCCTTCATAAATCTATGCTGACTTGGACTGATCCTTCTACTGCTATCCAAATGTGTCGTAATTTCCTCTTTTATAATTGACTCCAGCATCTTTCCCACCACTGACATCACGCTAACTGGTCTATAATTCCCTGTTTTCGCTCTCCCTCCTTTCTTGAAAAGTGGGACAACATTAGCCACCCTCCAATCAGCAGGAACTGTTCCTGAATCTATAGAACTTTGGAAAATGATTACCAATGCGTAATGAATTCACTCATTATCACTGACATATGTCATTAAGTTTGTAGTTTTGTCCCAGCTGTACAGTTCAAGACATCAAATTATTAAAAGTTACAAATATAAATAGTGCAAAAGGGAAAAGAGGCGAAAGGAATTGAGTGCTCCCATCATAACGTTTGGTAGGTAGCTCTTCTGATTTAATCCAAATCAAGGTGACATTGCATCTTGGAGAAGAAACTGTACACCAACGAGATCAAACATTCAATACATAATGGAGTATCATCACCTACTATAGTAATTTGGTCTCTTCCTCAACAGACTCAGTCACATGAGAAATAAGATCTTCCACCTCTAAAGACAATTCCCCAAGTATTTGCTGATTTTACTGAAGATTTTATGGAAATCCTTTAATAGTAGATTTCACATTATTAACAGAACATATTTTCCGCAGCACTATCTTGTAATATATTTAAAGCCAAAATCCTCAAGATACTTCGAATTTGAAATATAAACAAAGAACTGGATACAAATCAGAATGGCCATTAATCTGAAATGTTCACTCACTATCTTTTCACAGCTGCGTCTGATCTGCTGAGTATTTTCAGCATTTAACGACTTTGTTGTACACATCCATGAGATAGATTACCAGAATCGCAAGTTATGACGAGAAACCTAGCTTACTTCCATAATGGAATATCCTCTCAGACATTTTAATATTTATTTTGCATGCATACTTACCAAGTTCTCTTTAAACCACAATTCTCAATTGAATAAACTAGAGACTACACAGATGCAAAACTGTGCAGTACCCGGTAATAACACTCAACTTTAGAGTCAGAGTTGCACAACATAGAAACGTCCTTTAGTCCACCACATCATTTGGCCCCTTTCCCTATTTACACCAGACCCATTGCCCACAATAAGTCAATATCCCCCAATGCATTGCACATTCAAGTGAATATCTCAAATCTTCACAATAAAAATGACTGTGCAAAACATGATGTACAAAAAAGCTGGATGAACTCAGCAGGTCGGGCAGCATCCGTTGAAAGGAGCAGTCAACGTTTCGAGTCGAGACCCTTCGTCAGGACTAAAGGAGGAGGGGGCAGGGGCCCTATAAAGAAGGAGGGGGGAGGGTGGAAAACCAATCAGAGGAAAGATCAAGAGGTGAGGGAGGGGAAGTAGGGAGGGGATAGGCAGGAGAGGTGAAGAAGGAATCTAAGGGGAAAGCACTATGGGTAGTAGAAGAAGGCAGAGTCATGAGAGGTGATAGGCAGCTAGAAGAGGAGACAGAGTGAAGGTGGGATGGGGAAGGGAGAGGGAGGGAATTACCAAAGTTGGAGAATTCGATGTTCATACCAAGGGGCTGGAGACTACCCAGACGGTAGATGAGATGTTGTTCCTCCAACCGAAGTTTGGCCTCATCATGGCAGTAGAGGAGGCCATGTATGGATATATCCGAATGGGAATGTGAAGGAGAGTTGAAGTGAGTGGCAACCAGGAGATCCTGTCCGTTGTGGCGGACAGAGCGTAGGTGCTCGACGAAGCGGTCCCCCAATCTGCATCGGGTCTCACCGATGTAGAGGAGGCTGCACCGGGAGCATTGGATGCCATAGATTACCCCAACAGACTCACAAGTGAAGTGTTGCCTCACCTGGAAGGACTGTTTAGGGTCTTGAATAGTGGTAAGAGATGAGGTGTAGGGACAGGTGTAGCACTTAAGCTTGCAGGGATAAGGTACCAGGTGGGAGATCTGTAGGGAGGGACGTGTGGACCAGGCAGTCGCGGAGGGAACGATCCCTGCGAAAAGCAGAGAGGGGTAGAGAGGGAAAGATGTCCTTAGTGGTGGAGTCCTGTTGAAGGTGGCAGAAGTTGCGGATGATAATATACTGGATTCGGAGGCTGGTGGGGTGATAGGTGAGGACAAGGGGGACACGGTCCCTGGTGTAGTGACCGGAGGATGGGGTGAGGGCTGAAGTGCGGGAGATGAAAGAAATGCGGGTGAGGGCATTATTGATGACGGCAGAAGGGAAACCACGATTCTTAAAGAAAGAGGACATTTGGGATGTCCTGGAATGGAAAGCCTCATCCTTGGAGCAGATGCGGCGGAGACGGAGGAACTGGGAATAGGGAATAGAATTTTTGCATTTGGCAGTGTGGGAAGAGGTATAATCAAGGTAGTTATGGGAGTCATTGGGTTTATAGAAGATGTCAGTGGACGGTCCAGAGATGGAGACCGAGAGATCGAGAAAGGGGAGAGAAGTGTCCGAGATGGACCAAGTGAATTTGAGGGCTGGGTGAAAGTTAGAGGCAAAGTCAATGAAATTGATGAGCTCAGCATGGGTGCAGGAAGCAGCACCAATGTAGTCGGCAATGTATCGAAGGAAAAGTTGGGGAGCAGTACCAGTATAGATTTGGAGCATAGACTGTTCCACATAACCCACGAAGAGGCAGGCATAGCTAGGGCCCATGCGAGTGCCCATAGCTACACCCTTGGTCTGGAGAAAGTGGGAAGTGCCGAAAGAGAAGTTATTAAGTGTGAGTACCAGTTCCGCCAACCTGAGGAGTGTGGTGGTGTTGGGGAACTGGCGAGGTCTATTGTTCAGAAAGTAGCGGAGGGCTTTGAGGCCTTCTTGATGGGGAATTGAAGTGTATAAGGATTGGACATCCATGGTGAAATTGAAGCGGTTGGGGCCGGGGAACTGGAAGTTATTGAAGAGGTGGAGGGCATGGGATGTATCCTGGATGTAGGTAGGGAGGGACTGAACTATGGGTGACAAAATGGAGTCGAGGTAGGCAGATACAAGTTTGGTGGGACAGGAGCAGGCCGAAACTATAGGCCTACCAGGACAGTCAGGCTTATGGATCTTGGGGAGGAGGTAAAAGCGAGCAGTGCAGGGTGTGGGAATTATGAGTTTTTTGGCTGAGGATGGAAGGTCTCCGGAGTTGATAAGGGCAGTGACGGTACGGGAGACAATGGTTTGATGTTTTTTGGTTGGGTCCTGTTCCAGGGGTAAGTCAGAGGAGGTGTCAGAGAGCTGCCGTTTGGCCTCACTGAGGTAGAGGTCCGTCCGCCAGACTACTACGGCACCACCTTTGTCTGTGGGTTTGATGGTGAGGTTGGGGTTAGTGCGGAGAGAGTGGAGGGCAGTGCGTTCAGAGGGAGTGAGGTTGGAACAGGAGAGAGGAGTGGTGAAGTTGAGACGGTTGATGTCTCGGCGACAGTTGGAGATGAAAAGATCGAGTGCAGGTAGAAGGCCTGGCGGAGGTGTCCAGGAGGAAGAGGAGGGTTGAAGACGGGAGAAGGGGTCATCAATAGGGGGAGGGGAATCCTTGTTAAAGTAGTAGGCTTGGAGACGTAAGCGACGGAAGAAGAGTTCAGCGTCATGCCGGGCACGGAAGAAGAGTTCAGTGTCAAAACATTTCACCTCGTATCCCCTTTCAGACTCCATTTGGTAACTTTAAATGTGTACTCATTCTCAACCTACTAATCTACTGCATGGGACTTTGTCAATGCCTTCTTAACATTCATATAGTTAACTTCTACCACCCTGCCTTTATCAATCTTCTTAGATCCCTCCAAGTTCTCAGTTGGGATTCTACATCCACCTCCCCCCCACATTTCCCCTCCCACATGGAAGTTGTCAGGCTATATCTGATCAGTCCCTGCCTTTCCAAATGTAGATAACTCCTCTTAGGATTGTCATCTAATTCAGGCAATTTACCAACACCACTGCCCCAATATAGTACCATTGTGCTTCAGATTATACATTTGCCCATCCCTAAACTCAAATTCTTCCAATTTCATCACAGTTGTAAACAAATGAGAAATATTCATTTAGGAATATTTCAATCACTTGGCTCCATACAGATTACCCCTTTGGTCCCCAAAGTGACTCACTCTTTCCCTGACTACGCTAATACCCATCATAGAATACCCTGGGATTCTCCTGAATCTTGCTCCCCAAGGATATTTCATGGGCCTTTATGCCCTCCTAATTTCTGAAGTTCTTTCCTATACATTCTATATTCCTAGAAACTCCCGACTCTGATTGCTTATACTGTCATACGCTTCCTTTAACTGAACAAATCTTCAATATCCTTTTGTCATCCA
The DNA here is from genome assembly GCF_048418815.1 of Hemitrygon akajei. NCBI lineage: Eukaryota > Metazoa > Chordata > Chondrichthyes > Myliobatiformes > Dasyatidae > Hemitrygon > Hemitrygon akajei. Next base: position 31,789,145 of record NC_133143.1, read on the forward strand.
AGCTCCAGTAATCTTGCCATCTTTGCCTTTTCCCCCTTACCAGAACTTGCTGGCCCTGAACTCTTGCAAACACTTACAAGGCTCTTACTTGTCAGATGCTGTTTTACATTCAGAATCTGCTCCCACTCTCACCAAGAACTCTCTTACATGATCACAAATCAGCTGTCCTCCCATTTATGATATTAACCTGTGTGGACCAATCCTTTTTCAAATCATAACTACCTAGAAACTTACAGAATTATGGTCACCATTCATAAAATGTTCCCCACACCAAGACTTCCACAACCTGTCCAGTTTCATTTTCTAAGTAGAACATAGTCCTATCTCCAAGTAGGTCCAACTACATCTTGACTTAATTTCAAATCACTTAACTTCAATAATATAATACAGAAGTAACAAAGGATGTCAGTAAACAATTTTAACAAAGTTTTCAAATGACAAGAACTCACGACGAACAAAACATTTGAATTGAATTCACTTTATTTCTTACATCCTTTACATACATGAGTAAAAATCTTTGTTACGTCTGCATCTCAATGTGCAATGTGCAATCATAGTAATTTATAATAAATAGAACAGTCAATGTAATATAGAGTAGACTCAAATCAGTGCGAGTTCATCAGTCTGTTGGCCTGGCGGAAGAAACTGTCCTGGAGCCTATTGGTCCTGGCTTTTGTGCTGCGGTACCACTTCCCGGATGGTAGTGGCTGGAAGAAATTGTGGTTGGGATGACTTGGGTCCCCAATGATCCTACAGGCCCTTTTTAAAGACCTGTCCTTGTAAATGTCCTGAATCATGGGAAGTTCACAACTGCAGATGTGCTGGGCTGTCCACACCACTCTCTGCAGAGTCCTGCAATTAAGGGAGGTAGAGTTCCCATACCAGACAGTGATGCAGCCAGTCAGGATGCTCTCAATTGTGCCCCTGTAGAAAGTTCTTAGGATTTGGGGGCCCATACCAAACTTACTCAACTGTCTGAGCTGAAAGAGGCACTGTTGTACCTTTTTACTTAGAGTTGGGGCAATATATATATTTTATATAAAAAGACACCCAATGAGGCATTTTTCATAACCATAATATATCAAAGAATAATTTTTGAAGTGTTGTTACAATATACAGTTCAAGCTCCAAGGAATAATCAATTTCACTGCTACAACCTGCTTATGCCATAGGCTCTCCTACTGGTTATAGCAATGTAATATAACCAGAAAATAAAAGCCCATCATTTCAACACAAAAGAGAGCAATGATCAAGATGGATCAAATCTGTAGAGACGCATTCATTATTTCCAGTCAAAAGGCTGCAAACTTCCTTGCTAAATGTTGACTATCTGCATTATTACACATAGGCAAAACCATGGCAGGGAGAGCTCAGTATTTGGGAGTGATTTCTGTACTTTCATCCTTAAATCTCTCTACTCCTGTAAAACTAACTCACCATTTAAAAAAAGTTAAGTGGATCTTTTTTTTCTGGTATCTCAAAGCTAATGACTTCACAAATACTGAACTTCATCACAATTTTGCCAACGTATACTAAGGTAACTGACACAAAAATCGTAAATTAGTTAACAAATTAGATTATAGGAGGTGGGTATTACCCGTAATTCCCCATTCATAACAGCCCTGTGAAGGTACCTGCGATGATTTAAGAAAAGGTGTTGACTGGATAGATACAGGAAAACTAGATCTGTTGAAAATCCAAGACAAGGGCCATAACCAGATTTAGCACTATGATATTCAGGAAACACTTCTGCAAAGTGTAAACCTGATGGTCCTTCCAGTCCCAAAAGAGAATATTGAAAAATTAAAAAATGAAGCTGTTAAGCAAGAATATTACATGTTAAGGAACCAAGGGAATTCATGGAATTACAATCAACCAACATTTAAATTAATGCTTTCATATGTTTAAAACTCAAAAACAAACCAGAAGATTAAATCTAACATTAAGTTTTTGGTTTTGAATGAATCTGAAAATTAAGAACTAGCAATTCGACCATTCCACCCACAGAGACATGACTCAGCTGATACTTAAATCTTGTCCTTTTTCCTCACAGGATTAGTAATCTAAACCTCCCCCCTCCAACACCAAATGGTATGCTTCTAACAAAATGATGCCTTTTTATACAGGAGGCTGTGGGCTCTGAAGAACACGTGAGGAAGAAACAAAAATTCAACTTTTGTTTAAAAAGAGGTCAGTGATGGGCACTCTGTAATTGTTAATGTCAAAGATGAAGTAACAAAATGCACAAATCTCAACTCTTACTGCTTTAAAATTAATTTAATCCAGATACCAAACTTTCTGCTCAATCTTAATTAGAAACAGTACATTATGATACCAAAAACTTTGGAACAAATTTCATTTAAAAAACTCACATAGGGGAAGCTCTCCTTCTGACTGGCTACATATCTGACTAGAACAAAACAAAATAATTATAAATGGCAATTTTAGTTAAACATTGCTGTGAATTTGTATTTTTGTCTATAGCATTCTTTCATTAGAGAAGAATACAGATGTACTTGATTGAACAATAAAATTTGAGTGGAACTATAACTCTAATGTCTAAACACCATGAAATACAGCATGGTCAAAACACATTTGTTTTGACCTATTTGTCCTATTGTTTTTAAAGCTTGTGACAGAAAATTTTTAAGCATATTATTTGAATGTTTTCACTTACATTATCTGAGTACACATACACATTATTTTATTGTCATTTACTGTGAAAATAATTCTCAAATTACTTAATTTAGGTGAATTGCTGGCGTGTTTGATTGTGCCAGCTTTCACGGGGTCAAAAGTGTTATTGTCCTTTCTAAACGCCTTTTTTATGATTACAAGATCCTGCTGGATATTAAGAATGTAAAGTACTGCAGGCCTACCCCATCAGCGAGCTGCTCATTGGCGGAGAAACTGAAGGAGCCGGACTTGGCGTGGATCATGCAGCTGTATCAGAGAGCTGTTGGCGCGCGAAGGTGTGCAGTCTTAACAGCGAGTGATCCTCTCTGTCACTTCTCGTGATTGCAAGACCCTGTTGGACATTGCTGATGTGGAGTGCTGCCAGTCCAATTCACTGATTTATTGGTGGACGGCAGGGGAGCTGTGTGGCCTTGGTCATGGCGAGGGTTAGGCCACAAGCCATGGTGTAGCGCGGCGTACAAGCTGGAATCTGTACTCCTAACCCCCCCCCCCCACCCCTGTTCACTGGGCAGAAGTGAATACAATACACAATTGTAATTTATTCCCTTTCAGACTCCAGCAAATTCATGGACTCAGGGTCTTGGACCTTTTTTTTGTGTGTGCCTGTATTTTATTGATATTTCATATATGCCTGCTATCTTATATGTGTCCTATGCTGTATGTGACTGTTGGTACTGTGTTTCGCACCTTGGCCCTGTTTTGTTTGGCTGTGTTCATGTATAGTTGACTGACAATTAAACTTCAACTTGCTTGCACTAGAATTCACAAAGACCTGTCCAATTAGATCTAAATGACACAAAAATCTGTTCTACAGAATGATTCCACTAAAGACAGATGATGACTTTGAAATCTAAAAACCATCCAAGGCAGCCAGCTCCAAACTAATTCCACTGTTAAGAATCCCAAATAATGGTTCACTTTAAGTAATAATGAACTAGTATTATTCTTCAGATAATTGAATGGATTGTGCAATACTTCATGGTTTGAATATTCCCACCCAATGAGAATGAGAATTAAATTTGGCATTTAAATTTTTTTTTAAAAATACCATCACCAAAAAAAAATTCTGAAGTTAATTAAGGAGTGTACTTAACAGAAGGAAGCTGTGGCTTTCTTGATGTTGGCAGGCCTGCTGAAGATCATAAATGTTAGTGGGTGGGAATACTATTCTCCAGAAGCCATTATGCATTTGGCAGCAATACATGTTTGTTCCAAAGATCAGTTTCCACCACTGATTTCATGAAGAAACTAAGAGTAAATTTGTTAATAATGGTTAAGTGAAAATTTGCAAAAATACTTTTGTGGAAGTTCAGGAAATAAAACCCGATCGTCAGCTGCAAGTTAAGACATTGACCAGCAAATGCAGCATTTAAAGCAAAATGGTAGGGTCTACAAGAAAGAAGCAAACAGAAGACTCCAGCTAGTTCCAGATAGATGGTGGTAATGCCTGTCCATTAATGTTTTCAGGGGAAAGAAATCTAGAATGTCTTTATAGACTACAAGGTTCTAATACCATGCAAATATTAAACTCCAAGGCCAAATAGTTACATTGAAGGAGATACTCTTCCAGGGGAGGGAAAATGTCAAGATGCACCAAGGTCACAAAATGAGACCTCCACTGCAGCACAGTACATCATTGTTTTGATTTCCCTTGATACAGGCACAGAATACAAAAAAGTGAAACATACCATATGTAGCCAATTTCAAGAACAGCCCTTGGTAAACTTTCTCAATGAATTCCTGGACATTCCCCCGGAATCACCCACTTACAACAAGTGGGATAATTAAATCAACAAATGTCAGCTGATTACCCTCAAAGACTGATCCGATTGCTTGGAAAGCATTTAAGGCTATGATCCTCATCAGGCCACCAGTTCTGGAGAACCAAGATTGGAGAGCAGTTATTTCATGATATTGAAAGGTTATTTAAAAAAAATCTGACATATTGATCATCCCACTTCCTGAACTTTTCAAAACCATTTGCAAATTCTGAGTGTGCTGAACTGTCTATCCAACAAGTAACCAATTCTGTACGCATGTACGGCTGTGAACCATTATCTTAAAGGATTGAGAACAGGAATTAAAACTAGGCTTGTACTGCATCTTATAGTGCTGATCTTATAGACAATTTATAAATGTTAGTGATTTTAAAAAACTGGATCAGAGCTTCATCCAATAATTTCTTCCATCCAAAAACCATAGACTTTTTGGGGTCGGGGATGACATGGCACCACTAGCAAGCCAGCATTTTTCCTTTCCTGCTCCTGAGAAGGTGGTAGTGAGCTGCCCACTGGTGTAGGTACTCTGTGCTGCTGGATAGATTGTTCTCAGATTTAGACCCAATGATGACAAAGGGCTGGCTTGCGGGAGTGGGGGGAAACCAGGTGGTGGTGGTATTCCAACGTTCTTGCCATATGTGGTGCTGGGAGGCCATGGGTTTTCCAGAAGAACTGCAGTGCATTTTGTAGATGCTGCACGCTAGAATTTTTGTACACTGTTGGTGGAGAAAATGAAGATTTGCGGAACACACGGGTGCCAACTCAGCAAGTTAGTGTGTCCTGAATGATGCTGAGCTTCCTGGATGTTACTGAAGCAATACACATCAGGCAAATTGCAGGTATTCCATTACAATCCTGACTGGTTTCATACAAGGCAGAAAGGTTCTGGGGGTACGGGATTGAGGGTGATGTTTGGAATTGAGTCACTGCATGATACCCAGCCATCGACTTGCTCTCGTTGTTCCGCTCTGCAAGTAACTGATCCACTTGCATTTCTGATCAAAGGCAATACTATGATATTAATGGTGATGGATGTAGACATGAATTTAGAAGGATGAGAGGGGATCTGATTGAAACATATAAGATTATTAAGGGATTGGACACGCTGGAGGCAGGAAGCATGTTCCCGCTGATGGGTGAGTCCAGAACTAGAGGCCACAGTTTAAGAATAAGGGTTAGGCCGTTTAGAACAGAGATGCGGAAAAACTTTTTCACCCAGAGTGGTGGATATGTGGAATGCTCTGCCCCAGAAGGCAGTGGAGGCCAAGTCTCTGGATGCATTCAAGAGAGAGTTAGATAGGGCTCTTATAGATAGCGGAGTCAAGGGATATGGGGAGAGGGCAGGAACGGGGTTCTGATTGTGTATGATCAGCCATGATCACAGTGAATGGCGGAGCTGGCTAGAAGGGCTGAACGGCCTACTCCTGCACCTACTGTCTATTGATATTGCCGACGAATGCCATATGTAGGCTGTCAAATGTAGATAAATGCTTGGATATTGTCAAAACAAATGATCCAACAATTACGGGATCTTTAGCATAACTAAGTACCAACAAGCCCTTTGTATAATGCACTGCATCTCAAATCTGGGCAAGCACAAACTACACCATTTTATACTCTGTACAAGAGGTTCCTATGGAGAGAGTCATAAAGTTGCGCACTTTCCTACAGAATGTTTTTTGACCACTGGAGATACAAGAGAGAGACTACAGATGATGGAGCAAAGGACAACCTGCTGCAGGAATTAAGTGGGCCAAGAAGTATCTGTGGGGGAGGCAAAGGAATTTGGGCCAAAATATGACCCTACAGATGCTGCTTGACTTGTTGAGTTCCCTCAGCAGATTATCTTCTGGCCAGTGTTCAGAGATCTCTAACAAAAGATAATAAATACTCATAATATATGCTTAAATAATTAACGTTTTTGCACAAGTTTTACTTATAATTCATTTGTTAACTTTTATCCCATGAAGTGAGCCCAAACCCTGCACTTACTCTGGCATCAGTGGTGGAGAAGGATTGCACGGTCAGAAGCTGAAACTATTTTCAATTGGATTAAAGAACACACAAGCAAATTGCTTCTCAAATAATACTTGTGTAGAACATTATAAAATTAAAACTAACTGCAGGGATTTCTTGAGCACTCTCTGTCGTCCTTACAGACAGTAAATAAAAATGTGTTCGACATTGCTTTATAAAATAAATTATGCATCAGCATATTTTATTCCATTGTGGTTTTACTGACCTTCAAGAATTTAGAAGGGGATGTGAGACAATAGCCTGCTTCCTAGAAGTAGCCAACAGATTAAAATATGTTTGCTATTTTAATCTTCACCCTCAAGATATTTCTTCCTCTTGCAGAGATGGATAAACATCATTGTGAAATATTTTGGTGTAATGCCCATTCACTTCCCAAATTCTCCTTATTCCTGTTGAGTATTATAAACTGATAGTGGCTTTAGTGTAATTAATAGCACTGATTCCAAAGGATGTCCATAAAACCATGAGACATAAGAGCAGAATTAGACCATTCAGCCCATCAAGTCCGCTCCAGCATTCTGTCATGGCTGATCCTGGATCATTCAACTCCATACGCCTGCCTTCTCGCCATATCCTTTGATGCCCTGACCGATCAGGAAACAATCAACTTCCCCAGATTCTCTACCCTCTGGCTAAAACAATTCCCCCCTTACATCTATTCTAAAAGGTTGCCCCTCAATTTTGAGGCTGTACCCTCTAGTTCTGGATTCCCCCACCATAGCAAGCACCCTATCCAGTCCTTTTACCATTAGGTTGGTTTCAATAAGATCCCCCCGCATTCTTCTATATTCCAGTAAGTACAGGCCTAATGCTGCCAGATGCTCCTCATTTGTTAACCCCTTCATTTCCAGAATCATCTTTGTGAACCTCTTGTGGACTCTCTCCAATGACAACACATCCTTTCTGAGATATGGGGCCCAAAACTGTTGACATACTCCAAGTGCAACCTGACTAGGGTCTTATAAAACCTCGGCATTATCTCCTTGTTTTTATATTCTAGTCCCCTTGAAATAAATGCCAACATTGCATTTGCCTTCTTTACCACAGACTCAACCTGCAAATTAACCTTCTGGGAATCCCTCTGCACTTCTGATGTTCGAACCTTCTCACCATTTAGATAATAATCTGCAGTATTGTTCCTTTTACCAAAATGCATTATCATACATTTCCCAAAACCTTATTCTATTTGCTACTTTTTTTTTTACCCATTCTTCCAATTTGTCTAAGTTGTGCTGCAATTGTATTGCTTCCTCAGCACTACCTACCTCTCCACCTATCTTTGTATCATCCACAAACTTTACCACAAAGCCATCAATTCCATTATCCAAATCATTGAGAAACAATGTGAAAAGTAGCAGTCCCGATACTGACCCCTGAGGAACACCATTAGTCACTGGCAGCCAACCAGAAAAGGCCCCTTTTATTCCCACCCACTGTCTCCTGCCTGTCAGCCATTCCCCTATCCATGCCAGTATATTTCCTGTAACACCATAGGATTTTATCTTGTTAAGCAGACTCATGTGTGGCACCTTATCAAATGCCTTCTGAAAATCCAAGTAAATGATATTCACTGCCTCTCCTCTGTCCACCCTGCTTGTTACTTCCTCAAAGAACTCTTAACAAATTTGTCAGGCAAGATTTCCCTTCACAGAAACCATGCTGACTTTGACTTATTTTATCATTAGTCTCCAAGTACCTTGAAACCTTATCCTTAATAATAGACTCACAACCACTAAGGTTAGGCTAACTGCCCTACAATTGCCTTACTCATTTCTTAAAGGGTGGAGTGACATTTGCAATCTTCCAGTCCTCCAGGACCATGCCAGAATCAAGTGATTCTTGAAAGATCATCATCAATGCATCCATTATCTCTTCAGCCATCACTCTCAGAACTCTGAGATGTAGTCCATTAGGGTCCAGGTGACTTATACACCTTAAGACCTTTGAGTTTGCCTAGCACTTTTTCCTTTGTAATAGCAATGACATGTGTTGGCACATGGCCTAGTGGATAAGGCATCGAACTAGTAACCTAAAGGTCACTGGTTCGAGCCTCAGCTGAGGTAGCATGTTGGTCCTTGAGCAAGGCACTTAACCACACATTGCTCTGCGACAACACTGGTGCCAAGCTGCTTGGGTCCTAGTGCCCTTCCCTTGGACAACATCGGTGGCGTGGAGAGGGGAAGGCTTGCAGCTTGGGCAACTGCCGTTCTCCCATACAACCCTGCCCAGGCATGCGCACTGGAAAACCTTCCAAGGCGCAAATCCATGGTCTCACAAGACTAACAGATGCCTAGAGAGAGAGCAATGACACTCACTCCTGCTCCCTGACACTTATGGCCCTCTAGCATAAAGCTAGTGTTTTCCACAGTAAAGACTGAAGCAGAGTTCATCTCCCATTCCTTTGTCCCCCATTACTACCCCACCAGCATCATTTTCCAGTGGTCCAATATCAACTCTCAGCTCCCTTTTCCTCTTTATATAACTGAAGAAACTTTTGGTATCCTACTTTATGTTATTGGCTAGTCTGCCCTCATATTTCATCTTTTCCCTTAATACAGCTTTTTTAATTCCTTTAGTTTGATTTTAAAAGTTGCCCAATCATCCAACTTCCCAATCACTTTTCCACCTTATATGCCCTTTCCTTGGCTCTTATGCAGTCCTTAACTTCGTTAGCCAAGGTTGCCTACCCCTGCCATCTGAGAACAACTTCTTCTGTGGGTTATATCAATCCTGCACCTTGTGAACTATTCCCAGAAACTTCAGCCATCTCTGCTCTGCTGTTATCCCCTCCAGTATCCTCCTCCAATCCACCCCGGTAAGCTCCTCTCTCACGCCTCTGTAACTCCCTTTATTCCACTGTGATACTGATACATGTGACTTGTGCTTCTCACTCTCAAACTGATGTATGAATTCAATCATATTCTGATCAGTCTCCTTAGGGTTCCTTTACATTAATAAGATCTGGGTTATTACACAACACCCGATCTAAGATGGCCTTTCCCCGAGTAGGCTCAAGCACAAGCTGCTCTAAAAAGCTATCTCATAGGCATTCAACAAATTCCATCTCTTGTGATCCGGCACCAACATGATTTTCCCAATCCCCTTGCATATTGAAGTCACCCATTACACCCATTACACCCATTACAATGCCTTTTCCAGGTCCCTTTGCACCCTCAGCCCCAACTCCACATCTTGGCTACTATTTGGAGGCCTATGATTCCCATAATGGTTTTTTAACTCCATTCACAAATATTTGACATTCTCTGACCCTATGTCACCTCTTTCTAAAGATGAAATTCCATCCCTTACTAACAGAGCTACACCACCTGCCTGTCCTTTTGATACAAAGTACAAACGTTTGTATATCATCCCCAACTATGGCCTCCTTTCACCCACGACTCAGTGATACTCACAACATCATACCGACCAATCTCTAACTGCGCATCGACTTTGTCCACCTTATTCCGAATGCTAAGCGCATTTAAACACAGCACCTTCAGTCCTGCATTCTTCACCCTTTGAATTTTGCCTCTGTGGTACAATTTAACTCTTTGGTCTGTCTGAATTCGTACCCAATCATTGGCTTGTCCTTCCTTACATTCATGTTACACCCATCATCTATTTGTAAACCTGCTGGTTCATCCTCAGCTCTATCATCCTGGTTCCCATCCCACTACCATGTTAGTTTAAACCACTTTTTTTTTACTACAGGAGCTGTGTCATATTAGAAAACATCCTTTTTCAGTATAACCAGCCCTCAGGTATCCTGTTTCCTATAATGACACCTGGCTGGGTGCCCTAAACAAAATAATATCCATTCCTTACAGAAATCATCTTCAACAGATTATTTGTTCTTAGTTTATTCTCGTCTCTGCAACTTCTGAGCCCTTCACAAGATTTTTTAAAAAAAAGGACAATATAGAGAACAGAATCACTGGAATTTGCCAATAATATTCAAGAGCAGCTACAAAAAAAAAAGCAAGTTGAATAGGTCAATGATAACACAAATGCCTAGTAACAGTATAGCACAAACTGGGGATGACATTTAGGGCAATAGTTTCAAGAATCACAAGCCACACTGCCAAGTTACAAACCGGATACATCAGCACCACAACAAAAGCGATTCCACTGGCCAGCCACAGGAAATAGGAGGAGCAATGAAATCCTGCTTTTTAAACAAAAAAATGTTTGGAATTTCAGCAAGCTCAAACTTGAACACCATCCAAAACAAATTTAGTGCCAGCAGCTACTAAAATTATTTCAGAAAGGCCTGCATATTACTGCTGCCACAGAACAACAAATTTCACAACTAATATCAGGGACAATAAACCTGATTCTGAGCTAACACATAATACTTCCCATCTTTGTGAAGATTGTGACACATTCTATAGAAGGAGTTTAGTTCAAAGTTTACCTCAGTCAAAATCTTTTCTCAGCCCACTTTTTTTTTGGGATACGGCTGTTATTTGTAGGGGCAGCATTTACAGCGGATCTTCAAATGCCCCCAGTTGGAAATGAACACAAAGCACAAACAGGTAATTAGCAAGCTGCCTTTTTATTCCACTAAGGTCTGGAAGATGCTCATACAGTGTTACTGGGTTCGAAATTCTAGGATTTAGACCCAGTGTCAGTGACATATACTTGTATTAGAAGGACAATATGTCCTTACCCTTTTTGGTTGCAAAGGACAGGGGTTTGGGAAGTGCCAGCATTGTGTCCACAGTGCATATTGTGGATGGTACACACTGCAAACGGTGTGTGAAGTAATGGAGGGAATTTATATTTAAGGTAGTGAATGGTGCAACTAATCAAATATGCTGCTTGACACCCGACTGGTATAATATTAAAACTGGAAAGTCTGCTGGAATTCCAGAGCAACACTCAAATTGCTGGAGGAACTCAGCAGATATGGAAATGAATAAATAGTCGATGTTTTGGGCAATGGCAATATTAAAGCCTGGCAAGACCAATTGAGACTTGACTTGTGCCAGAGAACTTCTAGGATTTCCCATTCCATATTGTTACCATAAATATAACAGCTTCAAACAAGTTATTCACAAAGAGCAAGGAAAATTATCCCAAGCTGGAGAAGAACAAAGCCAAGCCAGCGTAGTGAAGCCTGACCACGACCCAAACATGAAAGAACATTGGGCTCAGGTCAGTTAAGGAGATATTGATAATAACACAACGTCAGGATTAGGCAAGGCAAAGTGAAGGAATAACAAAAGATGTTTTTAAAAGGGAGGAAAGCTTGAAATCAAGCACCAAAGAAAGGGACTCTGGGAGTTGCTGAGGGTCAGCATGAACAAGGGTCATAGCAAGAGTAGTTTTGGTGCATGTTGGAATGTCAAACCTTGGATTATCTTAATTTTATAAAAGGTGATTGATGCAAGACTGTTAAGGAGATTGCTGGACTAAGCAAATCTCAAACTAGATCAAGGTATGATTTGGGTGTCAACCGCAGATGCAATGAGGCAAAAGATCAGGAAGCTGGATTACAGGACTGAACTGCGTACATTTGTCCAGTGGAGGCAAGAACTCATCTTGGGGTAAAAAGGATATTAAACAAGACTTCATGACATTAACAAGGAAAGGTGACAGATTACGTGGCAGGGATACGAAGTTTGTATAGCAGGTCTGATCTTTCCAGCTGGTCCCAGGAGCAAAGTTCAGCCCAGATACCATATCAGTCAAACAGGTTGACACCAGAGGCTGTTGAGGAACCAAGAGTTGTGACATTTACTGCAGCTGAGTGTTAGTACACAAATGGAAACTGACCACAGGATAGCAAATGACACAGGTAATGAAATTCAGAAATAACACATGAAGGAGCAGAATAGATCACATAGTCCTTTAAGCTTATCCTGCCGATCAATACAATTGATGATCTTCCTGGCTTCAACCCTTCTTCTGTGCCACTTCCTCGATCTATCAAAAACAACTCATTCTTAAAGACCTCCAGTGATCCAGCCTCCTCAACCCTGCAGGGTAGAACATTTGAGGAGATCCACCATCTCCTCAAAAAAACGTGCCGATGAAAATGACTTTGCTGTAGCTGAGTCACTGGGGAGTGTCCAGGATGGAAAAAGGAGCCATTACTGGGGATACGTTGGCAACAATGAAATCAATAAAACTGAGATAAGTGACATTAAGCTCAAAACAATCCCAGAGCATCAGAAAAATGACATGTTTGAAAGCAAGCAATGATTCAAACAAGCAATGACAGATGAAGACTGAAGTTAGCTTTCAAAGGCAGAGGAAAAAATGCAGTTGAGACACACACGATTTACAGTACTGTGCAAGTTCCTAGGCATATGAAAAAAATTCTGTAAAGTGAAGATGCTTTCAAAAATAATGAAATCAAAAGTTACTAAAATATCAAAAAATTGCAAAGAACAATAAAAGGAAAAAACTTAAATCAAAATTTGGTGTGACCACCCTTTGCCTTTAGAACTGCCATTAATTCTCTTAAGTGCACTGTTGTACAGTTCTATAAGAAAACCATCTGGAAAGTTGTTCCAAGCACCTTGGAGTAATTGCCATAGTTCTGCAGACTTTGGCTGCCTCACTTACTTCTTTCTCTCCAGGTAATCTCAGACAGCCTCAATGATGTGGAGTTTAGGGCTCTGTGGAGGCCATGCCATTTGTTGTAGAACTTCTTGTTCTTCTTTTCACTGAAGATGGTTCTTTATGGCCTCGTCTGTGTGTTTGGGGTCATCGTCCTGCTGTAGAACGAAGTTGGGACTGATCAGACATCTTCCTGATGGTATTGCCTAATGGATGAGAATCTCTTTCCGCTTCTCAGCACTGAGGATTCCATTAATTCTGACCAGATCACCAACTCCATTTGCAGAACTGCAGCCCCAAACCTGCAGGTAATCTCTGCCATGCTTCACTGTTGACTGCAGGCACTCATTCATGTCGCACTCTCTACTTCTATGTACAAACTGCTTCCTGTTTGAGTTAAAAATTTCAAATTTTGACTCATCAAGTCCAGAGCACACTTGCTGCCATTGTTCAGCACCAATTTTTTGTTTTTGTGCATAGGTGAGTCCCTTGGCTTTGTTTTCACTTCACAGGAATGGATTTTTGGCAGCAACTCTTCCATGAAGAACACTTCTGACAAGACTTCTCCGGACTGGAGAGGGACGTACTTGGGTTGCAGTGGTTTCAGAGTTCAGAGCTGATAGCAGTGTTGGACTTCTGATTTAAAAGGGAGGTCAGTCTGATGTCTCTTTCATCTGCCGCAATTAGTTTTTGTGTCTGACCGTTGCGTTTCTGGTCCTCAACTTGCCTATTTCTTTGTCCTTCTTGAGAAAAACATGGACAGCACCTCTTGAAACCTCTCTGCTGCAAAATTTCTGCTTGGGAATAACCTCGCTGATGCAGGATGACCATCTCGTGTCTTGTTGCAATGCTCATTCTTGCCAGGGTGTAAGAATTGGTGATATGAATGTTAATCTGTCACATCTGCCACACCCTCACCTTTTAGTTTGGTTGCCCTTTGATCAGTTTGTTTCCTTCTACACTTGTTTCTGTTCCAGTTCATTCAACTCATTATGTCATTAATCAATAGTTCCCGTTTATTGTTTTTGTTTAATCATGCACTGGGCTAGATACCCACAAGATAATCAAGTTTTTATTTGAAAAATGGTCTATTACTTAATATGTTACTTTCTTTACCAAAATACAAAAAAATTATCTGTAACATTAAATTTTTTTGGAAAATGAACGTTTGGAATTCTAAAATTTGTTCATTTCTACTGACACATTAATACACAAGACAAAAAATGAATATCAAAAGCAAAATTTATATTTAAAAAAAGAGGGTGTATACAATTTTACAACAAAATACTGTATTTTGAACTTTGATCTGGTAAAGATGGTAAAGTGCCAGATCACAAAATAAGGGTGCAGTAACCAATGGTCCAGGACACTCGGGTTTCACTACATTAAGTTTAGACATTTAAATTAATGAAACTTATTAATTGTGGGTTGCCATAATAAAACTGGTAATAGAACTGCAAGGCTACTATACAAATTCAGTCCATGGACCACTGTCCTGAGGAAGGGACTGTGACTTGGTGCTGGTCCAGACATAGAACATCACAACAACAGGCCCTTCAGCCAACAGTGTTTGTGCTGAGCACGATGTCAAACTAAATCCCTTTCTGCCTGCATATTATTCATATCCCTCCATATTCATGTATTTATCTAAATCCTCTTTAATACCACTACCATATTTCCACTATTACCTGTAGCAACCCATTCCATGGCACCTATTACTCTATATAAAAGAAACTTGCCTTAAACTTAATCCCTCTCATCTGAAATTGTATGTTGTCTACTATTTGACATTACTACCCTGGGAAGCAGATTCTGTCCAATTACCATATCCACACCTTTGATCATTTTTTAATCAATTTTATCAATGTTTCTCTTCTGCCTCCAACACATCACACAGTTAGTTCTTGGCTGAGTGGTACAAGCTGAAAGACTAAGGAGAGAAATGAAGGTAAGCTTCACCACCATACTGAGTACTACACTGTCAAACACCCTTTTAAACTAATACGATCAGTCCCTCTCCCTCTTAGACCATAAGATTTAGGAGCAGAAGTAGGGAGATACAAGATCCTAATTTGCATAATTTAGGTATTTGTGCAGAGCTATTATTCCAACAAGTAATACTGTATTCAAAAACATTATCTGTTTATTATTTTGGCTGTTTTGCAGAAGCTTGTTGTACTTGCATACTGTAATAGCAACTAGACCTAAACCTTACTGGATTGTCAAGCATTTTGAGTATCCAGAGCACATGAAGAAATTACTCAAAGATATTCAAAAAATTTTCAAAGCAGAGAAAAATTAGGAGCAAGGTCCAACTCAGCTTCAGTGTGATTGCTCAATTATATGCAGAAACCAAAGTTTATAATCCCCAGATAACTTTTCAGATATTGCCCATCATTTGTTTTACAGCAATAGTTTGATCAGCTTCCTTGTAAACTGCTCACTCAGTTTGGTTACTGAACTTAAACCTCAGGGAGACCACTTTTAGCAAGTTGATTCTATCAGCTGAAATAGCCCCCAGCTTCCAGGAAGAATTATATTCTTACTTTATCTTGAGACACAGGCACTTCAAAGAAACTAATGCTCACTTTATGGAGGCAGATTTTATTTTGCTGTGCAGTTTATTTTCATTTCATGACAGGTTTATAATTTCGTAATTAGCGAATAACCCTCGCTAATGCAAAGTTTCAGCTTTATTCATTCACCCACAAGAGCTCCACTGCATTCAATAAGATGTTCTTAAGAATATATCAATCTTAAAATATGACATGTGCATCCACCTTTCATTTGGTTATTTCCAGCTCTCACAATTTATCACAATGTTGTGGCTCTATTAATAACAATGCCAGCCCTGAAGAAGAATCTTGATCTGAAGCTTTTCCCTCCATCGATGCCGCCTGGCTGTGTTCCTTCAGCTCCAGAATATTGCGGAAATTTTTAAATCAAGTCCCTTTTATAAACTGCATACATACAATGTCTTGAAAAAGTATTCAGCCCTAACCCTTAGTTAACATAATTGAGTATTACAACCAGTGATTTTGATCAATTTAACTGAGAACTTTTATTTGTGAATTACATGCTCCTTTGTTTTTTTCAGTAGACCCCAAAAAGCAGGGAAAATTGTAAAGCACGAAACACTAAAAATTCAAAAACTGAAATGTCAGCACTTCAGAAGTCTTCATCCCCCTTTGCTCAGTACTCAATTGAACCACCAGTAGTCTTTTTGGATAAGCCTCTATTAGCTTTACTTAATGTGATGAACCAATATTTACCCATTCCTTGCTCAAGCTGTGCCAAGTTAGTTAGGGAGCGGTGGTGAATTGCAATCTTGACCTCTTGCCAGAGATGTCTGATCAGAACACTGACTAGCCGTTCAAGGTCATCAATTTTCTTCATTAGAAGCCACTCCACGGTTGCTCTGGCAGCATGCTTTGGGTCGTTGCCCTGCTAAAAGATTAACTTCCTCCCCAGTTTAAGCTTTCAGGCAGAGGCTAGCGGCTTCTATCCAGGATCTCTCTGTTTTAGTAGTGTTCATCTTCCCACCAAATCCTCACCAGGTTTCCAGTCCCTGCTACTAAAAGGCATCCCTATAGCATGATGCTCCCTTCACAATACATTAAAGTAGGGATGGTGTTACCTGGTCAAAAAGCACAGTATTAGTCTTACACCACACGCACCACTTAGTGGTATACCAAAAAGTTCCACTCAAGTCTGATCCAACCCTAACTGTGTTGGGTTTTTTTTTAAAAAAAAGAGGTTCTTCCTTGCCATTCTTCCATAAAAACCCTACTAGTGCAAGGCCTTAGAGAATGTGGTGCCATGAACTTCATCTCCAGTTACTGCCACTATCTTCTGCAGTTCACTTTGAGTGACTGTTGGCTTCAGCGCAGACTCTCTTGCAAGTACAATTCTTCTTTGGCAACTAAGTATAGAGGGGAGTAGGGGACAGCCTGATCTAGGCAGTGTGGCTGTGGTTTCACATTCTTTTCCACGTTTTCACGATGGACGGCACTGAGCTCAAGGTATTTGTTCAGTGCATTGAAGATGGTCTTGTACCCTTCCCCAGATTTGTGCTTCTCTATTATCATTTTCCTGACTTGTCTCGTATACTCTGTCCTCACTTTGGTTTGGTCTGTGGCAGGTCCAGCATACTGTTGGACCCAACAGTGAGAGGGGGGATATTTATTCTTATGAATTTATTGAAAATAGGTGATAGTCCAAATTCTACACCAACAAACTGAGTGAGCTGGTATGGTAATACAATATTGCACTCAGGAAAGTTAGCAAAGCTATTACCAAGGGGATGAATACTTTTTCAGCTGAATAATTTGGGTTTTAAAATAAATTGTTGACAAGTTTTGTAATTTTTCTTTTGAATTGACATGATACACAATGTTTTATAGATAACACAACTCAAAAAAATCTTCAATTTTTTTTAAATTTAGAAAATGAGACAGTAAAGTGTCAAAATAGCTGTGAGCTGAATACTTTCTCCAATGCACTATAAATGAAATCTATTTTATGAGATTTTGTTGTCACCCTACCTTCCCAACAATCTAATTATAATGGTTTTGTATGGTTGTCTCCATGTTCCCACGAATTTTGCTTTAGTCCTTTAAAATTGAAAAGGACTAGCCCACATATCTTAATATTTTGGTACAAACCGAGTTTAGGAAAATAGCAACGTTATTTAAGCAGCAGGTTATTAGCCACTTAGTCATAAGAATACAAGTAAATTGAACCTAGAGTAGGCCACTCAGTCACACAAATCCGTCCCACCATCCAATACAATTGTGACTTTGCCCCAGGTTTCAATTCCCCTTCTCTGCCAGATCCCCATTGTCCCACAATACCCTTATCTATTATTCTTTTGTTTTTTAACAATCTAGCCGCTACAAGCTTCAACGACACATCCTATGAGAAAAAAAATGTTCCTACACCCTTCAGTTTTAAAGATTCAAGATTCATCCAGTATAGGAAACACTGACATCAACCGTGTGATGCTTACATTCCAGTCTTGTACACTTGTCTTTAAAATAAAACACACAGTACAGCAGAAGCATTTAATTTAAATTCCACTTTATTGGTCATACATGCTCATTAATGAAAATATATAAAATCAGCCAATCATGTGGCAGCAACCCAAGAGGTTCGGTTGATGTTCAGGCTAAACATCCGAATGGGGAAGAAATGTGATCCAAGTGACTGACGTGGAATGATAGCCGGGATAGCTGGTGCCAGATGGGGTGGCTTGAGTATCTCAGAAACTGCTGATCTCCTGGGATTTTCACACACAACTGTCTCTAGGGTTTACAGAGAATGGTCAAAAAAACAAAAAAATAAATCAGTGAACAGCAGTTCTGTGGGGGAAAAAGACCTTTTTAATGGGAGGAGACTGGTTCAAGCCAACAGTAAGGCAACAGTTATTCAAATAACTATTCGTTACAAAAGTGGTGTGCAGAAGAGCATCGTTAAACACACAATATGCCAGAGAACCACACCGGGTTCCACTCCTGTACCTAATAAAGTGGTCACTGAGTGTATATTGCTGGCATCTTCAATATATGTGTATTTTGAGAAGTGTATAAAATAGCCTTCCCATTTAAAAACAGAGTTTACTGTCATATGCACAAGTACATACATATACTGTATACGATGAAATTCCTATCTGCAGCAGCAAAGACACACAGCATCATATAAACAGCACAAGGTAAACAGATTCACAATTTTTACAAGAAAATGCAATCAGAATGAAGTGACCAAGATGGTCAGTTTTGCTACACTGCAGTGATTAGGGTTGTGCAAGTTGGTTCAAGAACGAAATGGCTGAAGGGATTAGCTGTTCTTGAACCTGGTGGTGTGGGATTTCACACTTCCATATCTCTTGCCCAATGAAAGCGGTTAAAAAAAGTGGCATTATCCTGATGGTGGAGATCTTTGGTTATAGTTGCTGCCTTCTTGAGGGAGCACAGAATGTAGGTACTACCAATCGTGGGGAGAAACATACTTGTGATGTGTTCAGCAGAGCCCACAACTCTTTAGCTTATGTTCCTGCACACGTGAATTGCCATCCCAGACCATGATACAATCAGAAAGGACAACTTTCAACTGCACATCTGTACAAGATTGTTAGAGTGGTCAATGACAGGCTGATCCTCCTTGGGCTCCTAAGTAAAGAAAATACACTGGTGCTCTTTCCTTAAGATTGCTATGCCCAAGACAGGTTATCCAATATGTTAATACACAGGAATTTATACTGTTGACTCTCCCCACTACTGATTCTCCAATACACACAGGCACACATTCACCCTCCTTCACCTTCCTGAAGTCAACAATCAGCTCTTTAGTTTTGATGGCACCAAGCAAGAGATTTTGGTCCTAATAACAAGCAAAGGATCTGCTGTTGTTAGATCACAGGAACAAGAGTATTGTAGCGATGTACTACATACAGAGCTAGAGACGACACGCAGTCGTTTCGAGACTAGTTTATTCAAACTTCGTGGCGCTGGCATTTAACCCCTAGCGCCCGCCCTCTCCAGGCGGAAATGGCGTCAGAGGTGCATTACCAAAGTCTCCCCCCGCACGCTGGCTATTTGTGAGCCGGTTCGCCTGCGCAGAAAGTGGGTCGCCACATAACCCCCCCACACCCCCCAGAACCGGCGATACACCCCCCAATGTCCACAGTCTGGATCAGCCTCTGTTTGGGAGGTCTGCCTCTGTGCCGCGGTGCCTGAACCTTGACTGGCTGCGCCAAGTCCACATGGGCTGGTTTGAGTCGGTCCACTGTGAAAACCTCCTCTTTCCCCCCAAAGTCCAGAACGTACGTGGACCCGTTGCTGTTGATCACCTTGAACAGCCCCTCGTACGGCCGCTGTAGTGGCACCCGGTATCCGCCCCTTCGTACAAACACAAACTTACAATTTTGCAGGTCTTCAGGTCCGTATCATGCTGCCGTTTGCGGCCCTCAGGGTGGGTCCTGGCTTCCTGTTGTGGGTGTCGTACCCCGTCAGGGCAAGACGCTGATTTCCGCTCGGGTGTCGACCAAGAAGCGGCGTCCCGAATGTTTGTCCCAGACATACAAGAGGCTGTCCTGGTGGCCAGCCGCCATAGTCATTAGCGGCAGCTGGCCCTGGCCCCTGCAGGGCGGGCAACAACGGCGGGCTTTTGTGCCCCACCGCTGGTGGTAGAAACACCACTGTTCACTGTCCTCCTCACTCCTACCTCTGTGTTGTGTGCGCCCCCCTGCCTGGCCTGGTCTGGTCCGCTGTTGGGCGTGTGGCCTGGTAGTCTGACCGACAGACGCCACGCTCTCCCTCTTGGCTTTCCACAACACATCTGCCCGGGCCGCCACCTTCCAGGGGTCGCTGAAATCTGCGTCGGCCAGCAGCAGATGTATGTCCTGGGGCAGTTGCTCCAGGAACGCTTGCTCGAACATGAGGCAGGGCTTGGGTCCGTCAGCCAGGGCCAGCATCTCGTTCATCAATGCTGACGGCAGTCTGCCTCCCAAACCATCCAGGTGAAGCAGGCGGGCACCCCGCTCACGCCGTGAGAGGCCAAAGGTCCCAATGAGCAGCACTTTGAATGCTTCATATTTGCCTTCTTCTGGGGGCGACTGTATGAAATCCGCAACCTGGGCGGCCGTCTCCTGGTCAAGGGCGCTCACCACGTGGTAGTAACGCGTGGAATCAGAAGATATCTGCTGAATCTGGAACAGGGCTTCTGCTTGGCTAAACCACACGCGTGGTCGCAGCGTCCAGAAAGTCGGCAGTTTTAGCGAAACTGCGTGAACAGATGAAGAGTCGGTCATCTTTGGTCCAAATCCCGTTTGGACTGTAGGGGTCACCAATGTAGCGATGTGCTACACACAGCGCTGAAATACCGACACGCAGTCGGTAAGTCGTTTCGAGACTAGTTTATTCAAACTTTGCGGCGTTGGCATTTAATCCCTAGTGCCCGCCCTCTCCGGGCGGAAATGTCATCAGAGGTGCATTACCAAAGTCTCCCCCCGCGCGCTGGCTATTTGTGAGCGGTTCGCCTGCGCAGAAAGTGGGTCGCCACAGTATGTCATTTAATCCTTTGAGTTTTTTTCCCCCATGCATGATCTATTGATTAGCAAGCTCAAAATTAAAATAACTGATGAGAAAATTTCTATCTGCAAAGTGATAAACATTGCTCAGCTTATCACAGCTCTTCAGTTCCTTCCATCAAGTCCATCATCTTCATGGTGTGTTGCTTCACGACAGCTCATCATGTCGACAAGAATGCACGTCACCCTGACCATTTCCATTTCTCTCTTCTACCTTCAGAGATATGATAAAGGAGCCTGAAAGCTTAACAACCAGACTCAGGAACAGCTTCTTCACTTCTGAACCACCAGAATCTTCACAATCAGACTTCTGAACCATTCATCTCTTTCCACACACTCTTCTAGGGCAGATGCCACATTCTGTCTCCTAATTCTACCCTTTCTTGCTTATTCCATTAGTATCACTTTAGTGTTACTTTTTACACTTATCTCTGCGATATTGTGTTCTGTGCTTGCGGGCTTGTTTTACAATGTATACTGTTCAATCTGAGAGTTTCATACAAGCAAGGATTTTTGTAGCACCCTTGTGTAGAGGCTAATAAACCAAATCTGAATTTTACAAACAGAATTATTTACTAATTTCACCCTTGAAAGACCTGGTGCTAATTTTAAGTCTCTGGTCACTGTTTTTGTGGAAGCAGAAACAGTTTCCTTTTATCTATTAGCTCCTTTGGTATTTGGAAAATATTTTGATCAAAACAAGGCCAACCTTCAACAACCAACCTTCACAATTTAACCCTTTTAGCCCCAGTATCATTCCAAAGCTAAAAGAATTAAATGCTCAAAAATTTGTACGTACCATGTAACCACTATCTGTCCTTTACAAGTCTAGCCATCTGGTTACGAGCCCAGCTTTTCATTAGCTTTCTTGAAGCCAACCATGGAATTCTAATGATTTGCAATCATGTTGCTTCATCTATTAATATATCATTGTCACTTAGAAAGCGAATTAGAAAGGCATTTAAATCAAAGATGTATATTAAACATTTTACAAATTTCCTGTAACAAGATTTTATGCACCAGACCCACCCAACTCAGCAGGTTGCAATTTCATCCCAGTTAGAAGACTGTGGGCTTCAATAATAATATTAGAGACTTCTGCACATTATTTACACCCATGGTACACAATATATTCTTGGCAGTCATATCTACCATTTCACTTTCTGACCTGCTACTGAATCTTTTGAGGTATTGAAATGTTCAGAACCAAGTCTTAACCTCAGCCACCTATGCCTATAGACAAACACTGGCTCCTAAATAATCAATGCCTCAATTTTTGAACTCTCATCTCGGATTTCAAATCTCACCGTCATATCACATCTTCACATCACTGATCTTACTGCTGCAGTGCTGATAATCTTAATTTCAACCATACAGGCCTGCAGACCTGGAATTCTCTTCCAAATCTCTTCAACTCTTTTGATCAAACCTCCCATTCCATTCAGATAGAGTTAAACAACAATTTTTATTCAATAATGTCTCTAATGTAGCTGGAGGTATTTTGTAATTTAAAAGTGGAATATAAATGAATGTTTTTGCAGCTCACCCTACAAAGAATGTAGCATGCACTTTTCCAGGCACAAGGTTCATGATGGAAAAGACACGGAGCAAGAATTTCTGGCATTTTCTATCACATTAGCAATAACCTAACAAAGAGAAAACAAAATTTGAAAATGTGCACATGTAGATTTTTGGCCCAAATAGCTGAAATTACAACTGCTGACCTTCATGCAATAAATGTAGGGACATTCAGCCCTAGAACTGGATCTGGGTGTGTGTGTGTGAGCATGTGGCAGATTATGAAAGAGGAGACAGTGAGACTATGGTCCCATCTGAAATCATGGACGAGAGTTCTAAAATTGAAGCATTAATTAATTAGCAGCTAGTGTTGGCTTTAAACACTCAGTCAAAAGCTGTTAAATCAAGAGGACTTGGGTTTTGAGACATTCTTTCTACATAACATGTCAAATAAAAGTTTCAACAAAATTTTGGATACCTGATGAAATTGAAAACTGGAGGGCTAACCTAATCCTCAGCTTTATTAAACAAATGTTTGCTAACTGGGAAGCTCACAGAAATACTATAATCTCATTGCAATACCAAGCAAAAAATTTATATATGCATATGTGCTCCAAAATACAATTCTCAGTATCAAGTTTATTTATGCTTTAGACAAACAATATTCGTACTGACCACTCTAGTACTCTATTCAGTAATTTTTTTGAGATGCTCCTCATCTTAGAATCAAATATAGCATGTGGCACTTCCACAAACTATGAAGTGTCACAAGTTTTGTTTAAAGGTCACCTCCACTCTCAACTAGAAATAAACACTTGCTTTCTCCTACCACGTTAGTTGGTGAGTAACATCTTGACATGTGGTAAAGATGATTCAATTAGGATTTAATGTATTTTCGGGGTGATGGGCATGTGCTAACCACAGAAAAAGTCATCAAGTAGGAGGATGGTGAAATGACAGAACATAGAATAGTACAACACATTACAGGCCCTTCGGCCTACAATGATGTGCCAACCCTCAAACCCTGCCTTGCATATAACCCCCCACCTTAAATTCCTCCATATACCTGTCTAGTAGGTCTCTTAAACTTCACTAGTGTAGTGTATCTGCCTCCACCACTGACTCAGGAAGTGCATTCCACGCACCAACCACTCTCGCAGTGAAAAACCTTCCTCTAATATCCCCCTTGAACTTCCCTCCCTTTACCTTAAAGCCATGTCCTCTTGTACTGAGCAGTGGTGCCCTGGGGAAGAGGCGCTGGCTGTCCACTCTGTCTATTCCTCAATATCTTGTACACCTCTATCATGTCTCCTCTCATCCTCCTTCTCTCCAAAGAGTAAAGCCCTAGCTCCCTTAATCTCTGATCATAATCCATACTCTCTAAACCAGGCAGCATCCTGGTAAATCTCCTCTGTACTCTTTCCAATGCTTACACATCCTTCCTATACTGAGGCAACCAGAACTGGACACAGTACTCCAAGTGTGGCCTAACTAGAATTTATAGAGCTGCATCATTACATCACGTCTCTTAAACTCTATCCCTCGACTTATAAAAGCCAATACCCCATAAGCTTTCTTAACTACCCTATCTACCTGTGAGGCAACTTTCAGGGATCTGTGGACATGTATCCCCAGATCCCTCTGCTCCTCCACACTACCAAGTATCCTGCCAGTTACTTTATATTTTGCCTTGGAGTTTGTCCTTCCAAAGTGTATCACCTCACACTTCTCCGGGTTGAACTCCATCTGCCACTTCTCAGCCCACTCCTTCATCCTATCAATGTCTCTCTGCAATCTTTGACAATCCTCTACACTATCTACAACACCACCAACCTTTGTGTCATCTGCAAACTTGCCAACCCACCCTTCTACCCCCACATCCAGGTAGTTAATAATAAAAAAAATCACAAAAAGTAGAGGTCCCAGAACAGATCCTTGTGGGACACCAGTAGTCACAACCCTCCAATCTGAATGTACTCCCTCCACCACAACCCTCTGTCTTCTGCAGGCAAGCCAATTCTGAACCCACCTGGCCAAACTTCCCTGGATCCCATGCCTTCTGACTTTCTGAATAAGCCTACCATGTGGAACCTTGTCAAATGCCTTACTGAGCTTCAAGAAGATCACATCCACTGCACTACCCTCATCTATATGCCTGGTCACCACCTCAAAGAACTCTATCAGGATTGTTAGGCACGATCTGCCCTTCACAAAGCCATGCTGACTGTCTCTGATCAGACCATGATTCTCTAAATGCCCATAGATCCTATCTCTAAGAATCTTTTCCAACAGCTTTCCCACCACAGACGTAAGGCTCACTGGTCTATAATTACCTGGACTATCCCTACTACCTTTTTTGAACAAGGGGACAACATTCACCTCCCTCCAATCCTCCAGTACCATTCCTGTGGACAACGAGGACATAAAGATCCTAGCCAGAGGTTCAGCAATCTCTTCCCTTGCCTTGTGGAGCAGCCTGGGGAATATTCTGTCAGGCCCCGGGGACTTATCCGTCCAAATGTATTTTAACAACTCCAACACCTCCTCTCCCTTAATATCAACATGCTCCAGAACATCAACCTCACTCATATTGTCCTCACCGTCATCAAGTTCCCTCTCAGTGGTGAATACCGAAGAGAAGTATTCATTGAGGACCTCGCTCACTTCCACAGCCTCCAGGCACATTTTCCCACTTTTATCTCTAATCAGTCCTACTTTCACTCCTGTCATCCTTTTGTTCTTCACATAATTGAAGAATGCCTTGGGGTTTTCCTTCACCCTACTTGCCAAGGCATTCTCATGCCCCCTTCTTGCTCTTCTCAGCCCCTTAAGCTCCTTTCTTGCTACCCTATATTCCTCAATAGACCCATCTGATCCTTGCTTCCTAAACTTCATGTATGCTGCCTTCTTCCACCTGACTAGATTTTCCACCTCACTTATCACCCATGGTTCCTTCACCCTACCAATCTTTATCTTCCTCACTGGGACAAATTTATCCCTAACATCCTGCAAGAGATCCTTAAACATCGACCACATGTCCATAGTACATTTCCCTGCAAAAACATCATCACAATTCACACCCTCAAGTTCTAGCCTTATAGCCTCATAATTTGCCCTTCCCCAATTAAAAATTTTCCTATCCTCTCTGATTCTATTCTTTTCCATGATAATGCTAAAGGTCAGGGAGTGGTGATCACTGTCCCCCAGATGCTCACCCACTGTTAGACCTGTGACCTGACCCAGTTCGTTACCTAATACTGGATCCAGTATAGCATTCCCCCTAGTCGGCCTGTCAACATACTGTGACAGGAATCCATCCTGGACACACTTAACAAACTCTGCTGCATCTAAACCCTTGGAACTAATCAAGTGCCAATCAATATTAGGGAAGTTAAAGTCACCCATGATAACGACCCTGTTATTTTTGCACCTTTCCAAAATCTGCCTCCCAATCTGCTCCTTGGTATCTCCGCTGCTACCAGGGGGCCTATAGAATACCCCCAGTAGAGTAACTGCTCCCTTCCTGTTCCTGACTTCCACCCATACTGACTCAAAAGAGGATCCCGCTACATCACCCACCCTTTCTGCAGCTGTGATAGTATCTCTGACCAGTAATGCCACCCCTCGTCCCCTTCCCCCCCCATCTCTACCCCTTTTAAAGCACTGAAATCCAGGAATATTGAGAATCCATTCCTGTCCTGGTGCCAGCCAAGTCTCTGTAATGGCCACTACATCATAATTCCATGTATGTATCCAAGCTCTCAGTTCATCACCTTTGTTCCTGATGCTTCTTGGATTGAAGTACACACACTTTAGCCCTTCTACCTTACTACCTTTATACCCTTTATTCTGCTGCTCTTTCCTCAAAGCCTCTCTATATGTTAGATCTGGCTTTACTCCATGCACTTCTTTCACTGCTCTATCGCTCCAGGTCCCACCCCCCTTGCAAATTAGTTTAAACTCTCCCGAACCATGCTAGCAAACCTACCAGCAAGGATATTGCTCCCCCTCGAGTTCAGGTGCAACCCATCCAATCTGTACATCAAATAGTAAAACACATCTGACCACCCACTGTGTGCACTGGGGAAAACTCTTTTGTCCTTTAGAACTTTCACAGATTTCTCAGACTCTCACTCCTCCAAACTGCAATGACTGGCCACTATGAATTTCTAACAATCTCCACATGGATGCATACCCTGGAAAATTAGCTTACCGTGACTCTGCTGCAGATAACCGTTTAGCAGAAACTGGAATTTCTCATCTCACCTTTAAAAGGCACTTAGCTTGTGGAAGGAGAGGCTGTGGACATTATGAAAACCAGCCTCCCCTCTCTGGACTTTGCTTACACTCCTTGCTGCCTCAGTAAAGCAGGTTGGCAGAATAAAAGACATTATCCATCCTGGACATCTTCTCTTCTTACTGACTTGGCAGAAGATACAAAAGCCCGAAAGCACGCGTTACCAGTCTCAAGGGCAACAGTTTCCTTGTATGGTTGAATAAAACTCTTGACCTCAATCTATCTTATTATGACCTTGCACTTTATTGTCTACCTGCATTGCACATTCTCTGTATCAGTATCACTTTATTCTGCACTTATTGTTTTACCTTGTACCACCTCCCTGCATTGTTGTAATGAACTGACTTATATACAAGATAGGCTTTTCATTGTACCTCAGTGCATGTGACAATAATAAGCAAATTTGCTAATTGCCATGCAGAAAGGGAAGTGAGGGCATAATGGTTGGGGGGGGGTGGAGGGGTGAAGAGGTGGAAAGAGAGTGGAAGACAAGAACATAAGGAACAGGAAAAAGAGCAGGCTATTTGGCCCATCGAGCCTGCCCCACCATTCAATAAGATCACGGCTGATTTGACCATTTACTCATCTCCACCTACCTGCCTTTCCCCCCCATAACCTTAATTCCCCTGTAATGCAAACATCTATCCAAACTGGTTTTAAATACATTTACTGAGGTAGCCTCCATTACTTCATTGGGCAGAGAATTCCACAGATTCATCACTCCCCAGGAAAAGCAGTTCCTCCTCATTTCTGTCCTAAACCTATTCCCCCAAATCTTGAGGCTATGGAAAGGAAAGACCAAGGCTCTCAAGAGTGATGACTATTTGTATGCAGCTCCGCAGGGAATCATAAAATATTCCCATTTAGGACTACTACAGCTGAAATCTACAATCACACTACTGCGTATTTCAGTAAGCAACATAGCCTGAAGGTGCTTAGAAAATCTACCGATCTTCAAAATAAACAGAATCCAGACTACAGACCATCACAGTAATGAGTGCAATCTCCCCTTTAGAAAAGTAAGGCCGCCAGGCTAAGCTGTGTGTAGAACTAAAATGCAGAGTCCAGAGGCCACCAGGCTAATGTAGTCTATGTTAAATAAAAATGAAAACCTCAGAGCAAGACTGCAGTACCAGAAGGATATCAAAGACTTGTGTACCTCACAGATACATGGCTCACTCCCAGGGCTCCGGACACAGCATTTCAGCCCAAGGGTTTAATTTACCATCGCAAGGGCTGCACAGTGGCATCAGCTAAGGGTGGAGGAGGAAGTGTTTGCTTCATGATTTATTCATCATGGTGCACAGAATTGCTCAGTTCTTTCTCAGTCCTTCTCCTCAGATCCTGAACATTTGGTAGTCAAGTGTCAAACGTTTTATCTGCTGAGGGGGTTCTCTGCCATAATCCTGGTTGCAGTGTACATTCCACCCCGGCCAACA
The DNA here is from genome assembly GCF_048418815.1 of Hemitrygon akajei. Classification (NCBI taxonomy): domain Eukaryota; kingdom Metazoa; phylum Chordata; class Chondrichthyes; order Myliobatiformes; family Dasyatidae; genus Hemitrygon; species Hemitrygon akajei. The sequence continues at coordinate 31,817,564 of NC_133143.1, forward strand.
TCAGGGACGTACTGGAGGAGCTGAGCACTACGATCAATAGTCATGAAGGGAAGGTTCCTGGTGCCTTCCTGATCAGTGCAGATTACTTCAAACAAGCCAGCTTGAGGAAGTCTCTGATCAACTAGTTCCAACACATCGCCTGTTCAACCAGAGGAGTGAACACACTCGACCACAGCTACACCACCATCAACCGTACCATCTCCTGCAATGTGGCAAGTCCAATCACATGGCTGTACTTCCATTCCCAGTTTTCAGGCAGAGGCGGAGGGCTGCAGCACCAGTGATGAGGACCACAAATGTTTGATTAAGGAAGGTGAAGCAGTGCCTACAGGACTGCTTTGATTTGGTGGATGGACAATTTTCAGGGATTAATCTTTGGATCTAAATGAATATGTCACAGTTGTCAGAGACTTCTTCAGCACCTTTGTGGATGACTGTGTGCCCTCATGGACATACCCAAAGTAGAAGCTGCTAATGAACAATGCGGTTCTGATCTGCTGAGAGTTTGATGCAGTTATGGCAGGGTTTGCAGGCCATTACTTCCTACAAGGCAAAACCTAACATCATAAATATGATGCTTCACTTCCTGATGAGCTGAATGGCTATAATGCACATTTAAAAATGAATAACAAAATTATAGCAAAGCGAATCCCTGCGGCATCTGGAATTATCTGCAGAATTACCCATCTCAGAGGCTGACGTCAGAACATCTTTCAAAAGGGTGAACCTTCATAAGGTGACAGGCCCCAATGGTGTACATGGCAGGGCACTGAAAACATGTGCCAAACAAAAGGCTGGATCATTCAAGAACATCTTCAGTCAGTCTCCCACCGCTAAGGACGTAAGTTCTCATTTGCTTCAAAAGGAGATCAATCAACCAGTGCCCAAGAGCACGGTGACCTGCCTCAATGACTATCACCCATTGGCACTCACATCTATAGCAATGGAATGCTTTGAGAAGTTGATCCTGGCAAGAATTAACTCCTGCCTGAGCAAGGAACTGCACCTGCTGTAATTTGTCTACCATGAGTCTACAGCAGATGCAATCTCACTGGATCTCCTTCTGGCCTTGGACCACCTAGACAACAGCAAAACCCACATCAGGCTGCTGTTTATTGATTACAGCTCAGCATTCATCACCATCATCCCCTCTGTACTAATCACAAAGCTCCAGAACCTGGGCCTCTGTACCTCCCTCTGCAACTGGATTCTTGACATCCTCACTGGGAGATCTCAGTCAGTGCAGATCAAAAATAACATCTCCTCCTCGCTGACAATCAACACAGGCACACCTCAAGGATGCACATTTAGCCCACTGCTCTGCTCTTTCTACACTCACGTCTGCACTGCTGGGCAAAGCGCAAATGTCGTCTATAAATTTGCCGATGACACATCTATGAATTTCAGGTGGTGATGAGAAGGTGTAAAAGAGTGAGTTTTGTAACAACGACTTTGCCCTCAGTCTCAATGAGGCCAAGGAATTGATTGTGGATTTCAGGAAGGAGAAATCGGGAGAACACACTGCAGTTCTCATTGAAGGGTTAATGGTGGAAAAGGTGAGCAGTTTCATGCTCTTAGTTGTCAACATCTATGAAAATCTATCCTGGGCCCAATATATTGATGAAGAGGGCACACCAGGATTTCGAGGACACTTCTTATGTCGCCAAAGATCGTAGCAAGTTTCTACCGATGTACCATGGAGCATATTCCGATTGGTTGCATCACCATCTGGTACAGAGGGGCTACTGAACGGGATTGGAAAAAGCTGTAAACTCAGCTAGCTCCATCACAGATAACACTAACCTCCCTACCATCAAGCACATCTTCAAAAGGCAATGCCTCAAGACAGTGGACCCTCACCATCCAGGATCTGCCCTCATCTCATTACCACCATCAAAGAGGTGGTAGAGGAGCTTAAAGACACACACTCAATGTTTTAGGAACAGCTTCTTCCCCTCTGCCATCAGATTTTTGAACAGTCCATGAACCCCATCTCATTATCTTGCTCTTTTACCGTATTTAAAAAATATATTCTTAGATATATTATTCAACTTATAGTAATGTTTATGCATTGCAAGGCTGCAGCAAAACAAATTTTATAACATATGTTAATGATAACACATCAGATTCTAATGAAACAGTTATTCCTGTCAGCACAATTTCAGCTCCCTGGATTTGATGTTGACTTCTGATGTTGTCTATGTAGTTTAAAGTTTTTGGCTGTGACTGTATGGGTTTTGTTGTTTGCTCCAGTTTCCTCCCCCACTGGTTCTGAAGTTAACTGGTGATTATAACTTGTCTTTAGTATAGGCGGATTGCAGTAATAGAGGGTGGGGGATCTTAATGGGCAATGGAGAGTGACCCAGTGAGCAGCCTACAGGGAAATAAGGTAGACTGAGACTAATGGGAACACTCTGACACCAACCTAATGGTACAAGTGACCTCCTTTGTTACGGGAGATATGGAAACAATTTCCAAGGAGTTGCCACAGAAAGAACAATAGACCAAATAACGATTTCTGTGCTTTGGGATCCTAAACCTATTCTTCAATTTAAATTTCAGCCTTGAATATTTAATTTCTGATTTACACCCTCCACTTCCCCGCACACACGTTCAAAAAGACCCACAGGGCTTGCGGCTTGACTCATGTCAAACAGGAAGAACACAAATAAGTATTTGTTGGATGGAAACCCCGCGTTAGGAAAGCCCATGGTCAGCGGGCATAACTAGAAAAGAGAAAAAAAAGTACACAAACATAAATAGACCAAAACCTTTTATCGGGTACCTTCCCACTTAGATGTAATTATTTAAATAGCAAAACACATCCTGGTGTATTACAGGGACAGTCCACTTCACAGTGTAATTTCGAAACTGATGCGGAAAAATCACTTTTGCTTTTTTTTAAAAAAGTCTTTCAGACGTTATCCAAAGTCAGAAATACGGTAACGTTTGATCTGTTTGACTCTAGAATGTTTTACTTCTCTTTGACCAAAACATTACAACGCAAAATAAACAGTTATTATTCTCTTCAAACTAATTCGCACAAATTGTATAACGCGGTGACTCAAATAGATTTAAAGTAGTATTTTAAATTTCTACCAATGAGTTGAAAAAAATGTAACATTACTGTTTTGTAAGCAATAGTTTCGAGTCAGGGAAAAGGTAACTACACAGCTTTAAGGATAAGGCGGCAGACTGGTCAACTGACCCTCTGAATTTCCAGGCGTTTCAGGAAGAAAATCAAGATGCATTTAATACCGATACATTTATTTATGTAAGATTATGGATACACTCCTTAAGGGGAAACTAGCCCAATCTCTCGGTTCTACAATGGAATAGTCTACTCTCGGAGGACAATGGGCAACGTTTCTCCCTCTCTTTCCCCATTAAGATAACAAAGGAAAGAATCATATGTTGCAAAGGAAACACAGGAATTCCATTTTCCCCTTCTTACACTTACATTAAAGTCGGATCCGCCCTCAAATTCCGTCTCTCCTATGTGACTTTTCTCCCCGATCACATTAGTCGTGTTGACGAACCAATCTCATTTGCTAGCTTTCTTTGTCTTGCCTCCTCCTGATGGAAAGTCAGAAAGCCAATGCAGTATTGTTCAAAAGAAGTCTGACGACATTTTCTAGCTCAACCCCCTTGTACTACGTTGCCGCCTCTCCTCATAACCACGTCTTACGCACGAAGAGCTTCATAAACCTGAAATTGAGCAGTGCGCAGGGAGGAGCGATGAAAACGCGTCGAAGAATTGGCGGAGACTATCTGAGCCTCCAAGCCGTGCTGCCGCACCTGGACCGGCAGAACCGAGCCGCAAGTCTATCGGCCTCGTCTATTAATTAATTATCCCGTGGACTGCCCGAAAACATACACACGCCAATGAAGTAATTTATAATTAAAATTATTCGTGTATTATAAAATGTAATTCACATTATTAAACATGACCACCAAACAGGTCACACATTTACAATTTGCCAAGTTTCCTCTTCCTTTTAAACGCCGCCTCCGTTTTCAATTAGAAATAAATACAAGATCTGGAACACAAGTCTTAAATTACTTTTTCTTACACTAGCGTTTCAAACCTTCCAACTGGGCAACATGTATGTTCTGGAAGATGGGCCTCATGATTTGCTTATCCTGATTTGTTTAACCTTGTTTCGGCCGCTTGTCCGTGTAATTCCTTCAATACGACTGCAGACGCGTTCACCCAGGTTGTTACATAGAGACAAAATCCATTGAGGGACATGGTTTCTAATATTTTGGTACATAAAATAGTTAAACATTATTGAATTCACTATTACTCACATCCTTCATATACATGTGGAGTAAAAAATCTTTACCTTACGTCTCCGTCTAAATGTGCAATTTATAACAAATAGTACGTACAACAGGACACAGTCAATATAACATAGAAATACAGCTGTGTCAGCATGAATTAATCAGTCTGATGGCCTGGTGGAAGAAGCTGTCCGGGAGCCTGTTGGTCCTGGCTTTTATACTGCGGTACCGTTTCCCGGATGGTAACAGCAGGGACAGTTTGTGGTTGGGGTGACTCAGGACCCCAGTGATCCTTCGGACCCTTTTATACACCTGTCTTTGCAAATGTCCTGAATAGTGGGAAGTTCACATCTACAGGTGCGCTGGACTGTCCACACCACTCTCTGCAAAGTCCGTGCGATTAAGAGAGGTATAGTTCCCATACCAAGCAGTCGTGCAGCCAGTCAGGATGCTCTCAATTGTGCCCCTGCAGAAAGTCCTTAAGATTTGGAGGGGGGAGGGGGAGGGGGGGGACCCTTACCAAACTTCTTCAACTGTCTGAGGTGAAAGAGGTGCTGTTGTGCTTTTTTCACCACACAGCTGGTATGTACAGATCACGTGAGGTCCTCGGTGTTGTGTATACCGAGGAACTTAAAGCCGTTCACCCTCTCAACCCCAGATCCATTGATGTCAATAGTAGTTAGCCTGTCTCCATTCCTCCTGTAGTCCACAACCAGCTCCTTTGTTTTTGAGACATTGAGGTATTGTTTTCTTGATATCACTGTGTCAAAGTGATGACTTCTCTGTACTGTAGGCTGCCTTGTTATTATTTGAGATTAGGCCAGTCAATGTAGTATCATTTCTCAAGTAAGCTTAAAGTAACTTTGTTTGTTTATTCATGATAGCAATTACCTTCAAATGTAATTTTTGTAATTTTTATACATAAAACTAAATAAGGTAGTAATCAGGAAAAAATGAAATACTGTGTAGTCAGGTGGCATCTATGGAGAGAGAAATAGAATCAAAATTTCAGATTGACAACTTTTTATCAGAACTGAAAAAAGTGATGTGTTTTAAATGCAAAGAAGGAAGAGGTGTAAAAAGAATAAAGGCTGTGACAACATAGACGCCAAGAGAATTCTAGACAACGTAGATGCTATTTGTGCCACAACTGCTGACATGGTCACAGATTCTGGGCGCTCTCACAGGCGGGTAGCAGAAGGAAGACAGGAATCATGCACATTCCAGCCAGTTAGGGTTATTATTTAACTGTATTTAACTCTCTTATGTTTTTTTCAGTCTTCTCACGTCTTGATTGAAGCACAGCACCAACAACGCTCCCTGCTTACCTTAATCCATATTCCAAGATTAGTGACTTAGATCAACTCTGTAAAAGGAGTAATATGTAGTTACTGCTTTCAAGCCACAGTGACAGTGCTAGTCTTTAGTTAGTTTGGGCGTTTTCAGTTAGTGGCCGTGTTGGCTTAATTTTTAATAGTTTCCATTGTTCTGTACAGTTCTTATTAAAACTCAGTGAACTGTCCATGCTATGTCTGTCTCTCTTGGGCAATACTGAACTCCCATTAGCAAGACATCAAAGTGGGTCCAGTAGAGAGAGAACAGCTGAAATAGGCCCTGAATTTTGTTGGTCGGGTGGGGGAGAAGTGTAAATCAGTGGAGGCTGGATTGGCAGAAGTGGCTCCAGCAGTATGGCAACTTCTCTCAGAGTGGCAAGCCCAGTCCAAGCTGGAAATCCAGGTGTGAGCTTCTTCAGATCCAGAACTCTCCACCCCATCCTCCTTGATTACAGTCTCACTAGCCTCAGCCACTAATGGCCCGATTCCCTTGGCTGCTTCCAGACCTGAACCAATCATTCCTCCACCAGATCCATACTCTGGAAAACCGGACGGCTACAGAAACTTAATGAACTAGTGCAAGCTGACTTTCCAAGCTGAGCCAGGTCAGTTCAGTGATGAGAGATGTAAGCTGGCTTACATGGTAAATCTTTTAGAAAGACCCCAACTGAACCTGCTCGGCACCCTATGAGAACAAGGTTCTCCTGCAACCCGTCTTTCCAGCAATATGTCATCAACTTCAAGGGAGTGTTTGATCTTCCAGTATGGGATTGGGAGGCTGCCACCCACTCCTGGACCTGTGCCAAGGGAGAGGGACAATGACAGACTACTTAGTAAAGTTGCACACTTTTGCAGTTGAGCCAGGGTGGAACAAAAGAGCTCTCATCGCTGCTTTCCAGTGTGGGCTAAGCACAGAGGTCCAGCACGAGATTGCAGTGTGTGGTAAACAGGACAGCCTGGATGATCTGACGCATCTGGCCATTTGAAAAGACAACCAGGCAGCTGAGTGGCACAGAGAGATAACGTCCCAAGCCTCCTGCTCATCAGATCACCAACTGTCCTCACCCTCTCTCTCATGAGCCAGTAACAGTCCGCGGAGGGGCCCGTGCACGTGGTGGCCTGTGCCTATCTCAGGAAGAATGGGATCAGCACAGAAGAACAGGTTGATGCCTCTGCTGTGGCTCTCCAGGACACTTCCAGGCATCATGTCCCAAGCACCCAGTAAAAGATGGTACCTGTCAGTAAGAAGGGGAATTCTGACAGGTCGATTCATCCTGCAAGAATCTTCTCCTAATGGAGTGATGCTCCCAGGTTTCCTGTCATTGTGCTCCTAGTCCCATGAGATTCTGGCATTTATTGATTCTGGGTCAGCTATGGATATCTTTCAGGCTCAAAGATGGGAAGTTCCCACTCAACAATTGTGAGAAAATATTGATATCAAGGTTCTGAATGATCAACCTCTGGTCACCGGCAAGAGCCACCTTTTCCACAGTACCCCTCTAAATTGTGCTGGGGACAACCATAGGAAACAGCTCTCCTTCCATCTTGTTGATTCATCTGAACTGCTGCCAGTACTTGGCCTCCCCTGGCTCTCTCAACTCAGCCATGGATTGATTAGTTCCAGAAGGTGCTACAAGAAAGGGAACTGGCACGTCTGTCTACCTGTCTGGGTCCAGCTCATGCCCTGTTAGTGTGGACCTGTCAGGTGATCCAGGTGAATACACCGACCTTCTTGAGGTCTTCAGTAAGAAGACCATTTCCCTGCCTTTACATTGGCTATATGATTGTACCATTGATCTCTTACCTAGTCTAGTCCTCCTCAGGAGTGGCCGTGGAAGAGTGCATCAGGGAGGCATTGGCCTTGGGATTTAACCATCCCTCTACCTCACCAACAGGGGCAGGCTTCTTTTTAGTGAGTGAGAAGGATGGCAAGTTCCATCCCTGCATTGATCATCAGCCCTTCAACAACTTCACAATGAGGAACCGCAGCCCTCTTCCCTACTTGCCTTTATTTGAACATCTCCAGGGGAGCAACCATATTCTCTAAGATAGATTTGTGCAATGCTTACAACTAGGTTTGTATCCAAGAAGGGAACGAATGGAAGACAGCTTTCAACACCCCACTGGTCACTGTGAGTCCCTTGTGATGCTATTAGGTCTGGCAAACACCCCCGCTGTTTTTCAGGCCCTGGTCAATGATGTGCTGTAGGACATGTTGAATGTTGTTCATTTCTATTTCCGCTCTCACCAGGAACATGTCCAGCATGTCCGGAAGGTTCTCGGATGACTTTTCGAGAACAACCTTTATGCCAAGCCAGAGAAGTATGAGCTCCATAAAGAGAAGATGTCGTTATCATTCTCAACCCTTCCAGTGTTCAAGTGGACCCATGTAAGGTTCAGACAGTCACAGAGTGCCCCAGACCATCTGCTGTCAAAGAGGTGAGGTGCTTCATGGGGTTTGCAAACTTTTATCTACTCTTCATCAGAAATTTCAGTTCCATCATGGATCCATAAATGCTCTCACCAATAAGACCTCTGCAGGATTCCAATGGACAAAATGAAACAGGCCATACACACCTCTGCAGAGTCTGGGCACTCTCGCAGGTGGGAAGCTGAACAAAGATGGCAGTTATGCACGTGAGGATGCACACATTCCAGCCAAATAGGGTTTTCTTTGTAATTGTATTTAATACTCTTCCTTTTGTTTCAGTCTTGTCAAGTCTTGATCAAAGCACAGCAATGACAATGCTCCCTGCTTGAGTTAGCCCATGTTCTGGGACAGAAGATTAGTGATTTTGATATATGCTATTAAAGGAGCAGTATTAGTTTAGGTTACTGTTTTTGAGCCGCAGTGACAGCATTAGATTTCAGTTAGTTTGAGTTTTTAGCATCCCTGTTAGCGTAACGCAGTGGTTCCCAAAGTGGGCGATATCATCTCTGCCCTTGGGGGTGATGGGAGTTTCTAAGGGCCAATAAATTTAAAGAGGATAGTGGGGGTGCTTGGTAACATGGAATTACAGACTTATTCTAAGTATTTTATTCAGTGCCTCACAATTGATTACCATGTTCACATAATAACCTGGTCTCTTGCTAACCTATTGTTCTCTTAGATTTTGTGTGTTATAGTTGTAAAAAGGATCAAATGCTTACCCAGCATATATGACGAATAAACTCTTCTCGGGCTTCTGGCCAAGTATGGTTACCAATTATAACTGATATTTCAATAGCAAACTCTGCTATCCCCGAAACATCGGTTATATTCGATACTTTCATCAGGCTGGAAGCTTGTGGAGTGTTTATTCATATTATAGTTGTTGAAAAGCAATGTAACACTTCTGTATTTGACTAGTAATCTAGTCTGAAGAAATTATGTTACTTCCAGGGCCGACCCCACAGTATTAACGTTCAGACTGTGGTTTAGTGTTAACTAGTATGATTCCCATACTATAGTCACACAGTGATGCAGTTTTCCTGTTAATTAAGGTCTGGTGTTCAATGTGGTAAAGCTCAGAATCTTCCTTTTTCAATGATGCTGACTGCATTTCTCTAGCCCACTTTATGTATGTTCAGGCCGAGAGTCAGCTTTTGCCTGAGGTATGATGACATCATAACTTTCCCCTTTATTGATCGCAGCGCTTGAGGTTGGACTTAAACAATAGCTTGTGGTCATTAACTCATAACAAAAATGGCAGAAGCAGGCCAAATGAAAAGGATGTGTGGACAGTATGGTGAGGATTAATTGAAATATGGACCAAGTACCAAGCAACCAACAACAGCCAATCAGTCTGTTGTGTGAAAAAGTCTTTCCAAATTTGCTAATGAAACTGTGTAGGCTCCTTGAGTATTTGAAGAGAATAGACTCTGATAAAGCAAACAAGACCTTGGCTTATTTTTGAGTCATTTGTGAAAACTTTCAGAAATGGAGAACACTTCAAAACATGCTTGCCTGCACCTCACAACAAAATAATGCTTCATAATCATCTCATTGCTCTGGAAAGCCCCATACAATTGGGGAAGAACTGATTCTGCTGGCAGTAAGGGAGGTTCTGAGTACAGTTTTGCATAAGTCACCAGACTAAATTATTAAAGCAATCCACTCAGCAACAACTCTGTTCAAAGACGATTAAATGAGTACAGAAGCTGTATTGTACAACAACCATAGGACAAAAGAATTTGCTTTGCAGTTGGATGTATCCATTACATTTTGTAAACTTTTCTGTACAGGGGCATTGGTTTCCATACCAGGCCATGATGCAACCAGTCAATTTACTCTCCACTACACATCTATAGACATTTGTCAAAATTTTAGATGACATGCTGAATCTTTGCAAAGTTCTAAGAAAGTAAAGGTGCTGCTGTGCTTTCTTCATAATGGCACTTACATGCTGGGCCCAGGGCAGATAACACCGAGGAATTTAAGTTGCTGACCTCTCTATCTCTGATCCGCTGATGAGGACTAGCTCAGAAACCTCCAGTTTCCTTCTCCTGAAGTCAATAATCAGCTCCTTGGTCTTACTGACATTGAGAGAGAGGTTGTTGTTTTGGCACCACTCAGCCAGATTTTCATTCTTCCTGCTGATTCGTCACCGCCTTTGATTCAGCCAGTGTCAGCAAATTTAAATATGGCATTGCAGCTGTGTTTAATCTCACAGTCATAAGTATAAAGCAAGCAGAGCAGGGGACTAAGCACTCAGCCTTGTGGTGTGCCTGTGTTGATGGAGATTGTGGAGGAGTCAACTTTGCCAGGCAATGAATCTTTGCTTCTTGGTAATGTTCACTTCATAAAATATGAAAGCATGGTTCAAGAGTTACTATCTGCAACAGGACCAGAAACAGATATGAAGGGGGAGTCAACATTTTGAGCAATTTTTCAAAGAGAAGGATATTCCACTCACCCATATTCCTGCTTGCGCAACAGATGGGGCACCATCAGTGACATGGCGCCACCTTTGGGTTATTACTTTCTTAAAAAAAGCTGAGTAATTCATACACAACATCTTGTTGTGAGAGAAAACCTAAATGATCAGCTCACAAACCATGGAAGAGAAAGGAGGAATACCAGATGATGATCCTCCTAGTATACTGTGCCCACCTGGGAGAGCTGCATAAAGACATGTCAGAGAGATATCAGGGTCTTCTCTCGATCCAAATTCCATATTGAATAATATATCTATTCCTGAACAGTTGTGATGAAGAATTAACAGGAAAGATGGAGGAAGAACCAATCTTGCTACAAAATGACATTGAGCTGAAGCTGAGGCTCAAAGAAAAATATCAAGATTTTTTGTTGCAGAAAGAAATCTCTGAACACTGTCCTGCACTGTGGGAAAAGTTCAAGATGTCCTTTATTGTCTTTCCAACATCGTATTTAGTGGAGCATGGTTTCAATGCAGTCACCCAACTGGTTTCAAAGCAATAAAACAGACTGGAAAATACTGAATGTAGGGATCTGAGACTCATGCTGAATATCATTTAGCCTGATGTTGAGAAGCTAAAATTACTGAACTAAGCCCATCCATCTCATTAAAAGATGAAAAAGCAATGAAGTAGTGAACAGTTGGGCTAAGCATGCCATAAAATTGTTGATGAAATCTGTTTTACTGTAAATAAATATAGAAATAATTTTATTAGAAGCTTTAAATAAATTAAGAGTAATTTTTGCAATTATTTGTCACTGCTTTGAATTTCTTTCAGTGTGCATCAAAAATCAAAATTGTTTTTAGATTTATGTAATGGACGGAAAGGGAGGGGCAGGGCTGGGCTGGGGATGTGGTCTTGGAGGCGAGGGGGCGATAACCCAAAAATGTTTAGGAAACACTGACCTAGTGTTTATTATTTTCCTTTGTTTTGTACGGTTCTTCTTAAAACTCAGTGAACTGCTCATTCCATGTCAGTCTCTCCCTCTGCACTTTGCCCTTCACTGAACTCCTCAGTTTGGAGGAATGGAAGTATATGGAGATGTATGAGGGAAGAGAGAAAAAACAATGCTGAAATTGTGAGATACACGTAGAAGTCAGTAACTGCTAGAAATCTCAAAAGGGAAATAATGCCACAGATTAGGTGAAATCTGTGAAGAGAGAAAAACACTGAGTTAATATTTCATATGGATGGTTTTAAATCAGAGCTCGGCAATTTCAGCTCAAGCTACAAAGGCTGATATCCTGCAATCGATGAATTCAATTTTGTTCCCAAGACCTAGATGAAAGATGAGGTGTTGTTCCTCAAGATTGTGTTTGGCTTTGTTGGGACAATGTAAGAGGTCAAAGTGGCTGTGGGGTAGGGAATTAAAGTGAGAGGCAACAGGAATATCAAGGTCACTCTCGTACACTGAACTGCACAATTAGTCTGCAGTGCACATGCTGCATACAGACACAGTCCATTCTTCTCAGCACTATACTCTCCCACCCTCCTTTGAACATAGAGTATCCATTTCTTTCCTGCAGTTCATTAAGTAAAATAGGAATAACTTAGATCATCTTATCTGGCACTCCCATTGGTAACACCATGTGGATTCTTATTTCATCCAACTATACTGTTTTCTATCATAAACATATAACTTTATTTAAACGCACATGAAGCCGAAAGACTGGTTGTTCACTAAACAGACTATAATACAAAATGTGAATGAATTCACAGATACAGAATGTAGTGAGTATACCACCACATTGTTCTCTAACCTACATCTTCCGTATTTATTCTTTGCCCACCTGCTTTGAGAGGCACAAGTTGCTTCTAGCCAGACAGGAAATTAGTAGCTGGAAAGTCTCACTGAGAACTATTTAATTTGAATATTTGTTAACAGTTGGCCTGAAAGGAAGAGTTCAGACCCTGATGTTCTGCATCCCAAAATTTTGATGGAGGTCAGAATGGAAATGGCAGATATGCTCATTGCAAATGTGCTTTCAAAATTCCATTGATTACCACAAATTAGAAGAAGGCAGCAGAAAGCTCATTATTTACAAAAGGATGGAAAGCAAAAACAATGAACTATATGCTGAAGATCACAGAAGTTTAGTTATTAAAGATCGAGCAAGAAGGCACAGAAAATAACAGGGCAGTATAGAATCAATATGGATTATAAGAGGAAATCATTTTTGTAATTAAAGATAAAAGGATAAGGTGTACTTGCATTTTCATTATGCTTCCTATGAAGTGTCACACAAGATTACTTTAGATTAGATTCATTTGATTTGTCACATGTACATTGAAACATCGAAATATACAGTGACATGTGTTGTTTGCTGGGGGCAGTCTGCAAGTTTCACCATGCTTCTGGTGCCAACATAGCTAACCCACAACTTACAAACCCTAACCCGTATGTCTTTGGAATGTGGGAGGAAACCAGAGCACTCAGAGGAAACCCACACAGTCACAGGAGAATGTACAAACTCCTTACAGACAGTGGAAGGAATTGAACCCTGATCATTGATTGCTGGCTCTGGTAAGATGTTGGTGGACTCAGTCACAGCAGCCTCACTGGGTCCAAACAGAGGTATAATTGTTCATTGTTTACATCTTTTTTTATGATTGCAAGATACTGCTGGATTTTAAGAACAGCACGTACTGAAGGTCTCCTCACTATCATGTTGTTCTGGACTTTTGGAACGTGTTGGTGCCTGCTACAGGAAGGTGTTGGAAGCAGTGTGTGGGCGTTTTCCTTGTGATCGCCAGACCCTGTTGGACATTGGTAATACAGAATACTGCAAGTCCGGTTCACTGGTTCATTAGCGAGACCAACGCCATGGGAGCTGCAGACCTCAGTCGTTGCATGGACAAGGGCCACAAGCCGTGGGATTGCCTGTAGCAGCCGCTCAGGGGAGGAGACACCGAAGTCGATGCGGTGTGGCAGGCGTCCCTGCTGAGTTGGGGGCTGGCCCCTCTGTTGCTGCTGCCCTCTAGTGTTCGCTTGGTGGAAGACAAACTGGATTCTGTTCAGCTGTGGTTGCTCTAGCGCATGATGATCAGACTGCTGCAGGCTTGTTCTTGCTGCCAACATCCCATGCACCATCACTCTACAGGATATGACACTCGGGGACATGGGCTATATATTTTTTTGTGACTGTATGTTTACTAAAGAAGATAGCGCCAGCAAACGTGACCAAAGATGACATCCTTCAGACAGTTCACTAAACAACTTCTTTTTTCAAATATGATTCTGCTACTATTGGAACCTAAGATTTACATTTTGATGGTATGTTTTCAGGCCAATTGAAAATCAAGCAGTCTGCTGTCCCCGAGGGAGTTTGGTGAGCTTTCAAGTGGAGCGTGCAGCCTGGAGACAGAGTGCAAACCCATGATCTCGCTGATTTCGCCAATTAAAGCATCGGGCAAGATTGAAATCAATGAGGATGAGTGCGGAAGGTGAGTGGGTGTTCAGTGCTGCCTGCCTGTGTTTGACCGGTCTCTCACTCTAGCTTGCTGCTCGCAGAGTCTCCATTTGACCGGTGTTTCTCTCTTCCTTTAGCTGAGTGCTGCTGGAGGTTGGGACCAGAGTCTTGAGTCTTGGGCAATCGCTGTGGTTTGTGGATCAGACTCTGTTTTTAATGTTATGATGTGTTTCTGGTTACTCTTTCTATTGCAATTTTGTGCGATTTCAATCACCATGGACTGGCTCCGCAGCCTGCAGTCAATGAATGACACAGCACTAAATTGAATTGAACTGAACATTTCTGGACTGTTTCAATGATGTTTTATATTCTGTGTTTTTCCCTTTTGTTCGCCATTTGCGCAATTTGTTCTTGTTTTACACATTAGATGTTTGATGTTTTCTTTGAATGGACTCCATGATAGTTCTTCGTTTTGTGGCTGTGGAAAGATGAACCTCAGGATTATATACTTCATACATACTTCAATAATAAATGTACTTTGAATCTCTTTACTGCTATCATTATTACAGGTGCTATATGTGCCTTCTGCTGTGTGCACTGATGGTACTGTTTTGCACTTTGGCCTTGGAGAAAGTTTGTTTTGTTTGGCTGTATTCCTGTATGGTTGTATGACAATTAAACTTGAACTTGAACTAAAGCATTGCACTAACTGCTATGCTACCGTGTCACCACAAGAGGGTATTAAGTGAAATTGGAGCACATGGGATTAGATGCATTATATTAATTGATCAGCCTATAAAGAAATAAATGATCGATTATAACACAATGATGTCCCTTTTGGGGTAGAAGTCTGGGACTAATCAAGTGCCACAAGGATCAGTGATGGACCCACAGTTTTCACAACTTACGTCAATGGGTTGGATATATCGAACTTTGAACTTCATCCAGGTTTGCTGATGATACAAAACTAAGAAGCAATGTGTGTTATGGAGAACGTGCGGAAAGCAATACAGACAGTCCAAGTAAGGACATGGCAGATGGAATATAATGCAGAAAAATGTGAGACCATTCGCTTTGGTAGGAACTAATTAAAGCAATGCATTTTTAAATGGTGAGAGATTGAAAGGTGTTGCTGTTGAATGGGATGTATGTGTCCTTGTCAATAAATAATTATAATGTAAAGGTAAAATAATCAACCATTTAGGCAAACCAACTATGGCCATGATTTTATCAATTCAGATATAAGCAGTTAGTCTTCTCCTGCCTCTATATTTTCTATCTTCCTTTGTTTTTAGTTGAATGGACTATGGAGAACTAGCCAAGTGCATGCAAGGCTTTGGTGTGGAACATGGGTTGCTCTTAACCCACTAGCATCAATGCACAATCTACTTTTGAATATCAACAAAACTGCAGATGTTGTTAACATGAAATAAATTCTGGAAATGTATGGCTGATCAGGAATGAGATCGGGGAGAAGGCAGGAGAATGGGTTTGGGAGGGGAAATGGGTCAGTCATGGTGAAATGACCTAATTCTGCTCCCATCTTTTATGGTCATATGGACATAACCTCTTCTCATTCCTACCATCAGAGAGGAGGTATAGGAGTTTGAAGATACATACTCAGCATTTTAGTAACAGCTTCTTCCGTACTGCCATTAGATGTCTGAATACACCATGACCCATGAACACCACCTCATTATATTTGCACTATTTATTTAACTAATATATATATTTCTTATTGTAATTCATAGTTTATTTTGTGTATTGCACTGTACTGCTGGCACAAAATAGGAAATTTTAAAGTTCAAAAAAATTCAAAGTTCAAAGTAAATGTATTATCAAAATACATACAGTATATGTCACTATATACACCCCTGAGTTCATTTTCTTGCAGGCATACTTAATAAATCCAATAACCATTATGGAATCAATGAAAGACCACATCAGTGGTACAACCAGTATGCAAAAGACAACAAACTGTGCAAATACAAAAAGAAAGAAAGAATAAATAAACAAATAAGAAATAAATATCAAGAACATGAGATGAAGAGTCCATGAAAGTGAATTCATAGGTTGTGGGAACAGTACAGTGATGGGGCAAGTGAAGTTGAGTTAAATTGGTTCAAGAGTCTGATGGTTGAGGGGCAATAACTGTTACTGAACCAAAGGGTGGAGTCCTGTGGCTCCTAATCCTTCTTCCTGATGGCAGCAGCGAGAAGAGAGCATGACCTGGGTGGTGGGGGTCATTAATCGGTGATAATAAACCTGATTTTGATTCTGACCATGTTGTGAACACTGAATTCAGTATGCTGGATTGGAAGAAGTGGAATGCAGGAAAGACCTGGAATGACTGCTTGAGCACCTGGATGATGGGAAGGACTTAAATGACAAACATCACATTGCCGATTGGTACCAATTTAAAGTACTATAAGAAGTGGCCTGGTGAGTGAGAATGGAAAATCCACCCTTGTCCAGCAGAGTGGGGTGAAGAGGATGTATAGTTGTTCTGGCAACTGTAATGAGTTCATATCCCTCCAGTGATCAGAAAATCAACCAATCAAAAATATGGATAAACACAGTTACACCAGCCCTGCCAATTCTACAAGTACAGATTGCAATCAAATCCAGTGAAGTCACTCTATGTCCAAGGTGTGACACTCGACTGAATTTAGATCTTTGTTATCAATGTTGAAGAATTGTTGTTAAGAGTGGATGAGCAAAGTGGGAAACTTGTCATAATGAAGGCAGGTGTTAAATTATGAGTCTCTTGCATTTTGACTGTAGCGATAATATTTCCAACAGCTGAGAACTGTGTGTCCTGGTATGCTGCTAGCACTCATTCCACATGCTTGGACACCTGGTTAAATTCTGCATTGCATGCTATCACCATAATCTACATCAGTTCAATGACTACCAGTGCTGGCCAATATGATTAATCTTCATTGAAAAGTCATTCATATGAATAACACAATGGAGTTTAACATATGTACCAGCTCATTATTTATTCACTTTGAAACCTTTGAGATCATACTCCCAGACCCCTGTGTTGTAGGATAGTGCAGCAGTTTGGATAAAACAGAATAAATATATAATTCCCGATTTCAAGAGTTTTTACCTACCTGTAAAAGATAAAATATTCTAATTGGGATCCAAAAAGGACATGATCACTATTGTCATTTGATAAGTGAATGGCCTGTTCAAAGTTCTTAAGAATGCACTTTGAACAATCCTGGTCAGATTATGGACCATATATATCATTATGGAAGGACTACATTACTCAGGAATAATAGATCGCTTACGGTTGTTACTTCACCAGTAATTCAAAAGACAAGCAGCAACAAATTCAAATGTGGAACTGGTGAATTATTAGAAAATTCATGATTTGGCTTCAGAAATACTGTACCTTAAATAATTTTATTTAATTTAGAGATACAGTATGGTAACAGGCCCTTCTGGCCCATTGAGCTCAAGCCACAATTACACCCATGTGATCAATTAACCTGCAATCCATATGTCTTTCGATTCTGTTGTGATGCAGGGCTTTGGCCTGAAACATCATGTGGTGAACTAGATATACCTGTCTGACTGCTCCTGTGGCTCCTCCCACAGACCCTGCTGACTGCTCCTGTGGCTCCTCCCACAGACCCCGCTGACTGCTCCTGTGGCTCCTCCCACAGACCCCTGTATAAAGGCGACTGTGGGCTGCTGCTCTCCCTCATTTTCCCCAGGATGTAGTGTTGTTTATTCTTCCAGTCAATAAAAGCCGATATCTCGCTTCCTAAGTCTCAGCGTGAGTTATTGATGGTGCATCACATCAACAATTCCTTGCCTCTCTTTGATACAGAGATCTTCCAGTAGATTAAGATGAGAAAACCTGCAGATGCTGGAAAGCCAAGCAACATACACAAAATGCTGGAGATTGTTCATTGTTCATGCTTCCTATTTATCCCTTTGTGTTCTCCATAGTATAGCTCTAAACTGGGAGGGCAAAAGATACATGGGTTAACATTGTTAGCAATAAACCATCCTGGATAATTATCACCCAGTGATAATTACTATTTTTGAATCTGGGAGGAAAAATGCTGGAATGAAACCGTTATTTGTTACAAATACCTCATCTGAGATCAAGAATTAAAGCAAAAAGTTTAACCAGAGGAAATGAACATTACTAGATTGAATCTGAACAAATCCAGGAGGATTCACTCCAAACAAAACCTCATGCACCGATCTGAGATAAAGCAATCTGAATTTTCTGTGGATTGTGAAATTTAAACTCTCCCATGCATCCAATCACAATGGTCATGATATTGTTTTGAAATTGACATATCTAAGCTCTGTTAAATATCTGAAAATCCCATGATTTAGATTAAGACTTCTATTTTCATGTTTTGATTTTATTTCTTTGAATATCTTATTGACTTATTCCTATTCACATGAAAAATAGTTATTCAATCATCCTCTGTACTTGTTATCAGGATATAGGATATTTTGTCTATGTGTTTTGGTCTTCCTTTTGCTCTTATTCTATCTAACTTTTCCAATTCTAAGAAGGGATTACACATGAAATGGCATTGTATACATTCTTTCAAGTACAGTTTGTTCTATTGACCATTCCCAATATAATTTTTTTCTTTTTTCAGAGATGTACTGTTTGCAATACTGGATATTTTACTTTGTTTTTGCGATACATTATCAGATTATATGACTAGATGTTCAACAAAAAAAGATATAAAAAATCTTAAACTAAATAAAAATCCCCAAATCAAGTTCAGGGATTTATCCTAATGGAGCTAACTTTTAATATCATCCCATTCATTTCTTCCAAAATGTTGTTATACTGTATTTAGATTTTTAAGAAAAAATCAATTTGGCAGATTTTACTGAAATTTGTAATAAATTTTCTAATTGGAAAAATGAAAATAGCATTATTTAAACAAAAAATAATGTCCAATCTACACTGAAAATTCTAGCAATTTTGCTGTAAATGGCAAAATAAAAGTTCAATTCTCCTTGATGAAATCTCACTTCCTATAACCCTAAATATGATCTTACATCTGAGATAACATGCCAGTGTGAATAATGAACCTTAATAAGTCTAGAAGAGGCATTAGAAATAGTATAGCTTTCTGTGGTATCTTTCAATTTTCTCTGAATCAATGGCAGATACCAAAATGACAAAATAAAATTAGGAATAAAAACTAATAATCAACCTGAGATGTTGGATTATATATCAGTAACACTAACACAGCAAGTCAAATCCAATCTACATATCTTGTGAATAATACAAATTCAAAAGATCCATGTGGTAACTTTAGAATATAACTATTATATAGATCTAACAGACTTTAAAAAAAAAATCAGGGATATTAAGGCCTGAAATCAAAATTTAAAGTTCAAAGTAAATTTATTATCAAAGTACATATATGTCACCATATACAACCCTTGCAGGCATACTCAGTGAACCCAAAAACCATAATAGAATCAAAGGAAGACCACAACCAACAGGACAGACAAACAACCAATTTGCAAAAGACTACAAGATGTGCAAACACAAAAGTAGAAAAAATAATAAATAAGCAATAAATATTGAGAACATGAGATGAAGTGTGATGAAAGTGAGTCTTTAGGTTGTGGGGTCAATTCAGTAAAGGGGCAAGTAAAGTTGAATGAAGTTATCCTCACTGGTTCAAGAGCCTGATGGTTGAGGGGTAATAATTGTTCCTGAACCTGGTAGAATGAATCCTGAGGCTCCTGTACCTTCTTCTTGATGGTAGCAGTGAGAAGAGAGCATGACCTAAGTGATGGGGGTCCCTGATGATGGATGCTGCTTTCCTACTCTTTATAGATGTGCTCAATGAAGGGCAGAGCTTTACCCTATCCACTACTTTGTAATAGGATTTTCCATTCAAGGACATTGGTGTTTCTATACCAGACTGTGATGCAATCAGTCAATATACTCTCCATATAGAAGAGTATAGAAGTCTGTATCTTGAAGTATTAGATGACATGCTGAATCTTTGCAAACTTCTAAGGACATAGAGGCACTGTCATGCTTTCTTCATAATCGCACTTACGTGTTGGGCCCAGGACAGGTCCTCTGAAATGATAATACTAAGGAATTTAAAGTTGCTGACCCTCACTACCTTTGATCCCCTGATGAGGACTGGTTCATGGATCTCTGGGTTCCTTCTCCTTAAATCAATACAGTGATTCAGCAAAACAGAAACTAAAAGAAACATTAGCTTTATTTACCTCACGTTTCTTATAATTTTCAAATTGATGTGGGGCAGTGGAAAACATTTGCCTAATTAATAAAACATTGCCCTACTTCTAACAGTCTTGCTGTGATAGAAACTGAAAATGTATTGAACTTCATCAAGGAGTGCCCTTTTTCAACAGGCAATGGTGTCATATTTTGCTTCTACAGAAACAAAAGATACGGTAAACAGGAAATTGTACATTTGCCTGCCACTAATATACAATTCTTTACAGAATGAAGTGCAAATTTCATTTTGCCAACTTCAGATATAAATAATGGAAAAAAGCATGACATAGAGGTTATGGATAAATGGCTACATGGTGTTCTCAAAGTTATTTAACTAAGCTCCACAAAAACAGAAGAAAATTCAAGGAGGGTAAGCCACCTTAAGCCTGCCCCACCATTCAACATGATTATGCCTTTAATATTTTGGCTTCAATGCCTCGATAAAGGGAGCCAGGAATTGAAGGGTAAAATAGTGTGGACGTCCTCCTGCAGAAAAGAGAATCTAGACAAGAGTTTGCAACTCTGGATCAGAGGCATCAATAGTTAAGAAACATTTTTTCAGGTAAAGAATGCAACTTCCATTTAACTCAGGAAAAGCTTAATAATATTTAATAATTTTATATATACAGTTGATCAATTTTTGCTAACTGCGTTTCTTAACAAATGTAGAGCCGAACTGGGTAAATGAAGTTTGGATGTATACCTGCTGGGATCTTCTTCAAAAGTCCTAATAGATTCAGTGACATGTAAAGATTATTTGTTTCTCTTAATATTCCTAAGAACTTATAATTAATAGACGTAAGTGATTCTGCATTGATAGAAATAGACATTGGCAATAGCTTAAACTGTGTCCTCATACATTATAGCTTGTTTTTGCCATTGAAAGAGTGATGATCAAGATTCCTTACTTGCCGTTGTTGCTTGCTCAACCAGGATAAGGACATTTAATATTATCCCAAATGAGAGGATTGCCAGGGCAGTCAAGGATCTTTATGTTCTCACGAGCAACAGGTGAGGTCTCACAGGACTAGAGAGGAGTGGATGTTGTGCCTTTGTTCAAAAAAATAGAGATAATTCAAGTAAATATAAGCTAGTGAGCCACATGTCGGTGGTATGGAAACTATTGGAGAGAATACTGAGGGATAGGATTTATACGCATCTGGAAAGGCATAGCCTTCTTAGGGACAGTCAGCATGGCTTTGTGGAAGGAAAGTAATAACTTACAAACTTGATTGAACTTTTTGCAGAGGTGACAAAGGAGCTTGATGAGGGTAAGGCAGCAGATGTTAGCTAAATGGACTTTAGTAAGACATTTCATAAGGTTCTTCAAGATAAGTTGATTCAGATGATGCATAAGATACTGAGTGAATTGCACTTTTGTATTCAGAACTGGTATGCCCATATTGTATCTTTTGATTCTGTAGAAAGAGGGGTGGAAGGCTATTATTTTGGCTGGAGACTCATGTGCTGTGATATATATCAATGATCTGCATGAAAATATGTCGAGTGGATCAGCAAGTTTGCAGATGACACCAAGTTGTGGAGAATGTTAAGGACTATTAAAGAATAACGTGTGAAATTGATGAATTACAAATATGGGCAGAAAAGTGGCAGACAACATTTAGTTTGGGCGAGTGTGAGGTTTTGCACTTCAGGAGACTGAATGAAAGGAAAAACTCTAGTTAGTGGTAGATGCCTTATTAGCATTGAGGTAGAGGGATCTTGGTGTCCAGGTCCGTAGTCCATTGAAAGCGATTGCACAGATCGATAAAGTGGAAAAGAAGACATGTGACATGCTTGCCTTCATTAGTAAGGGTGCTGAGTATAAGAGTAAGGAAGTCATGCTGCAGCTAGATAAAACTTAAGCCAGATCATATTTGGAGTATTCTGGATGTGGAGACTGTGCAGAAGAGGTTTACCAGAATGCTGCCTGGATTAGAGGGTATGACTATAAGGGAAGATAGGACAGACTTCAGCTGATTTCCCTAGAGCAGGGGTTCCCAAGTCTTTTTATGCCATGGATGAATACCATTAAGGAAAGGGTCCATGGACCCCAGGTTGGGAACCCCTGTCCTAAAGAGTTGGAAGTTGAGAGGAGACCTGATGGAGGATTTTAAAATTATGAGAGGCAGTTGATAGGGTAGCCAGTCAGAATCATTTCCCCAGGATAGAAATACCAAAAACCAGAGAATATTTTTTTTCAATTAGAAGGGGGAGGGTAAAAGTTGAAGTGATGGGAAAGTTTGTTACTCTGGCATCTTCTGGACATGCTGGATTGAAGCAAATTTTCAGTTTTGCCATAATTACATCCAATGAGGTGTATTATTTAAGACACAAGAGACTGCAGATGCTGCAATTTAAACATAATATTGTTACGTACCCTGTAACTGGGTCACTTACCAGAAAAGATAGAGAGGTCCGTTGAAGTCTGATGGTACTATTTTTAAAAGTTTTTATTTATAAAGGGGCACAAAAATAAGGTTAATACAAACATTCAGATAATATACGTCGTCAATACTCAATCTAAAGCGCGGGTATAGTAATAATCATCAATAAGAAGTAGCTCTATCGTTTGTCTAGGGGGTAATATATTGTCCGTTGGAAATATAAAAGTCACTCAGTTCCTGCAGGCTTCTGGGTTTTGGGGACCGCTGGGTTTTCACTTGTTGGAGAGAGAGAGATTTGTGAGAAAAGAAACTTGCCCGGGTCTTTTAATGAGGCCAATCCGTTGAGTCGGGGGAGTTGGTTCCCCATTGTTAGTTCAAGAAAATCGCTTCTGTGGCACCCGCCACCGGCTCCCAGGCAAGGGAACCGAATGCACGTGGCTTCCTTCAAATGGCTGCCCGCTATTACGGGATCGCTAGCGTGTCTTCTGGTGCATGTGAGGGGCCGTCTCTACAGCCCCTCTTTTATCTTGACTCGCAGGGTAGCAGATGTCAATCAGGTTGGGGGGATGATGCAATCTCCCCCCTTCACCCAGCCCACTTTGCCCGAGGGCTTGCACGTAGCATAGTCCCCAATCCACAAATGTGTCTCCAAGAGACAATGGCCGGTATCAATGGGTCCGCCTTTTGGAGGCCAGGACACATTCCAACTCTTTTGTGGATTCTGCCTGTCTCTCTCTCGTTTCCTGTGTCTCCTGAATTGACTCAATAGTGATCTTGCGATTCTCACAAAGGAGGGGGCTACCCCCGCACCCTTCGGCCCCTCAGAGCTGTGGTACATTCATAACAATATGAACTGCTGGAGGAACTTAGTAGGTCAGACAGCAACTGTGAAGGCAGATGGGTGGTCCAAGTTTTAAGTCAAGACCTTGCAAGCAAATGGTCTATTGTATCTTGACAAATTTGGCAGCTGATAAATATATTATCACTTGTTGAGCCAAATCTTACTCAGTTACCTTTTTTCTTTCATAGGTTACTATAGTTTATTTTTCAACTGTCACCTGTTGCTTTTTTTTATCTTTAAAGAATGAATCAGAATGCTCAGTGTAGGTACTAAATGTCTCTTCTTTATCATGTTACCTGAACTTTCCAACATTTTCCACTTGTACCATTTCTAGCATCTTGTCTTAAGTTCCCTTTTTGCATGTGCTCATGTTTAGCTTTGAGGAATACTTTGTTTCACCAAATGTTAAATACCCCAGCCTAGGACTTCCACACATTCTACTTTCCTTGCCAGTGTGGTGTACTGCAAATCCTTCTGGATTCAATAAATATTCCAACTTTGAACAAACAATGTTAGAAGAGGTAAAGATGTGAACTCAGCCTTATTTCTTCTTCTTTGGCTGTACCTTGGGATTGCGGATGACTTGCTTTCACTCCAATCCTATTGATTCCAAGATTTCTGATGACTTTATCACACATGGGACAAGAATGTGCTCATGAGCTACTGTACTCTTGGTCACCTTATTTAAGGTAACTGGCTATTGTGTTTGACACAGTTCAGATAAATTATTATAGGATTAATGCTTGGAGTGATTGGATTGTGTCATGAAGAAAGATTGGACAGGTTCACTTGTATCTAAGTTTATTAAACAGATAAGCAATTTGCTTGACACTTTAAAGATTTTGACAAGGTAGATATGGAGATGAAAGTAAAGGATCATACACTTAAAATAAAGATGAATGTGAGGGATAGTTTCTTGATTCTTGTTTTTTGGGTGTCCAGCAATTGCTTGGAACTTGACCTTCAAACGTAAATACAATGGCTCAAATATTGAATTTGGACTTATTATGGCTCTGAAGTGGAGACAACGTACGTTAACCATTTTCCTGCAGCCCTATAGAGTAGTTCTACAGCAGCTCTAATTTGTTTCGGGTGAGGCGAAGCAATGCCAGAAGAGAGACTGAAAGGAGTTTTCAGGTCAATGACGCAGAGATTGACCCTATGGTGGACATTTTGGGTAGTACCTCACCCAGCAAACATTGGGAGGAAGCTGTCTACCGTTTCTCTTAAGCAATCGTCGAGAAACATAATGCCCTTTACATAGTGCCATGCAGACACCTCTTGCATCAATCCCACTTCTGGATCACTTACTACATGTTGAATTAACGACTTCTGCTAATAGTTTCATCATAATCATCAGTCCTTTTGAAGTTCCCGGCCCAAAACGTAGATTGTTCGTTTCCTTCCACAGTTACTACCTAACCCGCTAAGTTCCTCCGGAGTGAATATTGTTTCGTAATCACCAACATCCACAGCAGCCCACAAGTGAGCAACTCCCCCAACAATAACTCCTGCGCATGCACCATCTGGCAGTCCGGTCCGCCCTTTATTATCGTCCCCGTCGCTCTGTGCTGCGGCCATTTTACTCCGGGTTAGGATTTGGACAAGGTTTCGGGCGTTTCGATTGAAGGGTTTGCGAACCGAAACATTCTCCGTGCTGTTCCAGTCGCGGTTCTGCCGGCAGTAGACCTGAGCGCAAATCCCGAGCTGTTTATAATTTGATGAAGCGCACTTTTCTTGGCCTGATTCAACCCTTTCCGTTCCCCCAATGACTGGCGGAGACGTCCAGTCAAAATACGATTTCACTTGGGATGTAAATGAGGAATTAACCGTCAGCGTGCTGCCCGATTTCGCTGCCTGTGAGGATTGATGGAACAGGCCTGACGGCAGCTGGCAGCAACGCCTGTCCTTTGGCTGCATTTATTTATCCGCAGTTTGCCGGGCTCCGAGAAGTGTTGGTGGCCATTGCTGAGGGTTGACACCCAGGTCTCATAGTAATGGGGAACCAACTGGCTGGCATCGCGCCTTCTCAGATCCTATCCGTCGATAGTTACTTCTCCGACATCCATGAGTTCGAGTACGACAAAAGCCTGGGCAGCACCCGCTTCTTCAAGGTTGCTCGGGCCAAGCACCGTGAGGGACTGGTGGTTGTCAAAGTGTTCGCCGTGCAGGATCCATCACTGCCGCTCACTGCCTACAAGCAGGAACTGGAGGAGTTGCAGCACAAGTTGCTCGGGGCCCCCAACTGTGTGCCTTTCCAGAGGGCTAGCTTCACTGAGAAAGCCGCCATGCTATTCCGGCAATACGTAAGGGACAACTTGTACGACCGCATCAGCACCCGACCCTTTCTCAACAACATCGAGAAGAAGTGGATCGCCTTCCAGCTCCTCAATGCAGTGGAGCAGGCACACCGGGCCGGCGTTCGCCACGGGGACATCAAGACAGAAAACGTTATGGTCACCAGCTGGAACTGGGTATTGCTCACCGACTTTGCCAGCTTCAAGCCCACCTACCTGCCCGAGGATAACCCTGCAGACTTCAATTATTTCTTTGACACCTCCCGGAGGAGGACGTGTTACATTGCCCCGGAGCGCTTTGTGGACGGGACGATGTTCGGCACCGAATTGGAAGCAGCAAGAGATTCAACTACCCCACTGGTGGATCTAACTCCCAACAATCAAAGGATGAGAGGAGAACTCAAACCGGCCATGGATGTCTTTTCTGCAGGTGCACTTACTAAGTAGTCTGTCTGTTGGGGAGTGCGAGAATCATAGAATATTTTTAAAGCTATAGCTACCCAGTTATTGCTAGAAAATACTTTACATTGTAAATCTGGACTCTAATTTTTCCAGTGAAATAGGATCCTGCTCTACACTGAGACTACCTACAATCAGTATGAAACAAACACTTCTTGACCGGGCACGAAATAGAGTTTGCAACAACAGAAACAAAATGTATGCCTTCTCTGAATTTGAGATGTAAAGCTGGGAATACTAAAAACAAATGTTTGACGGGATGCTGATTTCCCCCCCCCCCCCCATAGACCCTCAATGAAGGCCGTGTTTTCCTGCTGGTCTGCATCACTTACCTCATCACTACCCTTACCATAGTCTCACTTGTCCATTTCCCTTTGTTTTAAATATCTGATTAATTTCTGCAAGTCAGTTACCTTCCAGCCATAGCACATCCCAAACATTCTCTTTCACCACCACATTCTCAGCACCCTTCCTCTGCTAAACTTGACCATTCATTTCTTTCTCACCACTTCCCTTACCCGCAACCACAATACTAGTTTAGTTCTTCTTTCCTGATCCCTCTTGCATTTTACACCAATGTACTTTCTAGCTACTCAGTAACTTTTTACACCTGAATGTTTATTGTGTATGATAAATTAGCACACCAACATTCCCATGTCCATCAACATAGTCTGTAAAAATAGGCACCTTATTAGAGTTAAGGAAGATGTAGAGAGGACTCGAGGTCGTATAGATGAGCTAGGTGAGAGGACAAGAATATGATAGATGAAAGACAACTTGAAAAGGTGATGTCTACAAAGTGCACAAAATGAGTATTTTTTCACAAACACGAGTATTTTAAGCAGATTGGAAAATGTGGGCCTGGATGTCCATGTACATGAGTCATTAAAAGTTGACCTGCCGGTGTAGGGACCAGTTTGGAGGCAAATGGCATGTTGGCTTTTATTGTGAGGGAACCTGAGTAAGGAGTAAGAGTCTTTCTGTAATTATATATAACCTGGGTGAGATTACATTTTGAGATAAGTGCAGTGAAGGTTTGCTACACTAGTTCCTGAGATAGTAGGTTTGGCACATGTAGAGGGGTTTAGTAGACTTGGCCTGTGTTCTCTAGATTCAGAAGAATGAAAGGTGACTTCATTGAAACTTGGGTTTTACAGAATGAATGTATGTGAAAGATTCTCTTAGCTAAGGAGTCAAGAACCAGAGGTCATAGTTGCAGAATAAGCGATTAGCCATTTAGAACAGAGAAGAGCAAAGATTTCTTTATTCAGAAGTTAGTGCCTTAGTTTTTGGGTTCATTAAAACATGATGGACACGGATATGAAGGAAACTGAACATAGAAAGAGTTCCGGAAAAGTAAATATAGAGTAGATCAGCCGCAATCTCAGAGGTTAGTGGTGTAAGTGTAAGGAGTCGGATAGCTGAGTACTGCTTCTTGTGCTTGCATTCTTGTTCTTAATATTTACATTTTCTCATTGTACACCATCTGCTGTCAACTTGCCCACACGTTCAAAACTGTCACGTTGCAGATTGTGTCCTCCATTCAATTCACTTTTCTACATGATTTCATAATATCCTTAAAATTGAATATAATTTTATATTTTCAGATTTCATTAACATAAGTTGTGTGCATCTGCTGCTCATTACTGCTTCAATGTAACCATCAACTCTGTAAACTATTACTTATATAGATTGTGTAAGTAATGAAAATTCATTGAGTTTCCACTATGTATTACATTTTTTTCATTGAATGGTATAGCACAGGAGACCATTTGGCCTATTGTGTGTCAGTTCCATTCCAGACTCTGATTCTGCCCACCTACCCTTGTACAACCAATTTTGGTACTTGCAAATTTTTATCCACTGCATATTGATCTAATTCCCTCTTGAAGGCCAGTGCCACAGTGCATCTCTGCCACAGCTCCAAACAACATATTGTACTCTAGATTCTAATCACATGCTACATAAAAATATTTTTCCTCAAGTTATTTATTTTGCTTTGCTTTTTTACTGTAGCCTATATGTTTAACCCTTCTACCAAACAGAATAGCCTCCCACTGTGTCCAGACCTGTTATCATTTTATGTACTTGTAACATATCTGTCCACAGCCTTCTCCAGTCTCCAGCCCCTGATCTTGCCCATCCACCTGGCCTCACCAATAAAAAAAACTAGGCCCTGCCCTTCTAATCTACTTTGTATTGGCATAAGTTACTATTCTCAGTTCTTTTGTAGACTCTCTAATGCCTTTCCATCCTCCCTATAAAGTGGTGATTTGAACAATTGTACTGCAGTTGAGTCTGGTGCAGTATGATTTCACTGCTTTTATACTCTATTGATATGACTGAATTATATACAGCAGGCCTTTTTAACTGTTTTCTCAACCTGTCCTGAAACTTGTACACCTATACTCAAAAGTCTTTCTAATTCAACAGCTCTTTTAGTAACCTTTGTTCTGTATCAAATTGACTGAGAACTATTTGTCTATAACAAGTCCATGTTGGGTTACTCTCACTCCATTTAAAAAAAATACAATTATTGCTGATGGATAGTATTGGGGGGAAAATTCAAGAAGTTCAATGGCTGAAATTGATTATTTCCATTTGACTTTAATTTGCTTAAAATATCAAAATCAATTGTTTCAGGTGAAGGAAGCAGTGATAATGAAATAAATGTTACAAATTTAATTGTTTTGTAGTTGGGAATTAAACTTTCAAAATTAGTGTAGAATATGTAATGTAGGAACCATATCTAATTGCTACTTTTTTTTATTATAGGGTGTGTTATTGCAGAACTATTCACAGAAGGAGTACCAATGTTTGATCTATCACAATTGCTAGCTTACAGGAATGGTCATTTTTCTCATGAACAGGTGTTGAATAAGATTGAGGATATTAGCATAAGAGGTCTGGTAAGCATGCCCTGAATGTTTAATTTTGTCCACTATGATATGCTGACATAAGGACTGCATATTCCATTACAATTAAAATGATTATTTGATATACCATAATTTGCTGATGTGGGTCTGGTAGGAATGACCTTGGATCATCATGCATATTCTGTAGCATAATTCACCAATTCTATATGAATTTTGCTACTGTTTTGTACATCACTGACACAGGGAAGGAGGGCACAATTTTCTAATCATTGTACACTACACTGGAAGAATATCAAAAAAAATTTCAATATTATTAGAAAAAACACTCTTAAAAAGATAAAGAATGGGTTCATTTGCTTTCATTATAACCACTTTGTTCTGATTTTTCAGTAAGGCATCATTTAACATAGTTTCTCTGTCAGTTGAATAGTTTGCTTTTCCATCCGTGGCATTAAGAGTAAGTCAGCTTAAGGGTGAAAATTTCACTTCACTGATTGAACCCATTTGGATTTATACTCAGTGATAGCTTACATGGTTGGCTATGAATTTATAGATATATTGGATTAATTATTGAGATTAAAAACTATTTACCAGTGGTGTACAATAATGTTTCCATCATTATGATAATGAACACTGCTTAAAAGCTTGAAATTGTGGTTCTTGTGTAATATTTTAACATTGTCCATTTATCACTTTGGCTTTGAAGATGACTGAATATATATTGTTATATGTACTGCAACAGAACTTGTATACTGGCACAACAGACATAATTTATCAGATTGATTATGAAGAGTTTTGTTAGAGAGCCCGTACTTCTCTTATATTTTACAGATGTATTTTCCACAGATAGTGATTAGAGATCAGAAGCCCTGGCAAATTTGGTTATTTCCCAGCAACTATTGAACAGAAATAAGACCTGTACTGGAAACCTGAATTAAAAACACAAAATTCTGGAAATATTCAGCAACATCTCTGGAGGGAGAAACTGGACAAACATTAAGATTGGTCTCCTTTTTATCAGTGAGATCATTGATCAGAAGCATGAACTCACTCTCTGTGTCTCTGTCTCTCTCTGTTTAACCTGCTACATATTTTAAGTTTTCTGTTTTCATTGTATATTTCCTTTTCAATTCCTTTAGCACAAGGGTATTATAGATGAAAATGTTAAAGTGGCTGAAATACAACCCTTCAAAAAACATGAAATTAGGCTTGCATTTCAGGCCCCTATGTCTTCTTTTGAATTGGTTTAATGTTTTGAAGTTACAAAACGTAACAGTGGTGACGAGGTGTTTTAAAATGAACCGAAGAGGGCTACCTATTGAAGTGTAGCTAGATGTTCAAACTGAAAAGGAAAGTGCAGGGAGGAACAGCGAGTTTAAAAAAAAAATGCAGCCCAGCATGTGCAGAAATGGTGGAGTTTTTAAAAAAAGTCAGAAAATGGAAGAATTCATGGGTTCCTAAAGAATGAGTACCTCGTGATAATCATTTAAAAAAACAACAGAAATAGCTGGCTACATTAGAAAAACTTGTGTGTTTGATTACACAAAAGATAACTGGAATAAGTTTAATGAGCTATCGGTAATTCAGAAACATTTTGAAGCAAATATAATAGCTAAAGAGAAACTGAGCAGTTCTGTAGAGTTCTCCAGCACATTTGCAATCTGAGTCTCAGCCTGGAAAGGGTCCTGACTGTGTGGAAAACATCATGTGTGGTACCAGTACCCAGAAGGGCCAACCAAAAGCCTTGAATGACTACCGTCCATGAAGACTTGAAGACACATGAAGACACATCATTAAGACTTTAGAGAGGCTGGTCCTGGCTCACCTCTGACCCCTGGTCGGCTCAGCCCTCGACCCCTGCAGCTTGCCTCCCAGGAGCAGATTGGAGTCGATGATGCTTTCATCTACCTGCTGAACAGAGCCTACACCCATTTGGATAAATGGGAGCAATGTGAGGATGATGTTTTTTTGATTTCTCAAGTGCCTTCAATACCATACAGCCCTCATTGCTGGGGGGAAAGCTCCATTCAGTGCAGTTTGGCACTTCCATTGTATCTTGGATAATGGACTACCTGACTGGCAGACCACAGTTTGTGCAGCTTCAGAGCTGTGTGTCAGACATGGCTGTAAGCAGCACTGGGGCCCCAAAGGGGATTGTATTTGCTCCCTTCCTGTTTACCCTGTATAACCTCGGACTTTGGATACAACACTGAGTCATGTCATTTGCAGAAATTCTCTGATGACTCAGCAATAGTTGGGTGTATAAAGGGTGGACAGGAGGATGAATACTGGGTCCTGGTGGGGGACTTTGTCAAAGGGTGCAAGCTGAATTATTTGTAACTCAACATCAGTAAGACAAAGGAGATGGTGGTGGACTTTAGGAAGACTAAGCCTGTACTGCTCCCTGTTGCTATTGATGGTGAGGATGTGGATGTGGTGAGGACCTACAAGTACCTGGGAGTGAACCTAGATGACAGACTTGAGTGGAGCACCAACACAGGCTGTGTACAGGAAAGACCAGAATCACCATTACTTCCTGAGGAGACTGAGGTCCTTTGGAGTATCCAGGCCTCTCCTTCACCTGTTCTACCAGTCTGTTGTCACCAGTACAATCTTCTATGCGGTGGTGGGCTGGGGCAATGGCATCAACATGGGTGATGCCAACAGGCTCAATAAAGTGACTAAAAAGACTGGCTCTGTTATAGGAGTCAATCTGGACACTGGAGACTGTGGCAGAACAAGTGACCCTATGAAAAATCCTAGCAATTCTGAACAATGTTTCTCACCCTTTGCATGCCATCGTGGCTGAACAGAGGAGCACTTTTAGTAAAAGTCTAAGACAACTGTGCTGCTCCAAAGAGTTCTGTATGAAGTCATTCTTGCCCTTGGCCATTAGGCTTTATAATCAGTCAACCTATAGTCGGGGAAGTGATGACCCCCCCCCCCCCCCCCGTTAGATTGTACGTTGTAAATTGATTTTTTATTCTTTCTTCTCTTTTAATATTTGTATATCTATGCACTTGTAATGCTACTGTGACACTGTAATTTACTTTGGGATCAACAAAATGTCTATCTAAACAAGTACAAATTTTGCTGAGTTTATTGGGTTTAAAGGCATACAGATTGCTTTGAAGTTTAATTGCTCCAACCAAACCAGCAGAAATGAGCTTTGCTAATATTGTAAAAGTAATACTGGAACATTTAGAACAGAAGCCATTACTGATTGTAAAACAGTTTAGTTTTCACAAGTGGAATCAAAAGGAAGGGGGAGTCCATTTCAGTGTATGTAGTAGATTTGAAGAGATTGAGCATTGTCAGTTCCGCAATGAGCGTAATGATGCACTGAGAGATTGGTTAGTATGTGGAATCTTACAAGAAAGCATTCAAAAGCAGCTCCTAACTGAGGCACAAATGCACTTAAAAGAGCAGTTGAAATTGCTGTATCAATGTAAACTGCAGACAGAGCACTGAGATCTAAGAGATTATGGAATCTTATAAGAGAGCTTTCAAAAAATGAAGCACAGCTTACATTTAAAAGAGGAATTGAAATTGCTGTTTTAACAGAAACTGCAGACAGAGACACTATTGAGCTGCAGTCAGGAATGAGAGTGAGTGAACAAAATTGCAACATCTAAACAGAA
This sequence comes from Hemitrygon akajei, assembly GCF_048418815.1. Taxonomy (NCBI): domain Eukaryota; kingdom Metazoa; phylum Chordata; class Chondrichthyes; order Myliobatiformes; family Dasyatidae; genus Hemitrygon; species Hemitrygon akajei. The sequence continues at coordinate 31,850,275 of NC_133143.1, forward strand.
ACGGCTCTGGCTGAGCAAATTGTGGTACAGTTGATACACCAGATCAATTCAGGTTTAAGGATGACACTTATAAAAATGCAACAAAGTTGGACACACAGTAAGAGCCTGTTGGGCAGACAAAAATAGGTGGAGTGCGCAGAGAAGAGAAAAACCTAAAAGTCAAGTTGCAGTTTCAAAATGAGCACTAATCTGCATGCTCCTGTTGACAAATTTGATAGTGATGTGAATGACACAGGGCATGAGTGATGTAGCCTTGAGATTTACAGTGTAAAAATTAACAATTGACAAGCAATATGGTTTATGCTAGAAGTCAGCGGCAAATTAATTAAAATGGAATTGTACAGTGGCTCAGCTAGTTCAGTCATTCCACAAAGTGAGTTTGAACAGCATTTCAGAGATGCCAAACGGAATCATGCAGATATCCAGCTAAGAACTTAAGCTAGAGAAAAGATAACTCCTGTGGGAATGACATTCGCAACAGTGGAATACAACCAACAAGCCACATTGAGCTTTGATGTGGTAAAAGCAGGAGGACTAGCATTGTAAGAGCATGATTGGCTGAAACAACTACAACCTGATTGGAGATCCATCCACAATTTGCATGCAAAAGAGTCAACTGAACCCAAATTAAGAAAGGTATTGGATGTTGCCACAATGATCTCCATGTTGTACACCATGAACTGTTCCCCAACAGAGGGCAACAGGTGTTGGAAAGCATATTGGACCAAGGAAGGACCATGCTGCTTTGAAGAATTGTGAAAGTGAAGAAAGTGGTGGTCCAACTACATCAGTTTTTGTGTGCAACATATCTGAGAAAGCATCTGATCTGTTAATCAGGTATTTACTTGTGAAATGTGGCTGTTTTAAGCTGGAAGGGAGTTCAAGGAGCTTCGGGGAAGTTGCAAGCATTCAGCTTTTGTGATTATAAAGAACCAGAATCTGCTCTGTGCACATTAAGGTTATTGCATAAACTTCAAGTGGGTGACAAAAAGCTGTATGCAAATATAAATGCAAAGACGAAAGCCAGGCTGGATGAATGGAAGGCCAAAAAGAAAGGAGTCAATGGATGAAAACAAAGGATTCATCAATTGATGTTGTGGATGAGGAAAGCAAGAGAAGAGAGAGATCAGATTGTAAAGAGAGAGATAGAAAGATTATTAAAAATACCCCAGTGAACTAATTGAACCTTCCCGGATCAAGATGCACAAATTAGAAGAAGGAAAAGGAAGGAGGGGGGGAAAGATGTCCAGAGCTGTTAGAACAGAGACTTCCTGCAGTCTCAGAACCTGAGACTGTTTAACAGGCACCAGTCTTGCCTGCCAAGCAGTGTGATTTCCTCCTGGTCAGGAAAGATGTTATCCCACAAGATTAAGAAAGCCTCCACAGCGATTAAATCTGAATTGAACAATTGAAAAGTTAACAACGTTATGGATGTCTTTATATAGTAGTTGTATTAAATGGTATACTGTGTATATAGTAGATATGCATTCTCTGTTGAGTTGGAGTTTATAGCTATTGAGTTAGATTTGATTATCCATTCTTGTTTATTTAAAGAATTCATTATGAGTTATATGTATAAATACAGTACATGAATTGCATGTGTCATTATGCTATGTGAATGCCTTGCTTAAAAAATGCAAAGTTACATTCACACTTCAGATTCCTGTGTTTTCCTCTGAATTAGTTTAATGTTTTGAAGTTTCAAGCATAACAATTGCATTCTTAAAATATGATTTACTTTTGTTTATTTCTTTTTAAAAATTGGGATATTAATCTTTTTTTATGGCAGGTCAGTCAGATGATTCAGCGTGACCCTGAGAAGCGTCTAACAGCAGAAGAACATCTCAAACAACAGAGGGGCAGAGCTTTTCCAGAGCTGTTTTACTCTTTTCTACAACCTTATATGGCACAATTTGCAAAAGAAACTTTTCAATCTGCTGATGAACGTATCTTGGTAATAAGGAAAGACTTGGAAAATATTCTGCAAAATGTTTGTGGAGAAGACCAGTCAGAGAAAAGCGAAGGAGAAACAAAAGAGTATGGATTGGTTATTTTGGTGTCTGTCATCACTTCTTGCTTGCAAACACTCCAGTTCTGTGATTCTAAATTAGCTGCTTTGGAATTAATTCTCCAACTAGCAACCAGACTTAGTGGTGAGATCTTGCTTGACCGTATAACACCTTATCTCTTGCATTTTGCCAATGACTCCGTGCCAAGGGTGCGAGCTGAAGCAGTCCGAACATTGACAAAAGTCCTTGCCCTTGTCAAAGAGGTGCCACGTAACGATGTCAATATTTACCCTGAGTACATTTTACCAGGAATTGCGCACTTGGCTCAGGATGAAGCAACTCTTGTCAGATTAGCATATGCAGGTAAGGAGTATAGACAAAAGATGTATTTCTGGTCTATGGTGGCTTCATACGGTGGACTCACTGCATGTCAATTGAAACATATCACCTCTTGTATCCTTATTGCCCATTGTTAGGATTGCAGTTGTCTCCATATCCCTGACATGACAGGGTATATCCTACCATTAACCTTGCATTGTTCCTACCTTATGCAGAATTCTTTATGTAAGTTCAGATCATATTGTTGTTTTTGTGAACTCCTTTGGCCTGAGATCTCAAGTTCATGTAGTTCATTTCTGTTCACTGTATTCAATTTCTTTTTTTATCTGACAGTTTTATAACTTGGTCAAGGGATGAACTATCATTTATTTCAATGAAAGTTGCTTTCTGAACTTTTGTTCTACATTGTCTTTTAACAGAAAACATAGCACTTTTGGCAGAGACAGCTCTTCGGTTTTTAGAAATAGTCCAATTAAATAACTTAAATGTGGAAGGTGAGCTAAATGGTGAGGAAACAGAAGAAATACTACATCCTAATGAAAATTACGACTCTGGTAATCTCTTGCATTGCAATCTTTTTTTATTGAAATTTAATGCAGTTGTTTACATTTTCTGGCTTATTTCCCCAAAATCTTTAGTTGACTAATAAAGTGGATTCTATCTTTGTAGAATTACAAGCTCTTCATGAGATGGTACAACAAAAAGTGGTGACGCTGTTAAGTGACCCAGAAAATATCGTGAAGCAGACCTTAATGGAGAATGGTATTACTCGACTTTGCGTGTTCTTTGGTCGACAAAAGGCTAATGATGTCCTCTTGTCACACATGATAACCTTCTTGAACGATAAAAATGATTGGCATCTTCGAGGTGCTTTCTTTGATAGTATTGTTGGTAAGTACAATATCAACTTTTGCCAGTATGAACTCCTATTATAATAATTTAATTAGTTCAGCTACATTTGTAATTCTGCCCAATTATAATCTTATTGTAAAATTAGAAAATTGGGAGTAGGCAGTGTTTGTTACAATGTTATTTTAATGTATTAATGTTAATAAAAGAGAGAACATCAACTTGTCATGTTAATTTTCATCAAAATGTTTTAATTGAAATAAATGTTCAGGTTGATTCTGAACTCAAAGCACAGAATTGCATTCTGAAAATCTGATATAAAAGGAATAAAGATAGGTACTCCATAATCGGTGAGGGTGCAGTGGGCGAAAACCCTCTCTCCATGCTCTATCACTGCTTAATTCTTAAAATGTTAACGGTACTCAGCAGGCAATAACTGTAGACAGAAAAGCAGAATTAATATTTCATTTTTTTTCTGAACTGCAAAAGTGAAAAGACAAGTTGTGGATGAATGATTGAAGACCCAGATTGTGCAGATAACACAAATACTCTTGGTGTTGTCATTGAGGTTGATGAATGCCTGTTAATCATAGCTTGTCTGTCTGTCAGAGTGTTAAATGAGGAATATAAATGAAGGCAGTTATGAGCCAAACCATGACACTGGAACTGTGAGATATTATTTTTCGGACAAAATTTTAAGTCATAAAATAGAAAAGAATCTATCACTGATCGCTGTGCCAAAACAAAATGACACATATCACAATTTGATCTCTTGATGTTTGGAGGAATTCAGGCTTCTGGAAAGATCATTTTAGGTTCCTCTAGTCTGCATCTACTTATTACAGGTGATCCCTTGATTGTGTATTTTTGACTTTGTGGGCAAACTCAATTTATGGATGTCTGTAAAGGCAGATTTAATTCATAATCTAGAGACTTGCCTGTATTTTATTCATTAAGATAAATGGATGATGTGATTAGCATCAAAATTTCATTAGTTCAGCTACATTTTTAGAGTACTAGTCCCTTCATTTATGGCAGACTTGTAACTAATACTAACTAGTATTACTTTCCCTCCTTATTCGTCCTCTTTCATTGGATATGGTTCTATTTGGTTCAGTCACGGTTGTCTTTTCTCTCTTTATACCTGTTACCGCACTGATGCTTTGATTTCCTTGAGTTAGTACAAGTCTCTTAATGTCTGTAAGTTCCATTATACCTTATAGTATCAAGTTAAATGAGGAACACATCAGTTGAATGCTCCCATTGATGTGTGGGTTCTTTATTTATGTGCCTAAAAACCCTGGGGCAACCCCACAAGAAACAAGGGTTTAAATTATCAAGACAGTCAGCACCTGCTAAAAAGACCACTTTTGGAAGAACACCTTATGACTCTGTCCCTGATGAGAGCATCCTTCTTGATCTGGTTTTGCCTTGCCATCCTTAAGAACAATAAAAAATTGAAAAGCCTACATGTCAGCCAAAAAGCAAGAAGCCCTTGGGGAGAGATGGTAATTTTGTTGAAGTTCAAAAACTTGGCACAAGTTCTCAAGAAGAGAAAGACGTGCCAGGAATCTTGGAGAAGCTATAATTATGGCATATAGAAAGGAGATGAGCACCCAAGCCTTACATGAGTCTTTGAGGAATTCCAGGAGCAGTCATCACTTTGGTCCTATTTGGACCACTTTCCTCATTATTTTTCTGTTACATTGATGACTGTCTTGGTGTTGCTTCCTGCACTTGTACTAAATTCTAATTTTGCAATGAGTTCTCAGAGCTATTCTGCTGCCCTTTTCCCATTTTGCTCCCATTATCCACTTCTCTTTCATGTTGTGTGCTGTCAAATGATGAGACTTTTCACAATACCTTTAAGATGTCTTCCTTTTTAACTGTAGTTTCTTCTCAACTGCATCTTCTCTATTTCCTGCACTTTTGATCTCACTTCTTCTCCCAGTCAGAATGAGCTTAGGTAGAATACACTTTCCTCTCTGCTTCCATCCATACTCAATTGATCATTCCATAAATTCTGTTCCATTCAATGGAATTCTACCAGCAGATGCACTACCCCCTTCCCCTTCCTTTGAGCTTTCTAAAGGGATCACATCTACTGTGACTCCCTGACTTGCTTTCCCATCCTCACGAACTATTTTCCCTTCTCATGACACTTTTCTATTGCATTGTGGGAGATGCAACCATTTCCCTCTTTTTTTTTTTAACCACTTCCATTCCTAAAATCCAGGGAACCAAATAGTCCTTCCAGGTGAAGGAGAAATTCCCTTTCCAGTTTAGTATACTTCATTCATGACGTGATCTCTGTGTCTGAGAAACAGCGTGTTTTGTAGCCTATGGACTTGTCATTGAACATAACAATTTCAAGGCAAGGGCTTCCTTTTCCTCTAACTTGTAACTTTAATTTTTAGTTTTAGTTTTATTTTGTTACTTTTTTTCTCCATTCTCACCAGTTTCTAGTATTTAAAGTAATTGTTACATAGACAATTTTTTCTTTGCATCCTGTCACATACATTTCCTTTGTATTCTCCACCCATTTGCCTTTTTGCAGCTTAAACCACAGTTATTCCCTCAGATCTCCATTTCTGATTCGGAGCCCCTGATTTGAAATACTGACTTTATTTCAGTCCCTGTAGATGTTACTTTCTCTGTTGGATAGTTTCAGCATGTTTTGTTTGTGTTTTGATTTTTTTCCTGCAAATTTGTTGGGAATGTGTGTTTTCATGTGTATCTGCATTATGATTTGATTTGCAATGTTTTGTGTACATTTTAAAACTTGTATGCTGAATTCTGGGATTTAAATCCAACCAAATATTTGGGGAAACAGTCAAATTGATAAATTATTTATAAATTATTTCTTCTGGTAGCCAAAACTCAAAAGTTATGTTTATTTTTCATTAACGTCATAGCCTTAGCTTACTTCTTATGTACTTCTGTTTTCCACATTAGCTGTAATTTTTTTTTCCTTACATTATATTAGTTCTGTTGTACAATAATATTGTTAGGATTGATGCTGCAGTCTTTCAAAAATGAACAAGTGCCTTGAAACAGTTAACTGCAAATGGCCATATAAAGAACATTATTTTTAGAATGTTAAAAGAATGATAATAAGTAGTTCGAGATTTGTTGATGCATTTTCATACATACAAAAGAATTTTTTGTTTCAAAATCAGTAATATAAACTGTTGATGCACATTCATATATTAATTCTAAAATAGTTCATAAGCATTGCTAGAATTGACCACAAGATGGTACAATAAAACATGCTTTCAAAGATTTGAAAAAGGCTTCTTGCACTAAAACAAATACTAAAAAGCACTGGCAATCATAATTTTCATCTATTTATAAGAACTGCCAATTGGTTGATTGATTTCAAGGGGACATTATTTTTATTCTAGAAGATTTTAATGGAAAGCATGATCTGAAGTTCAAACTTGTATCAAGGTTTATTGTAAGGATAAAGTAAGATTGCTCCATATAAATTATGAAAATACTTGATCATTTAAAAAGAGTCATAGGAAATTAATTGGCTAATAATAAAACCAAGTAGGGAATTTTAGAACTTTTTTTAGTGCTTGGCCAACACAAGATATACACATTAACCCATGTTTTGAAAGGGTAATAGTTGACTTGGGTCATAGTTTTTGGCAAAATGTGCCCATAAGGTACCTTTATTTTAACGTAAAAGCATTTTGGCAGCTTATAATTCATGGTCACAGTGTGTATGCATATCCCTACTGTATGTGTGCAAAATTAATGTAAGCTGTGGTCATTGGACCTAATTGAACTACATTCATTTCCTACAATCCTATGCCTGTTTGCTGTATACCTGGACTGATGTAGATGCAAAAGTAGAATCTGCTGACTCTGCATTTGGGATGCACCTGAAAAGATGCTAAAAGACCTTGATCCTGAGTAGACCTTGGCAAGATGCAGCTGAAGTCCTAACCCTGGGATGTCTCTATAACTTTTAACAGGAGGCTAAACAAGGATGCAGCTTTGACTTTATTAAAACCTATCAAGAATTGATTTTAAAATCTGAACTCTTGCCTAAATAAAGTTTAATTAAAATTTTATTAAATCACCAATAAATAATTAAGTTAGAAAAATAAATTTCCTAATTTCCAGAATGGAACTCCTTATTCAAATGAAGGGGAACTGTGCTTCCCTCCCAGGTCTAGCACAGAACTAGAAAGGTGGAGCCCTATTGTAAATACCTGCGAGTCTATGTGTGGTTGGACTCTGCCATTGGACTGCATAAGTCCAGCATAAAATCTTAGTGACTGATGCCCTGGCACCTGTCTCTATGTATGTCTTGGATTAAAGTGGGCTAGTGAATAACCAGTAATAAGGAAATTACACCAGTGATATTGGTAAACACCACTTCATTATAAGTTTGGTCTTCAATAATATTTGATGCATTCTTCCAAAGATCAAAGACATTTTTAAGACCTTTTTTTTAAATTTTCAGGTGTGGCTGCTTATGTTGGGTGGCAGAGTTCATCAATCCTCAAACCTCTTCTTCAACAAGGACTTAGTGATGCTGAAGAGTTTGTGATCTATAAAGCCCTCAATGCGATGACTTGCATGTGTCAGCTGGGACTTCTGCAAAAGCCTCATATCTATGAGTTTGCCAATGATATTGGTAATGTTTATTTTTGTCTGAGGAATAATTTTTTTTCTTTATCCTTGTGACATGTCCACTTTCCACTCTGATACTTAAATTAGCAGTGGTTACTATCTATAATGATAATCAAATGACAAAGATTTGTATCAAGACATAATGTATCTATAGTTATGTGAGACAGCCTAGCTCAATCATTCCTGTCCTTGTCCAGGCACTTACCGATAGGAGATATTTATTTTATTATTTATTGGAAGCAAGAATGTGAGTTAATTTGTTTCTCTCCTATTCTCGTAGATCCACTATGAGCCCCATTGAAGTCCAAAAATCCATCCTGTCTGCATCATCTCTTGTGTGGGTTGTTTGACATCTTCAACCCCTTTGCGTTCCAAAGCGTGTAAATTAGTTAATTCATACTCATCTTTAACAGTCAGTTCACATCATATTTTGAAACACCAGCCATATGTTCAACTTTGATTTTTCATTTCAGTGCTACTTATTCCTTTATGTGAACACACTTTGCATCTCCATACATGTGTTCAATCCTACTTTTAAACTATTTGTTTTTCTTTATCTTTGCCAACTTTGCTTCTGTTTGTTGCGTGTACTAAAAGTACCTCTCCACTATATTTGAGAAACTAGAGATCTCTAAGACTAATTTTAATTCCTGGAATTTGTGCCTTCTCCTTCATTAACCCAATATTTTTAGAACATATTTTGCAACTAATGCATATTGTGGTGATGGTTTAATGGTGGTTTCTATCAAAGTTCCCACATCTCTGTGGGTAGTTGTCATTTGTTCAGTAACTGATTTTTATTCAGCTTTGATTTATTAGTGATATGCATTTGTGTCAGAAGTTTTTAAATTCAAAATCTTAGTCAATGAACTTGTGTTAGTACACTATACAACAAATACAACTGGTCTATACATATTGTATACAATTTAGAACATTTCCAATATGTGTCTTAGCAACAAATTTTGTATCCAGATGCGCAAGTTATTGGTTTATTATTGTCACATATATCAAGGTACAATGAAAAGCTTGTCTTACATACTGTTCATACACAGATCAGAGTGCGTTGAGGTAGGACAAGGTAAAACAATAATAATGCAGAATAATAATGTATACGTTAAAACATGAGTTCAGTATTTATTCAGTATGTTAGGCAGCATCATTGGAAAGCAAAACCGAGTTAACATTTCTGGTTGGTGAATTTTTGCCAGAAATGCCTAAATCTGTTTTATTGCCCACAGATGCTCCCTGACTTATTAAACATGTTCGGTATTTTGTTATTTCAAAATTCTAGCATCTGTTATGTACTTTGATTCTGATTTTAATTTTTCAGCAGTCTAGAAAATGTGTTCACTATTTCTGTTTGGAATGCTTCTCTAGTCTTCAACTGCCTTGCATGGTTATTTTACCTGTTGGTCAGTACTTCTTAATTTTATTTTGTGTACATGTATACTAAATTTAAGGTTGCTATTAGGTGATGGTATTATCTAGATTTTTCTGTCAGTGCTGAGCTTTCCCAAAATATTTCTTGGGAAAATCACTAAAAACCATTTCTGTATGTGGTCCATTGCTTCCTGTATACCAATGTGATATTGTGATGGTACTGGGTTCACTGTTCACAAAGCCCTAAACTCAAAGTAAGATTTTAAGCTCGAGCCAATATAGGATCCTTGGTACCCTTACTGTAGGGAGGTTATACTATGTCAACCGCCTCTTCAAAGACTAACTTATTTCCCTGTTTAGTGTCTGTGGCAAGGTCTTACTAATAATATCCACTGTTTGAGTAGCGTGTTTCCTCTCTCTGCCAAGAAGATCCTTCCAGTTAATGAAGTATTTCAAACAGTTTATCTTATTTTAAATGATGCACGTTTAAATTTAGACAAATAGTTCGTAACACCCATTTAAAACTCACAGAAAGTATCCCAAATTTCAAAAGATTTTTAAACTGCGTAAGATTTTCAAACACAGGTACAATTCTTACGAACTAGAAGAACATACCAACGAATTGCAAATGAATGAGTCATTCATTGGAGAAACCAAAGGTTGAGGAACGAATTCCAGTTCTTCTTTCTGTCATTCTGTCTTTGTCAGTCTCCTTGTCATTCTTAACAATCCCCAATGCTTTTTAACACTTATGCTGTTTGCTACTAGTTGATGTTTTTCAGATACCTTTGCTGTAATTCACACAGGTGGTCTAACGTTTCTGGGGACTGAGATGCTAATCACCCAAAATACTGACTCTTGAGTAGACAAATATCCCAACCATTTATTGATCATTCTTGTGACCATGATTGACGTACTAAGTCTTCTGGTCTGCAAACTTCCTTGAAGTAAATAACTTTGCCAGCGCTGTTTGTTTGCAAAGTTGTCCTTTTTAATTTCAGACTGATTATTGCTTACAGTTTACATAAAGAAATGAAGACTTGTTTATGTTTATAACAAGAAGCTAAGCAAGAAATATTGGTTAGAAATTTAACTTTTCAAAAACAACTCTGTCCCTTTGGAAAGTGTTTTTTTTTGTTAGAATTCTGTATTTTACGAGGCAATAACTTGTCCTGATTTCTCGACATAATGACTTTTTCAGTTACTGTCATAAAGAAAATTGTTGAATTGCCAGGGTAAGATTGTGTCTTCCTGGAAGGATCATTAAAATTCTGACGGCAAGCTGCTGTAGAACATAGCTAAATGCCAAAATACACATAAAAATATGTAACTCTTTAAATTCACTAAATCTGTGTAAAAGTTTGTGTATTTAAAAAAAACACTTGCTTTTTTTGCATTAGCACCTTTCTTGTGTCACCCAAATCTCTGGATCCGTTATGGAGCTGTTGGATTCATAACAGTGGTAGCACAACATTTGAATATTGCGGATGTCTATTGCAAACTGATGCCATTTCTTCATCCATTCATCACCCAACCCATAATACAGGTAAATATTGCTCCTTTTTTCACATTAGCACCTTTTTTTGTGTCACTCAATTCTTTGGATCTGTTACGGAGCTGTTGGATAGAAAGATATAAAAATCAAATTTCAAACAACATAGAATAAAATCAAACAAAAAATAGATCTGATAAATAGAAGTTATAGTGCAGGAGATTCTACTTAAAAGCTACAGCAAAAAGAAAAGTTTTAAGCTTCGATTTAAAAGAGCTTAAAGTTGGTGCAGATTTCATATCCTTTGGAAGGTTATCCCAGATATGCGGAGCACAGTAACTAAAAGCTACTTCACCATGTTTGGTTTTGACCCTCGGGGTGATAAGCAGACCTGCCCCAGACAACATGAGAACTCAGTAAGGTTCATAATGCAGCAAGAGATCGGAGATGTATTTTGGCCCTAGACCAAATATGTCAAACTCAAGGCCCGCGGGCCAAATCCGGCCCGCGGTGGAATTATCTTTGGCCCGCGAGATAATATCTAATTACTATTAAAGCTGGCCCCAGTAATCGAAGCGCCTATGGCGTATGATATGGCTAATGCTGAGTTTATTCAGGTACCAGGTTTTCAGGGTTTTTAGTGTTTATTCGGCAGTCTTGCTTGGCAGTCTTCTTCATAAGAAACGGAATTTGTAAAGTGAAACACTTTGTAGTTATAGCAGAGACCGAGACACATGAGAGCAGGCTGAAAAAACGGAGGCAACGAAAGCTGCGTTTGCACGCGTCCGACTGATCCGGCCCGCATGAAGCTGCATTTTGCTCAATCCGGCCCGTGACCTAAAATGAGTTTGACACCCCTGCCCTAGACCATTCAGTGCTTTATAAACCAGTAGTAATATTTTGAAGTCAATCCTCTTTTGGACAGGAAGCCAGGGTAGCAATCTGAGAACTGGAGTGATATGTTCTTCTTTCTTGGTTTTAGTGAGGACTCTAGCAGCACTATTCCGAATGAACTCGCTGTCTTGTAGTTGGTGGTCTTTTGGTGTAGCTAAGATTTCACTTCTGCTCTACATCTTTAATTTAACATTATTTAGCATTTTGAATTTGTTATCTATTTTAGCCAAGTAAGTTGGTTAATACAATTGTGTTCTTTGATTTCAGTGGCCCTAGGTGGTAGACTTATAACAATATGCCAAGCAATAGTGAAAGGCTTGGCCTGTATATTGTCAATTGGCTTTGGCTGTTTTAAGTACCTCATGTTTGGCCTCTAATAAAAATTATAAATACTGGAGAATGAGTTGCTGCCCTGTTTTCCTGATTAATAGAAATTAAAATGCTGATCCAGATGTGTCTTAATGTTTATTTAATAGTTAAATATTATATTAGAACCATTTAAAATTGGTTTATTATTATCACATACCAAGGTACAGTGAAAACCTACTTGTCTTATATACCATCCGTACAAATTAATTGATTATAATAGTGCATTGAGGTGGTGCAAAGTAAAGCATTAAGAGTTATGGTGCAGAGAAAGTACAGTGCAGATAAATAGGTAAGATGCAAGGTCACAATGAGGTGGGTTGCAAGCTCGAGAGTCCATCTTATCATACTTGGGAAACATGCAATTGTCATATAATAGCAGGGTAGAAGCTGTGTGCTTTCAGGCTTTAGTATGCTGCATCTACCATTCATCCAGATGGAAAATGAGGTGTTGCTTCTCATTGTGCCAGTAGAGGAGGCAAGGACCATCATTTCTCTCTGGTTTTTTTCCCCCCCACCTTCTTAATCTAGATTCTTTCCCCTTCTTTTTCACTCCTGATGAAGGGCCTTGGTCCGAAAGGTCAACTGTTTATTCTGCTCAGTAGATGCTGGCTGACTTGCTGACTTTATGTGTGTGTGTAGCTCAAGATATGTAGAATCTGCAGAATTGTTTGTGTTTATGATTTTATTTTAAAATAATTAGTGTGCAAGTACTAGCTTGGTTGTTTGTAAACTTCATTTGACTCTTTTTGGACTTGTTCTAGATTGACAAGGAAATTGTGTTGCTGAGTGTCCTCAAGGAGCCTGTCAACCGTTCGATATTTGATTATGTATTGCGATCAAAGGACATCATAAATCTCTACAAGCATTTGCACTTGCGTCAGAAAATAAGAAATGGACTAATATTGGAATGCCCAATCCCTGAGGACCCAATCATTGCTCAGCTGTTAAAGAAATTGCTTTCTCAGGTAACACTTAATCTGTGACTTCAATAATGAAAGAATCTCCTATTTTCATTGCTCACTTTTGATCAATATGAAGAAGATACAATCTGTCATTTTAAGCTTTCTTCATCCTCAACATTTTTCTTCCCATCTGTTAAAATACTTCCCATCCTTCTGCCAAGTTACTTTGAATCCTTCCAAGTAACATGAGTAAACCTCTTGAAAGGATATTGGTTACCTTCCAACTGAGGTGCACCTGTATTGGTCCTACCCACTGAAAACTGATCTAAATGGTAAAAGTACTTAAAGCCTTCCCTCCTGCACCAGCTCTTCATGCATGCATTATTTCAATCTTCCTGTTTCTCCCCCCATTTGCACAAGGCCCAGGGACTTGTCCAGATCTGCTTTCTAACTCCTTCTACTCACTCTGCAAGATCTCATCCCTCTTTCTATGTGTGTTAATAACAATATGTACTATAACTTCTGGCTACTCTCCTTCCTCCTTCGAGTCTTGATCCTGGCATTAGCGTGACAACATGTATGCACATGAGGTGTGGGAAAAGTCTGGATGAGCAGTGGTAGTGGAGGATTTGACGGTGAGCAAAATAGCTAAGTATTCTGTAGCCAAATGTGAGACTTTAGAATAGTGTATTGTCCTTCACATGATGGCCAATCCCACAATAGCTGCATCTTGTTTTTAATACCTCTGTTTTATTTTTTATACCTCTCACTTGGTGATGAAAGATGCTGCTGACCCTGTCACAGACTTCTTGTTTATGAACCCATTGCTGCTTTATTATATAAAATAAGCTTGGTGGAATATATGGCATTGAAATAGTAATTGCATTATATTTGCTTTCTCTGATTTTGTTTGAAGCTCAACACCCAGGTATGCCTAAAAGTGATGTAATGGGGCTTATTTGTCTTGATGTAGGGCATGAGTGAAGCAGATGAAGACAAATTACTTGCCCTGAAGGATTTCATGCTAAAGTCAAACAAGGCCAAAGCCAATGTGGTGGATCAAAGCCACATGAGTGACTGTGGTCAGAGTGGAGTGATTGATTTGGCTGCATTAGGAATTCCTAGGAAACATGTTGATCTTGTGAAGACAAAACAAGAAAACGATGATAAACGAGGTAGTTGATTTATTTTCTTCTTTTCCTGCCATGATTATAATTAGCAGCAATGGGATTGTGTTTATATGAAATGTATATGATAAAGAAATATGCTGCAGCTGGTAATTAAAAACAAATACAGCTAATCAGACTAGAAGTAGACTAAATTTTGCAGTACAAATAACATTTTTTTATCTTTAACTGTGTACAGAATATTCTCACTTAGTGAGCACTGAGTTGATGTATCTAAAGCTGTTTTCTTAACTGGGATGCAATAAAGTGCCGTTAAATCAAAATATTAGCATTTCTTTGTCTAGAGCGACACATGAAGTTCAGAATTTTCATAAATTACCAGTAATGTAGTAGATTTTAGGATTAGTAGATAGTAGAATTGCTGAATTCAATGTTTTGGTATTTTATAGCAAGAAGGCATGTTAAACAAGACTCGAATTTAAATGAAGAATGGAAGAGCATGTTTGGCTCTCTTGAACCTCCAAACCAGCCTAAAGTTATTGCAGCCCCTGGAGACCAGGAAAATACCACTGGGAAAAATCTCAGATCTGAGTCTTCACCGGGGATAATGATCACTACCAACTCCACTTTGCAACAGGTTAATAGAAAATTCATTGAAAAACAGGATTTCTGGCAGAATTTTAGGAAGTTAAAGAAATTTGAGAGCAGTGTTGAATAGTCATCTTTCAATTACTCTTGGTGCCTAGTAAATATAAAAATTGGGCAGTCAATTTGGTTAGTGTTGCTCGAGTTCGTAGAGGGTGGGTTTTCAACGGGGAGTATTGGGGATTGTGCTGTGTGACTTATACAAGCTCATAGATTATATTTCAACTGCTGAGGGAATGAAAATCAAAAATATCTGCAGATGCTGGAATTTTGGATTATAAATAAAATGCTGGAAGGACTCAGTAGGTCAGGCAGCATATATGGGGAAAAGAGAAACTTAATATTTTAGATCTGGACCTTTCATCAGAATCAAGGGAGTTTTTGTTACTGCTGTTCAGGGAGGTTGCATGGATGAGTGGGAATCTGAGTATATTTTGGGAGGGAAGGGTATCGTAACTGGAAATTAAGTGCATTTGTAAGCCAAAGCTAAATGCTACTAGAAAATAGACATTAATTTGATTTAGCAGCACTTGATGGTATGTACTGTAATGCAGTGAACCTGATGGGAAAAGGCATCTGAACTAAATGTAGAAATGGACATGAAACTTTATCTTATTGAAACACTATAAAGATCTCTGGGTGCTTGACAGAGTAAATGACATGAGGATGATTACCTTGGTGAAGTAGTATAGAATTAGGAGGAATAGACATTGAATACCGGTTAAATCAGTAAAAATGAGATGAAAGGTTTGTTCTCTGAGATTTAAGTATTTGAAATTGTCTTTAAATAGAGTTTGATAATTAGCTTTAAAATAGAGTATGATAAATCAGTGCTGTGCTCCTGATGAATTGTTGATCAGTATTTAAAATTGTGACGGAAAATGTATCCCATTCCACATCAGTATTCTTTCATACAAGTTGTCCTCTTCCCCTCCCCCTCCCCCCACTTTTGTGTTCTGCCATCTTCCCCTTTCCTGTCCTGATGAAGAGTCTTAGGCCGAAAAGTCGATGGTTTATTCTCTTCTGTAGGTGCTACCTGACCTGCTGAATTCCCCCAGAGTGGTGTGTGTGTGAATTTTAGTCACTTTGTGTTGAGGAAAATTAAAATATAGGTGCTTTTGGATATTGAATAAAGCCTAGTGTAGTTATGGAAAAGAACGAATATTAACATCAAGTAAATGATACCAGATGGAGAAAGGTTAATTTTTCAAAGCTGAAATTGTACTGGATTCAATCAAATGGAAATGTATTAGTGTTGGAGACGTGGGAGGAAGTGAAGAAGGAAATAAAGTCTAGAACAAACATGGTGGAGAGGAACGTGCTGGAATCTGAAACAAAAATACTGGAAGGTCACAGTCAGTTGTGCAGCATCTGTGGAAGGGAAAATCAGTTAATATTTTAGGCCAGTGATCCTTCATCAGAACAGATTTTTTACAAAGCAAGGGAAAATATGTGAATCCTCAAGCTAAGGTCCCTGTATATAAAGTCAAAGAAGGAACTGTGTGTTAGATATCAGGAGCTCAAAGTTACAGCAAGCCTAGGATTGTATAGAATATGCAGGGATGATATTGGGGGGAAATTAGATTAGCAAAGTGTGCATCTTCATTTTGTGTGCCAAGGTTCCCAATGAGACGTTAGATTGCATAGCAGGAGAGATCTCAAAAGAGGCAAGCGGGAGCAGTTCTCAAGGAGATGTTGGAGTGTGCCTAATAGGCAAGGTCAAATTAAAAGATGATTTAGGTTTAAATGGAGCAACTATTGTATGAGTGGACCATTGTTAGAGTGGTGAGTTCAGACCTTGACTCATAGAGGTGTAGGCAGAATATAGATTTTTTTTTGTTTCATTTTCTTTCTTTTTTTTCAAATTTCACATAGAGCAGTGGGGATGCCAAGCAGGATAGTGGGATGCACCTCTTGTGGGATCTATCCTTGAGGACTACACCTACAAGAAGTGCATTCAGTTGCAGCAGCTTTCAGAACGTATTAAGGAACTGGAGTTGGAACTGGATGAACTCCAGGTTATACGGAAGGCTGAGGGGTTGATCAGCAGGACATTTAGGGTGGTAGATACTCTCAAGGTGCATGACATAGGTAACACTATGACCACCAGGAGGGGAAAGGGGATGGGTGGGATGGGCAGCTTGTGCAGAGTACTGTTGTTGCCATTCCTCTCAGCAACAGATATACCTCTTTTGATGCCGTTGGGGGTGATGAACTAGCAGATGAAAATCAAAGTGGTCAGATCTGGCACTGAGTATGGCTCTGTGGCTCAGAGGGGAAGGGGGGAGAAGGGGCAAGCTATGGTAATAGGGGATTCATTTGTTAGGTTAATAGAGAGGACAAAAAAGAGAATCCTGGGTTGTATGTTGCCTCTGGTGCCAGGTACAGGGACATCTCAGATTGAGTCCACAGCATTCTTAAGTGGGAGCCTGAGCAGCCAGAGGTCAAGGTCCACATCAGTACCAATGACATGGCTGATGGGGCCAATGACCAATGCACAGTGGTGAGGTTCTGCAAATTGGGTTCAGGGAGTTGGATGTTAAAATGACAGGACCTCCAGGGTTGTGATCTCAGGATTGCTACCCATGCCATGTGTTAGTGAGGCCAGATATAGGAAGATGACAGTTTAACACATGGCTGAGGAGATGGTGCAGGAGGTGGCCTTCAGATTTTCGGATCATTGGGCTCTCTTCCAGGGTAGATGGGACCTGTACAGAAGGGATAGTTTGCACCTGTACTGGAGGGGGGACTACTATCTTTGCAGGAAGGTTTGCTAGTGCTGCATGTGAGGGGGCAGGGGGATGGGAATTGGAATGCCAGAGCAGATAGTGGAATGGTTGTGGGGAACGATGTTGTTCAGTCTACATACAAAGACAGGAAGTGACAGATTGTGCATGATAGGACTAATGTTCTGCTGTTGGGTATATTTTAATGTAATGAGTTTTATAGGAAAGGCAGATGAGCTGAGGGCATGGATCAGCATGTGGAGTAATGACATTGTAGGCATTAGTGAAACTAGGCAGTGCTCAAAGACAAACTGGAATGTTCATCTACTGAGGCTACGTGGGTGCAACTGAGGAATAAGAAATGGATGATATTATAGACCATCAGTCCATGGGATTTAGAAGAGCTGATTTGTAGGCAGATTGCTGACTTTTATAAGAAACATAAGGTTGAGATTATAGGTGATTTTTATTTTCCATTTTTTGACTGTGACTCCCATATTGTAAAAGAGCTGGGTGGAATTCAGTTTGTCAGATGTCTTCAGGAAAGTTTCCTTAATCAATCCACAGAAGGCTGAACTAAAGAGGTGTTTTATTAGATCTCCTATTAAGGAGTAAGTCAGAGCAGTTAACACAAGTTTGTGCAGGGGAGCACTTTACATCTAGTGATCATAATACAATTATTTTCAAGATAGTTCTGGAGAAGGGTAGGTCTGGTTCTTGGGTTGAGATTCTAAACTGGAGAAAGCCAATTTTTGATGGTATCAGAAAGGATCTGACAAACACGGATTGGGACAGGTTGTTTTCTGGCAATAGTGTGCTTAGTAAATCCTAAGGCATTACAGGAAGTATACTGGCATGGATAGGGGAATGGCTGACAGGCAGAAGGCAGCGAGTGGGAATAAAAGGGGCCTTTTCTGGTTGGCTGCTGGTGATTAGTGGTGTTCTTTGGGGGTCAGTATTGGGACTGCTGCTTTTCACATTGTCATTGTTTTTGCTCATGGAATTGATGGGTTTGTGGCAAAGTTTGTAGATGATACAAAGATAGGTGTTGGGGTTGGTAGTGGTGAGGAAGCAATGCGATTGCAGCAGGACTTGGACAAGTTGGAAGACTGGACAAAGAAGTGGCAGATGGAATACAGTGTTAGGAAATATATGATAATACATTTTGGTAATGGGAACGATAGTGCGGACTAGTATCTAAATGGGGAGAAGGTTCAAACATCAGAGGTGCAAAGGGACTTGGGAGTCCTCATGCAAGACTCCTAGAAAGTTAATTTACAGGTTGAGTCTGTGGTAAAGAAGGCAAATGCAATGTTGGCACTTCTTTCAAGGGGAATAGAATATAAAAGAAATGAGATAATGCTGAGCCTTAAAAGACACTAGTCAGGCTGCACTTGGAGTTTTGTCAGCAGTTTTGGGATTCATATCTCAGAAAGGATGTGTTGTCATTGGAGAGTCCAGAGGAGGTTCACGAGGCTGATTCTGGTAATGAAGTGGTTAATATATGAGAAATGTTTTGTAGCTTTGAGCCTGTACTCACCGGAATTTAGAAGAATGCATTGGGATCTCATTGAAATCTACCGAGTGTTGAAAGGACTAGATAGGTTGGATGTTGTGAGGATGTTTCCTGTGGTGGGGTATTCCAGAACTAGAGGGTACAGCCTCAAAATTGAGGGGCAACCTTTTAGAACAGAGGTAAGGAGGAATTATTTTGGTCAGAGAGTAGTAAATCTATGGAATGCTCTGCCACAGACTGCAGTGGAGACCAAGTCCGTGTGTGTATTTAAGGTGGAAGTTGATCGTTTTCTGATTGGTCAGGGCATCAAAGGATATGGTGAGAAGGCAGGTGTACAGGTTTGAGTGAGATCCGAGATCAGCCATGATGGAATGGCGGAGCAGACTTGATAGGGTGAATGGCCTAATTCTGTACGGTTTTATGGTAAGTGGAAAACTTTCAAAAGTGTAATTTTTGAGAGTACTGAGTTTATACGTTCTGCTCAGAATAAATCGCAAGAATAACAGGTTTAGGGAACA
The DNA here is from genome assembly GCF_048418815.1 of Hemitrygon akajei. NCBI lineage: Eukaryota > Metazoa > Chordata > Chondrichthyes > Myliobatiformes > Dasyatidae > Hemitrygon > Hemitrygon akajei. The sequence goes on from NC_133143.1 coordinate 31,869,688, forward strand.
TTGGTTTTCAAGAGATATTGAGATCCTGATTAAGGAAAAGGAGGTGCATAGCAGATCTAGGCAGAATGGAGCAAATGAGCTATTCTCTTGCATGTTTTATATTCCTCAGCTACAAGAGGGAAATCAGGAGGGCTAAAAGAAGGTATGAGGTTGTTCTAGCAGACAAGTTGAAGGGCTTCTACAGATATATTAAAGGCAAAAGATATCAAGGGACAAAATTTGTCCTCTGGAAGATCAGAGTGGTCATGTATGCATGGAGCCAAATGAGATTGGGAAGATCTTAAATGGATTTTTTGCATGGATTTACTCGGGAAATGGACACTGAGTCTAAATAAACAAGTCAAAGTAGTAATGAGGTCATTGTCCATTTACAGATTACAACGGAAGAGGAGGTGTTTTGCTTTCTTGAGGCAAATTAGGGTGGATAAATCCCCAGTTCCTGACAAAGTGTTCCCATGGACCCTGTGGGAGGCTATTGCAGGAACTGCAGGGGCCCTAGCAGAGATATTTAAAACTTAGTTAGCCATGGGTGAGGTACTGGAGGATTGGAGGATAGTTAATGTTGTTGTTTAAAGAAAGGCTTTAAGAATAAGCCAGGAAATTATAGGCCGATGAGCCTGACATCGTAGTGAGTAAGTTATTAGAAGGTATTCTGAGGGACCAGGTATATCAATGATCTGGATGATAATATGGTGAACTCGATCAGCAAATTTGCGGATGACACCAAGATTGAGTTGTAGTGAGCAACAAGGAAGACTATCAAAGTTTGCAGCAGAATCTGGACCAGCTAGAAAAATGGACTGGCAAAACAGCAGATAGAATTTAATGCAGACAAGTATGAAACGTTGAGCTTTGGGAGGACAAACCGGGATGGAACTTGCATGGTGAGTGGTGGAGCACTGAGAAGTGCAGTTGAACAGGGAGACCTGGGAATACAGATCCATACTTCCATTCAAGTGGTGTCACAGGTAGATAGGGTCATAAAGATAGCTTTTGGCACAATGACCTTAATAAATCAAAGTCTTAAGTACACAAGTTGGGATGTGATGTTGGAAGTTGTAAAAGATGTTGAGGTCTAATCTGGAATATTTTGTGCAGTTTTGGCCACCTACCTACAGGAAATATGTCAATAAGATTGAATAAGTGCAGAGAAAAGTAGGGAAAGGTTACCTAAGTTAGCACTTTATTCCCTACAGAGGAATGAGGGGAGACAAAATTAAGGGGTGTGTATATATAGGCTAAATGCAAGCAGACTTTTTCAACTGAGGTTGGGTGAGACTTGAACTAGAGGTCATAGATTGAAGGTGGAAAGTAAAATATTTAGGGGGAACACAAGGGGGAATGTCACTCAGAATGATGAGATTGTGGGACGAGCTGCCAGCAAAAGTGGTGGATAACAGTTGGATTTCAACTTCTAAGAGAATTTGTGAAAAGTAAATGGGTGGTAGGTGCATTGAGAGCTATGTCTGGGTGTAGGTCAGTGGGACTAGAGAAATTACTGGTTTGACATGGACTAGATGGGCTGCAGGGTCTGTTTCTGTGCTGTGGTGTTCTATGACTCTAAAAATAATCAGAAAACAACAGATAACTAAGGACTAGACACGGACCTAATTGTGTAATTCCATTTGAAGGTGACAGAAGGAGCTGCGGCCCCAACAAGAAAAGCAGCTGTTTCCTTGTTGGTTCCAGCAAGTGGGAATGTTCCATTGTTGCCCTCTACGTACCAGAGACGCATTACCACGTGTGTCACCGAGCTCCAACACCTGATTCAGCAGAAGCGAGAGCAATGCAATGCCGAACGAATGGCCAAACAGCTGATGGAAAATGCTGAATGGGAGAGTAAATCTCCTCCACCAGGTACACAAAGATTGGGAATTTAAAAAAAAGACAAATACAGGAAGCAGTCAGCAGGTCAGGCAGCATTTATGTAAGGTGAAACAGTTAACTTTTCTGGCTGAAGACTCTACAGTACATCAGAACTACGGAACAAAACAAATTTGTAGGGAGGTAGGAGTGAGTGGATAAGACAGGGAATACCTCAGATAGGATGATTGAGAACCCCTCGTCCATCAGTTTCTTGAACCAAAGGTGATAACTTCACTCGGCTTCACTTACCCCATCATTGAAATGTTCCACAATACATGGACTCAATTTCGAAGACTTCTTATCTCATATTCGTGATATTTCTTGTTTTTTTATTTATTACTATTATTTATCTCTTTTTGTATTTGCACAGTTTGTTGTTTTTGCACACTGGCTGAATGCCCAAATTGATATTTTCTTTCATTGATTCTATTTTGGATTTATTGAGTATGCCTGCAAGAAAATGAATTTCAGGTTGCATATGGTGAATGTTTGTACTTTGAACTTTATTGTGACGAGTGAAGTTCAATTTTTTTGCTATTCAAATTAACTTTTTTTCATATTAAATGCATAATTTTTAAGTCAGTTATCAGAGGTTATATTAACTTCTGAATTACCAATGCGGTTCATAGTGATGTGTTAGTAGGAATATAACTACTGTATGGTTGTGACTCCATGCAATTCTACATTGTTAATGAATTCCACTATCTATATAGGCTGGCATCCCAAAGGGCTTCTTGTTGCACATCTCCATGAACATAAATCAGCAGTGAACAGAATCCGGGTATCTGATGAGCATTCAATTTTTGCTACCTGCTCAAATGATGGGACGGTGAAGATTTGGGATAGTCAGAAGATGGAGGGAAAGACCACAACTACAAGGTATGGACATAATTCTTTAGAAACATATAGAAACATAGAAAATAGGTGCAGGAGTAGGCCATTCGTCCTTTCGAGCCTGCACCACCATTCAGTATGATCATGGCTGATCATCCAACTCAGAACCCTGTACCTGCTTTCTCTCCATACCCCCTGATCCCTTTAGCCACAAGGGCCTTATCTAACTTCCTCTTAAATATATCCAATGAACTGGCCTCAACTGTTTCCTGTGGCAGAGAATTCCACAGATATTAGGTCAGGTACGCAAGCTATTTTGCTTAAAAGATTGTTTTCAGGTCTGAACAGTGTACTATGAGAGAGAACTGCTGATAACACTTCCTTTTGCACTAAGCTCTAAGTCATGGTGTCCATTGTGTAAGTACTTTAAGGTCAAATGCCAAATGCATTTGTTTAGCTTTGAAGCCAAGTGCCTTAAATTATAAATTTAATTTGTCTCTAATCTTTGATAGGCATTACTTTGAAAATAAATTGTCTTGAGTGAATGGTTGACATATGCTTTGGTGTTAAAAGACCTGAAGTTGCATAGGCCACCATTAGAGACTTGTAAGAATCTACCACCTTGTTTCTAGTGTACTTGGACACCATTCTAAGCAAGCCCTCAATCCAGTGTCTTCCCCATAGGGTTTTCTCCCCATTGCAAACTCCGTTTCTGATGTGCTCCTTTCCAACCACAATCCCCCTAAAGTTAAAGGAAGCTATCCCAACAAGTTTTCCTCCCTTCCTGAATTAGACCTCAACATGAATGGGTGGGGAAAAATGTAAAACTGATCAAGCCTCACAGGAAGATAGAGTTAATGCCTTGTAATAGGTTATTGTACCTTAGATACATGCAACCGTAAGTATTCTTTATTACAAAGGCAAGTCCTGATGAAGGGTCTTGCCCCAAAAAGTTGACTGTTTATTCTTTTCCATAGAGGCTGCCTGATCTGCTGAGTTCCTCCAGCATTTTGTGTCTGCTGCTATCCTTTATTACAATGTACTTTCCAATTTTAGAAGCTAATTACATACAGTTCTCAATTCTTTTGTAGATTTTAAGCACTACTTATTCTGAAAATTGTATGGAGGACTCCACTGGTAAAGGTGATCAAATCTATTTCCCTTTAAACACCCCTTTTTTGTGCAAATGTCACACCTGTGCTAATAAATTGCCTTTACACCCTGCACATGTAAGTGTGGACATACAGTTCCTTTTCAAATCTTTTTATTATTATTATCTAAAATACAAGAGCACATCGAAGTAAGCAACACTTAAAAAATCTCAAAAGAGAGAAGAAAAACAATATTAAAGATTTTAATCCTTAATATTGTTTTTTTTCTCTCTTTTGAGACATTGTGTTACTTTGACACACAGTTCCATTTAACAGCATTATATTAATCATGTATATTTGTAAATAAATAAACTAATGAATTTTAGTGAATTATCATAAAAAGGGTTTATCATTCTGTCTGATGGCTTTATGATTTAAAGAAAAGTCTTTTGATGAGAAATTAGGAATTTAGAAAATGTGAAGGGTGAACAAGTTTCTCTCCTGTGATGACTTTAACTTTTCAAAATGCTTGAGGAAGGCAAATCCAAACTCAGTGGTCTGTCATTAATATGTGCAAATCTAATTAACCGATAGACCACAGGAGTTAAAATAATATGGACAGATTTGAACAGGCAGGTAACAATTAGTAAGCAGTTGCTTTAGCCAGTTTCTTGATTAATGTATTCATACAATCAGTTGATCATCTTTGTATTCTTCCAGCATTCCCTTCAGCTCACCCAGAATTCCTTATGGGAAACAAAAGACTGATCAACTTTAATTTGTGAAGGTCATAATTTACAATACTGTCACATGATTCTTTAGTATTGTTTTTTTTTTAAGAAGGTACATTCTTTCTGTAGGCTTTTCTGCAAAATTCTCAATTAGTTCCCAGACCATGTCCTGATGGATTTGATTTTTCCTTTAGCCCACCTCATCCATGTGGTCTTGATCATGTCTTTCACCTAAGCTACTCATTCGTGACCTTCTGCTTCCATTTATTGGATAGATTTTGATCTTGTCTTCAAGCCACACTAATCTTCTCAAGATCTTGTGCTCTCAAATCTTGCTATATCTTGTTGGATGAGCCCCTGCTCAAAATATTTTGTAAATCAAACACACTTTGGGACACGGAAATACAGTATCTAACTTGCAGTCAGAATTTATTACAAATTCTTGTAAAATATTCTTTGCAATTTCTAAAATTTCTGGCACCACTTTGGTTAATTTAATATAAATAAAGACATCACAATGCAGATGAATCTTAAAGTAACAATGTGTTGCAAGTTACTTTCAATTTGTTATTATTTTATTTACATTTATAATTAAGTTTTATAATATCTGTATAATGGTTTGTATCTATATTTTGTAGTTAAATTGCAGCAAATTTGCATTTGTTATTAATATAATTACTTTCTTCTTTGTCTAGCTAATATTTTGTCAAAATGGTATATTCTGTGGCTTGCTGAGCTTTTCTTTTGTCCTGGAAGGGCAATTTGACATTTCTGTTTAAACTCTGTAGGGATAATATCCTTGTAATTATAGAGGCATTGAAACATTAATGAACAGTTGTGCAACAAAATATTCTAAAAATAGATTTTCTACACTGTGGTCAAATTTTAGATTTTCTACACTGTGGTCAAATGTCTTATGTTACTGACTTCAATATTTCTCTAATCTCAATGGGTAGGATCTTTACCAAGAGCAGATGCAATTTGCTGGTTTTGCCAACAATGCTAGATGCAATTTCATGTGTAATACAATACTTCATCAACATTACATTAGATTAATCTCTGAAATTCTTTACTACGGGAAGAGATTGCTGAGGCTATGTCTGTGATCTTTGTGTCCCACACAAGCCATAGGAGTTGGACCAGAGGAGTGGACAATGGAAAATATTGTTCCTTTGTTCAGGAAAGGTAATAAGGATAATCCAGAGAGTTATAGACTAGTGAGTCTTACATTAGTGGTGGGCAAACAATGGAGGGGATTTTCAGGGACAGGATTTACAAACATTTGGAGAAGCATAGTCTCAATAGGGATAGTTAACATGGCTTTGTGAAGGGTAGGTCATGCCTCACAAGTATAATTTTTGAAGAAGTGACAAAACAAATTGATGAAAATCATGAGGCATGTGATTCAAGGAAAATTGGCAACATGGATTCATAATTGGCTTGTCCAAAGAAGGCAGCAGGAGTTAGTAGATGGAGTGTATTCTACTTAGTGGTCAGTGATGTTCTGCAAGGATCTGTTCTGGGATCCCTGTTCCTTGTGGTTTTTATAAATGACTTGGATGAGGAATTGGAATGGTGGGTTAGTAAGTTTAAAGAGGACACAAAGGTTGTGGATTGTGTAGAAGATTGTTCCAAAAAGTCTGGGTGGAAAAAGCATGAGGTAATGCTGCAGCTCTATAAAACTCTGGTTAGATGTCAGTGGAGTATTGTGTTCAGTTCTGTTCACCTTACTGTAGGAGGGATATTAGAAGAGGAGGGTATTAAAGAGGGTGCAGAGGAGATTTACCAGGATGCTGCCTGGATTAGAGAATATGTCTTATTCAGGAAGGGTTGAGTGAGTGAGAGAGAGTTCTTCTCATTGAACCAAAAGGCAATGAGAGGTTACTTGATAGAGGTGTACAAGGTGATAGAGGCATAGATAGTGGATGGCCAGCGTCTTTTTCTTTCCCAGAGCAGCAACGGCTAATACCAGAGGATACCCTTTTAAGATGAGGAAAGTTTAGGGGAGATGTCAGAAGTAGTTTTCTGTTTAACAGAGTAAACTGAGTGTCTGGAATGCACTACCGGGAGTGATGTTGGAGGCCAATACTCTTAGGGACATTAAGAAATTCTTGGATAGGTATATGGATAAAATAAAAATGGAGGGTTATGGGCTCTGTAGGAGAGAAGTGGTAGATTGATCATGGAATAGGGTGAAAGGTCGACACCACATTGTAGTGTGTGGTACTCTTCTGTGTATTTGTCTGTAGCAATGGATGTACACCAGCCCTCAAACGTGGCCTTCCATTCAATTAGATCATAGTTAATTTGTATTTCAGCTCTCCTTTTTGCTACCGTTCCATAATCTTTAGTATGCTTGCCTAACAATCATTCCATTGCAGAAATGAAATATTTCAGTTAACTTCATTTCAATAGTTTATTCGAGTAGTATGTTGCAAATTTAGATTGCATTTTATGTGAAGGAATGCATTCTTTGGGTGTGCAGCTGAATGTGAAAATTTCCTTCAGTATTTGGGGCAAAGCATGTCAGCAGACAGCAGTAGCATCTCCAATAATCAATAAATTAGTTTTCGTTTTTACTGTTTTGTAGATCAATTTTGACGTATTCTCGAATAGGGGGAAAAATCAAAACTTTGGCATTCTGCCAGGGCTCGCATTATCTGGCAGCTGCTTCTGACAATGGTACTGTCCAACTCCTAGGGATTGAGGCTAGTAAGCCTCCAAAATCTCCAAAAATACATCCTCTCCAGAGCAGGTATTATATTTCATTTGAATATTAACTATTTTTATTATGTTAATTTTCTTTAGGCCTATTTTTATTATCTGAATTTTATTAGTTTTAGCACTTAAGCACTTGAGAAGATATGAAATAAATTAATCTAAAATAAATTATTTTAAATTCTTTTTGAGATGGTCTTAAATATTTTAATAAGCTGTAGCAACGAGGTCTCCAATATAATTGAGCCCACAGGCCTGTCAAAAGTAATTCTGTTTACAGTGACAGTCAGTGTGGGCTGGCTCCATCTCAGTCCATCACTTGTGCTTTATTTCAAGTAATCCAAGTAAGCCTAATGACTTTCTAAATCATAATATGAATTATCAAACTCCTTGGTCTAATTGTGCTATGTTAAATATTTCAAAATATATTTTAATGGATTCTTCTTGTTTTTATTTTTAATACTTCAGTTTCTGCTTTAAAATATATGTATTTCCCTCTGAAATGTTTAAAATATTTGTTTATAATTATGTGCTTTCTAGTTTAGAATATGTGATAATTCCATAATGTGGTGCCCATGCTTTTTGATATTAAGTGGGTGGAAGTTATATAGCTGAAAATCTATGTCACAGAGATTGTAAGTTTATATAGGCAGCTTTCTTTGAGGTTGGCAACCAGCAATGCCACTTCAACAATGCAAAATCCTGTCTGGTTGATTTATACTTTTCCATATTTAGTGTTCTTTCAGCAATGATGAAGTGTAGTTAGAAGATAAAATTATTTCTTAATCTATTTAACTTTCTATATCTTTGTTTATAGTGCAGCATCTAACTGTCCAGCATGATTTCCTTGTTTGTGAGGCTAAAATAGAATTAAATATTCAGAGGAGAAAAACAAGATTGCAACATCTTTTTATCAAGTGTCCAATTTCTCAGTTTGGCACAGTTTAATTTACGTACTTTTGCCTGGGCTACATAAATCCCTTAGCTTTGATCTTTAGAATAGTCTGTAACATTTACAGAGCTTTGGCATAAATCTTTTTCTAACAGGTCATTAAAAATAGTTGACTTCATTCTGTATTTCTTGCCATGCTTTTTTCCCCAACTGCTCAATCATAGGTGATGCTTTATCTCTCCCAACTTTCCTTCAAACCATAACATTATAATGTAACCTGACTTGGAGCATAATGTTACCTTATGTATATTCTCTAGCAGGATGGCTTCTGGCATATTCTAGAAGTTATTAATTACAGTAGCATGAAATAGGTTTTTTTTGTCATTAGTGAGGTGGGGGGGGGGGGGGCATATCATTTTACACCAAACGGTTAAATGTTTGACAAACAACACCAGGATAATCACCATTTGAAACCAATGCGTTTGCCCAGGAAACAAAGCTAACGTATTAGTGGTGCTCTTTGATCTTTCGATGATAACTTTTTATCTTTTTCTCCACAGAAAGGAAGATCATTACATCTCTAACGTGTATGCTTATTTTTATAAATCATTTCATTGCTGAGCTTTTGTACATGTTTAGTATGGATATTTAAGTATTGATTTTAGCATTGTTGACATCTATCATTTATATTTATTCCATTGGTATATGTGCATTTTTTTTTGCTTGCAAGATATGGAAGAGCTGACTTTCCTTCTGCAATAAAATAGGGTGCAAAGATATATTACAGCATAGGCACAGCTATATTTAAAGAAAAACAGATGGAATTGGACTCTTAGTTATACTTGAGGACGCTGCAATTAATACAAATTTTTCAAAGACTTTCAATTATGTCTATTATTAGGCTTTAACATTAGTCCTGTACATTGCCCAATATTACAATATATACAGGCCTGTAATGCTTATTGAAGGGAAATGGTCAATTCTTTGCTCAGGTTGGAGGAGCAACACCCCATATTCAATGTGAGTAGCCTCCAACCTGGTTGCATAAACGTCCATTTCTTTAACTTACGGTACTTTCTCCCCCTTCCCCTGCTGTTTTTTCCCATTCTCCATTTTGATTCCTCTCTCACTTCTCTTTGCAACACTTGCTGATCACATCCCTCTGGTGCCCCTCTTCCTTCTTTCTTCCCAGGTCCACTGACCCCTTGGCAGATCATTGAGTGGCTGAGAAGCTGATGCAGGGTTTCAGGTTCTTGGATAATTCGGATCTCTTCTGGTGGAGGAATGACCTGTTCAAAAGTGATGGGTAGCATCTGAACCTGAGAGGTTGATAGGTTCTTGTCTGAACATAGTGTCAAAAGTTATGGGGAGAAGACTGGGAATTGGGGTTGAGGAGGAGATAGAAAAAAAGGATTAGCCATGATTGAATGGCAGAGCAAACTTGATGGGCCAGATGGCCTAATTCTGATCCTATGTCTTGTGGTCTTGAATCATATTCCTTCAGCTCTTTACATCTTCCAACTGTCACCTCCCAGGTTCTTCCTTCATCTATCCTTGCCCACATTCCCTTCCCCCTCACCTAGTTTCTTCTGTCACCTGCCAGTGTGTACAACTTTCCCTTCCTCCACCTTATTCTGACATTCTCCCTCTATCCAGCCCTGATGAAGGGATTTGACCTGAAATATCGACTGTTTGGTCCCCTCTATAGATGCTGCCTGACTTGCTGAGTCTCTGCTGCATTTTGTGTGTCTGTGTGTGTGTGTTGCTCAAATTTCCGGCATCTGCAGAGTCTCCAGTGTTTAATTCTTTGCTGTTTCCTATCATATGATGGTTGCAGATTAAGACCATTGTGCTTTCTGCTGTCCAACAGAACAAATGGCCTTTGTTTTTAAACAGCTTGAATATGGCGCAGTTTAATGCAAAAGCAATGTTAGCGTTTACTGATACCATCCTCCCCTAGTTATTTTCTATAACTCTGTTAACCTTACTGCAGCTAACTATGCTGGGTGATGTTCTTGTTGCTAACATGTATTTTTTTTCTTGTATTAATTCTGTAAAGTTTGCATGTGGCGTTAGTAATTATGTACATTGAATTTAATATTAAAGAAGCTTCCTTCACAATTGGAGCTGCAAGCTAGATAAGAATGTAGATTAATTTTGACATGAGAATGTATTTGGATTCTTACTTTTGTACTTGATTATTTACAAATACTAGAAATAGAACAGCAGTTTGTCATTGCCAGCATATAATCTCAAATCAATTTCTTTATTTTAAATCTGCTAAATATCAGTTATATTGAGACTAATATAAATCTGCCTTATTTTATAATTGTATTAATAGGAATATCAATAGTAGCCTAGTATAATTATCAGAAATCAAGTTAAACAGTAAATTTAAAGCTGCTCTAATTGAAAATATTAAGTGATATTTCATCTGCCCGGATATAATTGTTAACTTGCACCTATAGTTTGAATTTGTGCTGACATAGTTGTTGCTGTGCTAATCTTTTCCATTTATGGAATATGTGCAGTCAATAAACACATTCTAATCAGAAAAGAGATTTCTAATTTGCATCATGTCTTGTTAGGTATTAGCAGGGCATTTGTTTATATAGCATTAATGACAAGTAATTGATAAATAATGCTCATATTCAAATAAATAGATCTTTCTTTGCTTCCTCAAGAACTTTGGACCAGAAAAAGGATGGCTGTGTAGTAGACATTCATCATTTTAATGCAGGAGCCCAGTCTGTCTTAGCATATGCAACAGTAAATGGTTCATTGATTGGCTGGGACCTGAGGTCATCAACAAATGCCTGGACATTAAAGCATGATTTGAGACTTGGTCTTATCACTTCATTTGCTGTGGATATACATCAATGCTGGCTGTGTATAGGTATGTATGAATTCCTAAGTCTATTTATCAGGTATCTATTGCCTTTGTGCACATTTATCCAGAGATTTTCATTAGACAAAATATTATCTATTAGCAAAATGTAGCTATAATGTAAAGTAGTAAATCCTTACAGCTAAAACTAACTTTTATTATGCAGTCAACACATCAGAGGTGTTGTATTTGCAGTGAGTGATAGTTTCTAGGAGCTCCACGTGGCATTCGCTATATTTATATTTCAAGTTGGATTTTTTTTTGTATATAAAGGGACAAGTAATGGAACTATGGCTTGTTGGGACATGAGATTTCAGCTTCCCATTTCAAGCCATTGGCATCCCGCAAGGGCTCGCATCCGGCAACTGCTAATGCATCCCCTCTGCCAGTCCTGGGTCATTGCAGGTAAATTCAATGCTTCATCCAGATTACTTCTGATTTATTGTTTGTGGCCTCAGTGCCCTTGTATTCTATTTTGCGGATTATCCTCCAAAAAATGGAGAGCCATAAATAAGTTAGAATTGTCAGAAACCTTCTCCCCAGGTTGAACTGTCAAACACGAAGGCAAAATGATAAATTAATTGGTAAATTGAGTTTTTTATCGTCACGTGTTCCAAGGCACGGTGAAAAACATATCTTGCAAACGGTTTGCACAGGTCACACAACAGCACATTGATGTAGGCATTGATTTTTTAAAAAATGGTGAAGGTCAATGGGGACATGCCAAATTTCTTTCGCCTCACGAGCAAATAGAGATATTGGTGAGCTTTCTTGCCCTTGATAGCTGTGTGGTTGTACCAGGACAAGTTATTGGTGATGTTCACTCGTAGGAACTTGAGGCTCTGCTGAGGGAGAAAGTTTGAAGGGGGTGTACAGAGCAGTAGGTGCCTGAAATGTACTACCAGAGGATGTGATGGAAACAGATGTGATAGCAATGTTAAAGAGGCTCTTAGACAGACACCTGGGAATTGAGCGATGTAAAACATATAAAGATGTGCAGTTTAAATTGGCATCATGGTCAGCCTGTTCCTGTGCTGTATTGCACTATGTTCTACAATGTATGTGGAATTATCATTAGGTGACCACATCAATACTGCCCTTCCTGCCCCATTTCCCAATGTTCATTTAAAAATGACACCATCTCCTTGTATGGAGCTATATTGCAACATATTTAATGCAATAGTAATATCCAAAGATTCTATAAGAATATTGTCAAGCAAAATAAAATTGGTGCCAAGCAATACTAAAGCAAATAAAAATATCCGGTGAAAGTATTATAGTACAAACCATTTCAAGATAACAAAGAGATTCCATTTTCACAAACATCCATGTGTTGATTTTTGTCTGGAAGCTGGAAGTTACACAAAAATCACTCAATTATGGTAACCATACCTTCACAGTATTGAAATGATTCGCACTAAAAGTGCACAAGACTGCTAAGAAAGAACAATTGCTCAAAGTGGAGACAGAGTGGGAGTTATTTCTGTCATTGATAGGAATGAACGAATGCATGCATGTATGTACATTGGGCTTTTGAATTTATTGACATGGGAGTTCATTTATGTGTAGGGGTGTCATAAGTTGTGGAAGCTTATAGTAAAAAGAAAGATCTTGACGTGGCAAGGAAGTAGAAAATTCTAGAGGTTAGACTGCAGTAAACCTATCAGTGGGGTGAGATCAAATCTGGGTATGCACAAAAGTTCAGAACGGGGAGAGCTTGGAATTTTGTGTACAGATCTGGTCATAGAAAGTGCAGAGGAGATTTACCAAGACATTGCCTGGAATGGGGAGCTACAGTTAGTAGGAAAGATTTTGTATGCTATATTTATTTTCGATTTTCACAAGAATGTAGAACATAGAAGTCTGGCCTTGCAGAGATTTATAAAATTGAGAGGCGTCTTTCTCTCAGGGCAGGGGAGACCAGAGGGCACTGAATTAAGGTGAGATGTGTAAAGGAGATCTGAGGGGTGAGTTTGTCATATCAAGAATGGTGCTTGCTTGGATGAAGGAGCTTGTTTAAAGGCACGTACAAACAAGTTGGATAAACTCAGCAGGTCGGGTAGCATCCATTGAAAGGAACAGTCGACGTTACAGGCCGAGACCCTTCGTCAGGAAGGGTTTGACTGTTGACTGCTCCTTTCAACGGATGCTGCCTGTCCTGCTGAGCTCATCCAGCTTGTTTGTATGTGTTGATTTGACCACAGCATCTGCAGTGTACTTTATTGTTTAAAGGCACTTGGGCAGGTACTTGGATATGATTGACAGAGCGATACAGAACTAATGCAGAGAAATGGGATTAACACTGTCAACATGGATGTTGTTGCTGTTTTAGTCTAGACAATTCTAAGATCCTGAGGGTTATTAAGCTGAAGGAGATAACACAGTTTAAAAGAGGCCAAGGATCTTGAAGGGATCCCTCTAAAATCTCATTCTGCATAGTTCAAGAAGGAAATTTCCTTGTCACAGTTTCCATTGAATTTTCCAAAATGAATGTTAATAGAGTTTGAATCAGTTATTAAGACATGTACAGTATCTAATGTAAGATATTACTTATTTATAGACAGTAGAATTGCAAGGATAATCTTTTCTTCGCATCCCTCTCACATCTCTATCTCTGCCACAGTGGGTTCCCACAACATGCCAGCATGTCATCATAGGAACAAGATAGATACTGGTATACTTAATAGGGTGAAAAATGGAGCAATCTTTAGAGCTCATGTATTAAATACATAGAGCTACCTCATCAAAAATCTATGAATCATTTAATATTCAGTGACCTATTCCTAATAGTTAACCATAGTTAAAAAAGAAGTGATTAAACTTTACCTTTAAGGTGTGTTTTTCTCTTTAATTAATTCACTATTTGCAAAATTTCAAGCAAATACTTGCAATTCCTTATAGTGGCCAACGTACATTCTGAATATTTATTTTGACATTTCCCTTCAGCTGTGCAAGGAAATAATGAAGTTTCAATGTGGGACATGGAAACAGGGGACCGGCGATTCACTCTATGGGCCAGCAGTGCTCCACCTCTCTCTGAAATGCAGGTTTGAAGCTAGATCTTCAGTGCTTAGGATTCTTTGTTATCTATGTGGGGTTAGTAGCACCTTTGCTTCCGAGTCAGAAGACTGAGTTCAGAATCCGTTGTGACTATCAAATATACAGTAGGTTAATGCACTTTTGCATTACTAAGAAGATAGAGAAGACAGCATTTGTCAGGAAAGTGGTTGTGTTATTATTACACAAATAGTAATAATACAGAAAAAAAAATCTTCAGTATCATAAAGCAAAGATAGGCATAGTTTAATGGAAGTATATCATCCACTGAAAGCAGAGAGCCCTGGACAGATGCCTCAGAAAAAGTTAACTTAAAGGAGAACCAGCAGTATTGTATTCAGAATTTTTAAAAATACATTCCATAAGGTGTTTCAGGAGATTGTATGCAAGTGAGAGATCATTAGCTGGGAATAATATATTAGCATGGATAGGGAATTTGTTAACAGTCAGAGAAGAAGCAGTATGAGCCAGTCATTTTCAGTGAGTAACTAGGTAGGTGGAACAAGTAGGCTTGCTTTTAACCCTATTTTTTTACACACTTGAGAAAGATCTCATCTTGGGGTTTTTGAACTAGGAGCATTTTGGCCTCCACCACAGGGTACATCATTACAATCTTATAAAGATAAATTGTCCCTTTTTGTTGGTAACCAAAGCAAGTGCAAAGTCTAATTGATTACATTTCATTTTAGCCTTCAGCACATAGTGTTCATGGAATCTACTGCAGCCCAGCAGATGGAAATCCTCTGTTGCTAACAGCTGGATCAGACATGAGAATAAGGTATTGTAATTTTGTAGATCTTTAAGACCATAAGAATTAGGTCATTCAGGCCATTGAGTCTGCTCTGCCATTTGATCATGTCTGATTTTTCTGTCTCAACCCCATTCTCCTGTCTTCTTCCTGTAACCTCCAGCACCCTTACAAATCAAGAATCTGTCAACCGCCACTTTAAATATACTCAATGATTTGGCCTCCACAGCTATCTGTGGCAATGAATTCCACAGATTCACCACTCTCTAGCTAAAGAAGTTCCTTCTAATCTCTGTTCTGTGCCCCCTCTGGTGTTATAGACCCCTCCCCCCCACTATAGGACACATCCTCTGCATGTCCACGCTATCTAGGCCTTTTAATATTTGATAGCTTTTAAAGAGATCTCCCCTCATTCTTTCAGACTTCAGTGACTACATGCCCAGAGCCATCAAAAGATCCTCATATGTGAAGAGCATTATTTGATAATATCTGAAGCAGTATTTTTGGAATTAAATCTGATTTCCAAAATGCATAAAATAAAGGTTATAATCAGTATTGGTCTTGTAATTTAAAACTACTATGAAGTTTTTTTGTTTTGTTTTCCTAACAGGGATTACTATAGAAGGAGCAAAATCTTATATTTTTATTGGTGATATCAGTTTGCTTGATATAATTTTCGGAAGATTTAGAGTGTGTGACATATTTTATGCTTTTAATGATTCCACCATTTTGGAAATGGAATAGTCTTCTAATTTTTGTCTTGGTATTTGATAAAGCTATTTTCAAGTTTATTCATAGGGTTAGTTAAATGCAGGGTAAAACTCACTACTTACCAGTCTACCTACCTAGAGGAATCCTAACTGTAATAGTCTGATCAACACTAGGTGTAGGTTTATGCTGCTTGGAACCTGATTGAAAAAATTTGAACTATGTTGGCAGAGGTTGAAGGGGCAGGATTTCAAGGGTACTGTATATGTGTATTCCAGCTCACTGCCTTGTTTTATAAATTGTAAAGCTTTATTAATGATCTCTATTTTCCCATAGATTCCACTTCAAAGTAGCTAGCATTTCATATTTTGTAAATATTATATGAAGAAATGTATTGTTTGTAGTCAATTTAAAGAGATTCTTCAAATGATAGATAGATAGATAGATACTTTATTCATCCCCATGGGGAAATTCAACTTTTTTTCCAATGTCCCATACACTTGTTGTAGCAAAACTAATTACATACAATACTTAACTCAGTAAAAAAATATGATATGCATCTAAATCACCGTCTCAAAAAGCATTAATAATAGCTTTTAAAAAGTTCTTAAGTCCTGGCGGTAGAATTGTAAAACCTAATGGCATTGGGGAGTATTGACCTCTTCATCCTGTCTGAGGAGCATTGCATCGATAGTAACCTGTCACTGAAACTGCTTCTCTGTCTCTGGATGGTGCTATGTAGAGGATGTTCAGAGTTATCCATAATTGACCGTAGCCTACTCAGCGCCCTTCGCTCAGCTACCGATGTTAAACTCTCCAGTACTTTGCCCACGACAGAGCCCGCCTTCCTTACCAGCTTATTAAGACGTGAGGCGTCCCTCTTCTTAATGCTTCCTCCCCAACACGCCACCACAAAGAAAAGGGCGCTCTCCACAACTGACCTATAGAACATCTTCAGCATCTCACTACAGACATTGAATGACGCCAACCTTCTTAGGAAGTACATTCGACTCTGTGCCTTCCTGCACAAGGCATCTGTGTTGGCAGTCCAGTCAAGCTTCTCGTCTAACTGTACTCCCAGATACTTGTAGGTCTTAACCTGCTCCACACGTTCTCCATTAATGATCACTGGCTCCATATGGGGCCTAGATCTCCTAAAGTCCACCACCATCTCCTTGGTCTTGGTGATATTGAGACGCAGGTAGTTTGAGTTGCACCATATCACAAAGTCCTGTATCAGTTTCCTATACTCCTCCTCCTGTCCATTCCTGACACACCCCACTATGGCCGTGTCATCAGCGAACTTCTGCACATGGCAGGACTCTGAGTTATATTGGAAGTCTGATGTGTACAGGGTGAACAGGACCGGAGAGAGTACGGTTCCCTGCGGCGCCCCTGTGCTGCTGACCACCGTGTCAGACCTACAGTCTCCCAACCGCACATACTGAGGTCTATCTGTCAAGTAGTCCACTATCCAATCCACCATGTGAGAGTCTACTCCCATCTCCGTTAGTTTGTGCCTTAAGATCTTGGGCTGGATGGTGTTAAAGGCACTAGAGAAGTCAAGGAATGTAATCCTCACAGCACAACTGACCCCCTCTAGTGATTTGTGCAGCAAATACGTGATAGCATCCTCCACTCCCACCTTCTCCTTATATGCAAACTGAAGAGGATCCTGGGCGTGCCTGGTTTGTGGCCTCAGATTCTGTATTATCAGCCGCTCCATGGTCTTCATCATGTGCGACGTCAAGGCAACAGGTCTGAAGTCATTCAACTCCTTTGGTTGTGGTTTCTTCGGTTCTTCGGTATCATCTTGACGATAATGAGCAGTAATAGTCCTGCTGGTACTTTGATTGCATTACTGCCTCTTAATTTACACCCGCAGTCCATATTTTGCTCATCTGTCTTTAATTTTCATCTTTGTTTTCCAAATGTTCATATACAGGCAATTCAATTTAATTGGACCATTGGTTAATCAGGGTAGCCACTTATTTGATACAATTCTTAAAAAGCAAAAAAAAAATCAGAAAAATAGCCAGGATTTACTTTGTTTATTTGGGACATTATGCTGCTTAATTCAAGCAAGAGACTTTTTGAGCAGATTTTAACTAGCATAAGTTGTGCGTGCTTGTATGGCCATTAGGCGCTACACCTTGCTTAGAGCAAACAATTTTCAAATAGTGTCAGTGACGTGTTTATTTTCAAAAAGCAGTGATCTTTGTCACTGATAGTTGGCTAGAAATAAGCAGTAAGACCATTCTGATCTGTCTTGCTTATTGCTATTTCAAGCATTCAGTCTTGGAGATGCCAGAAACAGGTCGGGAGTGAAAATGAACAATTTCACTACTTCTAGTAAGGAACCATGCAGAATTTGAAGGTATAATCATACAAGCATTGCGTAAAGCTGTACTTCCAGTCAAGATGGCGCCTGCATACAGCGTGGCCAAGGTCAACATCATCTGGATAGACCACAGAACTATTTATTTCACTTCTTTTATGTCTGTTTTATTTCATTTTAAATTTGGTTTCCGAACTGTTGGAGCCTGTGATTTGCAGTTTAGAGATCATTTAGGTCATTTAGATTTAGAGATCAGAGATCAGCACTCTGCAGTCCCCAATAAGATAGTGGGAGGCAGAGGCCGCAAGCATGAGCCACATGACGAGGATGTTGTGTGGGGGAGATTAAACGTTCCATTGTTCACTGATTAAAGTGACGAGTGAGATTGAAACATCGAGGCCAATGGAAGGTTGAGCACCGGCTGCTTGCCTTTTGATCGCTGGTAGGATCCCTCTGCTCTTGGAGAGGGAAGACTGTGTGGCCTGCCACTGTGTCTGAGGTTTTCTGCAGTTTGGATATGGATATGGACTTGGACTACGGACAGTGGACTTTTATCAGTCTTACAGTTCATTTACATTCTGTGTTTTTTGGTCAATCTTTTGTTTGAGCGGGGAAGGGGGATTTGCAGGTTGATATTCCTGTTCCATTTTTGTTTTCTTGTTTTTTGTGTGGGGAGGGGGAATTTAGGCATTGATGATTGTGCTGCCATTCTTTTCTTTCTTGGTTTTATGGCTATCTATCTGGAGAAGACCAAGGTCATAGATGGGTACTTTGAACCTTTGAACCTTTGAATCATTGCTTAATAACATTTTAGCCATGTTGCTGATAGAGCATTTAAAATTATAGTCAGGGAATTTTCAACCATCTGCCAAACCAAACTAATTTGCACTTTGTACAATTCTGGCAAATATTTTTTGACTTTCCGCTCAGTTATAGCATTTCTGCTGCTTGAAGCATTGACTTCTGTCCAGAGTATGATTCCGTCATATTGATGGCTGTCTAACATCAATAGCATCTCTTTGTGTAAACTTTGGGTGTGGTAAAAATTATTTTGATTTGTTTTATTTAGCAGTATAGTTGTATATACATCATTGTTTACCTTTAAAACTGAAGTGCGTGCTATTCCGGTGTCAAATCATGGGTGGTCATAGACTTTCCCAACAGAACAGCATAAGTTTCCAGTCTCAAACAAGAGAAAGTCTCTGGATGCTGGAAATCTAAGCAACACAAACTCAGCAGGCCAGGCAGCATCTGTGGGAAAGAGTACTGTGGATGTTTCGAGACTGGAGGGAAAAAAGATGAGGAGTAGATTTAAAAGGTGTGAGGAGGAGAGGGAGAAACACAAGGTGATAGGTGAAACCGGGAGGGGTGAAGCAAAGTGGTGGAAAGTTGATTGGTGAAAGAGATAGAGGACTGGAGAAGAGGGAGTCTAATAGGAGAGGACAGAAGGTTATATTGAAAGAAAAGGGGGAGGAGGAGCACCAGAGGGAGGTGATAGGCAGGCAAGGAGATAAGGTGAGAAAGAGGAAGGGGAATGGTAAAGAAGGGAGGTAGGGGGCATTATTGGAAGTTCCAGAAATCTAGGTTCATGCCATCAGGTTGGAGGCTACCCAGACAGAATACAAGGGTGTTGTTCCTCCAACCTGAGTGTGGCCTCATCACGATAGTAGAGGAGGCCATCGATTGAGATATTGGAATGGGAAGTAGAATTAAAAAGAGTGGCCACTGGGAGATCTCATTTCTTCTGGTGGATGGAGCGTAGGTGCTCAGCGAAGCAGTCTCCCTATCTACATTGGGTGTCACCGATATACAGGAGGTCACATCAGGAGCACTGGACACAGTAAATGACCCCAACAGACTCACAGGTGAAGTGTTGCCTCACCTGGAAGGACTGTTTGGGGCCCTGAATGATAGTGAGGGAGGAGATGTAGGGGCAGGTGCAGCACTTGTTATGCTTGCAAGGATAAGTGCCAGGAGGGAGATCAGCGGGGAGAACCAGATGAACGAGGGAGTCGCCTAGGGAGCAATCCCTGCAGACAGTAGAAGTGGCGGGATCCTGTTCGAGATGGTGGAAGTTACGGAGAATTATGTGCTGGGAGCAGAGACTGATAGGGTGGTGGGTGAATACAAGAAGAACCATATCCCTGGTAGGGTGGCGGGAGAATGAGGTGAGAGCAAATGTGCATACAATGGAAGAGGTGTGTTTGAGGGCAGCGTTGATGGTGGAGGAAGGGAAGTACTTTTCTTTGAAAAAGGAGGACATGTTCCAGTCTAATCAGTTCACTAATAAAAACACATGCATGCTTCCAACAGAGGTTGCTGATAAGCATGATGCATAGCAGATTTCTGTTTTCTGTATCTGAAATGTAATCTAGTGCTTTCTGTGTTGCTCCATAAAGGCAGCTAACTCAACAGAACTACCTTAGTAGCTTCTGATTTTAAGTTTCTAGAGACTTGAGTACAATAGAGGTGCCACATTTTCAGAGGCTATCTGTCATAAGGGGTGTTAAACTGAGTCCCAGTCTAGCCCTTCAGGGATAAAGATTGCAATGGTATTATTTTGATGGAGTAATGTACTAGTCAACATTAAATAATCCCTCAACCAATATCAAAATATTGTTTATTATCACAGTGTTGTGTCCATTATCATGTAACTAATTACACTTCATTGGGTACAGATCACTATGAGGTGTTCTTAAGTTGCAGATGGCACTATGGAAATGCATCTTTTATTTCTTTCCATGGACTCTAGACTCAATTTTGTTACAGTTCCACTCTAGCCACTAAAACAATTGCAATTAATGTTAATTGTTAATTTAATTGTACTTCTTTTCATGCAGATTCTGGGATTTGGCATATCCTGAGAGATCATATATTGTTGTAGGAGGTGCAAATGACGCTCTGCATTGTCCATCTGTTTCATACTATAGAAAGATCATTGAAGGGACTGAGGTTGTACAGGTAGGCTTTGTAAACATCCGAAGATCTTTAACTTCTGTTTCACACTTCAAGTGTTTGCACACTTTCTGTTAATGTGTGCAAAGGTAGCTTTTGTGCTGGATTTTAGGTGTTTGTGACATAAAAAGCCAACATCTAGTTAATTCTTAACCTCAATTAACTGTTTCTAAACACAACTTTAGAGCAAGTACATTAGTCAAGATGGCTTTTTTTATATGAAGCTGCAAAATGTTGTGAGTACTTAAGATCAGGAAACCTCCAAAGAAACAAATCAATCAGCTTTCAATTTGATTTCAAGACTCCTCTTCGCCAAAACAAAGTGAATATGAAGAGCATTTAAAAACATTTGGATGAAGGAATGACAGCAGGGAAAAGATAATAACACCCTTCACAGATGTGCTGTGAACATTCCATAATATGCTTTTAAACACAAACTATGAAGTGATTATTGGAAAACTGGAAATCCTTAGATACCTCAGCTGATGTTAGCATAACACAAAAGGAGGCATAATGGGGGGGGGGGAGGGAGGTGGAAGAACCAATAAAATATATGTTTTCTAGGATTGTGATTTTGACCACTAGGTCATTCCAAAGCAGTGCACTAGATTCTGGAAGAACTTTGTAAGTAAGTTGGCATCTGTGGAGGGAATGAACAGTTAACATCTATGGTTGAGACCCTTCATCTGATGAAAAAACAGAGATGAAATAAACCTAATTAAAATTCCATTATACACATCTCTTGAAGAAGAAATTCCTTTCTGACAAGCTGAACAAACTTTTTGGTTGATGACAGATTTATTATTTCCAGCTTTTATTTTTATTTTCTATATTTTCTTTGGTTTAATTGGAAGTAACCAAGACTCTCTTCCATATGCCACTTCTTGAATAAATATAATAGCTAAGTGTAATGTGCTCCATCAGATGTTTGTAAAAGATCTGAATGTTAACAAGAACCAGAGGAGCTCAAATCAGTCCACAGCTAAGAAGATATTGACTGCAGGACTCAGTTAATAAAAGGCAAAATGCTAGGAACTTTCAGCAGATCAGACAGCATTCCATGCTCAGGGAAAAAAGAGTTTCTGGTCATTGACCCCATACTTTACTGTTATTTTAGATTTTGAGCATTTTTAAAATTCTGTTTTTCTTAACTGTGATAATTTGATTATCAAATATCTTTACATTAGAACAGTGATTTTCCTTCGGAACTGGAAGCCCTAACAGTCTGAAAAATTCTGTAAAAATGCAAACTCTGCACCCCCTCCCCCCCGCTTTACACTGTCATATATTAAGTTTTAACTGTTAAGATTACTTGAGATTCTTGAGGCTTTTCGCAGATTTTTGCGAAATTACCTTTCCAGTGATGTATCTTTTTAAATTGATTTTAAATTTTGGATACCAGAAGATTAAAATAATCAAGGAGTTGTCTTTTAACTTGTGTACTTTGCTTAAATATAACCCTGGTTTATGACACTTTTCTATAGTCTAAAATACTAATTTTTTTTTTAAAGTTAGTTAAATTGGAGTAACTATTTTTTCTTTTTATAGAAATAACATTTCTGAATAATATTGTACTTGACCTTCAGAATTTTAGTTTCAATTAAATGAGAGCATCAATTTTTGTTTTGAAAGGAAATTCACAGCAAGCAGAAGGTTGGATCATCAGAAGATGTGCCTCGCAGAGGTCCTGAATCTCTCCCAGTTGGACACCATGATATTATCACAGACCTTGCTGCTTTCCAAACCACTCAGGGCTTTATTGTAACTGCTTCACGAGATGGGATTGTCAAAGTTTGGAAGTAAAAGTGGCAGATGTATTGAAGAGAATTTTAAATCAACTTGTATTAATACATTTGTTTGCAATATGAAGGTTGGGAAATGATGCAGGAAATTATTGGTTCATGAAAATAAAAGTCTAATATGTATAATGTTTTATGATAAAGAGCATGTTTGCATTTTCAAATAATTCAGCCTTGACAACCTAATGGCATTGGAACTCCAGGAAATGACTGCATATATTGTTTCACAATCCAGAGTATTTGACTATGCAGTTATAAGCTTGAAATGTATTCTCTCCATTCTGCATGTGTGTAAAGAATTCAAACTCACTGTTTGAACTTTATTAATATAAAAATGTGTATAATGTTTTAAATTCAGATTTATGACAATTCCAAATAATTTCACTATTTCATTCAGGAGCACTTTAGAATTTAAAAGAGAATATAACTTTAAGTAAATTATATTAATATTTTTGGGCACCTTTGGAGGGGTGAAATGTCCTTTATGGATTTCCTTACTTGTCAGCATAATTCTATGAGGGAGACCTCTTGGCAGTAGATATGCTTGAAATCATTAAAAGTAAACTCTTTCAATATATGCAGCATTTTTCTTTTGCTTTGAGATATTTTGATAGTTTTGAAATAAAATGTAGAAATACTGGTATATTAGCTCAAGTGGAAGAAGTACTTGAGCAGCAGTTTATTACAAGGTTGGTGACCGCAATGAAATCCAAGTTTTACAGTGCATTTACACTGAGACCCCACTATATGGACCATCAAATGGGAATACACAGAGCTCCTCTACAGAGATTTGTATTCAGTTAAACTAAAATTAATTTTCAAATAACATAAATGTTAGCACTGTGGAAACAGTAGACATATATCTAGAACTGGTTGTCTAAGTTGACCAGGGTGTTTTCTAAAGAAGTTGATTTAGAAATGCATCTAGTTTGTCTGAAGGCAACAGCTCAAAAAACCACAGCAAAGACAAAAGTAATCTTTATCCAAAATGTGCATTTTTCTTTTGCTTTGTGACATGTTGATAGTTTTGGGAAAAAGGTAGAAATACTGGCATATTAGCTCAAGTGGAAGATCATTATTGGTGAAATAAATTCCTTTAATATTTAAACTGTTCTAATAAAAAACTATAAGGAGATAAGAGTATAATATAGTAAAGTATCAGGATTTGTTGGAATCAGTTGGTTTGTTAGTATATTCCCTAATTTGGTAAAGATAGAAAAATGTTGTCAACGCTGGACATATTATTAGAATTATTTTAAACTTTTGGCTTCTGGAATTTGGATTATATACAAAGTAAAGCAGTTTTGTCAACCTCCTGGCATGAAGTGTTATTTTTGTCAAGCAAATAAGATATACAAAAAGGTGAATAGTTTAAGTTGCTGCCAGCTGTTTTCCTGCTACTTAACTGATTATGACATGAAAGTATGTGCTGCATAGAAGACTGCATCTGGGTAATAAATGATATGAAACTACAATACATTGGTACCCCACTTAGTACTACCTTACGGAATGATGATCCATTATTGCACTCTTCATCTGGGGTATGAAAGTATATTTACTAACAAAAATTTAAGTATTTTTTAAAACTTAGAACTTTGCTGAATGTGCATTGCATCAATGATATTTTGACAACAACTTTTAATTAGAAGTCTTATTCAGAGAATTGCATCCTGATTGCTAATTGAGGGTATCAATGTAGTCTCAAATTAGAAAATAGTAGTAGCTATCAAGGAAAGAGTGGAAGTATTGGCTGAAGAATGAGTTGTCAAGATCCTCTGAGCTGGTGTGAGGATTAAACAAGTGGAAAATAGTTCACTGTTCAAAAGATTAAAATGAATAAAGGGATGAATAGAATTGAAAGAAAACCCATTTTTAGAAATTCTCAATTTAATTTGATGTACTAATAACCACTAATTTGTACACTGATACCATAAGACAAAGGAACAGAATGAGGCTATTTGGCCTGTCAAGTCTTGTTATCCCTCTCAAACCCATTCTCCTGCCTTCTCCCCATCACCTTTGACACACTTACAAATCAAGAGCCTATTAACCTCTGCTTTAAATATCCCCCCCCCCCCCAAGAGGACCGTATCCTTGTAGAGTTTGGAGACTTGCATGCCCCAGTGCCCTGGAAAGCTATTGGAGCTTTATGCTTTGGCTCTTGGTCGGGTCACCAATGCCGAACAGGTCAAAGGTAGAGGCCAGACTAAGTCTGCTGGTCTCCTCGGTTTGGGAGTTCATCTCAGGGCTGACGACACTGACTGGTAAAACAAAAATGTTACGGAAACAGCAATGAATTCCATAGATTCACGATCCTATTTTGAGGCTGTGCCCTCTGGTCTATCTAGACCTTTCAATATTCGATAAGGTTCACTGAGATTTTCCCTCATTGTTCTAAACTCCAGTGAGTACAGACCCAGTCATTAAACTCTATATGTGAACCCTTTTATTCCTGGGATCTATATCATGAATCTTTCCAGACTGTCTCCAATGTCTTCCTTTCTTAAATAAGAGGACCAAAACTGCTCATAGTACTCCCAAGTGCCTTATAAAGCCTCAGTATTACATTGTTGTTTTTATATTCTAGTCCTCCTAAATTGAACACTAATATTGCATTTTCCTTCCTCATCACCAACTCAACCTTCAAGCTGACCTTCAGGGACTCCTGCACGAGGACTCCCAAGTACCTATGCGCATATGATTTCTGAACTTTATCCCTGATGGAAAATAGTTTATGCCTTTATTCATTTTACAGAATGCAAGACCATATTCTGCCGTACATTATACTTCATTTGCCTCTTTGCCCGTTGTCCTAACCAAAGTCCATCCTTCTTCAACACTACCTCCCCTCCACCTATCTTTGTATTGTCCACAAAGCCATTATTTCTGTCATCCAAATTGTTAACATACTGTATAATGTGAAAAGTGATCCCAACACCACTACTCATCAGCAGCCAACCAGAAAAGGCACCCTTTATTCCCACTCTGCTCCTGCCAGCATCCGTGCTAGTATCTTCCCTGCAATACAGTGGGATCTTGTTTAGCCACCTTGTGTGTGGAATCTTGTCAAAGGATTTCTGAAAATCCAAGGAAATAAAATCCGCTGACTCTCCTTTGTCTATCCTGACTGTTATTTTCTCCAAGAGTTCCCCTTAAGGCAACCACACTGACTTTGGGTTATTTTGTCATGTGCTTCCAAGTACCCTGAAATCTCAACATCTTCCCAACCACTGAGATCAGGCTAACTGGCCTATAATTTCCTTTAGACTCCCTCCCTTCTTTGAACAGTGGAGTTACATTTGCAATTTTTCAGTCTGCAGACCACAGTGATTTTTGAGAGATCACTACTAATGCCTCCACAATCTCTTCAGATACCTCTTTAAGAACCTTATAATGTCTCAGCATTACATCTTACTTTTATATTCTAGTTCTCTCAAAATTAATGTTAATGTTGCATTTGCCTTCGGGGCATGCACTTTAACGAAAGATTGGACAAATTTGGGTTGTTTTCACTGGAGCAGCGGAGGCTGAGGGGAGATCTGATGGAAGCTTATAATATTATGAGGGGTATAGATAGAGTAGACAGACTGCATCTTTTTCCAAGGGATGAACTGTTTAATACCAGAAGATATTTTAAAGGAGATGTCAGGGACATTAGGACAGCATGTGTCCTTTGTTTCATGGAATCCTCATTAACCCCTTCTGTACTAGATGCAGCGATTCAGATTGATGGATTTACTACACACCGTCAGGATAGATCTATGGTCCTTCAAAAGCAGAGGTGGAGGAATATGCCTCATGATCAACAATTCTTGGTGCACAAATATATCAGTGCTGTCCCAATTCTGCTCACCAGACCTAGAATATCTTGCAGTTAAATGCTGTCCATTTTACCTACCACAGAAGGTTTCCAGGATCACTTTGGTAGCGCATACATTCCACCTCAGGCCAAAGTCAATCAGGCTTTAGATAACCTGAGCAATGGGTTCAACATGCACAAAATAGCACACCCTAATGCCTTCACCATTGTTTTGAGGGATTTTAACCAGGCCAGTCTGAAAAAATCACTAAGCAATTACCGTCAACAGATCATCTGCAATACCAGAGGAAACAACACATTAGACCATTGTTACACCACCATCAATGATGCCTACTGTGCGTTTCCATGCCCTCACTTTGGGAAGTCTGATCACCTAGCTGTACTTCTGCTCCCTGAGTATAGGCAGAGACTGTGGACTGCAGCACCAGCAGTGAGGACCAGGAAGGTTTGGACAAGGGAAGCACAAGCATGCCTACAGGACTGCTTTGCATTGGTGGAATGGACTGTATTCAGGGATTCATCTTCGACTCTGGATGAATATGCTGCAGTTGTTACTACTTCATTATGACCTGTGTGGATGAGTGTGTACTTACAAAGACTTACTGTACATTCTCAAACCAAAAGCCGTGGATGAACCAGGAGGTACATCGTCTGCTGAAGGCTAGATCTGTGGCATTCAAGGCTGGTGACCCAGGTGTGCACCAGAGAACTTCTGGAAGGATATTTCAAGGGCAAAGAGACCATTTTGAATGAGGTTGGAGGGGACATTGGATGTACAACAACTCTGGCAGGGTTTACAAGACATTACTTCCTACAAAATGAAACCCAATAGCATGAATGGCAGCAATGCTTCACTACCAGATGAACTCAATGCCTTCCATGCCCACTTTGAAAGGGAGAATATAACTAAAGCTGCAAAGATCCCTGCTGCACCTGATGACCCTGTGATCTCTGTCTCAGAGGCCGATGTTAGGCTGTCTTTAAAGAGGGTGAACCCTTACAAGGCTGAAGGTCCTGATGGAGTACCTGGTAAGGATCTGAAAACTTGTGCCAACCAGCTGGTGGGACTATTCAAGGACATTTTCAACCTCTCACTGTTAGGGCAAAAGTTCCCACTTGCTTCAAAAAGGTAACAATGCAATCTCAATGGCTCTCCACACGGCTTTAGACCACCTGGACAATACAAACACCTATGTCAGGATGCTATTCATCGGCTATTAAGGACCTCCAGCACCCAGGCATACCCTTTTCTTAATGTTATCATCAGGTAGGAGGTACAGAAGGCTGAAGGCACACACTCAGCGATTCAGGAACAGCTTCTTCCCCTCTGCCATCCGATTCCTAAATGGACATTGAACCCATGAACACTACCTCACTTTTTAAATATATGTTATTTCTGTTATGCATGATTTTTAATCTGTTCAATATATGTATACTGTAATTGATTTGTTTATTTTTTTCTTCTTTTTCTATATTATGTGTTGCATTGAACTGATGCTGCTAAGTTAACAAATTTCACAACACATGCTGCTGATAATAAACCTGATTCTGATTCTGATTCTGAGAGGCAAGCTTTTTACACACAGAATGGCGGGTGCCTGGAATGCACTGCCCGGGAGGTGGTAGAGACGGATATTAGGAACTTTTAAGAGATGTTTAGATAGTCACATGAATGTGAGGGAAATGGAGGGATATGGACATTTTGCAGGCATAAGAGATTAGTTTAGTTGGCCATTTGGTTACTAATTTACAGTGTGAGCCGAAATGCTTGTTTCTGTTCTGTACTGTTCTATGTTCTAACCCTGGGGTGGAGTCCATCTGACCCAGGTGACTTATCTACCTTCAGACCTCTCGGCTTCCCAAGCGCCTCCTCCTCAGTAGTAGCAACTAACCTCGGTTCTTCCCCCGACAATCTCGAACTTTGGCATACTGCTGGTGTCTTCCACAGTGAAGAATGACGCTATTAACCAGAACCTTCTGCTGTTTTTGTTGATTTCATTGTGGAAGAAATAATGGCAATAAATTGGGACTCATCAGCAGTTTAAGTTTATCCTATGAGTAATGCAAGTTCCATTAAGGTTATTTTCATTTTCAGAGAACTACATTCATTTGCATCTTTATTATCGGAAATTAGTTATAATTCCAGTTTAGCATCATGGGATTGCACTGAAAATGACCAAGGATTATTGCACTTTGGTGAATTTGGTTTGGTTTGCTTATATACCACAAATATGGCCAAGAAGTTAATATTGATACCAAAAAAAATCATTAGTTTTACCTTTTATCTGATTGCCTGGACCATTTGTTTTAAAAAATAATGATGAAATGTTTATTTTAATCAATGTATAAATTGGGAGTGAGAATGCAACAATTCCCATTTCAGTAAACTACTGTATATCAGTATCAAGCACTTCAATGATATTGGATCCAAGATGAAATATCTTGATTATATTCCAAAATTGTTGCTGAACATCTGCAAAGAGTATCTGGCATTTCATTGGTAGTAGTTTTCCTTAGCTCTGATTCCAGTCATATTTTGTCCTTTTTTGGCAAAATTAATAGCTTAATTTTGATTGTTCTGAATATGGAAATATTTTCTTCTGTAAATCAAGAACAGAGTGAAAACTGGAGTATTGCTTTGAATTTGGTTAATGCGTTAAAGAAGAGGAATACTTTCGCAATCTGCAAACTGTTGAGTTGATGGAAATGGATTGAAAATATCTGTTAAATACAATGATCTGTAAGATGTAATGGAGTAATTTTAGGCGCCCTGGCAGCTCAAGAAACCCAGATTCAATTTCGGATGACACTGAAGCTGGTTGGATCCTAGGACACAATCCTGCAGGGGTAGGATAATTAACTTTCTACAACACAGCTATCTTTCTTTGTGTGAAGTATGAATCCAGCCAATAAATTTTTTACCCTTTTGTACTCATGATATCAGCTTTACCAAGGCTGATGACTAGTTAATGCTGATTTGATGTCAAGGCCAGTCATTCTCCCCTCACCTCTACAGTTCAGCATTTTGGTGTGTGACAGGTCTGTTCTGACAGTAAGACAAGAGATACCCAAGGATTGCGGTGGAAAAGCGTAGAACATTGTCTATAAGATAGAATTCTGTGAATATTACTCTATTAGGTTGTTGCTTGATTAGTCTTTGCAGCAGCTATCTCTGTATAGATATGAGCCTCTAGATGTTTGTGATGAAGTCCTTATAAGGCCAAGAGCACTTCACTGCACCTTAATTTGGTATGTTGGTTTATGCTGGGTGGTCAGTATAGCTTTATTAATTTTCTCTGTTTAAACCCAATGGTGCACTGAGAGGATTACTCAGCCACTTCAGGGGAACCTTTAAGGTTTAATCTAAGGAGGATTCTGGAGTCGCATGTAGATCTGACATTAAAAATGGAACATATTTTCATTATAATCTTTCTTGGTTGATTTAATTCTGTCTGCACTTGCTCCTCCCCATTTTGTTCTACCCAGATGACTCCTAACACAATGGATATTTTTTGCACCTATAAGAAAAGGTGACGAGTATTGAGGGTTGGAAATGCTAGGCATGGGCATCAGTTAGGGCAAGGTGCAGTAGGGAGCACATTATAACAAAGATTCACTGTATATGAAAATCATTTCACAATGCAATAAGGACTGATTTGAAAAGGAATGAGTAAATATGGGTTGAAAAGCAAGGGAATCATCATCCATGTTCTCTGAGTGTATCCTTAGGACCAAACTGTTTTTCACTTATTTTACACCTTTTGTTGATCAAAAAAGTATTTGCCAACATACAGGTTGAAAGATGGTATCAAATGGTATGGAAAAATAATATAAAGGTGGACAGATGCAATAAGAGGAATTCTTGTATCAACCATGCATTGAGTGAATAATAGTTGCTCTGCAGCCTTTGTTCAGCATCTTAGTCTTGTTTAAAAGCAAGTGGATATGAATAGATCTGCTGACTTTTAAATAGAGGGTTTTTCTGTTATTTTTGTAGAATAATCAAAGTAGAGTGGAAAACTAATCAGACTAAGGAGATTTCAAAGGTTTAAAAGCTGGAAGCAATATTACAAAGTTGTACTGGTATACTTGAACATCTTCTTGTAATATTTTGAATGTAATCACTTTATCAAATAATTTAACATTAACCAGCAAATTAACATTAAACAGAACATTGCAGGAAGCTCTGGTACATTCCTGCAAATGAGCATTTCTTCCAGCAGAAATAATGGTTCTTTTTAATCACTTGCATTCCACACATTTATGCCAAATTAGGAATTTTAATGGACTTGGAAATGGAATCTCATGTTTGATATCAAGCATGATTTATTATGATGTATTTATCAATAAAGCATTGAATTTGAAAAAGTGATCTTAAATACAGCCCCACACAAATCGATTGAAAGTGATTTGCATGTTTCATGTGGTGCAAAATATATAGTTATTATTTTTTAAATTGAAATTTTATGAATTGTACATCTTTCTTTTATACCTGAACTTTGGACTGAGGAAAAATATTCCTTCTGAGCTTCAGGAAATTCCAGTAACCAGCTAGCTAAGATTTGCAAGCATATGGGATATTGCTCTACTTTTGCCCATACTTAGCTGATATTACTGTTCTTAGTTATCCTGTGATAACTGTCAGCATTTACCCTTTAATTCTAAGTATTGAAATATTGTGTATAACTGTTCTTTTTCTGTATAGCCTAATAGATTACATTTTGCCTGCATGAGGAACATAAAATATTTCCATTACTTGGCTAACTATACAACATTTCCAACTTCTTTTAGCTTCAGATGTAATATTTCAAATTATGATCTTTCTGTGAATTCAATACGTTGCTGTTTCAGTTGGATTATCTCATATTTATTGTTGGAAATTCTCTGACATTTCTGCTGTGTTTTGCTATGAAATATTCTTTACTGGATTTTCCGCCTTCTTTCTTGAACTGTTCATTATCACTGCCCTAACCAACAGAAGTGAAAAGTTCTTCCAGCTGTCTTTTTCTGGCAAGTGGTTGCTCAGGTTTTTCAACTAGGATTTTGTGGTTCTTTGTTGTGTTTTCAGGCAACCTCATTACCCCAGTTTAGCTTGCCACCTCGATCTAATTACTATTCTGGTGATGGAAATGACTTTGTTATGAAACAGCAAGGCCTTTGACAAAGTTCCACATGGAAGGTTAGTTAAGAAGGTTCAGTTGTTAGGTATTAATGCTGGAGTAATAAAATGGATTCAACAGTGGCTAGATGGGAGATGCCAGAGAGTAGTGGTGGATAATTGTTTATCGGGATGGAGGCCGGTGACTAGCGGGGTGCCTGAGGGATCTGTTTTGGGCCCAATGTTGTTTGTAATATACATAAATGATCTGGATGATGGGGTGGTAAATTGGATTAGTAAGTATGCCGATGATACTAAGGTAGGAGGTGTTGTGGATAATGAGGTTGGTTTTCAAAGCTTGCAGGGAGATTTATGCTGGTTAGAAGAATGGGCTGAACGTTGGCAGATAGAGTTTAATGCTGAGAAGTGTGAGGTTCTACATTTTGGCAGGAATAATCCAAATAGAACATACAGGGTAAATGGTAGGGCATTGAGGAATGCAGTAGAACAGAGAGATCTAGGAATAACAGTGCATAGTTCCCTGAAGGTGGAGTCTCATGTAGATAGGGTGGTGAAGAAGGCTTTTGGAACGCTGGCCTTTATAAATCAGAGCATTGAGTACAGAAGTTGGGATGTAATGTTAAAATTGTACAAGGCATTGGTAAGGCCAAATTTGGAATATTGTGTACAGTTCTGGTCACCGAATTATAGGAAAGATATCAATAAATTAGAGAGAGTGCAGAGACGATTTACTAGGATGTTACCTGGGTTTCAGCACTTAAGTTACAGAGAAAGGTTGAACAAGTTAGGTCTCTATTCATTGGAGTGTAGAAGGTTGAGGGGGGATTTGATCGAGGTATTTAAAATTTTGAGAGGGATAGATAGAGTTGACGTGAATAGGCTGTTTCCATTGAGAGTAGGGGAGATTCAAACGAGAGGATATGATTTGAGAGTTAGGGGGAAAAAGTTTAAGGGAAACACGAGGGGGTATTTCTTTACTCAGAGAGTGGTAGCTGTGTGGAATGAGCTTCCTGTAGAAGTAGTAGAGGCCAGTTCAGTTGTGTCATTTAAGGTAAAATTGGATAGGTATATGGACAGGAAAGGAGTGGAGGGTTATGGGCTGAGTGCGGGTAGGTGGGACTAGGTGAGATTAAGAGTTCGGCACGGACTAGGAGGGCCGGAATGGCCTGTTTCCATGCTGTGATTGTTATATGGTTATATGGTTAAAAGGCCAAAGAATTTGCACCAGTTGATAACCGTGCACATGCTTTGGCTTCACTGTTCAAATCGACTGGCTTGAGATTGCTCTGAGCCAAAAAATAGATTTTTCGATGTATTTATGAAATTAAGACAGTTTGGACATGCCTGCAGTGTGCCTTGTAGAGTATGAAAGTATTTGTTTGAGCGTTATAGATTAATTTTCATACTATGCTTCAACTTCAGGAACTTCAGGAAATGTTTTTTTAAAATTCTGTTCCAGGTGGTCTGCTTTGTTCCACTGCCTTCGCTGGTGCTAACCAACTGTCTGTGGTGGTGGGAATGATTCTCTATTAGCATCCAAAGCACTAATGCAGCAGTGTTCAATATCATGAATTTGTTTTATTATTCATTTTTTTCAGTCTAATATGCTAACAAAAATGTATTTAAAGCAGATGATACTTTTTCTTGTTATAGTAGTCAAGTTTTTTGTCGTGTTCAAATGCATGTTGCACAGGTGCTACAAAAACCCTGCAGCAGTAGCAACACAGGCTGAAGTGTAGCCAGGGCACCACAATTAATTTAAAATAACATTGTTTGTTTCCACAATTGTCATTTTAATAAACGGAATTCACCTCATGCACTTGACTGCTTATGAAAATGTGTTATGGTTCCTTTTGCACTTGGTGATCGCACAATTCACAAATCAGAATAAGAAAGATTAGAATGGTGAT
Source organism: Hemitrygon akajei (assembly GCF_048418815.1). Lineage (NCBI taxonomy): Eukaryota > Metazoa > Chordata > Chondrichthyes > Myliobatiformes > Dasyatidae > Hemitrygon > Hemitrygon akajei. The sequence goes on from NC_133143.1 coordinate 31,903,161, forward strand.
TTGTCTGGACCTTTATTTCAGGTTCACGACTATTATTATTATTATTATTCCTTTTTCTTGGATGTTCATTTGGATTGAGAATGACTGGCTTTCATTTCAATTTGATGAATTTTGAGGTAGCTGATGAGACTAACATAGAACCACAAGCACTTCCACAGATGGAGCAAAAGGGTCCTGGAAGGATAGGCGGATGGGCAGTTTTTAAGGTTGTCTACACTTTTTTAAATTTTTTATTGAACACAAACAAAAACGGAACACTAAACATATGCTAATGAAGCCAGGGAATCACACATAAGCAGCAACAAATATATAACTATTAACTTTAAATATACAAATAAATAAGAAAATCCACTCTAAATACTGTTGGACAGAAGGAACTAGATCTAAAAGGAGTCACAAAACAGAAACATTTACAGAGATAACCCGAAACGTGGACAAATTTGCACAGTCTTTACAGCTTTCTGGTTATGGGAAGTTTTCAGAGTATTGAAGTATAGTATGAAGTCTGACGTAAAAAATATAAATGAAGGTTTCTTATTGTTGTATTTGCATTTATGGCTATAAAATTTGCTGTAAATTAACAAAAGATTTATGATAAAGTAATGGTCCCTATGAGATTTGGTATTATTAGTAAACCCAAATAAGACATTTTCAAAACAAAAAGTAAAATCCACATTAATATATTGATTTATAAATTGACTAAGATCAACCCAAAATGTTTTAACATATTCACAATCCCAAAACAGATGAAATAAATCCTCTGGATATAAACCACAAAAAGAACAGTTAATTTAAATATCAGAATTAAACCTTGTCAAATATACATTGGTTGGATAATATCTATGCATAATTGTAAATGTAATTTCTTTAGTTTTATTCCTCAATAAAAATGTATTAAATAAGCCCCAAATACTCCTCCACCTCAGATTCCCCAAGTGACTTTTCCAAAAACTAACAGTCGTAGGAATAGAAGTAATTTCTTTTTGAAACAAACTTCTAATACCTCTATTTTTTTTAAAAGACGGAGGAAAAAGATCTTTCCTACAGCTGTACTGGCTGGATCCAAGTTCGGTAATTCAACTACCAAATATGATGTATTTCTAAATAACATAATTACACCAGAGGGAATTGCATCCATAACAAAAGCAAATTCTTTTGGATTCACAGGAAATTCAAAGGTGGATAAAAACTCAGTATAACTCAATAAAGTACCACTTGAATTAAATAACTGTTTAGCTAACAAAATATTATTATCAAACCAATCTTTATAAAACAAAGATTCATTCTTATAAGTTTTGTTGTGGTTATTCTAGATAAAGTAACAATGAGGAGATAAATTGTGTTTGTAAATCAAAGACCAAGATAAAAGCATCTGTTTATGAAACTGAGATAAACAGAGAGGAACTTTGTCTATTTTGTAATTGCATAAAAGAAAAAATTTCAATCCACCAACCTGGGAAAAGACAAAAGAAGGAATACAATTCCATATGGAAGTAAGATTGCGTAAAAATTGTTCAATCCAATTAATTTTAAATGTATTATTAAGACTGTCAAAATCAAGAAAATTTAGACCCCCCCATCATAACTATTCATGACAGCAGATTTTTTTATATAATGAACTTTGTTTTTCCATAAAATGTTAAGCAACATAGTGTCTATCAATTTACAGATTTTTTTTTAATCGATGTATACGGGGAGAGTTTTATATATAATCCTGGTAAGACCTTCTGCTTTACAAAGCAAAACCTGGCCTTTCAAAGATAAGACCCTTTGAAGCCATGGGTTAATTTTTTTTGGTTTTGTCTATAAGAAGTTGAAAATTATCCACACACCTTAAGTATTTGTTTTTAACAATAGCTATCCCCAAATATGTAACTTTGTCCTTTACTGGAATATTATTAATTATAGATTGAGTGCAACCTTTAAGAGGAAACAATTCACATTTGTGAATATTTAAACAGAGGCCTGAGGCTTTGGTAAAAAAAAGAAATACAGTTTAAAGCCAATGAGATTTCCGAAACATCGTTTAAGAAGTCGTATCATCTGCAACCTGACTAATCAGAAAATTGGAATTTGCACAGGAAATGCCTTTTAGAGGACTAGACTTGATGGAATAGGTGAGCAGCAGAGCACATAAAAGGAATAAATAAGGTGAGATAGGACAACCTTGTCTCACCCCCCATTCATATCAAACCTTGGTGAAGATCCCAACTTCAACTTTATAGAACTATTAGCGTTTGTGTACAATGCCTTAACGGCCTTACAAATTAATGGACCAAATCCAATTTAACCAAGAGCAGAGAAGATAAGCTGATGCTCAATAGTATCAAAAGCTTTGTAGAAATCTAAAAACAGTATAAAACTATCATTTTGAACAAGATGAGAATAATCAATAAGATCTAAAACTAATCTGACACTATTAGAGATATGATGACCTTTCATGAAACCTGACTGTGTTTCATCAATAATAAATGATAAAACTACTTTCCTTCTGTTAGCAAAGATTTGGGCCAGAATTTTATAATCACTATTGAGAAGGCAAATAAATGCCAATTATTGATAAATAATATATCTTTTCTTGTTTTAGGAGTTAAAGTAATAAGGCCCTGTGTTAAAGAAGTGGGAAGAAGTTCTTTATCAATACATTCTAAAAATAATTTTAGTAAAAAGGGAGCTAGGGTGATGAAACTGGGTGGCGCCCCGTGAAGTCGCAAGTTTTTATGCTTGAGATAGTGTGTTGATCTTCATCTCAAATTTTTAATAATATGTCACAATCCCAGTCCAGTGTTGCTCAATACTTGATTGTTTACCATTTTTGAAGTTTTCTTTGGCTTTGGAAGACATATTTTGAGTTTTTTATTGTCACATGGTGGATGATACCACATGTTCTGGAAAGTTTTAATGCCTTCAAAGGAGTCTAAGAACAAAGAAAGAAAGTGAAAATTGGCTGGAAAAAAACCCAAGGTGCAGTCCTTCCCTGAAGATATGGAGTTTGGAGTTCCTTTGGAAAAGTCTGGTGCTGCTGCTTCGGAATGGGAGCACTGTTATTCCCAGTTTCAAAATCCGGAGGTCGACCCCAGCCTGGAGCCTTTGCCTGAGTCAGACCTTGACACTTCGGTGAAGGCTGCTGTTAAAAAGAAGAAGGCAAAGGTCACTTTACAAACTATAGGGCAGTTAATTAACCATAGATCCAATGATCTGGCATTGAGAATTGGCAACAATGAAAATAGCATTGATGACATTAAGAAGTCCCTTGACTTTATTTTTTGAAGAACTGAATACCCTGAAGTCTGATGTTGTGCAGATTAAAGGGACTTGCACGGACCACGAAAAGAGAGTTGAGACTTTGGAGTTGAGGCTGAATGAAACTGAGCGTTATCAGAGAAGGTGGAATCTGAGAATCCACGGCATTCCAGAGCAAACGGATGAAAATATTAAAAATAAAGTAACTCAAATATACCAAGCAGTAGCTCCGGAGGCCAAGGAGGAGATTCTACTACACGTGGATGCTGTACATCGTCTCAGTCAGATGAAAGGGGATAAGAAGCCTTGGGTGACCATTATTTGATTTTAAAACAGAACCACGAGGGATCTGGTATGGAAGCCATAAGACAAAGAAACAGAAGTTGGCCATTCAGCCCATCGAGTCTGCTCCACCATTTCATCATGAGCTGATTCAATCTCCCCTTTAGTCCCATTCCCCTGCCTTCTGACCATAACCTTTGACCACTCAGATACCTATCAATCTCTGCCTTAAATACACCCAATGACTTGGCCTCCACTGCCGCCCGTGGCAACAAATTCCATAGCTTCACCACCCTCTGGCTAAAATTTTTTTTTCGCATCTCTGTTCTGAATGGGCGCCCTGCAGTCCTCAAGTCATGTCCTCTTGTACTAGACTCCCCCACCATGGGAAACAACTTTGCCACATCCACTCAGTCCATGCCTTTCAACATTCAAAATATTTCAAAGGCATGGACAGAGTGGATGTGGCAAAGTTGTTCTGGCAAACAAGCCAGAAGAAATGAATACTTGCTCTCGCAGATCCTGAGGATCGCCGAGGACCTGACTGCAGCTGATAAGTTGGCCCAACAGAAGCTGTGGCCATTGGTGGAGGCTGCTAGAAAAGATGGGAAGCTTGCTTTCTTTGCTGGGACCCGAGCTTTCATTGATGGAAAAGGGATACGAGCAGAACGGTAACATATTGGTGTGGCAACTGGTCTACTACCTCTACTAATATTTGAGTCTGGCCTTTGTTTATATAGGACTGGGATAGTTCTTTTTAACTTTTATTATTAGAGATGAAGAATTCTTTTTGTGTATATATATGTAGTCTCTCATAAGACTGTCTTTTTCACTCTTTTCTCTTAATGCCAGGGGTCTCATACACACTGTTAAACATAAGGCTTTATTCTTGTTCTTAAAGCAGCATAAACATATGGACTTCTTTTTAATCCAAGAGTCACACTCTGTGACTGAAGGCATTAAACTATGGAAATCCCAGAGGGGGAACGATGTTTGGTTTTCACATGGTTCTGAACATTCTGCAGGTGTTCTTATTCTGATGTTTAACTTTAAAGGAGATGTTTTGCACTCACGCGGATACGAATGAACATTTTTTGGTTCTTATTGTTCAATATTGTGGTAAAATGTTTCTTATTGCTAATATTTATGGTTATAATATTAGAAATGATAATGATAGATTGCTTGAGATTTTGGGAAAACTTTTTGATTATTGGCTCTCTAAAGTTCCTGATGTATTTATTGTTATGGGAGGAGACTTTAATATGGTATTAGATGAAAATATTGATCGATGGCCACCAAGGCAACACTCTACTTATAATAACTTTACTAGCTTTATTCAGAAGTTTAATATAGATATTTGGAGAGAGTACTTTCCTGGTTAGAAATTATACTTGGACTAATAAATCTATTACATGCATGTCTAGACTAGATTACTGGTTACTATCCGATACCTTAAGAAATAATAATGTCACTTTTAATTTTTTTCCCCCACCTTTAACAGATCATAAAGCTATCCATATAGACATTGCATTATCTTCAGCTGAATCCAATTTTAAATCTTATTGGAAATTAAATAATTCCATTTTGGGGCATGAAGTTGTCTCTTTGCACATTAAAAAGCTGGCAACCTACTTTTTACATAAAGCGATGGTAGAGAATAATATCTCTACAAATTAGGAACTTTTAAAATTTGAATCTGCCAAATTCTTTAGGAAATACAGTAGTGATTTAGTAAAGAAAAGAAAATTGGAAGAGCAATCATTGATCTCAAAGATTGCAAATTTATGTGAACTGTTTCCAGATAACCTTTCAGGGAAAGATAAAGAGGAGCTGGCTTTGTTAAAGGATAAGTTAAACCATCTTTATCTTATAAAGGCAGAAGGTGCATATGTGAGATCTAGAAAACAATGGTTGGAAGAGGGTGAACAAAGTACAGCTTATTTCTTTTGTTTAGAAAAGCAGCATGCCCAGTTCAATTCCATTCATCAGCTTAATATTGATGGTGTGATTACAGAGGACTCTAAAAAAATAGCAAAATATTGTTTCGCTTTTTATAGTAAACTGTATAGCTCAAAATATTGTGAAGCATCTACACTACATTTCATGAATTATATTAATATTCTTAGGAACCTGTCCAATGATCAGAAAGACCTGTGTGATGCTCTTATTAGCTTGGGAGAGGTTAAGGCTGCCATTTCAAATTTTAAAAATAATAATTTGCCGGATGTGGACGGTCTGACTGCAGAATTTTTTAAGGTGGTCTATTCTTTCTGCCATTAACGTAGTCTCATGATTCTTAGTGACATCACAAATGATCCACTTGAGTGGTCATGAGTCAATGATTACCAGGAGCTAATGGAGAATCTGCATTTTTATAAAGGGGCTTAGAGGACATTTTTTCAGTCTCTTCCAAATTCAATCTGGACAGACCAGCTGTATATATATATATATATATATATATATATATGTATATATCACAGGTCAACTCGAGCAGGTGACGCTTCAAAAAGTATCACAAAATAGCTTCTTGACTACACTTGTAATTTAAATTAAAATATTACAGATACTGTCTAATCAGAAGATATGACTGAAGCTGAGAACAAATACAACATGATACATGATGTCATTGGTTGATGAAGGTTGTTGCAGTTCAATAGCAGTTTAATTGACTTGAAGGTTAATGTCAGGTAGTTCATTATTAGAAATACAGACACACTATATTATATACCCAACTATTAGAAACTAAATGAGGTAGAATGACAAATGGAATCTAGGAATGCTTGTGCACAAATTATTAAAAATAATAAAGGAAGTCAGCAAAACAATTAAAATACCAACAATGCCCTTGGATTTATTTCTAGAGATAAAGAATTCAAGACTGATGATTCTGTTAATGTCACACTTAAGCGCATATATGATCTTAATCTCTGCAAAATCGGGAAAGTAGTCCCAGAGAAAATGCAACAAAGTTCAGTAAGAATCATATTGGAAAAGAAATGTTACAAAATCAACAGAAACTGTACAAGTTAAAGATGTATTTCATGCACAAGTTTAATTGTTATTCAACCATACATGAATACGCATGAATATAGCCAAACAAATCAGCGTTTCTAAACGGTACAAAACAGTACCAATGGTCATACACAGGACAAGGCACACAAAACACACACAAGACAGCAGTAAACATACAGTCACACAACTAAAGTACAATATAACCCCAGTCGCTGTGTCCTGGCCTGTAGACTGATGGTGTATGGATGCTGTCGGCAAGAATAAGGCCGCAGATAGTGCAACTGCAGACAAACGCAATCCAGCTTGTCTTCCACTGAGCAAACACTGGAGAGAAGCTCTGTTGGGAAGGGCAAGCCCCAACCCAGCATTGACTACAGCATGTCCGCAACACCTCTACTCGCTCCCACACCATCACCGGCATCTCTTGCCTAGGCGGCTGCAAAAGGAGCCCGCACAGAGCGAGGTCCTAGTTTGCACTATGACCAAGGCCGTGCAGCTCCACTGCTGCCTGCCTCATTGGTGAACCGGACTTGTAGTATTCTACATGACCAAAACCCATAAAGTCCGGTGATCACGAGAAAAACATCCGAGGCAATCTCTCTCTGTTTGCAAGACTGCAAACCACTTCCTCTCACTAACTCGGACACCTTCCTGTAACAGGTGGCAACACAGTCCACACCAAGCCCAGCTGCACCACTATCAAGCAACTGGCTAGTGGAGTAGACCTGCATTACTTGATATTCTTGATACAGTGTCCTGTGATTGTAAAACAGTCGTAAAGGATCATTGGACCTGGAGTGGCTGCTGAGACCATGTGCACTGGCACCTTACTGGAAGAAAAGGTAGCCTCTTTCACAAAGGAGGCTGATGAAAATATGCAAGATTGGAATTTTCAGAGTAAAAATGCAGAGAACATTTCCATCCCTAAATCTGGACACTGTAAATCCACAGCAATCCTTAACTTCTTGCAAGGAATTGAGAGTTTTCTTTACGCTTAGAAAAAGCTTGGAATGTGGAATTCATTACATTGAAAAATCGTTGAGACAAATGCTTAGATAACTTCAAGGAAAATTAGGCAAGTACATTAGAGAAACAGGAAAGAATGATGAGCTGAAAAGATGAAAGCAAAAAAAGCAAGTAAACGAAACAGAATAAAGCATGTGCTGTGCATTAAGAGATCAGGGCAGGAAATATAAACAAAGGGAAGAGGCTGAAGGGAAGATATGAGTAGGAAAGACAATTTGTTAAAAGGGAATGAGGAAGGGGTTGAAAGGGACAAAGATTAAGGGAGGGTAGGAAACTAGGGAAGAGAAATGGGAGAGGATGAGAACCTGGGAAAAAGAATGTATGTTTCATCTGTGTCCATGTACATATGTATGCTTAGAGTATATATTAGTATGTCCAAACTTTCCTGTGAGATGTTCTACAAATATTAAATTGTAGGTCCAATACCATTCCTTAATTTCCATTTTTTTCTGTTAGATATTGAAATTAATTAATGTGACTCAAAGTTTTCCAAGTTTAGCAACTTCCCATGTTTAAACAGAACTTGGCTTATTGCCTTTCTGTAGGACTAATAATTTTTTTCAGCTGTCTTCAATGTATATTTTATTTCCATTCCTAGCAGCTGTTTTATTTATCTCTTTGTAGCACCAATGTCCTTTTAGATGATTCCACCACAGTTCTCAGCACACTCATGAGGCCCTGTGATTAACCATCTGGATGTTGTAAAATACACTTCAACCAACTTTGCAGCAGTTAAAGATTTCCTTGTTGTTACAACGTTTTAACATATGTGTTCAAGCCTAAAGGAACATTGTTCTTGCTTTGCTGAATATCATCAGGAACCCAGATTGGAGCTGCTGGACCAGCTGCTGGAGAAGGTACAAAATTTCCTGACCTTTTTTAAGAAAAATATATAATTTGATCTCTCTTCTCAGCCACGTGAGATTCTTCATTTCTCACCTCTTCTGATGCCTTCCTGAACGGTCAGACACCACAGATCCTGTCTATTGTCAGCTGTCTAACTGTTGCCCAAGTTAATGTTGTCCTCTTCATACCTCATTTATAGTCATCAAGCCAGCAGAGTATGGTCTCCAGCAAGTCCTGACCCATTCACTACATAGATACTTTTATGAATACAGTTGTCAATTATCAAAAGAATGCGGTCGATACACACGAAATATATTGAGACAACATGTTAGGAGCCCTTCATCTACAATGCTAGAGACCCGGCTAAATCCTCTGTGAAATTTAGAGTTATAGAAGGATGTAAACAGTTCCTTAGATTATGCCAGTCTTCAACCACCAATTTACACTGTTAACATAATGCCTCATTTTTATTCTTCCCAAATTATCGGATCTACTACAATTTTTCACACTGGGGCAATATACAGCAGCCAATTAACTCACAGACTGGCATATTTATTGGGATGTAGAAAGAAATTGGACTACCTCAATGAAAAGCACTGTCACAGGGAGAACGTACAAGGTCAGGATTAAACATTGTCCTTTAATACAACAAAGCAACATCTCTACTAACTGCATCTGTATTCTGCACATTTTCCCTGTGGCTGTGACTTGCATCCCAAAGTCGGGAATGGTAGGGTTTGTCAGTGCTTTCAGATATGGCCCAAGTGCAGAGCAAGAGGCATTGAAGCGGGTCAATAGTTTAGACTTTAATGTGAACAGAGTTGGAGCAAAAAGAAAACAAACAATAGGCCAAAACAGGGCCATTAACTAAAACTCTAAAAATGCAGCTGAAAAGGAATAACTCAATATAAAACAAATACAGCCAGTCTTCAGAAACAAGAGAAAATCTGCAGTTGCTAGAAATCCAAGCAACACACACGAAGTGCTGGAGGAACTCAGCAGGCCAGGCAGCACCTATGGAAAAAACGTCAGCTATACTTTTTTCCATAGATGCTGTCTGGCTTACTGAGTTCCTCGAACAGTTTGTGTGTGCCGCTGATCTTCAGTCAGTATAATCGACAGTCCAATTTTTGCAGACGAGGCTGAATGCAAGCAGGCAGCGAAACATTGCTGTGCTTTGCTCAAATCTCAACAAGCACTACAACGGAAAGAATGGAGTTAAATACCATCACAATGAAGTAATAATTAGTGGACACGTGCATATTCACAACGCAGTTGCCGTATCTGCTGCACTGCCAAATCCGTGGTTGTGACAGGGTTATTGACAACAGTAAATTGCTTCTGGTGTGTGTGTGTTACGTACCCTGTAACGGGTTAAAAAGGACCAACAGAAATAGACACACCTGGAGTCTGAGTCTTCCATTATAAACACTATTTTATTAGTAACTACATGATAAAGTAATATAAAACAAGTTAAGGCAAACAGGTTAACAGAGTATATGCATATATAAGTGAGTAAATAAATTCCCCAAACTTCTCCCAGCTCAGGTGATAAATGATACAGTCTTACGATGGTATAGGTATGAGGTCAGTTCAGCTCTGGATATTGAATTGATTAGATTTAAGAGAGAGAGAGAGAGGGATATTTTGTCTTCCCAGTGCCGACGCTGTTGAATCTTCCATGCCATCCTCCTGCTCCCGAAACTTATTAAAGTCACCGACTGTGACCACACAAAAGAGGATGCCGTTTTCACGTCGTACAGCTATCAAGCCAGGTGAGGGTTGAACACACCGATAGCTTTTCACCGGTCACCCCTTTTGTTCACACTGTGAGCAAAAACCCCACCTTTGTCATGGGCATACAAAGTTCAACCAGTATCAGTGTCTTCCGTGTGTCTGGTGTTTCTGATTACAAAGCCAGTTGACCTTGTATATGTTCCATAATCGCTGAATACCAGCTGTCTATCATATAGCTCCGCCTTGCCATTTCTAAGGCAACTCACAGGATTTTTGTTGCTCTCTCTCCTCACACACACTCTTCGCTCTCTCTCTTTTTAAAAAAAAGACCAGTCCATATCTAATAATCCTTCAGATCTCATCACACCTCCTCCTTTTAGGAAAACTTTTGATCAAGGAGCAAAATTTTTGTCTTAACTAGCAATTATACAGATTAAAGCAATACATATGTAATTATCAGGTAACGTAGCAAAGCGTATACAAACTTGAACTTAATATCTAGACAAGCAGTCTGCTATAATGTTGCCAGTACCTTTCACGTGTTCTATTTCCATTTCATATTCTTGCAAGATCTGACTGCAGTAAAGTAACCTTTTATTCTTATCTTTCATTTTCCTCAGAAGCACTAATGGATTATGGTTCGTGTAAACCACAAGTGGTTTCTGCGCAGGACGTATGTAGACATTGAAATGTTGCAATGCTAAAATGAGTGATAGCAACTCTTTTTCAACAGTAGAGTAATTTTTCTGATGCGCATTAAATTTCTTTGAGAAATAAGCTGCTGGATGTTCAACTTCATCATCATCCTTTTGCAACAATACTGCCCCAGCAGCTTCATCACCGGTGTCTACCGCAATCGGAAATGGTTTATTAAAATCAGGTGCTTTGAGCACAGGGTGATAACACAGGATGGTTTTCAGGTGTTCAAATGCCTCCTGGCAAAGGTCACTCCATACAAATCTTTTACTCTTCCCTTGGAGTTTCATTAGGGGGAGAATGATGACTGTAAAGTTCTTACAAAACTTACAGTAATACCCAACCATCTTAACGCTTTCTTGCCCGTCGGAACGGGGACCTCAGCAATAGCCTGAACCATGGCCTGCACAGGAGCCATTTGGCCCTGGCCTACTACATAGCCAAGAATAAGTGACAGTGGCATAGCCAAATTCACTTTTAGCAAGGTTTACAGTTTCTCTACTGCTGAGATATGCTCCTCCCAGGTGTCATTCCATGCAACCAAATCATCAATATAAGCCCCGGTATTTTCTAAACCCTGAATCACTGAATTCATCATCCTTTGGAACATCCCTGGAGCATTTTTCATCCCAAAGGGTAAAACATTGTACTCATACAGTCCAGATGGTGTCACAAATGCAGATATTTCTTTAGACCTTTCTGTCAAAGGAACACACCAGCATCCTTTTAACAGGTCAATCTTCGTAAGACATTTAGCCTTCCCCACTCTATCAATACAGTCATCCATTTTTGGGATAGGATAAGCATCTGTCTTGGTTACTGTATTAACTTTCCTGTAGTCAGTACAGAGTCTCCTGCTTCCACCCAGCTTAGGGACAATAACGTAGGGCGACGGCCAGTCTGAGGTAGATGGCCTAATAATGCTGGCCGTCAGCATGTATTCAATTTCTTGTTTAACCATTTTATTTTTGTCTTGGTTCATTCTGTAAGGGTGCTGCTTAATGGGATCAACTTTATCTACATTTACGTCATGCACTGCAGCTGTGCACTGTCTTGGAATGTCAGGAAATAAATCTTTATACTTGCTAATTAAGCTTTTCAATTGTGTTTGTTGCTCAGACTTCAAATGATGGATTTTACAGTCAAGGTTTTCCAAAACAACAGTGTTTTCGAGCTTTGTGACTACACTGAGTTTGTTACAATTATCTGGTATCTTGGTACCAGGCTCCACAGCTTCATTTGTTTTCATAACAGTACTCACAGGTGAGGTCTCCTTGTCATAATAAGGCTTGATCATGTTTACTTGCACGACTTGGGTATCTTTCCTTCGGTCATGAGTTCTAATAACATGATTCAAAGAATTAATTCTCTTAATTATCTGGTATGGTCCACTAAATCTCGCTTGAAGGGGGTTGGTAAGGAGGGGGAACAGCACCAGGACCTTATCTCCAACATGATATCTCTGTTCTTTAGCTTTCTGGTCATACCACAGCTTCATCTTTAACTGAGAGTGCTGTAAGTTCTGCTTTGCAAGGTCGCAAGTCAAGTCAAGTCAAGTCAACTTTTATTGTCATTTCAACCATAACTGCTGGTACAGCGCATAGTAAAAATGAGATGTTTTTCAGGACCATGGTTTACATGACACAGTACAAAAAACTAGACTGAACTACATTATAAAAAAAATACAGAGAAAGCTATACTAGACTACAGACCTACACTGGACTGCATAAAGTGCACAAAAACAGTGCAGGCATTACAATAAATAATAAACAGGACAGTAGGGCAAGGTGTCAGTCCGGGCTCTGGGTATTGAGGAGTCTGATAGCTTGGGGGAAGAAACTGTTACATAGTCTGGTTGTGAGAGCCCAAATGCTTCGGAGCCTTTTCCCAGATGGCAGGAGGGAGAAGAGATTGTATTAGGGGTGCATGGGGTCCTACATAATGCTGTTTGCTTTGCGGATGCAGCGTGTAGTGTAAATGTCAGTGATGGCGGGAAGAGAGACCCTTCTCAGCTGACCTCACTATCCGCTGCAGGGTCTTGCGATCCAAGATGGTGCAATTTCCAAACCAGGCAGTGATGCAGCTGCTCAGGATGCTCTCAATACAATGCCTGTAGAATGTGATGAGGATGGGGGGTGGGAGATGGACTTTCCTCAACCTTCGCTAAAAGTACAGACGCTGCTGGGCTTTCTTTGCTATGGAGCTGGTGTTGAGGGACCAGGTGAGATTCTCCGTCAGGTGAACACCAAGAAATTTGGAGCTCTTTACGATCTCTACCGAGGAGCCGTCGATGTTCAGCGGAGAGTGGTCGCTCCATGCCCTCCTGAAGTCAACAACCATCTCTTTTGTTTTGTTCACATTAAGAGACAGGTTGTTGGCTCTGCACCAGTCCGTTAGCCACTGCACCTCCTCTCTGTAAGCTGACTCGTCGTTCTTGCTGATGAGACCCACCCTGGTCATGTCATTGGCGAACTTGATGATATGGTTCGAGCTGTGTGTTGCAGCACAGTCGTGGATCAGCAGAGTGAACAGCAGTGGACTGAGCACGCAACCCTGGGGTGGGCCCCCGTGCTCAGTGTGATGGTCTTGGAGATGCTGCTCCCGATCCGGACTGACTGAGGTCTCCTAGTCAGGAAGTCTAGGATCCAGTTGCAGAGGGAGGTGTTCAGGCCCAATAGGCTCAGCTTTCCAATTAGTTTCTGAGGGATGATTGTGTTGAATGCTGAACTAAAGCTTTGTTAAGTCTGTCTCTGAATTCCAAAACATAATTAAGCATGCTCACACACACTTCCGGATCAGACCACTGTTCTCTGAGAAGGGTCAAAGATCCTCTAGCTTTGTGACCAAAAACAAGTTCAAATAGACTGAACCCGAAAGGTTCTTGAATGGAATCTCTAACAGCAAATAAGAATAGGGGAACCCCCTCATCCCAGTTTTTACCATTTTCCACACAAAATGTTTTAATCATGGCCTTAAGAATGAAGTGGGACCATTCCAAGGCTCCCTGGGACTCAGGGTGATATGCAGATGACACAATGTGTTTAGCTGCCAACTCACCAACTATCTGCCGGAATGTTCTTGAAGTAAAGTTACTACCTTGGTCAGAAAGAATTTCTTTGAGCAGACCTACCAGTGTGAAAAACTTGATGAGTGCTTTTACCACAGTCTTGGCCTGGATGTTTCTGAGAGGCACTGCTTCAGGGAACCTAGACGCAGAACACATAATTGTTAACAAGTGCTAATGACCAGCTGCAGTCTTTGGAAATGGGCCAACACAATCCACTCTGACTCTAGAAAGAGGTTCACCAAAAGCAGGTATCGGTTTAAGTGGTGCTACTTGAATAACCTGATTAGGTTTCCCCACAACCTGGCAGGTATGGAAAGTCCTGCAAAAGTTCACAACATCCTTTCTTAAATTAGGCCAGTAGAATTCCTTCATAATCTTGTTCACTGTCTTTCTCACTCCAAAATGTCCACCTAAAGGCATACTATGAGCCATGTTTAAAATCTCAGCCCTGCAAACTTTTGGGACCACAACTTGATGTTCAATGGCCCAATCCTCACTTGCAGCATAGAAGGTGGTCTCCACTTCCTCATTAACACCCCATCCTGAAGATAATATTCTACTGACTCTCTCTGAACCTCCTCTTCTGCCAGAGCTGTCTCCTTTAATGCAGCAATTTCTAAATCTCAGCTTTGCTCTGCTATAAATTCATCCTCGGACAAGGACAAACCTTTCTCATCCTCCTTACTACCCAAATCCTGTTGTAACATGGAAGGTAGAGAAGTCTGTGACAAATCCTTATGATTTAAACCCCTGGTTTTGCTATCTTGGGCCTCAGAATCCCCCTGCCCCAAACTATCTGCATCAGCAGACCTTTTAGACATGCTCCGCATTACTGTGCATGCGGGGTAAACATCAGTAGCCATGTGTGGGTTGTCAGCCACAGGCATGCTCGTTAGCTTCACTGCTGAATAAACATCCCCACCTGCAAGGTCATTACCCAGCAAGACATCAACATTGTCTATTGGTAACTCAGATCATACCCTAATCTTAACAGGTCCTGACACCAGTTTGCATTTCAAAATTACCTTATGCAAAGGCACGGACTAAGTCCCCTTTCCAATTCCTTTAATAATATTGACTTCATTGGTTTTCATCTCATCACCGGTCCAAAACACTATCCAATATCAGTGACTGAAAAGCCCCAGTATCTCTCCAGATTTTTATTGGAACCGGGGTTGACCTTCTTTTACAGACACAAACCCATCTGAGATAAACCACTTAAATCCCTCTTGCACTCAGTAAGACCCCTTCTTTCTCCACGGTGTCTCAATTGACTGAACGCAGCCAGTTGGGATTGTGTCCTTTTCTTTTCCTTTTTCCCTTTTCATAGCAAAACAATTCACCACCACGTGACCAGGCTTCTTTCAATGGTGACAGGTAAAACTGGGGAGCTTCCCCTTTGACTGCTTTCCTTCCTCCTTACTCTTGTCACTGGTTCCCAGCTTACTCTCTGGTTTAACCTGTGGGGTATCTTTGTTTCCTCTGCTACTCCTTTGGTAGCTTTTGCTCAGGAAAAACTTTACCTTGTGGGTTAAAGCATACTTGTCTGCTAACCTAGCAGACTCTGACAGGGTCACAGCCTCTTTTTCATTCAAGTACATTTTTATGTTATCAGGGACACAGTTTTTAAATTCTTCAATCAGCATCAACTCCATTAAGGTGTTCATATCCTCATTCGCCCTTTTTGAGGTACACCACGATCAACATACACCCATTTTTAGTGGGCAAACTCCACATAGGTTTGGTTCCAAGACTTCCTCAAATCTCTGAACTTCTGTTTATACGCCTCTGGAACCAACTCATGAACCTTAAGCAGCATGTCTTTCACTATATCATAGTTCTTTGACTGTTCAAAAGTCAGGGGAGAATACGCCTGCTGAGCCTTCTCCTTCAACACACTTCATAACATGACAGACAACTGATCCTTTGGCCATTGCTTAGTCTGGGCCACCTTTTCAAAGTGCAGGAAACACTTATCGACTTCGGCTTCATCAAATGGTGGTAATAACTTAATTTCCTGGCTGATATTAAACAGTACCACTGGCTCCTCACCACGACCTGGCACTTGACCTCCTTGCCGTATCCTCTCCCTCTTGAACTCCGTCCATTTGTCCACCTCTCTAGCCTCATGCACCCTCTGCTTTTCTGCTTCATCAGATTTGAGCGGTTTTAACTGCAACTCATGCTCATACTTCAGTTTTGCTGCCTGAAGCTGAACCTCAGCCCCAGTAAGTAAAGAGCAAACATTTCCAACACCTCCTCTTCAAATGTTCCCTTGGTTACATAATGCTATGCTATAAACATGTGCATCTGAGCCCTCTTCATTCTAGTAGTCACCTTAACTTTTAACTTACGATCAATTCCCAGCTGCACATCCGTCTAAGCATCACCCAATGCCTCAGGGGTTGGTTCTGTCACAAACTTATTAACCTCAAACTCCATTTCTGCTGATATTCCACTGAAGCAAAGTGGAAGGGATTTTCTGCAATCAGATCAACTATTCACTAAAGCCCCCAACAATTTTTAGAATGGCTCTCACCAATTTGTTCATATCCCGGACAAGCCCCCGATTTGTTACATACACCGTAATGGATTAAAAAGGACCAGCAGAAATAGACACAACTGGAGTCTGAGTCTTCCATTATAAACACTATTTTATTAGCAACTATGTGATAAAGTAATATAAAACAAGTTAAGGCAAACAGGTTAACAGAGTATATGCATATATAAGTGAGTAAATAAATTCCCCAAACTTCTCCCAGCTCAGGTGATAAATGATACAGTCTTACAATGGTATAGGTATGAGGTCAGTTCAGTTCTGGATATTGAATTGAGTAGATTGAAGAGAGAGAGAGAGATATTTTGTCTTCCCAGTGCCGATGCTGTTGAATCTTCCATGCCATCCTCCTGCTCCCGAAACTTATTAAAGTCACTGACTGTGACCACACAAAAGAGGATGCCATTTTCACGTAGTACAGCTATCAACCCAGGCAAGGGTTGGACACACCGATAGCTTTTCATCGTTCACCCCTTTTGTCCACACTGTGAGCAAAAACCCCACCTTTGTCGTGGGCACACAAAGCTCAACCAGTGTCAGTGTCTTCCATGTCTCTGGAGTGTCTGATTACAAAGCCAGTTGACCTTGTATATATTCCATAACTGCTAAACACCAGCTGTCTATCATATAGCTCCGCCTTGCTGTTTCCAAGGCAACTCACAGGATTTTTGTTGCTCTCTCTCCTCACACACGATCTTCGTGCTCTCTCTCTCTTTTCAAAGGAACAGTCCATATTTAATAATCCTTCAGATCTCATCACAGTGGGTGAGTGGTAAAAGTTGAGCGAGTTCATGAAATTGGGTGAGAATAAAATATGGGGTTAACGTATGATTAGTGTAAATTAGTAGGGCCTTTTTCTGTGGTGAATTTCTCTGATTTTGAACCCAGATATGGAGGAGCGGCAGACTGTCACTATGCATGCTGGCAATGACTGAAACCAGGTGCGGAGGGGTGGCAGACTTGCTTGTACAGATAGAAACAAGAGATTATACAAAAGAATACCAACAGAGCAGCGGAAGCACGACTGAGCGATACTGTGAGACAAATCATTCTCAGCACGCAAGGACTCCGCGAATTGCGGTAATTGAGTGTCCAAATTAAATAATCTTACTCGTGCCTGTCACAATTAACTTAGCAAGATTAACCAGAAAGTGCAAGAGTTTAACGACTGTTGTTAAGACAACAATTAGTAAATATAGCTGCCAAAGGGACCCAGAAGCCCAACACTCTATGGCACGTCGTAGAGGCCTACAGGGCTCTCGACATTGGCCTACCATGACCATCTCCTGTTAAAAGAATTCATTCCTTCCACTCCTCTGAAATGAAATGAAAGCAAGTCCTCCTCAACCCTGAAGGAGTTTAAAATGAATAAAAATGAACTTATTTGTATTTAACATTAGCCTCATTTTCTTTTATATTTTATATTTGAATATTTTATTTTTGGCCTTAAAAATAATCTTTTCCTTGTAGAGCCAAGCGGTACTGCTCCAGGATCCACAATGAAGTGTTGGAGAGATCTGATGTTACATTACTCTTGGCACCACCCCAGCCGCTCCAACATACAACATTGTTACATGGCCCAGCTCCCAATCCCATGTATTTAGCTCGTTGGTGGGTCTTTATCAGGTAGCATGAATTTATATTGTTTTTGTAGCAACTTCTCTCCAACAACGTAAAACTAGTTGCTGGTATTTAAATATGGGACTTAAAGTAATCTTATCATTTGTAGTGTGTACGAATTTTAAGCTTACCTCATGTTGAATTTAGAAACAATGTGTTTTGTTTTAACTCAGATTAAGTTCATACTAAATTCTGTTTGAACAAAATTTCTTGAATTCACTATTTTGTTGACTTTCTACTAGAAGAGATTCCACTTTGTTTCCCATGTTAATATAAAGGGGAGCTTTTTATAAACATGGAGAAATGCTTTCATTACAAAATGCAACACAGGCATTACACTAGATTTGTTGTGGAACTTGGACCCAAGAGCATACCTTAATATATAAACAGGTAGGATGGGGAGGGCTGAAAGAACTAGAATTATTCCAGATTTGGCCTCTGTCCTTCTTTCATAATCTGTCAGAAGAAGTAAGAATTTATTTTCCATATCTATTTTCCAATACTCATGTTAAAGGAGGGAATGGGACGTGAACTGGAACCAACTACCAGCATTCCTATTGGGTCTGTCTGTCTCTTCAACCCTACTACATTGTGTATCTGCAAAATGTAGGTGCACCTGTGTTGTCAGAGTATCACAACACATATGTCTGAGGGTGGGTCCACATGACTGGAATGAAAATAGAATGCTTCACATTTCCAATGTAATTCCTGTTTTTGACAGAAGCAGTGCCAATGTCAACAGAATTACTCCAAAATGGCCAAAATCAAAGCTTTCTGCAAATGTTTTAATTTGGCATAGGATCATGAATGAAGCAGATTTGGAGCCAAATGTTCAATCTCACCGTGTTTTTTTTTTTGGAAAAGTAGTCAAGAAATGAGTGCTTATGTTTTGAAAATTTGTTTGAGTAATAACTTAAGAAGTCATCAGCCAGTCAATGTAATCTCTGGAATGTTGAATGATTCAGGCCTTTAATCCTTTATCCCAATTGCACAAATTTTCAGTCCGAAGCTATCTTAAAGTCATGGAGTTTTATAGTGCAGAAATACATCTTCATCCAAACACATCCTGTTGCAATCCTATGCTAATTCCATTTACCTGTGTTAGCTCCAGGGCTGTCTCTGTCCTGATGAAACAAGTGCTTGTCCAGGTGCTTCTTAAGGGTAGTGAGTACCAATGTCCATCACCACCCAAGATTCTTATCACTCTACGCGTGAAAATGTTCTCCTCAGATCCGTTCTAAACCATTTGTCTCTTACCTTATACCAATGCCCTCTTGTCATAGGCACCTCTCCATTGGATAAAGATTCTTACTATCTATTCTATTTTTCTTCCTCATAGAACATAGAACATAGAACAGCACATTACAGACCCTTCAGCCCACAATATTGTGCTGACCCTCAAACCCTGCCTCCCATATAACCCCCCACCTTCCATATACTTGTCTAGTAGTCTCTTAAACTTCACTAGTGTGTCCGCCTCCACCACTGACTCAGGCAGTGCATTCTACACACCAACCACTCTCTGAGTGAAAAAACCTTCCTCTAATATCCCCCTTGAACTTCCCACCCCTTATCTTAAAGCCATGTCCTCTAGTACTAAGCAGTGGTGCCCTGGGGAAGAGGCTGTCCACTCAGTCTATTCCTCTTAATATCTTGTACACCTCTATCATATCTCATCTCATCCTCCTTCTCTCCAAATAGTAAAGCCCTAGCTCCCTTAATCTCTGATCATAATCCATATTCTGTAAACCAGGCAGCATCCTGGTAAATCTCCTCTGTACCCTTTCCAATGCTTCCATATATCCTTCCTATAGTGAGGTGACCAGAACTGGACACAATACTCCAAGTGTGGCCTAACTAGAGTTTTATAGAGCTGCATCATTACATCGCGTCTCTTAAACTCTATCCCTCGACTTATGGGGTATTAGCTTTCATAAGCTTTCTTAACAACCCTAAGTACCTGTCAGGCAACTTTCAGGGATCTGTGGACATGTACCCCCAGATCCCTCTGCTCCTCCACACTACCAAATATCCTGCCATTTACTTTGTACTTGGAGTTTGTCCTTCCAAAGTGTACCACCTCACACTTCTCTGGGTTGAACTCCATTTGCCACTGCTCAGCCCACTTCTGCATCCTATCAATGTCTCTCTGCAATCTTTGACAATCCTCTACACTATCTACAACACCACCAACCTTTGTGTCATCTGCAAACTTGCCAACCCACCCTTCTACCCCCACATCCAGGTTGTTAATAAAAATCACGAAAAGTAGAGGTCCCAGAACAGATCCTTGTGGGACACCACTGGTCACAACCCTCCAATCTGAATGTACTCCCTCCACCACAACCCTCTGCCTTCTGCAGGCAAGCCAATTCTGAACCCACCTGGCCAAACTTCCCTGGATCCCATGCCATCTGACTTTCTGAATAAGCCTACCATGTGGAACCTTGTCAATTGCCTTACTAAAATCCATGTAGATCATATCCACTGCACTACCCTCATCTAGATGCCTGGTCACCTCCTCAAAGGACTCTATCAGGCTTGTTAGGCATGATCTGCCCTTCACAAAGCCATGCTGACTGCCCCTGATCAGACCATGATTCTCTAAATGCCCATAGATCCTATCTCTAAGAATCTTTTCCAACAGCTTTCCCACCACAGACGTAAGGCTCACTGGTTTATAATTACCCGGACTATCCCTACTACCTTTTTTGAACAAGGGGACAACATTTGCCTCCCTCCAATCCTCCTGTACCATTCCTGTGGACAACGAGGACATAAAGATCCTAGCCAGACGCTCAACAATCTCTTCCCTCGCCTCGTGGAGCAGCCTGGGGAATATTCCGTCAGGCCCCGGGGACTTATCCGTCCTAATGTATTTTATCAACTCCAACACCTCCTCTCCCTTAATATCAACATGCTCCAGAACATCAACCTCTCTCATATTGTCCTCACCGTCATCAAGTTCCCTCTCATTGGTGAATATCGAAGAGAAGTATTCATTGAGGACCTCGCTCACTTCCACAGCCTCCAGGCACATCTTCCCACTTTTATCTCTAATCGGTCCTACCTTTGCTCCTCTCATCCTTTTGTTCTTCACATAATTGAAGAATGCCTTGGGGTTTTCCTTTACCCTACTCGCCAAGGCCTTCTCATGACCCCTTCTTGCTCTTCTCCACCCCTTCTTAAGCTCCTTTCTTGCTACCCTATATTCCTCAATAGACCCATCAGATTCTTGCTTCCTAAACCTCATGTATGCTGCCTTCTTCCACCTGACTAGATTTTCCACTTCACTTGTCACCCATGGTTCCTTCACCCTACCATTCTTTATCTTCCTTACCGGGACAAATTTATCCCTAACATCGACCACATGTTCATAGTACATTTCCCTGCAAAAACATTATCCCAATTCACACCCTCAAGTTCTAGCCTTATAGCCTCATAATTTACCCTTCCCCAATTAAAAATTTTCCTGTCCTCTCTGATTCTATCCTTTTCCATGATAATGCTAAAGGTCAGGGAGTGGTGATCACTCTCCCCCTGATGCTCACCCACTGACAGATCTGTGACCTGACCCGGTTTGTTACCTATATTTTTGTATATCACTTACAGGTGGCTCTTCTACTCTAGGAAAAATAACTCTAGCCTCTCTGAATCTCCTTAGGAATAAAATGCTCAAATCCAGGCAAAATCCTGGGGAATCTTTTCTATGATCACATTCGGAACAATTGCATTCTTTTGATAAAATAGTGACCAGAAATGCATACAATACTCCAAGTGTGGCCTAATTAATGTTTAAAAATTTGTAACATGACATCCCAGCTTTTATATTTTATGTCATGCCAATAAAGGCAAACCCTCTCTATCCCTACTGAACTTTCAGGAACTTCAAGGTACTTTGTTTATCAACAATCTCAAGAGCCCTACCCTTGTTTGCCTTCCCAAACAGTATCACCTTATCTACAGGAGGTGACACTCAAGAAGGCCGCATTTATTATCAAATTTCTCCACCATCCCCACCACCAGTGCCAACTTCACACAGCTACCATTGGACAAGATCTACAGAAGCTGAAATACACACACCACTAGTTTCAAGAACAGTTAGTTGTTTTCCTTGAACCATTTGTTTCTTGAACCAACCTGTACAGCCCCAAGATGCTCCACAATAGCCTCATTGCACTTCCTACCAACTCCAATTTACAATATCTTTCTCCATGCTAAATACAAATATAAAGTATTCGATTGGGACCTCATTCACAACTCTTGGCTCTACTTGCAGTATTCCCTCTTAGCCCTAAGGGAGCCAATTCTTTTTCTTGTCTACCCTTTTGCTTCATATTTAACTTTGGTTTCTTCTTATTCTTTTCTACCCATGATATTTCACAGCCCCATTTTTCTCTCTTAATTTCCTTTTAATTACCCTCCAGTTAGCTCCTTTTAAGAAAACTCTCCTGCTTCTTGCCTATAACTACAGGCTATACCATAACTATATCTTAAGGTCTTATGGCCTTATCTGTCATATTCTCCTTTCTTTCATCAAACAAGAGATATCTCTTGTCATCCAAAGTTCGAATTTTGCCAGCCTTCCTATCACACTCACAGACACGTGTTGTCCCAGAACTCTCACTGTCTCCCATTTTAAAAAAAATCACACCTCTAGGGTGCTGTTTTACATGTAAACAGCTGTTCCCAATCTACTTGAAATTTGTTTTCGTTTAAGAACTGGTCCCCTGGATTTGAAAAACTGCCAAAATCCCTAAAGAGGAGGGTAAAAAAGTTCAACTAGGGATTTTAATATATGTTTGTATAATATCATTTGTTGGCAGTTATTGGAATTACTGTTATTCAGGATAAAGTGATTGGGAGTTGTACATATGTAAGCTGATCAACAGGAACAAATGGTAGAAAATGAGATGGTTCTGCTGATCTTGCACCTCAAGCCCACTTCCATTCATTATCACTACATTCTTTAATGTTACTGATGTCCAATAATCTGTTGATCTCAATCTTGACTACTCTTATGCAAAACTCACACCTTGGAGGACATAGAACTCCAACACTTTACAAACATCCTTGTGAAGAAATTTCCCCATGGATCAGTCTTAAATAACCCAACTCTTATCTGATCCTAGTTATATATATTCCAGTCCGATGAGATAGCTAAAAGCAGCTTCCTTGCCAATCATTCTCATAGTCTTCTGTTTCATTGAGACAGACTCTCATTCTTCTAAACTCCAAAGAATATCAATTTTTCCTTATCAATTTGTCCTCACAAGCATAACCTAAGTTCAAAGCAAGAGTATCTTTCCTTATAGAGATTCAAAAGTTTTTTTAAATTGTCACTAACCTTCTGCAGTGGGATGACTCCCAAACATGTGACCCATGACATTGTTCTATTACTTCCATGCTGGAGAGGTGGCTGGGCTGTTGGGCCTGGATCTAACTCCGAGTCATAGAGCCCTGATGGCTTTTGAACAGCTTGTGCTATCAAAAGCTTTTCCACTGTTTCTTAACGTTTCTGATTATCAGGGGCGTTTCAAGACAATTCAAACTAATGAAGTTTTTTAGTTTAAAAGAGTTTAAGTGACTTAACAATTTGCTACATTCCCAGTGTGAAGGAATGTGCCTAACAGCTAAATGATTGATAGACAACTTTATTTGAATTAAACCACCACTGTTACCAAGTCCTTAAATCAATCGAGTGCCTTACTGTTTCTATCAATGTTACAATTACAAGGGTTAATGGGATTTCATTTGACAATATGTGCCAAATATCTGATTAGATTCTAGAGGTTATCACTGAAGCTCAATTGGATCAGTCACATTTATACTGTGGCAAAAGGGAAGATCACGTTCTGTAACTAGTCAGACTCTGCTGCACATCATGACATTTTAACATCCACAAAGGGCAGCTGGCATATGAGAAGACTGTCACCCTTAGAATCCTCTCTAAATCACACACTAATCTGATTTGGAAATATTGCTGTTTCTTTGTTGACATTGGGTTTAAATCAACAGCCCTCCCCAACAGTGTACTTGAAGTACCTTCTCTAGAAAGCCTACCTTGATTCAAAGATGCAACTCATCAATTTCTCAGTGCCATTTTGGGATGGGCAAAAATTCGAGCCATGTCAGTGATGTCCTGATCCCCCAAAACGAATAAGAATGAAGATGAAAATGTAATAGACTAGACAGTCTGTGAAGCTACGTGGTGGAAATCACTTTTCAAATGTCTGAAATGCATTAATCATCAGGCAGTTCCTAGAAGCTAAGAATGACTGTTTCATTATAAAGTCCTAACCACTAACTGCTGAAATTAGCAAATGTTTTGAAGATTACAGTAATTACTTACTAATTTATAGTCAAGCCTTTCCAAAGAAATAACTCTTCATGGTTTTAAGTTAAAAGCAAACAATTTATTTCGTAAAACTCATTCTTAATTTCACATCATCATTTTTATTTCTATACTTACTTATCTAGTTGAGCAATTGCTAACTCGTGCTAGGAAAATTCTAGTGCGATTTCTCTTATAAAGCTAATTTTTTTTAGAATTTCCAACTCTTGCTATTATAGTGCAATAAATTATGGACTGTCGATGGTCAGAGGTGGGGATATTTCTTCCCTTCACCACAATTTTGTAAATTTTCAGCTTACTTTGATACCAAATTAATAAAATGAACACTTTAAACAATTTTAGCTTCTCCAATGGTTTATTGCATTTATCAAGTAGTTATGCAAAAAGTGGCTAATTTGTAAGCCTCTTTAAAATATTCCTGAATGTATCATAGGATAGACTATCCCCAGGACAAGAATGTACGTCAAAAGTCTGATGTACAGAAGTTTATACTTGTGAACCAAAGAACTAGTCTCTACTTCCTACTCTGCTTTTAGTAATAATTCTTTCTTATCAATCTAAGCATTTTTGTTGCCACTCATGATAATACTGTGGAAGCATGTATTGTCTGATCTTTTGGACATCTGTAACAACAGAACTCATTTATTACCCAGCATTTTAGTGGATTTTCTGCAATGAAATACTTCTGTAATCACTTTTAAAGCAAATGTCACATACATTCAGTAGCCACTTTATTAGGTACACTTGTACACCTGCTCATTCATGCAAATATCTAATCAGCCAATCACGTGGCAACAACTAAATGCATAAAACATGCAGACGTGGTCAAGAGGTTTAGATGTTGTTCAGACTAAACATCAGAATGGAGAAATGTGACCTAAGTGGCTTTGACTGTGGAATGATTGTTGGTGCTAGAGGGGGTGGTTTGAGTTTCTCAGAAACTGCTAATCTCCTAGGATTTTCACACACAACAGTCTCTAGAGTTTCTAGAAAATGGTGCAAAAGAAACCATCCAGTGAGTGGTAGTTCTATGGGTGAAAACACTTTGTTAATAGGAGAAGTTAGAGGAGAATGGCCAAACTATTTCAAGTTGACAGGAGGGTGACAGTTACTCAAATAACCAGCCATTACAACTGTGGCATGCAGAAGATCATCTCCGAATGCACAACACATTGAACCTTGAAGTAGATGGGCTAAAGCAAAAGACTATGAACATACATTCAGTGACCACTTTATTAGATACAGGAGGTCTGTAATAAAATGGTCACTTATTGTATATTGTTTTTGGATTAAACTGGTGTAAGTTAGGGAAACAAAGCATGATGATCAGTTAAGTCAGAAATAATACTAGCTGTTGATCAGTGTTTTGGAAATAATGAGAGTAAGCTCCTCTCCTAGTTTTTCTGAAGATTAAAGTTTCAGCTAATAGAAATCATGGTTTCAGTGATAGTATTTACAACCTGATAGAATTCAATCTGATCTGGAATCTAAAGGATCCATTTACAGGTGCTTAATCAAAAGAAGGGCAATTTAACGAGCATGAAAGAACAAAAAGAGACTAACTTAAATTGCCATTGTTTGTTAATATCAAATTAATGACAAATGAAGTTTTTTGAAACAGGTCCCAATAAGGCAAATGTTTAGAAACACAGCTGTAACCTTGCAAAGTAGACTTACAAAGTCTAAAAATAAATCCAATCATCAGAAGATGGGGCAAACCGAAAATTCAATTTCAGAGAGAGGGAAACAACTAATGTTTTAGGTCAAAGAAATTCAATAGAACTGAGAATAGAATAAGGTGCATAAGTTTTAAATAAGGGAAAGAAGAGAACAAAAGTTTGATGATAGTTCTGTTGATGTTTATCCATCTGTCAGCTTTTCTCTCCTCTGACACTGCTTGATCTGTTGTGCATTTCCTACAATACCATCTTGCATCTCACAGCTTTCTTCTTTTCTTTTATCGCAGTCTCTCTGTCTGTCTGTCTCTCTTTGTCTCTAACTGCTCTCATTAAACCAATAATCCGATCCCTTCAATAGTTTATCACTATAGTCCAACTGGATTCACTCTATCAGAAATATTTCTTTTATCCCTCTCCATTCTCTTTGCAACTTGAAACTAAGTTGCTGCAACAGATTCCACCATTTCCTTTGTTTATTTGAACCATCTTTATGCTTCATCAGTAAACTTGTCTCTACCTGGAGGCCATAATTATGGAAGTTGGTTGATAACTGCGCAATGTTAACTTCCATGTATAACTTCTCAACCAGTGAAATGATCCACATTTGGTGGCAGTTAGCCTTGGAAAACATTCAGGCTTGTGCTAGTAGATGACAAGTACCATTCACAAGTCTTCAAAGGAAAGATGTATGGCATGAAATGATATTACAATGGGATCCTCCCCTCTGCTTGGAAATTATTCCTCGTCAAATGTTGTTCCCAATTATTCATCTGGCATTTTCCTGGCATTTATGGGAAAAACAACATCTTCAAACTTAATTTAGTATGGAAATAATTTTCATTTTTCTCTATATTGTGGGTAGCTAAAAAATAATTCAAGATGTCTTGATAAAGAGATGAGCATATTTATTTCAAGACCATGGTTTCCAAGCACCAATTTATAATTTGCTTTTTACGTTTCCCAGTTGTCTCACTATAGCAATGGAAAATGCTGAGAGCAGACAGGTCAATGTGGGTGTGAGATGGGGAGTTAAAACGACAAGCATTTCTGTCTTAAATTTGGCTTTTTTTTACTGAAGAAATGATAAGCCCATGGTATAAACCATAGTTTTCTTGTTTTTAATACATTAAGAAGTTAGAATTCCACTATTTCAGCTAACTCCAACACAATTCCACTGTTGGTCATATCTTCTCCACTTACCTGCTTTAAGGTTCTGCAGGGATCCCTTGTGTTGTGACTCACTCGTCCTTTCAACCCTCTTCACCCACACATCCCCATCCCATGGCATTTTACCCTGCAGCTGCAGTGGGTGTGACACCTGTCCCTTCACCTTCCTCCCTCACCAGCATCCAGAAACCTAAATAGCCCTTCTAACTGAGAAAGGGGTTTACCTGTATCTGCATTAAATTGCTCTACTGTACTTGGTCCTTGCATTGGGGAAACCAAGCGTAGACTCAGCAGCTGTGCTGCAGAGCACCTGAACTCTGCCTGCAGTAGCATCTCTAATTTCTGGCTGTTAACTCCCCTTCCCTTTTCCACACTGACCTGCCTGTCCTCAATTGTGATAGAGAGAGCTAATGCAATTTGGAAGAACAACATCTTATGTTCTATTTAGGTAACTTATAAACAAATGGAATAACACTGCATTTTCCAATTTGGCGTAATTCACACACTCCAGTATACTCCTTTCATACACACACACTCACACCTGTTAATTTAGTTTCCTTATCTCTTGGCTCACTTATCTATTCCCTCTGCCCTTCCGTCAGCCTATCATCTCCTCCCCATCTGGTCCCACCTATCACCTGCCAGCTTTCATCACAAACTCCACCCATACATTCAATAAACTTCCAATTTCCCTCTCATCCCTGTAGCAGTCTTGACCTGAAATGTTGACTCACCTTTGCCTCCACAGATGCTGCTCAGTTCTTCCAGTGATTTGTTGTTTTTTTTTGTTTGCTTTTAAGTAAAAATTCAATCATTTCACTTTGTGTAGCTTTTTTTTATATGAATGAATCTGTTTTGTGAGAAAATGTATAAAAAATGTGTAGTGCACAGGGTAACTATTTCCTGTAGGTAAACTGTCAGATAAATAATCTGGTAAAATGCCAGGTATTAGAATCTACTGCTCTAGCATTTAAGAGATATTGATAGAAATCAAGCTTGATTCAGCCTCCTGCCTGGGCTCATTAATCTCTGTCTTTTCATAATCTTGCTCAGATGTGGAGATCTTGGCAATTCCCATACCCTAGCGACAACAAGACATAGCAAAGGCCTGAGCAGTGAGTTAGACTTAGACTGTTTGCTGCTGAGGTCCTGGCCCTGAAACACCCTGGGAGTAAGTCTATAATACAAAAGGCTGATTTCTTGCCAATTTGCAGTTCAGGAATTCCTGTTCAGCTGTACGGGGGATCCTTGGCTTATTCAAGGGTTCAACCACAGAAAACTCTTCAGCAAGAGAATGTTCAAGAAATCTGAAGTGAACACTTTCCTCCAAACATGAGAAAATCCGCAGATGCTAGAGATCCAAAGCAACACACACAAAATGCTGGAGGAACTCAGCAGGTCAGGCAGCATCGGTGGGAAAGAGTAAACATTTGTCATTTCTGGCCGAGTCCCTTCATCAGGACTGGTTTTCATCCAAAATTGTGATGAGAAATTTTTAGGCTCAGTAGCCCTTGGGGATTGATTTGCAAAGTGTAAACTGGGGAAAGTCAGTATAGGTGGTAGCAGATGTTACTAGTCAGTGAACCGTGACAAATATTTGTCTGAATGCAGCAGAAATGGGGTGACAAAGGGAGCTGATCAGCTAATCAGCAAGGAAACTATTGGCAGTTTAATCAAATTGTGTGATATTGAGAGATCTTTCAGGACTCATAATGTTTGAACTTACCCAAAGGAGAGTTTGCAGAAGATGTTATCTGTGTTCAGTCTCTGTATTCACACACAAAATGCTGGTGGAACACAGCAGGCCAGGCAGCATCTATAGGGAGAAGCGCTGTTGACGTTTCGGGCCGAGACCCTTCGTCAGTCCTGCAAAATTGCACACAGTATTCCAAGTGAGGCTTTACCTGTGCCTTATAGAGCCTCAACATCACATCCCTGCTCCTATACTCTATTCCTCTAGAAATGAATGCCAACATTGCATTCACCTTCTTCACCACCGACTCAACCTGGAGGTTAACCTTAAGGGTATCCTGCACGAGGGCTCCCAAGTCCCGTTGCATCTCAGAACTTTGAATTATTTCCCCATTTAATAGTCTGCCTGTTTATTTCTTCTACCAATGTGCATGACCATACACTTCCCGACATTGTAATTCATTTGCCACTTCTTTGCCCATTCCCCCAATCTATCCAAGTCTCTCTGCAGACTCTCTGTTTCCTCAGCACTACCGGCCCCTCCACCTATCTTTGTATCATCAGCAAACTTAGCCATAAAGCCATCTATTCCATAATCCAAATCATTGATATACAATGTAAAAAGAAGCGGCCCCAACATGGATCCCTATGGAACACCACTGGTAACTGGCAGCCAACCAGAATGGGATCCCTTTATTCCCACTCTCTGTTTCCTGCCAATCAACCAATGCTCTATCCACATATAAATAAACAAGTAAATCAATTACATATATTGAATAAATTATTTTTTAAAAAAGTGCAAAAACAGAAATACAGTATATTAAAAAAAAGTGAGGTGGTGTCCAAAGATTCAATGTCCATTTAGGAATCGTATGGCAGAAGGGAAGAAGTTGTTCCTGAAATGCTGTGTGTGTGCCTTCAGGCTTCTGTACCTCCTCTCTGATGGTAACAGTGAGAAAAGGGCACACCTGATTGCTGGACATCCTTAATAATGGACACTGCCTTTCTGAGACACTGCTCCCTACAGATGTCCTGGGTACTTTGTCGGCTAGTGCCCAAGATGGAGCTGACTAGATTTACAACCATCTGCAGCTTCTTTCGGTCCTGTGCAGTAGCCCCTCCATATCAGACAGTGATGCAGCCTGTCAGAATGCTCTCCATGGTACAATTATAGAAGTTTTTGAGCATTCCCACAACCAATAGTTTCACTTAAAGCACTTTTTATCTCATTATCCCATATTCTCATTATTTATTGCTATCGATTTATATTTACATTCACACAGTTTTTTGTCTTCTGCACTCTGGTTGGTCTTTCATTATAGTTACTATCATAGTTAATTACTGTTATAGTTACTATTGTATAGAGTAGCTGAATATGCCCACAGGAAAATGAATCTCAGCATTGTATGTGGTGACAGATATGTGCTCTGATATTTACTCTAAACTATTTGCTGTATACCATGTACTCTACACCACCCCTTCCCCTCTCCACCACATCTCCAAACAATGCAGTCTCTCACCATCTGGATAATGTTTCTTTTCTTGCCAGAATAGACTAATTCATACTTCAGTTGATTCTGTCATTTTAAAAGCTCTTTTGAAGAGTGTAGATTTATTTACCGTGGTAAACACATTATACATAGTTAATTAGTGCCATTGCTTAACAGTTCATAATTGTGCAAGTTTTACACATGAACCCTTTTAGGATAAGATCAAAGGAAGTCTTTTTCCAACAGCAATGGAAAAATCTGTTATACATCTCCCACACAGACCCATTTAATATAATGTATATTTTGATATTGCATGAACTTCCATTCTACCTTCTTCTATTAAAATTAGAATATGAACTCAAATCTACAGAAATTATAAATTTATGCAGCCTATAAATCTAATGTGGAATGATTCAGTATAACTATTAAGCTGAAAACCACAAGATTGTTTTAATCAGATCTTTGTACCAGCTCTGAAATCACTTACAGTGAACTCATACAGTACTGTATATTTCACATTAGATAAAGCATGTTTGAAGCAGTTATATGTGGCGTTTGTTTTGTATGGTTTTGACAAGAAATGAAATTTTTTGAACATAGCATACAACTGGAGTCAAAGCACTGATCCCTGCATTACCTCAATTAACCACAAGTAGTTATGTTCTGATTCAATCAGTGGAAAGTAGGTCCAATTAGCTGCCAAGTCTTTTAGGTCGCCAACTGACTTATATACCAAAGAGTACTATTAAGGAAAGAATAAAACTAAAAAAGTAAACTACAAATCAGAAATTGCAATATACAGAATATTAGCAAGAATACCTAGCAGATGCTTCAAATTTGTAAAGAGAAAGAGAGGATATGAGCTCCTCATATCTACATTTTTCTGAGGCTTAGGATGACTTCTTCATTTCCAGTTTTGTGGGTACTGAGATGAGGTAAAAGGCATAAAAGGAATTTTCAAACTCTGCCATGCTGGGGCAGAAGGTGCTTGATAATGTTATGTGACCATGGTTTTGTTTACTGTGAGTATCACTTTAAAACGCCTGGATGAGGCAGGACAATGACATCAGTATAACAAGCTGCAACAGACTGCCGGGACTTTCGAAGAAGAAGAAGGAGAGAGTGAGTGGAAGTTTTGGACCGCAAGCTGCTGGCAGTAGTTTGCTGCAACAATGGGTAAAGTCTGATACTCTCCCATGCCCAAAGGATTGAGTTGATCAATGGCAAACCGTGCACATTGGATGTGTGACTGTCACTTCATATGATCCATATGTGGATTTTGTTGGAGTAACCCGTGGCAACCACTTTTTTAACCCTTACATGGTTTTGGTATGTTATATGGTAACCACGTGCTGGGGTATATTCTGTGATGTCACCTTGTGATATTTCTACGTGGATTTCGCGATGACTCGACAGTTAAGATTTTTGACGACTGTTCATTTTCCCAGCATGGGACGTGTGGATTTCTTTGTAATCGCCTCCTCTCTACATTTTAATGTGGATTTTCAAGTCTCTCCCTTCACTTATTCCATGGATTACTGCACCTTTTCTAGTTTGCCATCTTAAGACTTTAAGAACTGTTCCTAAGCTTGACAGTTTGGGAGCCACGCATACATAACATTGTTAACTTCTGTTTATTTCATTTAAATTTCTATATTCTTGTGCAGATATTAATAAATATAGTGGTTTTAATGTTAAAACCTGACTCAATTTGTGATCTATTGCTGCTGGTATGTAACATAAATTGGGGCTCGTCTGGGATTTGAACTAAATTGGAGCTTATTGATTGATTGATTATCGATCTGATTGGTTACTTCCCTTTTAATTGACTTGTGTGTGGAAACCAGCAGCAAAAGATATGATAAATTTCTGGCATCACTAACCTTTGAGGCATTTGGGGATACCAGAAAGAATGAGTTTTTGATCATTGCTAAAGAGCTAGGTTTTATTATGGTGAAACTGGCTATGAGGGAGGCAGAGATTCAGAGGAGAATAGCTGAGCATTATTTATCTATGAATGTGTTTGAAGAGAGGGTGTTAGAAAGGTTTCCGAAGTTCAACCGGAGGACTATCTGTACAGGATGGAACAATTACAGTTAGAGAAACTTAAATTAGAGGACAGAGAAAGACAAAGACAGTTTGAAGCTGTGTAAAAGGAAAGACAAGACAGCTAGAGGCGGAGGAAAGAGGCAAACAAAGGCAGTTTGAATCTGAGGAAAAAGAAAAACAAAGGAAGTTTGAGCTAGAGAGGTTAGAGAAGCTGCAGCAAGGGGGGTCCAAAGTTTGACTCTGGTGATAGGTTTGTTGCCAGTCAGGAAGTTAAATTGGTCCCTCCATTTGATGAGGTTGAGGTTTATAAATACTTTCAGCATTTTGAGAAATTGCTCAGAGCCTACGGTGGCCAAGAGATGGTTGGTTTCTCTTGCTGCAAAGTGTAATTAAAGGTAAAGCTCAGCAGGCTTATTCTGCAGCTAACTATGAGACAGTAAAACAGGCTGTGCTTGAAGCCTATGAACTGGTTCCAGAAGCTTATAGGCAAAGGTTCAGAAATTTGAGGAGATCTGTGATCCAGACTCATGTTGAATTTGCTTATGAGAAGTTTGTGTGTTTTGAATGATGGTGCACATCTAAAAATGTGGATGGTGATTTTGACAAACTGAAAGAGTTGGTTTTATTTGAAGAGGTTAAAGGGGGTGTCCATAATGATATAAAGACATATTTGGTGAGAAGGATGCAGTCACTTTTCAAGAATCTAATAATTAGCACATGAGTTGCTCTAACCCACATGGTTAAGTTTATCCTGAGTAAGACTTTCCAAAAGGCTAGCATGGATAGTCAGGGTAAACCATAAATCAAATCTGAAACTAGTGACAAAGGTAAGGATGAAGGGAAGCAATTAAAGAGAAATGTTCTGTTCCTACTTGTCACTATTGCAAGAAACCTGGTCATGTTATGGAGGAGGAGGAGGAGGAGGAGGAGGAGGAGGAGGAGGAGGAGGAGGAGGAGGAGGAGGAGAAGGAGGAGGAGAAGGAGAAGAAGAAGAAGAAGAAGAAGAAGAAGAAGAAGAAGAAGAAGAAGAAGAAGAAGAAGAAGAAGAAGAAGAAGAAGAAGAAGAAGAAGAAGAAGAAAGTTCCAGATGCTTGAATTCCACACCTTGAAACACCTATAAACCCCCAGGGTTCTGGACTTTCTGATGAAGCTCTGTCAGAGGCTGAGATGTCTGATCCGGTCAGGAAAGAATTCATTCCTTTTGTGTCAGAGGGGTTTGTTTCAGTGAATGAAGTGTCATCCCTGGTACCAGTGAAAATTCTTTGAGATACTGGGGCTTCTCAGTCACTTTTGTTAGACAATGTTCTACAGTTTAGTGATGAGACTGCCACTGGGGAGGTAAATCTTATTCAAGGCATTGGGGACGACATTGTTTCTGTGCCTCTGCACAAGGTAATTGTGAAGTCAGAGTTAGTTTCAGGACCTGTAAAGATAGGACTATGACCCAGTTTACTGGTGCAAGGTGTTTCTTTGTTGTTAGGGAATGACCTAGCAGGTGGCAAAGTTGTCCCTGCAGTGCAGCTGACGACTAAGCGAAACACTGATGACCCAAAGATGGATTCTGACATTTATCCTTCCTGTGCAATAACTCGAGCTATGGCCAAGAAGCCAGCCAATGTGGATGGTTTTGTGCAGCATGGTTCTGCTACTCATGATAGCCCAAATCGGGATTCAGATTTTAATAACTTGTCAGTGACTTTCCTGCCTTCATTATTGGAATAGGATTCTTGTATTCTGACTATAAAGATTAGTCCCTGTCTAGGAAGCTCATAGCAGAACAGAGCAGAGACCCTGAGATTGCAGCCTTGAGAGGAAAATCTCTCCCTTGTGATGAGATTGAGAAAGTGCCAGTCGGGTATTATATCAAGGATGGAGTGTTAATGAGGAAGTGGAGACCACCTGATATTCCTGCAAGTGAGGAATGGTCAATTGTTCACCAGGTTGTAGTTCCTAAAGTCTATAGGAATGAAATTTTAACCCTGGTCCATCGTATGCCCTTGTGTGGCCATCTAGGTGTGAATACAACTGTGGATAAGACTTTTAAACAATTCTTCTGGCCTGGTTTGAGGAAAGGTGTTGCGACATCTTGCCAAACCTGTCATACTTGTCAGGTTGTGGGTAAACCTAATCTGGTCCCCAGTGGTCCCACTGCAGCCTATTCCTGCATTTGCTGATCCCTGCTGTCCCATTGCCCAAGACTAGAGCTGGCCATTAATATTTGCTAACCATCATGTGTACAGCATTTAGATTTCCATAAGCCATACCTCTCAGGAATATAAGAGCTAAAACTGTGTCAAAGACTCTTATAAAGTTTTTCACCCTATTTGGTTTGCCTAAAGAATTTCAGTTTGGTCAAGGGAGTAATTTTATGTCAGGATTATTCCAGCAGATAGTTTATAAATTGGGAGCCAAACAAATTATGTCATCTGCGTACAATCCAGAATCCCAAGGGGCCTTAGAAAGATTTGATTCTACCCTCAAAGTCATGATTAAGACATTCTGTATTGTAAATGAGAAGGATTGGGATAAGGGAGTTCACTTGCTTCTATTTGCAGTAAGGGAGTCAGTGCAGGAGGCAATAGGCTTTAGCTCCTTTGAGCTTGTGTTTGGATAACAGGTCCAAGGATCTTTGGCATTATTAAAAGAGCAGTGGATTAACAATGGCCTGCATATTAATTTGTTGGACTATGTTTTAAAATTCAAAGACAGATTGCAAAGGGCTTGCAATTTAGCAAAGGAAAATTTAAAATCAGCCCAGGAAAGAATAAAAACTTAGTATGATGAGGAAGCCAGAATGAGGTAATTCAAGCTGGGAGGTAAGGTATTGGTTCTTTTCCCTGTGCAAACAAACCCCCTGCAAGCTAAATTTCATGGTCCCTATGAAACTGTTCCTAATGTTAATGATAGGGATTATGTAGTCAAAATACCAGATAGACAAGGGCCAATGCAGCTTTGTCACATAAGCATGCTTAAGCTGTATCATGAGAAACAAACAGCAGCTGTGATGGTCGTTGTCAATTACAATGAATCAGAACTCTCTGGGAATTTACTGGAATCTGAGGCCTACTTTAAATCAAATATTATTTCAGCCAGGTTGACAAATCTGACTATTTTTTAAAAATCTTGATGAGAAATTGGCTCATTTATAGCCACAGCAGTGGCAACAGATGAAGCAGTTGATCATGAAATTTAGGGAGTTGTTTCCTGATGTCCCAAAAAGAACAACAGTAGCTTCACATGATGTAGATGTTGGCAATGCCAAACCTATAAAACAACATCCATATTGCATGAATATTGAAAAATGTAAACTTGCTGAACAAGATATTGAGTATATGTTGGAAAATGGTATTAGTAGGCATTCCACTTCAGACTGGATCTCACCTTGTGTTATGGTACCTAAGCCAGGTGGTAGTATCGGGTTTTGCACTGATTACAGAAGGGTGAATGTAGTAACAAAAACAGATGCTTATCACATCCCCAGAGTGGATGATTGTGTAGACAAGGTTGGAAAAGTTAAGTTTCTTACAAAGATCGATCTGTTAAAAGGGTATTGGTGTGTTCCATTAATCAGAATCAGAATCAGAATCAGACTTTAATCGCCAAGTACCTGTGCACATACAAGGAATTTACTTCTGGCAGATGTTGTCTCTCTGCTCATAACAATAATAATGATAAATATAAATGAAAATATAGATTATACATACAGGTAGTGCAATCCAAGTAATAGATAGCCGACAGTTAACCGGCAGTTAACTGTTCAGCAAAGTGACCGCAGTAGGGAAAAAACTTCTCCAGTGCCTATTAGTCTTAGTCTGGAGGGATCTGAAGTGCCTACCAGACGGAAGCAGATCAAACAGTCCATGCGCAGGATGGGAGGAGTCCTTTATGATGTTCCCCGCCCTCTTCTTCAACCTGGAAGAGTACAGGTCCACAATAGAGGGCAGGGAGGCTCCAATGATGCGCTCGACTGTCCTCACTGTGCGCTGTAGTCTGGTTCTATCCTGCTTGGTGGCGGCTCCAAACCACACAATGATGGAGGTGCACAGTACAGACTCACTGACTGCAGTGTAGGACTGCAGCAGACATTCCTGAGGCAGACCGTATTTCCTCAAGAGCCGCAGGAAATACATCCGCTGCTGGGCCTTCTTCAGGATGGAGCTGATGTTCTGCTCCCACTTCAGATCCTGAGAGATGGTGGTTCCCAGGAACCTGAAGTTCTCCACGGTGGACACAGGGCTGCTGAGGTATAGAGGTAGAGAAATTTCTGCATTTGTAATGCCTTCTGGGTTGTATGAATACAATATTCTGCTATTTGGAATGAAAAATGCTCCAGGAACATGCCAGAGAATGATTCAAGGGTTAGAACACACAAATGCCTGTATTGATGATTTGGTCACAGGGAATGACACATGGAAAGCCCATATCTCTGCAGTGGAAAAGCTGTTTGAAAGGCTCTCAAAGGCCAACCTTACAGTTAACTGAGCTAAGAGTGAATTTGGCCATGCCACTGTGACCTATCTTGGTTATGTTGTAGGTCAAGGCAGGTTGGCTCCTGTTCAGGCAAAAGTTCAGGCAATTTCTGAGGTTCTCATTCCAGCTAGTAAAAAGGCTCTTAGAAGATTCCTGGGAATGGTCAGCAAGAACTTTGCTGATGTTGCTCTCCCACTGACTAACCTCCTGAAGAAGGGCGAGAAATTTGTTTGGACAGAGCCTTGTCAGGAGGCATTTGATAAATTGAAGGCCATCTTTTGTCACCAACCTGTGCTCAGGTCACCTGACTTTGCAAAGCCATTTTCCATAGGTGTGAATGCCAGTGGTGAAGCTGCAGGAGCAGTGTTACTTCAAAGGGATGATTATGATGATGTTGACCATCCTTTCAATTTCAAAGAAATTCGATGAGCATCAAAGAAATTATTCCACCATCGAGAAAGAATTATTATCACTTATTTCGGCTTTGCAGCATTTTGATGAGTATGTTTGCACAGCGCAGAAACCACTTCTTGTGTGTACAGATCATAATCCATTGCTGGTTTTGAGTAAGGTAATAAGCAAAAATAGATGGTTGTTGAATCGAAGTTTGATTTTGCAGGAGTATGATATCATGATAACTCAGATTAAAGGCAATGATAATATAATTGGCAATTGTCCTTCCAGATGTTAAGTTTGCAAAGTACTTTTAATAGTGGAGTAGAATTTATTATTTGTATACACTTATGCAATATGTCGTATTAGTCTGTAGTATGCTGTATGGTAACTGTAAATGTATTGTTTCATGTGTTGTAGTTTGCAGTTAAAATTTTGCTCTTACAGGTAAAAATTTTCCCTTTTTGGGAGGAGATGTTACGTGACCATGGTTTCGTTTACTGTGGGAATCACTTTAATACGTCTGGATGAGATGGGACTATGACGTCAATATAACAAGCTGCAACAGACCACTGGGACTTTCGAAGAAGAAGGAGAGAGAGAGTGGAAATTTTCTACTGCAAGCTGCTGGCAGAAGTTTGCTGCAACAATGGGTAAAGTCTGATACATTCCCATGCCCAAAGGATTGGGTTGATCAACAGCACACAGTGCACATTGGATATGTGACTGTCACTTCATATGATTCATACGTGGATTTTGTTGGAGTGACCTGTGGCAACCACTTTTGTTAACCCTTACATGGTCTCAGTATGTTATATGGTACCCACTTGTGTTAGGGTATATTCCGTGACTGTCACCTTGTGGTATTTCTATGTAGATTTCGGGACAACTCAATGGATAGGATCTTCAGTGACTGTTACTTTGTTTTCCCAGCGTGGGACCTGTGGATTTTTTCATAATCGCCTCCTCTCTACATCTTAATGTGGATTTTCAAGTCTCTGCCCTCACTTATTCCGTGGATTACTAGACCTTTTCTAGTTTGCCATCTTAAGAACTGTTCCTAAGCTTGACAGTTTGGGAGCCACACACACATAACACTGTTAACTTCTGTTTATTTCATTAAACTTAAAACCCGACTCAATTTGTGATCTATTTTTGCTGGTACGTAGCAATGCATGTGGGTAGTTCGGGAAATTATATTCTCCTTATGTCATTCCCACAGGAGTTATCTTTACTGCAGTATAAGGTTTTTTTTGCTAACTATCTGCAGGCTTCAGTTTAGCGTCTTAGAAATTGTCATTCTAACTCATTTTGTGGAGCCAGTGTCCAATTCCTTTTTAATTAATTTGCTGTTCACTTCTGGCATAAAGCATATTGTCTTCTGTTGTTAATTTTGACACTCTAAATCTGAAAGCTATACAGTCCTGTGTCACTCTCATTATTACCAGTTAGTCCATGTTGGGGAGGACACATAAGGCATAAGTAATAGGAACAGCTCCAGTTGGGCGAGTCCATTCAATGCTTGGAAAACACACTTCACACTCTTCATCAGCATACTGTTCTCTCCTCTGTGCAATACAGTGCTCACCAATTACCAACGATCTCCACTATCTTGCATCAAAAACTGAGAATGGACTCAACTAAATAAACACAGTCCAACTGCGTGCTGCCATTCTGAGCTGAGAGATCTCTAATGGGGCTGCTTGGTCACTGTCACCACTGCCAGCCCTAGCAATGTGCATTGCAAGAAGTTCCAAAAATAATGCTTATCTTTTTAAAATCATGATCTCTCACAGAATCCCTAGTACCCTCTCTTGGGACCTTAGTGTTCAGCGGAACCCCAGCTTAGACAATCTCTTCTCTTTTGTTGAAATGGACTCCCTTTCTTTTTCATTCTGCTTATGAAACCCAAAGCATTCTGCAATCATCAATGGCTTCAGTTTTAAATTTTCCTATATCACTTTTACGATATCAGCAAAGCTCATATCCACTGGTTTTGTTGGACCAGACAAACGTCAAAGCAAACTGTATGCCTTTAAACCCAATGCACTTAGCAAAGTTGGTTATTTCATTTGCTTCAAAATATTGTTGAATTTACTGAGTATATAAATTCAATTACCTGTAGTGTAATTAAATGTGACAATCTTTCAGATGTAGCCTGCCATTTCTCTTTTTTATGATAATTATCAACTGTTACTCACTCTTTATGAACCCAGGAATCCTTCCTTTCCTCTTTATGAATCCATTAATTCTTCCATTTTCTGACATTAAAAAAAAACTCAATTGTGTCTTTCCTTCTGAAGAACACATGTTGTGCTGGTTTCTTTTAAACTTGACCATCTCTGCATGTACTGGGATGTGTTTTTAAATTTGACTGTTCCTTGTTGCGTTTTTTTTATTTCAACTGTCTTGCTGTACTTCAACAGATCGATAGCTGTCTCACATTCATTTTAAAGCTACTTCACTGCCAGTGTTATATTTTGTAATTTCAAAACATTAAACTAATTCAAAGGAAGACACAGGAATTCAAAATGCGAGTCTAACTTCGAGTTTAGTTTTAAGCAAAGTTGTGTGATGGTGTATACAATTCATGCATTCATGTGTTGATACATATAACTTGTAATGAATTATTTAAATAAACAGGAATGCTTAATCAAACAATTAATCTACAAGTTTACTGAAATATTAAATACATGGCAATGGGTGTCAAAGGTTACACGGAGAAGGCAGGGGAATTGGGTTGAGAGGGAAAATAAATCAACCATGATTGAAATGTGGACCAGTCTCAATGGGCCAACTAGCTTAATTATGGTCTTATCGACCAGGGAATTAGATGAAAGTTCTGAGAAGAAATGAAGAGGTGGAGAAAAGGAAAGAGTTCATGTGAGGCAAGGAACATTTGCAAGTTGGAAATTGTGGTGGAGGGGAAATTATTTGAAGTTGAGTGACAACGATGATTGAGAATGCCAAAATGACAGGAGTGGTAAGAAGGCCCTAAAAGCATCAAAGAGGCTGGGCTGGCATAAATGTGGGTGGGTGGAGAGTGAGCAATCACCTACTCTGTGGAAAATCAATGCTTTGGATTTCAAGCCCACTGCCTCTTATTGTGAAATTATTGCCAGCATTTTAATCAGGAACTGTGAATGAATGGCATTATCATGATTTTGCTGCAGTTTTAAAAGTCAACATAATGAACTTTTATTGTAAGTTAGAATGCAAGATCAATTTGTGAATGGGTATTGTGATCAGAATCAAAAGAAGATGGAAGTACAAAAGATCTAGGATGGGTGGAAGTAGGGGAATATAGATATTTAGAAGTGCACCAAGACTGATTCTGTGAATGAAAGGGTTCTAGTATGAAGAGCATTTGATGGCTCTCAGCATGTATTCACTGGAATTTTGAAGAATAAGGGGGGATCTCATCAAATGTTGAAAGACCTAGATAGAGTATACATAGAGAGGATATTTCCTATAGTGAGTGAGTCTAGGACCAGAGGGCACAGCCTTAGAATAGAACAATCTCCACTTAGCATGGAGATGAGGAGGAATTTCCTTGGCTGGAGGATGGTGAATCTATGGAATTTGTTTCCACAGGCAGCTGTGTAGGCCAGGTGATTGTGTGTAGTTAAGACAATAGTTGATAGGATCTTGATTACTCAGGGCATGAAAGGCTACAGGGGGAAGTCAAGAGAATGGGGTTGAGAGGGAAAATGGATTAGCCATGATGCAATGGTGGAGCAGACTTGATGAGCTGAACAGCCTAAGTTTGCTCCTATATTTTATGGTCAATGGTCTTATGATGTGCAATGGTAGTTTTTAATTTCTGTGTACATGGTTATCATTCAAGGCCTTTTCTAAAATGTATAACACTATACAAGTGTATGATAGAATTTTGGAACCACAACGTCAACTGCTGTAGGCTGCCCAAGCTCTCCCCATTAATGTATAAAACCTACACTGAAAACCTGTGCATTTTTTCCCAGGTAGCTTTGCCACCATCACTATTTATGTCTTTATTTACTTGCTTTGGGCTATCCATCTGAGCTGTGTAGGTAATTCCATGGTTTGAGTGGTTAGTTCTTGCTTGTATGCTACAGAAGTAATCTATGCTACTGATGTTAGCCGCAGGAGAAGCCGAGTTATATTTTCGTTCTTTTGAGATCTTGTTTGACAACCTGCAGCCTTTTGCATTTGATCTGTTGATTTGAAAGGAGAATGAAGAAAAGGTTTAAAAAAATTAAAATGGATATTCAAAAACATTGTAAGTGGCAGTAAAGTGATGTTTGAAGGATTTGCAATAAAAAGTAGTTTAGTATTCTAACACTCTCACTCCAATCACTTGACATGCCCACAAATGCTAATTTATTTGAAATGGTCAACTTTTTTAAAAGAAACTGGATTAGAAATACAAGAAAATTACATTGAAAGTAATTTAATCAAGTGTTACTAAATGGATTTCCTCTACCAAGCATTTAGCAGAATAATGGCTGTTCATTTATCTTTTTGACACCTGGCTCTTCAACTTTCCTGGAGGTGTTTTTCTTTTCTTTTCTCACTTATCACCAACAAAATAAAAAGCAAAATTATCCAATTACCAGAAATCTGAAACATGTTACCTCTCTTTACTGAGAAATAAACATAGGGCATGCTGGAAACATTAAATAGCTCTTTGAACATTTCAACATCGTTTGTAAATTACAGACAGGGCAGGGTAAATCTTTTAGTCAAGACGGAAGATATTGCAGCTGCTAAAATCTGGAGCAAAAATACAGACTGCTGGTGGGAGTCAGTGGGTCAAGCACCAGTTGTGGATGCAAAGGGTTGTCTGATGTTTCAAGCCAAGTCCTTGCATCAGAAGGGTTTTAGTGTTGTCCAAAAGCCAGTAATGTGATATGTTAACCCTAGGTGGAGAAATGCAACACTCTGTTTGGTGTGCCAGCACTTTCAGTGTTTGCTGTGTTGTCTCCAAGTGTTGTGATGCTTGTTAGTGTTATGACCCCAGCCCCCTCCTTTGTGAGAATCGCAAGAGCCCTAGTGAAGGGGGGGTCAATGACCCAAGAGAGAGAGCGATGTGCTGAATTGGACTCAGGAGAGTGAGGGAGAGGCCTCCAGGTTTTGGAATGTAGTCTGGCCTCTCGGCCAGACAAAAGCCAAGGAAATGGCCATTGTCTCTTGGAGACACCTTTGTGGAATGGGGACTGGGTTACGTGCAAACCCTCAGGGCAACGTGGGCTGGGAGATGAGGAGAGATTGCCTCACCCCACCCTGATTGACAGCTACAACCCTGCAAGTCCCGATAAAAGGTGGGCTGCCGAGGCAGCCCCTCAGACGCACCAAGGAGACACACTAAGAAAACACGATAGCGCTTCCTGTCGGAGCGGGAAGCCATTTTGAAGGAAGCCACGTGCGTTAGATTCCGGATCGGGAGTCTGTGGCTGAAACCAAAGGAAAAACCGTTTTAACTAACACCAGGGATTTGCTTCGCAAAGACAACGGGCAAGTGTTCCTTTCTCTCACCAATATCTCTCTCCAACACGTGAAATGCCAGCGGTTCCCAAACAGAAAAGCCTGCAGATTTATGAGTGACTTTTATATTTCCATTGGACTCAGTATTATCCCCTAGATAACGATAGAGCTTATTTCTGATTGATTATTACTATACCTGTGCTTTAAATTGAGTATTGACGACGTATATGATCTGAATGTTTTGTATTAACCATACGTTTGTGCCCCTTTATAAATAAAAACGTTTGAAAATAGAAGCATCAGACTTCAGCGGACCTCTCTATCTTTGCTGGTAAGCCACCCAGTTAC
Source organism: Hemitrygon akajei (assembly GCF_048418815.1). NCBI lineage: Eukaryota > Metazoa > Chordata > Chondrichthyes > Myliobatiformes > Dasyatidae > Hemitrygon > Hemitrygon akajei. Next base: position 31,946,356 of record NC_133143.1, read on the forward strand.
AGGGTACGTAACATTAGCAAATCAATACCATATCATTTGAGGCACCAATCTTGTGCTAACTGACATCAGGGCTCCAGTTCTTAAAAGGTATCTGTTAGCTAAAGCAGAAGCTGGAAGTTTTTCTGGAGCATTGCTGGTGAGGTGGGCATGTATTTAATCCCTAGTTTTACACTTATTGATCCCAGTATCCTAGTAGAATGGTAGGGAAGTAGATGCACACAAAGGGTGTCAGGAGGTTCCCAGAGCAGTATTGAAGCAGTGCTGGGCAGACGTCCTGAAGGAAGTAAGTGTCAAGTCTGGGTGCTGGAGATGCCAACGCTGGAATTCATTCAAGCGAGGAAGTCTAGTGTGGTGGTTACCTTCCACCATAATTTGATCTCTGGATCAGTTCCTACTGTGACACCTGTATTTGGGAAAATAAGTTAGGGAAACTAGGAAATTGTAGACTTCAGGTTGATCCGGACCTAACAAATGAGAACTTAGCAGGTTTTAGATTTATTTATTAATCACATGTAGATCAAAACATAATGAAATGCCTCATTTATTACCAACCAACATAATCTGAAGATGTGCTGGGGCACCCTGCAAGTGTTGTTACATATTCTGGTGCCAACATAGCATGTGCATACTATTCAGCAGAGCAACACGTAGCCAAGATACAAGAAGCAACAACAGCAAAACAAACCCCTTTTCCACCTCCACCACCCACTCACATACAGAGACTTGCCTTCAGTCCCAGGAGAGGACTCCGACCTCCAGACTGTGGCTATAGACGTGCAGACACCGGACCTCCGACTTCCAGACTCTCCAACCTAGGGCCTTTGACCTTTGGGCTTCACCCTCCAGACGAGCTGACCTCTGGGCTTTATCCCCAGTACCCACTGATCACAGGCCTCCATACGTGAAGTCATCCAATTTGTCAGAATAAGTCAAAAAGCAGAGCCACTATTTAAGAAAGGAGAGAGGGGAAAAATCAAGATGTCATTGTGAAATTGATACGAGCTAAATCACTTAGAAAATCCAGAAATGTCTTTCTTTCTTTTTCCAATATTTTTATTGAATTTCATATACACAAATACAGAGTTCATAAGGATACTTATTATAAATCAAAATAAGATAGCACAAAATGCACTATATATAAATCATAGTGATACAATCACAGTATCCCATGTTGATGATCTATCAAATAAAATAAATTGAATGATGAAATACATTAGTACAATTAATTATATTATAAAAAAATCTATGCCCCCTACAAAGACAAAGTTGGTTGGAGAAAGAAAATCAAGAAAAAAAGAGAAGAGTACTTTACCATATAATATTTTATAATAATATCCCAGATCTATATTATAATAACAATTCAAAGATTTTTAAAATAGTTCGGAAAGAATCCCCTAACATTTGAAAATCTTGATTAGAATCAGAAATCGAACAATGAATCTTTTCTAGATTTAAACATGACATAACATCACATAACCATCGACCATGTGTGTGGGGGGGGGGGCAAACTCCTTCTATTTAAGCAAGATCCCCCTCCGAGCCATAAGAGAAATAAAAACCAATACCTGCAATTGAGAAGGCTCCGAAATTATAGTTTTTTCCTCAACAATACCAAATAAGGCAGTTAAAGGATTGGACTTAAAACTAACTTTAAAAAGTACAGAAAAAGTTTGGAATACATCTTTCCAATATTTTTCAAGGCTTGAATGTGACCAAAACATATGAATTAATGAAGCCTCTCCGTTATTGCATCTGGCACAGTAAGGAGATAAATTTGCAATATAGTGAGAGAGCTTGTCTTTAAACATATGAGCCCTATGTACTACTTTAAATTGTAGGAGGGAATGACAAGCACATTAAGATGAAGAACTAACCATTTTGAAAATAACCCTCCAGGTCTCATCAAATAATGAAGTCTGTAAGTCCTTTTCCCAATCTTTTAAAATTTTATCTAGAGGAGCCATTCTCAATCCCGATAACAGACCATAAATATAAGAAATTGAGCCATTTTCAAAAGGTTTCAAATTAACAATTACATGTTCTTATCCAGGCTAGTAGGAAATATTTGTAATTTAGATCTTAAAAAATCTCTGATCTGTAGATCTCGAAAAAAATAGATATTAGATAGGCTATATTTCACTGAGAGCTGCTCAAAAGAAGAGAGATTCCCTCCAACAAACAGATCCTGAAATTGCTTAATGCCTAATCTATTCCATTCTCTAAAAAACAGATCAGTCATAGATGGTTTAAAAAAAATAGAAAAAATAGGACTGGAAAGAGAAAATCTCAATAAACTGAAATGTTTTCTAAACTGTAGCCAGATCCTCAAAGTGTGTTTAACCACCAAACTGTCAGTTAACTTATTTACAGATAAAGGAAGAGAATAACAGAATTGGCTTCCAAAAAGACCCATGTTGGACAACCCTTATGATTAATATAATATAACCGGAATGTAAGATTTTGTATGTTAATTGCCCAGTAATATAACCTAAAGTTGGGTAAAGCAAAACCACCATTCTTTTTGCTTTTTTGAAGGTGGGCTTTATTTAATCGAGGTTTTCTGTTCTTCCATGTGTAGGAAGAAAGAATCAAATCTAGAGAATCAAAAAAAGATTTAGGAATAAAAAGAGTTTCGGCTTGAAAGAAGTATATAAATTTAGGTAAAATATTCATTTTAATAGAATTAATTCGACCAATCAATGATAAAGAGAGAGGCAACCAATTAGAAAGTGTTTTTTTCAAATAATTCATTAAGGTTAAAAAATTTTCTTTGAATAAATCTTTGTAATTCTTAGTAATTGTTATGCCCAAATATATCAATTGTTTTCTTACAATTTTAAAAGGAAGGTTAATATTGGTTGGTATCAAATTATTTAAAGGAAACAATTCACTCTTATGTAAATTCAATTTATTTCCTGAAAACTGACTAAAATTAGTCAGTAAACAAAACATAGAGGGTAAAGAAGTTGTAACATTAGATATAAAAAGCAATAGGTCATCAGCATAAAGCGAGACTTTATGAATAGCACCTTACCTTAAAATACCGGTGATCTCTTTAGACATTCAAAAGGCAATTGCTAAAGGTTCTAGCACAAAATCAAAAAGCAAAGGACTCAACGGACATCCTTGTCTGGTTCCACGTTGAAGTTTAATTGGTTTAGAAGTCTGAAAATTAGTAAGGACCCGAACAGAGAGAGATAAAGTAATTTCATCCAATGAATAAAATTGGGCCCAAAATTAAATTTTTCTAAGGATTTAAATAGGTAATTCCAATCGACTTGATCAAAAGCCTTCTCTGCATTTAAAGAAATCACACATTCTGATATTTCCTTGGATGGAGAATGCATAACATTTACCAGTCACCGTATATTAAAATGGGAATATCGATTTTTAATAAATCCTGCCTGTTCATCAGATGTTACAGAAGGTATAATATTTTTGAGTCTACGGGCCAGAACTTTAGATAGGATCTTAGCATCAATGTTGAGTAAAGAGATTGGTCTATATGAAGAGCATTCAGTGGGATTTTTATTCTTCTTAAGAATAAGCGAAATGGAAGCTTCATAAAAAGACTGTGGCAACCTACCAACCTTGAAAGACCTTAAAAGTAAGGGTAGAACATAAATAATGTATAAGCAATGAGGAGAAGGCCTTATAAAATTCTCCAGAGAAACCATCAGGTCCTGGAGATTTCCCAGAATGCAATGAACATATAGCTTCAGTGATTTCCTCCTGAGAAATAGGTTGATTCAACTGCTTTCGATTATCAACCGAAAGTCCAGGAATATTTAATTGACCTAAAAATTGTTCATTATAGTATTATCTTTAATAGAATTAGAACTATACAATTTAGAATAAAATTCTCTAAAAGTGTCATTTATTTCAAAATGGTCAGTTGTCATGTCACTATTGGTTTTTCAAATTTCTTTAATTTGCCGTTTAGCTATAAAGGTCTTCAATTGATTAGCCAATAGTTTACCATTTTTTTCTCCATGTATATAAATTTGCTTCTATCTTTTAAAAGTTGGCTTTCAATTGGGTATGTTAAAAGAAGATCATATTTAGTTTTAATTTCAATACGTCTTTTGTATAGTTCAGGGTCTGGTGCCAAAGCATATTTCTGGTCTAACTGTTTTAATTGATTAGCTAAATCAGTTCTCTCTTTATTAGCTTTTTTCTTAATATATGCAGTATAAGAAATAATTTGTCCTCTGATATATGTCTTAAAAAGCATACCAAATGATAAGACTGGAGGTCTCTTCCAATGCATTTTCTTCAAAAAAAGGTGTAATTTGATTCTTCAGAAATTTTAGAAAGTCCTTGTCAGATAATAAAGTTGAATTAAAACACCAAGATCTGTTCATATGAGTGAAACCAGAAAGATTTAAAGATAAAAATACAGGAGAGTGGTCGGATATAGCTATTTCTTTATAGTCAATGGATCGAACTAATGGAATCAATTAACTATCAATAAAAAAAATAATCAGTCCTAGTATAGGAATGATGGACATGGGAGAAGAATGAATACTCCCTTTCTGCTGGATGAAGAAAATGCCAGACATCAACGATATCACATTTCGTTAGAAAGGATTGAATAAATAAAGCTGATTTATTAGGCGTGGCTAATTTAAAAGAAGTATGATCTAATACTGGATCTAGACAACAATTAAAATTTCCTCCTATCACTAAAGAATATGAGCTCAAATCTGGCAAGAATGAAAAGAAATGATTAAAAAATCCTGGGTCATCCACATTGCGGGCGTACGCATTAGCAAATACAAAAAATGTATTATCTAGTTTCCCTGACACTACAGCAAATCGCCCATTAGGGTCAGAGACAACTTTATGCTGAATAAAAGAAATTGTATTATTGGTAAAAATAGAGACTTCACGAGATTTTACTCTGAATGAAGAATGAAATTGTAAACCCCTGCACCGATTGAAAAGGCGTGCATTATCACAATTACGTACCTGCGTTCCTTGTAGAAAAATAATGGGGGCCCTTAACTTTTTAATATACGCAAAGATCTTACTCCGTTTTACAGGATGGTTTAACCTTTTCACATTCAAACTGAGTAAATTAATATTTTGCTCCATTTTAAATTGTAACTGACAGAAGATTTAAAAGATCTGAGCATAACCTATTAGATCCAAAAGACAGACCATGAAATAAGGTACTCAAGCAGAACATTTGGATGTTAACACAACACCGCTTCCAGAAAAAAAGAGACCCCACCCCCTCCCCCTCCCAAAGCAAAACAAGCCAGCTAGAGGTCAGCCGGAAAGCTAACCCTACAAATAACCCTCCCAAGGTATCCTGCTGGCAAAACTCCAAAACTTTGAAAGTTGTTTTGTTCCTACTCAGACAAAACAAAGAAAAAACTTAGATCAAAAATCCAAAACTTAAGTGGATTCATTTTATCGATTTCAAAAGAAATATATATAAAAGCCTCACAGGAAAAAACAAAATAGTAAAAAATATCAAAGAAAATATCATAAAAAGCAAGATATATAAACAGTCAAAATGTAAACTTATTAAAACCTTATACTGTCCAACATATTAAAAGGTAATTGCTCTTGTAAAGGATATAACGCAATTAATCTTCTGCTTCCAGAAACTTCTGAGCATGCTCGACGGATCTCAGCCATTTCCGCTCGCCATTTTTCAAAACGATTTTGAGACATGCAGGGAAATAAAGAGAGGGTTTAAACTCTTTCTTATAAAGCAACAACATGACCTCTTTGTACTTGGCACGTTCAGCCATAACCTCTGGTGCATAATCTTCCACAAATCTAATTTTCTTCTCGTTGAAATCAATTGTTCCGACTTGACAGGTATGTTGAATTAAAAGCTCTTTGGTGTGAAATTCCTGAAAGCATAAAATGACCTACCTGAGACATTCTCCTGCCTTGGGTTTCGGGAATAGTGATCGATGGGCGCGGTCCAACTTAGGCATGGATGGCAATAAATCCGGGAATAGCTGTTTCAAAAAGCTTGCAAAGAACTCCGTGGGGCAGTCACCTTCAATTGATTCTTCAAGACCCAAAATACGTAAATTGTTCCTTCTGCTTCTGCTTTCTAGGTTGATAACCTTCTTTATTAATTTTTCATTAGATAATGATAATTTTTTGCAGAACTTACTCATATCATCTAAGTCCACTTCCAATAATGACAAAGCTTCTATGTTCTCTTTAATTCGCTTTTCATGTTCATTTAAAGTTTGTTGAATAGCGTCCAACTTGACATTAAGATGTTGAAATTCCTCAGAGAGTTCTGATCTTTGCTTTTTAAAGAAATCTCCAATAGATTCCAAAACAGTTGGTGAGTTTTCTTCTTTTTCTTTTTCTTTTGCAGCGGTTTTTGTCTTTCTTGGAGACATATTAGAGCAATATTAAGATTTATAATAAGGTTTCAAAACTGGTAGGAAATAAAGAGATAAGTAAGGTAGGAGGAATTTTAAAAAGATGTTATCCCATCGACTGCCAGCAGGGCTCTCCCCCAGAAATGTCAACATAGTTTTACAGAAAGGAAATAATTTGACAAATTTGCAAGAGATCATTAAGGATACAACAAACAGGGTGGATAAAGGGAAACCTTTAGATCTGGTGTATTTAGATCTTTGGTTGATCTTCAATAGAATGTCCCTCAGAAGGTTACTGCACAAGATAAGAACGCAGAGAGTTGAGTGTGATACATTAGTATAGGTTGAGTTCATTTAACTAATCAAAAATAGAGAGTCAGGACTCTTTTGAATTAGTAATCAGTATCTAGTTGGTGCCACAGAGATCAATGATGCATCCTCATATTCATAATCTATATTAAGAATTTAAAGAGACTGTGCGATCTGTAGCCAAATATTCTAATGATGTTAACACACCTTGTAAGTTGTGAGAAGGCCACAGAGAACTGCAAAGGCCATATTTGGCTAAGAAGTTATCATATGAATTTTAATGTGGCAATGTAAAATTGTTCATTTTGGCAGGAAGAATCAACAGTGAATTGTTATTGAAATTGAAAAATATTGCAGCCTTAAGGAATCTGTTAGTCTACCCACATGAAACACAGGAATTTATCATGCAGAAAATGTGAACTACTAGAATGGTAAACAGAATGATGGTTGTTATTGCAAGGGCAAAAATAACTTGATGGGACACAGCAGTACTGGACTACCACATTGAGATTTGTTTTCCAAATTTGAGAAGGTTATACATACCATGGAGACAGTGCAGAGAAAGTTTATTGGATTCATTCCTAGGGTGAATGTGTTGATATATGAAGAAAGGTCAAACAAATTGGTCCTTTATTCATTCGACTATGGAATAATAGGGATCATTCTTTTTGAACAGGAGGCATCAGTATCAGATGGAGATGAGGAAGAGTTTCTGCTCTCAGAGGGTGGTGAAGCTTTGGGATTTTCTACTCAAGAGGGCAAGAAGCATAGTCACTGTGTATATTAAAGACAGATTGATATCTCTCTGGATATGGGAATCAACAAATATGGGATTGCGACAGCAAAGTGGTGCTGAGATGAAAGGGTTAGGATTTGATTTAATGTGGAGTAGGTATCAGGTTCTGAAAAGCCCATACCTTCCATTTTCTATTTCTATTTCTTATGTTCCCATGTTTGTAATTAGCACTTGCATAAAAAGTTCATGATTATGATTCTTTCAACCAAATGAAAAAATGCAAAGGCAGCAAGCCACTATATTTAAAATTAGGAGGTTTCATAGCAATCTTGGCAATACTACAGTTGATCAAATGCAGATGAAAACTCTAATCAACCATATTGCTTTTATCTGATGTTGATTAAAGTTTAAAAAAAAACTGCAATTTCTAAGTTCACATTTCTTGCATAGGATAATAAAGTAACAAAAGTTAAAGCATTTATATAAATTGATTCCTTACCAAGAGGACTAAAGGGTGCATTTAAAAGTACCTGTTCAAACAATCTTGACAGTTGTGATATTTGTGTAAAATAGGATTAACTTATTTTCATTTTATTAAATTCTTGAGTTATAAAATCACTGTGTGGTTTACAAATACATACGCATGATGAACAGCTAAATTACCTCCAATAAGTTCTGCCGGCAGAGCACAAGCCTGTGGGTAGATTTTGGATCTGGAATTGTACTGGATATCAAAGTGGCACTTTGTAGGAGAGGACAGGACTTGTAGAAATGAATGAAAGATGGACCAATGCCTGTTTCTGTAAGACACTTTAGCTTGAATATTCTCTTTGCTTGAGGCTCAAGATGTAGTTTGGGGTAGAATAATTCCTACATGTATATTGTAGATCTGCAGTGAAATCTCTTTTCCATGATATCCTGGTCTTCTGTAGATCAGGGATGCTGAACAAAATAAGGTGGAAACTGAAATTGGTGCAAAGGAGAGAGATGAATTTGGGGAAAAACTTTTTCACCCAGAGAGTTGTGGATCTATGGAATGCTCTGCCTCAGAAGGCAGTGGAGGCCAATTCTCTGGATGCTTTCAAGAAAGAGTTAGATAGAGCTCTTAAAGATAGCGGAGTCAAGGGATATGGGGAGAAGGCAGAAACGGAGTACTGATTGTGGATGATCAGCCATGATCACATTGAATGGCAGTGCTGGCTTGAAGGGCCGAATGGCCTACTCCTGCACCTATTGTCTATTGTCTATTGAATACCAGAGTAGTGTTGGTGGGAGAGGAATAGGTGATGGGAACTGTGGAGAAATCTGATCAATCCTTTGAAAAGTACCAAAATCCTGTACCATGCAATGGAATAGTCTTAACTGTAACTGTTTTAATGGCTAATTGAAAGGAAAATCAAAGTCACTGTCATATACATAAGTTCATGTTCAATACACATGCCCATGCACAGATGCAATGAAAAACTGACCTGCAGCAGCATCACAGGTGCATAGTCTTTTATAAGCAATATTCATAAGGAAAACAAAATAATTATAAACTATACAGGAAAACACCGTCAGAACAAAAAAAACAGACAAAGTCAATTTTAGTGCAAAGCATTCAAAGTGGTCGTAGTGATTATGGCTTTGAAAGTAGGTTCAAGAACCGACTGATTGAAAGGAAGTAACTGTTTTTGAATCTGACATTAATACCTATTTGTTCTATATATCGCAATCAGCAGCTAATTATTCAGCTAACTGAAAATGGAAATTTCATTCAGAGTCTAACTTCAGAAAGAACGTGAGGTTTGTAGCTGTGGGAGAAAATGATTCGGACTGCATCAAAAAGTGAATGAAATAATAATGATTAAATAATCAGAGGAATAGAGGTAAGTTGAACATTTAAAAAATAAAATGAACAGATTGTTTTTCCATAATCTGTTTTTAAATACAGATGATTTAAAAAAAAATGTGAGTATTTTTGTCATCGTGATGCAGCCTTCAGGAGTTGAAGCCATGTCAAGATACGAGAATAGCCACCACAGTAATTGAAGTGGGGAGTAAGGCAGTGGGCTTCTACAAACTTGAAATTATAAAAGATCAGTATGATCTCTAGCAACACAATTTTCTGTGCATTGTAATAAAAATGATTGCTAGATTGTCCTCCCTTCTTCCTCTGCCTATCTGGCCCCTCTTGGGCATACTTGGGATGGTCACAAAAATAAAAATGGGATCCTAAACATATTGGAGCTCTTGTGCATAATGGCACAAAAAATTCAGCACATTGCGGGAGAAAATATCTTGAAGGTGTCCAAGATAACTCATTAGTCCCAAGCACCACACTGTCAGTAACACTGTCTTTTGAACCAAACATTAGACAACAGCCCCACTTTGGGTATAAAAGATCATGGCATTATGTTGCAGGCAAGAGAGTTTCCAAGTGTTGTGATGCTTGTTAGCAAATCAATACCGTATCATTTGAGGCACCAATCTTGTGCTAACTGACATCAGGGCTCCAGTTCTTAAAAGGTATTTGTTTGCTAAAGCAGAAGCTGGAAGTTTTTCTGGAGCATTGCTGGTGAGGTGGGCATGTATTTAATCCCTAGTTTTACACTTATTGATCCCAGTATCCGAGTAGAATGGTAGGGAAGTAGATGCACACAAAGGGTGTCAGGAGGTGCCCAGAGCTGTATTGAAGCAGTGCTGGGCAGACGTCCTGAAGGAAGTAAGTGTCAAGTCTGGGTGCTGGAGATGCCAACGCTGGAATTCATTCAAGTGAGGAAGTCTAGTGTGGTGGTTACCTTCCACCATAATTTGATCTCTGGATCAGTTCCTACTGTGACACCTGTATTTGGGAAAATAAGTTAGGGAAACTAGGAAATTGTAGACTTCAGGTTGATCCGGACCTAACAAATGAGAACTTAGCAGGTTTTAGATTTATTTATTAATCACATGTAGATCAAAACATAATGAAATGCCTCATTTATTACCAACCAACATAATCTGAAGATGTGCTGGGTTATCTGTGTTACATATTCTGGTGCCAACATAGCATGTGCATACTATTCAGCAGAGCAACACGCAGCCAAGATACAAGAAGCAACAACATCAAAACAAACCCCTTTTCCACCTCCACCACCCACTCACATACAGAGACTTGCCTTCAGTCCCAGGAGAGGACTCCGACCTCCAGACTGTGGCTATAGACGTGCAGACACCGGACCTCCGACTTCCAGACTCTCCAACCTAGGGCCTTTGACCTTTGGGCTTCACCCTCCAGACGAGCTGACCTCTGGGCTTTATCCCCAGTACCCACTGATCACAGGCCTCCATACGTGGTCATCCAATTTGTCAGAATAAGTCAAAAAGCAGAGCCACTATTTAAGAAAGGAGAGAGGGGAAAAATCAAGATGTCATTGTGAAATTGATACGAGCTAAATCACTTAGAAAATCCAGAAATGTCTTTCTTTCTTTTTCCAATATTTTTATTGAATTTCATATACACAAATACAGAGTTCATAAGGATACTTATTATAAATCAAAATAAGATAGCACAAAATGCACTATATATAAATCATAGTGATACAATCACAGTATCCCATGTTGATGATCTATCAATTAAAATAAATTGAATGATGAAATACATTAGTACAATTAGTTATGTTATAAAAAAATCTATGCCCCCTACAAAGACAAAGTTGGTTGGAGAAAGAAAATCAAGAAAAAAAGAGAAGAGTACTTTACCATATAATATTTTATAATAATATCCCAGATCTATATTATAATAACAATTCAAAGATTTTTAAAATAGTTCAGAAAGAATCCCCTAACATTTGAAAATCTTGATTAGAATCAGAAATCGATCAATGAATCTTTTCTAGATTTAAACATGACATAACATCACATAACCATCGACCATGTGTGTGGGGGGGGGCAAACTCCTTCTATTTAAGCAAGATCCCCCTCCGAGCCATAAGAGAAATAAAAACCAATACCTGCAATTGAGAAGGCTCCGAAATTATAGTTTTTTCCTCAACAATACCAAATAAGGCAGTTAAAGGATTGGACTTAAAACTAACTTTAAAAAGTACAGAAAAAGTTTGGAATACATCTTTCCAATATTTTTCAAGGCTCGAATGTGACCAAAACATATGAATTAATGAAGCCTCTCCGTTATTGCATCTGGCACAGTAAGGAGATAAATTTGCAATATAGTGAGAGAGCTTGTCTTTAAACATATGAGCCCTATGTACTACTTTAAATTGTAGGAGGGAATGACAAGCACATTAAGATGAAGAACTAACCATTTTGAAAATAACCCTCCAGGTCTCATCAAATAATGAAGTCTGTAAGTCCTTTTCCCAATCTTTTAAAATTTTATCTAGAGGAGCCATTCTCAATCCCGATAACAGACCATAAATATAAGAAATTGAGCCATTTTCAAAAGGTTTCAAATTAACAATTACATGTTCTTATCCAGGCCAGTAGGAAATATTTGTAATTTAGATGTTAAAAAATCTCTGATCTGTAGATATCGAAAAAAATAGGTATTAGATAGGCTATATTTCACTGAGAGCTGCTCAAAAGAAGAGAGATTCCCTCCAACAAACAGATCCTGAAATTGCTTAATGCCTAATCTATCCCATTCTCTAAAAAACAGATCAGTCATAGATGGTTTAAAAAAATAGAAAAAATAGGACTGGAAAGAGAAAATCTCAATAAACTGAAATGTTTTCTAAACTGTAGCCAGATCCTCAAAGTGTGTTTAACCACCAAACTGTCAGTTAACTTATTTACAGATAAAGGAAGAGAATAACAGAATTGGCTTCCAAAAAGACCCATGTTGGACAACCCTTATGATTAATATAATATAACCGGAATGTAAGATTTTGTATGTTAATTGCCCAGTAATATAACCTAAAGTTGGGTAAAGCAAAACCACCATTCTTTTTGCTTTTTTGAAGGTGGGCTTTATTTAATCGAGGTTTTCTGTTCTTCCATGTGTAGGAAGAAAGAATCAAATCTAGAGAATCAAAAAAAGATTTAGGAATAAAAAGAGGTACGGCTTGAAAGAAGTATATAAATTTAGGTAAAATATTCATTTTAATAGAATTAATTCGACCAATCAATGATAAAGAGAGAGGCAACCAATTAGAAAGTGTTTTTTTCAAATAATTCATTAAGGTTAAAAAATTTTCTTTGAATAAATCTTTGTAATTCTTAGTAATTGTTATGCCCAAATATATCAATTGTTTTCTTACAATTTTAAAAGGAAGGTTAATATTGGTTGGTATCAAATTATTTAAAGGAAACAATTCACTCTTATGTAAATTCAATTTATATCCTGAAAACTGACTAAAATTAGTCAGTAAACAAAACATAGAGGGTAAAGAAGTTGTAACATTAGATATAAAAAGCAATAGGTCATCAGCATAAAGCGAGACTTTATGAATAGCACCTTACCTTAAAATACCGGTGATCTCTTTAGACATTCAAAAGGCAATTGCTAAAGGTTCTAGCACAAAATCAAAAAGCAAAGGACTCAACGGACATCCTTGTCTGGTTCCACGTTGAAGTTTAATTGGTTTAGAAGTCTGAAAATTAGTAAGGACCCGAACAGAGAGAGATAAAGTAATTTCATCCAATGAATAAAATTGGGCCCAAAATTAAATTTTTCTAAGGATTTAAATAGGTAATTCCAATCGACTTGATCAAAAGCCTTCTCTGCATTTAAAGAAATCACACATTCTGATATTTCCTTGGATGGAGAATGCATAACATTTACCAGTCACCGTATATTAAAATGGGAATATCAATTTTTAATAAATCCTGCCTGTTCATCAGATGTTACAGAAGGTATAATATTTTTGAGTCTACGGGCCAGAACTTTAGATAGGATCTTAGCATCAATGTTGAGTAAAGAGATTGGTCTATATGAAGAGCATTCAGTGGGATTTTTATTCTTCTTAAGAATAAGCGAAATGGAAGCTCCATAAAAAGTCTGTGGCAACATACCAACCTTGAAAGACCTTAAAAGTAAGGGTAGAACATAAATAATGTATAAGCAATGAGGAGAAGGCCTTATAAAATTCTCCAGAGAAACCATCAGGTCCTGGAGATTTCCCAGAATGCAATGAACATATAGCTTCAGTGATTTCCTCCTGAGAAATAGGTTGATTCAACTGCTTTCGATTATCAACCGAAAGTCCAGGAATATTTAATTGACCTAAAAATTGTTCATTATAGTATTATCTTTAATAGAATTAGAACTATACAATTTAGAATAAAATTCTCTAAAAGTGTCATTTATTTCAAAATGGTCAGTTGTCATGTCACTATTGGTTTTTCAAATTTCTTTAATTTGCCGTTTAGCTATAAAGGTCTTCAATTGATTAGCCAATAGTTTACCATTTTTTTCTCCATGTATATAAATTGGCTTCTATCTTTTAAAAGTTGGCTTTCAATTGGGTATGTTAAAAGAAGATCATATTTAGTTTTAATTTCAATACGTCTTTTGTATAGTTCAGGGTCTGGTGCCAAAGCATATTTCTGGTCTAACTGTTTTAATTGATTAGCTAAATCAGTTCTCTCTTTATTAGCTTTTTTCTTAATATATGCAGTATAAGAAATAATTTGTCCTCTGATATATGTCTTAAAAAGCATACCAAATGATAAGACTGGAGGTCTCTTCCAATGCATTTTCTTCAAAAAAAGGTGTAATTTGATTCTTCGGAAATTTTAGAAAGTCCTTGTCAGATAATAAAGTTGAATTAAAACACCAAGATCTGTTCATATGAGTGAAACCAGGAAGATTTAAAGATAAAAATACAGGAGAGTGGTCGGATATAGCTATTTCTTTATAGTCAATGGATCGAACTAATGGAATCAATTAACTATCAATAAAAAAAATAATCAATCCTAGTATAGGAATGATGGACATGGGAGAAGAATGAATACTCCCTTTCTGCTGGATGAAGAAAATGCCAGACCACAACGATATCACATTTCGTTAGAAAGGATTGAATAAATAAAGCTGATTTATTAGGCGTGGCTAAATTAAAAGAAGTATGATCTAATACTGGATCTAGACAACAATTAAAATTTCCTCCTATCACTAAAGAATATGAGCTCAAATCTGGCAAGAATGAAAAGAAACGATTAAAAAATCCTGGGTCATCCACATTGCGGGCGTACACATTAGCAAATACAAAAAATGTATTATCTAGTTTCCCTGACACTACAGCAAATCGCCCATTAGGGTCAGAGACAACTTTATGCTGAATAAAAGAAATTGTATTATTGGTAAAAATAGAGACTTCACGAGATTTTACTCTGAATGAAGAATGAAATTGTAAACCCCTCCACCGATTAAAAAGGCGTGCATTATCACAATTACGTACCTGCGTTCCTTGTAGAAAAATAATGGGGGCCCTTAACTTTTTAATATACGCAAAGATCTTACTCCGTTTTACAGGATGGTTTAACCTTTTCACATTCAAACTGAGTAAATTAATATTTTGCTCCATTTTAAATTGTAACTAACAGAAGAGTTAAAAGATCTGAGCATAACTTATTAGATCCAAAAGACAGACCATGAAATAAGGTACTCAAGCAGAACATTTGGATGTTAACACAACCCAGCTTCCAGAAAAAAAGAGACTCCACCCCCTACCCCTCCCAAAGCAAAACAAGCCAGCTAGAGGTCAGCCGGAAAGCTAACCCTACAAATAACCCTCCCAAGGTATCCTGCTGGCAAAACTCCAAAACTTTGAAAGTTGTTTTGTTCCTACTCAGACAAAACAAAGAAAAAACTTAGATCAAAAATCCAAAACTTAAGTGGATTCATTTTATCGATTTCAAAAGAAATATATATAAAAGCCTCACAGGAAAAAACAAAATAGTAAAAATTATCAAAGAAAATATCATAAAAAGCAAGATATATAAACAGTCAAAATGTAAACTTATTAAAACCTTATACTGTCCGACATATTAAAAGGTAATTGCTCTTGTAAAAGATATAATGCAATTAATCTTCTGCTTCCAGAAACTTCTGAGCATGCTCGACGGATCTCAGCCATTTCCGCTTGCCATTTTTCAAAACGATTTTGAGACATGCAGGGAAATAAAGAGAGGGTTTAAACTCTTTCTTATAAAGCAACAACATGACCTCTTTGTACTTGGCACGTTCAGCCATAACCTCTGGTGCATAATCTTCCACAAACCTAATTTTCTTCTCGTTGAAATCAATTGTTCCGACTTGACAGGTATGTTGAATTAAAAGCTCCTTGGTGTGAAATTCCTGAAAGCATAAAATGACCTACCTGAGACATTCTCCTGCCTTGGGTTTCGGCAATAGTGATCGATGGGCGCGGTCCAACTTAGGCATGGATGGCAATAAATCCGGGAAGTTGTTTCAAAAAGCTTGCAAAGAACTCCGTGGGGCGGTCACCTTCAATTGATTCTTCAAGACCCAAAATACGTAAATTGTTCCTTCTGCTTCTGCTTTCTAGGTTGATAACCTTCTTTATTAATTTTTCATTAGATAATGATAATTTTTTGCAGATCTTACTCATATCATCTAAGTCCACTTCCAATAATGACAAAGCTTCTATGTTCTCTTTAATTCGCTTTTCATGTTCATTTAAAGTTTGTTGAATAGCGTCCAACTTGACATTAAGATGTTGAAATTCCTCAGAGAGTTCTGATCTTTGCTTTTTAAAGAAATCTCCAATAGATTCCAAAACAGTTGGTGAATTTTCTTCTTTTTCTTTTTCTTTTGCAGCGGTTTTTGTCTTTCTTGGAGACATATTAGAGCAATATTAAGATTTATAATAAGGTTTCAAAACTGGTAGGAAATAAAGAGATAAGTAAGGTAGGAGGAATTTTAAAAAGATGGTACCCCATCGACTGCCAGCAGGGCTCTCCCCCAGAAATGTCAACATAGTTTTACAGAAAGGAAATAATTTGACAAATTTGCAAGAGATCATTAAGGATACAACAAACAGGGTGGATAAAGGGAAACCTTTAGATCTGGTGTATTTAGATCTTTGGTTGATCTTCAATAGAATGTCCCTCAGAAGGTTACTGCACAAGATAAGAACGCAGAGAGTTGAGTGTGATACATTAGTATAGGTTGAGTTCATTTAACTAATCAAAAATAGAGAGTCAGGACTCTTTTGAATTAGTAATCAGTATCTAGTTGGTGCCACAGAGATCAATGATGCATCCTCATATTCATAATCTATATTAAGAATTTAAAGAGACTGTGCGATCTGTAGCCAAATATTCTAATGATGTTAACACACCTTGTAAGTTGTGAGAAGGCCACAAAGAACTGCAAAGGCCATATTTGGCTAAGAAGTTATCATATGAATTTTAATGTGGCAATGTAAAATTGTTCATTTTGGCAGGAAGAATCAACAGTGAATTGTTATTGAAATTGAAAAATATTGCAGCCTTAAGGAATCTGTTAGTCTACCCACATGAAACACAGGAATTTAGCATGCAGAAAATGTGAACTACTAGAATGGTAAACAGAATGATGGTTGTTATTGCAAGGGCAAAAATAACTTGATGGGACACAGCAGTACTGGACTACCACATTGAGATTTGTTTTCCAAATTTGAGAAGGTTATACATACCATGGAGACAGTGCAGAGAAAGTTTATTGGATTCATTCCTAGGGTGAATGTGTTGATATATGAAGAAAGGTCAAACAAATTGGTCCTTTATTCATTCGACTATGGAATAATAGGGATCATTCTTTTTGAACAGGAGGCATCAGTATCAGATGGAGATGAGGAAGAGTTTCTGCTCTCAGAGGGTGGTGAAGCTTTGGGATTTTCTACTCAAGAGGGCAAGAAGCATAGTCACTGTGTATATTAAAGACAGATTGATATCTCTCTGGATATGGGAATCAACAAATATGGGATTGCGACAGCAAAGTGGTGCTGAGATGAAAGGGTTAGGATTTGATTTAATGTGGAGTAGGTATCAGGTTCTGAAAAGCCCATACCTTCCACTTTCTATTTCTATTTCTTATGTTCCCATGTTTGTAATTAGCACTTGCATAAAAAGTTCATGATTATGATTCTTTCAACCAAATGAAAAAATGCAAAGGCAGCAAGCCACTATATTTAAAATTAGGAGGTTTCATAACAATCTTGGCAATACTACAGTTGATCAAATGCAGATGAAAACTCTAATCAACCATATTGCTTTTATCTGATGTTGATTAAAGTTTAAAAAAAACTGCAATTTCTAAGTTCACATCTCTTGCATAGGATAATAAAGTAACAAAAGTTAAAGCATTTATATAAATTGATTCCTTACCAAGAGGACTAAAGGGTGCATTTAAAAGTACCTGTTCAAACAATCTTGGCCGTTGTGATATTTGTGTAAAATAGGATTAACTTATTTTCATTTTATTAAATTCTTGAGTTATAAAATCACTGTGTGGTTTACAAATACATACGCATGATGAACAGCTAAATTACCTCCAATAAGTTCTGCCGGCAGAGCACAAGCCTGTGGGTAGATTTTGGATCTGGAATTGTACTGGATATCAAAGTGGCACTTTGTAGGAGAGGACAGGACTTGTAGAAATGAATGAAAGATGGACCAATGCCTGTTTCTGTAAGACCCTTTAGCTTGAATATTCTCTTTGCTTGAGGCTCAAGATGTAGTTTGGGGTAGAATAATTCCTACATGTATATTGTAGATCTGCAGTGAAATCTCTTTTCCATGATATCCTGGTCTTCTGTAGATCAGGGATGCTGAACAAAATAAGGTGGAAACTGAAATTGGTGCAAAGGAGAGAGATGAATTTGGGGAAAAACTTTTTCACCCAGAGAGTTGTGGATCTATGGAATGCTCTGCCTCAGAAGGCAGTGGAGGCCAATTCTCTGGATGCTTTCAAGAAAGAGTTAGATAGAGCTCTTAAAGATAGCGGAGTCAAGGGATATGGGGAGAAGGCAGAAACGGAGTACTGATTGTGGATGATCAGCCATGATCACATTGAATGGCAGTGCTGGCTTGAAGGGCCGAATGGCCTCCTCCTGCACCTATTGTCTATTGTCTATTGAATACCAGAGTAGTGTTGGTGGGAGAGGAATAGGTGATGGGAACTGTGGAGAAATCTGATCAATCCTTTGAAAAGTACCAAAATCCTGTACCATGCAATGGAATAGTCTTAACTGTAACTGTTTTAATGGCTAATTGAAAGGAAAATCAAAGTCACTGTCATATGCATAAGTTCATGTTCAATACACATGCACATGCACAGATGCAATGAAAAACTGACCTGCGGCAGCATCACAGGTGCATAGTCTTTTATAAGCAATATTCATAAGGAAAACAAAATAATTATAAACTATACAGGAAAACACCGTCAGAACAAAAAAAACGGACAAAGTCAATTTTAGTGCAAAGCATTCAAAGTGGTCGTAGTGATTTAAATTGTAGTGATTATGGCTTTGAAAGTAGGTTCAAGAACCGAATGATTGAAAGGAAGTAACTGTTTTTGAATCTGACATTAATACCTATTTGTTCTATATATCGCAATCAGCAGCTAATTATTCAGCTAACTGAAAATGGAAATTTCATTCAGAGTCTAACTTCAGAAAGAACGTGAGGTTTGTAGCTGTGGGAGAAAATGATTCGGACTGCATCAAAAAGTGAATGAAATAATAATGATTAAATAATCAGAGGAATAGAGGTAAGTTGAACATTTAAAAAATAAAATGAACAGATTGTTTTTCCATAATCTGTTTTTAAATACAGATGATTTAAAAAAAAATGTGAGTATTTTTGTCATCGTGATGCAGCCTTCAGGAGTTGAAGCCATGTCAAGATACGAGAATAGCCACCACAGTAATTGAAGTGGGGAGTAAGGCAGTGGGCTTCTACAAACTTGAAATTATAAAAGATCAGGATGATCTCTAGCAACACAATTGTCTGTGCATTGTAATAAAAATGATTGCTAGATTGTCCTCCCTTCTTCCTCTGCCTATCTGGCCCCTCTTGGGCATACTTGGGATGGTCACAAAAATAAAAATGGGATCCTAAACATATTGGAGCTCTTGTGCATAATGGCACAAAAAATTCAGCACATTGCGGGAGAAAATATCTTGAAGGTGTCCAAGATAACTCATTAGTCCCAAGCACCACACTGTCAGTAACACTGACTTTTGAACCAAACATTAGACAACAGCCCCACTTTGGGTATAAAAGATCATGGCATTATGTTG
Organism: Hemitrygon akajei; assembly: GCF_048418815.1. Classification (NCBI taxonomy): domain Eukaryota; kingdom Metazoa; phylum Chordata; class Chondrichthyes; order Myliobatiformes; family Dasyatidae; genus Hemitrygon; species Hemitrygon akajei. The sequence goes on from NC_133143.1 coordinate 31,965,990, forward strand.
CAGGCAAGAGAGTTGTCTCTATAGTTCTGAGACTATGCTTATTTTGAATAAAAGAGGACAGGAATGTCACTATCTGCCCTGGCATCCTTCAATGTATCTGTCCCTACAATGTTGCAGACATTAGATCAGTCGTCCAGTGAGTGAACTCAGGGAAAGCATCTGGCTTAGACGGGTCTCTAGTCATGTCCTTAGACCTTGCACTGGTCAGCTTGAGGGTGTATTTGCAGACATTTTTAAGATCTCCCTATTCTTATTTGAGGTTCATACCTGCTTTAAGACTCTATCATCCCAGTACAAGAAAAACAAGGTAACATGCCTTAATGACTGCCTGCAACATGAACTGACATACATCATCATGAAATGCTTTGAGAAGCTGGTCATTGCATAAATCAGCTCCAGTCTCCCACTACAACTCAACTACAATCAAAACTGGTTTATAGTAGATGTCATCTCCCTGGCCATACATTATTCTTTGGACTATTTACTGACAACCGGATCCTTGACCTCCTAACACCATACTGAAAAGTGCAAGGTGTTACAAACCCCGTAACTGGGTCACTTACCAGCAAAGATAGAGAGGTCCGTTGAAGTCTGATGGTACTATTTTAAAAAGTCTTCATTTATAAAGGGGCACAAAAATAAGATTAATACAAACATTCAGATAATGTACGTCGTCAATACTCAATCTAAACGCGCGAGTATAATCATAATCATCCATAAGAAATAGCTCTATCGTTTGTCTAGGGGTTACTGTATTGTCCGATGAAGAAATAAAAGTCAATTATCCTTAAAGGTGCAGCTCTTTTGGGTTGTAGAGAGAGACAGTCTTAAACTTGCCCGTGTCTTTTATGAGGCCGATCCGTTGAGTCGGGGGAGCTGGTTCCCCGTTATTAGTTCAAAAATCGTTGTCCGTGGTACCAGCCACCGGCTCCCAGGCAAGGGAACTGAACGCACGTGGCTTCCTTCAAATGGCTTCCCGCTATTACGGGATCACCAGCGTTTCTTCTGATGCGTCTGAGGAGCCGTCTCTACAGCCCCTCTTTTATCTTGACTCGCAGTGTAGTAGATGTCAATCAGGTTGGGGGTGATGCAATCTCTCTCTCAACCAGCCCACTTTGCCCGAGGGCTTGCACGTAGCATAGTCCCCAATCCACAAATGTGTCTCCAAGAGACAATGGCTAATGTCGCGTCATTTTGCATCGCCCTGACAACTGGATCCTTGACCTCCTAACACCATACTGCAAAGTGCAAAGAAAGATTGCAAGAACTCTGTCCTAGTTATCCTCAACACAGGTGCCCTGCAAGGCTGCACATTCCTACTTTTCCCAATACACCTAAGACTGTGTGGCCAGATTCTGCTTTAACTCCGTCTATGAGCTTGTAGATGACACCACCATAGTGGAGGAAATCTCAAATTATGCTAAGTTGGAGTACAGGAAGGAGAAAGTGAGGCTACTGGCATGGTGAAGCGACAACAACCCTTCTTTCAATATCAGAAATATAAAAAGATAGTTACTCACTTCAGGAAGATGATGGTGGTGGTTGGGGCTGGTTACGGTTGACCAATAGCCTGCCCCACTCTAACCACCGAGAAAATGTTCCAGTGCTTCCACTTCCCCAGAAATTTGGCATGTTCTGATTGATCCTTGCTAGTCTTTCTATGCACATCATGGAAAGACGCTTGTTATCACAAATGCTCTGCTAGTAACTTAAGTAAACTGCAGAGAACAGTGGACACAGCTCAGCACACCACAAAACCAGTCACCCCTCCACAGACTCTGTCTCCACTTCTTGCTGCCTCAGTTAAGCAGTCAACGTAATCAAAGATGCACCTACCTTGCAATTCTCCCTTCCCTCTCAAAAGCTTGAAATTACATACCACCAGGCTGAAGAACAGTTTCTATCCCATTGCTATAAGATCATTTAATGGTCCCCTGGTATGGGAAAATGGACCCTTAACCTCACCTTTTACCTCTTTATGGCTTATCAAATATTGCCTCCCTGTGTTGCGCTTTCTCTGTAAGAAATAACAATTTATTCTGCATTCTGTTACTGCTTTCCCTTGTACGTATGTCAATACACAGTTATAATGAAATATTCTGCAAGGATAGCATGCAAAACAAAGTTTTTCACTGTACCTCAGTAAATGTAGCAATAATAAACCAATTTACTCTTTTACATTCTTCAGAACAGCCAGCAAGGCAGATTGCTCAGCCATTAACTCTTTACTTTTGAGGCATTCTCATAAGGTCCAAATTGTTTGCTATAAAGATCTCCGATAAAGTTAGAAAGTGCTTGAAAAAGCACTGTAGGTCAGGCTGTATCCGTGTCAAGAGAAACAGAGTCAGTGTAAACACAAGAGACTCTGCAGATGCTGGAAATGTAGGGCAACACACACAAAATGCTGGAGGAACTCAGCATGCAGCATCTATGGAGGGGAATAAACTGCCGACGAGTTCATGGAGGGGTGATTGATTTCTGTGATGTGCTGAGCTGTGTCCACAACTTTATGCAGTTTCTTGCAGTCACAGATAGAGCATTTGTTACATCAAGCTATTTTCAATGGTGCATCTATAAGAATTGGTGAGGGTCAAGTGGGACATGCCAAAATTCTTCAGCATCCTGAAGAAGTTGAGGCCAGTGGCACATTTTCTCAGCAATGGCTTCTATGTAGTTAGACCAGGGTGGGCTGCTAGTGATGTTCACTTCTTCGTCAGGAGACCCTCCACTAAGTGAGTTAATGTTTTAGCTTGAAGACCTTCAGGACTGAAAGATAGAGAAAGTAAGTTTGTCTCAGTAGTGAAGAAGGAGGGGAGAGCAATAGGTGGAAGAAAGAAAATGCCTGTGAAGGGTGAAATGACATTAAGTAAGCGTTAGCAATCATACTTAAAGAAGACTTCATGAAAAGTGCTTGGGAAAACCTTATGGTTAAGAAAGTTAGATAAATTATACTTTTTCTCTCATTTTCTTCATAAACCTCCCTCTCTCTTTTATCTTCTCTCAGTACCACTGATATTCATCCCCGTCTCAACACATTTCTCGATATCAGTCTCTCTACACTTCCCTTCCTATCTGCCTCACTCTCACTTTGATTTCCCCTCCCCTTTTTCTCTTAGCTCTCTCTCCTTTATTCCCTTTTTGGGTCATATTTATCTCTTTCTCTGTCCACTAAACCACACGGAAAGATTTTTATTCCCCCACGTTGTGGGATGAATGCAAGATTTAAATAAATAAATTCTAATTCTGAAGAAGGATCCCATTCAGAAGACTTAAATTCAAATGCCCTATTCAGGATACTGGAAGTTTCTTTTCAATCATATAAAGAATAAAAGAGAGGTGAGAGTTGTGATTCAACCATTGGAAAATGATGCTGATGAGGTAGTAATGGGGGACAAAGAAATGGCAGATTAACTTAACGAGTACTTCTGTCTTTACCACAGGAGACACTAGCTGTATGCCAGAGGTCTGTGAGTGTCAGGGAGCAAGAGTGAGAGTCATTGCTGTCACAAAGGAAAAAGTGCTCGGCAAACTGAAAGGTTTTAAGGTGGATAAGTCACCAGATAGACTACATTCCAGAGTCCTGAAAGAGGTTGCTGAAGAGATAATGGATGCATTGATCATGATCTTTCAAGAATCACTTGATTCTGGCATGGTCCTGGAGGACTGGAAAATTGCATATGTCACTCTACACTTTAAGAAGGGAGGAAGACAAAAGAAAGGAAATTATAGACCAGTTAGCTTAACCTCAGTGGTTGGGAGAGTGGCTGGAGTCCATTATTGAGGCCAAGGTGTCAGGGTACTTGGAGACTAATGATAAAATCAGCATGGTTTCTGTGAAGGAAAATCTTGCCTGAAAAATCTGTTAGAATTCTTCCAGGAAGTAACAAGAAGGGTGGACAAAGGAGAGATAGTGGATGTCATTTACTTAGATTTTCAAAAGCCATTTGATCAGGTGCCACATGTGAGGCTGCTTAACAAGATAAAGTCCTATGATGTAACAGGAAGGATACTGGCATGGAAAGGAGAATGGCTGACAAGCAGGAGGTAGTGAATGGGAACAAACGGGACCTTTTCTAGTTGGCTGCCACTGACTAGTGGTGTTCCGCAGGGGTCAGTATTGAGACTGCTACTTTTCACATTGTTTGTCAGTGATTTAGATAGTTTGCAGATGATACAAAGATAGGTGGAGGGTTAGGTAATGCTGAGGAAACAATGCAATTGCAGCAGGGCTTAGACAAACTGGAAGAATGGGCAAAAAAGTGGCAGAAGGAATACAGTGTTCGGAAATATGATAATGCATTTTGATAGTAGGAACAATAGTGCGGACTAGTATCTAAATGGGGAGAAGGTTCAAATATCAGAGGTGCAGAGGGAGTTAGGAGTCCTCTTGCAAGACTCCCAGAAGGTTAAATTACAGGTTGAGTCTATGGTAAAGAAGGCAAATGCAACGTTCGCATTTATTTCAAGAGGAATAGAATATAAAAGCAAAGAGATAATACCGAGGTTTTACAAGACACTAGTCAGGCTGCATTTTATGGTCTCATAGTCTTAAATTCTTGCTCTACTCTTCCAACATGATTTTACAAAGAGGAAATAAAATTTCCTAGTGTCTACTTGCCAAGGAACACAGTAAGTAAATAGGGTCATGACACAACAGTGATGCATGCAGAGGGTCAAAGTTGACAGCTCACATTTTTTTATGAGGAGGTAGGACAGATGGAGAATCTAAACTCCTTCTGAAAGCTTCCATATGAAACATTATTTTCTTTCTCTTTTTACTTCCTGTGATCCTCTAACCTCTTTCAAAATCCTCAGAAAATGTTTTCTCTGGATAATCTGTGCATTGGCACGTTTTTATCGTTTTAATCCGAATACGAGGCAGCACAGCAAGGCAAGAGGGCGAAAGCAGTAGTTTAAGCCGTATGCTGCAGGCACCATGGTGGCCTGAGGGTCAGAGGTATCATGATGGACTGAGGTTTGTAAATATTGTGATGGGACCTGGGACACTGAGGTTGTGAGAGGCTGAGGTTATAGATATCATAATGGGTCCAGGGTCAGAAAGTTTGTAAGGAGTGGAATGTTCAAATGTCAGCCTGATCCCAGCATTGTGGCAGCCAGGGATTGGAGACATTATCATTGCTTCCTATGGAGAGTATCTTGTGCATTTAATGTTGTTGGAAACTGGTGCATGATTAATCTGTTTTTTTCTAAGTCATGTATTCCAACAGTAAATAATTAAACCCATATACTTGTTTTTGGACTGATTTCTGTTGTGACTCCAGACCGCAGATCCTGTGACTCCAACTCTGGATGCAGTGGCCCTGGACATCTCCAGATCGTGGTCCCTGCAGCCTGGTGTTTGGATCTCGGTTCGATCGGATGCCTCCGTTCCTTGGATCCCATAGCCGTCACACTCCATTTCCAGTGACATGAGATGCATTCGAACCACGAATTATGCAGCCTCTAGCTCCAGCCTAGACATCACCTCCAGGCCAAGACCTTCCTCACTGCCGTCGGGCTTCCAGTCTCCCCTTCCCCCACCACTAATCTCCAGCCCTGAGCCTCTAGCTCCTCTGTCACCTCCTGGGTCCTCAGAGCCTCTATGTTCCTTCCACCCTACCTTCCCTAAACATCCCAAACATCCCCCCCTTCTCTGACACCACCAACACTCCTCTCCCCTCTGATTCCAGCTCTAATCCCTGTTGTGTCTCTCCCATTCCTTTTGACTCTCTCTGAGGTGGAACGTTCTATCCTCAGGAAGGGTCTTTGCTTTGTCCTGCTTTTTCTGTACCTCAGTGAGTTCTGCACCCTTCATGATGCCAAGTTCTTCTTCCATCACCTCCATCTCCGAGCCCACTTCTCTGGCAAGAATTCCCCACCCTGCACTAATAACCACTTCTGTCTCCAACCTTCCTCCTCGTCTTGGACACCCTGCTCTGATTGTCTGCTTGTTCTGGGTCATCTCATCTCAAAACTCTGATGAGACATCAGTCCGCTCAACTTCAGCACTCCTCACTTCTCTAACCTTACCCCTTCCGGATGCACTGCCCGCCACTCTTTCTGCACCAATCCGAACCTTACCATTAAATTTGCAGAAAAAGGTGTGCTGTAGTTGTGTGGCACACTGGCCTCTACCTTACTGAGGCCAGATGACAATTCTCAGACACCTCCTCTTACCTAGCCTTTGAAAAGGCCCCTCCTCCAGACCATCAGAAAATTGTCTCTGAATACTATTGCTAACCTCATCATCTCTGGAGAACTCCCATCCATTGCTACCAAACCCATAGTTTCCTTCCCCTGTACTGCTCACATCTACCTTCTACCCGTGATCCACAAACCTGACTGTCCATCTAGGGCCATTGTCTCTGGCTGCTCTTACCCCACCAAATTCATTCTACATACCTCAACTCCATTCTATTCCCTTGGTTCAGTCCCTTCCTACCTACATCCATGACACTTTATATGCTCTCCATCTCCTTGACACCTTTCAATTCCCTGGCCCTAACAACCTCATTTTCACCATGGATGTCCAGTCCCTATACACCTCTATCTCTCATCAAAAATACCTTAAAGCTCTCTGATTGTATCTCAGCAAAAGATCCCACCAATTCCCCTCCTCCATCTGGCAGATCTATTCTTTGGCTCCTCCCACTTTCTCTAAACTCAAGGGGTAACCATGGGCACCCACATGGGTTCCAGCTATGCCTGCCTTTTCATCGACTACGTAGAGAAGTCCATGTTCCAAGCATTCCCCAGTAATGCTCCCCAACTCTTCCTGCACTACATCGACAACTGCATTGGTGCTGCTTCATGCACCCATGCTGAGCTCATCAATTTCATCAACTTTGCTTCCAACTTTCACTCTGCCATTAAATTCATTTATAAGATCATAAGGCCATAAGATACGAGCAGAAGTAGGCCATTCAGCCCATCGAGTCTACTCCGCCATTCAATCATGGCTAATCCAATTCTTCTGGTCATCCCAATTCCCTTGCCTTCTCCCTGTACCCTTTGATCCCCTGTCTAATCAAGAACCTATCTATCTCTGCCTTAAATGCACCCTGTGACTTGGCCTCCATAGCAGCTTGTGGCAACACTTAGTTTATTTCTGACACTTCCCTCCCCTTTCTTGAGTTCTCTGTCTTTATCTCTGGAGACAAAATGTCCATCGATATCTTTTACATACCTATCAATTCACATGGCTATCTTAACTATACCTCTTCCTTTTTCTCAGTTCCTTCGTCTCTGCTGCATCTGTTCCCAGAGTGAGGCTTTCCTTTCCAGGACATTGGAGATGTCTTCCTTCTTCAAAGAGTGAGGTTTCTCTTCCTCCACCTGAAGAATGGTCTCGGCCTGAAACGTCGACTGTTTATTCATTTGCATAGATGCTGCCTGACCTGATAAGTTCCTTCGGTGTTTTTTATTTGTTACTCTGGAGTCCAGCAACTGCAGAATCTCTTGTTTTTATGGTTTGTGGGGATTGCTTTATGGTGCATCTTTGGAGATATACCTTGCCATGCCATTTAGCAAAGTTCAAGAGCTTGTAGGGTTACCATGAGTTGTCCATGCACATTCCTGCCTCACAAGGAGCACATTGTTTACCCCCAGAAGCTACAAACAACAGGGAATGGTACCAGCTGTTTAGGGATGCATCTCCCAGTCTCTCAAAGAGCTCTATTTTGTAAGAGAATTTAAAAAAAACTGACAAAGAATTGTTTCAGTTTTTAAGGGTACTCTCTATGATTCATTTCCCAATTCTGCTATTCAGTGTGTTTATCACAGATAATCCACTCCAAGACTTTAAACTCTGGACACGAGGCACACTTTAAGCACACTTTACAATTATATGGAGTATTGCTTCTCTTGTGTTACAGACATCTGTTTATCATCATTTACAAACATGAATAAATGTTTTCTATTCAACTTACATTCCCAAAGGAATCTAATTTCACAGACGCCCAAAAAGCTTCATTTGCTTTTTTGTGTTCCAGACACATGGAGCAAGCCTCCCTTTGGTGCCAAGTCAGCTGTCTGTGATTAGTTACTCAGATGTTCTAACATCCATACAACTTTCTTCTAGGTTTAATTTCCATGAGCCAACATCCATTTACACTCCTAATGGAGTTCCTGTAACTTGATGGAAGACCTATAGAACTCATAATAAATTGGATTGGAATCTATCTGTTATATTATTATATTACATATTATTAAATGCAATCTCTATCTGTCTGTCTTTTTCAGATGAAAACATGCTTAACATTTTTTCCAAATTACTATATTACTAGGAAATATACAGTTTTCTTTTAGTGTTCTACTTCATCCCTTTTGATCCGTGAACTACTACATATGCGTATCGATTGTTTCATTGCGCTTTGAGTTTTAACTATGTTGCATTCTTGATCGCTCCGTTTAATGGAATGGCCTCTTTTTTTCTCTTCCACCGTGTCCTTTTTTGATATGTGCTGTCATCTACTTTTTCCTGACTTTTGTTTTTCCATTCCTACTGGATGATATTCTTCCATCCTCTCTTGTTCCTTTTTTCATGGCTCCTTTTATTAAACAAAATGAAGCAGAAAATGACTGAAAATTTCTAGTTGCCTCCTTAGCATCAAAAACATCTTCAAGGAGCAGTGCCTTAGGATGGCGGTACTTATCATTAAGGATCCCTAATAACCAAGACATGCCCTCTTCTCATTGTTACCATCAGGAAGGAGGTACAGATGCTGAAGACACACACTCAGTGATTCAGGAACAGCTTCTTCTCCTCTACCATCTTATTTCTAAATGGACATTGAAACCATGAGGACTACCACACTACCTTTTTATCTGCACTACTTATTTTAACTTAACTATTTTATATAAACTTGAGAGAGATATTTTGCTTTTCTTCCTCAGTCCTTACCTCAGGTAGCGCAGCAGTTAGAAGATAGACACATTTATATATACATACTTACTGTAATTCAGTTGTTTTCTTTATATTTATTTATCATGTATCTCATTGTACTGCTGCCGCTAAGTTAACAAATTTTGTGACATATGCCAGTGATGTTAAACCTGACTCTGATTACTTAATGATTTGTTCGCAGCAACTGCAATTTTTTAGCATTTGCTGATTTCTGTTCTTCTTGATATAATTTTAAATTAATTTCGTCAGATGTTTCAATTGAGTTTTCCAATAAAACACGATGTATTTAGAAAGAACTACCTGTAATGACATAAAATATTACCAGAAAATATTGAACAACCTCAGGATGTGTGAATCAAAACTTAATTAACATTGGCTCCTGAAGGAGATCAGTGCTGAGGTAGCTCATAGTATAGGTGTCACTGGTAGGGTCAAGAAGGTATGGAATAGACCAGAAATAGAATTAAGTTTGTCTATCTTCTAACTGCTGCTGCTACCTGAGGTAAAGACTGAGGAAGAAAAACAAAATCTCTGTCTCAAAATCTATTACCTTGCATGCTTATCTCAGTTCTGTGGTGAGTGTCTAAGTGATAGTTTCAACAAAAGCTCCTCACACAGATCATCTCTATAAACTGGATTTCCCTCAGGGATTAGCTATAATAACCTTCCTACGTTTGCTCCTCACTATTCTTTGCACTATTTGGCAAGATAGAGAATATTCTTAGTAGAATATATCCATGCTCCAAAACTTCTGTTGTTTCATAATGCTAAGCTGTTATCTTTTGCCCTAGTTCATTGTTTATCTCTCCAGAAGAGTGATATTCTTTTTATCAATATTTTCATTCCTGTTTTTCCTTTCGCTGATGACTCTTTACAGGAATATTTGGAACTTTGTCCTGCCTTTCCATTAAAGTCAGGTCTCTTTTTGCCATATTGTCGTAATTCAATGCATTTAGCCATACTTGTAGCTCATCATCCTTTCATTATACATTTCTTGCAATTACATACATCCTTGCAAACCTTTCTCGGATCTCCTTATACTCTGGTTTGGAATACTTCTGCCAACACTTTCTGATTCTCGATCTGGTGCTTTTTTTTCCTCCCAATTCTTCTGGCACTTTAAAAAAATCTTTATGGTGCTGTTTTTATGTGCATAGCCTCCTGCCAAACGTCAGAACCGTACAGCACAGAGACAGCCCCTTTTAGGTCATCTGGTTTATGCTGACCATGAAGTCGATCTACATTGTTCCCATTGCCTTCTTTAGGTCCATAACCTTCTACCTTTTTCCTACCCAAGTAACTGTCTAAACAGCTTTTCAAGGTTGTAACAATGTCTGACTCCACTACCTCCACAGGCAGTTCCTTCCAGATATTTATCACTCTCTGTGTGGAAACTGTATCATTTTCTAAGCCTCCCCTATAATCATCCCTCAGATTTCTATGTTCCATTGAGAACAAAAACCAGCAAATCAAACATCACCTTATAACTACAGCTCCCTATTCCAGGCAAATATCTTTGGCACTTTCTCTATTGCTATCCCATCCATCCTGTGTGTTACAACTAGAGTTGCACACAATAGTCTAAATATGGGCTTTGTACAACTGCAACATGATGTCCCAACCCTTATTCTCAATGCCTCGGCCTATGAGGGCAAGAATACAAATGCCATTGTTTACCTCCTATTCACCCGAGTTACTATTTTTAGGACTTGCACCCCAAGGCCTGTGTTTATCAAAGATCCTAAGGTTCCTGTCATTTACTCTGTCTTTTCAGAATTTAACCACCCATTACCTCACACTTGTATGAATTACTTGTAAATTGCATTTGCTTCCATTCCATACAATTTACCAGCTGATCAATGTCCTTAAAGAGCCCTCTTTGCTATTTATGACACCACCACTTTTCTTGTTATCTACAAACTTCCTAATCATATCCTCACATTATATATATTCCAAACAACTATGTTTCCATCAATGATACTTGCAATACGCCACGTGTTCCATATTTCCAGTCAGAATAAACATCCATCCTCCACTATCCTCTGCCTCCTAACTCCAAGCCGATTTTGGATCCAGTTTTTCAACATGTTACAGATCCTTCAGATCATCAACATGTCACAGAAAGTCAACTGTTTACTCTTTTCCGTAGATGCTGCCTGGTTTGCTGAGTTCCTCCAGCATTTTGTGTGTGTCCTTTGCACTTTAAGCTTCTGAATCAGCCTTCTTTGTGGGATGTAGTCAAAATCCTTACTAGTCCATGTAAACCATATCTATAGCTCTGCCTCATCAGTTTTCCTAGTCACATCAAAAAGCTTAATCAAATTTATGAGACGTGATTTTCTCTGTAAAAACTGAACTCCTAATCAGAGAATCTAATCTGACACCTTTCTAGGTAAACATAAATCCTGTCCCTCAGATCTTCAACAACTTACTTACAGCTGATGTCAGACTCACTACCCTGCAGTTTTTTGGATGATCATTATTTCTCTTTCTGAACTAGAGAACAATGTTCGCTATTCTCCAGTCTTTTGGTTCCTCACTCATGGCTAATGAAGATGTACAAATCCGAGCTATATCCTCCCTTACTTACAGTACCTTAGCATCCTAGAATATAGATCCTGTCTGCTCCTGGGGATTTATCCTTTCAAATGTACTCCAATATTTCTTGCACTTCATCCTTCCTGATACCAGCTTTCTCCAGAACACCAACGTATCCCTCCCTTAACTTTCAAGCACCCACGTCCTTCTTCATTCTTCAAGGTGAAAAGTTAAAAGTAAATTTAATATCAAAGTACATATATGTTACCATATACTACCCTGAGAATCATTCTGATATGAGTATTCACTGTAAATAGAAAGAAACACAATAAAATCAATGAACAACACACGACAGAGACAGACAAACAATGTATAAAAGACAACAAACTGTGCAAATACAAAAAGAAAATAAGAATAATAATTATAATAACAAAGTCTAGCTTTAAAATACTCTCTGATTTACTGAATTGGATGAAAACTGGGTATTAAATCAAAAATAACAAGATGAATTATACCTTGCCACACCTTCTATACATGAACAATTTAAAATTATATACTCCTTCATCAGTAAAGCTAAAGCAATTAATTCAAATAGTAGAACTACTTTGAAAGATATAAACATGAACTTTGGACTAGATAAGTGCAGAACATTAAATATCAAGAAAGGTGCAACAGTGCTAGTAGAGTTTAAAACAGAACAGCGGTTTACAACTGATGGGTAAATGTGAAATATTTAGGTATATGGGATATCAACAAGCAAAGAAAATAGATCACACTGTGATAAAGGGAAAACTTTTGACGGAATTTACTTCAAGGCTTAAGAAAATCAACCAAACAGAGCTCAGTAGTAAACATATAACAAAGACAATAAACACTTTCACTATACCCATATTAACGTACTCTTTTGGCATAATATCTTGAAACTATCTTGGTCCAAAATTGAAAAATAAGAACTGAAATTACAATTTTTAGAAAACTTTTAGAAAGCACTTTAGAACATATTTAGATTAACACTACTTAGGACAAAAGGAGGAAGAGGAATGAGTGACATAAAAAATTTACACAACTTTAAAACTCCTATGGGTATATTTTCATCAAAGAAAACATGATTCAGCACTCCAATCTGATAATAGCTACACACCACTAAACTTAAATGAAAGCACAATGCAGAAAAATGAAGAACTTACCACTACAGAAGAAAATGTTAACTAATGGAAAATATGACCCTGCATAGAAGACATTCCCACAATCTGAAAAGACTAGATTTTGACGATAGACCATTGAATACTTGTCTAACAGTTAGAGACATCTTCCCAGAAATCTTCCTTGTGGCTATACAGGACCAGGTGGCTAACACAAAAACATGATCAGAAATATATAATAAAATACCAATGTATTGAAGACAATAAATGCAGAAATTGCCATGAGAAACCAGAAACAATCCAACACATTATAGGATCCTGCAGCAGTTTAACTGGCAAACATCATTCATCAAAGTCTAGCTATAAGATATGAACTCCTGAAGACATTAGACCTTACTTTAAATATAAGCCAATTCCAGTTTTAGAGTCAGAGTCTTACACATTATTCTACAATGGATCCATTATCACAGATAGGACAATCCATAATAGTCATCCAGATACAATATTACAGGATAAGCAAGTAAGGACAATTTACTTAATAGATACAGCCATTCCAAACACACGCAATGTACAGAAATTAATAAGTGAAAAACACCAGAAATATGCAAATTAAAAGAGGAAATTGAAAAACCATGGAACATGAACAGGTTATACTGGGATATCTATAACTGGTATCATCCCAAAGTCACTACACAATAGCATTAAATAACTAGTCATACACAGCAATATTTATGTAAATCTCCAGAAAGCCACAATACTAAACACAACTAGAGTAGTCTGAAAGTTCCTAGCAATTGAGAAAAAGTGTGTTTGGCTTTTAGCAGTTTGAGCCAAGAAAAAAATAAAAATAAATAAATAATGACAACAAATAAATACTCAAGAAATAAGTAAATAAGAAATAAATGTTGAGAACACGAATTGTAGAGTCTTTAAAGGTGAGAACATAGATTGTGGAAGCAGTTCAGTGTTGGGGTTACTGAAGTCATCCCCTCTGGTTCAGGAGCCTGATGGTTGTATGATAATAACCATCCCTGAAGCTGGTGGTATGGAACTGGAGGCTCCTGTACCTCCTGCCTGGTGGAAGTAGCAAGAAGAGAGCATGGCCTGGATGATGGGAATCTTTAATGATGGATGCTGCTTTCTTTTTGCAGAGCTCCTGGTAAATGTTCCACATAATGGGGAGGGTTTGGCCTGTGATGGACTGGGCTGAACCCATTCCATTTTGTAGTTTTTTCCATTCAAGGCATTGCTTTTTCCATACCAGACCATGAGGCAACCACTCAGTATGCTCTGTATCACACATCCATAGAATCTTGTTAAAGTTTTAGATGAGATGCTGAATCTGTGCAAACTTCTGAGAAAATTTAAAGTTCAAAAATTTAAATCACATTAACTATCAAAGTATGTCTAAATTATACATCCTTGAGATTCATCTCCTTACAGAATCAAAAGCTGAATCAGGTTTAATATCACTAGCATGTTGTGAAATTTGTTAACTTAGTGGCAATGGTACAATGCAATAGATAAATATAGAAAAAAATACAGTAATTATATGCAAATATGTATATTAAGTAGTTAAATAAAAATCGTGTGAAAACAAAAATAATAAAAAAGTGGGGTAGTGCTCATGGATTCAATGTCCATTTAGGAATCAGATGGCAGAGGGGAAGAAGCTGCTCCTAAATCACTGAGTGTGTGGCCTTCAGACTGCTGTTCCTCCTTCTTGACAGTAATGTAACCTTGGTTAATTAAACTGTTAGATAACTCCACCTGTGAAGAGATGAAAATGAGGTTTATTGAATTAAAAAAAAAGAGAACTTGAAAATAAGCAATAATGAGGTGCGGCTGGCACAGCCTGGGAAGAGACGGAAATGCAGAAAACTATAGAAATTGTAATGTTCTCGCTCGGGTGTAACGAAACCCGAATTAAACGTCGAGGTAAACCGTAGTCAATGAAAACAAGGTCGCAGTAAGATTAACCATTTACTGTTCACTCTTCACATTAACGTACGGTGAAAACTGTTGATAAAACGATACAAGATTGGTACAATATTTGTTTCCTTCTAGGTATCACATTTACATCGTGAATACTTGCAAAGGTAAAACTACAATAACTACATTACATTAAAGTGCAGCATACAGTCAGAATCTACCTACTCCATTGACTGCTTTAAATACACTTCAACACAAACTATCCGACTTTTTAACTAACGAAAACATAAACCTTATCGACCGTCGTTACTTTTAACAGAATCAGCGTTAACATTCTAATTCAACATATCGATTATCTCATGACTTACAGCGTTGCTTTCACTGTGTTTCTGGTGCATAGAAAGAAAACTGCTTGCGCTGAACTGGCACATGTCTGGCCCCCACCCTTGCGTTTATCCCAAACCAGTATTTTCCCAGAAGACGCGGCGAAACCGGATGTGACGTCATCGCATGCCGCGATATATTACAGACAAATGAATTTACTTAAACAATCCTAACTTTAACTAAAAAATGCTAACAAACAAATTACTAAGCGAAAATATTATAAACTAAATAACTGCCATAAAGGCAGCACAGAAATTAAGGACAAAATCTGTTAGAAGTGTGATTTGTAGTCATTATCTCTACCCTACTTACTGGAATTCCTCAGGGTAAAACCCCTGGAGGAGAGATGATATCGATAAAAGGTTTATTGGAGCTATGGCTAAAATGAGCACCAACACAGAGGCTGTGTACAAGAAGGGCCGGAGTCGCTTCTACTTTCTGAGGGGACTGAAGTCCTTTAGATTATGCAGTCCTCTCCTTCGCATGTTCTAACAGTCTGTTATCACCAGAACAATCTTCTGTGCAGTGGTGTGCTGGGGCAATAGCATCATAACAGGTGATTAGAAAGGCTGGCTCTGTTGTGAGTCAAACTGGACACGCTGGAGGTTGTGGTAGAACAAAGGACCCTATGGAAAATCCTGGCAATTCTGGACAATGTTTCTCACTCTCTGCATGCCACCTTGTCTGACCACTTTTAGTGATAGACCAGGACAACTGCACTGCTTCAAGGAGCGCTCTATGAGGTTAATCTTACCCTTAGCCATTAGGCTTTATAAAGTGTCAACCTTTTGCTGGGGAAGTGATGATCCCCTCCTGTTAGACTGTTTGAGGTACGTTATTTTTTGTTCTTTCTTATTCTCTTCTAATATTTGTATATCTGTGCACTTGTAATGTTATCATGATACTGTAATTATCTATCTATAAAGTATCTATCTATCTATCTATCTATCTATCTATGTAAGGCAGATCCATCCATAGTAAAGTATAGAGGATTCCTCATGCAACACATGTAAAATGCTAGAGAAACTCAGCAAGTTAGGCAGCATCTATAGTGAGGAATAAACAACAGAGATCCTTCATTCATTTCCAAGAGTTCCTCCTCCATTTTGAGTGTGTTGATCTGGATTTCCAGCAGCTGCAGAATCTCTTGTGTTACTGATTAATCCATTAAGTCTAAACTAGATAATTGCTTTCAGAAGAGAACGTAATCACAATGTCAGTCATTCTGGAGGTTCTGACTCACACTCACGTTATCTGAAGGAGTAAGCAATTACACGGTCTTAAACAATAGTTTATCTTCAATTATTTCAGAATCTGTTAGAAGTCGTTACCCACAACTGCAATTATATTTTTAAAAGTAAACAGAAATACCTCTGCAAATACAAAAGTGAAACAATTTATTTCAAGGTCTCCAAACAAGCGATAGAATTCTCGCCACCCCAGTAAAATTTGACAAGTACATGACATTCTGTTATCCATTTGTTGAATGCATCTTCTGGAAAGTTTGTATGATTAGGAAGTTTGCAGATAATGGGAAAAGTGGTGGTGTTGTAGATTGCAAAGAGAGTTGTTTAAGGACATCTAACAGCTGGTAAATTGCGAATACTGGCATCGCTTAAGATCCACCCAGTATTCGATGTTTCCCAGCCAAAACCACCTCCCCCTCCTCCCTGCTTGGTAGACAGTTCCCTGGTCTACATGGTGCAGCACCTCCTGACATCTCACCAGGAATGTGGTAAGGTCCAGTACCTTGTGGACTGGGAAGGGTATGATCCAGCAGAACGTTCTTAGATCCTGGCGAAGGACATCTTGGACAAGTCGCTCATCCCGGACTTCCAGCTGACACGGGTCTGTGGTGCCTCAGCAGCTGCGCCTAGGAAGGGGCCCTCTGTCACAACCACAGATTCGGCAGCACAGCAGACAGAGCAACTGCGCTTGTGAATATGCACGTGTCAGCTAATTATTATTTAATTGTGATGTTATTTACCTCCTTTTTTTTGTTGTAGTGCTTACTGAAAGTTTAGCAAAGCACAGCAACATTTTGCTGCCTGGTTGGCTGAGATATTGGACTGTCGAGTCAACTGACTCTGAAGACTAGCAGTACTGTATTTGTTTTATATTCAGAATCAGGATCAGAATCAGGTTTATTATCATCGGCATGCGAGGTGAAATTTGTTACTTAGCAGCAGCAGTTCAATACAATACATAATCTAGCAGAGAAAAATAATAAATAAAATAAAAACATAAATAAAAAAGTAGATCAATTATGTATATTGAATAGATTTTAAAAAATGTGCAAAAATGGAAACACTGCATATTAAAAAAATTGAGGTAGTGTCCAAAGATTCAATATCCATTTAGAAATCAGATGACAGTGGGGAAAAAGATGTTCCTGATTCGCTGAGTGTGTACCTTTAGGCTTCTGTAACTCATACCTGATGATAACCGTGAGAAAAGGGCATGCCCTGGGTGCTGGAGGCCCTCAATAATGGACACTGCCTTTCTGAGACACCACTCCCTAAAGATGACCTGGGTACTTTGTAGGCTAGTGCCCAAGATGGAGCTGACTAGATTTACAACCACCTGCAGCTTCTTTCAGTCCTGTTCAGTAGCCCCTCCATACCAGACAGTGATGCAGCCTGTTAGAATGCTCTCCACAGTACAACTATAGAAGATTTTGAGTGTATTTGCTTGATGCACCATCAGTAACTCTCGGAGACGTGAGTTAAGGTAGGCTTTTATTGGCTGGAAGAAAGCACAAGCATTGAGCGACCACCACACAACATCCTGGAGACTGAGGAAGGAGCAGTGCCTCCAATTGCCTTTATACTGGGGTCTGTGGGAGGAGCCACAGGAGCAGTCAGCAGTGGGGGGCATGTCCAGACAGGTATATGTAGTTCACCACATTGCTGTCATGTCAAATCGCTTCAAACTCCTAATGAAGTATAGTTGCCTTTAGCTGCAGTGTTGCTTTGTTTTCCATTTGAGAGTTTTAGTTAATAGCCCTGTTTGGCCTAGCATTTATCGTTTTCCTTTCCCTCTAACTCTGTTCGCATCAAAATCTGTGAACTACCTTCAGTGTCTCCTGCTCCGCACTTGGGCCATGTTCAAACGTAGTGACACTCCCTCCTGTTAGACTGTGGTAACTTATTTTTAATTCTTCCTACTTCTCTTCTAATATTGCACTTGTAATGCTACTGTGACACTGTAATTTTATTTGGGATTAGTAAAGTATCTATCTATCTATAGCAAGATGATATCACCAAGGAATAATGTTCAAGATCTCTACCATGTAACTGGGAATTAGTTTCGTTAAATCATACCAAGGGATTTGGTCAGATTTCTTTTTTGTATAAGTTTTCTGAACCAACTTTCCATGGACGGCCAATCATCCCGTTCAATAAAACAAGATGGCAAGCCATCCAAGACTGAAGAACCAGTGCAGGAAGGAAATGCTGAAGGTTTAATACATTTGGATGTAAAAGTTTATTTCTCAGTCGAAGGATCTGAATTTGATTTTCTGGAAGTACTGATTATTTTTGCAAAGGCTTTGATAAATGACTGAATGAGTTTTCCATTGTTTAAACATTGTGATGTTAGAAGGAGTTGAGCTCTTTAATATTTATTTATTTTTGGGATTGAGTTTCAATTTGTAGAAATACTGACCTGAACTGAAACTGCAGTTAACCATAATTATTAAGAACAGGAATTCAATTAGTTTTCTAACTAACTAGGGGTAAAAGGAGAGGTTAGTCTGTAAACCTTTAAATAGGGAATAACACTGATCTAATTAGTTAGAGAGGTTAGATTAATAAAGGATATTCTAATGAATGTCACTGATTCTAACTAAAAAGGAATTTAGTTTTCACTTGATATCTGAGATTCAGAACCTAAACAGAATGTTGGAATTTTGGATTGTTCATAGTCACGTAAATATTTTGTATATATTGCTATTTTTTATGAACAAAACTTACTTCTAAAAGTGCGTGTTTTCTATTCACTGCCTCCTTCCGATACCTAGAACTTCTGATGGCTTACTAGTACCTAGTGTAGTACTATGTAATTAGAATTTTTCATGAAGTGCAGAGACCAGTCACATGAAATAAGATGAGCACTACACAGGCATTCCAGTAACAATGAGAAGGGGGCATGTTCTGGGTGGTGGGGGTCTTTAATAATGGACACAGCATTTCTGAGGCACCACTCTTTGAAAATGTCTTGGATGCTCTGGAGACTAGTACCCATGACTGATCTGACTAATTTTACAATTTTCTATAGCTTTTTCGACCGTGTGCAGAAGCCCCCCCCCCCCCCCACCACATACCAGACAGTGATGTAGCCTGCCAGAACGCTCTCCATGATATATCTGCAGAAGTTTTCTGCATGTGCTTTACATGACAAACCAAAACTCTTCAAACTCCTAATGAAATGTAGCCACTGTCTTGCCTTCTTTATAGCTGCGTTGGGACCCGGTTAGATTCTCAGAGATCTTGACACCGAGGACCTTGAAATTGTTCATTCTCTCCACTTCTGATCCCTCTGAGGACTGGTTTGTGTTCTTTCTTCCTACCCTTTCTGAAGCCCACAATCAGTTCTTTGGTCTTACTGATGTTGAGTGCAATATTGTTGCTGTGACACCGCTCAACTAGCTGGTGCATCTTGTTCCTGTACACCCTCTCGTCTCCATCCACAAAAAAATGAAACCCCAAAGGAACCCATTAAAATAAGACTGTCAAAAACCCAATGGACCGAGAGGGAAAAAAGAGCAAGAGTAAGCAAACAGCATTCAGAACGGAAGTTGTACAAAAGACGCAACTGCAAGCCTTACTGCAGCCAGACTCACCACAACCTCAGCTCAGTGGAAAGCTGTGTAAATGACATGGAGCAATGAGAGGCTCCAGCCTGAAACGCCAACAGGCTGACCTTTGCAATCTGGCCTGCAATTAAATCGTCTAAACATCGGGTTGTTCCTCGCTGTTGGACCAACCCAGGGCCTGGACCCTGCCACCACAACTCGGCCTCTACCTGACCTAACCAATTCAGCCCAGCACTTAAATCAACCGGAGATCTGGACTTCCCTTGCTCCCACCTCCACCTCCACTTGCTTCGCCTGTGCCTCATCTCCACCTCTGCCTCCTCTTGCCATGACTCTGCCTGCCTCTCCAATGCCAGTTGTGATCATTATTAATAAAGTATTATTAATAAGGTGTTTAGTAGCTTTCTTCGATTTGTATTTTGTCGCCGATAAGTAGTCACCGGGTATCACCTGTGCCATCTTAATTCTCCAACGTTAGTGGTAATCGTTATTAATAAAGTATTATTAATAAGGTGTTTAGAGGCTTTCTTTGGTTTGTTTTGCTGCCAATAATTAGTGGCTAGGTATCACCTGTGCCATCTTAAACCAGAAGTGCTGTCGTGCCTTCTTAGTAATGGCAGTTACATGCTGTGCCCAGGACTGATCCTCTGAAATGATAATGCTGAGGAATTTGAAGTTGCTGACCTCTCCACCTCTGATCCTCCATTGAGGACTATCATGGACCTTCAGTTTCCTCCACCTATTGTCAATAATCAGCTCTTTGATTTTGCTGACATTGAGAGAGAAGTTATTGTTGTGGCACCACTCTGCCAGATCCTCAGTCTCCCTCCTGTATGCTGATACTTCACCACCTTTGATTCAGCCCCCGACAACGGTGTCATCAGCAAACTTATATATGGCATTGGAGCTGTCCTTAGCCTCACAGTCGTAAGTATAAAGTGTGTAGAGCGGGATATTGATGAGAAGTATTTGATTAGGATTTTGCTCATATACTCTAGCTGCATGCATAGATCACCCAGCTAATCCATGTAGGGCCTTTAACCTTTCTTATCTATCCTCTTGTTTGAACCAAAAAACAAATCTTCTCTGTCCCCCCAACTCTTGCACAACTTGAGTGAACCTTCCTCTGACGACATTGGCCCTAGCTGCTTTGAGATATTTATTGAGATACAGCATTGAATAGACCCATTTAGCCATTTTAGCCATGCTACCCAGCAATTCCCTGATTTAATCCCAATCTAATCACAGGACAATTTGCAATGTCCAATTAACCTACCAATCGGTATGTCTTTAAAATGTGGGAGGAAACCGGAGCACCCAGAGGAAACCCACTTGGTCACAGGGAGTATGTATAAACTCCTTAAAGGCAGTGGCAGGAACTGAACTTCGGTCACTGGTACTGTAAAGCGTTGTGCTAACCACTACGATATCATGTAATCTATCTGACCTAACAAGTCCCTTCTACCTTCCAAGCTGGTCCCAATGTTTCATGAATCTCAAGAATTTCTTCAGGAAGAAAACTGGAAAGTAAAACAGAATGCAAATTTTCCCAATTTTTTTCTATATCTTCAACCAGTTCAAGGAGTGATATTGCCACCATCTTTTCAAGAAAGAAACGGGAATGGAGGTAAACATGGGCCTTGTCTAACAGCCAAAACATGCAGTAAGAGGTTGTACAGAGAACACTGGGAGGAACGTTTGTTCTTCCATGCAAAACTGTGCAAGTACATATTTCTGGAGCTGATACTAGTTTTTTGTCCCCACCCCCAATTCTAACAGTGAGCATTGACATTTAATCCCATTAAATCAGAAGTATAACCAGTGAACAATCCTAAATTGAAAGAGAAGTACATCAAGTCCTTCTTTTTCAGTAATTTTATATAAATTTACATGATGTCTTAGTCAGGTTTATATGATATTTACTTCCTGTTGTAAAATCTAATTCAGCATTTTATTATCATCTCAAGTTTTTGATCTGCAAATGTTCTCAATACTTGAACCCATTCTTCTCTCTTCCCTTTTATCTTGTTGCCATAAGGAACCTCCAATGAATATTTTGTTGCTGGTAGCTAAGAAAGAAAACTGTACTTTCCTGTACAATCTATCCTTTTTTTCCCTCCAAAGTATATGTTAATGACAGCTTTGCTGATATTGAAATGAGTTGGATCCAGCAGCCATTGGTGACCTGTTCATTTGAGATATTGTTAAAAATCAACTGCCTGTGATGCCAATAATAAGCTGACGTGAAATTCCTGGTCTACCTTTGGTTTGCTCCGGTTTGGCAACATTAGTCACTTTGATAAGATATTGTCATGTGATATGAATTCAGAACTTAATTTCCAGTGTTGCCTTTCTGTCTGGCTGCATTCCTGGTGGTATTCCCATATGACCTTGGGCCTTCAATTTGTCACATTGTTCCTGTAATTTCTTGTTCAACTCATTCATGCTGAAGCTGCATTGCCTCCACTCTAAAGCTGGAAGTGGAGCACACATTTTACCATTTAGCAAGTCCATTCTTGACCCTGATCAAACAACTTTTCTTACCCCATTCTCAATATCTTTACACAACTAATATGCAAAAGGTAAGTAAAAACTTCACTTTCTGATGAATTTCCTCCTTAGTTACTTGTAGCAATGACTTACCATCAAATTCTGGCAATTCAATAAAACCCTATTTCAAATCATTAGTCTATTTGAATTACTGATACTAACCAAATATTCAACATTTTTCAAGGACTATTCAGTATTTCCATGATTAGAAGATTCCATTAATACAGTTCAGCCTAAATAAAAGTAAATAGATGCAGTACACTCACAAACATTAACATTTGGAGTTGGAAATATGTGGTCAACTAATATAGCCTACTGAAATCTATAAGGAAATAATGAAAAGAATATTCAGCATTCTTCTCTTGTTCTAGCATATTTTCCATGATATCAATAAACAATTTTAAGATTTTACCATGGAATGGAATGACTATATTTACAGAATTTAATCCTAGTTATGCCATACTGTATATAGTGTTTTCTATGCTGCTCATAACTAGGTGTGTATGTCTTGATGGACATTGCAGACTCCAAAGGAAACATGGTGCTGCGTTAGAGAATACAGTAGAATTCTAAATGAGAGCCTCATTTTGCAGAATCTTTAAATACTATTCAATTTCAAGATGCTCCGTGAAATAGATAGAATTTATTATTATTTTAATAGTGAATTGATAAAGTACCAAATACAAATGGAAGGGTAAGCCTTATTGACAAATTATAAGCTGGCTATCTGATTCTGGATTATATTTGTAGAAAAAAACGTAGAAGGCTAAGGGATTGTAGGACGGTGAGAAGCTGCAGATTGAACCTGACCTGCTATGGTTCTGATGAACACTTCCAGTTTCTTGTTCTGCTGGTATTTATCTGTTCCAATTCTCTTTGTATCTTTTCCCTGTTTTGAGTCTCCTGCCAAATTATACCCAGTGGTCACTTTATTAGATACACCTATCCACCTGCTCGTTAATACAAATATCTAATCAGCCAATCATGTGGCAACAACTGAATGCATAAAAGTATGCAGATGTGATCAAGAGGTTCAGTTGTTGTTCAGACCAAACATCAGAATGGGGAAGAAATGTGATCTGCAGTAAAGGAATTTGACTGTAGAATAATTGTTGGTGCCAGACAGGGTGGTTTGAGTATCTCAGAAACTGCTGATTTCGTGGGATTTTCACACACAACAATCTCTAGAGTTTACAGAGAATGGTGTGAAAAATAAAAAAATAACATCCAGTGAGTGGCATCTCTGGGTGAAAACACTTTGTTAATGAGAGAGGTCAGGCCAACAGGAAGGCAACAGTGACCTAAATAACCAGTTGTTACAACAGTGGTGTGCAGAAGAGCATCTCTAAATGTATAACATATTGAACTTTGAAGTGGATGGCGAAGATCACAAACCTAAATGCAGTGGCCGCTTTATTAGTTACAGGAGATACCTAATAAAGTGGTCACGGAGTGCAATTTAAACCAACCCACATCCTCCCATCCTGGATCTTTACCACAGCATCGGTATACCTTCCTGTGGGGGCTGTAGTTTGTCCCAGCTCTATTGAGCTGCAATCTATCTGTATTGTGTCTGCAGAACTGGTCCCCATGCTTTGGGAATCCAATGCATTTCTACAAATGGAAAACCAGGAGGTAAAAAATGCAAATTTTAAACAGCTTTTAAAAAAAAAGTCTCATTGAATGCAAAATAAAGATTATAACCCACATCAAAGATGAAAATGAAAGTTAAATTATAAATTACTATTAAAATATTAGTTTATTATTTTTAAAAACTAATTGAATTATGAATTATTTGTCCAAAGGACCCACATTGTGGACAGCATGGAGAGGAATCTTCAGATGGGGGTGTTCCCACATGCTTGTGGTCCTTCTCCTTTTTGGTAGAGGTTGCAGATTTGGAGGTGCTGTCGGAGTAGCCGAGGTAAGTAACTACTATGCATTTGTAGATGGTACACTCACTGTGCACTGATGATGTAAAGGTACAAATTTGGGGTGGTTGATGGGCTGCCAAGCAAGTAGATTGCTTTATCTTGAATGTCATTGTTATATTCTGAAGTCAGTGGAGGGACTTCGGGTAATTACAAACTAATCTCATTGTCAGAAAAATACTGTAAATCTTATGCCCTGAATGGGAAGGGTAACTCGGTTTAACAAAACGTGTATCTGTTGCTGTTACCTTTCTGGTGTAGAAGCTCCTGGCACCGACTATTCACCTTGCAGAAACCAATTACTTACCTCAGCCAGTTAACTGTATAATGTCCATGTGATAGTCCTCTTTAGCGAGACGATACATGATTCCCTGGTAAAGGTGATGAAAAATCAAGAAAGAATTTACTTCCCACAGCATTCTTGAAGTACAGTACTTGAGCTCAACAAATGGACCATATGCAAGGATGATACTGAGTACTTAATCTAAATGGATAACATTGTGAAGGAATACTCCACAAGCTCATCCTGGCTGTTCAATTTATCTTTCATAAATGATCATTAAGCACCTTAAAATTCATGTGAAATGTAATCGTGCACCTCATTAATTGGTTAAACTCCAGAAGTATATTGAACATATTTCAATATCTCTAAATGATACCATTACAATAACCTTCAAGAACTTAGGCAGGTAGATTAAGCCTAGAGGGCCACACAGTAGGAACAGTAAAAGGACAAAATACCATGGCTTCAGAATTGCTTCCATCAACCTGTTTGCTTCATCCTTTAAAAAAATAACACATTGGTTGACTAATCATGGCAACTCCATCAAATAATCTATAGCAGATCAGATATGTATAAGATTATATTATATAGCAAAGAATGACTCAGTGAGAAGCCCGTGGTAGAAAACAATGGTTGCTCGTTCTATCGAATGACAGTTACTCTTACCACACATGTTGCCATAAATTATTTTTCCACACCAAAAGACTGTGGATACTAGGTGGGTTTGGGAAGAAAATGCAAACAACTTGTTTAGCAGACAATTAATGAGGTGAAGTGATTGACTTCACTGCCCTACAATTTTTTTTTATGATAAAAGACTCCACACTGTTGTTCATTATCAAAATTGATTAAACACCTGTAGACGGATGGGGGCAGTAATTTAGCTCTAGCCAAAGAATTGCAAGAAAGATCCTAGAGGGCCAATGGGTGGAAAGACATCATTGCTTCATAGTGGGAAAGTTGGAGCGGTTTTTTCCGTCAGTTGAGTGGCTGGGAAATATTGGGAAAACCATCCAGACTGGAGGCATCCAATAACCCACCGAGAGGCCTGGTCTAAAAGAAATTCAATAAGGGTCGATGTGTTTAAACATGTCGTTATTTTTTCCATGAAGCATGAGGGGATTGCTGACAAGAATGATTCCATTCCTTGTTCTAAAAGCACACCCACTATAATAGCACAGCAGTTCAAAGGTTTTTTTTAACCGTTGAATATGAAGGAATAGAAATATACACACAGTCTAGTGTGCACCTGGAGAAAATGATTTGCTGGTTGGGATATTTCCATGCATCTGCTGCCCTTCTGCTTTAAGGTTGCAGAATTTAAGTCTTCACTGTTTGTTGAAAAGGCTTTAACTGTTGCATTTGAAGACAGTAGTTGCTGCAGTAATTTTATGCCTGCTGTAGAAGTACTGTGGCAAAGGGCTGACACTCCCTCTTTTACTTGGAGAGCTTATAGGTGTGGCTGGAACTGTACTCCATCACACTCCAAAGCTGCACCCTGCAGATGGTGGAAAGGCTTAGAGGAATCAGCAGGTAAATTATTCACCACAGGATGTCCTGCCTGCAACCCACTCTTGTCTTCAAATTTGAACAAAAAATGCGGCAAAAATTGACCAGGTAAGGTAGCATCTGTGGAAAGAGAAACAGGGAGAGAGTTTCAGGTCTGACTCCTTTAGTCAGAACCTTATAGACAATAGACAATAGACAATAGGTGCAGAAGTAGACCATTCGGCCCTTCGAGCCTGCACCACCATTTTGAGATCATGGCTGATCATCTACTATCAATACCCGGTTCCTGCCTTGTCCCCATATCCCTTGATTCCCCTATCCATAAGATACCTATCTAGCTCCTTCTTCAAAGCATCCAGAGAACTGGTCTCCACTGCCTTCCGAGGCAGTGCATTCCAGACCCCCACAACTCTCTGGGAGAAGAAGTTTTTCCTTAACTCTGTCCTAAATGACCTACCTCAAACCGTGCCCTCTGGTACTGGACTCTCCCAGCATCTGGAACATATTTCCTGCCTCTATCTTGTCCAATCCCTTAATAATCTTATATGTTGCAATCAGATCCCCTCTCAATCTCCTTAATTCCAGCGTGTACAAGCCCAGTCTCTCTAACCTCTCTGCGTAAGACAGTCCAGACATCCCAGGAATTAACCTCGTGAATCTACGCTGCACTTCCTCTACAGCCAGGATGAACTTCCTTAACCCTGGAGACCAAAACTGTACACAATACTCCAGGTGTGGTCTCACCAGGGCTCTGTACAAATGCAAGAGGATTTCCTTGCTCTTGTACTCAATTCCCTTTGTAATAAAGGCCAACATTCCATTAGCCTTCTTCACTGCCTGCTGCACTTGCTCATTCACCTTCAGTGACTGATGAACAAGGACTCTGAGATCTCTTTGTATTTCTCCCTTACCCAACTCTACACCGTTCAGATAATAATCTGCCTTCCTGTTCCTACTCCCAAAGTGGATAACCTCACACTTATTCACATTAAACGCCATCTGCCAAGTATCTGCCCACTCACCCAGCCTACCCAAGTCACCCTGAATTCTCCTAACATCCTCATCACTTGTCACACTGCCACCCAGCTTAGTATCATCAGCAAATTTGCTGATGTTATTTTCTATGCCTTCATCCAAATCGGTAATGTAAATGGTAAACAGCTGTGGTCCCAATACCGAGCCCTGTGGCACCCCACTAGTCACTACCTGCCATTCCGAGAAACACCCATTCACCGCTACCCTTTGCTTTCTATCTGCCAACCAGTTTTCTATCCATGTCAATGCCTTCCCCCCGATGCCCTGAGCTTTGATTTTACCCACCAATCTTCTATGTGGGACCTTATGATGGAGTATCCTTCAAGTGAGACATTAATTCTCATTCTCTTTCCATTGATACTCCTGATCTATTGAGCATTTCCAGTGTTTTTTGATTTTTAGATATGCCAGCAGTCATTTTAGGTTGAGCCAACTTCCCCCATCACTTCAGGATGCTGATGGTGAAGAACTTGGCGGTATTAGGGAAAGAGGTTAGACTCTCTTAGAAATAGTTATTACTTGCAATATTTCTAGGAACATACATTGCTTGTAAGTTGTTAGCCATTCGTTGGATGTTATCTGAGTCTGTCAGCCTGAGTACATGGATCTGAATTAAAACACAGTAAAAAAAAAAGAGAAAGTTTGGAAGGTACTTTGTCAATTCCAGTCAGTTAGCTTACACTACCCTCCATCAAAGTCATGACTCTGCTGCCATACTGCAGTTATGGCACATTAGCAGCCTGCAATGTTTTAGGTTGAATCCTAATTGGATCTCACCTGTTTTTAGTGAGAGTCTCGTCACGTACCTCCAGGTAATCAGTGGTGGCTGGCATTAGGGTTAGGCTTGATTTTAAGCACTTTAGCTTTTCAAGATTCAAAAACTTTATTGTCATTCTAACCGTACATCAGCTCTGCAGGGCAGAATGAGACAGCGTTTCCCAGGAGCAGTTCAATCCCTTACTGCTGATTCTGTTTAAAATCAAGATTATTTGCCCTCTCTGCCCATTCCTAAAGCTTTACCATGCCTTTTGTATTGTGGTAGCAAAAACTGTGTGGAGGATCCAGTGATTTATTAAGTGGAAGAAATACTTCACTGCTTTGGCTCAGCATTGGTCTTCTAATACACAGCAACATCTGATTCACTTTATTGCCTTTCGAAATTCATAATAAATGTGAGTATTCAAAATGCCCTGGAGCTTACCTTGTGAAACTTTGGATCTCTTCTCTTTTGAGCTTATATCATCTCCAAGTTTTTGCATAGTCTTTGAGGCTGTTAGCCCCAAACCATTTGCACAAATGCTAAGTAGAGGTCCCAGGACTGCAGTCCTGTGGGAACCCATTAGAACTAGGCTGAGTTGAAGATTTCAAGCCTGCTGCTGGTTTAGATTCACTGGAGCAGAAAATTGTCTCCCATTATCTGGTTCAGGGAACATCATGCGTCCACAATAGTAACTGTTGAATATTTAATATTTCAATAATATTTGAAAATATATATCGTTTGATTAAACATTCTTGTTAGTTTAAATAATTAATTACAGGTTATATGTAAAAATATGTTAATTGTATATGTCATCAGGTTTCCAAGTGATACACGCAGGTTATGCTAAAAGTAGACAAAGTTATATCCACATTTTGACTCCTCGTCTTCCTTTGAATTAGTTTAATGTTTTAAAGTTTAAAAAACATAACAGTAACAGCTCCCATTGTATTTTGAAAGAATTAGCATCATAATAATATGTCAGCATTACTAGTGTCCAACTCTGCTATGGAAATAAGGATGAGACATGTGGCATGCTGTTATTATAAAATGCCTTCCTGAACAGTGCCAACACTCTCACCATTTTTTTGTAGGTTAGGTCAGTTGATTTGGCTCAACAACTTTTTGGAGAAGACTGTTCCAGATTATCTCTATTCTTTCTGTGGATAATTCCCAAATGGCCTGGCTCCAGTGTTATAGTAAGGCCTCTTGTTTCGACTCTTCCCCTCGATATAATATGTTAATAGTTTTAACAGCATTAGTACAACTTGGAAAGATTCTTATATATGTATGTTCAAAGGAAAGGAAAACTAACTAATTTGTGCTCATGATAACTCTGTAGTCTTGTTATTATTCTAACCTATGTCTGTTATGCCCTCCCTAAAGCTAAGGTATTCTTCCTTTGCTGCAACACCTGGAACTGAATGTAATCCTCCTGACGGGGGTTGTCATATCATAAGTTATCATTCCTTTTGTTCCTGTCCTTGTGAGATCAAGGTTATCACTCCAATAAATTCTGTAACAATATTTTGTATTTATCCAGAAGTTCTAAGTGATTTCTATACTAGATTCTTTTATCCATCTGCTAATTCACTTTTCCTAGCTCCTAATACTTCAGACAATTCTTGATTCACCCTACCTTATGTTCATTATACTGGAATTTAAGCAATAGGTTCTATCTGATGCAGTTTTGCCCACTCAATTATTCTATTATTATTAGTTTGTAATTTTCTGCTCCATTTTGACCTATTTGTGATTTCAATTAGTGACATTAAAAATTCCATTTTTGTTCATCCAAGTAATTTTAAAGTTTGATGAGATACTATCTGCTTATTATGGATAACTGGGAGACATTATGTTACATTGGACAATTAGAGTACATTATTGTTTTCCCTGTAATCAATCTCTCCCTTATTAACCAATTTCTTATCACAGTCAATGGGTTGCTTCTATGTCCACGTATTCTTGTTTTGTGACAAAATCTTGTCAAGCATCTTCTGGAAGACCATAGAAATTAAATCCATTCTGACTCAAAAATTTCAACAGAATTTCTTAGGCATGACTCACCCTTTAAAGGCCCATCCATCTTCATCTCATACTTGTCCAAATACTCACTGTGTCCCTAACAACAGATTCTGTTAGCCTTCCCACTACAGCCATTAAATCATAAGCTGTCTAACTCTGTCTTCCCCTTCTTAAAGAGTAAAGTGATAGTGATAAGTTATTGAAGAGTGTTACACACTTGTCAGCTTTGGCTTCAGCTATTCCAAATAATTATTTATTCCAGGAATTAAATTTTGTGCATTTAAAGTTGGGTTTCAACTTTCCTCAGAAAACTGCTATGATGCAATAACCAATCAAATTTTAGTTGAGGTCTATTGATCCATTTAAATCATGGAGATCATTTGTCACCTTCGTCATCTTAACTACAAACAGTGTTTTTTTCAGAAATTGGTGCATGCGTTGTGGTTTTTAAACACAGAAAGAATGGAAAAACTTGGATTTTTTTGATTACAGCAACTGGAATATATTACTAATGTTTCTTCTTTCCAAAGCCCATTGGGGAAATATAAGAAACATGGCTGAGTTTGGGAATTCTTTGGCTATGTTTTTCTTTTGTTTAAGACAAGTTTCAATGATTAATTATGTGAGTATTCTTACTGATCTTGGCAGTGTTGCTATTTTGTGACTCTCCTTATCAAACTAATAAAAACATTATTGTTTCCTTGAGTACTTTCCAAACCTGTCCAGAATCTCTGTGTTATGAAATGATTTAGAAGACCCATGCCACAGGTTTTGTGTACCAACAAAACATATGGATACTTACTAACTACCTGAACTGAAAATGAAAGGTGGAATCACATTGATAGTGATCTCTTTATAACACTGTAACAATGAACAATTCCAGACTTGAGAAAATTTTTTCAAAGTTCCTTGAAAATTTTTTTGCAGGAGATTCTATAAATCTGTGATTAGAATAGCACGAGGATCAGAATTTCAGGATCTCTGTGAATCTTTGCCTTTTAATGATTTTACCATCTCTCTATCCAATAACTTAACACCATACTGCTTGTCTGACTGATTTGCCTCACACATACATCTTACACCCACAATTGATCTCCACTTCATCCCACCTTCCCCGTCTCATTTCTTAATAGTAGACCAAGTATCGCACACTGTCTCGTTGGGACTTCTATGTAATGATTAAGAAAACCCTCCTGAACACATTTGGCAAATTCTATCCCAACTAGTCCTTTTACAGTATGTGAGTCTCAGTCAATATGTAGAAAGTCAAAATCACCCGATATAACAACTTTATGTTTCATGCAACAAACAGTCTGCGATCTCGCTACAGATTTGTTCCACTAACAGATTTGTTTTCTACAATAGTCCATGGACTATTGGGTCACCTATAATATAGCCTCATTAATGTGGTCATACCTTTCTTACTCCTCAGTTCAATCCACAAAGCCTCATTAGATGAGTTCTTCTGTCTATCCTGACTGAGAACAGCTGTGGTTTATCCTGACTAGTAGCACTATCCCTCCCCCTTTGATCCCTCCTGCTCCATCATGCCTAAAACAACAAAATCCTGGAATATTGAGCTGCCAATCCTGCTCCTCCTGCAACTGTCTTACCAATGGCTACAATATCATAATTCCATAAATTCATAAATTCAAGCATGTCCCAGTCTTCAGTTTTTCTTGTAAATAGTAAGCAGTAAACTTAAGTTAAAAGCACACAGACTAAGAAATATGGTTTGCAAAACAGTGACTATGTGATGTTTGTGTGTCCATGAGCCTAATGTTAAGACAATGGGGTTTTGTTAATTGACCTGCATCAAGCCAGGCAACATGGGCTAAGTTATTTGCACCATCATGACTTGAGTTCAGTCTGGCACACCAGACAGATATTATCACTTAACATATCAAGCATGGTAAAAAGTATAGGTTTTTGTGTACTCAGAGACAATTCTGACAACGTTAATTTTGAATGTCTGTCTCTCTGTCTTCAGAAGCTTTTAGACTATTTGTGTGAATAAATTTGTGAACTTTCAGTGGTGTCTCCTACTGTAGATAAGTAATTCAAAGGAAACATTGTCAGCCAAAAACATTGAAGTTAATGATGTCTTTGTAACCATTGAAATTATATTGAATCGCCTGCTGTTACCTTTGATCTTAGGGGTATAAAATATGGTGTACTTTTGGGTTTGTGACTCTCTACCAAGGGTGTTTCCAAAATGGTTCTTGCTTGTTGTGTCAAATAAAGCTTCTATTTCACCAACTTCAGTGTCACAACAGGATACAAAAGGCAAATTATCATCTAAATGAAAAGGGACTGCAAATGAGTGTTCCAGGTGCTCTGTATGGATCAGAAGAAAGTTATCAGGCAGTTGCTTAAGCAGGCAAATAGACAACTGGTCTTTATCACAGAAAGGCTTGGAGTTTATAAGTAATATCCACACAAAAGCTGGAGATAATCAGCAGGTCAAGCAGCATCTATGGAAAGGAATAAAAAAATCGCCATTTCAGGCAGGGACTCCTCCTCAAGACTGGAAAGAAAGGGGGAAGAAACCAGATTAAGAAGGTGGAGGGAGGGGAAGGAGTAGGAGGTGGAAGCTTACAGATAAAGAGCAAGTCTGTGTGAGGACATGGTTGAAGATTCAGAGAGGAGCAGAGGGGGAGCAACGAGAAAGGGTCTCACTGAAGAGAAGACTTAAACTTCTTCAAGTTAGGCATCCATTGAAGAGCTTTCACTGTGGAGCAGGAAATCATACATACAAGTGATTTTGCAGATGTTAGAAATTCGGAGTAACATACAAAATACTAGAGGAACTCAGCAAGTCAGGCAAGATCTATAAAGAGGAATAAAGTCGACAATTTGGACCAAGACTCTTCATCAGGACTGGAAAGGAAGGGGGCAGAAGGCAGAATAAGAAGTGGGGGGAAGAGACTGGAAGGTGATATGTTTGTCCAAGATTTTGTGTGTTGTGCAGTTTTAATCCTCTAACTACAGAAAGGATATAACAACATCAAAAGAGATTTACCAGGCTAATTCCTGGGAAAAAAGGACTTTCTTAACAATAGTGGCTAAACATGTTGGTGTGATGGGCAAACTGAGTTTGAGATGGGGTCCAGAGTTGACCCTATTGACCTGTGCTGCTATTGAGAGAGAGAGGGGAAGGCATCCAGTGCAGATATGAGAGAGAGAGAGACAAGATTTAATGTTATGGTTCTTCAGCTGATTATTTACCTTTTCTCCAAGGACACCTTGCCTGCTTGTTAAGATTCCACAGAGACAGCAAGGAGGAGCTGGGTTGATGGACAGCCGGTGTCCAGCATGTGGAGATAAAGAGCAGGTCTGCTAAGACACAGGCAGACACACCACGGGACACTGACTAGCTCTGTGCACCCACATGAAAGTGGGGGTTTTGGAGGATCGATTCAGGGAATCGATCAGTGGCTCACAGTGTGTAAAGGTGTGACTGGTGGGGAACTGTTTGTGTGTCCACCCTCGCCTGGGTGACAGGTCCACCACTGAAGAACAGTCGTATGTGGTATGGTCATAGTCGGTGACCACAACAGAAAGACAATGGAAAGATCGATGGCAATGGCATCACCTCTCATCACCTCTCTCTCTCTTTCTCTCCAATGATACTCAAACAGCTACCTCGACCTGAACTGAACTGAACTCTGCATCATATCGTAAGACTGTATCCATTTACCCCTAGCTCTGAAACAGCCTGGTTTTGGTTCCTATTTCCACACTTCTGTATATACCATTGCTAACCTGTTTCATATATTTGCATTTTATAGTACTGTATTGCTTAGTTTACGGTAATACCAGACTCCATCGTGTTTTCCATTTCTGCTGGTTTGGTAACCCGGTCACAGGGTACGTGACATTGGGTTTGAAGTTTGAAAAAATGAGGGATAAATTGAGTGGGTGGAGCTAGGAAAGATGGTGCTAGACCCAGGCGACTTCTTCCAGGTTGTCCATGAAACAGCTTCTTATTCTTCTTTTCTCATGTCTTTCCTTGCTCCTAAAGGTGGCTGGTGTCCTGTCAGAGTCCGTGATCTCCAGCTGCAGTTCAATCTACAGTTCTCTACGTGTGGTAGGTTCTCATTCTTGGGACTTTTCGAGCAGCGTGGTGTTCGATATCTCCAGTTGCGGTGTAGTGGACATGTACCTCTGGGGTCCGGCCCTGTGGATGGCACAATTCCTCACTGGTGTTGCCGACTGAAGTGTCGTGGGAGACTGAAACACCGAGACTGCTGGCTGTGTGCGCTGCTATTGGAAGAAGCCCCCTGCACTTGAGTGATCCTCTCTCTCTCTCTTTCTGATGGAGAATGAGGGGCTGTTGGTCCCTGAGCTGGGGGGCTCAGAGAAGCGACACAGAAGACTGTAATCTCAAAACAGTGAGCTGCTGTCTCCCGCTCTCCTTGTTCTTGTAGGAGTGATCTCTCTCTCCCTTGTTAGTGAGATAGAGCCTGAATGAGATACCAAACTATTGTGATGGACTGTAGCTTTTGGTGGACTCTAGATCAGTGTCTCTTTCGGGGCTTTGCTATTGCTGCATGGTGGGGGGAGAGATTGGTGCTTATGCTGGTGCAAGTGGGGTGGAGGGGGACTTTGGGGTTCTGATGTTTCTGTCATTCATTTTTTGGGTTTTTTTCTGTTTCATGGATAACTATGAAGAGTAAGATTTTCAGGCTGAATATTGTATACATTCTCAGATATTAAGTTGAACTACTGAACCATTGAAAGAAAGGGGATTTGAAAAGGTAGTTGTTGGAATGTATTCACTAGTGGGAAAGTCTCGAACAAGGGGACTTTGTTTCAGGATAAGGGGCAGTCACTTTAAACTGAACTGTGTGGAAATTTCTTCTTACAGCAGGCAATGAATTCTCTGCCCCAGAATATTGTGGAAGCTAGATGTATTTAAAGTGGAGATAGGTAATATTTTGAAAGCTCAGAGGATTGAGGGGTATGAGATCTGACACAGAGGCCTGGGGTAGATCAGTTATGTGCATATTGATTGTTGGGTTAAGGTTGAGGGGGAAAATGGCAACGACCTTGGTGTTTGATCACAGCAACTATTGCTGTGAGGACTGACACTCTTAAACACACAAATATTCCAGCTATTGATTGATCAACTATACTTGTATTCGATGTTCTCAGTGACAAAGTCAGTCTGGTCTGCAAGCATTTTTGAACTCAGTCACAATGGTGCAACTGTAGGATAACTTAATTGTGGGAAATGTAACAAATTCACAGCCACTGACATTATTTTGGAGTTTCACTTTAAGAGGCTGCTCTGGGATGATGATGTTATTAGCTCACTTTTGTGTGTAGGTTTTGGAGTTCAACAAAATGTGTTATGGGTGTCATTAAACATAAAATGCCTCACTCTGTTTTATTTGCGAAAACCTACGTTGGTGACCCCCGATGCTCCAGAGTTATTGAATGTGTCGGTCAATGCAGTCGCTTTGAAACTGCTGGAGTTTTGGGGGCAAAATGCTGTCACTTGATTTGTACAAGCTGAGGCCCAATTTGCTCTGCAAGAAATCACTGCTGGCGACACCAAATTTTACTAAGTGGTGTCACTCAGCAATTCCGTGGCTGCGAGAATGGTGAGTCTGCTTGAACACGATAAATACCCATCGTTAAAAACTCACCTTTTACAGATTTTGGACAATTGGAGTCTGAGTGCCCCATATAGCTGCTCTCCTACCTGGTTTTCGGTGATGCTAGGCCTGCGGAGTTAATGGACCACATGCTGTCTCTCCTGGGAAAACACCATCCTTGTTTTATTTTTAAGGAACTCTTCATGTAGTAAATGCCTGATGAAGTTTGCATAGCCCTCGCTAATGCTCCCGTGAATGATATTAGGGAGCTTGTTAAAATGGCTGACAGTCTGCACTCAGCTAGGCAGCGATGCATCATTCCTACTCCTTTCTCTACCTCAATAAGCCCGGTACATGGCTCCAAACATAAGTACACCTGCGGCTGTGAAACAGAGGATGCTTTTTACCATGATCACTTCGGTAGGAACGCTAGGAAGTGCCGACTGCCTCACAGAAACTGGTTGCACTGACATTTGTTTGGCCTCAGAATGGACATGAGTGATTGGACTGCAGACTGTATGGTGTGCCAGCGGGCAAAAATTAACCATCATGCAGAGGCGCCTTGGTCACCTTTTGAGGTTCCTGAGTGACAGTTTGGCCACGTCAGTGTGGAGTTTGTTGGTCCTCTTCCTCCCCACTTCCCACGGTTTCAAGCACCTTCTTACCATAGTGGACCATAACACCAGGTGGCCAGAGGTCATCCCTCTAGCATTGACGATGGGCGCAGATGTTGCTTGGGCAATCATCAGCACTGGTTTGCCTCTCAACAGCATTCCACCCTGCTCGGTAATTTAATTCTTTTGCACCTATTCCTACCTCCCATCATGGCGTACAGCTCTCTTGGGTTCCTGTTGACCTACATTCAGCCTCGTTTGTTTTCATCTACCATGATGCACACCAGCATCCTCCTAGGCCCCCTTATTCTATGTTTTGGAATGGGGAGAAAAGACTTTTATAATAGATAAGAGGTTTAAACTGAATGTATTATGGCAGATCCCCTTAAACTGGCCCACTAAGATTTGGAGCTCATGACCATGAGCGTGTCAGCACACCTCTGGACAAGCCAGAGGCACCTGCTGTTCCTCCACCCATCGAACACAAGACCTGAGCCAGGCAGCTCGTCCAAGCTTCAGAAAGAAACACAATGCCAGTTTTAGTGAATCCTGGGGGCAGGGTGGCATATGAAGGGTAACATAATCGGGAGAAATATACATAATTCACAATCACCAATACTGAGCTGGGGTTTCACTTTAAGAGGCTGGTTTGACTTGATGACGTTACTATGTAAAGAGTTTTAGCGTGCTTTTGTGTTTAGGTTTTGGAGCTCAATAAAATGTGTTATGTGTCTCATAAAATGCCTCACTTCATTTTATTAGCGAAAATCTACACAGCCAATTTAGCCAGTGTGGTTTGGTTTGATGGAGGCCAAATTAACATAACAGAGTCATTTACATTGAGTAAACATGGTCTACAAAACCTCACTGTTTAGTTGTTTACACCAAGAAGCTGAGGAAGGAATATTGGTTAGAAGTTTAACTTTGTCACAAACAACTCTAATCTTCTGGAGATGTCATGCTGATGTGCTATAAAGATAAGTTCAGCAATAAACCTCTCAAGCCCTGGAAAGTGATTATCCATCACAGCCTATTCCCGCTCCTATTAAAATGTATGTGTTTTTTTGACAAGAAGGCTTACAATAGATTAAAATGTAAAACATAGAATGACTCACTTTTGGTGGACGTTGTTAAGAACAAATTAAGTGTCAACTGACTGAATAGATGAATCAAGACCTGACTGGGTTAAAAGAATAGGCGTTGTGTTCCAGTTGCAGCATGTGTGAGTTGGAGACCAGTGAGATCCTTAAAAGCCCTCATCTGCTTATAGCCACAGTGGTGATGAACCTTGGTCCAAAGCTCTCGGGTTGAGCTGAGGTCTCAGTGCAGATATCATGCAATGTACTGAAGAAGGCTTGAGCTTTCTTGGCATAAGTTCCTTTATAATGTTATAGTTTATAATTGGTTCATAATCCAAGATTGTCACTGTGATTCAGGATCAGCTGCAGGTTTAATATCACGGCATATGCTGTGAAATTTGTTAACTTAGCAGCAGCAGTACAGTTCAATATATGATAAAATGAAAAGAAAAGTAAATCAATTACAGTAAGTATATATATATATATATATATATATAAATACGTATGGTATATTAAATAGGTAAATTAAAAACAGTGTAAAAACAGAAAACAGTGAGATAGTGTTCTTGAGTTCAATGTCCATTTAGAAATTGGACGGCAGAGGTTGTGACGTCAAGCTTCTGTACCTGCTTCCTGATTGTACCAATGAGAAGAGGGCAAGTCCTAAGTGATGAGGTTCCTTAATAATGGACACCACCTTTCTGAAGCACCACTCCTTGAAGATGGATTGGACACTATGGAGGCCAGTACCAATGATGGAACTGACTAATTTTACAACTGTAATTAATTTCTTTCGATCCTGTGCAGTAGCTTCCCCCCAACCCCCTCGCATACCAGACAGTGATGCAGCCAGTCAGAATTCTCTCCGTGGTACATTTGTAGGAGTTTCAAATCTTCTCAAACTCCTAATGAAATATAGCCGCAGTCTTGCCTTCTTTATAGCTGCATCAATATGTTAGCTCCAGGTTAGATCCTCAAAGACATTGACACACAGGAACTTGAAGTTGCTCACTCTCTCAACTTCTGATCCCTCTAGGCAGATTGGTTTGTGTTCCCTCGTCTTATCCTTTCTGAAATCCACAATCCGTTCTTTGGTCTTACTGACATTGATGGAAGGTTATTGCTGCAACACCACTCAACTGCCTGATATATCTCGTCTCCATCTGATTTTCTGCCAACAATATTGTATCATCAGCAAGTTTATAGATGGCATTTGAGCTATGCCCAGACATGCAGTCATGGGTATAGTGAGAGTAGAGCAGAGATCTAAAAGCACAATCCCTGAGGTGCGCCAGGGTTGATAGTCAGCGAGGAGGGGATGTTATAACCAATCCACACATATTGTGGTCTGTCAATTAGGAAAAAAAGGATCTAATTGCAGAAGGAGTCACAGGGGCCCAGGTTCTGTAGCTTCCGATCAGGATTATTGGAATGATAGTGTTATATGCTGAACTATAGTAAACGAACAACATCCTGACATAGGTGCTTGTATTGTCTGGGTGATGTAAGGCCACCTGAAGAACCATTGAGATTGCCTCAGCATTTGACCTATTGTAGCGATAGTCAAATTGCAGCAGGTCCAGGTTCTTGCTGAGGTTGGAGTTGATTCTAGCCATGACCAATCTCTCAAAACATTCATCACTGTAGTTGTGAGTGCTACTGGACGATAGTCGTTAAGGCAGCTTACACTACTCTTCTTGGGCACTGGCGTAATTGTTGACCTTTTGAAGCAGGTTGGAACTTCTGACTGTAGCAATGAGAGATTGAAAATGTCAATTTTCAACTGGAGATTCTGGTGGAGTTTTTGTCATTGATGAGGTTTTGGAGGATCATTGGTTATCGACCTTGTTCTTCTGTTATTTCCCAAATGAATGAATAAAAGCAGCTGTTCCAGATACGATGTTTGTGGGAGTGGGAGGAGGTTTCTTTGAAAAGAGAGAAGCAAAAATGAATGGATACTGTTCTTTGCAGTCACAACTATGAGTGTTGCCTGCCCATGGATAGAGTAAAGATACTTCTTTGTTACAGGAACACGACTTGAAGTGGGGGTGAGGGGAGTAGGATCCACATAAAATAGGAATGAATTTTTCATGAGGCTTGGGACCAACTTAGAAAGCACAACTTGAAAGCTAGAAGTGTTTACATTATTACCTGTGATACATCAGAAGGTTGAGTGCATGTTTTAGAAGGTGAAATGGGAAATATACATGGGTGATGGGCACTGCACCAGAACCAAAGGGAAAGGGAGCAATCCTACTCAGCATAAGCCTGTGCTTGTCAGATTGTATAACTGGAGCTTATTGAATCAAATGTGGAGGTATAAAGCTCAAGTGAGTGGGAACATTGATATTTGGAAACCTAAGTAGTCATTTCATAGCATGTCACACCAGACAGTCAGCCATTCTTGTCTGGCGTGTGGTGTCAGGATTGGTCTCCTTTCAGATTAACCGGGTCACGATATGAACACTCCTGACTTGACCCTTGTAAGTCTAAGTAGTGATACAAAACAGATGACTAGCGTAATAACAAAGGTGAATAAGCATAAACAGGAGGGAATAGAGAGTATAACAACAAGAATATAATCAAAAGTCTAATAATTTTATCTCCAAAGAAGGCACTTGAAACAACACTGCAAATCCATGGTGTAAATAAAGATAAAGAGATTTGAATGATTAGTATAGACATTAGGACTGGAAATTCAGGGTGGAAATTACGAATGGAAGTGGTATGGCAGTTCTGATAATAAAATGAGAAAGATCATTATTTAGAAATAATCTTGAAGAACTGGAGATAAAATCATTAATGGTGACACCTCATAACAGACGATATTAAGCCTGGGTGGTGGTGGTAGCTTATTGGCCTCGCAATGACAACATCTTTGTAAGGAATACTAATCAATAAATAACAAGCTGTGGAATAAAGTTAATGCAGTACTTGTTGTGGACATCAATTTTTATGTTGCCTGGATAAATCAAGATGGCAAGGCTAGTTTAAAGGATGAGTTTATAGAATGCAGTCACATTAGTTCCATGAACAATTTGTAGTGGAAAAAAACAGGATATGTTATCCTTGTACCTTGTAATGAAAGAGCATTATATAATAATTCTATTTTAAAGAATTCTACAGAAAATAATGACTTCTTACTTCATACAATACTCTTGAATTTGAAATTGAATTCTTAAAATTACATAATATAGATGATAAAGGATAGTGAATTCTAGTTAGTTGGGTCACATTGGGACCAATTCACTTTGGGCCAATTAAATGGCGATCCCAACTAGCCAGTTTCATGGAAATAGTTAAAAAGGCATGAAAAAAAAGCAAACTACTGTTTAACTAAGAAATAAATGATGTGTTTAAATTAACTACAGAACAAATTAGAACACTACAAATACTACTACAGTACTATAAAACTGTATTAGTTCCTAATATTTATCAATAGTAGGCCTCCGTGTTCTTTTGATTGACTGTACATGAACAAAATTAGTGCAGCCACCTAGTGCAGATAATTGGCTTTCTTCATACAATCACTTTGGTGAATGCATCTTCCAAATCTTTATTTTCGTTGTAACATTCAAGATGATTGTTGACGCCATCAAATTTTTTATAGTTCCTAACTTGTTGAAGCAGTGAAATTGCTTCATTTTCACTCCTGGCCATTTCCTGCATTACCAAGCCTCAATGCTTGAATCGACAGTGAGAAAAGCAGTTCTTACTTCTTTCTTGGCAATTATCAGTGACAAGCATTGTTGGTTTTTGAACACAAACACATGTAACTGAGCTATTTAAAAACGGCTTGCTCGAAGCACCGTGTAGTGTCTCATGACCACACAAGTTCGTGTGACTGATGTTAGTTAGAGACTACTTGGCAACAGTTTCCTGTATAAATTAAGTGGCATAGTGTCCAAAAAGTCCACAATCTTGTCGTGATTTTGAGGCCTGCATGCTTTAATGACTCGGAGAGCTATGTTGGCTGGCTGGAGCCAGGGTTTTATGTTTGGCTGTTGGTAGGGTCACCCATGTCAAACAGCTCAAAGGGCAGAAGCCAGAGCAAGAGTGGTCCACCAGTCCTCCGGGTTCGGGGGTAGAGCACAGGGCTAATAACCATGAGTGGTAAAACAAAATTGTTACAAAACAAAAATGAAGAAACCTTCTATGTCTGAGTGCAATGATACTCCTGAGGCTTTGCAAACTGACAGTAGTGAAAACCAAGAGAAAGCTACTGACATGATGAAGGAAGCCCTGAATACTGTCAGAGATGGAGGGCCTTCTTTGCTGTGCTAAACTTCAACCTCATAATGGGCAGTAAGTAAGTAAATCTCAAATAAACAAAGGGAATCCTGGCTATTTTCTTGTTTAGCATTTGTCCTTTAAGAGTTGTCCCAAAAAGCAGCCGCATCGAATAACGGATGGCCCAATTACCGTAGATGTCGGATTATAAGCCGCTACTTTTTCCCACATTTTGAACAGCTTTGAACACTGCGGCCTTTACTACGGTGCGGCTAATGCATGATTTTTTTTCATGTCGCCAAAAACATTTTGCCTCGTAACAGTAGACCAATAAAATTGATGAGTAGTTCACAGAGGTCCAATGAAATTGTACGATAAATCAAGTGCACTTTCACAATTAAATTATTGTAAATCAGTCATTTGTACTCACCCTCATCAACATGGAAAACACTCGAAGAAAAGCATTGTGCTGCCTTTATGGCAGTTATTTAGTTTATAATATTTTCGCTTAGTAATTCATTTGTTAGTATTTTCTAGTTAAAGTTAGAAGTGTTTTAAGTACCCGGTATATTTGTTTTCTGTACTACATCCCGGGATGCTATGACGTCACATCCGGTTTCGTCGCGTCTTGTGGGAAATACCGGTTTGCGATAAACGGGAAGGTGGGGGCGAGCGGCATTAGACCCGAGCGAACGCTGCTTTTAAGTTAAAGGCGATCAATAACTTTTCCTGGTAGGCTGCAGTATATATATTTTTTACCAGTCGTTAGGAGATATTGGAATGTTGTTCAGTAAAAAAGTATACGCAACGTAATTTGTGTGTTACCGATACGTATGTATATTTAAAAGTAGCCGCGTTACAGGCACGGTTCGAAAAAAAGCATTTGCAATATGTATTTGTTTATGTTACCATATGGATTTAATTAAAAGTTAAAAAATCCTCACGTGTAATATCTTTCTGTGTAAATATCTCATATTACAACGTGGGACACCTGCGGCCTAAAATCCGGTGCGGTCTAAAATCCGGTGCGGCTTGTACAAGTACAAAATTGATTTTCTTTCTAAAATTAGAGCCAGCGGCTTTTAATCAGGTGTGCTCTGTAGTGCGAAATCTACGGTAATCAGAATCCGTTGTCTTACAGGCCACATAATTTAAATGGAATGTGATATTAGGTATGATGGTAAATAAATATAAATTAAACCGGAAAATTCTTAAGGGTGTTATGTGTCATTAATCGAGTCAATGGTGTAACACAGGAAAAATGAACTAAAGAATTTAAGTATAGCGGAAAGAAGAGTAGGGAAACTAACCAGCAAATGATCACCAAATAATTGACAAATGAGACGAAACTAGCAAGAGCTATAAAAACAGAAAATAAGAGCTTCTACAAGTCTATCCAACAAAGACTGGGATTAGAGGACGAGAAAAAGATGACTATGCTTGCTGAGACATTGAACCTTTTTTGCCTATTTTTATAGTAAATGATTCAAAAGGTATTTAAGGTCAAATGGAGAATGTGAGGAGCATGAAGTAATTAAAACCAATAATGAAAAATTACTAGAGAACTAATAGAACTAACATGCTGACCAATTCCCTAGACCTAGTGAGTGTAAAAAAATGTGATGGTCATTATGGTGAATTAATTGGATTTAAACTGACAAAATTTCTCATATTTCTGGAGATTTCTGGATTGGAATTAATGAGGTTGATTCTATCATTCTAGAATATACGAAGGGTCAAACAAGGGACAACAGATTAGTCAGCGAACATCAGTTTTTTGTCAAAATGCTGGAATCCTTTATGAATAAGTAATAACAATGGAGATAGAACAGCATAATACTTCTAGGAAGCATAAAAATGATTCAAAGAAAGAAATGTAGTGACTGATAAATTCATTAGATCGTTGGAAGATGGGAACAACAGGGTAGATGACATCAATAGCTGAAATCAATAGTTTCTTTTGAATCTGCAGAACATAGATTTGAGAGAGACCTGTTGTAATTTTTTCCCCTTAAACTGCTGCTGGACAAATGTTTATCCCTTAATAAGATCATGGGCTGATTGTCCTTCTGTAAGATATTTATAAAAAATGCACATTGTAATATTCCCATTAACTTTGCTCCATTAGGTGTATGTAACTACAACAGAAGTGAACAAATGTGGAGAGAAGTGAACAAATACCTCCAACACAAGAGACTCTGCAGATGCTGGCAATCCAGAGTAACACACCAATTGCTGGAAGGACTCAATAGGTCAGGCAGCATCTATAGAGAGGGATAAACCGTCAATGTTTCTGAATAATAAGACCAAAAGAAATAGGAGCAGAATTAGGCCATTTGGCTCATTGACTCTGCTCTGCCATTCCATCATGGCTGATTTATTATCCCCTCAACTCCATTCTCCTGCCTTCTCCCCGTAACCATGACTAATCAAGGACCTACCAACCTCCGCTATATACTGAATGACTTGGCCTCCAATGCAACTGTGGCAATGAATTCCACAGATTCATCAACCTCTGACTAAAGAAATTCCTCCTCATCTTTGTTGAGAATGGACATCCTTCTGTTCTGAGGCTGTCCCAGACTCTGTCACTGTAGGAAACACTCTCCCCACATCCACTCTATCTAAGCCTTACAACATTCAATGAGTTTCAATGAAATCCACCCTCATCCTTCTAAACTCCAGCGAGCAGAGGCATAGAACCATCAAATGCTCCTTATACGTGAACCCTTTCATTCCTGGAATCATTTTCATGAACCTACTCTGGATCTTCTCCAATCCAACACATCTTTTCATAGATAAGGGGCCCCAAACTGCTCACAATATTCCAAGCCTTATAAAGCCCCAGCATTACATCCTTATTCTTGTATTCTGATCCTCCCGAAATGAATACTAACCTTGCATTTGCCTTCCTAGTCACTGACTCAACTGCAATTTAACCTTTAGGGAATCCTGCATAAGGGCTCTCAAGTTCCTTTGCACCTCTGATATTTAAATTTTCTCCCCAGTTAGAAAAT
Organism: Hemitrygon akajei; assembly: GCF_048418815.1. NCBI lineage: Eukaryota > Metazoa > Chordata > Chondrichthyes > Myliobatiformes > Dasyatidae > Hemitrygon > Hemitrygon akajei. The sequence goes on from NC_133143.1 coordinate 32,010,340, forward strand.
AGTCTATGTCTTTATTTCTTCTGCCAAAGTGCATGAACAAACAGTTCCCTACCACCTCTTTGCCCATTCTCCAATCTAAGCCCTTCAGTAGAAACTGTTTCTTCAACACTACCTGCCCCGCCCCTATCTTCATATCATCTACAAACTTGGCCACAATGCCATCAATTCCTTCATCCAAATCATTGATATATAATGTGAAAAGAATTGGTACCAACTCCGACCCCTGCGGAACACCACTAGTCACCGACTACCAAGCAGAAAAGACCCTCTTCATCCCCACTCTTTGCTTCCTGCCACTCTGCCAATCTTCTAGTCATGCTTGTATCCTTTCCTGTGATATCAGGGCTCTCATTTTGTTAAGCAGTCTCATGTGTGGCACCTTGTCAAAGGCCTTATGAAAATCCAAGTAAACTGCATCCACCGACTCTCCTTTCTCTCTCCTGCCAGTTTTTTTCCTCAAAGGTTTCCAACAGGTTTGTCGGGCAAGATTTCCCCTTAAGAAAACCATGCTGACTTTGGCCTATTTTATCATGTGCCTCTAACTACTCTGAAATTTTATCCTTATTAATGGACTTCAACATTGAAGAGTGGAGAGACATTTACAATTTTCCAGTCCTCCTAAAACCATTCCTGAATCTAGTGATTCTCGAAAGTTCATTACTAATGTCTCCACAATCTCTTCAGCTACCTCTTTCAGAACCCTGGGGTGCAGTCCATCTGGACCAGGTGACTTATCTACCTTCAGACCTTTCGTCTGCTCAAGTGCCTTCTCTTTAGTAATAACAACTACACTCACTTCTGCTTCCTGACACTCTCGAATTTCTGGCATACTTCAGGTGTCTTCCACAGTGAAGAATGACACAAAACACTTAATTAAGTTCATCCACAATTTTTTTGCTCCCCACTCCAATGGAGGTGTTAGATAGGAGCTATAGGGAGGCAGTGACCTCCAAGTTGCAGCAGGCAGGTACCTGGGTGACTGTCAGGAGAGGGAAAGGGAATATGCAGCCAGTGTAGAGTACCCCTGTGGCGGTTCCCTCAATAATTAATATACTGATTTGGATACCATTGGAGGAGACGACTTACCAGTGAGAAGCTGCAGCGAGCAGCTCTCTGGGAGTGGAGTAGTGATAGGGAATGCCATAATTAAAAGAGCAGACAGGAGTTCCTGTGGACATGAAAAAGAAAGCTGGGTAGTATTTTGCCTCCTATTTGCCATGGTCAGGGATGTCTCGGCTCTTGTGCTAAAAAAGGCATGTAAAAAGGGCAGTGTTAAGGTAGTGATGGGGGATTTCAAATTGCAGGTAGATTGGGAATATCAGCTTGGTGCTGGATTCCAAGAGAGGGAATTTGTAGAATACCTATGAGATTGCTTTTTAGAGCAGCTTGTGTTTGTGTTCACTAAGGGAAAGGAAGTGGACTGGGTGTTGTGTAATGAACCACATTTGATTAGGGACCTTAACATAAAGGGACGCTGAGGAGGCAGAGATCATACTGTGTTAGAATTCACCCTTGAGTTTGAGATGGAGAAGATAAAGTCAAGTGTATCAGTATTACAGTGGAGTAAACGGAACTGTAAAGGCATGAGAGAGGAGCTGGCCAAAATTGATTGGAATGGAACACCATCAGGGATAAAATTTGTTGCCCCCCCCCACAACAATGGCTTACACCTCTCCTTTTTATTAGTTCAAGTAAAACTCAGTCCTGACGAGACTTGTTCTTTTCAAATGCCTCTTGCCTTGCACCAATGTCTTTCTCTCACTTGCTACTTCAAATAATGACTCTCTCTTGATGAGGCTTGTTCTTTTCATGATGAAGGGTCTTGACTCAAAGCATCAGCTGTTTATGCCTCTTCATAGATGCTGCCTGACCTGCTGAATTCTTCTAGTGTTTTGCATGTGTTATTATATCTCAGCTATCTTGTAATATGGAACTTTAAGCAGTTACTTTTTGCTAACTGCGGATGTTTTCATTACTAACTCTCAATAAAGGTATGTAAATGCTGTATCGGCATTTTATAATGAAGGCTTTTTTTTTGCATTTATTGGCCAGAGCCCAATTAAACTGGGAAGATGCCTTTGTTTTAAATGTCTACATGTGGCTAACAATCCAAGCAAATAAACATGTGTATCAAATTACAATTTAACGCAGAAGTATTTTAATACTGCTAAATATTCTCTGGAGAATGCAAGCTTCATGTTTTGTCATTTTTTTGACTGGAGACAAGATTGCAGCCGGATTAATCATTTAAGTACTGACAATATGCAAAGGGAGCAATGATTGTCAAAGTGTAACAATGGAACAGATGTTGCTACAATATCATATTGGATAGCAAATAATTCCTATTAGCATTTATATGAAGTGAATATTGAAAATTCTAACTCCATACACCATTATTTTATTGCAGTGATTGCCATAACATCATAATACCTCATTTAATGTTTTGTGAATGTTGAACCAGGCCAATGATGTGCCAGGATTAAAAATCTGGTAAAATGATGCCATTGTTCAGATAAGCCAACACTTACATTTAATAAAGGCAAAATTCTGGAAGTGCTCCACAGGTCAAGCAACATGTGGAGAGGTCAGTGATCTTGCATCAGATCTGGTAAAAGTTACAATTAAGTTAAAACATTTCTGAGTAATTGTGAAGTGTAGAGACCACAAGAGAGACTGTGTGTGACGGTAAAGGCCACTTGCTCTGAATGAAACAAACGGAGGTGCTCCCATCTAAGAGAAGGAATCGGAATCCAAATCAGATTTAGCGTCACTGACATATGTCATGAAATTTGTTATTTTGTGGCAGTGATAGACATAAAAATTACTTTAAGCTATAAAAGTAGATAGTGTTAAAGACGAGTAACAAGATGGTGGTCATGGTTTCATGGAGAAATATAGAGGGGAAGAAGCTGTTCTTAAAATATTAAATGTAGATCTTCAGGGTTCTGTACTTCCTTTGGGGAGGAGGTGATGAAAGCCAGCATATCCTGGACGTTGAAGGTCTTTAGTGATGGATGCTGCCTGCTTGAAGCACTGCGTCCTGAAAGATTATCTCAATGGTGGAAAAGGTTGTGCCTGTGATGGAACTGTCTGAGCCTACACCCTCTGTGGCCTCTTACACTCCTGTGCATTGGAAGCTCCACATGAGTCTGTGATGCAACCAGTTAGAATGCTCTACACTGTACATCTATAGAAATTTGCAGGAGATTTTGGTGATGTACCAAATCACCTCAAACTCCAACTAAACCAGAGCTGCTCCTGTGCCTTCTTCATGAGTGCATCAACGTGTTGGGCCCAAGGTAGATCCTCTGAGATGTTGATGCCCCAGAACAGGAAGGTGTTAAAGATAGTCAGTAACAAAAGGTACACTGAGGAAAGGGGTAAAACTGAAATAAAAGCAGAAATTGACAGAAGGAGTTGAAACAATGCTGGAAGTGTAAGATTCAGAACTAGAAGAGAAAAAAGGGTTACATTCTTAGTTAAATTTTAAAGCTTGTCAAATACTAAGTTAAAAGATGTTCTGGTTTTCTTTAAGCTTAAACATATTGAGCACTTTTGTATCAATTCAAAGGCTACAGCCAGAGGTCAGAGTGAAAGTTGGAAGAAGAATTAATGTGACAGCAATTATTATGTCTATGCCAGTACTGCTGCCCCAAAATAACAAATATCATGACATATGTCAGTGACGCTAAAACTTACTTGGATTCTGATTCCTTCTCTTAGATGGGAGCTCCTCCATTTGTTTCATTCAGAGCAAATGGCCTTTACCCTGTCACATGCAGTTTCTCTTGCTGTCTCTGCAGTTCACAACATTTACCGAATGGAGTAAAATAGTTACCCAATTACATCTATTTTACCCAATGTCACATTCTGAAACTGGAAGAAATTCAAGTACATCTTTGCTTAAGGTATGTTTGTGAAACAACACTTCATTTTCTAATGTTGCAATACCTTTGACATCCTTGTCATCCAGCCATCAGTATTTTTCTCTTTTCTTATGTCTCTTGTTTATGCATCACTCAGTCACACATTCAATGATGCATTAGCCATGGAAGGAGATGGCAAGGACGTCTCCTGCAAACTCTGAGAGAGCGCATTGTGCTCCTAAAAATTACAGTGACTTTAACAAGACTTACTAGATAAGCATATGTCCAGTTTGTTTTGTTTTGCAGTACAGGAGGAATGTTTGATAAACTAACATTCTGTTTGTGACTGAACCCAAGGCAAACAAGTAATAGACTTTTAAAATGATGGGAACACTGAGCAGGTCAGGTAGCAGAGAACCATTTCAGGTCTAGGACACTTCATCAGAGCTGGGAAAGATAGAAAGAGAGCAAGCTAGTATTAGGGACCAGGCAACCTATTGTTTCAGCTTGCCCTTGCCATGTAGAACTGATTTCTTCCTAGACTGATTCCTTTCTTACTGGTTCAATCCCTTCCCACTTATACCCATAGCACTTTGGATGCCTTCTGTCAATTTGACAGTTTCCATTTTTCAAAGTCCACTCTGGTTTATCTTCACCATCAATGCACATACTTGCTGAACAATTACTTTATAGGACTTAACTTGAGAAATATTTCCTGTTACATGTTGTCTTAGTATTAAACACTTTTGTTTTACTTTAGTCTGTGCATTATAAATATTGTAACACCTTTGAATGATAGGTTATTTTGCCAACAGTGTTTAAAGTTGAACGCGGGCCAGTTTAATATTGCTTGTTAAATACATACCTCTCTGATTAGTTAAAAGTGATACTCTTAGCAAAAAAAAAAACAAATAAGTAAATACATTCCATCTGTGCCATTCCTTTCACGCTGTTTTGGAAGAAAAGAGGAACACGTCCTTCGGCAGTCCAAGGCCCCTTACAGCAAGTGAAATATTTTTGACCCACATTCAGCGACTGCTGAACTGATTTTAATTTAAAGAGGCTCCAGGGTTCCTTAGTGAACAATGATCAGGCAACAACATTGAAAATATCTTGTATGTCAGAGAGGAACTTCAGAATGTAGTCAGGAAAATAGGAGGTGGTAATTGTCTTCATTGCTTCAAGTGAATCACTTTGATAACCCTATTACAGCTATGGTAAGTACATGAAAGCAAATCAGACTACAAAAAGCCAGCAGCCAAGATAGGATTTAGCTGAAAGTTTCCAATCTCAGAACATATAAGAACTAGATTTGCTGAGTGGAATCATTTAAGTTAATTGCAATTAAAGTAGAAACTGCTGGAAATATTCATCAAGTCAGCCAGTGCCTGTTGGGAGAGGGACAAACTTAATATTTCCAGTTAATATCCTTCAATTTGAATGGACAAAGATAGTAATCAAACCAGTTTAAGAAGCAGAGAGCAGGGAGAGTGGAGAGAACAAAGGGAGCATCAGTAAAAGCATGGAATCCAAGAGACTGTGGAAAGAACTGGTGGACTGACAGAGAATAATGAAGATTTCCCAACTGCAACTCATCTGTCTGGAGATGTAATTAGAAGCAGATGAATGAGATCATTGGAGGGAGTATAAAGTGATGGAATTATGAGGGAGAATAATACAGTTGCTGGAAATCAGATATAAAAGAGCATGATAGGAATATCCACAAAGTCAGGCAACATATGGAAAGAAAAAATGAATTAACATTACAGCTTAATACCACAATCCACAAATTTAACCTAGATGAAGTATTAATAATGAAAACAATATTTTCTTCATATTTTTTCGTGAATGTTTTCTCCAATATTGAATTGCTTTCCTGCTTGTCTGAGATATTTTCCATTTGAATAGACTGCCAAAGAAAGTCCAATCAATTACATTTGATAAGTCACCGTTACTCTAAACTCATAGAACTAAATTATAAAGGGCTCATTACCCTTGGAGAAGTTGCGTTCCTGCTGGCAGTATAAGCACAGCAAACAAAATAACATGTGGCTGTGTCAGAAGAACTCAAAGCAACAGCAGGAAAAGGCTAAGCTCTTTGCTTCACATCAGAATTTGTTCTGTGTCTATCTTCCTTAACTTAGTCATACTTTAGAGAGTTTGCAGAGAGCTTTACCAGGGTGCTGCCTGGATTAGAGGGCATGTGTTATAAAGAGAGGCTGGATAAACAAGGGTTGTTTTCTCTGAAGTGGAAGAGGTTGAAGAGACACTTGATGGAAGTTTATTAAAATTACAAGAGGCATTGATAGAGTAGACAGCTGGTGTCTTTTTCTCAGGGTTGAAATGTTAATACCAGAGGGTATGCATTTAAGATGGAGAAGGAAAGTTCAAAAGAGGTGCACGGGGTAAGTTTATTCTTTAAAAAAAACAGTGGCGGGTCTTTGCAATGCACTTCAGCATGATGGTGGAGACCGATATGGTACAGTCATTCAAGAGGCTCTTAGACAAACACATAGCTTTGTAAGGAAAGGAGGGATATGGATTATGTGCAGACTAATAGGATTAAGTGTCACTATTTTAATCAGGGCCACCTTGGGCCAAAAGGCCTGTTCTTGTTCTGTACTATTACATGTTCCATCTTCTACTTACTCAGATGTTGCATTACGAGCAATGTAATGAAGAGTTAAACTACATGTGCCAAATCCTAATTATTATTTATTGCAATGTTAAGTAACAAACAGTCCATTCCAATACAACTGTGCAAAATCAGTGCTTGGGTCCAACCACTTGTAGTGGACTTCAAGTACTGTGTAAGTTTTAACCAATTCTTTTATATAGAAGGGAAAACAGTTAATGCTAAAGGCTAGACAGAATCTGCAGAGTTACATTTTCAGGTTGAAGATACTTTATCAGAACTGTGAAAGAGAAAACAAGTTTGCATCAGTTGCAGAGAGGAATAGACAGGACATGGGACTATTTCTGATTGGTGAGGCCAGGGCTGCTGTAGGTGCCGATAAAATTATTTGGCTGCCTCTCCAATATGGTGAAGCCAGGTTGCCACTCTGTCACCTTTTCTTACATTGTCCATCTCCTTCAACCCCAAATGGTGATTTGGCAGGCAGGGTGGCCGAGTGGCAGAAATTCTCAGTACTGAACTAAAATGCTTGAATACATATTGGGTCAGATTTTAAAGAGCAAGAGAGAAAAGAAACTTTTAGCACCATAAGTATCTGTCATTTAAAAGAAGACTCTATTAATAGGACAGATATTTTGTAGATGCATAAGAACAATTATGGGTGAAAATTAACTTTTTATCCAGAATTCAAACCCAAGTTGCTTATTTAGTGCTTGGACATCGATTCTCTTGATTGTTTTCCTGTTTGGCTTTACTTCAGTAAATACTCAACAGAGTCACCTGGAAGAACAGCTAAAGTAACTTTACTAATGTTTCCATAGATCTTCTGGACTTATGGTGAACATCTGGGAGAAGCCCCTGTGGAATTTCAACTCTATCAAATTTAGTGGAGTGACTTTTAAGACAGAAGAGATGAGAGAAGGATGGATCAAATAGCCAAGGGTAAAATGTGGATGGGTGCGTCCAATAATGACATCATAGATAATAATTATCCAGCATCTGCAGATTTCCTTGTGCTTAATAATTATTCAGGCTTTTTTTTAAGCAGTTCAGTATATCCCAAAAATATTGTGGCTTCTGGTGAGCTTCATAATGTAAACAATGAAAAGGTCTTTTTGTCACCAGCAATTGAAGGTTCTGATGATGAAAACATGACATTCCCACAAAATAAATACAGACACGGGATATGGAAAAGAAACATCAACCAAAGAAGTCAGAAACAATTTCTAAACTAATGTTTTCAATTCATAAAGTTACTTTTCAAATATTTCTTCTGCATCATTCCTCTATTATTTTAGTAAAATAGATAGGTCTTGGGTTTTATCTGCATGATACAAACACAGAACTTTAGTACTGGGCTCCCTCAGACATTCACACCTTGATAAGCTGAGTAAAGGTGACCAATGATTTCTTGAACTTTGGCCATTATCAATTTATGTTTATTTTGGGAAGCTCCACTTTAAAGTTCTGTGACTGTAGCCATGTTCAGTCCAAGGGCAAGCATCAGACTTTATTACTATTAGGAGGAATGACATCTCTTCAAAACATTTCACAGAGTTGATTGTGATACTGATCTCCTTCTGATCATTTGGCAATGAGGATTATCAGAAAGAACGCTGAGCAGACATAAAGTCAATAACAGCAGCACCAAGAACCAGAAGGGCCCAACGTTTTGTGGGTGTTCTAGAATGCAACTTATTTGGGAGGTTGTTACCAGACAAGAGAGAGGAAGCCAAAACATGTTTCAGAAAATGAATTTATGAAACAACCAAGGCCACATTTGGAAAGAGGAGACTGACCAATAGGGCTGGTTTGAAGAAGATTTAGAAGAACTGTGCCTTCTCATCAGTGTTGAAACCACAGCCTAATTTGATAATAATATGAAGCCATGGTGAAACTAAAGTGAGGCTTTTACAAGCCAAAACTAAGGTTTGGAAAGCAACCTGTATACAAAACAAATTAGGAAGGTGGACTGGGAGCGTTAGGGGACTATTTTGATCTTATAAAACCCTAAAAGTAGAAGCTGTTGAATCTCTCAAGCCTTCTTTTCCAGTTTAAATAACCAGTATTATTAAAGCCCTCTAGTCCTGCAACCTTACAGGCATGAATCCTTGTTTTCCCCTGCCTATTTCTTAAAAGTATGGGTAGTCTTCAATTCCAATATTGATAGAAAATTACAATATAAGCATAAATGCAAGGTCTTGCTTCTTTTTCTTGAGAATACTATGGTGGCACAGTGGTTAGCACGATACTATTACAGCTCAGAGTGTTTCAGAGTTCGGAGATCAATTCTGGCATTGGTCTGTAAGGGGTCTCTGTAGCCCTCCCTGTGGAATGTGTGAATCTTTGGGTCCCAGTCCAAACACGAAATAGGAAGGTTAATTGATCATTGTAAATTGCTCTGTGATTGGGTTCGAGTTAATTTGTTTTGTGGGGGGTTGATGGGGTGTCGTGGCTCGAAGGGCCAGAAGGGCCTACTTCACACTGTATCACTAAATAAATAAACAAACAAACAAACAAATAAATATACAGTCCTTTGTAGCTTGGTTGGCAACCTGTCCAAACAATTGTTTTTTTAAAGAATGCGTCTATATGCTAAGATCCACATGTGTCTGATCCCAAGTAGTCATGCAGTAGCTACAGATCTATTCTCTAAATCTAGCAGCATGTTTATGCCTTTAGTGGGGAAAATGTTTGATGATCTGCATCGGAATATTGTGATATGACTTGGAGAGTTTCCCTAAAGCTGATTATTCTTTTGTTCAGGGTTTTCAAGTTGACACTCTCAGCAAATGAGGAATGCTACGAGAGGCAACAGATCAGTCAGGCTTGTCAAAAACAAACAGACGCCTTGTCTCATAATTTTATCCAAGTTTTCCAGCACGTTGGAGAAGCACATTACCTCAACTCTCTCTAAATCTGCTGTCATAATTCATATATATTTTATTCATATTAATTTCTGTTGACTGGAACCATTATATACAACACTTAAATAACAATAGCTATGCTGACAAACTTCAGAAATATTTTCCTCAATAGATTTTAAGTAAAATTGGTGTTACCAAGTTCGTTTGTGCTTTCTTAATACAGTGGAGCCAGATGCCTGATAACTTGTAACATTAAAATGAAAGAGAAATTATTAGTGGAGATTTCTTTTATTAGCAGGTGTGAATTTCTGTTTTGGTTATAACTTTTATTATACTAGAATGATAAAGATAATGTGTTGCAGTACAGGCAGTTCTGAACAGTGGATATTGCCTTGGTGTGGGACAGCTGAGCAAAAGCATTGAAGTGAAGCCACGTTTCTCTTCTAGAGCAAGGGAAGTTACATTTTTACTGGCATTGATAGATACAAAGAAGAAAAAACATTGCATTTCTACAAAAGAACTGCAAACTGGCTGAATGAGTTCCTTCATATGGTGACTAGAGTAGCTTAGAAATTGCTTTCCTGCTTTTCACTGGCACGAAAAGGGTGTTGTGTTAACATTATGCTGATTTCATAAATTGAATAAAGATCACAATTTTCTAAGCAAGGTGTTTAGCACATTGTTTCTGTGTTTCCTTGCGTTACGCTATGCTTTACCAGTTCAGAGCGTACTGTTGCTTTGATCTCTTGCTGTCTGCTCTTAAAATCACAACTAGAACTTCAATAGTCAGGTACTAAATCAGAATTAGAATCAGGTTTATTATCACTGACATCCGTTGTTTTGTGGCAGCAACCCCATCAATTCTATTCCTTCACTTACTTCTCTGCAATCTCTTCCCTCTCAGTATTTCCTCTGCCTCTCCTGTAGAATGATTAACTAGTTCAAACTTGGGACCAGAGTATCTGGAAAAATGCCTGAAATAATTAATGCAAGAATGTACAAACCCTACACATGCCGTATCGAATGTCAGGGTGGAAGCTGGGACCCAAACAAGAGAAAATCTGCTGATGCTGGAAATCCAAAACAACACACACAGAATGCTGGAGGAACTCAGCAGGCCAGGCAGCATCAATGGAAAAGAGTAAACGGTTTAAGTTTCAGGCCAAGATCATTCATCAGGACTGATGAAGGGTCTCAACCATAAATGTCGACTGTTTGCTCTTTTCCATAGATGCTGCCTAGCCTATTGAGTTCCTCTAGCATTCTGTGTAGTTGAAGCTGAGTCCACTGGAACTGTTGCAAAACTGTACAACACGAAAATATTTTTTCTCTCTCTGCACAGGCATTTCCTGATCTACTGGGCATTTTCAGCATTCCCTTATGGCTTGGGAAAATTCTTCTCCTCTCGTAGAAGGAGTCTGGCTAACTTCCCTAATGGGGCAGTGAGTAATAAACTGTGACCCATGGTATTGTCCAACAACACCAGCCTTACAGTAAATGATCCTGAGAAACGGAAGCTGAATGTGACCTTCAACTTGACTCCCATGAGCAAAGCAATCCAGATGTGTGATTCCAAACCCATTTGAGATAGTGACATGTCACATATTGAAGTGAGATTTCTTTTGGTAAAGCATAGCCTGTGTACTTATTGCAGAACTTTGATTTTTCTGAGAATAAAACAAGAACTTTAAACATTTAGACCAATGGGACAGATGCTTTTCACAACAAATTAAGTAAATTTGTTTTTGGGTGTAATTATTTAATCTGTGGGAGGCATTCAAAAATATTTGATATGATACAGACTGATTATAGAACCAAGGTCAGGAGAGCTACCCATTATAGCTCTACCTTGAACCCATGGTTCTTTGTAGGCTCCAACAGGACAGTGCAAACTTTCTCAAGATTACCCATTGCACCTGCTCAAACTTTAAGGTAATCCTGTACATCTGAATGGGAGAAATTGGCCACTGAGGAGGTCCAAGGTGGCTAGAAATGAAAGGGAAGGCTAAGAATAAATGTATTATTAAACTGTCATGGACAGGTATAGGAAATAATTAAAATTTGTCTTTTTAATACAACAGAAATTATGCTATAGCGATATGATGTTGATTGGAATACAAAGAAATATTAGTCAGAAGGAATTTGGCAATGATTTACTTGGATGATACATAGATTCAAAGGATAAATAATGGGAATCAATGTAATAGGTTTGACATATATTTCCTAGAATTTTAAAGAATAACAGTTTATTTGGTTATAGTTTTCAATGCATTATTGGGAACTGACAGTGAGATAGAGAATAAATATTTCCACTGGAGTTCAGATTTGGGGGAAGCACTGTACAAATTACAGCAAATTGGAGTGAAGTCATGAAATATTTCTCAAGATGTAGAGCAGGAGGAGCTTGGAATTCTCTCCTATAAGTGGCAATCGAATGCAATTTGGAAATTTAAAACCCGAGGCCTTTAGCAAGATTCGATCAATGGGATTACTGAGTAAAGGCAGGAATACAGAGCTAAGTTCCAGATCAGCCATGATCTACTTGAATGGCAGGATGGTCTGTGAGAATGGCCAAGAGGATCATAGGGGTCTCCCTACCATCTATCTGGGACATTTATTAGGAGTGCTATGTACGCAGAGCCCTAAGCACTATCAAGGATCCCACCCATCTGTACAGCATCCTCTTTGACTTTCTGCCTTCAGGCAGGAGACTCCAGTGCATAAAAACAAGAATGACAGGGATGGGAAACAGCTTTGTCCTGCAGGCTTCTGAATTCCCTGCCGCATTGCATTCAAGGTGTCACTGGTTAATCTGTTCTGTACTTTACAATACTTAATTTATGCACTTTAATTTGTTTATTTACAGGTAATTCATCTGCAGATTTCATCCCTACTTTCATAAGTTATTATGTGTTATATTTGTTATATATACTATAGTAGTTTACATACTGGTTCGGAGAAATGTTGTCTCGTTTGAGTTAATACAAGTATATAGTTAAGTGACAATAAACTTGACATGACTTAATGAGCTAAATGACTCTCTCTTTCTACATGTTAGAGAACAAACACACCTACTTTCAAACTCATCACCTTTATGCAAGGGGAAGTCTGCCTTCAAAGAAAGGGGCTTCCCTTCCTCCACCATCAATGCTGCCTTCAACTGCATCTCTCCCACTTCACGCACGTCTGCCCTCTCCCCATCCTCCCACCACCCTACCAGGGATAGGGTTCCTCTTGTTCTCACCTACCACCCCACCGGCCTCCACATCCAGCACATAATTGTCCACAGCTTCCACCATCTCCAACAAGATCCTACCACCAAATACACCTTTCCCTCCCACCCGCTTTCTGCTTTCTGCAGGGATCTCTCCCTACACAACTTCCTTGTCCATTTGTCCCTCCCCTCTGATCTTCCTCTTGGCACTTGTCCTTGTAAGCGTAACAAGTACTACACCTGCCTCTACATCTCCTCCCTCATTACCATTTTGGGCCCTAAACAGTCCTTCCAGGTAAGGCGACACTTCACCTATGAGTCTGTTGGGATCATTTACTGTATCTGATGCTCCCGGTGTGGCCTCCTGTACATTGGTGTGACCTGACATAGACTGGCAGACCACTTTGCTGAGTCCCTACGCTTCGTCCACCAGAGGAAGTGGGATCTCCCGGTGGCCACTCATTTTAATTCCACTTCCCATTTCCATTCTGACATGTCAGTCCATGGCCTCCTTTACCGTCATGATGAGGCCACGCTCAGGTTGGTGAATTAACACCTTATATTCTGTCTGAGAAGCTTCCAACCTGATGAAATGAACTTCAATTTCTTGAACTTCTGGTAATGCCCCTGCCTCCTCCTTCACCATTCCTCATTCCATTTTCCCTCTCTCACTTTATCTCCTTTCCTATCCATCACCTCTCTCTGGTGCTCTTCCCTCTTTTCTTTCTTTCATGGCCTTCTGTCCTCTCCGATCAGTTTCCCCCATCTCCAGCCCTGCATCTCTTTCACCAATCAACTTCCCAGCTCTTTACTTCACCCCTCCCCCTGATTTCAACTATAACCTTATGTTTCTTCCACCACTCCTCCACCTTCTAACTACGACTCCTCATTTTTTACTTTCCAGTCCTGAAGAAGGGTCTTGGCCCGAAACGTCGACTGTACTCTTTTCCGTGGATGCAGCCTGGGCTGCTGAGGTCCCCCAGCATTTTGTGTTGTTGCTTTATACATGGAGAGTTGCACAGGAATACCAATCATCCAAATTTTTAGTGGGGCCCAGGCTTTGAGACTACCAGGAGTCAAGGTAAATAATTTTGATTGATTACTGGCAGATGGAAGGTAATGCCCCTGCTTAGACCATAGGAACTTTAGAACTTGGAGCACAGTAGTCCATTTTGAGTTCCTCAGCCAGTTCTATAAGTATCAAATTCATGGTTGATCACACACAGCTCTTCAGGGTGGAGAATTCCAAAGGCTGATTCCCTCTTAATGAAGATATTTCTCCTCAGTAACCCTGGGTAGAAGTTGAAGGCAAACTTTGTAAAATTTATGAGCTCAGCATGGGTGTAGAAGGAAGGAACAATGCAGTCATCAAAGTTTAGGAGAAAGATTTGGACTGTTCCACGTAGCTGATGAAAAAGGTAGAAATAGCATGTGAGTGCCTATGGCTACAGCTTTGATTTGGCAAAAGTGTGAGGAGTCAAACGAGAAATTGTTAAGGGTGTGTACCAGTTCTGCAAGATGGAGCAGGGTGGTTGTGGAGGGAAACTGGTTAGCTTTGTTGTTAAGAAAGAAATGAAGAACCTAAAGGCCTTTGTGGCTGCATCTAGCTTGCCAAGCTCTTTAAGAATTTTGCATATTTCTGTGAGATCTCCTCTCATTCATCCAAGCTCTGGAATGCACATCCCGATTGCATTTAAACTCATCTCGTACAGCAAGCTCAACACTCATGGAATCAGACAAGTTAATCTTTAATGCACTCTCTCCATGGGTAGTACATTCTTTTCTGAGGAAAGGAAATTAATGTGATGCACATAACTCCAGGGATAGTCTTACCAAGACCTTATACAATTGGAAGGAATATTGGAAGCTTGCAGATATGCTCTTCCACTCCCTACTGTTGTAACATGTGGTTATTTGCATTACTCTTGACTTACTGTCAGCTTGAACCAGACTGGCCTTTCTCCTCTGACCTCTCTCATTAACAGGGCATTTTTGCCACTCACTAGATATATTTTTGCTTTTCGCACAATTTTCTGTAAACTCTAGAAGGTGTTGTGTGTGGAAACCCCAGGAGATCAGTTGTTTTAGAGATACTCAAACAACCCCACCTGGCATCAATAATCATTTCACGGTCAAAGCGACTTAAATCACATTTCTACTCCATTCTGGGTTTTAGTCTGAGGAACAACTGAACCTCTTGACCATGTCTGCATGCTTTTATGTATTGAGGTACTGCTACATGATTGGCTGATTAGATATTTACATCACTGAGCAGGTGTACAGGTGTGCCTAACAAAGTGACCACTGACTGTAGGTTCCCTTGAACATCAAGATTACCCAGACTCTTACTAATTAACAAATGTGCTGCTTTGCTGTGAAGTGGGTGATCTCACATTTTGCCATATTATCTTATATCTGTTCTGTTCTTGTCTATTGTGTCCGTTTGACAATCCTGGCTAATTTAGTATCAACAATAGGCTAAGATGGCTTGCCCTCTCTTAGCCATCTTACTGATTGAGCTTTTGAAAAACTGGGTGCAAGATTGATCTCTGCAGTGCTCTGTTACACAGCTTCACAACCTCTGAACAGTCTGTTTATTCCCATTCTTTACTTGCAGACTATTAACAATTTTCAGTCTAATGTATGTCAATATATTATTCCCAATTCCATGTGCGCTAACCTTACTGATCAACGTCCCATGCTGGACTTTATCAAGTGCTTTCCAAAAATTGAATACACAATGTACAGTAGTTTCCTTTTCATATTTTTTACTAGTCATACCCTCAGGGAATCCAAAAGAATAGGTGAATGTCATTACCTTTCATTAATGCATGTTGGACACATACAATCTTATTATTCTTTCAAGGAGCTCTGTCACTGCATTATTTATTATTAGTTACCGTATTTTCCCTACTATTTACATTCAGCCAACAGGTTTTGTCAACAATGTCTCGTTTTTCAGCAATTTATGGATCTTGTCTTCTACTCACCCAGATGTTTATTTCCCAGCTAATATAAAGCATTCTAAATTTTTTCATGCAATTATCAAAGTTAGTTTATTTGCCATTTATACATCTATTCTGCAAGATTTATTTATTTGTTTGTTTATTATTAATTTTTTTCTTCTTCTACATTATGTATTGTATTGAACTGCGGCTGCTGTTAACAAATTTCACAACACATGCTGGTGATAATAAACCGATTCTGAGATTATTAGTGTCATGTTGAGATTTGCTGCAGTCCTGCACTGTTTTAACAAGACAGATTTCATTGCTGTTAGTAATAAATGGGTAACAATTGTCACAATGGCTAACAATCACCAGAAAGTGTTGAAAAATATCCAGAAATCGTCAGTGATATTTGTCAGGGAGAGCTCTTGAAGTTTGATTCCACGTTCACATTTAAGTCTTGCAGGTGGTGAGACAGCTGCAGTAATTTCTGTCTCAATGTTGGGCACAAGGCCCACCAGGAAAAGTCATGAACCAAGGGTCAGTCTAGGATGAATAAAGAAAATGATACATGATCAGCTGTTTCCACACAGCCCTGATGGAAATCCATTCGACAGTGGTGGAAGATAACCGAGGCTCAGCTCCTAATGGGTTACGGTTTGTTAAAGTGAAACATCTCGCAGATTGCCCTCTTAATTAGACTTTCAATTCTGTGCTTGAGTTTTAACCTGATTAGCAGATGACTAAATTGACTGTATGTAGAAGAGTGACTCTGAGATTAATTGTTCAAAAAAATCAGTGCATAATCAGCTGTCCTTGGGTCTGGATATTGTGTTTCTGGCAACATCTTTTATCATTTAACAGCTGTCATAAGCAAGATCTGCATATTTTCTAGCTTGCCTATATTTATTCCCATTCAGGTGTTTTTAATAAAAGGGAAAAAAAGGAAATAAACTGCAGGTGCTGGAAATGCAGTGTGCACATTTGTTAGCATAGGGAAAGAAAAAAGATAGGGCAATCATTCGGGCACAGAAAACCAAAGTGGTTCAAGACATGTCCCTTCTGTTTCCATTGAGCTTCACCCTAACTCACCACAATCTTTACCTGATCTGCTTCAATATGCTATCAGAAGAAGGATGGGCAATTAGAAAATAACCAAGCTACAGGTTCTGTGAACGTGCCTGTGGTAATACCATGGTCTCATGCTTCAAAATTAGTAGGGCTGCCAGATAAACACATTTACAGCATCTCAATGTGAAATAAGAGTAGAAAAACTATGGTAGATTAGGCAGAGAGATAAACAGTTAATGTTTTAGGTTGATAACATTTTACTAGTAATGTAGAAAATAATTTTCTTGATTTTCCTAGCAACAAAAGTAGGTCAAATCCAACCAAACTAATTATCATAATTAATAAAGGCTTTGTTAATGGTGTCTTAAAGAAACATTTAAAAAGATCCACTGATTGAAGCTTAGTTTGTGTTGCTCCAGAGCTCATTAAAATATCCTAATGTGGGTTAAAGACATGAAGTTTTGAGCTGAAGTGATAAGTACTACCAAAACATCAAGTCAGTGTTATGATTTGTAACTCCAAAACATAAAGACCAGTTGAAAGTCAAACATGGAGCCAGGAGAAACCGTGTTCGTTTTTTTAAAATTTTGAGTGAGGAGCGTACGTATGACACGGCAGTGTAATGAAGTATGCCATTTATGTATTTTTACAAATAACCTATAATGCATTATATAAACAACACAGAGTACTTAATCAAATAATGTTAGTCAAATATTACTGAAATATGAAATACACAACACTTTTCCCTGCTTAGCTATAAACTCCAACTCAATATAGAGTGCATCTCAACTTACATATACAAATCTACAATATAGTCCATTTTAATTTCTGCCATTCAGGCCTGAAAATTTAATCGCTGTAGAGGATTTCTTACTCTTGAGGGATAATGTCTTTCCTGACCAAGGTGGTCACTCTGCTTAGCAGATGAGGCTTCAGGCTGTGAAACAATCTCAGGGTCTGGCGCCTCTTCTGCGGTGGCTGTAGGAGTTGGCTCTGGAACTGCAGGAAGTGGTTCTGCCAGCTCTGGAGTTGACTCTGGACTCCTTTCTTCTGGAAGTGTTGGCATCTCCAACAGTGCATGGCAAGCTTCTCATGACGATATGGATCGTAACGTGTGAGTACAGAGTCGGACGTCACCATTTCCTTTTCCTTTAGGAAAGCAACCTCACACAGCTTTGTTCATTGCCATTTCTTCCCATTCTGTAGTAATGAGTCAAGGAGCATGGCACCATAGCCAAGTTGTGGTTGAATTTTCTCAGCACACTTGTGTGATCCATGTGCGTTGATGGTGTGACCACAGTAAGCGATGGCCATAAGACCATAAGATATAGGAGGAGAATAATGCCATTTGGCCCATTGAGTCTGCTCTGCTATTTCATCATGGATGATCCAAGTTTCCGCTCAGTCCCACTCTGCCTTCTCCTTGTATCCCTACCAGTAACAATTGTGTCATCCAGGTAACACTGGGTGCCTGGACATCCTTGTAGAACCCGGTCTATAGCTTTCTGGCTGAGGGCTGGCAGAAATGCTACTCAAAATAATAAGCCTATTATAGTGATAAAGCCCTTTGTGAGTGTTTATAGTGAGAAACACTTTGGACTCTTCT
Source organism: Hemitrygon akajei (assembly GCF_048418815.1). NCBI lineage: Eukaryota > Metazoa > Chordata > Chondrichthyes > Myliobatiformes > Dasyatidae > Hemitrygon > Hemitrygon akajei. The sequence continues at coordinate 32,028,547 of NC_133143.1, forward strand.
TCGATCTCCATCAGTAGGTTGGCCTCAGTGAAATCCGTTGTGCAGAAGTGTTTTCCTGCATGAGGTTTGCAAAGATATCCTCTATCTGGGGCAGAAGTAATTGATCTACTTTCATTACTGGGTTGATGGTGACCTGAAAATCACCACAGATCCTGACAGAACCATTCTTCTTGGATACTGGGGCCACTGGAGTTGCCCATAGGCTCCACTTAACCTTGGAAAGAATTCCTTCAGCTGTCATGTGATCTAGCTCACTGGCTGCTTTATCGCGGATGTTATAAGGACCCACAAGTCTTTGTAAAGCTTGGGAGTGGCATTTTCATTTAACACTCTTTTACCCTTGATATGTTTGAGTTTTCCAAAGCCATCATTGAATGCTGCTGTGGCATCATCCGGTATCTTTCCTAATTCACTTTCAGTTGACTCTTTTGCAGCAGATGTAGTATGCCAATAGTGGATGGATCTCCAATCACGGTGCAGTTGCTTCATCCAACCATGGCCCCACAATACTGGCCTTTATATTTTTACCACACACAAGCTCAATGAGGCTTGTTGGTTGCTGTATTTCACTGTTACAACCGTGTTTCCTGCAGGAGTTATCTTTTCCCCAGTTGGATATCTGCAGGTTTCAGTTTGGTATCCTGGAAATGCCGTTGAAACTCATTGCGTGGAATGACTGAAACAGCCGAGCCAGTATCGAAATCCATATGATTAATTTGCTGTTCAATTCTTGTATAAACCATATTGACTGTCTGTTGTTAGTTGTCGCACTGTCAGTCTCTGGGCCATTCAGTCCTGTGACACACATCATTATCAGATTTTTCAATCACAGCTTGCAGATCAGTGCTCTCTTTGAAACTGCACCTTGACTTTTCATCTTTTTCTCTTCCATGTGCAGTCCATTTATTTTTGACTGCCTGATATGCTCTTTATTTGTGCCCTACTTTGCTGCATTTTCCATGTTCCAGATTTAAACTTGCATTGGTCGGGGGTATGTGAGCCCCTGTCACAATGGTAACGCAATTTGCTCAGCCAGGCTGGTTTCTGTTTACATGTTCATGCTCACTTTCATTTTTGACTGCAACTCAATTGTGTCTCTGCTGTTTCCATTGAAACAGTGATTTCAACTGCTTTTTTAAATGTGAGTTATGCTTTAGCTGTGTTGGAATGCTTTCTTGCAAGGTTCCACAAACTAAATGATATTTCAGTGCATTACTGAACTGACAATGCTCAGACAATTCAGCCACACATGCTGAAATGCACTCCCCTTCATTTTGTTTCTGCTTATGAAACCTAAAGCATTCTGCAATCAACAATGGTTTCTGTTCTAAGTGATCCTGATCTATTATCAGCAAAGCTAATCTCTGCTGGTTCTGTTGGATCAGTTAAACTTCCAAGCAAGCTGTATGCTTTCTCACCTAATGCAGTCAGCAAAACTTGCACATGTTTCTCATTGGCTATTCCATTTGCTTTAAAATACTATTCAATTCACTCAGTATACAGATTCCAGTTATCTTTTCAGCAATCGAACATGCCTATCTTTCTGATGTAGTTAGGTGTATCTGCTATTTTTAAAAAAATTATGATTATTATCACCCAGTACTCACTGTTTATGAACTTGTTAATTCATCTGTTTCCTGCTTTTTATTTTAACTCAACCTTCATCTCTCACTCCCTTCCAAAGAGAAGCTCTGCTTTTTAAAATTTTGAACATCTCCCTGCACTGCTTTTTTAAAGTTGAGTTTCTTGCTGTGCTTTTTTAAAAAAAAAATGAATGCCCCACAGTGCTTCAACAGGTGGATAGTTGTTTCTTGTTCATTTTAAAACATATTCATTATCACTGTTATGTTTTGTAGCTCCAAAACGACTTGAAAATATAAAGATGGGAGTCCAGGAGAATGTGCCTTAGTTTTGTTTTTACTTTAAGTGAGGCAAATGCGTATGATATGGTGGCATGATGATGTATACAACTTACACACTTTTACATATAACATTATGCAAATAAAGAATGCTTAATCAAATAATATATATCAAATATTACTGAAATATGAAATATACAACAGTCAGTATTCTGCCAACTGTGACTCAGAAACTCCAGTAACAGATAATTGTTGTTGGAGACAAATAACCTGATGTAATTATATAGACCTAGGCAGAGCTCTCTTTGTCTGTTTCATCAGTGAGCTTTCTCCGTCACTGGGTCAGAATTAAGGATGTATAATGTCAGCTCCATTCTCAACTTCTGGCAAAATGAAGCAATGTACAAACGTATATACATAATTGATCATTATCTTGATAACATACCGTGCCACTTGAACCAGACATTGATCATCCCCTACAATCCAACAATACCAAGATCACCTTATTCACCTTTAGTATCAAGTGTGCTAGCAACAGTCAAACTCATGCTTGGACCAGATAAAGTAGGATGCCAAATGTTGGGTAGTCCTTGGTAAATGACTCACCTATTGAACTGTCTCAGGATGATAGAAGCCTTTCCATTTGATTTAAATGGGTGCAGAACCAATTACAGGCAGGAAGTTGATAGCATGCAGGATGAAGCTGACTGCCTGATTGGCTGCAATAGCCCTCTTTAAACAACTTCTAGCAGTGACAGCATTCTGCTGCAGGTTTGCAAGCTTTCACTGTTGGCAACCTGTGAACTCATGATCTGTGCCACTTATGCAGAAGAGGGCAGCAGGTTTTTGAAAATATCGTCATCTCCTTATTCCCTTCTAAGTCACTGCCTTAATTAAAGGAATGTGCTGTCATTTATCTCATTGTTGGTGGAGCAAGATATTGGAACTCCACAGCTAACTGCTTTCTGAGAGCTGATTGCTGTTCTTCCAGAAGGCAGATCACCATCATCTTCACAAGGATAGGTAAGACTGGAAATCGATACTCATCTTAAACTCTTACTGGTGCTCATCCATACCAACCAGTAAAAACTCAACTTGCCTTTGATAAAGGTTCAGGAAAAAAATTCCTGCCCTCTCATTAATCTATTTTTTTAAAATGCCCATCAACATGTTTCATATTTCAGAGTTTGCTGGTTTAACTTGTTACGTGCTGGTAAGTACTCAAGAAAGCTGTCTAATGGCAGTGCATTTTGATGAAGTAAAGGGAGTCTTTAGTTGTTCAGAATGGAAAAACATGCTGATATTGAATGAGGTCTTTGGGCCCTTCCTGCTTGTGATAGAGTTAGCTTTACATCAAGCCTTTCTTTGAATTTTCCTTTCTTCATATTTCACATTGCAGAGCAATGCAGCACACTGGATTTACTCCTGGTGATCTGCAGAAGAAGCCTGGCCTGGAGTCCCTCCACAGTGCCCGGAACCTCCAAGCACCAGACTCTCACGCTCCAGGCAAAGTAGCAGAATACCGGCCTCCAGCAAACAATTGCAGGGAGTGGCTGCAGTTTGAGGAGGACATTGTAGTCCAAGTCACTGAGGCAATAGCTTAAGGAGACTTTGATTCCTGATGGACCTAATGAAGGGTCTCAGCTTGAAATGTTGACTGTTTATTCCCATTCATAGGTGCTGCCTGACCTGCTGAGCTCCTCCAGCACATTGTGTGCATTGCTCTAGATTTCCAGCATCTGTAGTACCTCTTGTGTCCAGACCATGTCAACTACTGTATCATTGTCAGCCTGTGGGCAAGAAAGCCAGCAAAGCCCCCTACATGATGAACGATGCATCAAGAGCTCCAATCCTGACCAACCAATATGGGGTGGGGGGCAAGTGAAGAACAGATACAACCACTTGCCAGACTCCATAACATCCTCAGACATTGCATAGGGCAGAATGGTATAGAAGACGGGGGAATGAGAGAGCCAGCAAACAAGCTGCCTTTATTGCTAACCTCCACGGATTCACCAAGCAGCTGCAAGGACAGAAGCATAGCAGCTACCTCTCATGCTCCAAACAAAAGATGGATCTACACATTCAGAGCTTCCTCAGTGATTCAGAGAGGGAGTGTGAGCTAGGACACCATAGCACCCTAGTAAACCCTCCTCCTTCTGTGGTTGAGTTCAATGGCAAGGAGTTCAGCTGGAAGGAGATCCAGGAAGTAGTCAGATCAGCCAGAGCTAGTTCTGCCCCTGGTCCCAGCGGAGTACCCTATAAGGTGAGCAATCATTACCCTAAGCTCCTCCAGCTACTCTGGAAATTCCGTAGGGTTAGCTAGAGCAGGGGAAAGGTTGTTGACCAGTGGAGGTGTGCAGAGGAAGTCTGGATCACCAAAGAGGAGAACTCCAAAGATATTGTGCAGTTTACATCTATCTCCCTGCTCAGAGTGGAAGAGAAGATATCTTTCAGTATCATTTCCCATTGTCTGACTGAGTTACTCTTCAGAAATGGCTATGTTGACATATCCGTACAGAAAGGAGGGATTTCCAAAGTGCCAGGGTGCCATGAATGCAGCTGATCAAGGAAGCACGTGAAGGAAAGGGAGACCGAGTACTACTATGGCTAGACTTTGACAATGCATATAGATCATTACCATATAAGCTGGTAGAGATCTTGCTGAACTGACATTACGTCCTGAGGAAGATAAAGGACCTCACGTTGGAGTATTACGGAAACTTTAGATTGAGAGTCTCCTCAAGAACAACCACATCAGGATGACTGTCAGGCCTACCTGGCAAGTTCAAGGTCTGGACTACCAGCATAACATCCTTTCTGGCAGGGAGGGGCTCATGCTGGTACCCATGTCAACAGTTGAGGCTCTTGAAAGAAAGATTAATGGATTTTTTTGAATATGACTGGGCCTCCCACATAGCCTGAACAGCATTGCTCTGTATGGGAAGAGGAATAAACTGCAGCTTCCCTTCAACAGCCTGACCATGAAGCTCATGGCTTCCTGTACAAGAGAATCACTGTTGTACAGAGATCCCAGCAACCCCAAAGTCTTGTTAGCAGGCATTGAGGTCTGGATAGCCCTGAAGTGGAAGGCCAAAAACACAGTGGTGATGGCTGAGTCACAATTGAGGCACAGGAATCTGGTAGGGACAGTGGAGTCTGGTCAGGCGGAGCTGGACAACTTCCTTCAACCCAGTTTGACGGGGTCCAGGGCACAGGAACCCCTGGTCCAGGTCCAGGACCAAGCTGGTCCAGGAAGAGGTGTGAGTTAAAAAAGGATGGTAGGAATGGAACAGCAGGGAACTTGGACAAGGTGGGAGAGTGTCCTGTGGGGGGGAGGGGGGGGGGGAGGGGAGGCTTCCATTGTGATTGTTAATTTAGAAACTACAGCTGGTTTCCCTATTGATTAGCTGCCTGATGTCCAGTTTCAAATATCCTGGGTATATAGAGAGCATGTGTGGGAGGTTCTGTCTCTCTTCTTTTGATTAAGGCAAGCGGTGGACATGGCCATTGGGAAGGTATGCTCTGCGTGCACTTTTAGTAAATATGTTTGTTGAATATTCAGCTTTGTAGTGTCTGTAACTTAGGGAACATGAATGTTTGTTCGAATTTTTACAGTTTGTAAATAAATGATTATTATACCTTTTTAAAGTCAGTGCTTTCTGTCTCATTTGCCAGACCCACAAACCTGTTTCAACATTAAAGAGGATTATGCTGAAACAGAAGGTCTCCTGGTCCAACATCTGGTAGGCAGAATCCTGGTGCATCAAATTTATGAACCATAGTGCGTACGGCGTCCTGCCTAGACCAACAAACCTTGTTGACTGTGGCTAAATTGAGGCACCATCATGTCATCTCTGTCTTGGCAGAGTGACCCTGGAACATATCCTCAGCAACTGCTTACAAGTCCTGGGAGAAGGCCACTACCACTGACGCCATGACTAGATACTGAAGGCAGTGGCAGAAACTATCTCCTCGGCCATTAACAACAGTAAGCATCTCCACCAAATCAGAAAGCCCATAGCCTTTGTCAAAGTGGGAGACCAACCACAGCCTCAGCCCAGATCAGCAGCAGGCTTGGTCACCAGGGTGTCTGACTGGCAAGCAATTAAAGTATCCTGATGTCATCACTGAGGCCTGACACGGTCATTCTGTCAGAAACCTCAAAGCAGGTGGTATGACAGAACTGACAATCCCTTGGAAAGACTGGATAGAGGAGGCTGTCAAGCATAAGAAAGCCAAATACTGGAGCTGGTAGAGTAGTGCTAGAGACAGGGGTAGAAGGTGTGAGGTGGGGTGTAGGGATTTTGCTGGCTGCTCACTCTGCAGTACTTAGTCTCTTCTTGACATGGTGGGGGGGGGGGTTACAAAGAAAAGAGCCATCAGGACCATCACAGAGGCTGCTGAGTGAGACTCCGGATGGCTATGCATCCATTGGTGTGACTCGTGGACCAAAGCCGCTGGGACTCAAGCCAGGTTCTGTCGTCTGAGTGAGGATTTCTAATATTGAAAGACCTGAAACACCCAATGACCCCAGGTTACATCACTGATGATGTGTCCCAGCACATCCGAGGATGCATCTCAGCATCACCATATCCATCAACTACTTTATTTTATTTTTTAATGTGGAATGGGCCCTTCAAGCTGCGCCACCTAGCACCCCACTGATTTAATCACGTAATGACCAATTAACCTACCAACTGTTATGTCTTTGGACTGCAGGAGGATATTGGAGCACCCTGAAGAAACCCATGCACACACAGAAAAGAACGTACAAACTTGCTTACAGAAGATGCTGGAACTGAACTCTGAACTCTGACCCCCTGATCTGTATAAGCATTGCGCTAACTGCTACACTACCATGGCGCACCTATAATGTTTAAGTACTGTACATGCTGTAATTTATACTATATTTTAATAGTCCTAAGAAAATAATATTGATCTTTTTCCTCTTATTGTGCTTCTGTACCAACCATAAGATTATACACTCAGTGACCACTCAGTTAGGTATACCACTACACATGCTTGTTAATACAAATGTCTCATCAGCCAATCATATGGCAGTGTTATGATACCGGCCCCCTCCTTTGTGAGAATTGCAAGAGCCCTAGTGAAAGGGGGGGTCAATGACCCGAGAGAGAGAGCAAGAGAGAGAGAGAGAGACAGGCCGAATGGACACAGGAAATGGAAAGACAGCGACGTGCTGGATACCGCATTCCACTGGGACAAAAGCTGGCGACTGTGGCATTGTTCTCAGGAGACACCTGGGAACTGCAGACGTGCCAACTCGCAGGGACATTGTAAAGCCCTCGGGCAAAGTGGGCTGGTTGATAGAGAGATTGCATCACCTGCAACCTGATTGACACCTGAGATCCTGTGAGGCAGTATAAAGAAGGGTCTGAAAGAGGACGACCCTCAGACGCACCAAGGAGACACCGAGAAGCACGATAACGCTTCCCGTGGGAACGGGAAGCCATTTTGAAGTAAGCCACGTGCGTTAAATTCCGAATGCGGGGTTTGTGGCTAGAACCAACGGAAAACCGCTTTTATTTAACACCAGGGAAGCCAAATCCTCTGAGGCTGAGGATTTGATTCATAAAGACAACGGCAAGTGTTCTCTTTTCCTAACAATCTCTCTTCTCTCTCTCCAACACGTGAAACCAAAAAGGGAAAAGCCTGCAGACTTCAGAGTGACTCTTTATATTTCCAATTGGACTCAGTATTATACCCTAGACAACGAAAGAGCTTATTTCTGAGTGATTATTAATGTACCTGCGTTTTAGATTGAGTATTGACGCATGTTATCTGAATGTTTGTATTAACCTTAATTTTTGTGCCCCTTTATTAATAAAACTTTTGAAAATAGTACCATTGGACTTCAACTGACATATCTATCTTTGCTGGTAAGTGAAACCAGTTACTGGTTTCATAACAAGTGGGGTTCTCGTCTCGGGATTTGACACCAAAAAGGGGGAGGTCAGTCAATCGGGATTGTAAGTCAAAAAAAAAATAATTTGGATCTGGTACGCAGGTAGCCAGACAGAAAAACCAGCAAAGATGGACGTGTGTGAATTTATGAGCACCAAATCAGACTTGTTAAATTTGGCGAAGGGGTTAGAGGTGGAAAACGAGCAGGATCAAGCTGAGAGGCAAAGACAGCATGAAATTCGGATCAGAGAGTTAGCAGCAGCCGAGAGAGCGGCAGCGGGGAGAGAAAGAGAGAGGGAGGAGCTAAGGAGAGAGCGGTTTAATGTTAGTCGGGAGCTGAGAGTAGTACCTCCGTTCGAAGAGACGGATGTTGATAGTTATTTCTTGTTTTTTGAAACGGTGGCAGCTATGATGCCGACCCGCAGACTGGCGAGTGCGGTGGCCCCGCCCCTAGAGTCCCAAAGCTATCGCGCATGCGCGGTCACACGCAGCCTGTCCAGAAAAGCAGTGAGCAGTTTAAATCGGGCCAGCAGTAATCTGGCCAAGATGTTTTTACCGACCCTGTACCATGAGGGTTCCGAGGGTGGTAAAACAGAAAGCAGTCTAGTAAAAGGGGGTAAGGGAGAGGAAATAGCCCTGCCCTTAGTGAAGAGAAAGGTCCTAGAGGTAGGAACTAAAGTTGAGAAACGGATAAAGTTGTTAAAATGTCCAGAGTTGGACATGGTTAATCTGTCTGGTTTGGCAGAATTGTTTGAAGAAGTTCAGAGTTCTAAAGGTGTTCTCGATGGTCCCGAGAGTGAAATGAGGGCAGTCTTAGAGAGGAAGGGTATCCTTGCTGTGGAGAAGTCAGCTGAAATGGCCGAGGAGGTTGTTTCAGCTCGCAGGGTTGCGCCTTCCCCAACGGGGGGCTGCCTAGAGAGTAACTGGAAGGATCGGGGGACGTTAGAATTTGAAAAAGGTACGGGTATTGAAAGCCTGGAAGGGGCCAATGTCCCGTTTGAGTGTGTCCAAGATGGGGGCGCACGTGGTGCTGAACCTGGTAATCTGTCTCAGGGGAAGTCTCAGGGGAAGTCTGAGGTGTTTGATTCAGGGGGACGGGGCGGCCGTCTTTGTGGATCAGATAGGGTTGGTTCAGTAGGAAAAGGGTTAACCTTGGTAACCGTGGGAAGTGTGAGTTCCACGGTGTTTGTATTCGAGAGTGGGGCCAAGGTTAATGCCGAATTTAAGGGGGGAATGAGGATTGTTATTGAAGGAAACGGAAAGTCTGTAGTTCCCAAGTCGAAGGAAGAAATTTTAAACCTGGCAGATCGCTCACAGAGTGAGTCGGGAAATAGCGGGGCCCCCCACTCTATTGTTACGCCAGGGTGGGGTGTGAAGAGGTTGCATTCGAAATGCTACCTGAAAGAGGAGTTGGAATTAAAAACAAATAGCCTGAAGGGTCTTGACAGTTTGGGGCATGGTGTTAAAAAAATAGCCCCGATGAACGAGGCGGGCGGGAGTTCACCACGCCAAATTACTCAAAGTCCCAACGGGGGGACTCGCCAGAAAAGAGGTGACGGTTAATGGGGATGCCATTTTTTTTTAAAAAACAGCAAAGCAGGTTTTACGGGTTGCGCCAAAGCCTGTGAATAATAAAGACAGACCTTTGGAGACCTGCCGGCGAAGTAAACCGACCGAAACGATTAGTATTCGCATAAACTTTTGTAGATGCACCTAAGCTAAGATCACACCTCCTCAGTTTTGTTGCTGAAAACAATAAATAAATAGGTGGTTATTGAATTGAAGTCTGATGTTACAAGACTTTAGTATGGTACGCAATGTTAAGATATTAAGGAAAGGGACACTGTACTTGTTAACTGTTTAGATGCTGACTTGAATGTATAACTGTATTACTCTGTAGTGAAAAGAAAAGCTTCTGTATTGTATTAGATTCAAAATTTCTGTAAGACTGTACCACTCTGGGTTTTAACCGCTGGTAAAAACCTTTTTAAGAGGGGAGGTGTTATGATACCGGCCCCCTCCTTTGTGAGAATTGCAAGAGCCCTAGTGAAAGGGGGGGTCAATGACCCGAGAGAGAGAGCAAGAGAGAGAGAGAGAGACAGGCCGAATGGACACAGGAAATGGAAAGACAGCGACGTGCTGGATACCGCATTCCACTGGGACAAAAGCTGGCGACTGTGGCATTGTTCTCAGGAGACACCTGGGAACTGCAGACGTGCCAACTCGCAGGGACATTGTAAAGCCCTCGGGCAAAGTGGGCTGGTTGAGAGAGAGATTGCATCACCTGCAACCTGATTGACACCTGAGATCCTGTGAGGCAGTATAAAGAAGGGTCTGAAAGAGGACGACCCTCAGACGCACCAAGGAGACACCGAGAAGCACGATAACGCTTCCCGTGGGAACGGGAAGCCATTTTGAAGTAAGCCACGTGCGTTAAATTCCGAATGCGGGGTTTGTGGCTAGAACCAACGGAAAACCGCTTTTATTTAACACCAGGGAAGCCAAATCCTCTGAGGCTGAGGATTTGATTCATAAAGACAACGGCAAGTGTTCTCTTTTCCTAACAATCTCTCTTCTCTCTCTCCAACACGTGAAACCAAAAAGGGAAAAGCCTGCAGACTTCAGAGTGACTCTTTATATTTCCAATTGGACTCAGTATTATACCCTAGACAACGAAAGAGCTTATTTCTGAGTGATTATTAATGTACCTGCGTTTTAGATTGAGTATTGACGCATGTTATCTGAATGTTTGTATTAACCTTAATTTTTGTGCCCCTTTATTAATAAAACTTTTGAAAATAGTACCATTGGACTTCAACTGACATATCTATCTTTGCTGGTAAGTGAAACCAGTTACTGGTTTCATAACAGCAGCAATCAATGCATAAAAGCATATAGAAATGATGAAGAGTTTCGGCTGTTGTTCATAACAAACATCAGAATGGGGATGAAATGTGATTCAAGTGACTTTGACTATGGAATAATTGTGCCCGAAGGTGTGTTTTGAGTATCTCAGAAACTGCTGATCTCCCAGGATTTTCATGCACATTGGTCTCTAGAGTTTCCAGAGAATGGCACAGAAAACAATGACACCAAAACAATATCCAGTGAACAGCAGTTCTTTGGGCAAAAATGTCTTGTTAATGAGTGAGTTCAGAGGAGAATGGCCAGACTGGTTCAAGCTGACAGGAAGGTGAAAATAACTCAAGTAAACATGTGTTACAACAGTGGTGTGCAGAAGAACATCTCTAAATGCACAGCACATAAAATCTAGAAGTTGATGGGCTAGAGTATCAGAAGATCACAAGCGTACACTCAGTGGTCACTGTATTAGGTATAGGACATGTAAATACCTACAGTAATTTCTGCTTTTACTTCATGCTCCCCTTGTACTTCTCCTTCTTATCACTGCAATATTCTCTACATGGCTGTACATTTTCATGGTAAGCAGAGCAAGTTACATGCACAAAACTGTATCTGCCACACTTAGTGCAGGAAGAGAAATTCAGTTACAGTTCCATCGAACATTTGACTAACTGGGCTTTGCAAATCAAGGAAATGATTTTAATTTTCCTCTCTTTTGACCTTCAGCCACTCTTCAGTGTATGGTTATTATATATTTAAAAACGAGCTGTAGCATTTGTAAAATGCTCCCAATTTGAAATAAAAAAATCAGTGCAAAATGAATCTTGGATTTTCCAAAATTCAAGAATGTAGACCAAATTCTTACTCCCATTCCATCAGAAATCAGGATGTATCAGTCAAAGGAGCCGTGTACTTAGTTCAAATTGGGATTATGTGTCCAACAACCATTACTTTAATTGAATGTAACAGAAGCATTGACCTAATAATCATTCAAAGGACAAATTTTAATAAAGAAACTTGGGGAACTGTGAGTTTTGCATATTTCTGAAGTATCCAAACAAAGGCCAAACAAGGTTAGATTTGCATTTAACTACTAATACTTTCCTTGTTGTTTTCCAGATTTATAAGGGAACTTTGTATCCTTCAACCCTTTTCCATCTGCTTTCCTTGGATTTTGAATGACATAAGTAAACTGGGCAAAAGAAGTACACTGAATATTCATATTCTGGATGGGATTTGGAGGAATGTCACTGGAGAACATAAAAATAAATCCAAATCCTCAAAATTGTGAGCTTCTTGTTTGCCTCCTGAGCAATGCTGAACTGGTACCCCAAATGCAATTTGGAGATTCTTAATCTGCACAACTTGTTCACTGCCATAAAGGTCATTGGCATCTACCTGTACTAGCCCTGGTATTGCTTCCTATAGCACCTGGGTATCCTTTATTTCTGAGAACCTACAGAAAGGAAGGTAAGAAGAAATCCATTATGTTTGCACACATAGTCCTGTCACATTTACCATTAATGACCCAGGTCTATAGAAGGCAAATATAAGATGGAAGATGGCAATTAAAGGCATTCAGTTTCAAATTGAGACTAATGACCTGCAGACATAGCTACCTCTGCTTTCCTAATCCTTAGAGGTTTCTTTGGATAAAATGAATTGGTGACAGGAACGTGCAGTGATGGCTCAAGTGCAGAGGGAGAGACACTAAAGCAGATTGAACAGTTCACTGGATTTTTATAAGAACTGTGCAGAACAAAAGGACAAATAATAAACACTGGGCCGACAGGGCTGTTAACTAAAGCTAGTGCAAACATTGCAGCTTGGAAGCAGTAACCTAATTAATTCTGCTCTCTTACAGTGTCAATCTAAGGTGTAGTCTTCTTTCCCAGAACAAGGACTAAGGCAAGCAGGGAGTTCAGCCATCACTGTGCTTTGGTCAAGACTTAACAAGACTGAATGAAAGGAAGGGAGTTAAATACAACCACAGTGAAACGCTAATTGAAACTAATTGGGGGGGGGGGGTGTGACTGGAGAAAAGGGGGAAGAAGATACTGGCTTGAGCGGGGAAACATGAAACACTGAGTGAACCTTCATTGATGATGATAGTCACAGTTATAGCTGACTTGGTTGATAGTCTTCTCCATTACGAATGGTCCCATGTAGTATGGGCCAACCTGCAGCTCTCGCTTTCAAAGGAAGATGTCAGTTCTTCTCAGGTGGAGAGATGTTGCCTCACCCACTCATGCTCAATGGCTTAGCGATATTAAGTCCTGTTTAAACCATGAAAAGATTCATTATTCACCTCAATTCGGACATAAGGTTTCATAAGGTGTGGACACCTTTTCTTAAATACTTTCATAACTCCTCTTTAGATTAAGTTTATTCTTTTTTGTGTACCATAATCCCTTACTTCCAGCTTTTTTTGATGGGAATTACATTATAGTTTTGGTAGTAGGCATTATATTTTTCATGTGTATATATAAACCCCATTTCCAGAAAAGTTGGGATATTTTCCAAAATGCAATAAAAACAAAAATCTGTGATATGTTAATTCACGTGAACCTTTATTTAACTGACAAAAGTACAAAGAAAAGATTTTCAATAGTTTTACTGACCAACTTATTTGTATTTTGTAAATATACACAAATTTAGAATTTGATGGCTGCAACACACTCAACAAAAGTTGGGACAGAGGCATGTTTACCATTGTGTTACATCACCTTTCCTTTTAATAACACTTTTTAATCGTTTTGGAACTGAGGATACTAATTGTAGTAGATTTGCAATTGGAAATTTTGTCCATTCTTGCTTGATATAAGACTTCAGCTGCTCAACATTCTGTGGTCTCCATTGTCTGATTCTCCTGTTCATGATGCACCATTTATTTTCAATAGGAGATAGATCTGGACTGGCAGCAGGCCAGTCAAGCACACGCACTCTGTGTCTACAAAGCCACGCTGTTGTAGCCCATGCAGAATGTGGTCTGGCATTGTCCTGCTGAAATAAGCATGGACGTCCCGGGAAGAGACGTCACCTTGATGGCAACATATGTCTCTCTAAGATCCTAATATACGCCTGAGAGTCAATGGTACCTTCACATACATACAAATCACCCATGCCGTGGGCACTGATGCACCCCCATACCATCACAGATGCTGGCTTTTGCACCTTTCGTTGATAACAATCAGGATGGTTATTTTCCTCTCTGGCACGGAGAACTCGACGCCTGTTTTTTCCAAAAACTAGGTGAAATGTGGACTCATCTGATCACAGCACACAGTTCCACAGTCTTTCGGTCCATCGGAGATGAGCTTAGGCCCAGAGAACTCGCCGGCGTTTCTGCATAGAGTTGATGTATGGCTTCCTCCTTGTGTAATACAGTTTCAAGTTGCATTTCTGGATGCAGCAACGGACTGTGTTAAGTGACAATGGTTTTCTGAAGTACTCCCGAGCCCAGGTGGCTATAATTGTCACAGTAGCATGATCGTTTCTTAGGCAGTGCCGCCTGAGGGCAAGAAGATCACGTGCTTTCAACAGTGGTTTCCGACCTTGCCCTTTACACACTGAGATGTCTCTGAATTCTCTGAATCTTTTCACAATATTATGTACTGTAGATGTTGAAAGACCTAAATTCTCTGCAATTCTGCATTGAGAAATGTTCCTTTTGAACTGACTAACAATTCTCTCACGAATTTTGGCACAAAGGGGTGAGCCATGAGCCATCCTTGCTTGCAAAGACTGAGCCTTTGATGGACGCTACTTTTATACCCAGTCATGATACCTCACCTGCTACCAACTAGCCTGCTTAATGTGGAGTCTTCCAAACTGGTGTTACTTGAATATTCTGTGCACTTTTCAATCTTATTTTAACTCTGTCCCAACTTTTGTTGAGTGTGTTGCAGCCATCAAATTCTAAATTTGTGTATATTTACAAAATACAATTAAGTTGGTCAGTAAAACTATTGAAAATCTTTTCTTTGTACTTTTGTCAGTTAAATAAAGGTTCACGTGAATTAACATATCACAGATTTTTGTTTTTATTGCATTTTGGAAAATATCTCAACTTTTCTGGAAATGGGGTTTGTAGATATCAACCTCTGTGGGGTTGAACACTCTGATTAATTTTTCTTTTACATATTGTAATGGTTGGCTTGGAGTTTTGTAGTGGGAGGGTGGGGAGGATACTAACTTTATATGATTTTATTTTGGGTGCTTTTGCCTTATTGTTATGAATTATATATTAGACACATTTGTTTTGCACTGTATTAATCTCCATTTTGTTGATGGGTTTTTATTTTGTAGTTGTATTGTAGAAACTCATAAAAAAACTAATTTAAAAAAGGAAGATGTCTAGACATCAGCCAAAGTTTCTGTCCTGGCTTGAAAGGTGAAGCCGATCAGCCTGCCAGGCGTATTGTTTCAGATTGTGCAGCAGAAAAGACCTGGCCCATCTCTATGTGCGCTTGTAGTGTTATGAATGCAGCAGCAATGTATATGACACTGAGACAGGGTTTAAAACAAATCACAAGATTTATTAACCTCTGCTCAAAACTTAGAACAGTAAACAAACAAATAACTTAACCGGAAGTTAACAGTTAGGTGGCACAAACATTCAAACTTAGAAACTGTTCTTAATGAGTTCTCATCCAAGCACAGACTTTAAGTGATAAATTCAAAAGTCCATGTGATTTATACAGTCAGTAAGGAGAGACTTCCCCGAAATAAACGATTCCTTCGAAGTAACGATGATCTGCCGATCCCACGGCCGGGAGATGCCTTCTTCGCAGAAATAACGAGGAAATAAATGGAACTGACCTTTTGACTGGCGGGTGGCCGCTGCACAAACCTGCCTGACATTGCAGGGGTTCAACTCAAATGTGCATGCCACAATCCCTAAACAAAGTCAAAAAAAAGGTCGATAATTTCCAAGATGCTGAATGACATTAACTTTATCCAATCCTTTGAACTCGGATAACTTGGGTAATGCCTTCACTCTCCGATATTGGACTGTAAGAGAAAAATAAACATGCAACAAACAAAACCGGTGGAGCCTCCTCACCTCCGACCGGCAACAACAACGTTGCACAAAAATAAAAATGAGAACTGCATCATAGACTGTGGCTTTGGTTTAAATACTGTTTGGAACATGCCATCACGTGACATAACATCACCCCATGGTCATGAGACAATTACATCACCTCACTCACTAGACTATTACATCATCCCACTGTCCCGTGTTCAAACTGTGGGTATGTAACCGTAGCATTGTACCAACTGTTCAGCAGCAGGAACTCCCATATTGATCTGTTGGTCAGGGAAGAGTGGTAGCTAGAATCCCTTTTGGCATTCATACCAGAGGAGGACTACTGGACGTTATTTAGGACAATCTCTACTCAAACCAGTTGAGAGCTTCAGATTGTGGGGTTGGAAGAGGCAAGGCAGCAAGGGGTTGTCTCAGAGGTTCAAAGGTTCAAAGGTCAAATTTAATGTCAGAGAAATATATACAATATACATTCTGAAATACTTTTTCTTCGCAAACACCCTCGAAAACAGAGAGGTGCCCCAAAGAATGAACGACAGTTAGATGTGAGAACCCCAAAGTCCCCCCAGTTTCCCCCTCCCATGCGTAAATGGCCGCAAGCAATGATCCCCCTCCCCCACCAGCAAAAAAAACCACGCATCAATACCATCACTGAGCCCAAGAGAGTGCTAAGTAATAACAAAGACACAGACTGAAGTTACCTTAGAGGCTACGCACTTCATCTGAAATTCGACAAACCACATGTTCTCTCTCTCCCTGGCAAGGGAGAGGGAGGTGTCCCCCAATTTTACAGCGAGCAGGAGGCTTAACAACAACCCGCTGGTTTATGATGTTAAAAGTGCATTTCATTGTTTCTTTTTGAGCTCTGTGTCCGAAGATCGCGAAGACCTCAGGTCTTCGGGCCCACAGCAAAAGATTTTCTGATCTCCCCAATGACACACGAGTCTCCTGCTGTGACATTGACCCTCAATCCACCCGTCTCCAGAGCCCAGAGATCTTAGGCTTCTGAACATGATCGAGACTCTCAAGCCTGAAGCTTTAAAAAAATCCTTATCAGATAGCAAAGTTAGATTAAAGCACCAAAATCTATTTGTTTGAGGGAGACCAGGAAGGTTTAAAAGCACAGGAGCATGGTCTGAACAGCAATCTCTTTATATTCACAGGATCAAACTAATGGAATCATTTGACTATCAATAAAAAAAAAATCAATCCTGGAATATGTATGGTGAACATGAGAAAAAAATGAGTACTCCCTGTCTTCTGGATATAAAAAACGCCAAATATCAACAATACCACATTTGATTAGGAAAGACTGAATAAATAAAGCTGATTTGTTAAGGGTAGCTGGGTTGGAAGATGACTGATCTAAAACTGGATCTAATCAGCAATTAAAGTCTCCTCACAAAACTAATGAATAAAGACTCAAATCTGGCAAGAATGAAAAAAAACGCTCTAAGAATCCTGGCTCATCTATATTCGGGGCATACAGATTAGCGAATACCATTAATTTATTATCTAATTTTCCTGACACTATAACAAAACGCCCATTAATATCGGACACTACTTTATGTTGACCAAAAGGAACAGTATTATCTATAAAGATTGAAACCCCCCCTAGAGTTAGCTTGAAAAGAGGAATGAAAATGTGGTCCTTTCCATCTGCTAAAAAGGTGTGGATTGTCACATTGTCACATTTATGTACATGACTTTCTTGTAAAAAAATAATTGGGACCTTAAATTTTTTACTATAAGCAAAAATCTTATTCTGTTTCACAAGATGATTTAACCCTTTCACGTAAAGACTAAGTAAATTAATAATTTGATCCATTTTTATTACTAGTTAGAAGAAAGGTTAAGATAATGACCATACTGGAATGTATATTAAAAGCAGACATTGAACCTTGAGATAAGGTAACCAAGCAACAGATTTGGCTGAGAACCCAATACAGCTTCCAGAAAAAGAGCCCTTCCCTCCTCCCTCCTCCCAAAGCCAGAAAGCCAACCAATAGAAAGCCAGCAGCTACTACTAATAAAGTGATTCCCCCCAAAAAATCCTGCTGTTTTAGCCCCAATCTATATCAAGGTTAGTTGCATTTCAACCTAGACAAAACAACAGAGAGAAAAAAACTTAAACCTCATACCAAAAACACACAGAGATTAATTATTGTAATTTCAAAATGATAAAATAATAAATACCCATACTAACCCTTATTAATAGAGAAAATAACTTCAAAAATGTATAATATAAAATATAAAAAAAAATCAGAAATCAAAATACATGAACACTCAAGGTATTAGCTCGTTAAAACCTTATTCTCTTGGTAAAACACCAAAAGGTTCAAAAAAAGAGAGTTAGCTACAAAGGGTTACCAAGAGTAAGAGAGGCAGATATTCATGCAGAAAGATACTCAGCAATTAGTCTTCTGATTCCAAGAATTTTTGAGCATCTTCAACCAAACAGAACCACTTCTTTGAGCTGTCCTTCAGTATAATTCTGAGCCAGGCAGGATAATGAAGAGAAGTCTTGAAATCTTTGTTAAAAAGTTCCAGCATAACCTCTTTAAACTTAGCACACTCATTCATGACCTCAGATGAAAAATCCTCGATGATTCTAATCTTTTGGCCATTATAATCAATCATTCTTCTTCGACGGGATTCACGAATTAAAAGCTCCTTAATTTGAAATTCATTAAAACAGACTATGTCCGATCTGGGCCTTTCTCCAGGAGTGGGCTTAGGATCTATGCACTCAATCAACCATAGGCAAAGACGATAAAATTTCAGGAAATAATTGTGCCAAAAAACTTGCAAAGAATTTCGTAGGCTGATCACCATCAGTTAACTCTTCAAGGCCCAGAATTCGTAGATTGTTCTTTCTGCTTCTGTTTTCTAAGTTGATAATCTCCTGCAGTAATTTTCCATTAGTCTTTGATTGCTTTTTACAAAGCTTTTGTAATTCATCAACTTTTGCATCCAAAATCGTCAGAGTTGCTTAATTATCTTCAATTTGTTTATCAGGTTCAACTAAGGTTTTTGAAAGAGAATCCAATTTTGCATCCTCCTGTTTAATTTCTGATTGGAGCTGCTGGAATTGTTGCTGGAGCTCCTCAGAGGATTCTTTTCTACGTCTTCGAAGGAAATCCATAATAGATTCCAAAGATGCAGAAGGATCCTCTCCTTTTCTAGTACCTTTGGCACTCCTTGTAGTCATAGTGAAGCAATATCAAGTTTCAGAATAAGGTTTCAAAACAGGTTGGAAACAATGAAGTAAATGAAATAGGAACAACTTCAGAAAGCTGCTACTCCATCAGTGACCAGCAGTAAGCTGGGAATAAGTGAGGCTCCTTCAGACAAAATTAAAAATGCCTGGGAACAAGATTTACAGATTTCAATTTCTGAGGAGACTTGGAATAAAATTTTTAAATTGGTTAACATTTCATCGCTATGTGCTCGCCACTCCCTCCTACAATTTAAAGTGGTCTACAGCACATATATATCGAAAGTCAAGCTATCTCGTTTTTATCCGGATATATCTCCCTATTGCGATAGATGTAAAAATGGAGAGGCTTCACTAATCCATATGCTTTGGACATGTCTGAGTCTCGAAAAATACTGGAAGGAAATATTCCAAACTTTTTCTGTACTTTTTAAAGTAAATTTTAAGCCTAACTCTTTGACTGCCTCATTTGGGATTGTTGGAGAAAAAGGCATAACTTTGGAGACATCTGATTTGCATATATTGGCTTTTATTTCTCTTATAGGTAGGAGGGCGGTGTTGCTTAAATGGAAGGATGTTGCTCTGCCTACTCACGCTCAATGGTTACGTGATGTTATGTCATGCTTAAATTTAGAGAAGATCCGTTGTTCAATTTCTGATTCTAACCAAGACTTTCAAACATTGTGGGGACCATTCTTGAACTACTTTCAAAACCTTTGATATGGTGTTAACGTACATTTGTTGGCTAATAACATAAATCAGTATGTAATAAGGATTTTTTTCTGTCTTTCTTTCTTTACCATACAGCTTCAACTTTGGTAGTTTTTTTTATATAATACAATTATTACTATTCAAATTACAATTTAATTAATGTACGTGTTTGATTATGAATATAGGGTACTGTGATTGCAAGTGTGATTTAAATACAATATATTCAGTACTATTCTATTTTTTTTGATTCATAATATATATCCTCATGTACTCTATATTCTTCTATGTGAAAATTAATAGAAATATTGAAAAAAGAGAGTCTCAGGCCAAACCCTTGGCATGTCGAATAGTGGCCAGTCATAGAACCCTGAGAACAGGTCCTATTCCCGCAAAGAACCGGTCAGTGTGTAACTCCGGGTCAGGGTCTTCAAAAGAACCCTGAAATGGAAAAATAACAATATTAAAGGTAGAAATAGAGCTGCTTCCAAAGATGCAAGCAAAGGAGTCGTCGTTAGGTGCCATAATCCCTCCTAAGCTCCTGATTCACTTTGTCAGTCTGGCCATTAGATAGCATGTGGAAACCTGATGAGAGACTGGGTGTGGCTCCCAAAAGCAAACAGAAAGCCTTCCATAAACAGGAACATGAACTGTGGTCCTTGATCAGACATGCTATCCTAAGGGAAGCTGAACAGCCTGAACATGTGCTGAATCAGGAGGATGAAAGTTCCACGAGCCAACGGGAGCTTGAGGAGAGCAATGAAGTTGACAGCTTTAGAAATCCAGTCCACAACTACAAGAATGGTAGTGCTTCCATCTGATGGAGGCAGGCCAATGATAAAATCCACCGAGGGTTGGGACCAGGGATGGAGAGGCACAGACAGCAGACAAATCAGACCAGCAGTTTCTGATGTGACATCTTGTTCTGGGCAAAAGTGAGACAGGCAGAAGCAAAGTCGTGGACATCCTGGGACAAAGCCAGCTACCAAAATAATCTCTTTATAAAGTCTAGTGTCTGTTGAATCCCCGGATGGCCAAACAGATGGGAAGATCCGCCCCACTCTAACACTCTGGAATGCATAGTAGCAGGGACAAACAGCCATTAGGGAGGTCCTCTACCTGGGCTTGGATTTGACTGTTGGGCTGTCCTCAACTCTGCTTCTATTCCCCAAATCACTGGGGCAGCTATGCATGAGCGAGGATGGATGGGTTTTGGAGTGGTGTTGTCCTCAATGATATCAAATTGGTGGGTGAGAGCATCAGCCTTAGTATTCTTGCTGCCAGGACAGTAGGTGAAGGTGAAGTTAAACTAGGAGAAGATGAGAGCTCAACAGACTTGACAGGAGTTGAGTCTCTTGGTGTCACGGATGTAGGAGAGGTCCTTGTGATCTGTCCATATCAGAAAGGGATGCTCTGCCTCCTCCAGCCAATGTCGCCATGCCTCCAGAGCCTTGACAGCCAGAAGCTTTTGGTTCCTGATATCATAGTTACACTTTGCAGGAATCAAACACTGGGAAAGAAAAGCACAAGGGTACAGCTGATTACCTACAGAAGGAACGCTGAGAGAGTCCGTCTCCAACGTCAACATCTGATGCATCAATCTCAACAATAAATAGATAGGAATGGGTCTGGATGTTGCAGCACTGGAGCAGAGGTGAAGGATTGCTTTGCTCCAGAGAATTTTTGGACTGTTCACTTGTCCATAGGATTCCTCCAGTGGTCCTCTTTGTGAGTGAATTTATGGGGACCACGATGGAACAAGTTTCTGATAAAGTGGCGATAAAAGTTTACAAACGGCATGTAGAAACTCGTCTGTTTGGCTGTAGATGGTTTGAGCCACTCTGTGACTGCCTGAACTTCAAATCCATTTAAACAGTGGAAGGTGTGAGGATATGGCCAAAGAATGACACCTGCTTTCTGTGGAACTCACACTTCTCTGGCTTGGCATAAAGGTTGTTCTCAAGGAGCTGTCTCACCCCACCTATTGTTCACAATGCTGACGCTTGACTGCACTGTTAGAACCAGTTCAAACTGAATCATCAAATTCGCTGATGACACAAGAGTGGTCGGCTTGGACAAGAATGACAAGATGGCACACAGCGAGGAGGTAGAGTGGCTGGTAGAATGGTGCAAGAAGAACAACTTGAGTCTCAGTATGGACAAGACCAAAGGGATGAGTGTGGACTTTAGGACGGTGCAGGATGACCACTCCTCATTGCAGATAAATGGCTCATCTCCGGAGAGAGTTAGGAGCACCAAGTGTCTGGGAGTGCGTGCAGTGGATGATCTCACCTGGTCCCTCAACATCACCTCTTTGGTCAAGAAATCACAGCAGCATCTCCGCTTGCTGAGGAGATTGAGTTGGGTGGGTCTCCCCCTCACCCCCCAGTCCTACAAAGTTGTACAGGAGCACCATCAAGAGTGTCCTGACCAGCTGAATCACCATATAGTACAGGAACTGCAAGGCATATGGCCACTAATACCAACAAAGGATTGTGAGGACTGCTGAGAGGAGCATCATGTTCTCTCTTCCATCCATCAGAGATATTTATCATGAACACTGCATATGCAAGGCCCTTAGAGCTGTCCGTGATCCCTCTCCTCTGTCAACCAATCTCTCTGACCCCTATCATCAGGCAGGAGGTACCGTAGCCTTAGGACAAAAACTGTCTGTTAGAATGGGAAACAGTTTCTTCCCCCCAGGCCATAAGACTACTGAACACCCTGCCACTACCCAGGTCTCATCACGCATGTAGCACCAGTAGTGTTCTACTGTTTACTTTTTAACCTGTGTCGCAAATGCACTCTATTATTTGTTAATTTACCAATGGGAACATTACTTTATGTGTTATGTGTGTGAGTTATATGTACTGCGTTGTGCACCTTGGTCCAAATGAATGTTGCTTCATTTGACAATATGCATGGGTATTGTTGACTATGAACTTGAACCTTACCTTGTCTGAGTACCTTCTGGACATGTTGGATATGTTCCTGGTGAGAGTGGCAATACAGCAGATAATAATGTCATTCAAATATACAAAACCAGAATGACTCAGCATGTCCTGGAGCACATCATTGACCAGGGCATGTAAAACATCTGGGGTGTTGGACAGAGAAAATGGCATTATGAGGTACTCATAGTGGCCAGAGGAGCCGTTGAAAGCTGCCTTCCATTTGTCCCCTTCTCAGATGTGAGCCAGGATGTCAGCATTGTGCAAATCTATCTTGGAGAATAGGGGGTACTCCTTGGAGATGTTCAAAGGCAGAGGTGAGCAGGGGAAGAGAGTAGTGGTTCTTCACCATGATGCCATTGAGGGACTGATAGTCGATGCAGGAACAGAGCTTGTCATCCTCGCTCACAAGAAAGAAGCTTGCCCCTGCTAGCGAGGTTGCCAGATGGATGAATCCTCAGCCAATGCCTCCTTGACGTATTGTTCCATCAGGGCAACAGAGGGAAACAAACACATCCAACAGGTCCAGAAAATTCTCAGACAAGTTCAAGTTTGAGTTTATTGTTATTCAATGATACACATGTATACAGCTAAACAAAACAGCACTCCTCAGGGGCCAAGGTGCACAACACAGTACATATAACTCACACACATAACACAAAAGTAATAATATCACTAGTAAATTAACAAATAGTAAGGTGCATTTTTGGCACAAGTTAAAAAGTAAACAGTATAATGCTACTGGTATTTCATGTGTGATGAGACCTGGAGGGATAATACTAGGTAAGAGATCAATGGCATAGTTGTAATGCTGGTATGGCAGCAGGGAGATGTCCTTCTTACTGAGAAGCTCAAGAAGGTCAACCTACTCAGTTGGAACACCAATCAGGTCCACAGGACAGTATACACTGACAGAAGCTTGAGTTGGACCCCTGAAACAGTGGTCATGGAAGAATACATCAAGAGAGCATTGGTCTTAGGATGTATCCATCTGTCAAGAGGTAGTCGGGCATGTTGATCCCCACTCTTGGAGTGCCTTTAGATACCAATTGATCTGCAGGTTGTTTCGAGATAACCAGGGGAGGCGAAGCACTAGCAGCATTTCAGGAAAGTTGACAAGATAGGAGGAGAGTTGCTCCTTATAGTTGCCTTGTAAGGGTTCTGTGGAAAGGTGGATCTTGCTGCTGCCCCAGAGTCAATAAGTGCCTGAAGCTCATGAGTGAGGGTCTAACACGACAAGAAATTGGGAAGCATTTTGCAGTTAGGGGAAAATGCTTGTAGGGAGAATCAACCCATCAGAATTCCCCTTCCTGCTCATGGGTGTTGTCTTTTATTGGGTGCTTGGGACATGATACCTAGAAGTGTCCAGGAGTGCTACAATAGAGGCAGAAGCCTGTTCTCCTGTGCCAATCTCAATCCTCATGAGATAGGTGCATGCACCCCTAGCTACACAGTCCGTGGACTATGTAGTGGGTGATGAGGGAGAAGGTGAAGACAGACAGCAATCTAAAGAGTAGGAAGCTCGGGGCATTGTTTCTCAGTTCCTCGGTTGTCAATTTGACTGGCCGGATTTATCAGGTCATCCAGGTTGTGCTACTCGCCCCACACACTATGATCGTATGCCAGACTCCTGCGCTCAGCCCACGCTGGAAAGCAGTGACAAAGGATCTCTTGTCCCACCTTGTCTCAGCTGCAAGTGAACATGACGACAAACTGCTGGGAAGTCTGTGCTGCAGGGGAACCTTGTGCTCCTAGAGCCCTGAACAGGCTGAGCAGGCGTCCATCTAAGAGATTCAACATTTAAGCCAGTTTACGTGCAACCATCCTGGCTGGGCTTGGAAAGTCACTCATACTGGGTAATAAAACTCCAACAGCTGCTGGGGTCACTGGAGTGCCAGACTGGTGGAGGAATACTCGGTTCTTCTCCGGACACTGTTCTGCTAGTTGGGGCATTAGTAGCGGAAGCAGACGAGACTGTTATGGAGGAGGATGCGGGAGGTGCTAATGCAAGAAGTGGGACTGTCCTGGCTGAAGGCTGCTGAACTGCGGCTGCGAGACCAGTCATGTTTGCCGCCTGTTCTGGCCGATGGCACTGAGCTGATGAACAGCAGCAGTAATGGCTGCCACCTAATTCTGTCTGCCTGTGGTGAACTGACCTAAGAATTAATATTGCTTATCTTAGTATACTAACTCCACCATGGATGGTCCCAAGTTGTGGCGGGGGGTGGTGTTGGGCATAGAGCTAGCAACTCCATCCCGTAGAAAACCAGTGCTACAGAAATGCCAATAGAAGCTTCAAAACCCTAATCCTGAGTGAGGAAGGAATTGGACTCAGAATCAGAACCAGGTTTAATATCTCCTGTGCCAATCTCAATTCCATAGATGCTGCCTGACCTACTGAGTTCCTCCAGCATTTTGTGTGTGTTGCTCGGATTTCCAGCATCTGCAGATTTTCTCTTTTTTGTGATTAAATTATCAGCAGCATATGTTGTGAAATTTGTTAACTTTGTGGCAGTACATGATAATATAGAAAAAAGCTGTGAATTACAATATATATTTGTACGAGGGGTGATTGATAAGTTCGTGGACTAACGTAAAAGGAGTCAATTTTAGAAAACCTAGCACATCTATTTTTCAACATAGTCCCCTCCTACATTTACACACTTAGTCCAGCAGTCATGGAGCATACTGATCTTGGACCTCAAGAAAGAGTCCACTGTTGGGTGATTGATAAGTTTGTGGCCTAAGGTAGAAGGAGATGAGTTATACAGCTCTTGTCACATGCACATGCAGGTCAACTCTTTGAGTGATTATGCAGAAAGTTTGAAGTTAATAACTCATCTCCTTCTACCTTAGGCCACAAACTTATCAATCACCCCAATGAGTTATTGATTGATGAGTATGCTCCACGACCGCTGGACTAAGTTTGTAACTGTAGGGGGGAACTATGTTGAAACATAAATGTCCTAAGTTTTCTAAAATTAACTCCTTCTACCTTAGGCCACGAACTTATCAATCACCCCTCGTATATCAAATAGTTAAATTAAATACATAGTGGAAAGACAGAAATTAAAAAAAGTAGTTTGATGGTGTTCATGGGTTCAATGTCCATTCAGAAATTGGAAGGCAGAGGGGAAGAAGCTGTTCCTGAATTGCTGAGTGTGTGCCTTCAGGCTTCTGCACCTCCTTCCTGATGGTAACAGTGAGAAGACGGTGGTCCTTAATGATTGACGCCGCCTTTTAGAAGCACCACTCCTTGAAGATGTCTTGGATACTACCCATGATGGAGCTGACTAATTTTACAAATCTCTGCAGCTTACTTTTATCCTGTGCAGTAGCCCCCCCTCCCCCAACAAGATGGTGATGCAGCCTGTCAGAATGCTTCCACGGTATATCTGTTGAAATTTTCGAGTGTACCAAATCTTCGAAGATGGGCTACTGCTGGGGCCAACTTGAAAGATTGGCCCAAACAGACAACTCTGGCGAGCTGCTATCAGTGGCCTATGGCATAGCAGGGGAAATGGGCTTAGACGAAGAAGAATCTTAATTTACTTGATGAATGTAAAACAGTATTCTAGCTAATGCTTCAATATTTACCGGTAGGAGGAATTTGATGACAGACTGATATGCTGGAACATGTTGACGTTAAGAAAGAGGATATGTTGGAATGTTTGAAAACATTGTTATATTATGTTGAAGTTGCTTAAGACATTGGTGAGGCCCAATTTGGAATATCGTGTGCAGTGTTGATCACCTACCTACAGGAAAGGTGTAAATAAGGTCCAAAGAGTGTGCAGAAAATTTCCAAGGATGTTGCTGGGACTGGAAAATTTAAGCAGGAGGGAAGATTGTATAGGTTAGGACTTTATACCTTGGAATGTAGAAGATTGAGGGGAGATTTGATAGAGAGATACAATATTATGAAGGGTACAGAAACGGTAAATGCAAGTAGGCGTTTTCCACTGAGGTTGGGTGGAACTACAACAAAGGTCGTGGATTAAGGGTGAAAGATGAAAAGTTAAAGGGGAACATGAGGGTTAACATTTTCACTCAGAGGGTGATGAGAGTGTGAAATGAGCTGTGAATGCAACTAGTGCATGTGAACTCGATTTCAATGTTCAAGAGAAGCTTGAATAGGCACATGGAGGGTTATGGTCCAGAAGCAGGTTAATGGGACTAGGGCAGTTTAGATGGTTTGGCATGGATTAGATGGGCTGAATGGCCCCTTTCTGTGCTGTAATTTTCTATGACTCTATTAAGATATTTAAATCTCTGAGGGTTAAAAAGGATATACAGTATGTACCTTATTTACTACGGGAAGAGAAGAAAGTGATCACTGCACTTTGCATCCTCACCAGCCATAGGAATAGTACCAGATGACTGGTGAGTGGCAAGAATTTTTTCCTTTGATCAAGAAAGGGAGTAGGGATAAACTTAGGAATTATAGACTAATGATTCTTACTTCACGACTGTGCTAATTGTTGGGGAATATTCATAGAGGAAAGATTTACAAACATTTGGAGAAGCATAGGCTGATTATTTTTTGTAATTCAAATTTTTATTATTATTTATTCTTATTTTACAAAGCAGCACAGCATATCATAGAGCCGATACAGCACAGCATATTTATACAGCCATCCCATGACAGGAAAACATATAAAACTAAGAAACTGAAAAAAACTTCTAATTTAAGTTTAAATTAACCTACAACCAAAATTGGTCCCATGCGCCTTGCACTTTCCCCTCACTGTTAATTCTTCCCAACATGTGTTCATATGATGAAATCTTAACCATTTCCTCAGTCCATTCCCTCACAGTGGGACATCTGGGTTTTTTCCAGTTTTGCGTTATAATTCTTGCAGCTGTGATGAGACCCAGCTTTAAAATAGTAAATTTGTCATTGTTTACATTAGATATCATTGTCCTATCACCCAGGAGACAAAGCCGTGGGCACAAAGGGCCCTGTGGGATCCGATCAATTCCCCAACAAATCAAGAACTTTACACCAAACTGGACGAACCATGGAACACTCCCAAATCATGTGAAAATATGTCCCCACCTTATTTTTACATTTCCAGCATAAATGATTATCAACAATCCCCATTTTGTAGAGTCTAGTTGGTGTCCAATAATATCTGTGTACTATCTTATACTGAATAAATTTCCCTCTCACTTCCCTAATATGTCTACCCACATTTGATAAAATGTTTGACCACTCATTATCTTCAATATCGCTTCCAAGATCCTTCTGCCATACTGCTTTGAGATTGTTTCACGGTTCACCCACAGAGTGCTTGAACATTTTATAAAACACTGATGTTTTATGAACTTCCTGTGGTAATGTAAAGTATTCGGTTAAAGGATTACTTTGTGGGCCACCATTCTTGAATATGCTACTAACACAATGTCTTATTTGTAAATACTTCCAGAAATTCCCTTTATCTACAAAGTTATATTTCCTCTGCAAATCCACATACGACATAAAAATCCCATTCTCATAGAGATCACCTACTGTATTTACACCTTTAATCTTCCATTCTTTCCAGAACACCATTCTTTTCCCAATGCATATCACAGGGTTATTCCAGAATGAGAAGTATAACTGATTGAAATGTGACATTTTACAAGCTTTATGAATTGTACTCCACACACTCCTTGAGTGAAATAGTATAGGATTTAGATTAGTCTTGTTTTCCACATGTTGTGAGAGAATGTTAAGGGGAGAATGTGGTGCAGCCAAGCTCCGTTCTATAACTACCCAGTCTAAATCAACATCAACCCTGTCCCAATGTTTAGCTAACTTGGTCATTTCAAAGGATAATTTATATGCCCTGACGTCTGGTAGACTGAGCCCACCCCTGTCCCTGGACATACACATCTTATTCATTTTAATTCTGGGCTTCTTCTTATCCCATAGAAAGTCACTAGTAATTTTGATGTATTGCTTGTAGATCAAATCTGAAATATTTTAAGGAAGCATCATAGAAAGATAGTTAAACTGAGGTGCTATGACCATTTTAACTACATTGACTTTACCCCCAGAGTGACAGTCTCAGTGCCCCCCACTTATTCAGATTATTTCTTATCCTACTCAATAATGGATCATAAGTTAAAGTAATTATTTCATCCAAATTCTGACTGAGTTTGACCCCTAGATACTTCATTCCAACTGACATCCATCTGAAATTAAACTGAGATACTGAATTTGAATAACTCAATTTTGACATTGGCATAGCCTCAGATTTACTGCAGTTGATTTTAAAACCAGACACTTCAGAATATAATTGAATAGTTTTCATTAGTGTGGGTAAGGAGTTAGGAGGGTCACTAATCAGTAATAAAATATCATCAGCATATAGCATCAACTTATGCTCCTTTACGCCTCCCTTCTCCCCTCTAATATTTGGATCTGCTCTAATCATGATTGCCAATGGTTCCAAAAAAATCATAAATAACAGTGGGGTGAGGGGGCAGCCTTGGCATGTATCCTGTGAAATGTTGAAAAATGGGGATATGATACCATTTGTAATAACTGCAGCCTTAGGGTTTTTATACAAAATTCTAATCCATGATTTAAAGATAGAGTCAAACCTAAAGAAGGACAAGGCCGTGGTTAAAAATCTCCACTCAACCCTGTGTTACGTACCCCGTAACTGGGTCACTTACCAGCAAAGATAGAGAGGTCCGTTGAAGTCTGATGGTACTATTTTTAACAGTATTTATTGATAAAAATACACAAAAATAATATCATTGCAAACATACAGATACTATACGTCGTCAATACTAAATCTAAAAGCGCGGGTATAATAATAATCAATGAGAAATAGCTCTATTGTTGTCTAGGGGATAATGTATTGTCCGATGGAAATATAAAAGTCACTCAAGTTCAAGCAGGCTGCAGCCTTTGGTTGGAGAAAGACAGATTTTTAGAACTTGCCCGTTTGTCCTTTTTATGATGTCGATCCTTCAAAATGTTGTTGGGGGTGATCTCTTCTTTAGCTAAGCCGTCTTCCGTGGTAGGGCCCCAATCCCGGCAACGGGAAAGGACACACGTGGGCCCTCCACCGGCTGTCGCTATTAAACGCTGTCACGGGATTTCTAGCGTTTCTCTTGGTGCATCTGAAGGGGTTGTTCCCCAGACCCTCTTTTATCCTTACTCATGGGGTCTCAGATGTCAGTCAGGTTGGGATGATGCCATCCCCCAACCAGCCCACTATTGGTCATTTCCTGAGGGCTTCGATGAATAGCACAGTGCTCAATACACAATTCCGTCTCCAAGAGACAATGGCCGTTTCCCATGGCTTTGTATCGCTGAGGGGCCAGGACATTCCAAACCCCTTGTGGATTCTACGTGTCTTTCTCTCATTTCCTGGGTCTCCTGACCTGAATTAATAGCAATCTTGCGATTCTCAAAAAGGAGGGGGCTACTTTGTACCCTTCGGCCCCTCAGAGTTGGGGCACAGGCGTAACACCTGTCAAAGGCCTTTTTGGTGTCCAGGGAAGTGGCAGTAACTGGGATACTACTTGGGGAGTTCAGCCATATTAAGTGCAGTAATCTCCTTAAATTGTCAGTTGGGAATCTGCCTTTAATGAAGCCAATCTGGGCAGGGTTAATTATAGATGGCAGTACTTTCTCTAATCGCAAAGCCAGTATTTTAGTCAGTATCTAACAGTCCACATTAATTAAGCTTATAGGCCTATAATTGGAAGGGTCGATTGCATCCCTATCTTTTTTTGGGATCAACGATATTAATGCTTCATTAAATGTATTAGGTAAAGATTCCAAATTAAATGCTTCTGAATAGATCTTTGTTAGAATAGGAGCCAATATGTCTAGAAATTTCTTATAATATTCAACTGGGAAGCCATCCATGCATGGTGATTACCCCACTTTCATAGCCACAATAGCCTGTATGACCTCAACCTCAGTAATTGGGGCATCCAAGGACTCAGCTTGTTGTGGGGATAATGTAGGCAATTTTATGTTAGCAGAAAACTGATTCAGCTCCTCCTGGTCATGATTAAACAGTGATGCATATAGATGTTCATAGAACTGTTCAAAGACTTCATTTATTTCTTTAGATGATGCCACTAATTTATCCCCTTTCTTAATTACAGGTATAACACTATTCATATTCTGCTGCTTTAAATATCGTGCCAGCAGCTTACCAGCTTTGTCACCACCTTCACAGAAACTTGTTTTTAATCTAAATAATGCATATTCTGCTTCTTTGTTATATATGTTATTTAGCTGGAATTTCAAATTGCACAGATCTTTGTATAAGTCATCGGTATATTGTCTTGATAAGACCTTTTCCAATGTGGTTATTTCTGCCTCCAGATTTTTTATTTGCTCCATACTTTCTTTCTTCCTTTTAGATGTTTGTGCTATTTATTTTCCTCTTATATCCGCCTTGGATGCCTTCCATACCGAGGGCAGCTTTACTGTGCTCCCTACATTCAATTCAAAAAATGAAGTCAGTTTATCACTGAAATCGTCATCTTTTAAACATAAGCTGATTATTGATAGTTAACATAGCTGTGTGAAGGGAAGGTCATGACTCGTGAGTGACTGAATTTTTTGAGGATCTGCAAAAGCATGTTGATGAACGTACGGTAGAGGATGTGGTGTATATGGATTTCAGTAAGGAGTTTGATTAGATTCCCCATGGTAGGTTTTTTCAGAGCATTAGGAAGCATGGGATCCAGGGAAATTTGGCTATGTGGATTCAGGATTGGTATGCCCATTGAAGGTAGTTGTAGATAGTGTGTATTCTGCCTGGAAGTCGGTGACCAGTGGTGTTCTGCAAGGGTATGTTCTGGGAATCCCTGCTCCTTGTGATTTTCATAAATGACAGTTAAGGAAGAGGAAGGATGGGTTAGTGAATGAAGATTATACGAGGCCTGCTGCAGTTATGGATAGTCTAGAAGGTAGTCGTAGGTTACAAGAGGACATTGACAGCCGGGCTGAGGGGTGGCAGATGGAACTCAAGCCAGAGAAGCGTGAAGTGATTCTCTTTGGAAGGTTGAATTTGAAGGCAGAATACAGGGTTAATGGCAGGATTCTTAATAAGTGTGGAGGATAGAGGGATTTTGGGGTCTCTGTCCATAGATCTCTGCAAGTTGCTATGCAAGTTGATAGGGTGGTTAAGTTGGCAAACAGTGTGTTGGCCTTTATTTGTTGGGGGATTGAGTTCAAGAGCGCTATAAAAACCCTGGTTAGACCACATCTGGAATATTGAGTTCAGTTCTCCTTGCTTCATTTCAGGAAGGACGTAGAAGCTTTGCAGAGGAGATTTATCAAGATTTATCGGGAGATTAGAGAGCATGTTTTATGAGGATAAATTGAGTAAACTCAGGCTTTCCCCTTTCAAGTGAAGGAGGGTTAGAGGTGATAAGATGATAGGATTGATACCCACTCTCAATCTATGTATAAGATGATAGAAACTTTTTCTCCGGACAGAAATGGCTAATACTAGAGGGTGTAATCTTAAAATGATTGGAGGAAAGTATAGGTGGGATATCAGAGGTAAGGTTTTTTTACATAGCATGTAGTGAGGTAGATATATTATGGATATTTAATAAACTGTTTGATAGACATATGGATGATAGAGAAATGGAGGGCTATGTAGGAGGGAAGGGTTAGATTGATTTTAGAGTAGGTTAAGAGGTCGTCACAACATTGTGGGCTGAAGAGTCTGTACAGTTCTGTATGTTCTATTTCTATAATCATGTTTAGGTAGCTTCATGTTGTGACCCTCTAAATAATATTTAGTAAAAGATAAGTATTAACATTGATTGCTTAGTGCCACTCCCCAGTCTTGCTTAGACTTGCTTAAGAATGTTGTATTTTCAGTAATACTAACTCACATAGACTGAAGTATTAACAGATATTTTGGAAATTTTACACTGTTAGAATATATTAATTAAAATAAAGTGAGACATCATACTGTACAGTATCCTCCGTGAGGCATGAATAAATATCAAGTAATCTCTCTAAGCTACGAAGTGTATGCAATGTTTGTGAGACATCAAACAACTAAGGAAGTCTCTGGTTTCATTCCTTAAAGACACAATTTCACTGATGCATTAAAGTTGAGTGTAAATATTTTGATTTTTCTTTTCTTTCACACTAATTGTGTATTGGCCAGAGTGTTCACACACTAGGCCAGAATATAACAAGAGGCGATAACTAACATAAATCTGACACATTTATTAATGAAATATGAACCAACAAAAAGTGGCATTTGTTCATGGAAGGAAAATAAGAAAGCAAGCAAAATCTGATCAACTTCTTTTGTACATATTATTTATATATTTATTGAGTGTTTTTTTAGCATAAAGAATTTTAACACAAAATTGATATTGATTACTAACTTGATAGTAGTTAAGAGAGATATGGATGGTCATGTGGATGACAACAGAACCTCATTATGTTATATAACACCACTCATTGCTTGTAAATGTCACGTTGACAATCAGTGAAGCCCTGTCCTAGGCACACAAACTGTTAAAACTGTCATTTAAATTTATCCTGATTGTGTTTGATATTCACAAACATTATTGCTGACTTGTTAAAATTTTAAAAGTATTATTTAAAATGATTATGAAACTTATCCAATCTGGAACACTAAACTCTTGCAAATATACATAAAATATATGCATGTACACTTAAAACATTTACATTAAATAAAATAAATCAAATGGAATTTCTCCAGGCAGCGAATTCCTTACTGCATCCATCTTCGTAACCCAATGCTCTTGTAGCAGAATCACTAGATTCAGTGGGTCATCACTGTAGCCAAGGTGACTTGCTGCTGCTCTGCAGAGCAGGAGATAGTGTTGTAACTGCTTTGGGAGTAACACAATTGTAGCCTATCTCTTGGTAAATCCATGCAGATCTCCATTGAAGGTAAATCTTGATATAAATGAACCTTATGTGTGTGGTGTCTTGCATAAAACTCCAACAGTTCTTGCCTTTTTAAACTATAACATCTGTTGATTGTACAGTATGTTAGTTATCTTTCAGAGGGGTGAGGACTCATCTTGGATTTTATTAAGGGAAGGAGAACGGGATTTAGTCAATTCCCATAAGTCTAATCATTCCAAATAATTCTATATTACAAAATAATTTCCTTTCCTTTCTTTTGCAAAAATTTGTTTTTATTGCGATTTTACAGTCTGTTATTGATCTGGTAAATGATGGGGTGTGAGCAAGGAATGTTGCTGCTACTATACTGTACTTATTGTGTTCATTTGATATCCAATGGGAATGAATAAAAGCATACAATATTTAGGAGACCTCAAACTGGGTAAGAAATCTATAAGGAAATGTTCCTGTTGGCAATGAAAAACAATAACCATAAAATAATCAGGCAGCAGGCTCTAGAAACTTACAGCACATGGCACACTCCTTACTCCACTGGTCTTGCTGGCTGACCTGCACATTTTTGTTAAAATTTATGGTCTTTTGGCTCATTGGTGTAACCAGAGCAGTGTTTAGTTGTTTTTTTAAATGAAGACTACTTCTGCAGTTAAAGACATGTTTATTCCAGAAAAAAAAATTATCAAATAGTTGGAATTAAGCTAAAATGCAGGTTGATGAATGGTCTCAGCCCAAAATGTCAGCTTTTTATTTCTGTTTGACCTACAGAGTTTCTCCAGTAATTTTTGTATGTTATATTACAGGTACTTAGGTATTGAAACGTCAGATAATTTGAATAGGGGGATTTTAAGATTGTATTAGAATGTAAAAATATACATTGAGATATGAGGATGGAAATTGGGAAGCTAACAAGCATATGTTACAATCAATTTGAGGATTTTATTTCAGATACAATTCTGTTCATAAATTACAACTGTCAACAACAAAATGACACAATTTGAATTATTTTGCAATCCATTCTTTTCTTCCAAATATCAAATATCATATATCATTTTAAAAATATTAAACAGCCAAAAATCTAAAGCTGTTGAATTAAACATTTGGATCCTTTTGTTTTACTGAACAATGTACAAATATAATTTTTGCTTTGACCAAGGTTTTTATGGTATCTTTAGCAGCTGTTCTTTCAGGGTGAACCTGATTTGCATCAATGTTCAGGATCTTTGAATGAAAGAGGAAACCCAAGATGATTTTGGTCCTGATTTCTAAGAAACGGTCTGAGGCATTGGAAAGGATCCTGAGGAGATTTATGAGAATGATCGCAGAAATGAGAAGATTAATGTATGAGCAATATTTGATGGCTCTGGGCTTGTACTGGAGTTCAGAATAATGAAGGTAATCTCAATGAAATATTCTCATCAAATATTGAAGGATATTTAAAGACTGAGATAGAATGAATGTAGAGAGGATGTTTCCTATTGTGAAGAGAGTCTAAGAGTAGAAGGGCATCCCTTTAGAACAGAGAAGAGAAAGGATTTCTTTAGCCAGAGACTGGTGAATCTGTCATTGGCTATATTTAAAATGGAGGTTGATAGGCTCTTGATGAGTAAGAGTGTCAAAAGCATAGGGAGGAAGCAAGCAAATGAGTTGAAATGGAAACTAAATCAGCCACAGTCAAATGGCAGAGCAGAACTTGCTGGGCCAAATGGCCTAATTTTGCTGCTCTTATGATTCTGCTAGTCTTATGATTGATGCAATGTTTTAATTTGTTACCTGTCCAATCATTCATTGAAGTTTGCCACTTCACTTTATGAAATGAAGAATCATAACCGGTATCAGGAATTCGGAGGTCCCCCCCCCCAAAAAAAACGTGATCTGATGTTTCAATAATGGATGCTCCATCTCACACCATGTTGGAATTGCAGGCAAACTTGAAGGACCAAATTACCTAATTTTACTCCTATGTCTTGTAGTCTAAAGTTAGCAAAAGGAAGATCCTGTTTGTCTAACTCTTTTTTCATAGAAGTAATAACAATCTAGGATGCCCATCACAGCACACTCAATGAGCTAAACCTTAATATCAAAATGTATGAAATTTAGGTGATAGAGGAAAATTCTCAACCTTTGGCTCAACCCACCTTTTAACTGTTTCTTTTGGATTAACAGAAGGACATAGACACCCAGCCAAAGTACTCTGAGGAATCGAGTTGGACAGCCAAGTATTTTACTTAGATTGGCAGTCTGTATCCAAAAGCATTACCACCCTAGATCCACACCAAAATCATACCCCTTCACAGCCCCATTTCTATGTCTCCCCGATGCCTTCGATGTTGGCAATGGGAAGTCATCTCTTGCAATTGCATCTCCTGTGGCTCCCAGGTAGTATACTGTGAAAAGGGATGTGGATGTAGCTGTAAATGGGAGAGTGAGCAAGGCATTAGCAATAGAAGTGGTCTGTTTGGAATGTTGAAAGGTAAAAAGATATGAATATTTGTCTGGTCGAAGCTGAAGGTGATAGATATTATGACGGGTAATCTGTTGAATATCGGGCTGGTGATATGGAAGATGATAAATCCTATCCATCTTGGAGCGGAAGAAAAGGGGTGTGGGCAAAAGTACAGGAAATTGAACTGGCAGTTCAGAAATATAGTGAAAGGAAAACCATAGTTACGATAAAAGGAAGATCTCTCTGAAGCACTAGGGTAGAAGCAACAAGAAATTTGGGGAAAAAGGAATGGAAGTAGATTGGGAGGAAATTTAGTTAAGTTAGTTGTGGGAGACCATGGACTTATGAAGATGTTAGTTGTTAACCTATCCCACTTAATCTCCATCCTGTACAATAGGGCCTGAGAGTCCTCAGCTTCTCCCTTATAGTGGACGCAGGCTCATAGGATGCTGTGATCATACACTGTGATGGTTGCACAGTCATAAGGTTGGCCTGCCTTGTTGTTGCCTTTGGATTACTCAGTTGAATGCAGCACGCTGAGTTAGGATGCTGCTGAAAACACGTGTTGTTACAGCTGCTTTAAGTGCAAGTATTAGCTAATTTAGAGCAGGGAATTTTTCAGTTGCTATTTGTTTGGATTAGTTTTCTAGTCACAGCTGAGAAGGTTGAAAGAGTCACTCTTACTGAGGCTTCTCTGTGGGAGGTGTTTAGAGTTGTGTCACAGAGTCAGACAGTACAGAGACAGGCTGCCTACTGTACCTGTGCTGGCTCATTTACAATCCTCTACTAATCCTGTTTAATTCTGCCCATGTCAACTTGCCCAGATTTTAGGGATTCTACCAGTAATGGGGATAAGTTACAGTGGCCCATTACCCTCCCACCTTTGGAATGGAGAAGTAAACCAGGGTACCCAGAGGATTCTTAACAGTCGGTCACAACAGTTAGACTCTGTCTTGTTGGAAATGGTCGTTGTCTGACACTTCTAAGTGGAAATGCAAGCTTTTCACTGTACTCTTGTACAAGTAACAATAAAAAATCAATTGCAACTCTCATCCCATGTCCAACCATTTTGTCTTGTCTTGCTCCATGCAGGCATGGACTGCTTCACATACTAATTTATACATGGAACTGAACATTATGGCATCTTTGGTGAACATCCCCATTTCTGACCTTATGAATGAAAGAAGATGATTGCTAAAGGAGCTAAGGATACTTGGGCCGGGGACACGGCCCTGATGAATTCCTCCCATGTGATGTCCTGGGACTAGGATGATTGTTGTCCAACAACCAATCCATCCCTTTTTTCACTTGCTTATCCATTGACCAGTTTTACTAGGATTCCTTGTGGAAAGTGAAGATTGGCTGCAGATTCTGGAATCTGATTAAGTAGAACTTATCACTTATTTTCTCCCAGTCTATGCCTGTATTATCTCCCACCCCACTCCCCTTCTGGTTTCATCTGCCTATTAACACCTCCTCACCTGGATCCACCTATCACCTGCTAGTTCCTATCTCATCCCTGCCTCCACCTCATTATATTGGCTATCTATCTTCTATACTTTAAGTCCTGATGCAGGGTCTTGACCTAAAAGATCAGCCATTCCTTTGCCTCTACAGATGCTGCCTGAGTCACACCAACAAACTGGTTTTTACTCAAGTTGATGTACGGTCCATTCATTGCTGCATTTCATTCTTATATACTTTTCTATTTTGCATAAAGCTACATTTTCATATATTGCAGGTCATTCATATTTAATGTCAATTTCTTTTTGCTCTTCATGCAGCTGGGAATTCAAGAATAAGTACAGTATTTCTACTATATCTTACACAAGACCTTCAAATTATACAAGATTAATTTTTGAAAAAATATTGGACAATTAGAATTTTTATTTTCAAAGGCCTTATTGAATGATTGCAGCTTGGGAATAGCTCTGTAATGTGTCATAACTTTGAATTACAACACACACATTGGTAGACCTTATGGAGATTTAGGTAAAAATACATTATTGCAGTGCTTCAAAAAGTTCTGAACAATAAATCACAATTAGGTAAACATACTTACTTGACAGCCCCTTAATTATACATAGCTCAGTACTAAATGGAATGCAATGTTTTTTTAATGTTTGCAAAACAGCAATAGAGGAAATGATCACAATCTATATTAGTCACTGATAAAGACAGTTAATTCTATTTGGCGACTTTATCAGTTGGCTGCATAACTTCCAAGGGATTCAACTAAACTGGATTTCATTGACTAAAACATAGGGTTAGAACTCTCGCCTATTTGAGTATTGGCTGTAACTCATGTATTTGCATTGCAGCAGACACGTCCTTTACATAATTCCAATCAAGTCTTTTCTGATTGCAGAGTACATGTGGTCTTCCTGGAGCTCAAGGACTAAAAGGAGAAATGGGATTTTAAACTCTGATGGCTGGTACTGTGACCAAAAGACTTTTGCCTATTAGATTGTACTTTGCTATACAGCATAATATACCTACTAAGAAATTCAAGTGTTAATTTGAAGAATGGTGAAATCAGAGAGGTGGACTTTGTCCATATGGACTTTTGTAAGGCACTTGTCAGAATTCTCCATGCTGGTCCAATTCGGAACATTACAGCGTATAGGATCCAATATGAGCTGGTAAATTTGATCCAAAGTTGTGTTTTATATACACGAGGAGGAAGAATGGTTGACATCTGGAACACACTGCCAGAGGAGGTAGTTGAATCAGGTACCTACCTTTCAACATAAAACATGGAACAGTACAGCACAGTACAAGCCCTTTGCCTCACAATGTCAGTGTCAACTAATTGACACTAAATCTCCCCCAAGGTCAATCTAACCCTTCCCTCCTACACACCACAGAACTCTCCAGTTTTCTTACACTCATTTGCCTATCTAAGAATCTTTTAAACATCCCTCTTGTATTGGCCTTTACCACCACTGCCAGCAGTGTGTTCCAGGTATCTACGACTCTGTAAAAACATCTCCCCTAAAACTTTTCTCCACTCACTTTATAGGGATGTCCATTGGTATTGGCCAATGTCTGCTGTGAGAAATACGTGCTGCCTGTCCACACATCATCTTCTACTCCTCTATCAAGTGTTCTCTCATCTGCCTTTGCTTGAGTGAAAAGCCCAAACTTACTCAACCTTTCCTCAAAAAACATGTTCTCTAATATTATGTATTTATTTTATTTATTATTTGGAGATACAGTATGCTAACAGGCCCTTCCAGCCCAATGACCCCAGGCAGACCAACTGACCAATTAACCTACTAACCCATACATCTTTGGACTGTGGGAGGAAACCAGAGCACTCAAAGGAAACCCATGCAGTCACAGGGAGAACGTACGAACTCCTGACAGACAGCAGCAGGAGTTGAACCTGGGTTGCTGGCGCTGTAAAGTATTATGCTAACCGCTATGCTATTGTATTACCACAATCTAGGCAAGCTACTGGCAAATTCTCCCTGCACCTATTTTCCTATAATGGGGTGACCAGAACTGAACACAATACTCTAAGTGTGGTCTAAGCAGAGTTTTATGGAACTACAACATTATCTCACAGCTCTTGAACTCAAACCCTGACAAATAAAGGTCAGCACATTATATATCTTAGCCACCCTACCAAGTTACACAATAGCTATGAGGGACCTCAAGATTCCTTTGTTTCTCCACACTGCTAAGAAAGTTGCCATTAATTCTGCCTTCAAGTTTGATGTTGCAAAGTGTATAACTTTACATTTCACTGGATTGAACTCCATCTATCACTTCTCTACCCAACTCTGTATCCTGTCTATATCTCGTTGTAACCAATGATAACCTTCTACACTATCCACAATACCTCCAACTTCTGTGTCATCTGCCAACTTACTAACTCATCATGTCACTTCCTCTGCCAAGTCATTTAATAAGAAACACAATGAGCAGGGATTTTAGAAGATCCCATGAGTCAAGCAGAAAGTCATCAGGCATGGGGGAGCCTTGTGAAACACCTTACTAAAATCCATATACTACACATCTGTTAAGTTTTATAACTTCAACAACTAATCAAATAAAAACATGAGAGATGGGAGAATGTGTACACTTTACTTTTTACTTTAGTGAGGTGTACACATATGACATGGTGGCATAATAGTGTGTGCCATTCTTGTATTTTACATATGGCTTGAAATGAATTATGTAAACAATGAAAAATACCTAATCCACTGATATATTTACAATATTACTCTGATATTCTTTCCTGGTGTTCAGGACAGTAATGAAGGTCCTCATTCCCTGGTGGTGTTCGGGCTTTTTTCATCGTGTCAGTAGTTCAGTTTTCACTACCATCAGAAATGGTGGAGACTCAGAAATACCATAGCATTCAGATGTAGAAGGATTCTTCATTGCTGTTTCTGTAACAGTTTTGTTTTGCTAGTCAGGATTGTTAGCCCTGAACTGAACCCACGTACCTGGAGGACTAGTGGACCACTCTTAGTCTGGCCTCTACCCTTTGACCTGTTTGTATGGGTGACCCTACCAAGGGCCAAAGCAAAAAGCCCTGACTCCAGCCAACATAGCTCTCTGGGTCACTGAGGCATGCAAGCCTCCAAACCCTATGACAAGGTTGTGGTCCTCTTGGAGGACTCAGATATAACTGAAATAATAAATACACCATAATCCTCCCTAATTAGCTATAACTACCAACTACTACCACACACCCACACACACACACACACACACACACACACACACACACACACACACACACACACACACACACACACACACACACACACACACACACACACACACACACACACTATACTATATAATACAACTACTATTTATAGACACCTACAGCATAATACATTTTAGGCCTAAAGATTTAATCGTTGTGGAGATTTCTTACTCTTGCGTGATAATGTCTTTCCTGACAAAGAGGGGTGGGGGTCACTCTACTTGGTAGGAGAAACTTGTGATGTGGAACTATCTCAGGTTCTGTAGAGTCCCCTGTGGTGGTTGTAGGAGTTGTTTCTGGGACCGGAGGAGGTGGATCTGACAGCTCCGGACACCTTTTTTCTCCCTACCTCTCTTCACCTGATCGATGTGACATCAGATGCAAACTCCACAGTGTAGGACAGTGGTCCAGTTTTGTCCTTAATCCTTCCAAGTATCCACTGTTGATCACCTCCGTAGCCCCCTGGCAGGACTGTTTGCTCAGGAGTGAGACATTAAACCCACTTGTTTGAGGAGTACTCAATTTGTCTCAGCTGTTCGTCCTGCATACTCCTCCTGAGATAGTGTTTGAGGAGAACCAAGCGTGAGTACAAGGGACAGTCCAGGGACAGCACAGCTGGTGAATTGTTGGTTGTGGAGTGTTCTGCATTGAGATATGCAAGAAGGAAATTGGCGATTTAATGTTAGTGGTGAGTATTCTTCTTTGGGAACCTCCTCTGTTTTTGTGGATGTTTGAGAAGAAAACAAATTTCAGGATGTATATTGTATACATTTTTCCGACATTAAATGTGCCTATTGACATCGCTCACAGTACTTACTTTAGACTCTGGACAAACCTTTCTGCCAAATCATTTGCAGCTGGCTGATACAGTGGAGATGTAATGTCTTGTTCCATACATTTTCAGGAATGACTTAAACTGTTCTGCAACAAACTGTGGTCCATCATCACTGACCAAGAGCCCTGGAACACCAGTCTTTGAGAAGAGGCTTCTCAACACATCAAGGATGTAATGGAGGCTACTGGGAATGCTTCTGGACATTTTGTAGCCACGTCAACTACTAATACGAAATCTGTCTGGCAAAATCCACATGGATCCTCTGCTGGGACAATGCAGGCCATTCCCAGGGAGGGAGGGGCACTGTTCTTGGCATCTTCTGGATGG
Source organism: Hemitrygon akajei (assembly GCF_048418815.1). NCBI lineage: Eukaryota > Metazoa > Chordata > Chondrichthyes > Myliobatiformes > Dasyatidae > Hemitrygon > Hemitrygon akajei. The sequence continues at coordinate 32,070,341 of NC_133143.1, forward strand.
GTTAGCATCTCAAAGAATGCATAGCAAACTGCTCGATCTGCTGATTTATCCCAGGCCACTGGACAAAGCTTCAAGCCAACACTTTCATTTTGGCCATGCCTAAATGACTAGCATGTGGCTCCTCCAAAACCTTAGCCCTCAGCTTAGATGGTGCAACAATTCCCAGTCCCATGTAAGGCAACACCTGCACCCCCTCTGCACGCCATCAAGAGCAAGTTCATCCCAGCGCTGTAAAAATGGGTTAATTAGAATTTCTGCTGAATATTCCGGCAGACCTATTGTAGACCTAAGACAATGTTGGGGCTTTTCTGTTTTCCCTTTGGGTAAATGGGACAATCCATTAGCATGTCCATGATTAGTTATCCTCTTGAATTTGCTCTTGTAACTGTGTCCTCCAAGAAAGAGTGTCTATCTCTGCATTCATGCTGCTACTGCTCGTGGAACACCCTTCAATGATTTGAAAATGGACACTGGTGGTTGATGATCGGTAATGAGGGTAAACTTACACCCCAATCCAGACTCAAGGCCTCATTCGAGGTCTCTCTGTCAACCTGTGCACAATTTTTCTCTGCAGTGGTAAGCAAATGTGATGCTTAAGCTATGGGATGCTCACTTCCAACACTTATAACATGTAAAATGTCTGCACCTATACCATAAGGCAAGCTTCAATGGACGATATGGATCACAATGTGTGAGTACAGTGTCTGATGTCACCATTTCTTTTACCTTTTGGAAAGCTATTTCACATGTTATCTATTGCCACTTCTTCCGGATCTGTAGTAATGAATTCAAGGGATGATGCATAGTAACAGGAACTTGTTATAATAATTGAGAAATCGTAAAAAGGACCACAACTGTGGCATACAGTATCCTTTGGCCTTGGGACATCCGCTATTGCTTGAATTTTCTCAACACGCTTGTGGAAAGCTTGTGCATCAATGGTGTGACCAAAGCAAGTGATACCTGGTTTAAAGAATTCATTAGAATCGGAGAACCGTTGAAGAGTACAGCACAGAAACAAGCCTTTTGGCCCATCTTTTAGATTGCCTATTCCCATTGGTTTGCACTGGGACCATAGACCTCCATAACCTTACTCTCCATGTACCTATCCAAACTTTGCTTAAACATTGAAATCAAGCTTGCATGCACCCCTTGTGCTGGCAGCTCATTCCACACTCTCACAGCCCTCTGAGTGAGAAGTTTCCCCTCATGTTCCCCTAAAACTTTCCCCTCTCTTCTTAAACCATCTCCTCTGGTTGTGGTCCTCCTCAATCGCAGTAGAAAAAACCTACTTGCATTTACCCTATCTATACCTGTCATAACTCTGAAACCCTCTATCAAATCTCCTCTCAATCTTTGACATTCTAAGAAATAAAGTCCTAACCTATTCAGTCTTTCCTTATCAGTCAGGTCCTCCAGTCCTGGCAACATCCTCGTAAATTTTCTCTGTACTCTGACAACCTTACCTACATCTTACCTCTAGGTAGGTGGCCAAAACTGCACATAGTACTCCGAATTAGGCCTCACCAGTGTCTTATACAACTTCACATTACATCTCATTTCCTGTACTCGGTACTTTGTTTTATGAAGGCCAATGTGTCAAAAGCTTTCTTAATGACCCTGTGACGCCATTTTCAGCAAATTATTCAAGATTCAAGATTCAAATCACATTATGATCAAAAAATATATAAATTATATTCCTTAAAATATGTTCTACTTACAGGCGGCCATCTCAACTCAAAAAACATAGCATGTTGCTCTTCAGTCGTACACACACGTGTGTGTGTGTGTATATATATATATAGTTAGAATGCTAACTTAAAGAGTATATTTCCAATATTATTCAAATATTACTGAAATATTAAATACACAACATTTATTGCTCTACCTCCATTTAGTTATGTCACATCTTGGGTAAAACTCAGTTAGACTCAAGAGGTATAACTTGGCCCTCACAAAGCTATGCTGACTATCCCTAATAAGATAATGCTTCTCCCAATGATTATAAGTCCTGTCCTTAAGAATCCACTCCAATAATTTGTCCACCATTGACATAAGATTCACTAATCTATACACTCTGTGGCAACTTTATTATATACACATATACACCTGCTCATTAATGCAAGTATCTAATTAGCCAATGATCAAGAAGTTTAGTTACAGCAACTCAATGATCAAGAAGTTTAGTTACTCTTCAGACCAAATGTCAAAACGGGGAAGAAGTGTGATCTAAGAGACTGGTTGGTGCCAGATGGGGTGGTTTGAGTATCCCAGAAACTGTTAATCTCCTGGGATTTTCACACACAACAGTCTCTAGAGTTTACAGGGAATGGTGTAAAAAGCAAAAATAACATCCTGTGAGTTGTAGTTCTCTGAGCGAAAATGCCTCGCTAATGAGATTGGCTAATGAGAATGGCCAGTTTCAAGCTAACAGGGAGGTGAAAGTAACTCAAATCATCACACATTACAGCAGTGATGTGCAGGAGAACATCTCTGAATGCACATCAGGTCAAACCTTGAAGTGGATGGGCTACAGCAGCAGAAGACCATGAACAAACACTCAGTGGCCACTTTATTAAGGAATTCCTGTATCTAATAAATTGGCCACTGAGCGTAAATCCCAAGATTATCCCTATTACCTCTCCTGAACAACAGAGAAACATCTGTCATTCTCCTGTGCTCTGGTATCATGCATGTGGTCAGGGAGGGTACAAAGATCATAAATGCTCCAGCACCCTTTTCTCATTTCCCGTAGTAAGCTGAGGTATGTACGTCTGGCCCTGGGAACTTATCTATCTTAATGCTTTTTAGAAGATCCGACTCTATTTTTTGCCTCAACATGCTTCGGCACATTGGCCTTCTGTACACTGACCTCACCTTCTTCAAAGTTCCTTTCTTTGCTGAACACTGAGGGAAATATTCATTAAGAACTTCCATGACCTTTTCTGCCTTTAAACTGATGTTTATCCCTGAGTGCACTCAACCTCACTCTATTCATCCACCTGTTCTTCACATAGAAAGCCCTTTCCTTACTCCTGCTTGCCTTATGGTACTAGCTACTCTGCATTGGCTTCCTGTATCATTAGCAACTGATTTTCATGTTCTTTTACTTGTTTTTAAAGCTCTTAATGGTCTGGGACTGGATACGTTACTGAATTGTTCTTGTTTTATAATCCTGGTTGAGCTCTCATATCTTATTCCACTGGTCTCTTAAATTTAAACAATCTGCCTCAGAAAATAATTGGCAGGTCATCCTCTTTCAACTCCGCTTCTAAACTGTGGAATTCAAAATGTAAGAATATAAGAGATGCAGACTCAATTGACACTTTTAAATGCCAGCTGAAAACCTATTTATTTAACCTTGCTTTTAACAAACATCTTTTTGTCTTTTACTTTCATACTTATCTTTATTTTTAATTTTTAATTTTCATATTTGTACTTTTATCTCATTGTAAGGCATTTTGAACTACTTCATTTGTATGAAAAGTGCTCTCTAATAAAGTTATTATTAATATATCTGCCATGATTGAATGGTGGCACAGACTCGATGGACTAATTCTACTCCTATGTCTTATGGTCTTATGGTATTGTCGCCTTCTCATGTCCTCTTCTAGCTCTCCTAAGTCTATTCTTAAGTTTTTTCCTGGCTACCTTATTCTCAAGAGCCATGCCTGATTTTTGGTTAGCAGCAGAAATTCTTACCCCCCTTTCATTTGCCTCGTGATAGCATGCAACCCACAATCCTAACCAACGTGTCTACAGTAGGGTCAATCGCAATACAGATCTTTGATAAGCATCAGCATCTTAGTACTTCTCGCTGCAAATCTCAATGGAATAGAGCTGATTTACAACAATTCCCAGGGGCTTGGGAAGAGAAGCAAAATAAATGAATGTCTTCTCCATGATACCAATAACAGTCACTGCCTTTCAGGCTGACCCCATCATTACATCAAACTCCAGTTTCATCCTAATCTATATGTAATCTTTGATTTTCCCTGATTCTCCATATTCCTTCTGATGTTACTAAAGTGGTTTATGATCTTCTAGGATCACATCCAATTGCCCACCATATCTACCTCCTTCAACTGCTAGGTGGGGCTTTTTCTGAAGATCATCCTATCCCATAAATAACTATCAATAAGATTGTGTTCCTGAGTAATTCTTTGCCAGTGAGGAATTAAAAATCCACAGCCTTGGGTAAAACCTCTTTTCTCATTCCCTCCCCCTTGTATAGGTTCATACACCTCAGGTGAGTTTGCTGTTAGTCAGCTGTATTGCTGTGTCAGATGGCGGGGAAGCAAAAGAGAAAGCCCAAACCTATCTTGTTTTGATATGCCATCTACACACATCCAGTGAGGCTACCCAGATTGTGTCCAGGCTTGGGAGCCCAAATGGTCTTTTTATCCATCTCCAGAAAATCCCAGGGTAGATATCGGAGCCATTTGTTGCATCTGTTGTCAATTAAATTGGCGCAGATAAAGGTTCAACCAGTGACCCTGCTACACCTTAATACTTAATATCATACAAGTGTATGAATTAGGAGCAGAAGTAGCCCTCAGCCTCTTGAACCTACTCCTGCTTTACAATCTGAGCAACAAAGGGAATGACTGATTAATGTCTGAAAGTGCTGATGATAAAGGAAAGGATACAACAATCTCCTCAGGCTTTCATCACCTGACAGAGATTCCCCTCCCTCTTTTACTCATAGAATGGATACAATGTAGAGAGGCCATTCAGCCCATTGTGTCCACACCAGTTCTCTGCTACAGCAACTGACTGGCACCTTCTCTATAGCTGTACAACTTTTCCTCAGTATGTATTTATCTTCAGGCTGCAGTGGAACCTACCTTCACCACAGCGGCAGGCAAAATATTCCAGATTCTAACCACATGTAACATAAAAATAAATCATCATGTGTTTTAACCCCTCCCAGTGCAGTATATCACTCATTGTTAGGATGGGAGTCAGCAAACATGGTAATCTTCAAAGCTTCACAACCATATTGGATGAGAGTTCAATAGATCTTTTACTTACTGTCATTGTCTGATTGTTTATCATTTACTGCTTCTCTTCATTTACCAAAATGATTCACAATAAGTTACGGTTCAAATTTTGTAAGCATTTTCCAGTATATTTTTATATTTAAATCACCTCCCAACGCACAAGAAACCTAGCTCAGTGAAAATGTACGAAGAAATTCTACTGTTTATATTTGTTAAAGATAATTTTGTGGAAATAACCTCAGTTGAGTCAAACTTTGGAAGTGGAGTACAACACGAAGCATTTGAGTCCTTCTAATGCAGTGAAATTTCTTCATATTTCATTTGAACTTTTGTTCTGGCATAGTTTAGTTTTGACTCATTTCTATTCCCACAATATCCTCCATTGTGCTTCTATCACTGGTTCACACAAGGTTTAAGATTCAGTTCTGGAGACTCTTACTTTCTCAGATTCTGTTCTTCTGAAGAGCAATGAAAGGTAAGCTTTTGAAAACATGGATGGAATCTTTAATCCAGCTTTTTCAGATAACTTCCGATACCCAGGTCCATCTGTGTTTCGACTGCTGCAGAACTTGCTCACCTCTTTAAGTCTTCCAGCTTCTCCCTTTTTGTATATCAGGCAGAAGTAAATCAAGGTCACTGGACTTGTGTTGTCTAGAAGATGTTTCGCCACTCATCCGAGAGGCTTTTTCAGTTCTGATCCATGGTGGGTAGTTCTCCGGCTGATAAACTCTGTGAGTTGTTTAAAGGTATAGCGTCACATGAGGGTAATGAGAAATGCACTGATCTGTATATCAGTGAGACTAAGACAGCTTCACTTTATTTTACTTTACTATACTTTACTTTATTGTCACCAAACAATTGATACTAGAGCGTACAATCATCACAGCGATATTTGTTTCTGCGCTTTGCACTCCCTGAAGTACAAATCAAAGTAACTATAATAAAAATTTAAATTATAAATCATAATTAGAAAATAGAAAAGGGAAAGTAAGGTAGTGCAAGTCAGGTTCAGATAGTTGGAAGGTACGGCCCAGATCCGGGTCAGGATCTGTTCAGCAGTCTTATCACAGTTGGAAAGAAGCTGTTCCCAAATCTGGCCGTACATATCTTCATGCTCCTGAACCTTCTCCCGGAGGGAAGTGGGACAAAAAGTGTGTTGGCTGGGTGGTTCTTGTCCTTGATTATCCTGGCAGCACTGCTCCTACAGCGTGTGGTGTAAAGTGAGTCCAAGGATGGAAGATTGGTTTGTGTGATGTGCTGGGCTATGTTCACGATCTTCTGCAGCTTCTTCCAGTCTTGGACAGGACAACTTCCATACCAGGTTGTGATGCACCCTAGAAGAATGCTTTCTACGGTGCACCTATAAAAATTACTGAGGGTTTTAGGGGACAGGCCAAATTTCTTCAGCTTTCTCAGGAAATAAAGGCACTGGTGGGCCTTCTTGGCAGTGGACTCTGCTTGGTTAGACCAAGTCAGGTCATTTCTGATATTCACCCCGAGGAACTTAAAGCTTTTGACCTGTTCCACCTGCGCACCACCAATGTAGATGGGGTTGTGTGGTCTGCTACTCCTTCTGAAGTCAACAACCAATTCCTTCGTCTTGCTGACATTGAGGGATAGGTTATTGTCTTCGCACCATGCCACCAGGTTCTTAATTTCCTCTCTGTACTCAGACTCATCATTACCCAAGATACAGCCTACAATTGTGGTGTCATCAGCAAACTTATATATTGAATTTGATGGAAACTTGGCTACAGAATCATGGGTGTACAGTGAGTACAGCAGGGGGCTGAGTACACAGCCTTGTGGGGCACCGGTGCTCAGAGTGATTGTAGAGGAGAGCTTGTCCCCTATTTTTACAGCCTGGGTCCTGTCTGTGAGGAAGCTGAAGATCCAGCTGCAGATCTGAGTGCTAAGACCCAGGTTCCGGAGCTTAGGAATCAGTTTATTTGGAATGATGGTATTAAAGGCAGAGCTGTAGTCAATGAAAAGGAGCCTTACATATGTGTCTTTATTCTCCAGGTGTTCTAAGGAGGAATGTAGTGCCAGAGACATGGCATCTGCCGTTGACCTGTTGCTCCGGTAGGCGAATTGCAAAGCGTCGAGGTTGACCGGTAGGTTATGGTTGATGTGTGCCATAACCAATCACTCGAAGCACTTCATAGCAATTGATGTTAGAGCCACAGGTCGGTAGTCATTCAGGCATGCCACCTTGCTTTTCTTCGGCACCGGGATTATCGTTGCCTTCTTAAAACACGAGAGGATCTTAGACTGAAGCAGGGAGCAGTTGAAGATGTCAGCAAACACTCCAGCTAGCTCGCTTGCACAGACCCGGAGAACCCGTCCCAGGGCGCCATCTGGGCCCGTCGCCTTCCTTGGATTTATCTTCAGGAAGGCTCTTCTAACGTCTTCCTCGGTGATGATGAATCTTGATGCCACCAGGTCCGGTTCATCTGGAGGGGGCGGGACGCTCCTCTTCCGTTCGAATCTTGCGTAGAATACGTTAAGTTCGTCAGGAAGAGAAGCACTACAGTTATTGATATTCCCAGCCTTTGCTTGCGCCCAGTGATCTCATTTAGACCCTGCCATAGTCTACTGGCATCCCTGTGGTTAGCCAGGGCTTCCAACTTGTCTTGATATTGCCTCTTGGACCTAAAAGCCACAGCTCTAGCCTTCAAAAGGGACTGGACCTCATAATTCATCCAAGATTTCTGGTTAGGGAATACCCGAATCGTCTTGCGAGACACACAGTGCTCTGTGCATTTCCAGATAAAGTCCATGACAGCTGAGGAATACTAATCGAGGTTAGCTGCCGAGTCCTTGAATACTAACCACTCCACCGATTCAAAGCAGTCACGGAGGACCTCATCCGTTTCCTCTGTCCAACGCGACACCACTTTTGACACTGTGACCTCTCGCTTCAGATTCTGTTTGTAAGCTGGGAGGAGGAGTACGGCCTCGTGGTCCAATTTTTGAAGTGAGGTCGTGGGACGGAACGGTAGGCATCCTTGACTGCTGTGTAGCAGTGGTCAAGTATATTCCACTTTCTAGTGGAGCAGGAGACATGTTGGTATAACTTTGGCAGCGCTTTTCTGAGGTTGGCTTGGTTAAAGTCCCCGGCTGTAATGAGCAAAGCCTCTGGATACCTGGACTCGAGTTCACTGATGTTGGCATACAGTGTATTCACAGCACACTCCATGTCCGTCTGGGGGGGAATGTAGACCACTGTCAGTATTACCAAGGTGAATTTCCATGGCAGATAATAGGGATGACACTTCACCGACAGATGTTCCAGGTCCGGACTGCAGGAGCTTGTCAGTGCCACTGTGTCCAAGCACCACGCAGTGTTGATCAGTAGGCAGACACCACCTCCCTTCGTCTTGCCCGAAGATGCCGTGCGGTCCATCCGATGGATCAAAAATTCCTCTGGTCGGATGGAACAGTCGGGGGTGGCAGGGGAGAGCCAGGTCTCTGTGAAACAGAATACACAGCAGTTCTGCATCTCCCTGCAGTAGGTGAGTCTCCCTTTAAGATCATCTCCACCTTGTTCTCTATGGCTTGCACATTAGCTAGTAGAATGGTGGGCAGAGGGATCCTAAAGCCCCTCCGCTTCAATCTGACCAGCAGCCCAGCTCTTTTCCCAAGCTTCCTCGGTAATTTGTGCATCTTTCCAGATTTCCATCGATGCAGTGTGTTGTTGGCAGCTCTTTGAGGTTAGTGGACTCGTCCCGCGGTGATCGATCGGTAGGTCACGTCGTCGGACGCTCCAGGTCGGGCCGAGTGATGGGGGAGGCTCTGCTGCCACTTCTAACTGTCGAGGGCCTGGGTTGTCCATCGGGTCGGGCCCTGAAGCCGACACTTAATCCCAGAGGGCCAGGCTGCCGACTGAAATAAGACCGTGAACTGTGTCACGGTTGCGGAGGCCTCTGCTCCAACTGAGCCCCGGGCTCGATTTCTGAGGTCGGCGGCAGAGGCCTCACTTCTGGCAACTGTGAATGGCCACCAACGAGGCTCTACGGTGGTCGCTCCAGGGAAGTGTCTGGGGTATCTTGAGGTCTCCAACATCACTGGGTATCTTGAGGTCTCCAACATCACTTCTGTGAGGTCGTCTGTTTCGGAGAGGTGCTGGTTGGAATGGGCCATGTCTCCAGGCACTCCAACACGGTAGCAGACCGCGGGTCTCCGGGAACGTGGTGGATCTCGGACCAGGCCTCGGTGATCGGGTCCAGGTACAGTCTGGAGCTGAAGTAATTCTGGCGCGTCGATGATCTCCAGCTGGGTCAGTAGCTTCACCAGGGTGTTGTTGATCTTGCTAGATGTAGCAAATTGGAGGTTTAGAAGGGTTTCTCGGGTATAAGATAGTGTAGAAGGCAGTTTGCTCGGGAGAGCACGTGCAGAGTCGCCAGTTACTGGTGCCATCTTACTAAACAGATGGCCCAAATGGATGGCCCAGCATAGGAGGGCTAACACCCCAGGTCAAGACTTGGCTATATAACTATACCTAAAGGACAAGGGACACTTCTTTGATGATAATAATGTGCACATATTGGACAGGGAGGGCAGCTGGTTTGGAAGAGGGGTTAAAGAAGCCATCGTTGTCAAACTGGAAAACCCATCCCTGAACAGAGGGGGTGGGGTATGACACCTCTATCAGTTACTTACGATGTAGTCCTAACATCTCCAGCCCAGCATCTCCACAACAGTTCACACCCCTATTCATGCAAAGGTAAGACTCTCATTACCTCTACAACTCTTAACAACCCTCATGTGATTGCTATACCTTTAAACAACTCACAGAGTTTACAGTCTGGGAAACGACCCACCGTGGATCAGAACTGAAGAAACCTCCAGGATGAGTGGAAAAACATCTTCTACACAACAGAGCAAGTTCAGTCGCCTTGATTTACTTCTGCCTGATATACAATGACCTGGATGACTGAAAACCTTCATAGACATATTTTCCCTTACTGGTTTGGTGCGGCTGACTGCACTACAGTTTTGCAACGCTGGAAACTTGCCAGATATCATTCCACACTTTGGGAATCATGTCCCGACTAATCAAACTCACAGTTTTTGTGGATGCACATTCATTATGCAAGGATGAGATTACATGAATTCTCAACATTGACTGTCATCACTCTGCTGTACACACAAATTACTTTGCTGTTTACAGCTTTGCCACTGTTTACGGGAAAATACTTGGAGGACAATTAATTCCACAGGCACCAGCTGGGGTACTTTTAATCTTGTGTCCTGAAATATGAGTTCTCAGTCTATAATCTATACCCTAGTGCAGCTAGGGTTGCTTTTAGCAAAATGGTAGAACTATAAACACCTATACATAGTGAAAGAAAGGACTAAGTGCACATATATTTTGAGCGATCTATTGATGTAAGTGTTACATTAATTTGAAGAAAATGCATTCAAATTTTTCAGTCTTTCTATTCCATTTTGCTTTACTTTCTCTGTAATTTCTTACAGCCTGAACTCCTTGTAAGAACTATAATGCTCCAGTCCTGTCTTTTTTCTTTGATCACCACACTTTAAGTCCTTACTGTCAGTCATTAGTTGCCAGGGCACCAGATTCTGAAACTCTTTCCCTAAACCTTTCCTTTATGATTGACCTTAAAACCTACTGACTAGATTTTTAGCCTTGTGCTCTCATATCTACTTACATGGCTCAGCATGAAATCTTGTTTTATATGTTTCCTTGGAGAGTGCTGTGGGGATTATCTAAACACAAATTGTTATTGTATTTCAATGCAGCACTGTTTTGCTAAAACCTCATCGTCATGTGCCCGTCATTCCCTTCCACAATTTAAAGTGGTTCATAGGGCCCACTTGACTAAAGATAAGCTATCTCATTTTTACTCTGATATATTTCTCTATTGTGATAGATGTAACAATGGAGAAGCTTCACTAATTCATATGTTTTGGACTTGTCCAAGTCTTGAAAAGTATTCAAAGGAAGTATTCCAAACTTTTTCAGTGCTTTTTAAAGTAAAATTTAAACCTAATCCTTTGACTGCCTTATTTGGTATTGTTGGAGGAAATGATATTATTTTGGAGATACATGATTTGCACATTTTGGCTTTTATTTCTCTTATAGCCAGGAGGGCATTGCTGCTTAAGCGGACGGATGCCACTCTGCCTGCTCATACTCATTGGTTACACGATGTTATGTCATGTTTAAATTTAGAGAAGATTCGCTGTTCACTTTCTGAACATAAACAAGATTTTTTAACATTGTGGGGACCTTTTTTGAATTATTTTGTAAAATCTTTGATTTGCTATTAAACACAGATGTTGGCTAATAATATGTTTTACTGTATGATAAGGATTTTTTTCCTTTTTTTTAACCAAACAGCTGTTTTCTTTCTGGTAGTGGGTTTATTTTTTAATAATAAAATTTTCTCTTTTCAGTATTATGTTTAAATTTAATTTATATGGATATGGGGTAATGAGACTATATTTGCGATTCCAATATATTGTAATTGATATATATTATATATTATAGACAATAGACAATAGACAATAGGTGTAGAAGTAGACCATTCAGCCCTTTGAGCCTGCATCGCCATTTTGAGATCATGGCTGATCATCTACTATCAATACCCGGTTTCTGCCTTGTCCCCATATCCCTTGATTCCCCTATCCATAAGATACCTATCTAGCTCCTTCTTGAAAGCATCCAGAGAATTGGCCTCCACTGCCTTCCGAGGCAGTGCATTCCAGACCCCCACAACTCTCTGGGAGAAGATGTTTTTCCTTAACTCTGTCCTAAATGACCTACCACTTACTCTCAAACCATGCCCTCTGGTACTGGACTCTTCCAGCATCTGGAACATATTTCCTGCCTCTATCTTGTCCAATCCCTTAATAATCTTATATGTTGCAATCAGATCCCCTCTCAATTACCTTAATTCCAGCGTGTACAAGCCCAGTCTCTCTAACCTCCCTGCATAAGACAGTCCTGACATCCCAGGAATTAACCTTGTGAATCTACGCTGCACTTCCTCTACAGCCAGGATGTCCTTCCTTAACCCTGGAGACCAAAACTGTACACAATACTCCAGGTGTGGTCTCACCAGGGCCCTGTACAAATGCAAGAGGATTTCCTTGCTCTTGTACTCAATTCCCTTTGTAATAAAGGCCAACATTCCATTAGCCTTCTTCACTGCCTGCTGCACTTGCTCATTCACCTTCAGTGACTGATGAACAAGGACTCCTAGATCTCTTTGCATTTCTCCCTTACCTAACTTTACACCATTCAGATAATAATCTGCCTTCCTGTTCTTACTCCCAAAGTGGATAACCTCACACTTATTCACATTAAACGTCATCTGCCAAGTATCTGCCCACTCACCCAGCCTATCCAAGTCACCCTGAATTCTCCTAACATCCTCATCACATGTCACACTGCCACCCAGCTTAGTATCATCAGCAAACTTGCTGATGTTATTCTCAATGCCTTCATCTAAATCGTTGATGTAAATCGTAAACAGTTGTGGTCCCAATACCGAGCCCTGTGTCACCCCACTAGTCACCACCTGCCATTCCGAGAAACACCCATTCACCGCTACCCTTTGCTTTCTATCTGCCAACCAGTTTTCTATCCATGTCAATGTCTTCCCCCCAATGCCATGAGCTTTGATTTTACCCACCAATCTCCTATGTGGGACCTTATCAAATGCCTTCTGAAAATCGAGGTGCACTACATCCACTGGATCTCCCTAGTCTAACTTCCTGGTTACATCCTCGGAAAACTCCAATAGATTAGTCAAGCATGATTTACCCTTGGTAAATCCATGCTGGCTCGACCCAATCCTATCACTGCTATCTAGATATGCCACTATTTCATCTTTAGTAATGGACTCTAGCATCTTCCCCACTACTGATGTTAGGCTGACAGGTCGATAGTTCTCTGTTTTCTCCCTCCCTCCTTTCTTAAAAAGTGGGATAACATTAGCCATTCTCCAATCCTCAGGAACTGATCCTGAATCTAAGGAACATTGGAAAATAATTACCAATGCATCGCAATTTCCAGGGCCACCTCTTTTAGTACCCTAGGATGCAGACCATCTGGATCTGGGGATTTGTCAGTCTTCAGTCCCATCAATCTACTCAACACCGTTTCCTTCCTAATGTCAATCTGTTTCATTTCCTCTGTTACCCTATGTCCTTGGCCCATCCATACATCTGGGAGATTGCTTGTGTCTTCCTTAGTGAAGACAGATCTAAGTACTTATTAAGTTCTTCTGCCATTTCTCTGTTTCCCATAACAATTTCTCCCAATTCATTCTTCAAGGGCCCACCATTGTTCTTAACTATCTTCTTTCTCTTCACATACCTAAAAAAGCTTTTGCTATCCTCCTTTATATTCCTGGCTAGCTTGCGTTCGTACCTCATTTTTTCTCCCCGTATTGCCTTTTTAGTTAAGTTCTGTTGTTCCTTAAAAATTTTCCAATCATCTGTCCTCCCACTCACCTTAGCTCTGACATTCTTCCTTTTTTTTAATGCTATGCAATCTCTGGCTTCCTTTGTCAACCACTGTGGCCCCTTTCCCCCCTTTGAATTCTTCCTTCTCCGGGGGATGAACTGATTTTGCATCTTCTGCATTATTCCCAAGAATACCTGCCATTGCTGTTCCACTGTCTTTTCTGCTAGGATATCCGTCCAGTTAACTTTGGCCAGCTCCTCCCTCATGGCTCCATAGTCTCCTTTGTTCAACTGCAACACTGACACCTCCGATCTGCCCTTATCCTTCTCAAATTGCAGATAAAAACTTATCATATTATGATCACTACCTCCTAATGGCTCCTTTACTTCAAGATTGCTTATCAAATCCTGTTCATTACATAACACTAAATCCAGAATAGCCTTGTCCCTGGTCGGCTCTCGTACAAGCTGTTCCAAGAATGCATCCCGTAGGCACTCTACAAACTCCCTATCCTGGGGTCCAGCACAAACCTGATTCTCCCAATTCACCTGCATGTTGAAATCCCCCATAACTACTGCGACATTACCTTTGCCACATGCCAATGTTAACTTCCTATTCAACTTGCATGCTACTGTTTGGTGGCCTGTAGACAACACCCATTAGGGTCCTTTTGCCCTTACTGTTCTTCAGTTCTATCCACACAGACTCCACTTCTCCTGATCCTATGTCCACCCCCCCGCCCCCTTGCAAAGGACTGAATCTCATATTCTAATGTACTCTGTACTCCTGGACAGGTACATGGAGCTCAGAAAAATAGAGAGCTATGGGTAACCCCAGGAAATTTCTAAAGTAAGGACATGTTCAGCCAAAGGCCCTGTATTGTGCTGTAGGTTTTCTATGTTTCTATGTTTAACTTGGTGAAAAGTCACAGAGTTACTTGCAGAATGTGTAATCTCCATACATACAGCACTGAAGTTCTAGAGAGACAGCAACTTTCATGGAGTGTGTAAATCTCTGGAAAGCTCAATGAGAGAGGTGTCCATAGAAACGAGACTGTGGCTGATTCCACCATGGCTTCTGAGCCAAGAGGAGCAGATGTGTTGATTAGAAGATATTTCACCACTCATCTGAGAGGCTTCTTCAGTTCTGATCCATGGTGGGTAGTGTTCCAGCTGATAAACTCTGTGAGTTGTTTAAAGGTATAGTGTCACATGAGGGTAATGAGAAATGCACTGATCTGTATATCAGCGAGACTAAAACAGCTTCACAAATGGATGGCCCAGCGTAGGAGGGCTGACACCCCAGGTCAAGATTTGGCTGTATATTTATACCTAAAGGACAAGGGACACTCCTTTGATGATAATAATGTGCACATATTGGACAGGGAGGACAGGTGGTTTGGAAGAGGGGTTAAAGAAGCCATCGTTGTCAAATGGAAAACCCATCCCTGAACAGAGGGGGTGGGGTATGACACCTCTATCAGTTACTTATGATGTAGTCCTAACACCTCCAGCCCGGCATCTCCACAACAGTTCACACCCCTATTCATGCAAAGATAAGACTCTCATTACCTCTACAACTCTTAACAACCCTCATGTGATTGCTATACCTTTAAACAACTCACAGAGTTTACAGTCTGGAAAACGACCCACCGTGGATCAGAACTGAAGAAACCTCCAGGATGAGTGGAAAAACATCTTCTACACAACAGAGCAAGTTCAGTTGCCTTGATTTACTACTGCCTGATATACAATGACCTGGATGACTGAAAACCTTCATAGACATATTTTCCCTTACTGGTTTGGTGTGGCTGACTGCACTACAGTTTTGCAACGCTGGAAACTTGCCAGATATCATTCCACACTTTGGGAGTCATGTCCCGACTAATCAAACTCTCAGTTTTTGTGGATGCACATTCATTATGCAAGGATGAGATTACATGAATTCTCAACACTGACTGTCATCACTCTGCTGTACACACAAATTACTTTGCTGTTTACAGCTTTGCCACTGTTTACGGGAAAATACTTGGAGGACAATTAATTCCACAGGCACCAGCCGGGGTACTTTTAATCTTGTGTCCTGAAAGATGAGCTCTACAAGTTTTCTCAGTCTATAATCTATACCCTAGTGCAGCTACGGTTGCTTTTAGCAAAACTGGTAGAATTATTAACACCTATATATAGTGAAAGAAAAGTGCACATATAATGGGGCTACTCTATACTGCAGAAGTAGTATTTATGGAGTGGGAAATAGAGTCTTAGAGCAATACAGCAGACATATAGGCCTTTGGCCCAATGAGTCCATGCTGACCATGGTTCCCGCCCAGCTAGTCCCAGTTTACTGTATTTGGCTCATATCACCCCAATTGCCCCACCTCACCATGTATCTGTCTGAGCACTTCAGCATGGACTAGATGGGCCAAAGGGCCTGTTACATGTCTGTCTTCAGAAATGTTACTATTGTACCTGTCTCAACCACTTCCACTCCCTGGTTATTCCATATATTCACCAGCTTCTGTGTGGAAAAATTTGTCCTTTGGGTCCCATTTAAATTTTTTCCCTCTCATCCTAAATCTTTCCCATAACCAGCAGGATAGGAAGGCTGTCTTGTGTGTGGCTTCAACCAGATCACTATAGGAGAGATCAGATGTGCGATTTAGAATTGACTCATTTCACCTTTGGGGTGGGCAAAAAATATTGAGCCACCACTAAAGCTTCTTAGGTGGTTGAATGTCATCCAAATAAATCAGAGCAAACTGCAGTTTTACATCATGTTGACTCATTTAATTGTAACTCATTACAACTATAGAAGTATGGAGAGCTCCCTTGTAGAGCAAGGTAGATGTAACATGAACTTTTGTAAATGATTGACAAATTAGACAAATTCATCAAACCCCTGAAGCACCTATTCCTCACCATTCTCCAAACATGATACAACTCTGGATGAAAGCTACAGGTCTAGTCAAATTCATGTGAGTAACGGATTGAGATACAGAGTCTATTGATATACTGGGTTTATATTTTTTTACCCTGTTTGGTTTTATACTATTAAAAAAAGGATAATGTGATAAATATATTTATAATAGTAGGTACAATGGTATCATTTATGACAGTTTAAGAAGTTTGGCATGAGTCCCAAGATCCTAAGAACTTTCTACAGGGGCACAATTGAGAGCATCCTGACTGGCTGCATCATTGCCTGGAACTGTACTTCCTTCAGTCACAGGACTCTACAGAGAGTGGTGCGGACAGCCCAGCACATTTGTGGATGTGAACTTTCCACTATTCAGGACATTAACAGTGACAGGTGTGTAAAAAGTGCCCGAAGAAGTTTTGGGGACCTGAGTCACCCCAACCACAAATTGTTCCAGTTGCTACTATCTGGGAAACGGTACCGCAGCATTAAAGCCAGGACTAGCAGGCTCTGGGACCAGGCCATCAGACTGATTAATTCATGCTGACACAATTGCATTTCTAAACTATATTGACTGTTCTGTTGTACATCTTACTGTACATACTATTTATTACAAGTTACTATAATTTGCAATTTGCACATTCAGACGGAGACGTAACATAAAGATTTTTACTCCTCATTTATGTGAAGGATATCAGAATTAAAGTCAATTCTCTATATATATATCTAATATTGGTTGTATACCCCTTTAAGATTTATACCTTATGTCCAAGTATAACCGGCTGCAGCCAACTTCATATCTGAGCAAGCATTGATTCTCTCGGGAATAAACAAACATTGATCAATATTTTTGATCAATAAAGCACTTTGTCATTTTAACTAATCAGTTATACTCAGTATTTTGAGAGAGATATTGATATAAGTATTACATCAATATGAAGAAAACCCATTCACATTTTTTCTGACTTTCTATTTCATTTTGCTCTACTTTCTCTGTAATTTCTTACAGCCTAAACTCCTTGTAAGAACTGTACTGCTCCAGTCCTGGCTTTTATTTTTGATCACCCCACTTTAAGTCCTTACTATCAGTCATTAGTTGCCAGGGCAACAGATTCTGGAACTCCTTCCCTAAACCTCTCCTTTATGATTGTCCTTAAAACCTACTGACTAGATTTTTAGCCTTGTGCTCTAATATCTACTTACATGGCTCAGCATGAAATCTTGTTTTATATGTTTCCTTGGAGAGTGCCGTAGGAATTATCTAAACACAAATTATTATTCTAATTCAATGTAACACTGTTTTGCTAATACCTCATTGTTATGTGCCCGTCATTCCCTTTTTTGGTGCTTTTTAAAGTAAATTTTAAACCTAATCCTTTGACTGCCTTATTTGGTATTGTTGGAGGAAATGATATTATTTTGGAGATACATGATTTGCACATTTTGGCTTTTATTTCTCTTATAGCCAGGAGGGCATTGTTGCTTAACCGGACAGATGCCACTCTGCCTACTCATACTCATTGGTTACATGATGGTATGTCATGTTTAAATTTAGAGAAGATTAGCTGTTCAATTTCTGAACCTAGACAAGATTTTTTAACATTGTGGGGACCTTTTTTGAATTATTTTCAAAATCTTTGATTTGCTATTAAGCACAGATTTTGGCTAATAATATGTTTTACTATATGATTAGGATCTTTTCCTTTTCTTTTTTTTAACCAAGCAGCTGTTTTCTTTCTGGTAGTGGGTTTATTTTTTTTGCATAATAAAATTTTCTCTTTTCAGTATTATGTTTAAATTTAATTTATATGGATATGGGGTAATGAAACTATATTTGTGATTCCAAAATATTGTAATTGATATATATTTTACATCGTACTGTACTCTGTATTCTTTTATGTAAGAAACCAATAAAAATATTGAAAAAGAAAAAGCACTGTTTTGCTCCATCAATTCCACATCACATTTCATAAACTTCATTCTAATTGGCACCCTTCACTTACCAGTCCATCTGGAATTCTTCAGCAATTCAGTCTGGATCAAACTAATACTCATCTTCCACTCACTCATTCAAGGTGCCAGTCTCCCATCGCAATTGACAAGAGCCCTAATGAAGCACGGGAGCATCAATCATAATCTTAATCTCAATAAATGCATATTTTACATTTCCAGTATTCAAAGGTACATTTATCTTTGTGTTAGGAGAAATTAGTACAAATTACTTCAAAACATCAGAGTTCAGAATCACAGCCATGGATCATTAATGCATGCTTACACACAGCATTGTAATAGAAGGAAGTGATGCTACAGATGTTTGTAATGTGCGTTATACATTCTTCCTAAGTACCTTTGAAAATCAAACTGCTTTCTATCTTTCTAATGGTATGAGAGGAAACTACATGCACATCTGGTAATGCATTACTTTCCTGTTCAGCTCCAAAGGAGCTCATGTTTTGCTTTACAATTACTTTCTTTTGGGTTTGATTGAAGTTGGTACGAAATAGCAGGTATATATAGTAAGATTGACTGAACAGCACATTTTACAAAAAGTATGCCTCTTCGTAAATATTCTTATGCAATTTCTCTGTATGAGAAAGGTAAAAATATTCTTTGTACTTCAGGGGTGAAATCAGCAAAAAAATCAAGTCTCAAAAAAGTAGAAGACCAGAACATTAAAGCACATAAGACGGTAGACTGTTTCCTAACCAGTAGATAGCTTTTTCCAAGTTTTGAACACACAATGTAAGATAGCTTTGTGATTGATGTGTTATCATTATCAGGTAATTACCAGGAAATTACTATCATGGAAATGTTGGGGGACAAAGAGATAGCACAAATGATTATGGTACATAAATATATTTGTCTTTAGTAGAACTTTTAAATGATATATAAAATTCTAAGGTTAGCTTTTTCTGCCTAAGGGGTATATACAGCTGCAGATGTTAAGAAATAGAGTTGAGATAGAGTTATTGAGAATCAGGTTTGGAAACAGGCCATTCTACCCCCAAGATTTCTTCAACCAGAAAGCACCCATTTGAACTAATCCTTCATTACTACCATTTTATTCTCCCCACAATCTTATAAACTCCCTCTTCAAATTTATGTGGCCAATTAACCAACTAAGCTATATCTCTATGGGATGCTGGTGGAAGCTGGAGAACTCTTTCAATCCTGCTATTTCATTTTGCTTTACTTTTGTATCTGTGGTTAAAAAAGCATACGGTGCATTGGCCTTCATCAATTGTGGGATTGAGTTTAAGAGCTGAGAGGTAATGTTGCAGCTATATAGGACCCTGGTCAGACCCCACTTGGAGTACTATGCTCAGTTCTGGTCACCACACTACAGGAAGGATGTGGAAGCCATAGAAAGGGTGCAGAGGAGATTTACAAGGATGTTGCTTGGATTGGGGAGCATGCATTATGAGAATAGGTTGAGTGAACTTGGCCTTTTCTCCTTGGAGCATTGGAGAATGAGAGACGACCTGATAGAGGTGCACAAGATGATGAGAGGCATTAATCGTGTGCATAGTCAGAAGTTTTTTCCCAGGGCTAGAATGGCTAGCACAAGAGGGCACAGTTCTAAAGTGCTTGGAAGTAGGTACAGAGGAGATATCGGGGGTAAGTTTTTTTTTGTAGAGAGCAGTAAATGCGTGGAATGGGCTGCTGGCGATGGTGGTGGAGGTGGATACAATAGGGTCATTTTAGAAACTCCTGGACAGGTACATGGAGCTCAGAAAAATAGAGAGTTATGGATAACCCTAGGTATTTTTTTAAAGTAAGGACATGTTCAGCCAAAGGCCCTGTATTGTGCTGTAGGTTTTCTATGTTTAACTTGGTGAAAAGCCACAGAGTTACTTGCAGAATGTGTAATCTCCATACATACAGCACTGAAGTTCTAGAGAGACAGCAACTTTCATGGAGTGTGTAAATCTCTGGAAAGCTCAATGAGAGAGGCATCCATAGAAACGAGACTGTGGCTGATTCCACCATGGCTTCTGAGCCAAGAAAAGCAGAAGGTTTCCGTCAAACCCATAAGCTTAGCCCTTTGCCCATTCTGTGATCAGTGGATTTGCCCATTCTTGGAAACCCCTATTAACACACAATTCTCTTCCATCCAAATCCTCTATCTGATCTCCAATCTAAAAATCTTTCCCATCCCTCCCCAAACATCTGATATTTGTAGACCGTGTCTCCCACAATCTCCTAATCTTGCTATCTCAATCTTAACTGGAACTAGCTCCCTCCCCAGCTGCTTTCACTCCAGATAAGACAGCTGTCAGTGGATAACCTGCTGAATAAATATGAAAACCCTCTGCGAGTAAATTCCTGTCTGGAAATCCTCCTGCTTATTCTCAAGTCCATATTTTCTATTGCTATCCAGTCAAATCACATAACAACATTGGAGAGCACCATCACATTGACTCTCATGCCATGGACAAGTTAAACAGCCATTAAAATGGAAAACCAATAAAAGGTAAATTTATGTGTTATTTCAATCTTTACAATACTGAACAGCATTTTAATTTGCTAAACTACATACAACACAAATGTATTTCTCTGCACTTTGCTCAGTTAATCATATCTGCATGATGATTCATTCAGAAGTTTTGCTGACTAATGTAATTGAGCTAATGTGATCTGAGTGGTTTTTATAAGTCTGTTTCATTTTTCTGATTCTTTTAATTAATTTATTGAGATACAGTGTGGAACAGTCCATTCTGGCCCTTCAAGCTGCAATGGCCAGCAATCCCCCATTTTACTCCCAGCCTAAGCACGGGACAATTTACAATGACCAATTAACCTACCAACTGGTATATCTTTGGACTGTGCAAGGAAATCCATGTGCTCACAGGGAGAACGTACAAAGTCCTTACGGGCAGTGACAGGAACTAGATGTATATGCACGAAAATATAATGAAGGTGATAGCTACAATTCTGACGTACTATGACTCTTTAATGGTCTTGGCCTGAAGTGTTGATTGTTCACTCTTTTCCTTAGACGTTGCCTGACCTGCTGCGTTCCTCCAGCATTTTGTGTGCGTTGCTCTGGATTTCCAGCATCTGCTATATCTCTTGTGCTTATTGATTATAAATCAATTACGGTAGAACAGATTTGACATGACAGGAATGCAAGGTTCTCTCCTCTAGATGTCGTTCTTGATTGCAAATAAGCCATTTGCTATTTCATTACAGAATATAATTCAATAATATCGGTGCATAATACTTACATCACTTACAACAAACAATTACATGGTTACCTCACAATAAACTATCATGTGGTCTTCTGCAAAGCTATAGGAATATTAGGGACTGAGATAGTTCCCACAGTACTCCGATCATTGTCTCTGCTGCAGCTTCTCTCAAGGTACGGCTTTACTTTCTACGACTTCAGAAATGTTTGCTTTTTCAGGAAGTATTTGGTGGAACCCTCACTTACATTTCCTCCATTTCCTGGACATCTTCTCGCACCTCAACCACCCCAGACAGAACAGAGGTTTTTTTAAACCCACTAATGTTCAAATTCAGCACATCATCCTTTACTATTTCCACTAGCTACTAGGGGGTCCCACCTGTAGGCACATCTACTTCTCTTCCCCTCTTTCTGTTTTTTACAGGGAGCGCTCTCTCTATATCTCACTGGTCTACTCACCCCTCCCCACTCTTCTTTCCTAAGCTCCTGGCTCTTTCCCCTGTAAATACAGGAAGTATAACAACTGTCCTCTACCACCTCACCCACCCATCATCTAGGGCCTAAAAAGACCTTCAGAGATTCACATGCACCTCCCCCAACCTGTTCTATTGCATTGGATGAATTGATATGGCCTCTTCTATATCAGCGAGACAAAGTGTAAATTAGGCAAATGTTCAAATCAATTCAAGTTTAATTGCTATTCAACCATACATGACTACCCATGAATACAGCCAAGTGAGACAGCGTTACTCCGGGATCAAGATGCAATAGACAGTACCAACAGTCATACACAGCACAAAGCACACAGAAGACATATAAGATAGGAAGATACAGCCACTGAATAAATAGTGCCGAAATCTGCAGATGACCACAATAGAGCTTGTCTTCTGCCGAGCAAGCATTGGGAGGCAGCCACGCCACACTGCCCCTGATGGAGCGGACTGACTCTGACACGTCTCTCTCCTGGCAGCTGCAAACAGGCAACACCGCAGCTTGAGAGCTTGAGTCCAACAGAGGGCCACCGAAGTCTACAGTGGACATAAAATGGCTTGTCTTCCGCCAGTGTTTTGTAGAGCACGTGCAATCTCTCTGCCATGGCTCCTCTAGTACTGCTAGTTTCATGTCATGTCATCCCCTTCCCACCCCCACACTGTCACTCTCAGTCTCAGAACCTTCTCCACTGTCACAGTGAGACCAAACATAAACTAGAAAGATAGCCCCTCATCTTCCGTGTGTGTAGCCTATAACAGTGGAGGGTAAGTAGTAGAATACTGAATGGAGTGGAGTTTGGAGTATACATTCATATAGGAAGCAAGGTTGGCCAATGATGTGATTGAGAAACTAAATGAGATCTTTGCAACTTCCGCCATCTCCAAAGGGATCCTACCAACAAACACATCTTTATTTCCCCCACCCCTTGCTTTCTGCAGGAACTGCACCCTCCATGATTCCCTTGTCCATTCATCCCTCCTCACTAATCTCTCTCCCAGCATTCTCGGCAAGCAGCCTTTGTGCTACACCTGCCCATTCACCTCCTCCCTCACCTTCATTCAAGACTACAAACATCCTTCCAGGTGAGGCAACACTTCTGCAAATCTGCTGGGGTCACCTATTGTGTCTGGTGTACCCGATGTGGTCTCCTCTAAATTGGTGAGACCCGTTGTAAGTTAGGGGACTACTTTGCTGTGCACCTCAGCTCCATCTGCCAAAAGAGGAATTTCCCAGTAGGAAAAAAAGTTAATTCCCATTCCCATTCCCATTCTGACATGTCAGTCCATGCCCTCCTCTCATGCCTCAATGAGTCCACCCTCAGGGTGGAGGAGCAATAGCTTGTATTCCATTTGGGGAGCCATCAACCTGATGGCATGAATATCAACTTCTCCTTCTGGCAAAAGAAATACTCCCCTCTCTCCTCTTCTATTCTCCACTCTGGCCTCTTAACTCTTCTCACCAACCTATCACCCCGGTGCCCCCCCTCCTTTCCTTTCTCCTATGGTCCACTCTCTTCTCCTAACAAATTCCTTCCTCTCCTGCCCTTAACCTTTCCTACCCTCCTGGCTTCACCTTCTAACTATCCTGCTTCCCCTCACCCCACCCTTTTATTTTGTCATCTTCCTCCTTCCTTTCCACTCCTGGCCTGGGCTTGAAACGTCAAATGTTTTATTCATTTCCATGGATGCTACCTGACCTGCTGAGTTCCTCCTGCACTTTGTGTGTGTTGATTTAAATAGGATCTTTCCTTTTTTTTGCCAAAACATGGAATATAGGAACCTTCATTAGGCTACAACTTGAATATTGAATATAGCTCTGGTTAGATTAAAGGATAGATATAGAGAGCAGATTTAAGGCTGATTTATACTTCTGCGTATGGGCTACACTGTAGGCCTGATTTATACTTCTGCATGGGCTCTACACCGTAGCGAGCATGCGTTGGTGTGCGCCAAAACGCTAGTTGGCGGTGGGGTTTCTATGCCACTGTGTTGAGTTTCTTTGTGAGAGACATGGACGAGGAAGTGCATTTCAAACATTTTCGCATGTTGTCAGGTAGATTTGATGATTTGGTTCATCTATTTCGCATCGGTGTATAGACATGGCAGAGAAGAAGCAATTGGAAATGCGTATGATGAAATGCGATGTTGCCAAGCAGACCAATCACAGTTGTTGCGGTCTGCATCGCTGCGACTCATGAGTTACTTTTTTGGGGAGGTGCACGTCACCCTACAGCGTAGGGCACAGTGTAGGTACGGCGTAGGGTACATGGTACCTATGGCGTAGATGTGATGCAGAAGTGTAAATCAGGCATTATAAGGACGTTGCTAGAAATGTAAAATTTTAGCTTTGGAGAAAGATCGGATAAACTTGGCATTTTTTCTCTTCGGAACAGTGGAGTCTGAGTAGTAATGTAATTGACATGTATTGACTGGGTCTGAATGAAATAAATAGGAAGGCACTGTTCCCCTCAGCAGGAAATCTAAAAACACCATTTTTAAAGTAATTGGTAGAAGGAGTAGGGGTTTTATAAGAGATGTTTCTTTCACGCAGGGAGTGGTATGTTTCTGGAAAAGTGAGATAGAGTTAGGCACCCTCATCATAACCTAAACAGTGTATATATGATGTGCAAGTGAAGCATTGTGTCCTGCAGGGCTGTAAACTTTGTGTGTAAAGGTGGGACTATGCTGAGCAGCAGATTTCTGATCAACACAGAAACTACAGGCTGAATGGCAACTCTCCACAGCATCACTTTTCTATTATTCCATGTTTGGTCTGCATTTCAAACAGCCGATGCAGATGGGGAGCGGCCGATGCAGATGGGGAGCGGCCGATGCAGATGGGGAGTGGCCGATGCAGATGGGGAGCGGCCGATGCAGATGGGGAGTGGCCGATGCAGATGGAGAGTGGCCGATGCAGATGGGGAGTGGCCGATGTAGATGGAGAGTGGCCGATGCAGATGGGGAGTGGCCGATGCAGATGGAGAGTGGCCGATGCAGATGGGGAGTGGCCGATGCAGATGGAGAGTGGCCGATGCAGATGGGGAGTGGCCGATGCAGATGGGGAGCGGCCGATGCAGATGGAGAGTGGCCGATGCAGATGGGGAGTGGCCGATGCAGATGGAGAGTGGCCAATGCAGATGGGGAGTGGCCGATGCAGATGGAGAGTGGCCGATGCAGATGGGGAGTGGCCGATGCAGATGGAGAGTGGCCGATGCAGATGGGGAGTGCCCGATGCAGATGGGGAGCGGCCGATGTAGATGGAGAGTGGCCGATGCAGATGGAGAGTGGCCAATGCAGATGGGGAGTGGCCGATGCAGATGGAGAGTGGCCGATGCAGATGGGGAGTGGCCGATGCAGATGGAGAGTGGCCGATGCAGATGGAGAGTGGCCGATGCAGATGGGGAGTGGCCGATGCAGATGGGGACCGGCCGATGCAGATGGGGAGTGGCCGATGCAGATGGGGAGTGGCCGATGCAGATGGGGACCGGCCGATGCAGATGGGGAGTGACCGATGCAGATGGGGAGTGGCCGATGCAGATGGGGAGTGGCCGATGCAGATGGGGAGTGGCCGATGCAGATGGAGAGTGGCCGATGCAGATGGGGAGTGGCCGATGCAGATGGGGACCGGCCGATGCAGATGGGGAGTGGCCGATGCAGATGGGGAGTGGCCGATGCAGATGGGGACCGGCCGATGCAGATGGGGAGTGACCGATGCAGATGGGGAGTGGCCGATGCAGATGGGGAGTGACCGATGCAGATGGAGAGTGGCCGATGCAGATGGAGAGTGGCCGATGCAGATGGGGAGCGGCCGATGCAGATGGGGAGCGGCCGATGCAGATGGGGAGTGGCCGATGCAGATGGGGAGCGGCCGATGCAGATGGGGAGTGGCCGATGCAGATGGGGAGTGGCCGATGCAGATGGGGAGTGGCAGATTATTACAAAGGAAGCTGATGTTGGTAAAGCCAGAAACGGCAAGGCGCAGAAGACTGTGGAGCTCATAGTGTCTGGACATTGGAGTGGAAAGAAGGGAAAATGTCCTGCAGGCTTTGCAGAGACTGATGCGCAGAAGAAGGTGGAACTAGACAGCCTTGAAGATAAGTGCTCTAAAGATCTGTGCACACTAAGGTCATAGAATGCCTGTTCTCACCAACTGCGTCAGTAGCATTAGGCACTATTCAGGGCACCACGTTCCTTTACAGATTTCCCAATTATCTTAATTAATTAGGGCCCATATCCAGCTGTCACAAACTCAACTGCCCTCTTGCTCACATTTAACATGGTTGCAATTGACATTTTATGGCTTCAAAACATTGTCAATCATGATGACAAAATTGAACAAACACAAAGCGCACAAAACACAATGACATACTTCCCTCTCTTATGCAGGAAAAGTGGGTGCAGAACTCAATACTTTGAACAAGTATGTGCAGCATGTCTTATCTCCAATAGAAAATATAGTGCTAGTGCCTTTTCTACAATAAAAAATGATCTTGGGCGTTTTGTAAACATGCCATTTCTGAGTAATTTTTCACACTAACTGCACTGAAATTATAGGCTCAGGCCAATTCTGGAGTACAGGCTGCCAGTACTACAGCTGAGCTGTTGTCAGGTCCTGCAGCCTGTGCTGTAGTGGGTCCCACACTCACAGCTATTTCTTCATATCACTTGGAGTGGATTAACTTTATTGAAAAATTGGCTTCTAAAATGTTGTGACCACAGAATGAAGCTGGGAGGTATCATCCACTTGCCATTTCTGGTTGAATGTGGTTGAAAGTACCTCAGTGTTTTCATTTGCGCCAACATTATTGTGCATGTGGATTCTCAAAACTTCATTCCTCGGTAAAGTGATTAATTTACTACCATCAGTCATGACGTGATATTATAGTTCTGCAGATCTTATACTTTTTTCAGTCATATTCTGCTTTTGATATTTAGCAAGCATGCATTCCTGTTTTGCACTTCACTCAGAAGTCACCTCAACATTTTAGCTGCGCGCACACTCTTTCGTTCCGTCCACTTCCTCCTCTTCTTCCATAGGGGATCGCCAAACCATCGCTGGCAAGTGCGATGACACTGGCAAAGATGGCAGCACACAGAACACACACGCTCACATACACTTGATCACCCCCAGATTTTTGCAGAAGATGCATATATCGAAGCGTTTATCAGCATGCCAACTGTGGCTTCTACTGCATGCGTGAGCTGCACAGCACATTCAGGGGCTATATCAACAGGTTTCATCCAGCAGGTTTGCCGTGGTAGTTCAAATAGAATTGGCATTGCCAGCTGCTACAGATGGAAGGCATCTATTTGTCGCCAGGGTACCAGGCACCAGTTCAAGTTTATTTATAAGTTAAAGTTTAAATTTATTTTCATAGACGTATATACCCAGGTTATAAATGCTACGGACTTCAGCATTTTACAGCACCAGCACCATACGTTACAAGGCTTTTATAATTCATTGTTTTTGTTACACACCAGTTGGATGTTAGCAGAGCAGTAACGCATTTTGCTTAAATATGGGCTCGAAATTGCAGCACGTGCAAAGCAATCTGCATACATTTCATTTCATACATTGTCAATGCCTGGCAGTTACTTCAAAGCCACATATTTGTTTATTGGCAAGAAACTGAGCGAATATTGAGTATATATAGTCTGATAAATTCAAAATGAGTTATAGGATACGTGATCTTGCAATTGTTTAAGTATCAATCCACAAAAAATTTGGTGTAACAAAATGATAACCATTAAAAAAAGTTATACTGTGTCAGTTGATCTTAAAGATCTTTCAGTTTGGAGAGAAAAAGTAGGATCCATGGGCGACTTGTTGTGTTCACTAGCACATTTTCTATTTTTTTGTTGGCAAGTAGTGCAAACACTTCCAAAATAATGAATTTGATTAACTAAGATTCTGTTCAAAATCTGGCCTCGCTCCAAATGCTAAAAGGGCAGTGAATATTTTGTTCATATGTGGGAGTCAGTGGACTTTGTGTAGATATTAAATATACTTACAAAGTGAATTTTCAAAGAGCACAAGGGTTGGGTCACTATTCTGGGAGAATCAATTACCAAGTAAGGTTTACAATTCTACAGAACTAGATTTGTTAAGAATGTTGTCCATGGCAAGATTCACTATTTGCTCTTATTTTCCCTTGCACAAAAGCATGTTTTTATAAGACTGAAAACATCCATAAAATATTTGGATGATATTTTAATATCGAGTAAATGTTTCTGTACTAAATCAGAGTCATGTTTGCATGCTTGCAACCAAAATCTATTGAACGGGGTGAAATTAAATTAATGGAAGGGTGTACTTTAGGAAAAGATACAGTATCCCAAAGATTTGGTTTGATGGGGGTAATTTAAATCCGTTTTTAGTTTGCTTTTTCAGCAGAACAGCAATTCTGTTTAGATGAGAGTTTAATCTGTGCAAATTAACTGCTATGGTTCTGAAATGACATGTGACTAATTGCCAAGTATATTTAGCTGGCTGCACAGCACTTTGGTATAACCTGAAACTGTGAAAACTGTTATGTAGCCACAAATATCTATCTTAGTTTTGGTGTTGATGGGACTCCAAATTAATATTTTGTCTGAAAGATGGTAAAGGATAAATGGCTGCACACATCAGAGGAGTTCAGCTCATGGACCACTAAATATTGGTGCTTAGCCTTTTTATTCAGGCTTGTGACCACCTGCACTACAATCCAAAAGCAGATCCCTCATCGACAGCAATCTATCTTTAAAGCAACTCCCTTACCTACAGTAACTGACAGGAAACTGGGGAGCAGGAGGGAGTTGGGGTGGTTAGATAATGTCCATGACCCTATGGTACTATGGAGCAGAAGCAGCTCTCATATTCTTCCTGGCTTTAACTCCAATGTGAAAATGAAAATGGCTCGCTTCCATTTATGGTGGCAGCCATCTATCTTGCAATTTAGAGATCTAGCTGTGAACGGAATCATTTGCACTTTTGACATCAAGTACAATAGTGCACTAAAGAAAATGCTAGAGGAACTCAATAGGTCAAGTAGCACCGATGGAGGAAAATGAACTGCTGATGTTTGGGTTGAGACCCTTCATCTGAACTTCAGTGTTCAGCTCCTGGTGGCTGCTTTTCTGATAGGGCAATTATTTGAACACATCACCATGACAGTGGCTCACAGAGTGCAGGTTTGGTGAGTGAGAGTCATCAGTGAGGAGGATGATTGGTGAACAGCAACATGTGACGTTTTTATCTTTCTTTGTTGTCTTCATTAATTGAAGTAAAAGTAATGGTACTCACAGGTAGCTGACTGGTGAGTATCAAATACCTGTCCATTTTCAAGGAACTTAGATTATAGTAGATAGATTGAAGTTCAAAACATCCCTCATGTAACCAGAGGATGATAACTAAGAGCAGAGTTCCAATGGTATGGCAGAGGAAGTCAAATCTGGGGAATGCTCTTGCTACAACATATGGGAAACTATGTGAACAGGAAATGTGTCCAGCTCATAATTGACAGCATTGTACACTATAGATACTGAGGATATCATGCATAGCATGTTTAGTGAATTCATTATGCCACAGTTAGTGGCTGCACAGTCAGAAAAGCACTGGGTAACCAAGAGTACTAATGGGCTTAGGCTAGGGGTTCCCAAACATTTTTATAGCAAATCCATTAAATAAGGGGTCCATGGATCTCAGGTTGGGATCCCTGGCTTAGGCTATTATTGCCAATGTCCCCTCTGATCATTCTTCTCTCAAAAGAATCTCCCACATTGGATACTCTTGGAGGTGTTGGACTCTCAGGAGAAAGCAGCTCTAGCCAAGTTGTGGCACCAATGTTGGCTCATTTTAAATGTTTCTGTGAGTCAGATGAAGCAGGTTGTATACCTCTTAAAAGTTACATGATGAGTTTACTGTAAGCCTGATTACTTTCTTTATAACTTGTTTCTTGCATGTAGTTTTTATGTATCCAGTCTATCTGCAATTATTTGTAAATATTTAAGAATAATGTCAAATCTACATCACTTCAATAAATAGAATTCATAAAAAATTCAAAAGATCCACCACACCCATATTTTCAGAAATGCTGCAGTCACAGAATAGAAGTCCAACTACATAATCATGAAACCCATATTATTGAAACACCTTCCACACATATTGCTCCACCATTCCATCACGGCTGTTTTATTATCCCTTGTAACCCCATTCTCCTGTCTTTTTCCTGTAACCTTTGACACTGTTAGTCATCAAGAATCTATCAACCTCTGCATTAAATATACGTAAAGACTTGGAGTCCACAGCCATTTGTGGCAATGAATTCCACAAATTCACCACCATCTAGCTAAAGACAACCCTCCTCATCTCTGTTTTTAAGGGATGTTCTTGCATTCTGAAGCTGTGCCCTCTGGTCCTTGCCTTCCCCACCATAGGAAACATTTTCTCTATGTCCACTGTATCCAGGCCTTTCAATATTTGATAGGTTTCAATGCAATTCTCTTTCATTCTTCTAAACCCAGTGAGTACCGACCCAGAACCATAAAACACTATTCAAACTTTAACCCTTTTATTTCCGGGATTTTTCTTGTGAACCTGCTCTGAACATTCTGCAATGTCAATGCATCCTTTCTTGGATAAGTGGCCCTAAACTGCTTGAAATACTCCAAGTGCCATCTGACCAATGCTCTATAAAGTCTCAGAATTACATCTTTGCTTTTATATTCTCAAAATGAATGCTAACATGGCATTTTCTTTCCTTACGACCATCGGCCTAACAGTTAACATTGGGGGAATCCTTAACGAGGACTCCCAAGTCCCTTTGCACTTCTGATTTCTGAATATGCTCCCCATTTGCTCTCTGCTGACTCTCCTTTGTCTGTCCTGCCTGTTATTTCCTCAAAGAATTCCAAGAAATCTGTCAGGCAAAGAGTAAAACGGAGGGTGATAGCTGGTGGAATAGATGTGCTGGACTCAGTAATAAAGAACAATATAACAGCTGTAGAATCAGAATGCTATTGGCCAGCATAATGATTCAGTATTAACAGGGATTAAAAACAGATGGTAGACATCTGAAATACAAAAAGGAATAATACAGGAATATAATACTCGGCCAATTACAGAGCATCTGAGGAAAGAGAAATGGAATTAACATTTCCATTGGTTGTGATCATACCTTGCACAATGGAAGACGGCTGTGTTCAATGGAGAGCAGTCATCCTAATTCTAGATCACCACAGGAAGAGTTCTTCAGGGCAATAACCTAGTAATAACCATCTTCAGCTGCTTCATCAATGGCCTTTGTCATCATAAAATAAAAGAAGGAAATGTTTACTGATAATTGCAAGGTATTTAACTTCATAAAGCATAGAACAGTACAGCACTGGACAGGCCTTTAGGCCCATGATATTGTGCTGATTTTGATGCCAATTTAAATTAATGTCCTTGTCCTATCATGATCCACATTCCTCCATTCCTTTCACATTCATGTGTTTATCTAAAAACCTCTTAAATCCACTAAAATACTTGACTCCACCGCTACTCCACATAAACTATTCCAGGCACTTTCTGTGTAAAAGCTTTCTGTGTTTACAAAAATAAAAGAACAGAACCTGTGTTTACACGGTGGTTAGTGTTTCAGAAATTGCTGATCTCCTGAGATCTTCAGACACACTGGTCTCGAGAGTGTACAGAGGAAAACAAAAGCAAAAAAAAAATCCAGTGAGTGGCTGTTCTGTGAGAAAGGAATGGTCAGACTGGTTTAAGCTGCCTGGAGGATGACAGTAACTCAAGTGACATGTGCTACGACAGCGGCAAGCAGAAGAGCATCTGAATCCACAGCATGCCCAACCATGAAGTGCACGAGCTACAGTAGCAGAAGATCATAAACATGCAGTCAGTGAACATTTGGATAGACATTGATGTAGCAGCTGTATAAATACTTCGGCTTCACGTGCCGAGTGGAGTCTGTGATGAATAGTTCACCTCCTGGCATCCCAGATCCTTCCTGCTATCTGCAAGCTACAAGTCAGGAATGTGCTGGAGTATCTTCCGGTTGCCTGGAGGAACTCAGCACAAATAGTGCCTCGGACACCCAGCACCATACAGGGCCAAACTGCCCATTCATCTCATTCCATCCACAATCAGAAACTTTCAGTCTCAGCTCAGACACGGCACTGCAGTACGTACCATCAATGAAGTGCACTGCTCAGACTGCCCTGAAACACCACTAAAATTCATAACCTTTACTACAAAAGACAATGACAATATGTAGATAGGAGCATAACAGGTTCCCCTTGACCAAACACCGTCCTGACTTTGATAATCAACCCCATTCTTTCATCATCAGTGTATATAAATCCCAGAACTTCTGCCAATTTTTCGGACTACTTTCATCAGAAGGTTTATTATTTGCAGGGTTTTCCACTGTCGTTGGGTGGGATACAACTAGAGGTTGCGGGACGGGGTGAAAGGCAGCAAGTTTAAGGGGAACATCAGGAGAAATTTCTTCCCTTGGAAGGTTGTGAGGATGTGGAACTAGTTGCTGACACAAGTGGTGCATGCGAGCTCATTTTCAATGTTTAAGGGAAGTTTGGATAGGTACATGGATGGTAGGGGTATTCAGGCAATGGTCCTGGTGCATGTTGATGGAAGTAGGCAGCTTAAATGGCTTGGCAAGGACTAGTTGGGCTGAAGGGCCTGGTCTTGTGCTGTACTTTGATTCTAAGGATTGCTCCAGTTTAAGCTTGTAGCTCACTACCAGCATTATTTAAATGTTTGCAATTTCAAGTAAAATTAATGTGTATATGATTTTCCTTTATTAGCTTTAGATCAGAGGTCTGTCTTAATTTGGTATTAGCAGTCTTGTCTTTTATTCATAAGGATGTACCATCAAGACCTTCAATGGAGGAAATAATCCAACTGGATACTTCAGTGAGGAAATGACGATGCAGTGGAACGTTCAAAGTGCTAAAGAAGTGCAATTATTCTCCCGACTGATGAAAAAAAATTCCTGCACCTTTGGAGATAATCTTTGTGTCCTCACCACCCCATAGGATTACTGGCATAGGATTGGAAGTTGGAAAATTTTATTATTTTGTTCAAGAAAGGTATTAGGGATAACCCTGTGAATTACACACCAGTGAGCCTTATGTCAATGCGGTGCAAACTATTGGAAAGCATTCTTAAAGACAGGATTTACAAACTTTTTTTTTTAGTTTTGTTTTTTTTTTTAGCCACAGAAGTCCGATTGAATTCTTGGCGGATGTGGCAAATCTTATCAATGATGGTAGAGCAATTGGTGTGGTGTATGTGGAATTTAGTAAGGCATTTGATACAGTTCCCATGGTGGGCTCAGTGAAAAAGTCAGGAGGAATAGGGTCCATGGAAACGTGGCAGAATCGGTTTTCTCACAGAATGCAGATGGCGGTAGTAGATGGAGCATATTCAGCTTAGAGGTCCGTGACCAATGGCATTTTTGTAAATGACTTGGACGAGAGAGTGGAAGTGTGGGCTAGTAAAATTAGAAGGTTGTTATAGCTTACAGTGGGACTTTGATAGGGTGCAGAGCTGGGCTGAGAAATGGCAGGTGGAGTTCAATCTGTAGAAGAGTGAAGTGATTCACTTTGGAAGGTTGAACCTGAATGCACAACACTGGGTCAATGGCAGGATCCTTAACGGTGTGAAGGAACAAAGAGATCTTGGGGTTCATGTTCACAGATCCCTGAAAGTTGGAGTGCAAGCGGATAGAGCGGTTAAGAAGGCATACAAGTGTGTCGGCCTTCATTAATCAGGGATTGAGCTCAAGATCCATGAGGTGATGTCCCAGCTCTATAAAACTCTGGTTATACCACACTTAGAATACTGTGTTCAGTTCTGTTCATCTCATTATAGGAAAGTTGCATAAGTTTTAGAGACAGCACAGCGATTTACCAGGACAATGCCTGGATTAGAAAGCATGACTTACAAGAATAGGTTAAGCAAATCAGAGTTTTTTTCTCTTTGATGTGAGGGGGGATGAGTGGTGACTTGATAAAGGTGTACAAGATGATAAGTGGCACAGACTGAGTGGACGGCCAGAGTCCTTTTTCGAGGACGGAAATGACTAATGCAAGGGGGCATAACTTTAAGGTGTTGGGAGGAGAGTATGTCAGAGACAGGTTTTTACATAGAAAGTGGTGGGTACCAGCAGTGGTGGTAGAAGCAGGTACTTTAGGCACATGAATGAAAGAAAACTGAGGGCAAAGTGGGAGGGAATGGTTCGATTGATATTGGAGTGCCTTATAGCAGAACATTGTGCTCTGAATGGCCTACACTGTGTTGAATTGCTCGACGTTCTAAGTTGTATTTTGCAGTGTTCCTTAAAGGTGGAATAACGTAATTCAAACAAAAAAGATTTTCTTACCCCTTCATCCCGTAATGTAATTTAATGATAATGGAGAAAATTAGCTTTGATGAGCAAGTCTTTCTACAGTGTCTCTTTAACACTGGCATTATCAGAGTATATAAGGATTCAGCCAGTGAGACCTATACAGCATTAGTACTGCCTTTTAAGGCCTTGTCAAACTGTATACAACATGACATATTGCTGTTGTATGTCATACTGAGTATGAAGCTGGTGAGTGCCAAGTCAGTTATCCAGCCATTATACATAGATTAGTTCTTGTGTTTCACTGCATTTTATAATGGTGACTTTATTTCATCTAACTAATCAGAATCAGAATTGGGCTTATTCTGACTCTCTTGTGTGACAAGGAATTTGTTGTTTTGTACTTCAGAGTATGAATACAATTTGATTACCCTTGTGCATTTTGTTTTGCTTCCAACAGTTTAATAAATGATTTAATCTCTCAGTCAACGAACCTCATAAAACTTCATGCTAAACAGGTTCTTATATTTACTTTTTGTTTTAGTGTAACTCATTACAGTAAATTACTAACAAGCAATTCACCTGGGGAAAAAAAAAATTATAAACTCATTCCAGCATTTAGTCAGATCTCATTTTTTATTGCTTCACCATACTGTAAGGGTGGTTTGGATTTTTAAGTCCTGATGAAAGGTCTTCATACTCTTTCCATAGATGTTTCCTGGGCTGTTGAGTTCCTCCAGTGTTTCGTGTGTGTTGCTTTTATTTTTATCAGCTGTTCTGCAAAGAATGTGCTATATCATTTCACTCTTAAATGGGTGGGAGTAATTTTGTTTATGCTTGTTCAAGAAAGTAATTTATCAGCATTTTATCTTGCAAAAATTCTATTATTTTAACCACTCTATCTTATCAAGGAATTAAATGTGTGCATAGTATCTAGCCTCATAATTCTACCTTTTTACATCCTGGTGAATTTGTGCCATACTCCCAGTAAGACCAATATACACTCAATATCACTTTATTAGATGCACCTGTACACCTACTTATCAATGCAAATATCTAGTCAGCCAATCACGTGCCAGCATTGTAAAAGTATGGAGACATTGTCAAGAAGTTCAGTTGTTACTTAGATCAGACATCAGAATGATGGAGAATTGTGATCTAAGTGACTTCGACTGTGGAATGAATGCTGGTGCCAGACAGAGTGGTTTGAGTGTTTCTGAAACTGCTGATCTCTTGGGATTTTAACCACAACTGTCTCTACAGCAGTGATTCCCAATCTTTTTTTTATACCATAGACCAATACCATTAAGTAAGTGTGTGTAGACCTTAGGTTGGAAACCCCTGCTCCAGAGTTTACAAAGATTGATGTGAGAAACAAGAAAACATCCAGTTCTGTGGGCGATAACATCTTGTTAATGACAGAAGTCAGAGGAGAATGGCCAGACTGGTTCAAGCTGACACAGGAAGGCAACAGTAACTCAAATAACCATGCGTTACACCATTCGTGTGCAGAAGAGCATCTCTGAACAGGCAACATGTTGAACCTTGCAATGGATGGTCTACAGCAGTAGAGACCATGAACACTTTATTAAGTACAAGAGGTATCTAATTAAGTGGCCACCGAGTATGTTTTATTCTGCTCACAGTGCAAAACTGAGCTGTAGATTGTTGGAACAAAACAGAACTTAAAACATTTGTACACATAACATCTGTAAGTGCTATTGACAAATGAACATTCAAAACACTTGGTGCGTACATATTTATTCCAGTAAAGCTGAAGCTTTGTATCTTTTGCAGGCTGATGTTTTAACATGTAAGGCAAACCTCATCAATATTGGCTGTCAGTCCAAAAGCACAAATGCAGACAATTTAAAGGAAGTTTAACTCTGGATGAAATATCTGTTATTTTAGATATATTGAGGCCTGCACCCCTTTGAATGTTTGGATTAGCAATATTTTCTTAATTTTCTGTAGATCATTCCTACATTATATGTACCAAATATGATGAGGGCTAGATAAATTATTTCAAATTCCCTACTTACCTTACTTATTTTAAATATAGTAGCTTTTAAACATTTTCTATGCTTGGCCTGAAATATTAAATTTAATTAGATTTAATTTAAACGGTAACACACTTGCAGGGTTAGAGATTGCTTTTTGAAAATCCTTTATGGTACTCTGAACACTGGCGTGTTGAGTATCCCTGCCTTGTTAAACAAGGTCAATTCAAACCTGTAGTTGAGTTAACCAGTTTCGCATTACAAATAATGACAATCAAACAGCCTGCTGGGTAGTTCTCATGAAGATGACAACATCTCTGTGATTCAATCAATTATTCAATACCACAAAACTGTTTTAATAGCCACAGGCCCTTTGCTGTCCATGTACATACACAAAGTTACCACTTCTACCTGCATTACAGCATATGTAATTGTTTAAGAACAAACTTCTGTTTCATTTTATCGTATCTATATTCTGTGGCTATTCCATAGCAAGCATATCTGTAAGCAACATTTCAGTAAAATGTTTCTTAAACACCTTCATCTACTATATATTATCCTTCTTGCCATGTTCTGAGACATTTCTTATGATGGCATACTGACCAGGGGCAAGTGGATAGGGAGCTATAACTGTATAAAAATACATAAGTCAAGAAAATGCCTATCCATGCTACCTAACCTTTGCAGGAGGAGAGGGTTCATCAATCTCATGGGGTAAAAATTACAGTATCAGTTGTGATTTATAAATTATTTCTCAGCTTAATATCTGGCTCAGTATTTAATACTGTCATGCCTTCAGAACTAATCAGTAAACTCCAAGACCTGGGCCTCAATAACCCCTTGTGCAATTGGATCCTGGATTTCCTCAGCTGTAGACCCCCGCCAGTTCAGATTGGCAAAAGTATCTCCTCCACAATCTCTATCAGCACAGGTGCACCACAGGGTTGTGTGCTTAGTTCCCTGCTCTACTCACTTTGTACCTATGACTGTGTGGCTAAGCACAGCTCCAACACCGTATTCAAGTTTGCTGATGACACCACTGTTGTGGGCTGTATCGAAGGTGGTGATGAATCAGCATATGGGGGGGGGAGATTGAAAAACTGGCTCAACGGTGTCATAACAACAACATTTAATGTCAGCAAAAAACAAGGAACTGGTTGTAGACTTCAGGAGAGGGAAACCTGTAGTCCATGAACCAGTTCTCACTGGAGGATTGGAGGTGGAGAGGATCAGTAACTTTAAAATTCCTGGTGTCACAATCTCAAAGGATCTGTCCTTAATCCATCTTTTAAATGTAATTGCAAAGAAAGAATAACAGCGCCTCTACTTCCTTAGAAGGCTGTGGAGATTTGGAATGACATCAAAAACTGTGACAAACTTCTTTAGATATGTAATGGCAAATGTACTGACTGGCTGCACTGTAGCCTGTTATGGGAATACTACTGGCTCTGAGTGGAAAATCCTACAAAAGGTAGTGGATTTGGCCCAATACATCATGAGTATAGCCCTCCTAGTCCTCTACATGAAATGCTGTCATAGGAAAGCAGCATCTATCGCCAAAGATCCTCACCGCCCAGACCGTGCTCTTTTCTCACTGCTGCCATCAGACAAAAGGCAAAAATGCCTCAGGTCTCGGACCATTGGGTTCAAGAACAGTTATATGCCTCAACCATCAGGCTCTTGAACAAAAGAGTATAATTACACTCATCTATTGAGATGTTCACACAACCAATTATCTCACTTTATTAACTCTTTATCATGCTCTTGTTATTTATTGCTATTTATTTATAATTGCATTTCAAACAGTTTGTTGTCTTCTATGTTCTTGCTCTTTCGTTGATCCTCTTTACAGTTACTGCTCTGTAGATTTGCTGAGTGTGCCCGCAGGAAAATGAATCTAAGGACTGTATGTGGTAACGAGTACGTACTCTGATAATAAATTTTACTCTGAACTTTGAGTGACTTCTCCACGTGCTCAAATAAAGCAGTGAGCAAAGAAATTGAGCCTTGACTGATTTCTGTAAGTGCAAGATTGACTGAAGCCCACACCAAAATTAAACTAGATTCAATGTAGAGTAGAATTTGTCAATGGACTGTGGTTGTTGATATCTAAACAGTTAATTTTCTACCATGTCCACTGCTAAGGGACATGCTGTGTACTGCCCATCTCTTTGGAGCTAAAGAGTTATACTATTCCCTCCTTACAATGCTTGACGTTTCTAAGCTGAATCTCAGTCTGTACCTTAACACCTAAATGAATTTCAGAGAACTTAGTATAAATACATATTTCAAAGCAACACATGATTCATCTGAAAGAAGTTTAATAGCATCCTCTCTTACATCCATGTATTTGTTTCCCTAATTAATTTCCTTTAATATTGCCACACAATGCTTTTGCTGAGGGAAAAAACTGCAAGCCTGGTCTACAGTACATTAGTACCAATTAATTTCAGCAAAGATATCACTTGTCAGGTGTTATGTGTACTTAGCTCTTTAAATTTAGACTAGTCACTGAATATATTTTGTTATAAATTGAAACAATAGAAATGCACTGAAGATATTGTATACCTCTACTCGAGTATAACTTGATCTTGATATGTTTAGCCATCCTTTCTATGCACGAGCATGCTCTGTGGCAGAAGTTTCCTGCAGAACTTCTCTGTCCTTTTTTGACCAAAAGTGTTTTATCATTCTTTCTTTATGTTATTTTGACCACATAGTTGTGGTCCAGTTGACCACAACTATTTTTTCAGTACCTCTGGCAAAATGAATATTTTGATCTATAAATTAATTTGTTTTATATTAATCAAGTTGCAGAAATTGGCACTACATGGATATTATGGTTTGGATGCATATTTGAAAAGGTTGTCATGCTTTGCATTCCTCAACATGAATCACTGGTCTGTGCTTTGTAAAATTTAACGGGTTTCACTGCTCAAGTGGCCCATTGCTGAATCTTGGAATGACAAACGACAGCCCAAAATATAGCAGCCTGATTTATGTTTTAAACCAGGAGATCCACTTAGTTTAAGGGAGCAATGATTGTAATTGTAAGCATTGTAGACATGGTAATATGAAGAGTAGAAACCACGTATGATTTATAACTTGATGCTGAATACTGTGTACATCAGAGTAAAACAAATGAAAGAATTCTGATTCACATTTTCAAGAAAATGAACGTGTATTTCAGATAATTTCTGTACATTTGTACCCACTTAGGCATTTGGAACATGTCTAGAAGAAATATGTTATGAGAAATTGTGGTCAGCAGCTTAAACACCTATTGAAAAATTTTCTCTGTGAAATTGAGAGAAAGAATCCTAATTAGATTGCAAGAGAGGAGTTTCCCAATTATTGTAGTTCCATTTTCAATACTTGTCTGCAGGCTTCTTTGTTTCTTTTTCACTCTTCAGATGCTTTCATTAACCCGTCAACTCAATGACTTCTAGAACTTATCTCCACAGGGAATCTTGGGCTTACACTATCAGTGAACTATTTTTTACACTGGTAAACCAATTAGATGTAGATTGATAAAGTTACCATAATATAATCACCTGGTCTTTCTCATATTTGCCTGAAAACATAAAACAGCATTTCCCATGTAGTGATTAACAGTCTGGAACCAAATAAAGCTTTGCACTTCTAAGTCTGTCAAGTGGTACTTCAGTTAATTAACTCCAGATGTGCTGTTCAAAAGAAAATTGCGCAATGAATTTTAGTTCATTTGCATTCTTAATAGCACGTAATTGATTTATCAATTACAGTGAAATTTGATAGAGATGAACAATATTTTACTTTCATCTGTAGTTTTGTGTAGTTTGTATCAACCTTTCATAGATTACTTATTTGCTCCTGGATGCTTTTTTGATTCTGCAAAAATCTAATTGAGGGAGAACTGGAATTCTGACCTATGGTTTGGAATTGAATTCAGCATTAATATTGCTCAGAAAATATTCCTGTAGTATTACAAGTGTGATCTGCTTTGGAAACGGCTCACTTAAAAGAGGCAGCCTGTAGGCTGGTAATTTTTCATTGAATATTTCAAGCATCAGTTCATACCTAGTTTATAAATAAGAGCTATTGCAGCAGAAGTTTTACTGTGGCCATTTGAGGCCATTATATTAAGATAATGGTGCTGCCATTTATTTGCACAATATTGTGGAAGAAGCTGACATGGATTCATAGAATCAAACAGCACGGAAAAAGGTCCTTCAGTCAATCGTACCCATAGTGCCCATCAAGAACCCATCATACTGACATCATTTTCAGCACTTGCTCCTTCACTTTCTATGTTTCTTTTTCACTCTAATGTTATATAATTACACCTCAGCTACATCTATTAACCCATTGGCTCTATTTCATTTAGACCCCAGTTACGCACTGTTATAGTATTCCCTGTGTTCTATCCACCTTGTCCCTCCATTTCTACACCTTTAAACTGACTCGCTTTCTAGAGTTCTGACCTGAAACATAAACCCAGTTTCTCTTTCTTCAGATGCTGCCTGACCTGCTGATTATTTTCAATGGAAGCATCTTGGTTGCATTTTTACAGCTTTTATTTATAGTTTTCTTGTTCATAATGATCAAATAATTGCTACCTGGAAAATGCAATTCATTTTATAATCCCAGCACCTGGTAAGACTGGAAGCTATGTGTTAGGGCAAAGTACTTGTTATCTCGTTTAGCTCAGCAGACAAACCCAAGAGACTTGTTGTAATCTGCCAGACTTTGAACATCAAACTGCACTATGTTCAAACCAATATAAAGAACATACCCAAATACAGAATAATAATAAAAAGCTTATACCTTTGATAATACCTCACTGCCATTGGACTGAGATTGTATTCTAGTTATAACTATCAAATTACGTGAGTTTCTTTGCTCTTCATGGATTTGCTTCCCTTGACAATCTCAGAAAACACTGTTGTTCCAGTACCTTCTCATGACATAATTGGTGGCCATCAAGTTATACTGCTCTCAGAGCATTCCCATCAGTCCCATTCTCCCTGTCTATCTATTTTAGGTCACATACAAGGCAGCAGCTTCATGATTCTCTTGCTATTCACCTATATTAGATGGGACAAGAAGGCGACTTCTCCCAGCCCATCTGCAAAATAGTTTAAATTCTTCTTTCTAATGCCTTTTCTTTCCTTTTCAAGGAAGCTGTGGTCCTGTTGGAGTCCGTGATCTACAGCTGCATTCAAATGCCGGTTCTACATGGTGCTGGGTTCCTGTTCTTGGAGTTTGCTGATAGGCCGCATTTCATTATCTGTAAGAAGATGGGCGGCTTTGGGATGCAGCCCTGCAGATGACTCGATTCCCTGGTGGTGCTGCAACTGAAGCGTGTATATAGTGAGAGAGATTGCTGCCGATTCTTGAGTCAGTGAACTTGAAATTAAAAAAATGGCACTACAGGCCATTGAAATTGAAATGACATTGAAATTGTGAGCTAATGGTCACTCCTCTTGCTGTGGAGAGATTGATACCTCTCTCGGCCTTGTTGGTTTCAGAGAGAAAGTGAGAGAGTGAGAGAGGTGGGGTGCTGATGTTTTCTTCTGGAATAGAAGGGGGAGGGGGTAGTGGGGAGTGTTGATGCTTTTGCTGCTTGAGCGTGGGTGGGGCTTTGGGGTTTTTATTCTTTTCCTGTCATTTGTTCTTTGGGGGATTTCTTCTGTTTTGTGGATGTCTGCAGAGAATAGGAATTTCAGACTGTATATTTTATACATTCTCTGATAGAAAGTAGAATGGTTAAACCAGTAAACCACAATAGGGGTAATGGATTAGCCACCATCAATTCTTTGGGATGCTGAAGAATCCAAAAGGGGAGAATGCAGTCAGAGGGAAAATGTGCAAACTCTACACAGACAGCACCTAAGATCAGGATCAAACTGACCAGTTGGATTTGTGTGGCCAATGCACTAACTGCAGT
This sequence comes from Hemitrygon akajei, assembly GCF_048418815.1. Classification (NCBI taxonomy): domain Eukaryota; kingdom Metazoa; phylum Chordata; class Chondrichthyes; order Myliobatiformes; family Dasyatidae; genus Hemitrygon; species Hemitrygon akajei. The sequence continues at coordinate 32,112,661 of NC_133143.1, forward strand.
ACTTCCAGACCCAGCTTCTACTGAAATACCACTAGTATCATTTCCCCTTCTTAGAGAAGCAAAGCAAATCAAATATCTAACTTACAAAGTTAAAAGAAACAGGGATTCAGTCCCTGATGTGCATTCTTGGTATTAAGCAACAGCAATCATGGATTAGACCCAAGTATGGTGTTGGCAAAGAGCGTTCACTCCAAAGTCCAGCGCTGATGCCATTACGCCACCAGCCCGCCGTTTTATACACTCAGTGACCACTTTATTAGACACACCTGTAATCCTGCTCATCTGTGCAAATATCTAATCAACCAACCACGTGGCAGCAACTCAATGCAAGAGATTTGGTCAAGAGGTTCAGTTATTCAAACCAAGCACTAGGATTGGGAAGAAGTGTGATTGTTAAGTACGTGGGTTATGACCAAAGAAACAAAAATGGCTGGAGTCATTTAGCACTTTAGCGCAAAGGTGCTTATTAGATGTGTCAAAAATCAACTAAATTATTAAAATCAGCAAAAGTAATGAATAGAGAATTATCAATATTTACAAAAAGATATCTACCAGAAAATACAGTAATAGTTTTGAACTTATACTTGCCCAGCGTGAATACCTGGCAACCCCAATCTCTCTCTTCTACTGAGATTGGTGAGTAATTAGGCACTAAGGCATACCATGTTTAATTACCCACACAGTTAAATTTAAGACTACATGACTTAGAATATGATACAGCCCACAAAGTAGTTACAATCATACTACAAAATAAACAGATATATCTACCTTAAGTACAGTACACAAGTAACATATACATGTTTACACATCCCTGATACTAAAGAAATGGAATGGTGGGAAAGGCATGGTCCGACCAACCTGAGCACATCAGCTTGATGTAGTATGCATTGTGAGAGTAACCAGGAATGAGACTGAAGTTTGGCCACTCAGTGCAACGATAGCACAATGACAAGGCAATGCCTGTGTGTGTGTGTAACTGTGCGTGTGTAAGGAATGTGTTCACCGAGCGCTGTCTGTCACGTAAGCACCCTCCTCTCCTGGAGGAGCTTTTGGCTCAGGTAAAGGACAAGTCACCCTTCTCCAGGTTCTCCTTGGGCCAGCTCTGTTCCGATGCCTGCTCCTGAGGCCTCCACCTGGACAAGGAACCCTTTGCCACAGTCTGGTCAGGACTCTAAAGAACAGATGAAGAGCACATGTGAGCTTTAAGGGCTTGAAAAGTGTTTTCACACTTACCTGTCCACACCACTGGCTTGCTTACAAGTTTCCTAGTAAGATCAGTCAGAAGTGCAGCCAGAGTGGTGAATTGGGGAATGAACCTGCAATACCACCCTACCAGTTCCAGGATGGTCCAGGACTATCTACTCCTGGAGTAACAGATGGATGTGATTGGCTATTTCGCTTTCTCAGTAAGTCATGTAACAGGCAAATTTTTCCCTAGATTCATACCAACTGGTAGTTTCTCCAGCACCCCAACTTTCACCAAATACTGGTGATCATCCAGCTCAATTGTGTGAACTGCCAGTGACTCAGACTCCCATTCACCATGAACATATTGGCCAGGTGTTTGGTGGCTATAGTCAACACCAAAAGCAGGGGCAAGCGTTCTCTTAATAAATGACAGTGAAGTACCAAAATCTAAAAGTATTTTAATAGGTTTTTCCATTAGCTTTGACTATTATAAATATAGGCTCTTTCTGCTCACGTTCTGCTTGTATCTCATTACCATTCTCACAATCATTACGTCAGTATGATTATCATCACATTCTGCTTCTCTTGGTACTTTGCTCATACATGACAGTTTGGGCTTCTTGAGGGGACACACATTGGGCTTTTGACCTGGCTGCTGACAATGGTAGCAAATAAAATTCTTAGAAGCTACTACCAAATGTTCTTTGCCCTCTTTTCTCTCACTCTCCTATTCCACAGTTACCCTGAGATTCCCTTGGAAGGCTAGAGTCTTTGTTGCTTCAGAATGATGGCTGCGATAGCAACCCTTTGCGGGCAATGAGGTGCTGCAGGGCAAGTCAGGCCGCAGTGAGCCCATCTGCTTGATCATGCTCCTGGACCCATGTTCTGGTGTCTGGAGGAAGCACCCACAGCAGCTACTCCAAAGCAATGGCCTCACCAATCTCCTCCTTGGACTTCTGCTCTTCTCAAATCCATCAGTAGTAGAGACCCCTCAGGCAATGATATGTCTCAATGGGTGACTCCCCTGGTGGTAGAGTACAGGAACAGAAACGTTGGTGATAGGTTTCTGCTGAGATTATCAATTTTAGCCAGCAACCCCTCCTTCAGGTCAGCATAATTGTTGGGCCTCCCTTCATCCATTACAGTGTAGGCCTCGAGAGCTTTCCCTGTCATTAGTGGCATGAGCAGGACGACCCACTCCTCCACATCCAGACCATCCTCTTGAACCTGAGGAAATAGTTTGCAATATCATCACCTTGTTGATAAGAACCCTCTACAGTTCATTTGGAGTTCCTTCCTAAAAGCATCATCTCTCCTCTGTTGGGCAGACAAAAAGTCTCTGAAAAGATTTTCCAGGGAGGGTTCAGAAGTGGTGCCACCTGAAGGCCCTTCTGCTTCTAGCTCGAGTTAAATCCCAAGATGAAATTCTTCCTCCTCTGTAGTCTCCACTGTTTCCCAGGCATCTGCTTCATTTTTAGCCTCAGGGGTTTCCTGACTTGGGATTGCAATCCCACTCTTTTGAGTTAAACGCACCTCTTTGCGACTGGCCAACCACCGCTGCCACCATATGTTAAATACGTGCGTGTGACCAAAGGGAAAAAATGGCTGGAGTCACGAAGTACTTTAGTGCAAGTGTGTTTATTAGATGCATCAAAAATTCTGTGAATCAATGCCTGTGTGCTTGTAAATGCATGTGAACAAGGAGTGTATTCACCAAGCATGTATGCAAGGAGTGCATTCACCGAGCACTCTCTGTCACAGTGATCTAAGTGACTTTGGCTGTGGAATGACTGTTGGTGCCAGATGGGGTGGTTTGAGTATCTCAAAAACTGCTGACCTCCTGGGATTTTCACCCAGAGCAGTCTCTAGAGTTTGCAGAGAATGGCATGATAGACAAACCATCCAGTGAGTGGCAGTTCTGTAGGTGAAATTGCCTTATTAATGAGACAGGTTAGATGAGAATGGTCAGATTGTTTCAAGTTCACAGATAAGCAACAATAACCCAAATAACCATGCATCAGAATACTGGTGTGCAGAAAAGCATTTCTGAATGCACAACACAGCAGACCTTGAAGTGCATGAGCCACAGCAGCAGAAGGCCACAAACATTCACTGTGCCCACTTCATTAGGTACACATAAAATGGCCAATGAGTGTATAGTCGGCATTGATTCTAAGCAGCAGTGAAGGATAGATCTCATGCCTACCGAAATACGAGAATGTTGTCTTTATTTTTAAAAATTCATGAATACTTATAATTTCCATAAAGGATGGACAAGGCTTGTCTGCTATATCTCAAGAGAGTTGAAGGGAGAAATTGAAGATGGTGGAATTTAGTCACTTAACAAGCAGAATGATCTTGAAGGGATAAGTAGGTTCAGGTGAGAATACAGTTGCAAGAGCAGGATAGATGCTTAATTGTTTTCAAATGTTAGACCTTGCAGTAAAAATCAGAGAAAGGATACAAGCAAGTATGGAAACATGGGGAAGGTGTAATCAGGATCAGATTGTGATATGGTGTGGCTATGGGTGTGACCTCCAAGAGGATCACAACCTTGTCATGGCTTGGAGGCTCACATGCCTCAATGACCTGGCAGCCATGTTGGCTGGAGTCAGGGCTTTATGGTTTGGCTTTTGGTAGGGTGACCAATGTTAAATGGATCAAGGTGTGGAGGTCAGACTAAGAGTGGTCCACTGTCGTCCAGGTTTGGAGGTTTAGCTCAGGGGCTAACAACCCTGACTGGTAAAACAAATTTGTTACGGACACATCAATGAAGATTCCTTCTACACCTGTGTGTGACGGTATTCACGAGTTTCCACTCAGGATTTGCATATCTGTCAGTAGTGAAAACCGAGCTACTGACATGATGAAGGAAGCCCTGAACACCGCCAGAGATGGAGGACCTTCATTGCTGCCCTAAACACCTGTGGTGTAATGGGCAGAAAGTGAGAAACACATCCATTATCCAATATCTGATTTCAATATCCAGTATTGAAAGAACTTAAGTGATCTGCCAGATTCTGCAGAGATATGTACACAGTGAGCTCAACAACAGAACAATCTGCTAAAGCCGAGAAGGAAATACATGATTATTAATAAAGCTTTATTTTATAATATACATGATATTCATTGCCCAGGAGCAATGTAAAGAGCAGCTTAATTTTCTCTAAGAATTGAGATATATCACATCTTGCTCTGCGACCAGCAAAAATGAAGGCTTATATCGAAGGTCTTTATGTTTTCCCTTTCATTGTTATCTCTCTCTATTCCATAAATTTTGCATTATCTGGAGAGAGTGTTAAGTAAAGAGTGCAAGACATTCTTTCTGCAGTGCTAAGACATCACCAGAGGAGGGTTTACAATAAATCAATATGGAAAGAAAATCAATTTTCATGAGATACTTAGCTACTTTTTCAAAGCTTGGTCTTCTTTCCTTTGGTGATCTGAAAAGGTACAGGGATTCAGTCCCTGAGGTGCATTTTCACTACCCAGCACTAGTAATTATTGGATTAGACTCAAGCATGGCAATGGGAATATTAATGTGGTGGTCAATATATCTTCACACACTTTGCGAGTTTTCAAGTCATATCCTATATACTTCAACATATTCTGAGTATGTTACCACTCTGGTACCTATCAGTTTTCTGACAGCTACTGAAAATAGTTATATAGCGTAGGATTCTGATCTTATGGTGGTTGCTTAAGCCTACAGGTGGCTGGTAAGGAGAAGGGGAAGAATGGTGATCTTTAACAAGTCTAAATTTTCCATCTCTGATAATACCAACATCTATTCATCCTTCTTGTTCTTCTCCAGTCTCTTTGCACTCTGTTGTCTGAAGGTGAAAGCACTGAATTGTCAGAATGTAAGCTGTGTAAACCTGGAGCTGAAAGGCAGTGAAGGACAGAGCACATGGAACCCAATATACAGTATCGAAAGAGCTTAAATGACCTGTCAGGGATTATAAATATGAACATGGGGGCTGATATATATGAGCATAATATAAAGTTATTTCTTTGGTTGACTACATGGATAATGACCTTGTGAATATTTGTGTGAGTTGGAGGATGCTAGGAGAACATTCAACAAATGTGTTGTTTCTTTGTAACCTGTTCTAAAACAAAGATGACAAATGGTTCATCCACATTGTAGAATATTTGACCTCTTTATGGTACATTCTGAAACTAGGTGGCATCTGACTGCCAAACCTGGCTTTGAATGATCCCAACAAAGTTCTATATGAAGACACAGCAGAACTTTGTATACTATGTGTAAAACCATGAAATGAAATGGATTGCAACACATTGAGTAAGAAAACCTTTAACACTGCAACATCAAAGTTCCTAGGTCATCCAAAAGCTTGGGAATTCTGAGAGAAGAGACTTCTCTATGCTGTGAGTATCTTATAATCATTTTACCACAGGCAGCTGTGGAGGACAAGTCTTTAAGTATATTTAAGGCAGAGGTTGATAGATTATTGATTGATCAGGTCATGAAGGGATATGGGGAGAAGGCGGGAGAAAGCAGGAGATTGGGGCTGAGAAGGAAAACGGATTAGCCATGATGAAATGGTGGAGCAGACTTGATCGGTCAAATGGCCTAACACTGCTCGTATATCATCTGGTCTTAATTAATTGCCAACTCTTGATACTTATGGAAATAACATTTAGAGAGGAGTAACAAGCAATCTGCTGGAGGAAGTCAGTGGGTTGAGCAGCATCTGTGGGATGAGAGGATATGTTGATATTTTGAGTTGAAATCTCGCTTCAGAATTTACTGTTCAGTCTAGAGTCAGGCTTTAGATTCAACATGCTGACAATTACTGTTCTCTAGAAGCTTCTTAACCCACTGAGTTTTTCCAGCAGATTGTTGTTCCAGCATCTGCAGTCTCAGAAGTCTAACATTTAGAAGAGTTAGGTTAAAATAAAACAGGCTACAGAGACACTGTGCACGATGATGAGTAAATCGTTCTGTAAATCATCATAGTAACATTGGAATGGTTGATATTGTACAGCTTGGTGTTGGTTTTAAATGGCATTTGCACTGTGGATCACGTAAATAACTGTGAGGAAAGTGGAATTTATTTAGACAATACAGAGGTTATTGAGTTGAAATTTCTGGCCCTGTGGCTCAGAAGGGTAGGGAAGGGAAGAGGATGGTAGCAGTGATAGGGGACTCTATACTTAGGGGGGCAGACAGGCGATTTTGTGGATGCAAAAAAGAAACATGGATGGTAGTTTGCCTCCCAGCTACCAGGGTCTGGGATATTTCCGATCATGTCCAAGATATCCTGAAGTGGGAAGGAGAACAGCCAGAAGTCATGGTACATATTGGTACCAACGACATAGGTAGGAAAAGGGAGGAGTTCCTGAAAACAGACTACAGGGAGTTAGGAAAGAAGCTGAGAGGCAGGACCACAAGGGTAGTAATCCCATGGTTACTGCCTGTGTCACACGACAGTGATTATAGGAATAGAGTGAGGTGGAGGATAAATGCTTGGCTGAGGGATTGGAGCAGGGGCAGGGATTCAGATATCTGGATCATTGGGGGAAGGCGTGACCTGTACAAAAAGGACGGGTGCACGTGAATCCGAGGGGGACCAATATCCTGGCAGGGAGGTTTGCTAAGGCTATTGGGGAGAGTTTAAACTAGAATTGCTGGGGGGGGGGGATTGGGAACCAAACTGAAGAGGAGGAGGAAGGGGCGGTTGGCTCACAAATAGAGAAAGCTTGTAGGCAGTGTGAGAGGGAGGATAGGAGGTGATAGAGAAGGGATACATTCAGACTGATAGTTTGAGATCTGTCTATTTTAATGCAAGAGGTATCATGAACAAAGCGGATGAGCTTAGAGCGTGGATCAGTACTTGGAGCTATGATGTTGTGGCCATTACAGAGACTTGGATGGCTCAGGGGGCAGGAATATTTACTTAGAGTGCCAGGCTTTAGATGTTTCAGAAAGGTCAGGGAGGGAGGCAAAAGAAGAGGGGCATGACACTGCTTATCAGAGATAGTGTCACGGCTGCAGAAAAGGAGGAAGTCATGGAGGGATTGTCTACTGAGTCTCTGAGGGTGGATGTTAGAAACAGGAAGGGGTCAATAACTCTACTGGGCGTTTTTTATAGACCACCCAATAGTAACAGGGACATCAAGGAGCAGGTAGGGAGACAGATTCTGGAACAGTGCAGTAATAACATGGTTGTCATGATAAGGGATTTTAATTTCCCCAATATTGATTGGCATCTCCCTACAGCAAGGTGCTTAGATGGGGTGGAGTTTGTTAGGTGTGTCCAGGAAGGTTTCTTGACACACTTTCTAGATAAGTCTATAAGAGGAGTGGCTGTACTTGATCTGGTATTGGGAAATGAACCTGGTCAAGTGTCAGATCTCTCAGTGGGAGAGCATTTTGGAGATAGTCATCATAATTCTATCTCCTTTACCATAGCATTGGAGAGGGATAGGGACAGACAAGTTAGGGAAATGTTCAATTGGAGTAAGGGGAAAATATGAGGCTATCAGGCAGGAACTTCGAAGCATAAATTGGAAACAGATATTCTCAGAGAAATGAATGTAAGACATATGGCAAATGTTCAGGGATATTTGCACAGGTACGTTTCAATGAGACAGGTAAAGGATGGTAGGGTACAGGAACCGTGGTGTACAAAGGTAGTTGAAGATCTAGTCAAGAAGAAAATAAAAGCTTATGAAAGGCTCAAAAAACTAGGTAATGAAAAAGATCTAGAAGATTATAAGGCTAGCAGGAAGGTGCTTAAGAATGAAAGTAGGAACCAGAAGAGGCCACGAGAAGGCCTTGGCGAAAGGATTAAGGAAAACCCCAAGGCATTCTACAAGTATGTGAAGAGCAAGAGGATAAGACATCAGAGAATAGGACCAATCAAGTGTGACAGTGGAAAAGAAGTGTATGGAACCGGAGGAAGTAGCAGAGGTACTTAATGAATACTTTGCTTCAGTATTCACTACAGAAAAGGACCTTGGTGATTATAGGGATGACTTACAGCAGACTGAAAAGCTTGAGCATATAGGCATTAAGAAAGAGGACGTAGCTAGCCAGATTATTTAAATTTAATCCATATTTGAATGAAGCCTCGAGTATCTGGATGAATCCAAAGTTGAGTATTGGTAAATCCCCTTTCTTCTGGAGGGAATGGCAAGGGAAAGGGATAATTAAATTGGGAGACTTTTATAATGGTGACAGTTTAAAATCTTTTAATCAATTAACCCAACAGTATGCTATCTCTAGATTACAATTTTGGAGAGAACTTCAGCTGCATTATTTGCTATGTACAACTTTTTGTTCTACACACCAACCCCCTTAAGTTGCTACCATACTGTCTACTGCTCCGTCTGCATATGGTAAAGGTCATAAAGCCTCAAATTATTATTCAGCTTTAACACAAACCTCCGGGGACAAATTTCTGTTGGGTCTTAAAAGAGCAAAGGATAAAAAGATCTGAGTGTGATTTTTGAGACAAAAGAGTGGGACAAAATTTGCAAAAATGTCAAAACAATGTCAAGAGACCTGAAGGTGCGCCTTATTCAGTTTAAGATCCTACACCATTTTTATTGCACTCCATCAAAGTTACATGGACTAGGGTTGAAAAGTACCCCTGAATGCTGGTGCTGAAAGGCAGATAAAGGGGACTAGTACATGCGCTCTGGTCCTGTCCCAGAATTCAGGAATTTTGCATTATGATACATAAGTATATTGGTGAAGTTTCAGATATTCCACTCCCTTTCTGCCCCAGACTTTTTGTCTTGGGAGACACACTTGGGTTACTTGGGGATAAACACTCTCAAATTGGATCCAAACAAGTATAAAGGTGGGAAGACAAATTATACTTAGTGATATCTTACCTCTGGAAGAATTCCATGGTTGACTCAGAATGCAAGAGTCATTTAGCTACTGTCAGTAGGCTTGGACACAATTTGCCCTCTAAAATAGTACATCTTAAATCTTTGTGGTTTCATTTTCTTACAAGATACATCAGGAGTGTGATGGATGGGAGAAGTGATAATATAATGGCAAAGCCCAATACATTTCGGAACTAAGCAGCCTACTTAACCAGCACCTAATCACTGCCCAAAATATTCACTCCCACTGTCAGAATGGGCTGCTGGTGACGGTGGTGGAGGCAGGTACAATGGGGTCTTTTAAGAGACTCCTGGATAGGTACGTGGAGCTTAGAAAAATAGAGGGCTATGGGTAACTCGAGATAATTTCTAAAGTAAATATATGTTCAGCACAGAATTGTGGGTTGAAGGGCCTGTATTGCATTGTAGGTTTTTCAATGTTTCAAGAATTCTGTATGGAATTCTATCTAGAAGCAGCTGTCTGTGGAATTGCTTTTAGTTCTTCTACTTCTCATTTACTACATTAGCAATGTCATCAGACTTTCTTGGAGGCAACTTATGCAATAATTACCATCTGCCCTATTCGGACTAAAAGCACATGCAACACATTGCCAAATTTATGATGCAGTACTTGAAGCATAGTTGGCCACAGCGGCATAGTGGTATCCTCTCTGGACTTTGAGGTGAGTAGTCCCGGGTTCAAATCTGGCTGGCTCCTTGCACACTTTCCACCCATGCTGAGTTGAGCATCGAGCTAGCAAGTCGGCCTTGCAAAAAAAAAAAACAGATAAAACTGCTCAAGAAATAGCAAGACTGGGCATTTTTGTATTATACATTTTGGTTTTCTTGGATTTATTGGATTCAATTTGTATTTTTTTCACAACCTCTTTTTAGAATTTCAATGAAGCATTTTGAAGTCCTCCATACTTAATCATCCCTGATCTGTCACAGTGTTCCAGAGTCTTTCATACTATGTATGGTTTCATATCATTTTATTAGACCAGAAAGATGACTGTGAGGAATCTAAAAGATTAAGAGTTCTGTAGAGAGGGCTCACATTCCAGCTCTCAAGAGGCATACACAATGGGAAGCACAACTCCCAACCCAGTAATAATCTTATGTGTGCATGGCATATCTGCATGCATATTAGAGTTCTTAGCATGTGAGAAATTCAGATTTATTTATCATATTGAAACATGCAGGACAATGAAATGTGTTGTTTGCATTAACAACTAGCACAACCTAAAGATGTGCTGGGAGAAGCCTTCAAAAATTCCCCCCACATTCCAGTGCCAACACAGCATGACCACAGTGCTTAGTAGAGTAACACAGAACTCAACAAGCAACAAAACAACAACAACGAGTCCCTTTCTTCCCTAAGCTTTACCTACTCACTCAGACAGTCTTTCAATCCAGGGACAGGTCTCTGGGCCTTCAATTCACTTATGAACAATAGCCTTCCAGCTTCCCCAGTCTTGGCCATTGGTTCAATCTTCAGTATTGAACCCAGGACTAGCAGATGCTGGAACCACAAACTCCAGACCATGAACTCCGGGCTCGTCGACCTAACTGGGGGCGGGGGGGGGGGGTGGTGGTGGTCAATGGATCTAATTCTCCCTGCTTTATTGGACATCTGATCCCTGGACTTACCAACCTGGGGGGGGGGGGGGGGGGCGTGTCCTGTGAATCTGCTGGTCCACCAGCCCTCGTTCTCGCTAGTCTTCATCCATTGTGCTTACCAGCCCAACATTCGGAAATTGCACCATCTCGGATCGCAAGACTCTGCAGCGGATAGTGAGGACAGCTGAGAAGATCATCAGTGTCTCTCTTCCCGTCATTACAGCCATTTACACCACATGCTGCATCTGCAAAGCAAACAGCATTATGAAGGACCCCACGCACCCCTCATACAAATTCTTCTACCTCCTGCCATCTGGCAAAAGGCACTGAAGCATTTGGGCTCTCACGACCAGACTGTGTAACAGTTTCTTCCCCCAAGCCATCAGACTCCTCAATAGCCAGAGTCTGGACTGACACCAGCTTACTGCCCTCTACTGTGCCTATTGTCTTGTTTATTATTTATTGTAATGCCTGCACTGTTTTGTGCGCTTTATGCAGTCCAGGGTAGGTCTGTCATTGAGTATAGTTTTTTTTTTCTGTGTTGTTTTTATGTAGTTCAGTCTAGTTTTTGTACTGTTCCATGTAGCACCATGGTCCTGAAAAATGTTGTCTCGTTTTTACTGAGTACTGTACTAGCAGTTATGGTTGAAATGACAATAAAATGTGACTTGACTTGATCTATGCATGAACTTCATCATCCTATCTACGTCACTGGCTTTTATAAACAGAGCATGTAGAGGAGGTCCAGACTCCAGAGTGATCTCTCTCTCATCCACATCCCTGACCCTGTTCCCTACCTCCCCTTTCTGGCCCCAAAACCATCCTTATGAACTAAAATGCTAACAAATGAGTCAGACTGCCAGTACTTATCCCTTTTCAATCTTTCTATTCGAAACAATGAGCCTCTTGCCTGAAATACTAACTGCATATTATTCTTCAATAAATGCTGCTCATTCTGCAGAGGGTTTCCAGTATTTTCAGATATTATTTAAGATTCCCAGCACTTACAGTGTTTCGTTCATTTTTTGATGACTTTGCTTTGTTTTTTTTCCACATTTCATTTTTGGGACATTTATAAGTATTCATAGTTCTTGATAGTTAGAAAGCCAGTGAAGCTAGGATAGATTTTTCCAGTTCCCTGTGGATAATCTATGGAGAATCACAGAATGGTTTTAGTCCATATGCATGCTGCCTTTATATCAGATGAAACACCGTGTCTCAGCATTTTGGGTTGTACAGCACTTAGTAATATCTTACCTTTGGAAGAATTCCATGGTCGATTCAAGATGCCAGAGTCATTTAGCTACTGTCAGCAGACTTGGACACAATTTGCCCTCTAAAATAGTACATTTTAAATCTCTGCAGTTTCATCTTCTTACAAGATACATCAGGAGTATGATGGATGGGGGAAGTGATAATATAACGGCAAAGCCCAATACATTTTGGAACTAAGCAGCCTACCTAACCAGCACCCAATCACTGGCTAAAATATTCACTCGCACTGTCAGTTGTACACTGTACGAAGGTGCACTGGACCAAGTTGTCAAGGAAGTTTTTTACAGCACCATCAGACCTTCCATCTATCAACCATGGATTGAGCAAATGCATATGCATCCCTATTACCTCCACATTCCCTATAATGAATAGTTCAATAGTTTAATTTAATATCAGAGAATGTAAACGATATACCGCCTGAAATTCTTGCTCTCCACAGACATCCTCAAAACAAGAAAACCCACAATGAATGAATCATAAGAATCCGAAGTCCCCGTCCCCTCCCAAGCATAAGAAGCAGCAAGCAGTATTAACCCACCCCCACTTAACGTAAAGCATCCATTACCTGCCATGCAAGCAACTGCAAAGCCCCCAAGGTTCACAGATCGGAACTGTCTGTGTGAAGTTCTCTCAAATATTTGAGTCATGGGTCAGGCAAATGCGTACTCTCTCAACCATTCCTTCCTCCGTGGACATTCCGTTCTGATAGGCCAAGGGAGCAGTTCGCAGCTGGACCTCGTCACTTCATTGAAAGTACTCGCGAACTGAACCTCCAAGACTCAGGCAAGGTCGAATAGAATTCGTTAATTGGATGGCCACCTCCTTACATCGGGAAATACCGAGAGGTATTCGGGCGAGGGGGAGGAGCTTGAGAGCACTTTATTAATGTGAGGCAATTGCTTCAAGGTTTAAAGAACCTGCTGCATGCAGTGGACGGCACGACATCCCCTGGTGTGGTAGTGAGTAACCATGACATTTGAAATGGCCGTGCTCCGGGTTTCTGCAGAATAAAGTATGCCGTGATTGAAATGATATTGTACAGTGCAATCTTTACCAGCCGCCTGCGATTTCATTTACTTTATGCCATTAACTGATTTAGTTAATGCTGTTGCGCTCGGCTTTATACTAGTCTTGACTAAAACTGATTAAACGTAAAATTAGCCAAAAGACTTAAAGTCGGAGATCCTTTTTCCACTGTAGTTTAAAGCTTTACCTAGAGGAAAATACGCGGTCTTGTAAGTCATTAGGGCTTATGGCCAAACGTAGGTACTTATTTGGAACGAATACACCCGGCTTTGTAAAACCTTACAGCGATTCATGTTCCAGGGTGTCACTTGCCAACGTAGGTCAAGGATGCGGATTCGTTCTTCCCCACGAAGGAGTTTATTGAATTGTTCCGCTCCTTTCTGTCCGTGCGCCTACGAAGGATACGAGTTGCAATTTACTGTAAATGTACTCACCCAATCGCGGTCCTCAGTGTGATTAATTCTCCTTTCGTTATCAACACAAGGTTACTTCTTATTAGCTGACAGTTCACTGTCCTGTCCACGGAATGCAGCGGAAAGTATTCTCTTCCACGACTGAGGTGTGGAGCACGCAGTTTAGTGCAAGCAGTCCAACGGACGGAAACTAAACCAGTACTTGGTGAAACAGCAAGAACTTGTTTTTCATTTGCTCGTATTATACAGCCAGACTCAGACTGGCTTCACTCAGGCTCATACAAATACATTCTTACCGTTTTAGGCAATAGGTAACCTGAATGCACATTTACCGAATCAAGATGAGAACAGCGATCAAACGGGTGGTGGTGCAAAAAAAAATTATAACATTGACCAGAAATTACACATGTTAGCTACCGATAAAGGGGTCGCATTTTTCGCCGAATATAACTCGAAATCAATTAATGAAGTTCCCTTGAAAGGACACAGACAGGGGAATAACGACAACATAATTAAAATATAATCTGAAAATGTATACAGCTCGATTCTTGTCAAAGCATCTCAACGAAATTTACACCAGTGATTTTTTTTTGGCAGTAATATTGCACCGAGCACAGCGGTTCTATCTCGGGGGGTATCTCGGAGTCCCGCAGCCTCTGGTCCCAATTGTGCGTTTCACTGACGTCCTAAACATAATCAAAAGATAAACTGGTCAATCAGTTGTTTCTGGTATCACCGCTGAAGGAAAACTGGCCCGCCCTCTTTCTGTTAACCTACTGGGATAGTCAATTCCATTCGAATTAACTTCTGACTTAAATGTTGGCGACGTTTCAAACTCCACCAGTTGATGATAAAGCATGTAAAAACATACTTCCTTTGGTGTCCGGGCTCAAATTTGCTCAAGTCGTGGAATGAAGATTGAACCCAGACCTTTTGACTAAGAGGGAACTGCTGTGACTTGTTAGAAAAAATGGAAATCCAAAACGAAGCAACAAGTGTTGGAAAGCTAAAAGCACACAAAATGCTCAAAAGAGAAACGACTTGGGGTCTCAGGAGGAAGAACATTTGTTGCAGCTGAGAACTTTTAGTTTTTAAAATGAATTACTCTCGCCATGGGATTGACTATGCTTTCAAATTGCCCTTATTTCCCCCAGTCATTCTGCCATCACACCTGTTCTGCCTTTCCTCTACAGATTCCAACTAGTTATTGCTTCCTGAATCAATGTCTGTTATTCATATAATTTGATATTTATGTCTTTAAAATCATGTTTCTGTTTCATTGCAGCACTGAAAGAACTCAAATTCTATTAAATATATTGTTGTGTTGCTGTTAAAAATATTGCTGTGCTGATTACATTTCTTCCGGTCTAAACGTTGCCCGCAATGGTCATCTCACCTTCTCTGCCTCTTTGTCGTTCTTTCCTTAAAGAGGCACCCATGACCATGATTTTATTGTTTTAGGAAATCTCTCCTTTTTAAATTCAATTTTAATTTTGTTTACTATGAGACATTCTGGGATGATTCCGTTAAATGAACCCCATAAATATTTATTGTTTCTTTGATGTTAAAGCTTTGTTCCTATGATAAAGCTCAGTGGTAACTGATTTGTATAATATGTCTTTTTCAGGAAAATGCCTTGGATTTCTTTCAGCATGAGGCATTTAGCTATTACAGCATTCCTTCTGATTGTGCAGGTATATGTCACCAACTCGCAGCAGAATGGTATGTATCTAATTGTATATGGTTTTTCAAAACAATTTGTAATTAATTTAAAAAATCCATAAGTAGCCATCACAGATGATTTTGTTACAGTCAGCATGCTTTATATTTCAGAGAGAAAAAAATTAGCCTTACTTATGGGATTAGAGATGTGACGGAGTCAACCTCTTGTTACTGTTTGCTTCTCGAGGAATGCAAATTTTGAGTAACACCCATGTATCTGGAGCTGGTATTGTGGAACTCATTCAAATCTCATGAATTGTGTGTTGCAGTTAACTGTAAACTGTAAAGTGGTAAAGACTGAGTAGCGCGCGCGCACGCGCACACACACACACACACACACACACACACACACACACACACACACACACACACACACACACACACACACACACACACACACACACACACACACACACACACACACACACACACACACACACTTCCCTAAAGCTTTTTAAAATGCTTTCTATGTCATGAATGTTGGGTCAATTTATCACCGCAGCTGCATCTCTCCCTTATGCCTGTACACTTTGTGTACTTTTGTCCTTCAGTCTACTTATAAACACTGGATAACCTATACATTTCTCCTGTCTAAATGTGACTATGTATTAGCTCTTTCCTGTTGAACCTGTCTATAATTTTAAGACATCAATCAATATATCCTCTCATTAGGAAAAATGTTACATTTAGACCTTTAATGGTTTTATAAGTAAAAGAAAACTAATGCAACATTATCTGTAGCTGGGCAAAGTTCTCACTTCAAAATCTTTAATTGGTTGTTATTTTAAAATTATTTATCTTATGAGTGGCAATAAATCATGGGGAAAGGGATCTGGACTTGACCCAGGAGAGAATCCTGAGCTATATCCTTTAGTTTAAACTAACTAAATTTATTCTATAAATGAAGAAAGTATTAAGAAACATTTCCAAGCCTAATGCAAGTATTAGATATGATGTAGCCTCAGGAAAATACAGATGGCTTGAAAAGATTGCATCTTCTTAAAAAAAGAACAAAATAACAAATTCAATATGTCATTTAAGTCGTTGTGATGCAGTTCTTATATTTGTTTCAACTTCCCTTCTCACTTCGGGCTTTTAATTGGAAGGAATATTCTCAGTTTCCCTTACTTTTCAGCTTTCTTCAGAACTGTTGTATATCCTTGTAGTCAAATAAATGCTTTTGTTATGTCTCTATGCTAAACACATGATGTTTTTCATTTATTTTGAGATAGAATTTAGGAAAGTTTTGCTCAAGATGGTGGCCAAACTAATAGAGAGGATTCTCAGGGACAGGATCTAGGAACAGAATTTAGAGACACAGTCTTATTAGGGATAGTCACAATGGCTTTGTGAGTGCAGGTCATGCCTCTCAAGATTCAGTTTTGAAGAAGTGACAAAACAAATTGGTGGAAGTAGAGTGGTGGATGTGATGTTTATGGATTAAGTAAGGCATTTTACAAAGTTCTCCATGGTAGGCTCATTCAACAAGTCATGAGTCATGGGATCCATGTAAACTTAGCTGCTTGTATTTAGAACTGGCTTGCCCACAGAGGCCCAAGGATAGTAACAGATGGAACTTATTCTGCCTGGAGGTCAGTGACTAATAGTGTTCCGCAGGGATGTGTTCTTGGACCACTCCTCTTTGTGAGTTTTGTAAATGACTTGGATGAGGAATTGGAAGGTTAGCTTAGTAAATTTTCATTTGACACAAAAATTTGTGTGTATGGCGGATAATATTAAAGGTTGTTGTAGGTTACGTTGGGATACAGAATGGATGCAGAGCTGGGCAGAGAGCTCTTAGCTGGGAGTTCAATCTCAAGAAGTGTGAAGTGATATACTTTGGAAGATTGAACATGAAGGCTAATAGTGAGATTCTTAATGGTATGGAAGAACAGAGGAATCTTGAGGTCCACGTCCATTGATCTCTCAAAGTTTCAGGTGAGTTGATAAAGTGGTTAAGAAGGTGTATGGTGTGTTGGCTTTCATTAGTTGGGGGATATATTGTAGTTTGAGAACCACGAGGTAATGTTGAAGTTCTTAAAAACTCTGCTCAGCTAACTTTGGAGTATTGTATTTAGTTTTGGTTGTCTAATTATAGGAAGTAGGTGGAAGCTTTAGAGAGGTTGCATAAGGGATTTACAAGGATGCTGCCTGGAATAAAGAGCATGTCTTATCAGAAAAGGTTGAGCAAGCTAGAGATTTTCTCTTTGGATCAAAGGAAGATAAGAGGCATCTTGTTATAGGCATCTAAGTTTATGAAAGGGATAGTTAGAGTGGACAGTCAGCAGTTTTTTCACTGCATGGCAATGCTGAGTGGAGGAAAGTTTAGGGGAGATGTCAGAGGACTGTGTTTTACACAGAATTGCTGGATCTCACTTCCAGGGGTTATGATAGAGGCAGATATATTAGGGACATTCAAAGATACTTAGACAGGCACATGGATGTAAGAAAAATGGAGTGTTATGGGTTGTGTAGGAGAGAAAGGTTAGATTGATTGTGAAGTATGGTTTTATAGGTTGGTGCAACATCATGGGCCTACAGGTCTATAGTGTGCTGCACTGTTCTATGTTCTAAATTTTAGGTTTACCACTGAACAGTGATATGGTAACAAAGTTGAAAATATGTGTTTGAAGAAAGGTAGACTATGCCAGTGTCATAGTTGAACATTTAAGTTCTTTCTATAATTGCTTCAGTGTTTGAATGAACCATATTATAAACCACATGAATGAGTATGGAAATAATTGAAAAATCAATTGGAAAGCCAATTGGGGAAATGGTAATTATACAAGGCAATTCAAAATCAGTGCAAATGCATTAGATCGCAGAAGAGATCTCTTTCTAGTTTTCTCCATTGGAAAAATATACGCCACAACCTTTTGATAGGTTTTTGTTGATCTCTTATAGGATCTGGGCATAGTCCAGATTTAAATGCCATCTTTATTTATCTTTAAGATTTTGGTGTTGAGTTACTGGGATTGCTCCAGTCTATTTGGTGAAGGAATTCTCCTGAGGAGCTGAAAGAAATTCACCACTAATGGTGAAGTACCAGTGATCTATTTACAAGTTAACATGGTGTGCGTCTTGGAGGATAACTTGCAGGTGGTGTTCCATGCATAAACCTACTACTCTCAATTTCCTAGTTGGTAGGTGTGGGTTTTAAAGATGCTTTTGAAGTAATAACTACACTTGAAGTGCGCTTTGTAAATGCCTAATATTGTGGTAATGGAAGGAATGGATATTTGAAAGAGCACTTGATATTATGAGCAAATGATGTTGTTTTCTGCGAAATGATGTTGCGTCTCAGGAATGTAGTTGGACTGCACTTGGCCAGTGGAGTTAAGAATGTTCCATCACAATTGTGCTTACAAGATGTTGGGAAGTCATAATATTAAACATCTGGCATTGGATGCTTAAATTCTAGCTTGTTTTTGGTGCTCCATGTTTATTGGTTGCTCCAGTTAAGCTCATGCTTAATGCTTTCTCTAGAATATTGAAATTTGTGCTTTCAGCTATGGAAATATTGTTAAATATTCGAGTTGGAGACAATGGGGCATTTTTAATGGAGTGTGTAGTAGTTGGATTCATTTCTGTTGAAGGAAAAAGCCAAGGTGCTAGAATTGATGTGAATCATTGCCATTTCACTACCTCCGAGTGGACACATTTCCAGGATTTATGAAGATGCCATTAGGTGGCTGTAAAGTAAACTCAATGCCATCATTTGCAAACAATCATATTGCTCAATCTTACATGGAATGAAGGCCCAATTTTGAAGCACTTTAGGACAAATTTTCCTATGATGTTTCAGGGGTGAATTATTTCTAATTATCAGGAACTATCACAGTCAAAGGAGATACTAATACTCATTGACTTCAATTTTGCGTAGACTCTTTGATACCACATTTGTCAAGGAATATCATTCTGATCTAAAATTCAGCTCTTTA
Source organism: Hemitrygon akajei (assembly GCF_048418815.1). Classification (NCBI taxonomy): domain Eukaryota; kingdom Metazoa; phylum Chordata; class Chondrichthyes; order Myliobatiformes; family Dasyatidae; genus Hemitrygon; species Hemitrygon akajei. The sequence continues at coordinate 32,131,712 of NC_133143.1, forward strand.
GCCAAATCTGAGATCTGGAGGAATTTATATTTCCTTAAAAAATGAAGTAGCCAATGTATCAATGCACCAACATTCTGAACAATTTTCCACTGTGGATGTGTAAACAGCAAGTCATGCTCAGATAACACATACAAAACAAATTGTTAGAAGAACTCAGCAGGCCAGGCAGCATCTATAGAAAAGAGTAAACAGTCGACGTTTTGGGCCAAGACCCTTCTGCAGGACTGAAGGGTTGACTGCTTACTCTTTTCCATAGGTGCTGCCTGGCCTGCTGAATTCCTCCAGCATTATGTTTGTGTGTGTGTGTTTCTTGGATTTCCAGCATCTGCAGATTTTCTCTGGTAAGTAATGCTCAGATTCTACATACATTATCCAATGACTAGCTTCAAACAGAAGGCATTCACTCTATCTCCTCTTGATAAGCAAAGCATCATTTCCAGATCCTCTACAACCACATTCTGATGGAGCAGAAACTTAGATTTAAACTACCTTTATTTGAAACACGTGTACATTAAAACATACAGTGAAATGTGGTGTTTGCGCCAAATCATTTCAGCAAGGATTTTGCTGGGCAGCCCACAAATGTTGCCACACTTCTAGCTCCAAGATTGCATGCACACAACTCACTAACCCTAACTGCATGTCTTTAGAATGTAGGAGGAAACCAATGTGGTCACGGGCAGAATGTACGAATTTCTTACAGATAGCAGTGCGAATCGAACTCTGATCCTACAGTAGGTGTTGTAAAGCATTGTGCTAACCACCATGCAACTGTGCCTCCCTAGAATAACTGGACTAACTACAGAGTATGTAAGAGGTCAGAAGCTAGTATTCTGTGGCAAATGACCTACCTCCTCACTGAAGGAGGGAGTAAGTCCGAAGTGTGATAGACAATTCCTTCTCTAGCCTTAAAGTTTTTTGCTTATGTTTGTTTTGGGAATGTGGGCATTACCAGAAAGACCAGCATTTATTTCCCAACCCGAAGAACCCCTGAGAAGCTGGTGCTGAGTGCCTTTAACCACTGCAGTCCTACTGGTGATGACAATTCCACAAAACAACAGGGTCTCAGCCTGAAGTATCGACTACTTTTTTCCATAGCTGCTGCCTTGCCTGCTGAGCTCCTCCAGCATTTTGTGTGTGTTGCTTGGATTTTCCGCATCTGCAGATTTTCTCTTGTTTGTGGTACTTTCACAACTCTGTTGGACAGGGCATTCCGGAACCCTGCTCAGTAATAGTGAAGGTTCAGCAATGTATTTCCATATCAGGACAGTGTGCAAACACGTGGGGAAAATGCAGGCGGTAATATTCCTACTTATCCACTGCTCTTCTTTATCTTGAAGATGGAGGTCATGGGTTTGGAATGCTCTGTCAGAATGGCCCAGGTGAATAACTGCAGGTCATTTTACTGATGATGTGCACTCATCCAGTGAGCATTGATGGTGGAGGAGTTTATGGTGGTTGATGGTAGGCTGATTTGTCCTGCAGAGTTTTGAATCTTTTTTTTTGAGAGCCGTCAGAAATGCACTCATCCAGCAGATGGAAGATGTTGCATCACACTACTCCCTAGTGTCACACTCTCAGTTTGAAGGCCTTAGGGGTCAGAACGTAAGTCACTTGCTGCAGAACACCCAGCCTCAAGGTTGTTCTCAAAGCTATGATATTTATGTAGCTGGTGCATGAGGTTGTGGGTAATGGTGATGCTGGTGGGGGCGGGGGGGGGGTTTGGCAGTGTTAATGCCTTTTCACATAGATGGATAGTTAACTTTGCTCTTGTTAGATACAGTCATTATCTGTGTTTGCAATAGTGTGAATATTGCTTGTCGTATACCAGTCCATTCCTGGATGTTGTCTGGGTCTTGCTGCATTCAGGCAGCAGTGCTTCACATGTTGATGAACTGAACAATGTAATCATCCAAGACATCCCACTTTTGACCTAACGATGAATGAAGGGTCAATGATGAAGAAGCTGGAAGTGGGCAATCACTCAAGGGTAATTGTCCAATAACCACAGCCATTTTCCTCTGTGCAAGTGGAGCATTTCCCCTTTGATGTCCAATGCCTTTCATGTCACCCTCTGCCATTTTGTCAAGGGTTTTAACTCTAATTCCACCTTTAGAATTGAGAACTCTGGACTATGTTGGGAGGCCTAGTGGTCCTGGGAAATTCCGGAGCATTGATAAGTCAGCTCTTGGCAGGTATGTGTTATGTAATAGTACTGTTGGTGACAGCTTCTATCACTTTACTCATGATTGAGAGGAGTTACCTGAATTGGATTTGTCCTGTAGTTTTGAGTCAGAACATACTTGGTTAATTTCCTCAAGTTATCAATTAGAGACACTTCACTCCTGATCTTTTCAATGACTTTAAGTTCACCGGCCCTGATCGTCTCATTTTTCACTATCGATGTCCAGCACATATACTCTTCCGTCCCTCATCAGGAGGGTATTAAAGTTCTCTGTTACTTTCTGGACAACAGACCCAACCAGTTCCACTCCACCACCACTCTCCTGTGAACTGGCTCTCACCCTCAACAATTTCTCCTCTGGCTCCTCCCACCTTCTTCAAACCAAAGGGATAGCCATGGGCATTTACATGGGTTCCAGTTATGCCTACCTTTTCATCGGCTATGTGGAAGCGTTCACTGGCATTGCTCCCAACCTCTTCCTAAGTTACAAAGGTGACTGCATTGGTGCTGCTTCCCGCTGAGCTCATCGATTTCATCAACTTTGCCTCCAACTTTCTCCCTGCTCTCAAATTTACTTAATCCATATTTGACACCATCTCCACTTTCTTGATCTCCCTGTCACCATCTCTGGAGACAGTCTATCTATTATAGATCCAATGACATCTAGACTCTACCTCTTCCCACTCTGCACTTGCAAAGAATGCCATTCCCTTCTGTCAGTTCCTCTGTCTTCACGGCATCTGCTCTCAGGATGAGCCATTTCATTGCAGAACAGCTAAGATGTCCTCCTTTTTCAAACAAGGGCTTCCCTTCCTCCACCATCAATTCTGCCCTCACCCTCAGCTCTTCCATTACGCGCACACCTGCCTTCACCCCATCTTCCAGTTACCCTACCAGGGATAGGGTTCCTCTTTCCCTCACCTACTACCCCAATGGCCTCTACGTCCAGCACATAACTCTCCATAACTTATGCCATCTCCAATGGGATACCACCACCAAATACATCTTTCCCTTCCTCCCACTTTCTGCAGGGATTGCTCCCTAAGCGATTCCCTTGTCCACTTGTCCCTCTCCACTGATATCCCTCCTGGCACTTATCCTTGCAAGCAGAACAAGTGCCACACATGCACCTACACCTCCTCCTTCACTACCATTCAAAGCCCTACACAGTCCTTCCAGGTGAGGAGACACTTAATCTGTGAGTCTGTTGGGGTTCCTCTACTGTATCCAGTGCTCCCGGTGTTTCCTGCTATATATCGGAGAAACCCACTTTCATTCCACTCCCTCAAAAAGTGAGATCTCCCACTGGCCACCAATTTCATTGCTACTTCCCATTCCTATTCCAACATGTCAGCGATATCTACTGCTGTAATGAGATCATATTCAGATTGGAGGAACACCAACTTGTATGCCATCAGAGTCGTCTCCAACCCGATGGCATGAACATTGATTTCTTGAACTTCTGGTACTTATGCCCACCCTTCTCCTTCATCATTCCCCATTCCTATTTCCCTCTCTCCTTATCTCCTTACCTGCTCATCACCTCTCTTCCCTTTCTTCCATGGTCTTCTGTCCTCTCCTATCAGATCCCCACTTCTCCAGCCCTTCTTCAGTTTCACCAGTCAAATTTCTAGTTACTTCCTTCAACCTCTGTCCTTTTCCTGGTTTTACCTATCATCTGCCACCTTGTGCTTCTTCCTCCCCTCCCTCATCCTTCTTATTTTGACTTTTCCCCTTCCTTTCCAGTCCTGATGAAGAGAGTCTTTGCCTGAAATGTCGACTGTTTACTCATTTCCATAGATGCTGCCTGACCTTCTGAGCATTTTGTGTGTGTTGCTTTGGATTTCCAGCATCTGCAGATTTTCTCATGTTACTGAATAGATGCCAGTGTTGCAACCAGAATAGATTAACAACAGGCACATCTACAAACTGCTCAGCTGGGAACTTGTATGGTCAGATAGAATTTGCATATCTAGTGCTCTCATTCCTGTTTTAATATCATACATTTACCTTACATTCTATTTATCTGAATTGTCCTGCAATATCCAACCCCCACCACCACCATTACTCCCATTTGTCCAGCCTGTGACTCTCACTTGACTTTATCTCTAAGGACCTGGGGAACTAACTTCCTCCATCAAATAACCATCTACCAAGTTCTGATCTGCCCATCGCAATAATGCAATTACCCATCGATCAAACATGCCAACCCCATGCTGATAACCTGTCTGTCAGCCAGCCCACTCTTCCGCTATTTCCAGTGGCTGATTTTCACTCCAATCACCCCTACTGGGCTCCCACTCCAATGAGCAGTGATTACTGCCCCAATGCCCGATTTCTGGTTGTTAAATCTGATCAATGCATCCAACCCTTTCACCCTTGTAGACTCTGCCATGCTACCACTCATTCCAAACTGTATAGCTCTTCCTTTCCTGATTCCCTTTGAGTTCCACACTGTATTAGCACCCAGCCCGACTGCTACATTTCCTGTATACGTGCAAAATCAGGCATATTGAAATAGGATGCAGCATTACCAAAGTCAATGATCCATTCAATCCAAACAACTGGATTCTTCCTGGCAATGCACTGTGGAAGAAGGAAATAGGGAGGGTATTAACATTTTGGTTAGCCATGGTAAAGCTAACTGCTGTCCAATGCTCATCCATGCTAACTATATCTACGCTTGGAAAAAACAGCTGAAACTCCATCATGAGAGGTTTCTGTAGCAACCACCCTTTAGAGTGAAATTTGCTTTCTGTTTAGTCCAACCTGTGTAGGTCCACTTGACTAAATCACAGTATCATTCTGCAGTAAGGCTGTGTCAGGGAGGAAAAGAATCATGTGATAAATCATCATCGAATTCAATTTTGGACATAATGGACTGAATCATGCTCATTTTGTGTTAGCAGTGTACTTCATCCCAGTCTGTCCCTTTGCTCATTCAAAACTCTGCTGATCTAAGCTTTATTGACCTTCCCAATCTCAGAGGAAGGCAGGAAGGCAATGTTAGGCAGGGATGCTTTATGATCTATTCAAAGAGATTTATGTATTCTAAGAAAAAAATATAGATTTAATAACAAATTGATATGTTAACAATGATTAATAAAATTAGTTTGATTTTTTAGCGTTATTGTACTTTATCTGAAAGTTAAGCAGTTGCCTTTCCTTAAAGCATGAAACAAATGCAGTCACTATTCCTCTGCCAGTCCTCTGACTGAAGAAAGTAAGTGAGATGAGCATTTGCCTTCCATCTTCACCACATCACTGTAATGGGTTTAATGGTGATTGCAGTGGTGGAGCTGAAATCAGATGTGTCAAAATCTGTCCATCAGCACATCTTTCCATTGAAAGGTTATCATCAACATTATTCAGCCAAATGTACTTTTCAGCAAAAAAATGTTAAAAACTTTTTCTTTTCTCTATTAGTTTGAAAAGTTTCTTTGAAATCTCATTTTAAAAGTTGGTTGTGCCTTACTCAGATAACACCATTTATTAATAATATTGATAGCCTGTAAACAATTATCAGTTTTCTACAACACAGTCAAAAATCTGGAGGAACTCAGCTGGTCAGGCAGCATCTATGGAAAAGAATAGATGAAATTTTGGGCTGAGACCCTTTGGCACGACTCGGCCCGAAACATCGACTGTACTCTTCCTAGACGCTGCCTGGCCTGCTGAGTTCCTCCAGTATTTTGTGTGCTTTGCTTGGATTTCCAGCATCTGCAGATTTTCTCTTGCTTGTGAACAATTTTCTACATAAACTTATTGTGTATCTCTTATTTTAAATTGACAGCCAAGGATCGATACTATTCTGATATTGTATTCCTCGTGGATGGATCTCGAAATGTGGGACAAGCCAGATTTCAATCTATCAAGAACTTTATTTTAAGGATTGTTGATCAGCTGAACATTAGACACAATAGATATAGGATTGGACTTGTTCAGTACAGTGGAGATGCACGAACTGAGTTCTTACTGAATACATTTCAGACAAAAGAAGAGGTGACAAAGTACTTACGGAGTAAATACACCTTCAAGGGTGGAGCAGTAGCAAGGATAGGACGCGGCATTGACTTTATGAACAAAAACCTCTTTGTCAATTCTGCTGGGAGCCGAAAAGATAAAGGTGTTCCTCAGATTGCCATAATTATTGCTGCTGCATCATCATATGATGAGGTTGAATCAGCTGCAAAGGCATTGAAAGCCAATGGCGTGATGGCTGTTTCCTTTGGTATAGGAACGACATCTGAAAGAGATCTAAACAAAATGGCCTTTATTCAAGCATACCCATTTGTAATCAAAGCTGTTGACTTTGATAGTCTTCAGCCAGTTGCTAATGAGATGGCCACTGCAATCAAAACAATAACGCGAAAACACTTTCTGCTAGAAGAGCTTGAAAAACCAGCAGGTAATGACTGTTTATTCTTTCAGACATACATTTTTCTTGAAGATATTGGGACCCAAGCGCTTCTACTGAGACTCATCATTAAGAGTACTGCAATCCGAGGAGAAAAAGATCAAGTTAAATTGTCTCTTATTATAAAATAAATCATCTGGAATGTTCCCATTATTACTTTTGAATTTTTATTTTAATTTCAATGAACAATTGCTTCAACCATTAATATTTGTGAAAAACTCAAAGATCAGCTAAACCTCAGCCATTTAATTAGGTAGACTTTTAATGATGTGTTAATTTTAACTTTTTTTCCTACTGGTGGTCCCTGTTACCTAAATTGGGGTCAAGCACACAGCAAAACTGAGTAATGTGTTTAAAGTCTTTGGGTACTGGACAGTTTGAGATACCAGTGCTTGAATAGTTAACACTGAGAGAAGATATATGACTTCGACAGATGTTTAAACTACACCCCGGTATATGCTTGCTTCTGAGTTGCCCAAATAATTTAAAACTATTTTCATGAAATGTCCTTGATAATTAGAAACATTAAAAGTTATGCAAAAATTATCAAAATAAATTATCTTATTAAAATAAAAGAATTAAAAATTCTAAAAGATTTGAAAAAAGCTACACTTTAAGTAATATATTTAAATTTCATTAACTTATAAATTAAAATATTCTGATATCAGAGTCTTACCTTATGTCATGCCAGAACATGGGCGACAACCTTCAACATGTTATCATTTTGAACAAATATTTCTTTGGGTCTCCCACACCAACATCGGACAGGTCAATTTTACCTTCTGATATTTGTGGGCACCTTGAGCAGAAGCTAAAGGTTGTCCCTCAATGTCCCATATAGCACACACTCTCAGTGTTCTTTTATTTATTAAATAAACATCTAGTCTTTTGGCAAATGCCACTAGATGAATTTACAATGTTTTCTTCTTTATTTTCAGTGTGCCGAATTGCTTCAGTTGCTGATATTGTTTTCCTTCTGGAGGAATCGTTCAGAACTGAAGCACCAGACTTCCAGCTCATCCTCGATTTTCTGCAGAATTTCATCTCAGCACTTGATATTGGCTCAGAGAAAGTGAGGGTTGGTTTGATTCGGTATGGAGCAGGTCCGACACCGGAGTTTTTCTTTACTTCATACCAGGACAAGGATGACATTTTAAACCATGTCAATGCGATTAAATTTACACCTTTTAGGGATGGAAAAATAAATGCAGGAGCTGCGCTGAACTATGTAAGAACAAGTTACTTTGAGCCATTGGCTGCTGGCAGCAGGCAAAAGCAAGGAATTCCTCAGGTTGCATTTATGATCACACATGGAAACTTTGACGATGATGTCAAAAAGCCAGCTGCTGCCCTTCGACGTATTGGTGTTGTTGTATACACCTTAGGAATGCCAAACATCCCAAGCAGTGAGCTTACAAACATTGCCTCATATCCTCCAGAAAACTTTGTTTTAAGTATAGAAAGTTTTAGAAATTTAGGAAGTATCGAAAAAATTATCCAAAAGAAAATCTGTGTTGGGATCGTCCATTTCACATCAGTAAGATCAGAACAAACAGATCAAGTACAGCAAAGTGAGTAGTATGTATGCTACTGAATTTTATTTGTGTGGGAATTACATGGAGGGATACCTTGAGTTCCCCAAATTGTTTAGAACTATTTTCATGAAAGCCAATATGTTAATTTCTTGGGGGAAGTGGGGTAAATATGAACATGAATAAGAAATTGGCTTAAGGTCAGATAAGAATTACTAGTTTATTTAGCATAAGGTCCATATCCCTCTACTCTCTGCATATTCATTTACCTATCTAAGAACATCTTAAACACTCTTCATCACTACCCCAATACTGTATTCCAGACGCTCACCATTCTATGTGTAAAAAAAAAGATGTCCTGCACATCTTGTTCTAATGTGCCCCCTCTCATACTAAATGCATGCTGTCTATGATCAGATATTTTGACTCTGAGAAGTGATACTGACTGTCCACTCAAACTATGCCCTTCATAATGTGACAAACTTCTACCCGATCTCCCCTCAGCCTCTGCTTCTCTGGTGGAAACAGCTCCAGTTTATCCACCCTCTCCTTTTAGCACATAAATGTCCATTAATCCAGGCAGTAGCCTGGTAAGCCTCTTCTGTACCTTCTCCAAAGCATCTACATCCTTCCTATAGTGGGGTGACCAGAATTGAATGCAATACTTCAGACGTGACCTATAAAAAATGTTTTATAAAGTTTTAACATAGCTCCCTGACTCCTGAACTCAGTGCCACAACTAATAAAGGTGAGTATCCCATGCGCCTTCTTTGCTACTCCATTCACCTATGCAATCACTTTCAGGGAGCCTTGGACTTGCATCCCAAGATCCCTCCATACATCAGTTCCATTAAGGGGCCTGCCATTAACAGTGTACTGGCGCTTTACATTTGATCTCACAAAGTGCAAAACCTCATACTTGCTTGTATTAAGCTTCTCATCTGCTATTTCTCCAACGATATCTGCAGCTGATCTAAACCCTACCATATCCCTTGGCAATCATCACCAATTTTTGTATCATCTGTGAACTTAATAATCCACCCATCCATATTTTCACATAGGCTACTTCACAAACAGTGCAAATCCCTGTGGAACACCACTAGTTACAGACCTCCAGCTAGAATTAGTCACATCAACCATTACCTTCTGATTTCTATGAATCCTATTGGCCAATTCACTGTGGATCCCATATGTCTTAATCTGATGAGCCTCCCATGAGGGATTTTGTCAAATGCTTTACTAAAACCCAAGAAGACAACATCAACAGTTCTATCTCCATCAATCACCATTGTCACATCTTTGAAAAGTACAACCAAGTTAGAAAGACATAATTTGCCCCACTCAAAGACAAGCTGACTATCCCAAAATGGGCCATGGTTTTCAAATGCTGATAAATCCTATCCCTAAGGATCCTCTGCATTAGTGAAACTCACCCATCTAGAGTTTCCAGTATTATCCCTTTTTCCCTTTCTTGAACACCAGGACAACTTTAGCTACTCATCAGTCCTCTAGGACATTTCTTGTGGCTAGCAAGAGCACAAAGATGTTGTTTGAAGCCCAGCAATCTCACCTCTTGCCTCTCTCAAACTGCTTTGTATCCTGACAGGCACTGGGGACTTATCCACCTTAGTGTCCTTTAAGAGACCCAAAACTACCTCTCTCTTAGTCTCTGCTAAAGTTACTGAGGATCTCACGGATCATTTGGAAGACCGACAGGTTGATTGACAAGAGTTTCAGTGAGGCAGCGACCCCTAAGTTGCCGGATATAGGCGAGGGAATGGGAATAGGCAGTCAGTGCAGGGTACTTATATGGCCAATCCCCTCAATAACAAGTATATCAATGTGGATACAGTTGTGGGGGATGACCTACGAAAGGGAAGCCACAGCAGTCAGGTCTCTGGCACTGAAGGGAGGTCAGGAGAAGAGGTGTATAGAGATGTTAGAGCATTCACTTGTTAGGAACAGACAGGAGATTCTGTGGATGAGAATGAGACTCCCAGACAGTGCCTTACCACTCAGGTGTCAGCATCAGAGACATCTCTATTTTAGTCTATAACATTCTTAAGGGGAAGGGTGAGCAGCCAGAGAACCTGACCTATTTCAGTGCCAATGACTTAGGCAGGAAGCATGATGGGATCCTTCAAGGTGAGTTCAGGGAGTTAAGTGTCAATTGAAAGGACAGAACCTTCAAAGTAGTGACCCCTGGGTTGCTACCTGTGACATACATTAATGCAGCTAGAAAAAGGAAAATAATGAGAGGGATATTGATGAATGTGAGGTCAGTGCAGAACAGGCTAATGTGAGGTTCAGGTTAAGATAGAGGCAATGTTGGAACTTTTAAAAATCACTTGTAAGACAGACACAGAAAGGCTGAGAATGGTGGGATTGATGTACTGAGTTGTGTATATTTCAATGGAAGAAGCATTGTAGGTAAGCAGATGAGCTTAGACCATGGGTAAGCTTGTGAATTATGATATTGTAGCCATTAGTTAGACTTAGTTTCAGTAGGCTCAGGACTGGCAATTCAATGTTCCAGGTTCGTTTGTTTTAGATATGATAATAGATATGATAGAAGAGGAGATGTTCAAGGGGGAGGAGTGGCATTATTCATCAGGACAAGTATTACCTCTTACCCTTTTCTCCTATTACCTCCCAGGTTCATAATTCATTCTGCCTCTCCCACCTACCTGGCTTTATCTATCTCCTTCCTCTCCCCCACCTTTTTCTGACTTCTTCCCCTTTCCAGTACTGATGAAGGGTCCAGGCCCAAAGCATTGACTGTTTATTCATTTTCATAGATGCTGCCTGACCTGCCAAATTCCTCCAACGCTTTGTGTGTGATGCTCGGTTTGTATTTAAATCCGTTTGCTTTGTCATTTCAGGTTGCATTGATACAGAGGAGGCTGATATCTACTTCCTCATGGATGGATCAGGCAAATTATCATCTGAAAATCTCAAAGACATCAAAGATTTCATGATAGAGATTGTACGTGTGTTCAAGATTGGCAAAGACAAAGTTCGGGTTGGTGTTGTCCAATATGGATATAATGCACAGACAGAATTTGACATCACTAAATATACAACTCAAAAGGAAGTAATAGCAGCAATTAACAAAATCAGATTAACTGGAGGGGAGTATTCAATGGGAGGCCAAGCACTGACATATATGAAGGCGCTCTTTTATGAAGCGGATCAAAGTCGTAAAAATCGTGTCCGTCGTTTTCTGCTCACCATCACAGATGGAAAATCACAAGATGAGGTTTCAAGAGCTGCTGCAGAATTAAGACAAAGAGGGGTAGATGTTTATGCTGTCGGTGTAGAACATGCCGAACGGTCTGAACTCCTACAGATCAGTGGAGAAATAGAAAGGGTCTTCTACACAAAAAACTATGATGCCTTGACAGAAATAAAACATGCTGTTTTGCGGGATATGTGTTCAAAAGAAGGTAAATGGTTTTTGTTTGTAGAAATGGTCAAACATAGGAAGCTTAGTGTTTTAGTATCATAAATATCAGGACTTGGCGTTATACTTTGTAACTTCAAAGCATAAAACTAACTGAAATGAAAACAAGGGAATCTGAGAGATACAAGTCTAACTTAGATTTTTATTTCAAGTGAGGTACGTCCATATCACATACTGGCTTGATGACATGTGACATTTACATACTTTTAAAGATATTCCGCAATGCTTTATGTAAACATCAAAGACTGCTTAATCAAACAATATATTTACAATATTATTCAAATATTTCTGAAATATTAAATACTCAATACCTGATGCATTCAGTTTTGTGCTTGTATTGAGACAAAGAAGCAATGGAATTTCAAATCTTAGGCCATTGCCACAGTTTTTGGGAAACAGTAGTGGAAAATTTAAGTGACTAAAATAGTAATCTTGAAATATTGACCAATAACTTTGAGACCTGAGCTCAGATTCCATTAAATTCAATTCAGTTCAAACAATCTGGCTGTTGTGATGTTATTAATGTGGAATTTGGGGAAGTAGTTAATCATAGTAACGATGGTTATTTAAACTACTGGATTGTTATATATATATATATATATGAAATTGTTTCCTTATCCAGTCTGACATAAGTGTAACTCACAGACCAATACCATTTAGATGGCTGCTAAATGGCTGAGCAAGACACCCAGTTGTACCTTCAGCAGTGTATTAAAAAAAGGGTAAACTTAGATCCCTCATCAGGACTGGAAAGGAAGGGGAGAAGTGTCGTGGTTACTTGAAATGACCAGGAGATGCAGAAAATTCTTCGAGAAATTTAAACCTTTATTTGCAAACAAAGGCTGAGGCAATCAATGAACTTGTCACCAAAAGCCCCCCGAGCTCCGGTGTACAGCATTCTTTATAGTAATTTCTTACCTTGATTACATTTTCGGTTTTATTAGCATACCCAATCAATTTTTAATTGCATATCATCTATACATTAACTAATCAATCGCTCTTGCCTAGCTCTCGGTGCGCCACCAGTATTTCTCTCCAGTTCACATTGGGGCCCCATTCCTGGCCAAGGTTATTTTTTCAGACAACCTCCCTCACATTACATTTCTTGCTCGTACCATCCTGTCTGTCACCGTTATCTCGTACTAAACAAAGGCTGAGTGTAATACATGGGGTACATTTCAGCTAATAGTGCTGCTAGCTAAACAGGTGTTCTGTAAATGCCACAGTATGCAGCTAAGAGAGTACAAAGTATCTAGTTAAAACAATACATAGCAAAATGTGTCTAGTAAAATAGTAATATTCAGTACCTGGAAATGATTACATTGTGATTACATAGTACAGTAAATAGCTAGTACATAGTGATTATATTTCAGGTATATATAATGCTTATGTCAGGTATATTTCTCAAAATAATTAATGATTATGTCAGGTATATTTCTCAATAGAAGTCAGAATAAGAAGATGGGAGGAGGGGAGGAAGAAGTACAAAGTGGCAGGTGATAGGTGAAGCTGGGAGAGGAGGAGGGGGTGAAGTAAGAAGCTCATGATTTCACCTATCACCTGCCGCCTTGTACTACTTCCTCCTCTCCCCCAACCTTCTTATTATGACTTCTCCCCTTCCTTTCCAGTCCTGATGAAGGGTCTCACCCTGAAGCATTGACTGTTTACTCTGTCCCAAAGACGGCGTTGCTTGGCCTGCTGAGTAATTCCAGCATTGTGTGTGTGCATTGCTTTGGAGTTTCAGCATCTGGTGCTTTTTTTTTTGTTAATAACTGGGACAGACAACCTGCCATCAACCTAGGCATTGAAAGTGGACAAAGCAAAATTGCTATGATTCTATGAGTTTTCTAATAACATTAATACTGTCGTACAGATTTGTTATTGTCACTTCAATGAATAAACACAGACTGTAGAATGACGTGCCCTAGGATAGCTTTGAAGGAGGATACAACACATGATCACAAGAGACTCTGCAGATGCTGGAAATCCTGAGCAACACACACAAAATGCTGGAGGAACTTAACAAGTCAAGCTGCATCTATGGAGGGGTATAAATGTTTTGGGCTGAGCCCCCTCTTCAGCACAGGGAAGGAAGGTGGAGTTGTTGGGGTAGAAGCCAGAATAAAAAGGTGGGGGAAGGGGAAAGCTGTTAAGTAATAGGTGAACACCAGGTGAGGGGGAAGATGGTGAGTGTGGGATGAAGTAAGATGCTGTGAGGTGATAGGTGAAGAGATAAAGGACTGGAGAGGGCATCTGATAGGAGAGGATAGTGGACCATGGAAGGAGATGGGGTAATGGGCAGGTGAGGAAAAGAGATGGAGTGAGAGGGGAATCAGAATGGAAAATGGAATGAGAGAGAAGGAAGGACTGGGGAGAAAATACTGGCAGTTGGAGAAATCTTTGTTTATGCATCAAGTTGGAGGCTACCCTGACGGAATCTGGGGTGCTATTTCTCCTACCTGAGTTTGGCCTCACCTCGTATTCTATCTGGTTAGTCTCTAACCATACTGTATTCATAACGATTGCTTTAACTTCTGGCAATACTGCCCCCTTTGCCTTTCCCTTCTTCTCTCTTTTTTGCATTCCCTATTCTGATTGCCCTCTCACCCTTTCTCTTCTCCTCCCCATCCTGCATTACCTGCCCATCACCCATTCTGGTTTCCCTCCTCCTTCCCGTTATTCCATGGTCCACTGTCTTCTATTAGATTCTTGCTTCTCCACCCTTTATCACTCCCACTATCACTTCCTAACTTCTCCCATACACCTTCCCCCTCATTTGGACTCACCTATTACCTGCCAGCTTGTACTCTTCCCCATCTCATACAAAATGCTGCAGGAACTCAGCAGGTCAGAGGGCAACTATGGAAATGAATACGACACCATTTTGGGCTGAGACTCTTCTTCAGGACTGGAAAGGTAGCGGGAAGATGGCAGAACATAAAGGTGTGGGGGAGGGGAAGGAGATAGATGAAGACAGATGGGTACAAAAGGTAAATGGCTGGAGAGGAAGGAATCTGATAGGAGAGGAGAATGGAGCAAAGAAGAAAGGAGGAGAGGAACCAGGTGGAGGTGATAGGCAGGTGAGAAGAGGTAAGAGGCAAGAATGGGGAAAAGAAGAGGAGATGAGGAAGAATTTCTTTTAAACCGGAAGGAGAAATTGATACTCATGCCATTAGGTTGGAGGCTACTCAGATGGAACGTGAAGTGTTGCTTCTTCATTCTCATTGTGTCACAAGTGGACTGGCGTATCAGAATAGGAATGAGAATCAGAATTAAGACCACCAGGAAGTTCTGCTTTTGTCTGATGGAGCAAAGGTGTTGACAAAGTGGTGCCCCACTTTATGATGGGTCTCACCTATGTAGAGTTGGTTGCATCGGGAGCACTGGACACAATGGGCAATCCCAGCAGATTTGCAGGTGGAGTGTTGCCTCCCCTGGAAGGACTCTTTGTGGCCCTGAATAGCGATGGTGGAGAAGATGAAAGAGCAGGTGTAGAACTTTGGCTGCTTATAGGGATAAATGCTGGAGGCAGATTGATGGGTAAGGATGAATGGACAAGAGAATCAGACATGTACAATACCTGCAGAAAGAGCAAGATGTGAGGAGGCAAAAATATGTCTGCTGGGAGGATCCTTTTGGGAATGTTGGAAGTTGAGGAGAACGATGAGTTGAGTGCAGAGACTTATGGGTGATAAGTAAGGCCAAGACGAAACCCTATTACTGTTAAGGTAGCACGAAGATAGGGGAAGAACTGCTTTACGGGAAATGGAGGCGATCTAGTTTTGGGCAGCATCAATGATGGAGGAAGGAAAACCCCATTCCTTGAAGAAGAAGGACATCTCTGATGTCCTGAAAAGGAAAGCTATGTCCTGGGAACAGATGCAGTGGTGATGAAGGAAACGAGAAAAGGGAATAGTGTTTTTACAGGAGACAGGGAGGGAAGAGGTATAGTCAAGATAACTGTGGGAAACCTTAGGTTCTTCCCCTTTCCTTTTCTGTACTGATGAAGGGTCTTGGCCCAAAATGTTGACTACTTATTTCCCTTTATAGATGTTGCTTGACCTGCTGAGTCCCTCTAGCATTTTGTGTTTGGATACAACACGATGCCTATAAAAGCTTTTGTTGTTTGTTATCAAAAAAGAAATTGGAAAAACATAACCAACTTAAAAAGTTAGTAATAACTGGCAACTTTGTAAACTTTTTTTGTTTCTTCTTCCAATAGCTTGCAGCAAACTGGAAGTGGCAGATATTATTTTCCTAATCGATGGATCAAGAAGCATATATTTTCTAGATTTCAACAAAATGATTGCTTTTATAGAGACCTTAATCAACAGGACTGAAGTTGGCCAAAACAGAGTCCAAATAGGTGTGATACAGTTCAGTACACAGACAAGGTTGGAATTTCAGCTTAATCAATATCATGATAAAAAAAATCTGTTGAACGCTCTTCGTGCCATTCAGCAGTTGAATGAGGAGACCAGTACAGGCCGTGCACTGAAATTTACAATAAAGTACTTTGAAAGCAGATATGGGGGTCGACCTGGTGAGCGGCAATATCTCATCGTAATTACAGATGGTCAAGCACAGGATGAGGTATACACTCCCGCCAAAGCTGTAAGGGAAAAAGGAATTAATATTTTTGCCATTGGTATTTTTGGTGCTAATAACAGTCAGCTCGTGGATATTGCAGGATCCCAAGATAAAGTTTATCATGCAGAGAACTTTGATGCCTTGAAAGACCTTGATAAGTTGATCTCATTTGAAGTATGCAGTCCATTTGAAGGTAAGTTTTAAATAAAAACTTTGAGGACCAACAGTATTGGTCTACTTGGTAAGGAACTTTTCATATGGAAGCAGTTTTGCACACAGCCATCAAATGCAGGAAAATCATTTTGTGTTCTGTCAGTTGCTTACTTCTGATTACTGAATTTAATCACTATGGGTCATACTCAGAAAATAGGCTTCTTTAAGTTTTCTGTTTAATTTCTCTTTTTCTAAAATTGATGAGTTATGCATGTTTTTTTATGACAATAGTCTATCTGATCCGAACCAAGTCACCTTCAGCAAGTCATTTAACTTTGGAAGCCTCAAGGCCAAAGTTTTTGTTCTCATCTGTGGCTCAACCATTTGTAAATCCTAGTTGTGGAAAGGGAGGCAATCATTACACCCTTCATTTCTTCCTACATGAAATGAACTCAATGTACTCGTGAAGTTACTAGAAATAATCCTCCAGCTTTACTCAACAAAAACTGGATTTCTGTCTTCAAATTTTTGTTTGAGCTACTCCAAATAACTTGCTAATTGGGTGAGGGAGGGATTGGCTTGAATTAGTTTGGAGAAAAGTGGAAGCAATTGTTTTCAAAAAAAGTGTTCCTTTTTTTAGTGCTTTTGGCATGAAACTATAACCCCCACCCCCCTTTTCCACTCCAAATAGTTTGGTTGCTGTTTTAAGTTTTATCATTCCTGTCTCCATCAGAGGAAGAAACAGCTTGTTTCTTACTACCCAAATAAATAAAATACTTTAATCATGTTAGATTATTTGTTTTATACTAAATGTAATTAAAGCCCAATTAAATCAGTCTGTTTCAATTTAACAGTTTTACTTATTCTGGTAAATCCACAAATAAATTCTCAAAGGCTTATAGGTGCCATTTGTACATGTAATTATTAAAGATGAAAGGACTTCAGGGACTTCAGACAAACTCTGAATGAACAAGCCCTATAGAATAAGATAATAAAGAGGAGGGGAAGAACAATACATAAATGCCATGACTCTAGTAACTAAAATAATTAAGAAACAATAAGAAAGGCTTTAAAGTCTACTGTAATTCAATGTATTATACTTTGCTATGAATTAGAAAATCTAATCCTTGACTTCTAGCTTTTGATCATTTGTTCCCTCAGTTCTTACCCATGAAGGATTAATCGCCTTGATAAACACTTAATAACCTGCAGAGTTCAATCTTCACCTGAAGCCATTAACTCATCTTCTCACAGTTGTGCTATTTCTTAATATTTGTTCTTATCTTAGATGAGTGTCATTTTCTTGTTTGTTTCTTATTTACTCTGGATTTTTTTTTGATAGCATGCAAAAGGATAGAAGTTGCAGACATTGTATTTGTACTGGATGGTTCAGACAGCATAACCACACTTCAGCATGAAAATATGATGAACTTTATGATGGCTGTGGTGAACCGTTCTGAAGTTGACAGCAATAATGTTCGATTTGGAGCCGTTGTGTATGGAAACAATCCACAGGCCATATTCCAGCTTGATACCTTCACGAGCAAAGCTGAGATCAGAGATGCAGTTTTGCAGTTTCAGAAAACGACACAGGGATCCAGATACACTGTAAAGGCTCTTCGGCTTGCAAGAGAGCTTCTAACTCCAGAAAAAGGAGGACGAAGCAGAACCAAAGTGCAACAATTTATTATTCTTGTTACTGATGGAGACGTCAGAGATTCAAAAGATATACCTGACATTGCTAATTCCTTGAATGCTGATGGTGTGGGAGTCTATGCCATTGGTATATCTGGTGCCAGCAAAGATGACCTTGTGGCAATTACAAAATCTGAAGAGAAATACTACTATGCTTTGGATTTTGGTGTTTTGAAAGGTTTATCTAGACCAATTTCTCAAGTGCTGTGCAATCAAACCAAACCTGGTGAGTAATCATATGTAATCAGAAATTTTGTAAGTGTTAGGTACAATGAGGAAAAATATTCATGACTTAAGTAGAAGTAAATGAGGTACTTAAGTTATTGTGCACTATTTCATATAACACCATTATATATTAAACCAGAGTGCTAAATAGTGGACATATTTTAATGGGAATTAAATGAAGGACATAATCTCTTCAATTTCTATTTCTGTAATAAATACCACAGGCATTTGTAAGGTAGACATTGTTCTGGTGACTAAAGCATCTGATTAAAGACACACATATACTGATCCCAGTTCACCTGCCTTCTCACCATATCCTTTGATGCCCTGACCAATCAGGAAACTATAAATATACCCACTGACTGGGCCTCCTCTGCAGTCCGTGGCAGGGCATTCTACAGATTCACTACTCTGTAGCTGAAAAATTCCAGTGAGTACAGGAACAAAGCTGTCAAACACTCCTCATAATTTAACCCCTTCATTCCCAAAATCATCTTCATGAACCTCCTCTGGATGCTCTCCAATGACAACATATCCTTTCTGAGATATGAGGCCCAAAACTGTTGACAAAACTTCAAGTGCAGCCTGACTGGTGTCTTATAAAGCCTTAGCATTATCTCCTTGCTTTTATATTCTATTCCGCTTGAAATAAATGCCAACATTGCATTTGCCACCTTTATCACAGACTCATCCTGTGAATTAACCTTCTGGGAGTCTTGCACAAGGACTCCTAGATCTCTTTACACTTCTAATGTTTGAATTTTCTACCCATTTAGATACCAGTCTGCATTATTGTTCCTTTTACCAAAATGCATTATCATACATTTCCTAACACTGTATTTCATCTATCACTTTTTTGCCCATTCTTTCAATTTGTCTAGGTCTTGCTGCAATCATTGCTTCCTCAGCACTACCTACCCTCACCTATCTTTGTATCACCTACAGACATTGCCACAAAGCCATTGAATCCATTATCCAAATCATTGACAAACATTGTGAAAAGTAGCAGCCCCAACACTGACCCCTGAGGAAAACCACAAGTCACTGGCAGCCTCTTTATTCCACTCACCTATGCTGCCTGTCGGCCATTCATCTATCTATACCAGTATCTTTCCTGTAACGTCCTAGCATTTTATCTTGTTAAGCAGCCTCCTGTTTAAGTAATGACTTTTTTTTGAAGTCTAGAACTCAGTCAGCTGTGCAGATAATGGAGATGATGTAACCTCCAGTGTCAGGTACTTCAAGTAAGATGATAGGCATAGCTGAGCATCCACTAATATTCAAGCTGATTAATGCCCTTATATAGGATTTACAGCTGGTTTGTAAGCCCAAAAGATGTACGAGTACTTTTCTGGCTCTCATGATCTCTTTGATTTGCTACCGCCAGAAAAGAGGTACAGGAGCATCAGGACTGGGTAACAGTTTCTTTCCTCAGGCTGTGACACTAATGTATACCTTGCTACCATCGAGATCTCATCACTAGGACAGCGAGCTGTTTACTGTTTGGTTTATTGTTCACTTGTGCTGCAAGCAGTTTGAATTATATTTTATTAACTTATTTGAGGTAATATTTTGTTTGATGCGCTGTGTGTGATATATGTTTTGTGGGTGGACTGTGATGAGGAGGGATATTGTTTCATTTGGTTGTATATATGTACAATCAGATGACAATAAACTTGAACTTGATAGAAATCTTATCAGAGCCCCTGCCATTTAGATCCACCTGCCTTCTAAGCTCTCCAACATACCACACCTTCCTGTACCAGTTTTAGGACTTGGTGCTGGCAGATATTCTACCAAAGCTCACTGCAGAAGTTCTATTGAGGGCTTGCTCGTGGAATGTGTGAAGCCCGTCACTATGGATATTGAATTGGTGCACAAAGGAACAAGGAGCGCCTAGTTTTCTTTCAGCTGAAAAATATTTAGAATATCACAATGAAGGAAAGGCACAGCAGAAAGAAGCAAAGGTAAGTTTAGGTTAAGGTCACATTAAAATAACTGGAAAAAGCTCCTGAACTGCACCCACAAGTTATGCAGGAAGATTTCTATTGGTTATCAATCGAGCATCATCTATAGAAGCCCAACTAAAGCTCTCATTATTTTCTCCTTCATGTAACATTCCATAGAAGTCATTTCATCATTTTCTCAAATTCTTTGTAATTCAAATTTTTATTATTATTTATTCTTATTTTACAAAGCAGCACAGCATATCATAGAGCAGATACAGTACAGCATATTTATACAGCCATCCCAAGACAGGAAAACATATAAAACTTGAACTGCTTTCATATTGTGCTCAATAAAGCACTGAGGCCACAGATTTCAAAAAGCAGCTTCCTTGGGAAATCTGGAAAAAACTTCCTGGTTTAGATAGCACAGCCCTCAATTTCAGAAGCCATTGTCAATGTCTCAGTACTTGGCATGGTGGAACATAAAATCAAGTTTAAATAAGCAGGTAAATGACATTTCTGAGATCATCTGATACATTGAATGCCCATTTCAAATACTTAACAGGAGATTTCAAAGATAAGTGTACATGCTTATTTAACATGGTATTGTTCAATGTTACATAAAATTTATAACTTCTGCAAGCTACCTATTATGAATTGAAATAGATACAAAACAATTGATAGCTGAAAGAAAATGCAGAGGTAAAATTCCTATAATCAAATTTCATCCTGAGATGTTTCTCATGATATTCTTTTGGCATGAATAATTAGCTTTTTTATTCTAGAGCACGTCTGGATCTGGCAAGGCTCGTATCAGCTGGAAAAGTACTCCAACTTACTTAGTTTTTACATTCTTCTGCTTTCTCAAGTTGGTGCTTTGCAGCTGCAGGGACATTATGAACAAAATGTGCTGATCTGTGACTCTAAATGTTGGCCCTAACTGTGTTTGGCACTGACCAAAATACTTAATGGCAATTCCTTTTAAAAATCAAGGCGGATCTTATCACAACACAATGTTTGTCCATCTTGTTGTTTGTGAACTTTTAAGCATTTGAGCATTCAAGCAGATATTTCCATAAGATATAAGAGCAGAATTAGGCCATTTGCCTCATCGAGTCTTCTCCACCATTTCATCATGGCTGATCCATTTCCCTCTTAACCCCATTCTTCTGCTTTCTTCCTTTAACCATTCATGCCCTGACTAATCAAGAACCTAGCAACCTCTGCCTTAAATGCACCCAATGACCTGACCTCCACAGCTACCTGTAGCAACAAATTCTACAGAATCACCATGCTCTGACTTCATTTTATCTTTTCCTGTGAATTTCCCTGGTTTTCTTGCACATGGTCAGGAGTAGCACATTGGTATGAATAGGGGATGCCTATGTAACATAACCCAGAAAATCAGGATGAATAGGTAATTTTTGGATTGGCCATTAGTAATTCGTAGGATGCTTTGGGAATCTGTGTTAATTTCTCAGTTAAGTACAATTAATTTAATGACTTTGATGAGGGTTTGGTTAACAAATTTACTAAAGGTACAAAGGTAGATGATTCAGCAAGTTGTGAAGATGCAAAGCCTGTGAAGGAGAAGAGATGTTAAGTGGGAAGATAGGAAGTTGGAGATGGAATATTGTGGAAACATGCAGCGAATCATTTTGGAAGGAAGAGCAAAATCACAAATATTATTTGAATAGAGCAAGACTACAAAATTTTGTGGCACAAAGGGATCTTGGAATCCTAGTACATTAAATGTGAAGGATTGTTATACAGGGGCAGGAAATTGTGAGAAAGGCCAATATCCTTTATTGTCAGATATTGCAAAGGTATGGAGCATCAGCGATGGTTGAGAACAAGTTAATTGGAAAGGTTCTTGGGATTAACGTGTTGATGTATTGATCAGGTTGGAATTATGTTCACTGGAATTTCAAAGTAGAATGCATAGTGATCTTTCTGAAATTTAAGATTCTAGGGCATATGAAAGAATAGATATTGAGTAGTGCAAGAGTCTCGAATGGAGGGTGTAAATTAAAGGATTACATATTTAATGCAGGTGTGGAGGAATTTCCTCAGAGAGTCAATAGTTTTTGGAATTTTGTATGTCAGAGAACCATGTAGAAGGAATTATTGAATATCTGGCTTACTGAAATGTCAAAGAGTATGGGGTGAGAGCAGGATTATGGTGTAGGGAGCAAGATTGGATTGGCAATGGTCTCACTGAATGGTAGAAAAGTTTCCAGAGGCTGACTGGCCCTTTCTTGGTCTTCTTCCTTGCGTTCCCTTGATCAACATTTCAGGTTTTTTATTATTCTATTTCAATCCTCTGATCTTACTGCTTGTTTTTTTCTGAAGTTCCTAGTCACTCTATTCCAAGCAAGGTGGAAGATTATCTCAAACACTGAATTAAATGTTCCAGACAGTTAGTTCGTGGCTGTTCTTTCTGCATTCCATTTTTTCCAATGCTAAGTTCTGGCTTGTCTAATTACCAGTTAATATTACTTTTGATTCTTTGCTTTACTGCATAATGGGCAATCATCCAGTAGCTTTGAACTGAAGTGCGTGTGAAGGATAAACTGGCTAGAAACAGTAGGGCTAATCTCCCCTGGGGGTGTTGTTCTGTTTTACTGCCCTCACTTTGGCTGAAGACCATGGAAACATGATAAGGTCTTGGTTAAAAACTGTGGAACCACAGTAACAGTCAATTCCCTATACTTTGTACTTAACTTTGGTTTATATATATTAACTGAGAGAATTTTCGAAGATTAATCCAGATTGAGATGAAGGACAGAAAATTTTTGGAGATGTGTAGATATGCTAAAACTGATACTCAGATTGCAATTTTAGCTAAAGCCAGTGGGGTGACTTACATTCAACTTATTAATTGTATATTTCAGTCTGGGATATGGGTGTCACTAGAAGTGCCTATATTTAGTATTAGTAGCATAAATGTATTGTTGCACTATGTTTGGGATCATGTTGAATAAAGGAATGATACAGTATGCATTGGCTGAAATACTCAGTTCTCAGCAATAACTTGAAGCCGTAACAGGTTAATTATTTAAAAACATACACTCGATTGAAGGTTAAGCAGTTTAAAAGCAGTGAGCTGCTGGTGCAGAAGAAATGGTATTTGAATGAACATCTTGAAATACATCAGGTTTCGTACAAGCATCATTGCTTCCTTTGGAGATTGGGAATGGCAGGATAAACAAGGGGAAACGGGCAGACCTGGGTAAGTTCTGAGGGTGAGAGAATGGCTCTTAGTAAATGGCCATACCTGCTCAGAGTGTTTAGCAAATAGTCATGTTGCCTACATTTTCATGATGACCAATGCCTGAAACACCTTTCCTTCCCAATTTACACAAACTAACTGCTTCCCATGGTAGAAATACTTTAGTTCCTACACTCAGTATGGACCTGCATCTGCTTTCACTGGCAGCTCTAATAATCCCTTCAAACATCTATTTGTACAACTGCTCCCTCCCCAAAATTCATATCCACAGGCAATTTTACTGAAAGCATAATGGAACTATATCTTGTTTCTCTCTTCATCACCCATTGAGTTGTCATATGAACATATAGGAGAGATTGTCCTGTGATCTATCAAATTCTCTCCTCTTTGCAGTGTAGTCTGTTAAAGTGAGATAGTACAGCCAAGTCTCATGGATGAGCCCTGAGATTTCTTCATTCTGTGAGGCTGGATTTCTCACTGCTGAGATAAACTGTACTATCAGGGAAAGAGAAACAGTTTCTTAAGTAATGTACACAGAGTAGGATCCTTAGGTTTCAGAAAACCCATGAGTTACCTACTATAAAATGCATGTAGCTTTTGTCCAAAACATGAAAATTAGCTTACTGATGTGAACTTTGTACTTCATCAAGTGCAAAATGATCTCTTTGTAACTTTAATAAGTAAATAAAATGTCTTGACTATCTTTTTGATAGCAGTCTCCTGCAATGCTTATGTTTTATCCAGCTCTAGATAAAACTTTACAGCCCATTTTCTCATTCTCATGAATGACCTACCATCACCATAAACATTGACCTACTTTTCATCTATGGATTTTAATGGGTTTCCGCTGTATTTGTTGCCTTTTAATGGTCATATTATCTTTCTATGCTCTAACTCCTTTCCACTTATGTTTATTGCAGGATGTGAAGTTGAGAAAGCAGACATTGTTTTCCTTTTGGATGGTTCATCGGTCATAAAAGAGAGTGACTTTCAGATGATTAAGACTTCCCTGAAAGAGTTTATTAGCTTGTTTGATGTTGGTGAAGATCATTTTCAGTTTGCTATAGCCCAATATGGCACTAAGCAAAAGGCTGAAATCTACCTGAATGACACTCATTCTCATGATACACTAAGAAGCAGAATTGATGATATGGTCCAGTTGAAGGGAAATACTGACACCGGGGCAGCATTACAATATGTGAGCAGGTTTTTCCAGCCATCAGTGGGAAGTCGAAAGAAAGCGAAGGTGCCCCAGTACCTATTGGTGGTTACAGCCGGGCAATCTAGAGATAGTGTGGTGGCAGCTGCTAATGATCTGAGGAAACAGCAAATCAATATATTTGCACTGGGTATTCAACACGCAAACCCCAACGAGCTTCTGACAATCACTGGAGCAGCAGACAGAAAAATATTTATTAAAGAATTTAAAGATATAAATAAAATTAAAAGAAGAGTCGTTTATAAAATCTGTACTCCTCTTCCTCCCATAAAAGGTAAGTCAATGAATGGTTTCGGGATATACTTGGCTGAGCATGAAAGCTACTGTCTCCACTGAATGTTGAAGTGAAACATGAATCCATTTGCTGATTGTTGAAAATAATTTGGCCCCTCCCCAGCTGTTCCTTTACAACAGAGAAACTTTCTAATTACCTTCCTCTACACCTTTGCCCACCCGACCATTTCCTGGGAATCATAAACACAGGAGAGTCTGCAGTTACTGGAAACCCAGAGCAACACACACAAAATGCTGAAGGAACTCAGCAGGGCAGGCAGAGCACGACTGCCACAATGAGGACACTTTCAGGTTGAAGGAGCAACACCTCATATTCCATCTGGGTAGCCTCCAACCTGATGGCATGAACAGTGATTTCTTTAACTTCCAGTAATTCTTCTCCCTCCCCCTTCTCCTCCTCCTCCTTCTTCTTCTCCTTCTCCTCTTGTTTCTTCTCTTCACCTGCCTATCACCACCCCCCTGGTGTCTCTTCCACCTCATTCCCTTTCTCCTATGGTCCACTCTCCTCTCCTATCCTTCTCCAACTCTTTACCTTTTCCACCTATCACCTCCCTGCTTTTTACTTTGTAACCCACCTGGCCTCGCCTATAAATTCCAGCTTGTACTCCTTCCACTCTCCACATATTCTGGCTTCTCCCCACTTCCTTTACAGCGCTGGTGAAGGGTTTTGGCTCAAAACTTCAAGTGTTTATTCTGCTCATTTCCTGGGATTTATTTTATATTTCAAAACTGTAGTTTATTCATAATAAAAACATACTGTATACAAAGGAAGAAACAAGTCAAATATATTTTACATTCTTTGTTGCTATATTCAATGGTGTTTTTCAAAGATTAGAAAGCAAAACAAGTTCTGCCTTCTTTGAAGAATATTTTCAGTAATTGATTGCAGTCTTTTTAAACAATTCTTTGAATTAAATTGCACACACTTAATGCCATATGCATAGTAATAATTCCATCACTGGTTTGTATAACTAAATTATTTCTGCAAGGCACATGCGCTATCTTAAGTTCGCACTGTTTACCTAGGGTTAGGGAAGTATGCTTTAGAATGTTATAGAGTCACAGAGCACTACAGCACAAAAACGGGCCCTGCACCCCAGTCCGTGCATGCAGCACTGTTACTCTGCCTAGTCCCATCAACCCACACTTGAACCATAACACACCCTTCCATATATCTATTCAAAATTCTCTTACATAAATGTTGCAACCAAGCCCGCAGCTAACACTTCTGCTGGCAGCTTGTCCCATGCTTGCATCACCTTCTGAGTGAAGAAGTGCCCCCTTAAGTTCCCCTTAATTATTTAATTTTTCACCTTAAACCTATGGCCTCTGATTCAAATTCAGGCAAACTCATTGGAAGAAGCCTGCTTGCATTTATCTTATTTGTACTCAATTTTATATACATTATTCAAATATCTCCTCATTCTCCTATTCTTTAGGGAATAAAGTCCTAAAGTATTCAACCTTTCCCTACAAATCAGGTCCTCAAGTTTTCGTAACATCCTTGCAAATTTTCTCTATACTCTTTCAATCTTATTGATTTCTTTCCTGTTTGTAGGTGAATAGAACTGCACAAGATGATCTAAATTTTGCCTCACCAGTGTTTTCTACAGCTTCAACATAACATCCCAACTCCTGTCCTCAATACTTTGATCTATGAAGGCCAATATGCCAAAAGCTCTTAATATAACCCTAACTATGACACCACTTTGAAGGAATTATGGATCTGTATTTCCAGATCCTTCTGTTCTTTAAAGTTCACTGTGCAAGTTCTATCACAGTTTGTCCTCTCACAAGTGCAATGCTTCACACCTGTCTTCATTAAATTACATCTGCCATTTTGCAGCCCAGTTTTCCAGCTGGTCCACTCCCCACTGTAAGCCCGGATAGCCCTCCTCGGTATCCACTACACAGTAATCTTGATGTCATCTGCAAATTTGCTGATCTAGTTTACCACGTTGTCATGCAAATGATTAATATATGTTGCAAACAACAATGAACCTAGCATTGATCCCTGCAGCACACCACTAGTCACAGGCTTCCAGTTAGAGAAGCGACCAATTACTACCACTAAGCCAATGTCAAGCCTAATTTACTACCTAGAACATTACAACGTACTTCACCCCACACTGTTGTTTAAACATTTTAACCTATTCTAAGATTAATTAAATCCTTTCCCCTAAATGCCAAATGGCTGAATTTTCTTAACCATCCTTCTCTACGGGACTTTGTCAAAGACCTTGCTGAAGTCTGTGCAGACAACATCCAACATCTTTACTTCATCAAATGTCCTGTTAACCCCCTTGGAAAGGTCTATAAGATTAGTTAGACACAATCTACAATGTACAAGGCCACTTAGGCCATCCCTATGTAAGAGAAATGGCTTGATTGGGAATCAATCTCAGGTTGCTGGGTCCAGCACTCTACCACTGTATTACAGAGAATTGTGAGAGAAACCAGTTGATGCAGACAGGAGTTGATGTGCAGATTCAAAAGCAAGCTTGACTTTCTTTTAGCCAAGATGGGCAAAACCAGGCAACCAGTCCAAGTGAAAAATGCAGTAATCCAAGGCTTTGATGCACAAATAAGAGCCAGAAATGGCAGGCAGTAAGCAGACATCAAGAAAACACTGAAGGACCCCCACAAAAAAGCATTAAAAACACAAAAAAAATCTGAAACATAAAACAAAATACACAGATATTAATTGGAAACATGTGCAGTCGATGATCAATAACAAGAGAGTCCAATCAGTTCTGAAAAAAAAAACTTTTATTGAACCATGTCTGGCCCTGTTGGCCAACCCCAGAATAGACCAGAGTCCAAACACCCTAAATATTTGTATATCCTGTCTCTTAGAATACTTCCAATCAGTTACCCACTACTGACATCAAGCTCACAGGTTTATAATTTCTCAGTTTATTCTCAGAGCCTTTTTTGAAAAATGGATCAAGATTAGCTGTCACCCAGTCCTCCGGCACTTCCCCCTTGGCTAAGGATATTTTAAGTACCTCTGCCAGGATCCCTACAATTTCTGCACTAGCATCTCACAAGGTTTGAGGGGAAGCTTGTCAGACCATCCTAATTTGCCTGAAGACTGTAAGCACGTCCTCAACTGTAATCCAGTTATGGTCCATGACCTCATTACTCTTCTGTCAGTTACATACACTCTGTTTTGTCACCTATTAAATTCAGATGAAAATATTGCCTTTAAGATCTCCCACATCACTTTTGACTCCATGCATAGACGATCGTGCTGATCTTTTTGTCCTTTACTATCCATTGGCTCTTAATGTATCTGTAGCTGCTCTTGGGATTCTCCTTCACCTAGTCTGCTAAAGCAACCTTTTTTTTAGTCCTCCTGATTTCCCTCAAGTGTTCTCTTAGTTATACTCAAATGCCTCATTTGTTTGTTGCTGTCTGTTCCTGCCATGCACCTCCTTCTTCTTAACCAGTGCCTCAGTATCCCTTGAAATCCAAGGTCCCCTAAGCCTCCTCACCTTGCATTTTATTTGAATGGCAACTCTGTAGAAACTCTGTGTTCCCAATATTTCACTTTTGAAGGCCTCCCACTGAATAAGCATCCCTTTGACAGTAAATACCCTGTCCTAATCCATACCTACCAGATCCTTCCTGAAGTCATCAAAATTGGCATTTCTGCACTTCAGAATATCAAATTGAGGATCAGTCCTATTCTCGTCCATAGTTATCATAAAACTAATGGAACTATGATCACTAGATCCAAAGTGTTCCCCTACACACACTTTGGTCAACCTCCCCTGTCTTGTTCCCTATTAGGAAACCCATTCTCTCTAGTCAGGACTTCTATATATTGAGTAAGGAAACTTTTCAGAAAACATTTTATGAACTCTATCCAATCCAGTCCTTTTACACTATGGGAGTCCCTGTCAATATATGGAAAGCTAAAGCTATCGACGATCACAAACTTA
Organism: Hemitrygon akajei; assembly: GCF_048418815.1. Classification (NCBI taxonomy): domain Eukaryota; kingdom Metazoa; phylum Chordata; class Chondrichthyes; order Myliobatiformes; family Dasyatidae; genus Hemitrygon; species Hemitrygon akajei. The sequence continues at coordinate 32,160,613 of NC_133143.1, forward strand.
CTTTTCTTGTAATTGCTATTTCTCTACATATTTGTGCCTGTAAATCCTGTTGTCTATTGAGAGGTCTATAATATAATTCCATTAACAACGTCATCTTTTTCTTATTCCTCAGTTCCACCTACACAGCCTCCAGTCAGTCCTATTTGATCTCTGCCATGACATTTTCCCTGATGACTAATGCCATTCTTTCCCCTTGAATGCCTCCCTCTCTCTCATGTCTAAACCAACGGAATTTTGGAACAATGAGCTGCAAGTCCTGCCTCTCCTGCAACCAAGTCTCACTCATGGCTGCAATATCATAATTCCACATGTATTTTTTGTGCTCTAAGTTCATCTATCTTACCTACAATGCCCCTCCTCCCCTTCTTACCCCATCCCTAATATATTTATTTTTCCCCACCTCCCTTTTTTTCTTTCTCTGTCTGCCCATCACTCTGCCTGTTCTCCATCTCCCTCTGGTGCTCCCCTCCCCCTTTCTTTTTCCCTAGGCCTCCCATCCCATGATCCTTTCCCTTCTCTAGCTCTGTATCCCTTTTGTCAATCACCTTTCTGGCTCTCAGCTTCACCCAACCCCCTCCGGTCTTCTATCATTTCGCAATTTCCCTTTTCCCTCCTACTTTCAAATCTCTTACTATCTTTCCTTTCAGTTAGTCCTGACGAAGGGTCTTGGCCCGAAACGTCGACAGTGCTTCTCCCTATAGATGCTGCCTGGCCTGCTGCATTCCACCAGCATTTTTGTGTGTGTTGTTTGAATTTCCAACATCTGCAGATTTCCTCGTGATTATCTACAATTCTGGTTGCATTGAAATAGATGCAACTCAGAACATTAGTCCCACCATGCTCAACATTTCAGTTCTTGTCTTTGTATGTATGAACATCTACTTTCCAACAACCCCTGTACCAGCTGCTTTAGCCCTCTAGTTCCCATCCTCCTGCAACTCTAGTTTAAACAAGAGAGCAGCATGAGTAATCTTTCCTGTGAGGATATTGGTCTACTTCCAGTTCATGTGCAAACAACCCTGTGTGTACAGGCCCCACTTTCCCTAGAAGAGAGCCCAATAATTTTGATGAAATACACATGTATTCATACTAGGCAGAGATAGGGTTAGGGCTGAAAGTAATTCTGTTCAGAATCAAATTAGAACAGACTTTTTCCATGTTAGCTTGCACTTAAGTTGCAGGTAGTGATGTTTGCTGATGAATGCATGATGCTGATTCGTCAGATATCAAAACTGTTGATATTTGTACATGGCAGAAGGTGGGCAATACCCAGACTTATGATGATTAGCAAACAAAAAATGTTTAGGCACATGTACAATGAATCAAAACATGAGAAATGAAGCATCACTATGGTGAAAAATAAAATAAACCATGTCATTGGTCAATTACAGGGTTTGCCTTTCTGAATATTCTATATTATGCATACATCATATGCTTTGGGACAATAGAAGTATCATCTGTACAGGGGTTTAAGATGTCTGAAGCTGTTGTCATCTTGGATTGATGGGAGTCCCTGTCAATATATGAAAACTATCGACTATCACAAACTTACTGTTCTTGTAATTGTCTACTAATTCTCTACGCATTTGCTCTCATAAATCCCACTGTCTATTGAGAGGTCTATAATATAATTCCATCAGCAATGTCATCTTTTTCTTATTCCTCAGTTCTACTACACAGCCTCCAGTCAGTCCTATTTGATCTCTGACATTTTCCCTGATGAGTAACACAGATTTTGATTGTTTATCTTTGAAAATTAAAAATAAATCTTGTGCAATTTACCCTCCATTCCTCCCTTTATATTATATAGTCATGAGAATAAAATTTCAGCTGTTTTGTCTGAAAAAGAAACGTGTGCGTGAGATAGGATTCTCTCCTATTCTCATAAGACAACTTTTTTTACTTTTCAAAAGTTATTTATGAAGTTACTTACTTTGAACTTCACTGGACAAAATTTATTGAAATATAACTAAGAATCCATTATTTAATTTATAGATGAACCAGCATGCAAGTTAGACATTGTAGTAGGGTTTGCTTTTGCAAGAAGAACTGGTGTACAGGACATATTCACTGACCAGCAAAGACTACAAGCAAAGGTTGGACAAATACTGAACGACATCACATCTGTGAAAAATATCAGCTGTGTACCTGCTTCTATGTTAAATATCAGAGTGGGCTTTCATATAATAAGCACCACTGGCAGGTCTATCTTTGAAACTGAATTTGAAGAGTTCAACCCATTAATTGTAGTTAAATTGCTGGACGTGCAAACAGATGAGAGAATTGAATTGAGTGCAGAATTACTGAAATCATTTCCAGAAAGATTTCAGGGGTCAACTGCAAATGCAAAGGTAAGAATATTATAGCCATTTATATGCAAATTCCTTTTAAAACTTCTTAATCCTGCCAGTAGCAAATGTGACACAGAGATGCATTGCAAAAGTGCTTTTTTTGGAGAAGACATCTATGTAATTCAAAGCAAAAATGCTCTCCAATTATTAAATTAAATATTACAATGTTCTCTCCACACATTATCTTGTTTACTTAAGCATTTGATATGCCTCATTAGTACATATAAATGCTCTTTAATCTGAGTTCAATGACTTCAAAGATATCAGTTTTGGCAAATCAAGAATTTTGAAACTAGACATAGTTAAGGAGACTTAGGAGAACAATAAAACAAACAATTACAAAAAAAAAATTCAAATCTTGCTGCAATTGTAATCTAAAAGAGGAAAAACTGTCTATAACCTATGTAATTGCCCGTAGCTAGCTGCAGATACATGCTTTTTCCTGTGATGTTACTATTTCATATTATTTAATAATTACATTTTCAAAATTCATGATTTGTAATTAATCTAATTTTCCTATAATTTTTGAATCTACACCAGACAATGTAACCATGTAAAGCCCCATTATTTTTGGTTGAGTTATTATTGTGGGTTGGAGAGATTACGAAGTGGGGATCTCAACACAGTGAGTTTCCTGAGTCTGCTGGGAAGCACACAAATTGTCACTGCCATATGGAGTGTAGGAGCCCCAAAAGGTAGTTACAATCCCTGCTTCATCTGCTGCACTTGAAGGTGGACTTAACTGTGTGTGTGTGTGTGTGTGTGTGTGTGTGTGTGTGTGTGTGTGTGTGTGTGTGTGTGTGTGTGTGTGTGTGTGTGTGTGTGTGTGTGTGTGTGTGTGTGTGTGTGTGTGTGTGTGTGTGTGTGTGTGTCTCCCCCCCCCATGAGCGTTGAGTGATCTTCCTGCAGGTACACTTGACTACACAGGATATTTGCAAGTCTTTGTCCTAATGAAGGCCTTTGCATAGTTTGTGGTTCCACTGACTGTGATCCTGTTCAACTCCATTTTCAATTGTTCACATTGATACCCAACACCTTAATGTCCCTTTTACAGATGTTTTCAAAGCACAAATTTGGGCGCTGAATTGACCTTTTCCCTGAAGTACGTTCTCCATTGAGAATCTCTTTAGGAATTCCCCCATCATTCATCTGATTAATACACCCTATGCATCACTGCCTGTGCTACATGTATAAACTACAAAATTAGGATGTGGGAATTTTGATTGAGTCTATCCATTCAACATAATTTCAGAATGTGTTGAAAGCAGTGCAGATGGTTCCTGTTCTACCCTATTTTTGGAATATTGCATCCAGATCTTACTGCAGCATCTTAGATAGCTGACAACACAGTTTTTGGACACACTGATCTGAAAAAATCATTTGCTATTCAACCACACGGGCTGGAAAGAGCTTTGGGAGCTTTCCCTCTAGGAAGTTAAGGGTCCTTTAACATTGTAAATGTGTTGAACAGATGAGCTACGGAGACTTGTTTGCACTTGTGAAACCTGGGAACTACACATCGAATATTGAATCAAACAGCAAACTGGAGCAATTTATTTACTTGGAGAGTGCTTAGAATTTGGAACTTACTGACACAGGGTGTATTGAAACCAGTTGCCTTTAAAAATTAATTAGACAAGTAATAGAGATGGAAAGGAATAAAAAGAAATATTTTCACATGCTAATCTAAAGTATATAGAATGGAAGGAGACTTATAGAACATAGAACAGCATAGAACTGGACAGACCATTTTGCCAATGATGTTATGCCAAAGTTGTTAAGCCAAACTTCCTCCTGTGTATCATCCAAATTCCTTTCTTCCCATGTGTCTATGTTGGGGCTCATCACCAACAACGATGAGATGGTTTATTGAGAGGAGGTGAGACTTGGTGCCAGGCAAATAATCTATTTCTCGATGTTCACAAGATATCAGCGGCACAGCGGGGAAAACTGTGAGCAGTTATGAACTCCTGAGAGTCCCAGAACACATCCTATAAAATCAGGAAAACCCACAATGCCTCTACTTTCTGAGGAGGCTGAAGAGAAATGGACTCTGCACATCTCTGCTCCATAAGACCATTAAATCATAAGACATAGGAGAAGAATTAGGCCATTTGGCCCATTGAGTCTGCTCCACCATTTAATCATGGCTAATCCTTTTCTTTTCCTCCTTGGCCTCACTCCCCGGCTTTCTCCCCATAACCTTTGATGCCGTGTCCTATCAAGAATCTATCAAGCTCTGCCTTAAATACACCCAATGACCTGGCCTCTACAACTACCTGTGGTAATAAATTCCACTAATTCACCACCCTCTGGCTAAAGAAGTTTCTCCCTATCTCTTTTAAATGGACACTCCTCTATCCTGAGGATGTGCTCTCTTGTCATACGTTCCCCCACCATGGGAAACATCCTTTTCACATCTACTCTGTTTAGGCCTTTCAATATTCAAAAGGTTTCAATGAGGTCCCCCCTCATCTTTTTAAATTCCAGTGAGTACAGACCCAGAGCCATCAAACGTTTCTTTGTATGATAACCTTCTCATTCCCGGAATCATCCTTGTGAACCTCCTCTGAACCCTCTCCAAAGCCAACATATCTTTTCTTAGCCCATAAATGTTCACAATACTCGAGGTAGGGCCTCAGCAGTGTCTTATAAAGCCACAGCATCACATACCTGCTCTTGTATTAAGAAAATAGACTGCACACTTACTTCTACTGAAGTTCATGACTATGCATTTTCCAACACTGAAATTCATTTGCCAATTTCTTGCCTATTCTCCGAATCTGTCTAAGTTCTTCTGTAGCCTGCCAGGTTCCTCAGCACTACCTGCCCCTCCACCAATCTTCATATCAACAAAGCCATCTATTCTATCATCTAAATCATTGATATTCAGCATAAAAAGAAGCAATCCCAACACTGACCCATGCGGAGCACTGCTAGTCACTGGTGGCCAACCAGAAAATGATCCTTTTATTCCTGTCCAGTCCTGTCAAAGAGTTTCAGCCTGAGATATTGACTGTATTCTTTTCCATAGATGCTGCCTGGTCTGCTGAGCTCCTCCGGCATTTTGTGTGTATTGCTACTTTTATTTCTACTTGCTGCCTCCTACCGATCGGCAATACCCTAACCATGCCAGTAACTTACTTATCAAAGGCCTTCTGAAAATCCAAATATACAACATCCATTGCATCCCCTTTATCTATCCTACTTGAAACCTCCTCAACAGGTTTGTCAGGCAAGCTGTTACCTTAAGGAAACCACGCTGACTTTGTCCTGTCTTGTCCTGTATCACCAAATCTCTATAACCACATCCTTAACAATTGACTCCAACATCTTTCCAACCACTGAGGTCAGGCTAATTGTTCAATAATTTCCTTTTTGCTGCTTTTCTCCTTTGTTAAAGAGTTGAGTGACATTTGCAATTTTCCAGTCCTATGGCATCATGCCAGAGTCCAATGATTTTTGAAAGATCATTACTAATGCCTCCACAATCTCTAAAGCTATCTCCTTCAGAACCCTAGGGTACGGTTCATCTGGTCTGGGTGACTTATGTACCCTTAGGTCTTTCAGCTTTTTGAGCACTTTCTCCTTGTAACAGTAACTGCACTCTTTTCTCTTCCCTTGTACCATTCAACATCTGGCACACTTCTAGTGTCTTCCACAGTGAAGATTGATACAAAATACTTAGTTCATCTGCCATCTCCTTGACTTCCATTATTATTTCTCCGACCTAATTTTCTAGTGGTCCTATATCCACTCTTATCTCTCTTTTATTTTCTTACATACTTGAAAAACCTTTTACTATTCACTTTGATATTGTTTGTCAGCTTGCTTTCATATTTAATCTTTTCCCTCCATATGGTTTTCTTAGTTGCTCTCTATAGGTTTTTAAAAGCTTCCCAGTCCCCTGTCTTACCGCAAATCTGCGTGATACTGTATGCCTTCCATTTCGCTTTTACATTAGCTTTGACTTTCTTCGTTAGCCACAGTTGTACTATTTTGCCATTTGAATATTTCTTTGTTTTTGGAATGCATCTATCCTACACCTTCCTCAGTTTTCCCAGAAACTCACACCATTGCTGCTCTACTATTATCCCTGCCAGCCGTTCCTTCTAATTTAATTTGGCCAATTCCTCTCTCATACCATTGTAATTTCCTTTACTCCACTGAAATACTGCTACATCAGATTTCCTCTCTATCAAATTTCAAGTTGAACTGAATCATATTGTGATCACTGCCTCCTAAGTGTTCTTTTACCTTAAGCTCCCTAATCACTGTCACTTCATTTCATAACACCCAATCCAATATAGCTGATCCCCTAGCAGGCTCAATGATGCATGGCTCTAAAAAGCTATCTCTTAGGCATTCAACAAACTCACTCTCTTGAGATCCATTACCAATGTGATTTTCCCAATCGATCTGAATGTTGAAATCTCCCATGACTATCATAACGTTGTCCTTTAGACATGCCTTTTCTATTTCCCAATGTAATCTGTGGTTCACATCCCAGCTACTGTTGGGAGGCCTGTGTATAAATGCCATCACGGTAATTTTACCTTGCACTTTCTTAACTCAACCCACAGGGATTCAATATCTTCTGATCCTATGTCACATCTTTCTACTGATTTGATGTCACTCTTTACCAGCAGAGCCATGTCACCTCCTCTGCCTACCTTCCTATTCTTCCGATACAATGTGTAACCTTGGACGTTCAACTTCCAACTATAACCATCCTTCAGCCACGATTCAGTGATGGCCACAACATCATACCTGACAATTTATAATAGTGCAACAAGATCATCCACCTTATTTCTTATACTCCATGCATTGAGATATAACACTTATAGTACCGTGTTTGCTACCCGTTTTGATTCTACATCTCTAATGTACTGATACTCAACCTGCTGGCTGCAATTTTGTCCTACTATCTGCCTGCCCTTCCTGACAATCTCATTGCATGCTAGCTTTGCTTTTTTACCATCCGTCCTGTCCTGATTCCCTTCAGCCCGATTTCCAACCCCCTGCCAAATTGGTTTAAACCCTTCCAAACAGCTATAACAAACCTGCCTGCGAGAATATTGGACCCCTCAGGTTCAGGTGCAACCTGTCACTTTTGACCAGGTCGTATCTCCACCAGAAGTGATCCCAATGATCCAAGGAGGAAGAGGCGGTTGACTCACAAACGGAGAAAGCTTGGAGACAGTGCGAAAGGGAGGATAGGCAGGTGATAGAGAAGGGAGGCACTCAGTCTGATGGTTTGAGATGTGTTTATTTTAATGCAAGGAGTATTATGAACAAAGCGGATGAGCTTAGAGCGTGGATCAGTACTTGGAGCTGTGATGTTGTGGCCATTACAAAGACATGGATGGCTCAGGGGCAGGAATGGTTACTTAGAGTCCCAGGCTTTAGATGTTTCAGAAAGGACAGGGAGGGAGGGGAAAAAGGTGGGGCATGGCACTGTTGATCGGAGATAGTGTCACAGCTGCAGAAAAGGAGGAAGACATGGAGGGATTGTCCATGGCGTCTCTGTGGGTGGAAGTTAGGAACAGGAAGGGATCAATAACTCTACTGGGTGTTTTTTATAGACCACCCAATAGTAACAGGGACATTGAGGAGCAGATAGGGAGACAGATTCTAGAAAGGTGTTATAATAACAGGATTATCGTGGTAGGAGATTTTAATTTCCCAAACATTGATTGGCATGTCCCTAGAGGGGTTTAGATGGGGTAGAGTTTGTTAGGTGTGTTCAAGAAGGTTTCTTGATACAATATGTAGATAAACCTACAAGAGAAGAGGCTATACTTGATCTGGTATTGGGAAATTAACCTGGACAGGTGTCAGATCTTTCAGTGGGAGAGCGCTTTGGAGATAGTGATCACAATTCTATCTCCTTTACCATAGCATTAGAGAGAGATAGGAACAGACAAGTTAGGAAAGCATTTAATTGGAGTAAGAGGAAATATGAGGCTATCAAGCAGGAAGTTGGAAGCATAAATTGGGAATAGATGTTCTCAGGGAAATGTACGGAAGAAATGTGGCAAATGTTCAGAGGATATTTGGGTGGAGTTCTGCATAGGTATGTTCTCAGGAACCGTGGTGTACAAAGGCTGCTGTAAATCTAGTCAAGAAAAACAGAAGAGCTTGTGACAGGTTCAAAAAACTAGGAAATGATAGTTGATTAGATCTAGAATAGAGATCTAGAAGATTATAAGGCTTCCAGGAAGGAGCTTAGGAATGAAATTGGGAGAGCCAGTTGGGGCCATGAGAAGGCCTTGGTGAGCAGGATTAAGGAAAGCCCCAAAGCATTCTACAAGTATGTGAAGAGCAAGAGGATAAGACGTGAAAGAATAGGACCAATCAAGTGTGACAGTGGAAAAGTGTGTATGGAACCAGAGGAGACAGCAGAGATACTTAATGAGTACTTGGCATCAGTATTCACTATGGAAAAGGATCTTTGCAATTGTAGGGATGACTTACAGTGGACTGAAAAGCTGAGCATATAGATATTAGGAAAGAGGATGTGCTGGAGCTTTTGGAAAGCATCAAGTCACCGGAACCAGACAAGCTGTATTCCAGGCTACTGTGAGCCTCTGGCGATGATCTTTGTATTATCAATGGGGACAAGAGAGGTTCTGGAGGATTGGAGGGTTGTGGATGTTGATTCATTATTCAAGAATAGGAATAGAGATAGCCCCAGAAATGATAGAGCAGTGAGTCTTACTTCAGTGGTTGGTAAGTTGATGGAGAAGATCCTGAGAGGCAGGATTTATGAACATTTAGAGAGGTATAATATGATTAGGAATAGTCAGCATGGCTTTGTCAAAGGCCTTACGAGCCTGATTGAATTTTTAGTGGATGTGACCAAACACATTGATGAAGGTAGACCCGTAGATGTAGTGTATATGGATTTTAGCAAACCATTTGTTAAGGTACCCCATACAAGGCTTATTGAGAAAGTAAGGAGGCATGGGATTCAGGGGACATTGCTTTGTGGATCTAAAACTGGCTTGCCCACAGAAGGCAAACAGTGGTTTTGGACAGGTCATATTTTGCATGGAGGTCGGTCACCAGTGGTGTGCCTCAGGAATCTGTTCTGGAACCCCTATTCTTTGTGATTTTTATAAATGGCTTGGATGAAGAAGTGGAGGGATGGGTTAGTAAATTTGCTGATGACACAAAGGTGGGAGGTGTTGTGGGTAGTGTGGAGGGCTGTCAGAGGTTATAGCGAGACATTGATAAGATGCAAAACTGGGCTGAGAAGTGGCAGATGGAGTTCAACCCAGAAAAGTGTGAGGTGGTTCATTTTGGTAGGTCAAATATGATGACAGGATGTAATATTAATGGTAAGACTCTTGGCAGTGTGGAGGATCAGAGGGATCTTGGGATCCGAGTCCATAGGACACTCAAAGTTGCTGTGTGGTTGACTTTGTGGTTAAGAATGCATACTGTGAATTGGCCTTCATCAATTGTGGGATTGAGTTTAGAAGCTGAGAGGTAATGTTGCAGCTATGTAGGACCCTGGTCAGACCCCACTTGGAGTACTGTGTTTAGTTCCAGTCACCTCACTACAGGAAGGATGTGGAAACCATAGAAAGGGTGCAGAGGAGATTTACAAGGATGTTGCCTGGATTGGGGAGCATGTCTTATGTGAATGCTTGGCCTTTTTTTCCTTGGAGCGACGGAGGATGAGAGGTGACCTGATAGAGGTGTATAAGATGATGAGAGGCATTGATAGTGTGGATAGTCAGAGGCTTTTTCCCAGGGCTGAAATGGCTAGCATGAGAGGACACAGTTTTAAGGTGCTTGGAAGTAGGTACAGAGGAGATGTCAGGGGTAAGTTTTTTACACAGAGTGTGATGATTGCGTGGAATGGACTGCCGGCGACGGTGGTGGAGGCGGATATGATAGGGTCTTCTAAGAGACTCCTGGACAGGTGCTTTGAGCTCAGAAAAATAGAGGGCTATGGGTAAGCTCTAGGTAATTTCTAAGGTAAGGACATGTTTGGCACAGCTTTGTGGGCTGAAGGGCCTGTATTGTGCTGTAGGTTTTTCTATGTTTCTAACCTGAATCCCTGCCCCCTGCACCAGCTTCTCAGCTACGTATTAATATGCCAAATCATCCTAATTCTTCCCTCACTGGCATGCGGCACAGGCAACAATCCAGAAATTACTACCCTGGAGGTCCTGCTTCTCAGCTTTCTGCCTAGCTCTCTAAATTCTCTTTTCAGGACCTCTTCGCTTATTCTTCCTATGTCATTGGTACCAATATGTACCAAGATATCTGGCTGTTCTCCCTCCTTCTCCAAAAGGCTGAGGACACGATCCGAGTTGTCCCTGACCCTGGCACCAGGGAGGCAACATACCATTCAGGTGTCCTCTTCACGACCACAGAATCTCCTGTTTATTCCCTTGACTACTGAGTCCCTTATTACTCCCACTCTGCTCATCTCCTCTTTCCCTTCTGCACTATGGTGTAGTGCCAGTAACCTGGTCTCCGTGGCATTCCCCTGGGAGGTCATCCCCCATAATAGTAACCAAAGTGGCATAATTATTATTGAGAGGAATAGATGCAGGGGTGTTCTGTGTTAACTGCTGACTCACATTTCCATTTCTCCTGATAGTCACCCAGCTACTCGTCTCCTGCAACTTAGGGGTGACTACTTCCCTGTAACTGATCGATTATCTCCTCACTCTCCTGTGCAAGCCAAATGTCATCCAGCTGCTGCTGCAAATCCATAACATGGTCTAGAACGAGCTACAGCTGGATGTATTTCCCTGAGAGACTCTAGATCTCCCAGGACTCCAATATCTGGCAAGAAGTGCACACAACAGCCATTTACTACACTAGGTACAGTAAGAGAGAAAAAAAGGGTACCTTAACAGAAGCTTACCCAGAGTCAACACCCTTTTCAAGCCGAAGCCTAATACTGCTACTCTCACCACTGGCCTGCTCCCAACAATGGCTGCCCTGGCACATGTGCACCTCACTTAAAGTAAACTCCAATTTACAACCCACATCTCTGGATTTCTAAGTCTTCCTTTGAATTAGTTTTGAAGTTAAAACATAACACTAGTAATGAGCTATTTTTAAAATGAACTCAAGATGACTACTGACCTGCTGAAGCACAGTGAGATGTTCAAACTAAAAAAAATTCAATGAAGAGTGGACAAATTTTTTTAAAAAGCAGCACGTGCAGAGACAGTTGAGTTAAAACCAGCATAACACAGTGCAGCACATCTTCTTCAGAAGGGAAGCAATGATTGAGTTTTAATAAAGAAAGGACATAAACCAGAAGAATCTACGGGTTCATAAAGAGTGACTACCAGATGATAATAATCATGAATAAAAGCAGAAATGGCTGGTTACATCAGAAAGATTGATGAAGTTGATTACACAACAGGTTTACTGAGCTAATTCAACAATATTTGAAGCAATTGAAATAGCCAACGAGAAATGAGTATTAATTTTTGGGGTGCATTTGCTCATACGGTTTGCTTCGAAGATTGACTGCTCCAACCAAACCAGCAGAAATGAGTTATGCTGATATTGTCAAAGGAATGGAAGCATATTTGGAATGAAAGCTATTGCTGATTGCTGAATCCTTTAGGTTTCATAAGCATAATCAAAAGGAAGGGGAATCCATTTCAGCATATGTGGCTGAATTGAAAAGATTGTCTAAACATTGTCAGCTCGGTAATGGGCTTAATGATGTACTAAGAGATCATTTTGTTTGTGGAATCTTTCAAGAGAGGATTCAAAAATGGCTCCTAACTAAAGCACAACTTACATTTAAAAGAGCAATTGAAATATTGTTTCAATGGAAACCGCAGACAGAGACACAATTGAGTTTTTAGTCAGGAACAAAAGAGAGCATAAACAAAATTGCAGCATCTAAACAGAAATTGGCCTGGCTGAAGAAAATTGTGTTACCATTATGGCAGGGATTCACAGATACCAGACGAAGGGTCTCGGCCCGAAACATCAACATTGCTTCTCCTTATAGATGCTGCCTGGCCTGGTGTGTTCCACCAGCATTTTGTGTGTGTTGTTTGAATTTCCAGCATCTGCAGATTTCCTTGTGTTTGCTCACATACAAAGAGCATGTTTATCAGACAAAAAAAAGTGGATTGCACAGAGAAGAGAAAAAGGTAAAAAAAAAGTCAAATTACATTTTCAAAAGAGCACTACTCTGAATGCTGTTAATGAAAAATCTGATAATGACGTGCGTGAGACAGGACTCTGCAGCCTTGGGATTTATAGTGTGAAAATTAACAATAGACAAGCAATATAGTTTATGCTGGAAGTGAATGGCAAATTAATTAAAATGGAATCAGACACTACTTCACCTGTTTCAGTCATTCCACAAAATTAGTGTTGAATGGCATTTGAAAGATAAAACAAACTGAAGCTTGCAGATATCCAGCTCAGAACTTTTACCGGAGAAAAGATAACTCCTGTGGGAATAACATCTGTAACAGTGAAATAAAACAAGCCACATTGAGATCATATGCAGAAGAAACAGGAGGACCAGCATCATGGGTATGTAAATGGATGAGACAACTACAATTTGATTGGAGATCCATTCACAGTTTGCTTGCCACGTTCCCTGCAATGGAGCCAACTGAAAGTGAGTTAAGAAAAATACTGGATGATGCCACAATTGTCTTCATGTTATTGCCCAACAGTGGAGAAACAGATGTTGGTGCCAACACTGGTGCCTCTGGATGGAAAACATATTGGACCAAGGAAGGACCATGCGGCTCGAAGGAATCGTGAAAGTGATGAAAATAGTGGTCTGATTACAATAGATTTTGTAGGCAACAGATTTGAAAAATCTTCTGATATATTGATCAAGCGGCTACTTGTGAAATGTGGCTTTGTTTTAAGCTGGAAGAGAATTCAAGGAGCTTCCAAAAAGTTGCAAGCATTCAGCTTTTTTGAGTCTAAAGAACCTGAATCTACTTTGCATACATTAAGCTTGTTGCATGAAATTCAAGTGAGGGATAAGCAGCTGTGCGTGTAAAAGTAGATGCAAAGCCCAAAACCCAGCTGGTTGAGTGGAAGGCCAAAAAGAAAGAGGTCACTGGAGATACAGAAACAAAGGGTTCATCCGGTGACGTTGTGGATGAGGAAACCAAGAGGAGAGACCACAAGTCTCACCCGCCAAGCAGAGTGATCTCCCTCGTGAAAAAAAGATGTTATTTCTTACAGTTGTTCTTACATACATGTATGTGTATATATATATATATATATATATATATATATATATATATATATATATATACAGAAAGGTGCTGGAAAAGGGACAGTCATATCATGAAGGATCACACCCACCCTGTTCCTGGACTGGTTGTCCCATTCTCATCAGGGAGCAGGCTATGTAGCATCCCTGCCAGGACCATCAAACTCAAATACAGATACTTTCCCCAAGAAGTGAGGCTGATCCACTCCTCCACCCCCTAACCCATCTCTCCACATTCCCTACCACCACTACATTATCATTTCCTCTCAGATACCTTATGTATAGACATTCCTGTGCCTAGTGTCATTTTATGTACATAAATCAATCTATACGTATGTATATAGGCTATCTTATTTATTTGTATTTATTGTAGTATTTTATTATTGTGTTCCTTATCTTTTTTTATGCTACCTCAGATCTGGGATAATGATTATTTTGTTTTCCATTACACTTGTGTACTGCAACTAACATAAAACAATCCTGAATGATTTTTTTTTGAACTTGAATTACCTGTAGCCTCTTCAATTTCATGACACTACCTTCTTCCACTATTACACCTGATGATGCAATCCAGGCACCTACCACTTTCTGCATAAAAATCTTGACCCTCACGTTGTCTAATGGGGGTTATAAATTCCTGGCTAGACCAGTCACAGTAATTGGTCTGTCTCTGTGTCCTAAAATCTATGTAAGTGCCTACAGTTTAATATTATTGTGGTTAATGGAAATGAAAATTTAACTAAACTTCTAAAAGAAGAAAGAAAGAAATATTTTATATTTAATTTAGCCGAAACAGCTGTGCATTTAATTATATTCTCTTCATAGGTGGTACTGTTATTCACAGACGGATGGCATGGCACAAGGGAAGAGCTTCATCAATTTCCAAATGTAATGCATGCTCAAGGTAAGTCCATTTTCATTTGGATCTGAAACGTTGACTGTTTTAGACATGTTAAATTAATCCATAAGAGATGAATTTATAGTTTTATTGGTGCACATATTTGATTCCAAAAGACAGCAAGGACATTGTACACCTAAAATTCAGCTGGAGAATTTGGCACATTAGTCGGTATGAACTAGTTGTAGTTCTTGACTTTACTGGTTGGAAATATTTACGTAATATGAACCTAGCATTATGACCTTCATAGTCATTTCGCCAGCTTGTGTTTGAAGCAAGTAAGAGCCAGACCCATGTATGAAGAATTACAATTTTAAAACCAGAATCCAGGGAACATTGAATTAATTTATGAGATGAAGAAATTAATTTTCTTATCCAAATATGACTGGATAAACTGGTGTATGAAAAAAGCTGGAAAACAACTAACTGTAGGATTTTCAGTGAATTGTCCAAGTAATGTTGTTTCTGCCAAATGAGCAACATGTGGTTGAACCTGGCCTTGAAATCTCTAGTTTACAGATATTGGACTGGGTGGAACCTACAGAACCTGGCGGAAGGTGCCCACCTCAAATAATTTCATTAAGTCACCTTGATATTTTGGCACAGTGTAAGTGGACAGTGTCATCTTCAAGCAATTTAGACAGGCTCATTCACCTAGATTAATATTTAAACGCATCTTAACAGTGCTGTGATAGCTGACTCTGTGAGAAATACTGCTCTTGGGAAAAAGGACTAAAAGGAAAAATTCAGCACCTGTTCCCACCCTCTCTAAACCCCACACTGTCCTATAGGGTAAAAAGAGAAAATGTCAGAAATGTTCAGCAGTTCAGGCAAAACATGTGGAGAGAGGAACAGAATCAATGTTTTATGTCTGGGAGAGAAGTCCAGTTGTTTTTTTAAGTTGTACCAAAAGTTGGATCAATAGAACAAAGGGAGTTTCTCTGATTGTGTGAGTCTAGGAATACCTTACTAGTACTGGATCCCAAGGACACATGTCTGTATTTTCTCCTCCTGGATTCAATTTTAATGCATGGAAAAATGGTACTAAATTGGTTTGGGATAATTTGATCTGGTGGTTTAAATTTGGTGGTTTAAATCCACTCTGTTCTTAAAACCCCGTCAGCATTTGTAATCCTCACAAAGAGCTACGCATGACATTTTCAGATCCTCCCTCCCTTCTGTAGGGCAGATGACTCTACTAACTCCACTTTTGCAGATAACCAGGCCAAGCCAGTTCAGTGTGGACAGTGATCTGTAGAAATGAACTTTAATCATGGTACCTAACCCATGCAAGTATTTGACAGTGCCAGAAGTAAGCTCAAATCTGTACAAAACCTTTTCCAAGTAACAACAGTAAATCCTGGGGTTATCACAGAATCATTTTCAGTACTACATGTGGTTTCAAACTTGCTTACTGCTTCAACCTTGAAGAAGAAGTACATGTTAAAATGTACAATTTAGCTGTCAGAGAAATGCAGTCATTTCTTTGCTGTGTGACATAGTGAGGACATCCTTACTGAAGTTTTGGTGAGGTTTTATTCAAAGAGTTTCTCCTTGAGAAATCTGGCAAGATATAGCCTGTAAGTATAGTGACAAGGTTTGGAACAAGCATTGCATTGGTAAGAGCTGTTAGATATTATTTGCCCATATAATGTTCTTGAGATTAATGAGATAGGATGTAACATTACTGGTTATTGTTGAGCAGACAGTGTGAAGAATCATGCAACAATATCTCCTGAGTTACCTAAGTCAGCACTTCCTACTCCCAAGCTCGAGGAGTCTACTCCAAACAGCAGGGAACAACTCTGAAGACCCCTGGTGCTCACAGTATGTTCTTCTCTGCAAAATCCTCCATTAATTCCAAATAGCAGCCCCCTCTCTCTCTCTACTGAAAGGATTTCCTTTCTCTCCTAAATCTAGTTCAAATCAAATGTATCAACATCTTCTAAGCCTTGTCTTTACAATTGCAAGTTCCAGTTGAATCACCTAAGTTTGTGATTCTGGTATGATCTTGGAGAACTGGAAGATTGCAAATGTCACTCCACTCTTTAAGAAGAGAAGAAGGCAAAAGAAATGAAATTATAGGCTAGTCAGCCTAACCTCAGTGGTTGGGAAAGTGTTGGAGTCTATATTAAGGATGTAGTTGCGAGAGACTTAGAGACAAATGATAAAATAAGTCAAATTCAGCATGGTTTCTGTGAAGGGAAATTTTGCCTGACAAATCTGTTAGAGTTCTTTGAGGAAGTAACAAGCAGGGTGGCCAAAGGAGAGGCAGTGGATCTCATTTACTTGGATTTTCAGGAGGCATTTGATAAGGTGCCACACATGACGCTGCTTAACAAGATAAAATCCTATGGCATTACAGGAAAGATACTGGCATGGATAACAGAATGGCTGAAAGTCAGGAGGCAGCAAGTGGGAATAAAAGGGGCCTTTTCTGGTTGGCTGCCGATGACTAATAGTGATCATCAGGGGCCAATATTGGGATTGCTACTTTTCACATTGTTCGTCAATGATTTAGATAATGGAATTGATGGCTTTGTGGCAAAGTTTGTAGACGATATGAAGATAGTTGAAGGATTAGGTAGAACTGAGGAGGCAATGCAATTGCAAAAGGACTTAAATTGGAAGAAAGGACAAAAAGTGGCAGATGGAATACAGTGTTGGGAAATGTATGATAATGATTTTGGTAAAAGGTACAATAGTGCGGACTATTATCAAAATGGGGAGAAAATTCAAACATCAGAGGTGCAGAGGGATTTAGGAGTCCTTGTGCAAGATTCCCAGAAGGTTAATTTATAGGTTGAGTGTGGTAAAGAATGCAAATGCAACATTGGCATTTATTTCAAGGGGAATACAATATAAAAGCAAGGAAATATGCTGAACCTTTATAAGACACTAGTCAGGCTGCACTTGGATTATTGTCAACAGTTTTGGACCCCATATCTCAGAAAGGATGTGTTGTCATTGCAGAGTGTCCAGAGGAGGTTCACGAGGATGATTGAAGGGGTTAACATATGATGATTCTGGGAATAAAGTGGTTAATATATGAGGAACGTTTGGCAGCTTTGGGCCTGCACTCACTGGAATTTAGAAGAATGTGGAGGGGGGATCTCATTGAAACCTACCCAATGTTGAAAGGACTAGATAGGGTGGAACTGGAGATAATGTTTCCTCTGGTGGAGGTATCCAGAACTAGAGGGCACAGCTTCAAATTTGAGGTGCGACCCTTTAGAACAGAGGTAAGGAGGAATGTCTTTTTAGCCAGAGAGTAGTAAATCTGTGGAATGCTTTGCCACAGACTGTGGTGGAGGACAGTGTATATTTAAAACGGAAGTTGATTGTTTCCTGATTGGTCAGGGGATCAAAGGACATGGTGAGAAGACAGGCAAATGGGTTTGAGTGGGAGCCGGGATCAGCCATGATGGAATGGCAGAGTAGACTTGAAGGGCTGAATCTGCTCCCATGTCTTATGGACTTGTTCCAAGATTCCGTATCTGCTTACTGACCTTCTGTTGGGAAAAACTCCTTTCTCCTCTTTCCTCCCATTAAGGCACCCCCTCCCCACCTTCTGAATAGGGAGGCCATTAGTGTCAGTGTTGTGGTCCTTTAAAAAGGCAAATTAATGGTCTAGTCATTGGTGACAATAGAATTGAAATTTATATAATTACATCTGTTTTAAAATGAATAATCGAATTGAACTTTATATAGTTGCAACTGTTTTAAAATGCATTTGTTTATTTATTACAGTAAGACCCAAAAGCATCAAAGCACATATGTTTTAAAGAGTTAATTTTCTTGAAAATACAGATTTGGTAACCTTTCAATTCTGGAGGATTCATGCTACCCACTCAGTAAACTACATATTTTTCATTATTATGGCAGACTGGGGATAATTTAAAAAAACTGTCTACAACTGCATTTCACTTCCACTGTGTCCCAAATAACAAACAGGAGGATATTACTCGAATACATTCCCATCCAGGCAGGAGACAAATATTTTAAATATCTTGCCTTAAAGTTTAACATGCAAAGAAGATAAACTAAAGCAATGAGGCTATAGATAAAATAGTTTTAATATTATCATCTGCATAAAAATCTTCTCCTGTTTGTTTTCATTTATGTGCACTAAATAGAATTAAGAATATCTCATAACTTCACATAGCAGTTTACTATTAAAACTTTTAAAGTAATAAGACTGTTTATATTATGCAGCTGATTTAAAGGAGTAGACCACACACAAAATCTATGAGTCAATCTAGAAAATTTGTCCAGTAATTTAGTTGAATCTATTTATTATAAGTTTGAAAGCATGGACTTTATAAAGACTTACTGTAAGAGTCAGAATGTAAATGTTCTTTGAATTATTCTGAAATAGTGACAGGGTTTTGGTCGAGAGCAAGGCTATGGTGTTTTATTTGCTTCTCTGCAGTCTCAAAAGGGGGGATCAGTCATCTTTCCCATCAACAGAAGGAAGAAAGCTGCTGCCTTCATGAAAGTGTGGCTGGAGGTAGAAGAGGATGTGAGCTGTAGAAACAATGTCCCCAAACTCAAGTGCCAAGGGGCTAGTCATTTTAACTAATCTAAATATATTACGTTAGCCTTTACTTATGATGTGTTTATGTCTGTTTTCTGCCTTTTATCACCCTCTTTTCCTCATTCTGCCTTGCCAAATGCTATGCATCATTTTAGTCTTCGCTTTCTATATATTTCCTCACAGCTGACACTCACTGCTTCTGCATGATATTCACTCACAGAACAGTTCTAGTAGGCAAAGAGATATCAACATTCGAGCAAATTTGATCGCAATTTAACCAGAACTGCAACAGCAGGCTATGAAAGAAACACTTCTGTCCTCCTATCAAGAGGAGACGAAGCACAGATGCCTGGCAACAGAAATAAAAACATCTCTGAAGAAGTGTATTGACTTTATTGGAACATTGAACTTAAAGAGCCTGAGTATATTATCTTCAAGTTATAAACACAAGAGATCCTGCAGATGCTGGAAATCTTGAACAACACACACAAAGTGCTGGAGGAACATAGTGGGTCAGGCAATATCTATGGAAGAGAATAAACAGTCAATGTTTTGAGCCAAGACCCTTAATGAGGACTGGAAAGGAAGGGAACAGAAGCCAGAATAAGAAGGTGAGGGGAGGGGAAGGAATACAAGATGGCAGGTGATAGGTGAAACCATTTAGGTGAGAGTGGGGGGGGGGATGTGCTAGGAAGTGATAGGTGTGATAGGTGGAAGAGTTTTCTGATTGGAGAGAAAAGTGGACCATGTGAAAAAGGGAAGAAGGAAGGACACCAGATGGAGGTGATGGGCAGGTGAGGAGAAGAGAGGGCTGATCAATAGCCTGTTGGTAGTCATATGGAACTTTACATGGTGCTCTTGTTCCCTGTAGGAGGTTCCATTCTGAAGTTATCAAAGAGCTTTGAAGGAAGTATCCCCTCGCCACTCATAATCAAGCTTTAATTCCTCATGCAAAAACATGCTTAGCTTCAGATTCTCACAGGATAATAGTATCATCACAGTTTCTGTGAAATCGTGTGTGTATCTGTATGTAGGTTCACATTAGCTGTGACAAATCCTTGTGATCGATAAAGATTCCTGTTCTGGTGCTGAAATCAATGACACACCATATCAGTGGGAAGATGGCTGAAGGAACTGTCCTCTTGTTCAGCAGCCGTCAGCAAACTCAACACAGGGCTTTCCGGTAATATGGCGGTGCACTCAGGCACGGCCGCCTCTCTTGGTTCAACCAGTGCTGTTATTATCTTTTTCCATACATCCTCTTTTTGATTGCAAGACATTGCAGGATGTTAAGAACATCGAGTACCCCATGAGCAGACTTGGTGTGGACTGTTTTGCCGCCTGCTACAGAAAGGCATTGGAGTCAATGCACAAAGGTGGTGTGCTGTTTAACAGCAAGTGATTGTCTTGGATGTTTTTCTTGTGATCTCAAGACCCTGTTGGACATTGGTAAATGTAGAATACTGCAACTCCGGTTTACTGGTGAGACCGAAGGCAGGGGAGATGCATGGCCTCGGTTGTAGCATGGACTAGGCTGTGTGCCGTGGATAGTCCTGTTCCAGCTACCCAGGAGGGAAGATGCTGGAGGCAGTGTGGTGTGGCATCCATTCTGTTCCTGATATTGGGCCACATAATTTCATCATAATCACATAGAATGCGGTCCCTAGTGATGTAGCAGGGGAAATACCTCCTGAAACACCTAATCCAGTCCTAGCAGTCTGACACCATGATCATCTTGACAAGCCTCGGTCATAGTGCTCCTCAACGGCACTTCTTATAAGGATGCTTGTCATAGACCTTCCATCTCCAGGAGGAAAAATACTCCGTTACAGGGTAGGGGAACAGGGAGTGTGGAGGAAGGAATTCATGGACATACGTGGATGGGACTGAACCCTGTTGTTCACTGCAGATGAACGGTAGAAAGATACATTGTCCCATATGATGGGATAATGTGGGCCATTGATCCTGGCATCCTGTTCCTTCTTGAATGCTGAAAGTAGTCTGTAAAGCCCACCAAGGAACATGATAAGACATGGGGTGATATGGCCCAGTCATTGGGAAATATGCCAGAATACCAACTTAATTGTACATACAGATATTGCAGTTCCTTAGTTCTATCACTGTCTCTATCAAAGGGCACTCTGTACATCTGTTTCCTTTCAATGTGGTGATGGTTCAACACCCTATCAATTGTCAATATACTGACCATATGAATATCCGAGAAGATGGTAGGTCTGCAATTACAGCTGTCTGTATTTCACACAACTGTATGACATTGCTCGCTAGCACAATCTGAGCAACTAGTGTCTCTTGTCCAGCATTGAGCACCTTAGCTCCCCCACCAGCTGGAGGTCTTCTTTCAATTCTTTGCAAACACGAATATATTTCCACTGAGTACTGAATTTAATCTTTATTATTATTTCCATTATGGTCCATTTTTGCACCTATTTTACAAAGTTTCTTAAAACTTTATTCTGCTACCTATCTTTCATTTTATCATCTAAATGGGATTTTCAATGTTACAGTAAAGTGCAGTAAAGAGCTCTTATTTTATAATTACAGGGATCAATGCATTCATTCCTGTGGTTCTGCAAGGTACTGTGAATATTGATGAGGTCTCTCTTCTTGACTTTGGGACCGGATCTGGATACAAACAACAATTGTCAATTGAAATGGAAGATATTGAGGACTCTTTGCTTAAACAAACAGTAAGTGGTCCTGATAAAAACAGGGCAGATTTGCTCATATTTTGTGTCACTTTCTATAGGAAAATAAGACCTGAAGCAACATTGAACCTGTTACTCAATGACGATTTAATAATGTTATTGTTTGAGATTGATCCTAATATTGATTTGTCATATATTTCTCTGGTGAAGAATCAGCTGTTCAGCAATAATTGCATTTAGAAATTAATTTTTCAATGCATTTCCTTTTCATTTTAAAAATTACTAAAGTTGTATTGTTTTGTTTTTAGAGTGCGGTTATAGAAAGAAAATGTTGTAAGGCCCTTTGTACGTGTTTTGGAGAACCCGGAGCAATTGGTTTGCAAGGAAGGAAAGGACAGAAGGTAAGTGAATAATCTATGCTTTTTTTAAACAGATTTTCCTACTATTTGTTCATAAAGTTCAAGTACACAAAGTACAATCCCGTTTCTCTTTCATCCCTTAATAGAATTTTGATGTTATTTTAGGCACATCAGGGTCCAAAGGGATATATGGGCTACCCAGGAGAAGAAGGAGCACCAGTAAGTTGGTAGTTTTAATAGCTATTTCTGAAAGATTGTCATCTGCTTTCCTTTTTTTCTTGGAGTGAAATTAAGCCGCTTTTGTTTCTTTCTGAGCTCTGTGGCATTTCTCAGGCAACACATTAAAGAAATTTTTGGCGTACACATCCATGCACAGTAAAGAAGCCAATGTGGGGACCTTCCAACAATGAATAGTTTAAATACATTGTTCTCCAGAATGTTAGGCCACTTCATACTTCGTTTCCTTCGGGGTTGATTTCAATTTGGGCAGCGGATCAATAGCATCTGCTTGACCGAGGGAGGTAATGGCTGAAACCATTTTGAGGCACCATTCCTATTTCAGGAGAAGGAGGAAGGTCTAGGCATTAACTGAGTGTCTGAGTAAAGTTTGTCAGATCCATGTCAGTTAATATCAGGTACCCTGATGGCTATAAATTCAATGCAAAGCAATTGAAAGGAAAAATAAACTATAGATGATGGAAATCTGAATAAAAACCAGAAAAAGCATCAAATAGTGTGGGAATCAATGTCAGTATTTTAGATCAATGACCATTCATCTGAATATTAAAGTACTTATAATGAAATATCATTATTAAGAAGTTGACTCTGCTTTTCTCTCTGTACCGCTGCCTGACTTAATGAGTATTTCTAGCATCCAAAGACTATGGTCAGTCCAGAGAGACATGGGTGTCAAAACTTCAGATTATTTTCTACTTGCTTTTAAAATCTTAACTTTAAACTTAAGTTTTAAAATCTACTCCACAATACATATTTAGCTCTGCAGCTCCTGACACTGATGAATGTGCAACATATGCTTAAATCAGTTGTGTTTATCCCAAACACTTTTTCCTGAACTATTAACTAAAGTTCAATGTGCACCATGCTTTATTGCCTTTATCTATTATAAGAAACCTTCTACCTCAGTATGTAAGTGGTTAGCATGCCCAGAGTTTAAAGCCTCTAAAAATGACTGACGACTGGCGCCGACAGAGCAGATATCCATTTGATAAAATACAGATTTTGGCAAGTTAAAATTTAATGTATTTTCTTCAAACTGGTTTGCGAAGTTCTGACAAAGTTTGCTTCACTGAAAGGAACTTAACAGACACAAAACTGGTGTTTCACAGAGAGCAAAAATAGGTGAGAGCAAATTTGTTTTCATTAATACAACTTGTTTAATTTCCCATTCATTTGAGGGGATTGAAAATTTCAGTAGATGTGAGCAAGGAGCAGTTTCTTGTTTGCTTTGATTTCAAGACTCAGTGATGAGTTAGTGGAATTGTTCAGTGTCTCGAATCAAATTTTTGTCATGCTTTTAATTTCAGAGTTTGAGCCAATGTTACCAAATGCCGAGATAAACAAAATTGTGTTAAAATAACACTATATTAAAATTAATACTATCAATGTTCTACATAATCAAAAATTATTAATACTAAATCAAAATCTCTTTTGTATTGTTAATTCTGTTTTGTTAAAATATACAGTTATTGCCAATAACATTAAGTGGAACAAATTTGCAGAGCTAATTTTCTTGATAGTATATATCTGGTTATCTGTTAGTTGGGGAGAATTCATACCATTCCCACGTCACTAACTCCAGCTTTTAGTTTTTAAATGGAGATAATTTGAAACATTGGGAGAATGTTAGGAAATGGTGTCTATTTGCATATCGCTCCTGTTGTGTCTCAAGTAACAATAGAAGATATTGCTGTAAAAATATCATAATCCAATCAGGAGAGAAGAGTACTAAATATTTTGAGTAGCAATGTTCAAAGAAATAAATGGGGAAAATTGGATTATAAACAGTTTGGCTCAGTATCACAGACCTAAAATAGTCTGCTACTATTCACTTGCATTGTGTACTGTACCCAAAATTGTATTTGAATTTCCCCAGTTTGATTTAAACAATGTACATAACACAACAATGAATGAAAAAAATATTTGAATTAAAAGCCATTTTACACTGTCAGCTTTCAATTAAGAGTCTATACATAAATCTCTGACTCAGACTGGAAAATCTTCCTCAATAACTAACATGAATCTATTTACAGAAGGCTATAATGGGCTTAATTACATATAAAAAGATTTATTTAGCTCAGAGCCAGATAGTAAACATCGGGCAAATTATTTAGGATTTTGTGTATGAGACAATTGATTCCTTATGTAACCGATGCATAGTAGCTGCTCTCACTTTGGAATTGCAGTTGATGTGGTTAAAAATATGCTAGAAGCAAGCCTTCATAAAACACATGCCCTTTGTGTTGTCACACAATTTTCAGTACAAGCTGTTTAGTAAACTTTTATTATCATCTGTTATTTTACGTGTCTAATGCTGTTGCTGACTCAATGCCCTCCCTGCTGTTAATGATTCAACTCTTAGCTGCTTGCAGACCAAATGTCTGACCATAATTAGAATTTATTTCTTCTTAGCTTTTCCCCGTACCCTCCCATCTTCCAACTTTTACCAACATTTGCATTCTACTTTGTTTGTCTTTCTTTGATCCCTTGGACATCAAACGCAGCTCCAGATGTGAATTCAATAAATGAATTCATGTCATAATGTCAGTCATACAGCACAGAAACAGGTCCTTTGGTCCAATTGCTTCATGCCAACCAAGATTCTAAGCTGATACCATTTGCCCACGTTCAGTCCATATCCCTTTTAAACTCTTCTTATCCATGTATCCATCCAAGTATCTTTTAAATGCTGTTAATGCACCTGCCTCAACCACTTCCTCTGACAACTCAATATGTATAATGATACCAACTGGAAAATGTACTGTATTCAATATTAACTCAGAAACACAATATGAGCAGATGAGGTGGGCTGGGATGCTTTGATACAACATGGCAAATGAAGTAATAAATTCAGCTCGTCTGAAAAGCTGCCTGCTCAGTAATTGCTGACAGTAGCCTTGATGAGAATCTTCATGATGTGAACTCGGTTTCAATGTTAGAAGAGATAATCCAAAGATTTAGAGGATCTCTGTAAGGAAAGAAGAAAAGACAAGGTATGGTAATGAATTCTGAATGCTCAAAGCCCATGCCCTGCTATCCGGATGGTTCTCTTGAGAACTTGCGAGGACTGTGAAGAATTGGAGAGAAATATATTTTCTCCACACTGAGGAGAAGACACCTGTTGCCACCTGAGAAAGGACATGGCAAGAGGTGAGTTAGGAAATTTATAAAGCGGACAGCCGCTGAATTCAGTGAGAAGTGACAAGCCCAGGTCAGGAAAGATGAGTACTCTGAAGGGTTTATTCAGCTTCTGTGCTTCAGTTATGAGGAGACCAAGGTTGAAGTACGTTTGTGAAAAATAATATAAAAAGCTGACAATTTAATATAAATACTTGTGATGCACCATCAATAACTCTTGGAGATGTGAGGCGAGATATAGGCTTTTATTGGCTGGAAGAAAGAACAAGCAGCAAGTAAACACCACACAACATCCTGGAGACTGAGGAAGGGGCTGTACCTCCCATCGCCTTTATACCAGGGTCTGTGGGAGGAGCCACAGGAGCAGTCAGCAGGGGTCTGTGGGAGGAGCCACAGGAGCTGTCAGCGGGGGGGGGGGCGTGTTCAGACAGGTATATTTAGTTCACCACAACTTGCACCTTCACGGAGTAAGGATAATAAATGCATGGTGTGTGGTCAAATGTTCTCCCCAAGCCCAGACTATCCCTTTTCTCTGTTTAGTGTGATTTCTTCTCTTTTGGTGGCTACTATAATAACTGAGTTTTAAGGAATTTATTCCATCATTCAGGACATACTCTCTTCTTACTACTGTCGTTGGGAAGGAAGTACAAGAGCTTTAGGTCCCACACCACCATGTTCAGGAACAGTTATTACCCTTCAACCATCAGGCTTCTGAACTAGTGCAGATAACTTAACTCACCACAACTCTGAATGGATTCCACAATTTATGGAGTTACTTTCAAAAACTCTACAACTCATATTCTCAGTACTATTCATTTAGTTATTTTTATTTATTTTTATCTGCAACATTTGTACATTTGTTGTTTTTCTTTGTGTGGGGGTTTTCATTGATTCTATTGTATTTCTCTGTTCTACTGTGAACGATTGTAAAAAATGAATCACAAGGTACTATATGGTGACATATACGTACTTTGATGAATTTGCTTTGAACTTTGAAGTATCTTGCTCTATTAAGAAAAGGCTGAATATTTTATTTAGGGAGAGAGAGGCCCACAGGGATCTATTGGCGTTCGAGGTTACGATGGATGCCGGGGTGACGGTGGTGAAAGGGTAAGAATGTGCTTATTGTTCACTTTAATGGTAATGTATCAAATATAGATAGGTTCTTAGTCTTACCGTTTCATAACCAATTATGTAACTATTTCAGGGAAAAAGAGGTTATCGAGGACAAAAGGTAAATATGGTACAATAAAATCATTTGATTTGAATATTTATTTTGATACTAAAACTTGCAAGTGTACTAAAATTCTACATTCCATTACAACAGGGGAGCGATGGTGAGCACGGTATTGATGGAATAATTGGAGAGCAGGTATAATTTTTTATAGAATATTTACCCAGAAAGATTACTTACAAATACCTTCTGAATATTCATAAAATGGCATCTTCCAACAGGGACTCCAAGGTCCTCCTGGAACTGCAGGTGAAAAAGGCAACAATGGAAAACTGGTAAAACCATTTAAAAAATTTTGTTAGCAGTTATCATATCCAAGAACTTTGTATTTATTCCTTTCACAGAACTATCCTGTTTCAATAGATACAGAATGATCAGTTGTGTAATTGTTTTGTCTACGTGTCCCAACGATCTGCCAATTCTAACCAACAGTAATAAATGGAAAATTTTCCATGCCCTTTTGATGCAG
Organism: Hemitrygon akajei; assembly: GCF_048418815.1. Lineage (NCBI taxonomy): Eukaryota > Metazoa > Chordata > Chondrichthyes > Myliobatiformes > Dasyatidae > Hemitrygon > Hemitrygon akajei. The sequence goes on from NC_133143.1 coordinate 32,187,744, forward strand.
ACTGAAAAGATACATCCTTTCCCCAATTATTGCTCTTCTATACATTGATCCAGTTTTCCTTTTCCAGTGCATTCTAATCTGATTTGAATTTCCAACAGGATTTCTCATTGGAGTATGCAACATCATTCCAAGTTTACCGGAACGTGAAACCAAGAAAAGTAGCTAGTGACAAAATGCATTACCACATTCAGAATAGTGAAGAGAATCTATGAGTGAATAGTCAAGATGAAAAGGATATGGTAGAATGTTGATGGTCAATCTTATCTTGACATGTAAAAGAAAATTAGGGAAACATTGGAGATAAAGTTAGCTCTGCAGCATACCACAGCTTGTCTGAAACCTTAGGAATCTTATGGTGTAGATAAAATATCAGTCAAACATACCCAGAATATCCTGTCAAATGATGAAGAAAAGCCACATTCAATCATTGGAATTGATACTTTGTTACACATACCTCCCTTATTTCTGTCATTGTTAGCTTAGAGATATTTATACTATTCTTGTGTTCTTTAGCTCAATAGATAACATTTATTGGCTGCTGCATGATTGGAAATGGGCTGCAAAATGTGAGGGTGAGCTAGTGCATTAAATTGGGTGAAACATGAAGAGGCCGACAATGGCAGAGCGAAGGAAGAGGGAAGAATGTGTAGGACAAAGAGGTAGCAGGATGATCCGTAGTGGACTTGGCAGACTGGGTGCAGACCCAACAGCATGGAGATCAAGCAAATCTGGAAAGGAATTGGCGGGGTGGAGCAGGAAAGGTCCCGAAGTAGTGAAAGCCTGGTGGACAGTGTAGGGCGAACCGAAGGCGGGAATGGACGGAGTGAAGGGCCATTAACCAAGGAATGCACAATGGTAGAGTGGCCGCTGTGTGGCTGGAAATGGATGGCAAGTGTAAAGAGGGTTGGGTGAAACAGAAGTGATGCAGGTAAATAGGGTCAATATAGGCAGTGCAAAGGTGGTGTAGAAATGGTGTTCTGAGGGACCTGTTTCTGTGTTGTATGATGTTGTGTGGTATGGTGTGTCTCTCTATACTGGGCAGCAAGAGGAAGAGATATGAGCTTCATGGACAAGCGTTGCCTAACTTTAATCTTGAGCTTCTCTTCCATTCTCCCAGTGCAATCCCCAGCCAGCAGATTGAGTCCTGGGGAGCATACCATCAGTAGCAGCCTCATTTTGTCTGAAATCTCACACTAAATCACCAGTCAAATAGTCCTTTTCCTTAAGTTTGAATGATCAATGTAATTAATACCTTGGACTGTTGAATGTTTGACACCAGCCTTTGCCATTGGTTGCACAGGTCCAGCCATGGGATTAAAATTGGGGTTCTGCATCCCGTTTCCTCTCTTTTGATCAACCTAATTTGCTTCCCTGCATTTATCCATTTCTCTTAGAAATTTCTCCTCTTTTGACCTTGTTATATATTGGAGCGTTTGTCATTTTTGAATGACGAATTACCTTATGGGATCCCTGCTGATTTTCTTTCTATTAGTTTGAAAAAAGAATTTTGGACTGTTTCACCAAGTGGATAATATTCCACCCGTGCTGTATTCTCTATGTGACCCAAATGTTTATTAATCACGCAAGTGAAAAAGAAGAATATCTGCCAGTAGTCTGCTCAGTTAGCATTATCTTGTTACAATGTTCCCCTGTAGTTGTGGATAAAGCAGCATTCATAATAAATAAGTTTTAAACTAAAATGCTGAGGGAGTAAGAAAGCATAAGCTGCAATGTTGGAACTTGAGGTGTGCTTTGCCTGAACCTGCAGTAGGTATTCTTGTTAGCAGCTTTATCCTATGTTTTTACAAGTTCTGTATAAAGATAGGAATGTTATTTAAAGTTTTGAAAAAATATAATAATCATTTTCACAAAGAAAAACAGGATTCAAGTTAATATTATGAGTTAAGCTAAAATATGATTTCATGAATGCAATATAATGAAAATTAAACTTTTATTTGCTGGTTTTAATATCTTCACTAATAAGTTGTTTATTTTTGCCACAAATAACTTATTAATTCAATACTGCTAAGACCACCAGTCCAAACTTGAAGAGTTTGCAAGAGATATGTTTACATTATTTCTTTGGCATGAATGTGATGCTCAGATTAAGTGTATTTAACTTGAGTGATCTACTTACCAATTTTTCTCTTCTTGATTGTGTAAGAACACAATCTGTGGGTGCAACCAGAATATCAAACCTAATTGACCAGTATGTCACTTTGACACACTGTGCTTTGGATTTCATGTACATTATAATCGTTGACTGCTTTTAGTAAAATTTTTATGTATCTTGGCAGCATCCTATTCTTAGACTTTTGAAATAGCCTTATTAATTGAATACATTGAATTCACAAGCTGTGATTTGAAGTCATTCATTTCTGAGAACTAATATTGCTTGCCTTAATTTCTAGGGTAGAAAGGGGCAAAAAGGGCTTTCAGGTGATCGTGGAGAAACTGGTTCACGTGGAGACCCTGTAAGTGATCTTAGAAAAGATAACCAAAGACTGCATGTTCATCCAGCCTTGTTTAGACCTGCATGAAGATGCATGTTATCAAAGGGATAAAGTTCTGGAATTTTGTCTGGTTAGAATTTTACTTGTATCAGTAATTTAATGAATTTTTAAAAATTGATAGATGTCAGGAATTATTATTTTATTGAATTACAGCAGAAATCTAGGACATTAAAATGGCATTTTGGGACAGGAGGAGGTAGAAAATTATTTTTGGTATCTGAGCTTTTATTTTGAAATCAGTAAATTGTAAGACTTAGTGATCTGCAAGATGTGACTTCATTGTGATATACACATGCACACGTACACACAAATGCATGCACGAACACAGATCCTCTGCAACTGGATCCTCGACTTCCTTATCGGGAGGCCTGAATCAGTGTGAATCAGTAATAACATCTCCTCACTGATTATCAACATAGGTGACCATCAAGGATGTGTGCTTAGCCCACTGCTCTACTCCCATGACTGTGTGGCTAGGTACAGCACAACTACCATTTATAACTTCACCAATGACAACGCTGTTGTAGGTAGAATCTCAGATGATGATGAGAGTGCATGCAGGAGTGAGATAGATTGGCTGGTTGAGAGGCATAACAACAAAGCCCTCACACTCAATGTCAGCAAGGAATAGATGGTGGACTTCAGGAAAGGGAAGTCAAGAGAACACACAGCAGTCCTCAACGAGGGGCTAGCACTGGAAAGGGAGTGCCTGAGGATCTCAGGGAATCTGCCCTAGGCCCAGTACATTGAGGCAGACAGCAGCACTACTTTGTTAGGAGTTTGTGGAGATTTGGTATGTCACCAAAGACTCTTACAAGTTTCTATAGATGATCATTCTGACTGACTTCGTCACAGGCTGGCATGGAGCGTCCCTGGCATAGGAGCACAAGAGGGTTATATTTTCAGCCAGTTGCAATGTGGGCACAACCCTCTTCACCACTGGGGACATCTTCAAGTGGTGGTGATACATCAAGAAGGCAGCAGCCAACATTAAAGACCTTTACCATCTGGGCGCATGCCCTCCCCTTGTTACTATCATTGGGGAGGAGGTCCACCCATGCTCAATGATTCAGGAGCAGCTTTTCTCCTTTGCCATCAGATTTCTGAACAATCCACGCACTTAGGAACATTGTTCCTTTTTTAACACTATTGATAGATTTTTTTTAATTTATAGATTTTTATGCCTTTGCACTGTAATGCTGTAGCAAAACAATCAATTTCACATCATATGTCAATAGTAATAATTCTGACAACACACACAAACACATTAAAAAACCACACGCATTCATACATTTGCACGTAAACACAATTGACAAGGAAATCTTAATCAAGTAATCCATTCTGAGGACATTTTTTTTGCCCCGTTTATATTGACTAACTCTCCTGCTGCATGGTGTTTGGCACCTTCATGTTTAAAATTGCTCTGCTATTTGATAGAGACATGTGGAATATTGATGTAGCATAATACATCACAGGAACAGAATCCACTTTCTGCTCATTAAATAGAGGGGCTTTGAGTTTCACTTATTCTCACTAGTCAGCTGATATTTCTTAACTGGATCTAAATCCAAAGAGTTTAAGATAGATTGATTCAGAAAACACTGGATAATCAATGGATAAATCTTAAGGTGGCATTTGACACTTGCATTCTATAGATTCCTGGAAAGAACACCACATTCAGAAGCACATAGATTCTTAAGCTAAATGAAATCAAATGGTAAATTGGTTTATTATTATCAGACATACTGAGGGACAGTGAGGAATGAGATTTGCATTCCTTCCCGAAAAAAAAGTGGACACAACTCAGCTCATCACAAAACAAGCCTCCCTTCCAAATTTCAATGTTCTAAGTGCATTTATCATCACAGTATGTATACTGAATATAACCTGGAGGTTTGCTCCCTTATAGGCAGACACAAAACAAAGAAATCCAATAGAATCCATTATATAAAAAAAAGACCATCAAATGTGCAAAAAGGTGCAAACAGTGAAAAGTGAGCAGATAACATTCAGAACTAAAGTTCACGAAAGTGAGTTCACATCGGGGAAGCCAGTCACAGCCGATCCAGAAGATCCATGGACTCTGTCTACACTGCTCATTGTCTTGGTAAAGCAGTCAGCATCATCAAAGATGTTACTCACTCCGGACATTATCTCTTCTCGTTCCTCTCATCAAGCAGTAGATATAAAAGCCTGAAAGGAACTCATCAAGTCAGGCAGCATCTGCAATTCCAGTAAAAAAGCCATATTAAATCTACTGTGATTCAATGCTGTAAAACAATAAAACATGAAAACTTCCAAGGTGAGTGAATACTTTTTATAGGCACTGTATGTAGAAGAATAAGCAATCAATGTTTTGGGCCAAGCCCTTTCATCAGGACTCTAGGTTCATGGACAACTTCTGTCCTGCTGTTATAAAACTATTAAACAGTTTTTTAGTACAATGAGATGGACTCTTGACCCCACAATCTACTTCAATACGTATGACCTTGCACCTTATTGTCTGCCTCGGCTCTTTCTCTGTGATTGTAACATTTTATTCTATATTCTGTTATTATATTCTGCCTTTACTTCCTGAGAAAGCTGAAGAAATTTGGTCTGTCCCCTAAAACCCTCACTGATCAAGTCAAGTCGTCACTTTTATTGTCATTTCGACCATAACTGCTGGTACAGTACATAGTAAAAATGAGACAACATTTTTCAGGACCATGGTGTTACATGACACAGTACAAAAACTAGACTGAACTACGTAAAAAAAAACAACACAGAGAAACAGCAAAAAAAAACCAATTTTTATAGGTGCACAGTAGAAAGCATTCTTCTAGGGTGCATCACAACCTGGTATGGAAGTTGTCCTGTCCAAGACTGGAAGAAGCTGCAGAAGATCGTGAACATAGCCCAGCACATCACACAAACCAATCTTCTGTCCTTGGACTCACTTTACACCGCACGCTGTCGGAGCAGTGTTGCCAGGATAATCAAGGACACAACCCACCCAGCCAACACACTTTTTGTCCCTCTTCCCTCCGGGAGAAGGTTCAGGAGCATGAAGATTCGTATAGCCAGATCTGGGAACAGCTTCTTTCCAACTGTGATAAGACTGCTGAACGGATCCTGACCCGGATCTGGGCCGTACCTTCCAAATATCTGGACCTGACTTGCACTACCTTACTTTCCCTTTTCTATTTTCTAATTATGATTTATAATTTAAATTTTTATTATATTTACTTTGATTTGTACTTCAGGGAGTGCGAAGCGCAGAATCAAATATCGCTGTGATGATTGTACGCTCTAGTGTCAATTGTTTGGTGACAATAAAGTAAAGTATTGTTTTCTCTTATACTACTTCAATGCTGCACCTGAGTACATGCAACAGCATTCTGCAGTCTGTACTACCTGCAGGGAGATCGTGCAGTCTCTGTAATTATATCAATTGTGATTTTAATTGCTTATAGTGGGGAATAGAATATAACGAGGCTCTGGGGCTGGCTCCATCTTCTTTCCAATTAGGTCTCAATTTAGATTATTTTGGATTTAATACATAGTTATTGAAATACATGCCTTAATGGTGCATTGTTAATTGTTGCTCACAAACCCTAAATGAATTGACCAAATCACAGGATTTTACTGTCAACGCTTTGCAAGAGGTTTCATGACTTTTTTTCAATGTTTCTCTCCAAGGGGGACCCCGGTGCTGATGGCAATGTTCAAGGTCCACAGGGTGAAAAGGGAAAACCAGGCCAAATGGTACGTTGTCTTCCTTTATCTTCCTGGTTGAATGTATCTACCTACAATGTGCTGACATTACTTTTTATGAACTGAAAAAAAATGCAGAGGCAATAATAGTGTATCGTCTTTTACAGGGTAATCCAGGAAACACTGGTGTTCCAGGAAAACGCAGTCGTGCAGGAAACCCTGTAAGGAATTTGACAGCTTCATCTGAAAACCTGCAGTACCACAAATATTCATTTCTTTCAAGCTATTCCTTTTGCAATCAAATACATAATTACATATTTGTTGAAAATATAACATACAATTTGAAGTTTAATTATGATTTCACTGTTAGAAATATATTAATTTAAAAGCTATAAGTGGCTTTGAAGTGGTTTCATGCTTCAACTCAGTTAGAAGACATTAAAAATGCAATATACGATTCTTTTTGGTGTGAGTAGATAAAATGATAAGTAATTTAGAGAGCTTTGTGTAGTCCATTCAGTGTATGAACTAACATTGGTTCAAGCACAGCATGCAGGACATGCACACAGACATGGAAAAGGTTAGGGTAGACTGTTCCAGTTGGGGAGACTGAAGTGAATCTCTCACATCAGTCTAAACAGGATACTGAGTTTTATGACAATGTGGTTCAGCCTTAAGTAGAGACTGGGGCGAGGAATGCAAAATGTGCGAGGGCGCAAAGATTATTTGTTTCTATTTTCTCAACAGTTTCCATCTGGAAAAAGAATACATGTTTGAAAGGAGATCTGATGGTTAATTTAATAGAACAGTTAAGGGAGAATGTGGTTGGAGATCAGGAGAGATAAATATCATTAATGCTTAATGCTAGAGGGTATACATTTAACATTAGGGATGGGAGGTTTGAAGGACATTTGTGAAGCAAGTTTTATTTAGAAAGAGTGTGATAGGTGCCTAGGGAGGTGGTGGACATTTAGTAACATTTAAGAGGCATTTATACAGATACATGAACAGGCAGGGAATATAGGGATATGGACCATCTGAAGGCTATTGGGATTAGTCTAAATTGGCATCAAGGTTGGGAGAGATATGAGGACTGAAGGGATTGTTCCTGTGCTGTACTGTTTTACATTCTATGTAATGTCATGGGTAAAGTGAGTAACTTGCAGATGAAGGTAATTAAAGAGAAAACTGAGAAGCCAATCAAAGATGAGAGGGTGTTCTAATATCTCACAATTTGCATTAATTGTTATCACTTGTTCATATTCTATATAAAAATGGAAGTGCAGTGGATCCTAGTTAATTGGGACACATCGGGACCCACATTTGGCCCAATTAAACAGCTGCCCCAATTAGCCGGTTTCATTGAAATAGTTAAAAAAGTACAAAAAGACAAACTGAGTAACAAATTATGTATTTAAGTAAAACCAGAACAAATTAGAACACTACCAATACCACTGCAGCACTGTAAAACTTTAGTTCCAAATACTTATCGACAGAAGAATTCAACTGCATCACGTTCATTTGACAGTAAATAAACAAAATAAGCACAGGTATTTAGTGCAGATAATGGGCAGCCTTTGTACAAAACCCTTCAACGGTTACATCCTCCAAATCTTCATTTTTATTGTAACATTCAAGATGATTATCGATACTTTCAATTTCTTAGCAGTTTCTAACTTGTTTTTTTAAAAACTTTTTTTATTAAGTTTTCAGATGGTTACAGAAAGAAAAAAAGAATACCCTTCCCCCCTCCCCTTAGCCCCTCCCCCCTAACATCCCTGTAGAAAAAAAGAAAGAAAGAAAGAAAGAAAGAGTGCCTGGATATCGGAAGATCCTCACATGCTCCACGGATTTCGTAATAGCTTTAGTATATATATTTATTTCTTTCCCCAAATAACCAATTATTTTATCTTCAGAACATCTATATATTTAATCCTGTCTTTTGTAAATAAGGGCGCCAAATTTTCAAAAATGTTTCATATTTATCTCTTAATTGGAAATCGGATGCATACTTAAGTATAGATTGTTGGAAGAATGAAATTTCCAGCTGTATTCCACTTGAAAGTTTCTAACTTGTTGAAGTAGTGAAATCATTTCATTTACAGTCCTGGCTGCGGTCAGAAAAACAGCCCTGAATTGTCTTACTGCTTACTTCTTGCCAACCACCAGTGATAGAAATCTCTGCGTTTTGAACACAAGTACATGCAGCTGATGCTATTTAAAAACTCTTTACTGGAAACAAGATTTCGACAGCCGTGTAAGTTCACATGATTGACGCTAGTTAGAGACTGTTCTGCAACAGCCTCCTGCCCCAACTAAGCTGCACAGTATCTCAAATAAATGAAGGTAACTCCAGCTACTTTTTCGATCAGTTATTGTTCTTTAAAACCTGGCCCAAATAAGTGGCTGCCCTGATCAACTGATGGCCCAATTAACCAGAATCCACTGTGCTGTATTTTATTTACCTCAATTTTTATCTATTAAGAACAGACCACCTTGTATTTATAATTGAAATAACAAACTAAATAGAACATTATGTTTTCCATCTTGATTAGGGTCCTGATGGAAGTAGAGGACAACCAGGGACACAGGTAAGATCTTTTGTACTGTGTATTTTGACACGTAATGCAGTGGGAAGTTATTGCTGGTAATATAGAGGGGACAAGAGAGGACGTGTCGTTTTATCCAGAGATCTAAGAATTATCGAGACTGTCTTTTTCAAGGATTTTGACATAATAGATTTGCTATTATTATAAACTCACATGTAAGTAAAGAGTACTGTAATTTGATGACTAGATATTCTCTTTTCAACAACAATCTATCAGAACTTTCATAAGCTTGTGTCGTAGTAGGCATGCTGACTGTGTCCACTGTGGAAAGAATGTCATTTGTTACTGACACTGGACAGGGACATTTGGAATAGATCAGTGGAATAATTTGAAATTAATAATTACTGGAAGAAATAGCCATTCTTATTTTAACTCGACTAGTTTCAGATTTCATTATGTTAAACCTCCCATTCTGTTGTTTTATCAGTTTGTGGTGGAAATTGCGGGGGAGGGCGTGGGTGTGAGAGCAAGATTTCTTGAAATAAGTAGTAGCCTTGGTTTCAGGCATCTTGAAATTAAGTATAAAACTAGACACGTGTCTGTTAATTTAAAATAAAAACAGGAAATGCTGGAAATACTCTGCAGTTTAGATGAAATCTGTGTGACGAGAAACACAGTTAAAATTTCAGTCAAAGATCCTGGGAAGGAGAGATGAGATGTTCATTAAGCTAAAGGGAGAGTGCTGTCTCTGATGGGGTAAAACCAGAGTAATCACAGAAGTAAGGGTAAACAAGGCTATTTGGCCAGCGAGCGAGTGGAGAGGTTAAGGAATGACATTAGAGACAGATAATATAGGAATTACGAAATGCAGAGCAGGAAGTCATGTCTGGTAGTTCAGGCTGAGGATGTCCTCCATGTTGAGAGGGAAATAAGAAAAAGGGATGAAAAGTATGCAAGCAAACTGAGCTTGTTAATGATAATGAATGATATGCCAGCAGAAACAGACAGTGGGGATGGCTGACGTGGCAGCAGAATACTCATTGATAATTCCCAGTAGCAATCAGCAATGTAAAATGGGGATATTTATTATGCACTTATTAAGTAAGAAACAGTATTATCATTTCACCTTTTTAAAAAAAAATGTACCTGTTAACTCTTTCTCTTTCCATAAATACTTCTTAACACACTGAGTGTTTCCAGTGTGCCTTTTTAATTAACTCTGTCCATTAGTAAGGCAATTGAATTAGCAGTGTATTCCCAGCTTTAAACAAACACTCCTCTGTGTGCAGGGATCCAAAGGAGCAGTGGGCGACGCAGGACGTAAAGGAGATCCAGGATTCCGAGGCGACCAGGTAGTCAACAGTAACATTAGAATTTAAGGTGGATGTGGGTACAGTTTATACCACAGTTTTATTAACATTTTCTGGACTTACTCAACTGAACTTTCCCAAGAAATGAAAATAAACAAAGCTATGTGGAACTTCATTTTTTTTTTCTGGTTTAACTGCTGCAAGCTTCTGCGTTGTTTCATTCTCACCTACTACCCCATGAGCCTTCGCATACGACACATCATTCTCTGCATGTCCCACCATCTTCAATGGGATCCTACCACCAAACACAATTTTACATTCCCCTACCTCCAACTCTCTGCTTTCTGTAAGGTTCCCCCCCTCCATGACTCCCTTGTCCAGTCATTCCCCCTCCCCCACTAACCACCCTCCTGGCACACACCCCTGCAAGTGACCAGAATGCTACACCTCATCCCTTACCTTCATTCAGGGCCCCAAACAGTCCTTCCAGGTGAGCTAGTGCTTCACCTTTGAATTGTTGGGGGTTATCTACTGTATCTAGTGCAACCGATACCGTCTCCTCTACAGTGTTGAAACGCGACGTAAATTGTGGGACTGTTGTATCAGTCATTTAAGTTCCATCTGCCAACAGTGGAATTTCCTGCTAGCCAACCAATTTAATTCCTATCCCCATTCACATTCTAACTTATCGGTCCATGGCTTCCTCTTTTGCCATGACAAGAGTATTCTCAGGGTAGAGAACCGACACCACATATTCTATCTGGGGAGTCTCTAACCTGATGGCATGAACATTGATTTGTCCTTCCAGTTAAACATTCCCTTGCCTTCCCTCTTCTTCTATTCCCCATTCTTGTCTCTTACCTCTTCTTCTCACCTGCCTATCACCTCCCCCTGACTCCCCTCTTTCTTCCCTTTCTCCTCTTCTATCAGATTCCTTCTTCTCCAGTCCTTTACATTTCCCACACATTTGGCTTCACCTATCATCCTCTAGCTAGTCTTCCTTCCCCTCCTCCCCACCTTTTTATTTTGACATCTTCCCCCTTCTTTTCTGGTTCTGAAGAAGTGTCTCAGCCCAAAACTTCGATTTTTTATTTATTTGCATAGATGCTGCCTGACCTGTTGAGTTTCTCCAGCATTTTGCATGTATTGCTCTGGATTTCCAGTATTTACAGAATCTCTTGTTTGTTGTTTTGTTATGATCTATTTTGGTGCAATGAGTCCCTCTGTAAAATAAAATGTTAATTTATAAGTTAATATGGCTCTCACTTTGAAGGAGTTTTGCCAGTGTTGCTCTAGTTAAATGATAACAAAATCACAATCCTAGTATGTGGCACTCCGTCAAGCTATGACATAGTGCCTTGTTTCTGTACTAGTCTTTGCTTCACTGGCCTGGAATGCACTGCCCTTACATTACAATTGTACCATAGGTGTCCAAGGGTCTAGAATGGTAGGTGGTATGTACTCATGGATCCCATGTCAGTGTAATTACTACGGTGGTAAAGACTCCTCAGTTCACGTCCCTGGCCCATTATTATCTCTTTATATGTGCAGGCAGAGGATAGCACCACAATAGAAGGCCCACTGCTCATTACAATTGTAACCTTTGAACTGTCTTTACTTCCTAAGGGATATGCATGTCTATCACTCAGCCACCACTGCACTTCTTCTCAAATACTTCCCTTCACAAACCATCTGCTCTGACCCCTCCACTCCTGGATTTTGTCCTTACACCATCTTCCATTGTATTACATGTTCTTCCCCACCTCCCTGTCCATTTATTGTCAATACATAACGTTCTTGCTACTTCCTTTATTTGTTACCTTTTCAAGCCAATTACAGTATTCCCCATAGTTTCTCTCCTTTGAACTTTCCATGTTTGACACACTTATCCTCAACCCTCCTGACGAAGTGGCCAAAGCTTAAGAGGGCAGGAACCCTTCCCTCCACCTCTCTGATATTTGTTCTGACCTTCCCCTCCTTTCACTTCTTTATCTGTCACAAACGCTCAAGAATTCCCTTGCTCCAGCACTTTGGATTGTCTGCCTTGTTATCCATTCCCAGTGACTGGCGTTGGCCAAGTTATCATGTGCTCCCTGTCTTGGAAGATTGCTCATTTGGCGCTCACAATTTGTTGATGGAACATAATTGAAAATTGGAACTCAAAGTGACTCGTGCTTCACGCATACAAGAGTGCCTGATGCTTTCCAGTTCTCAGTTTGTCAGCCTAATGAGTTTCGTTCAATAACTCATGTCTCCTTCACCCACTTGCAGCTGTCTCTTGTAGAGCAGATGTTAGGTTACTAGATTAGCATTCAGAATTCTAGGCCATTGATGCCACAGAAAAAATTATTTTAAAATAATTAAACAAATCTGGAATTGAAGCTGGTACCAATAACTATTAAACCACTGGATTGGAATAGCAATCCATCTAGTTGACTAATGTCCTTCAGGGTAGGAAATACCAGTTTGGCCAATATGTGACTCTTAATTCTGTGATGTGGCTTATTCTTATTGCTTTATTATGCAGGACGCTTACAGATGAGTAGTAATTGCTGGCTAGTACAGTCCACATTTCTATGAACAAATAAAAAAATCTTGTCAGCAATTATAGCATATGCATAAAACTTTGCAAGCTGACAGGGCAATTTGAGCAGTTTTATTTGCTATGAAAGGCAACCTTTTTTTTGAACAATGTATAAAGTTATCACAATTCACTGGGAGGTTTTACAGCAAAATTCTGATATTATTTCATCCCCCTCCCCCATGCCACACAGACTAACTAATTTAAAAGGAATATCATACATTGCAATTTTAGTACAGCTGAAGTTTTAAGAACCTTCCGTCTGAAGTGTCTTCAAAAAATTAGCAGAAAATAAACCATCAGCAGAAGCTAAAACAAAACTTCAGACACATTGCAGCAGATATTTATACTTGCTTTCCTCAAGACATAAGAGGAGAACATTTCACCCAGTATGTCTACACCAGCTGTCAGAACAGTCCCATCAATTCCAAAGTCTAAGGTCACCCATTAACATGACACATATCCAAAAACAGCATCCTGATCTTCCTACCACTCACTTACAACAGCCATCAACTAACCTAACATGGTGTCACATCCAGGAAATTTAGGATGCTCATAGCATCATAGCCTTAATCCTTACATACAGTTCATATTCTATACCTTCACAGTACGTTCCGGGTCAATTTCGACCCGGCCCAAGAATCCCCTCATAACAAGTGTCTATACCAAATTTTGAACCACAGATCTACTTAGAATGTATAAATAGCCGACCTGACATTCATAAATGGGTGATTAATCCATAATTAATGTTTCAGAGATGTAAAATTTATTTCGGTAGATATGGATCAAATTTGACCCGGAACAGCCTCAATGTACAAAAATTTGTAGCACCTGTACTAAAGTATAAAATTTGTAAATATTTCCATTTTTGCACATTTTGGGCCACTTTAGGAAAAGTCATCAAATTTCGGCAAAAAAAAATGGCATTTAGGGTGTTTTTACTGCTGTCAAAATTTGACCCGAACAGTATGTAGGGGTTAAGTTAACAGAATCCAGTAGCAGGCTTTGATGAGGTTCGTCCTTCAGGCCAAATAAAAAACATGTATCTTTGAAAAAGCAGCTGATAGTAGTGATAGCTGGCATCAAGCTGGAAAACATTGTGGGTTATGTAGGAGCAAGTAGCTGATATTTAAAAAAAAAGTTGATATTTGATTCAGCTTTGTCATAGGCAAAAATAGCCACTGAAAACATAATGCTTTACTCAATTATAATAAATGCAGACTTCGCCTACAGTAATTCTGCACAAGGGACCTCTTGATTTTACTGTTATTCGCTGTTCTTTGACCTGAGGGAAGCAGCTTCTATATATGTATGTATGTAGGCATTTATTTATTGAGCTACAGTCCAGAATGGGCTCTTCTGACCCTTCTATGCGTGCTGCCCAGCAATCCCTGGTTTACCCCTAGCCTAATCACGGTGCAACTTACAATGCCCAATTAACCTTCTTTTGTGTTCAGTGGATGAGTTAGTTCAGTCAAGACATGGCTATACTAAATTTAGTGTGCACTTCATACTCAATAATTTATCTTTGATTAGAATGGCAAGGACAAATAGTTTCAAATTCATGGTTCAACTCCATATTTCCCTTACAATTCAGAAATAGGATTCTACACTGACTGAAATAAATCACAGGTAGCATATAACAAAATAATAATTATGAAACTTCAGAGCTGTGTAAAATATTGTGTAATTATTTTATCTTAACTTGTCAACTTTTTTAAACCATTTCCTTCCCTACATATAGAAGAAAGTCTTTTTGTATGTTGTACCTGGTCACGTTGCTTTTCATCATTAACTGAAGTCAATATTTAAAAAAATAGACGCAAGAGATTCTGCAGATGCTAGAAATGTTGAGCAACACAAAATATTGGAGGAACACAGCAGATCAGACAGCATCAATGAAAGGGAATAAGCAGTCAACATTTTGGTCCAAGACCCTTCATCAGGACATTTTTAAACAAAAATTAATTGTGTTTAGCAAGAAAATAGACTGATCCAAATTTAGTTAACCAAAAACTCTTTTAGATTATCAATTTATAGTTTGGAACTATGTACAGCATCTAATTTTAATAATATCATCTTGAAAATTGGTCTGTTAGGTACAGTCTTTCAAATATAAATCTTACTGTACATTCTTATCATATCTGCAAACAAATTATTACAAGCAAAGCTATTTCATGATGCAGTCCACAAACGTGAGCAGTCCAATGTTGGTATTTGATATAATATTAAATTTGTTTCAGTATCTCTCTTCTTAATACTTAAGTGGCCATAATATGGACAGAAAAGCCTTGTTAGCCTTGTTATAATAGCCTTGAAAAGCCTTGTTTTTAAGCCTTGTTATAATAACTGACTTTGTGGGGAAAACTTTTTAGAACTTTTATTTGTA
The DNA here is from genome assembly GCF_048418815.1 of Hemitrygon akajei. Lineage (NCBI taxonomy): Eukaryota > Metazoa > Chordata > Chondrichthyes > Myliobatiformes > Dasyatidae > Hemitrygon > Hemitrygon akajei. Next base: position 32,202,782 of record NC_133143.1, read on the forward strand.
AGACATGCAACACTTTGCTGCTTGTCTCCCTCTGTAGTTTTCCAACGAGACAAGAGCTGCAGTTTGCTAGGAAAAACAGAACCTGTTTTTCATCATGTTGATTGAGAACAGACACATTTATTTGCCTTTAGATATAGTTCATTGCTGTTCTGTTCATGTTATCACTGCATTAAACTCACTCACTGTTAATTTTGAGTGTATTTTCTTGTTCCAGGGGCCACCTGGTTCAGCTGGTGTTCCAGGTCAAAAAGGAATACGAGGAGCTCGAGGTCAACAGGTTTGTAATAGAGTTGAATCTCAGCATAATAAATGGCTTTATGTAGTTTTAAGTCAGTTTTGTAAAATAATAGTAAGTTACACCATTATAAATAGTTGTAAGGGCAAATGCAGGATGATCTATAAAGTAGCCGAACATGAGAGCTGTATACAATTTATATTCATATTTGCCTGTTTAAGGGGTGGATTTTGCATTCACTAATTTCATATTATATTGATTGTAAAATTGATAAAATTAATAATATACTAGAAGACACCAATCCAGAATTTCTAAACAGTATATAAGATGTTCATAAATAAGTGCTTCAAACTGATGTGGAGCTGTGTGAGTTCCCACTAGGTGAGATCTGGCTGTGGAAGTAGCTATGTTTTCTAACTCCAGAAACTAATTGAAAGAAAAACACAGATGAACTTGTCTACTTAGTTTTTCTTCAGCGAGTCGCTGTCATATCACGTGGTGGCGTAATTACGTATGCTATTTATGTATTTCTTATATATAACCCATAATGGATTACATAAACAAACAAAGAATGCTTAATCAAGAAATATATTTTCAATATTACTCAAATATTGAATTATTAAATACACTGAACTCCTCCCTACTTTGCTATATATATATATATATATACCCTTGTGGAATAATGTCTTTTCTGACAAGGAAGCTTGCTCTGCTTAGCAGGTGAGACATGCAGCTGTGAAATAATCTTAGTTTCTCTGTGGTAGTTGTAGGAGTTGACTCTGGCACTTCAGGGAGTAGGTATGACAGCATTTTTTTTCCCTCTAATAATTGACTCTCCTCTCCTCTACTGAACAAAGTGTCATCTCCAGGTAACATCAGATGCAATTTCTTTACTGTGGTCCAGTTCTGTCCTTAATTTTTCCAAGTACCCACTTTTAATCATCTCTGTAGTCCCTCACCAAGACTGCTTGTCCAGGAGTGAAACATCAAGCCTCCTTGTTTGAGGAGCCCTCAGACTGACTCGACTGTTTGTACTGAGGTTTGGGTTTGAGCAGACCCAAGCATGAGCGCGAGGAATGACCCAGGAAGAGCATCATTGGTGACTTGTTGGCTCTGGAGTGTGCTTCGTTGTGATATGCAAAGATGAAATTGGTGAGCCTCTGATTCAGTGTGATGTATCCTCCTGACGTTGCTCACGGTACTTTCCTTAGACTCTGAACAAACTGTTCTGCCAGGTCATTTGTAGCTTGGTGGTCTGGTGCAGATGTAATATGACTTATTCCATTCATGTTCAGGGAAGACTGAAACTGTTCTACAACAAGCTGTGGTCCATTGTCACTGACTAAGTGTTTTGGAACACCGGTGTTTGAGAAGAGGCTTCACAACACATCAACAGCAGTGTGTGAGGATGTAGTGGAGGCTATTGGAAACACTTTTGGCCAATTTGTAACTGCATCCACTATTACCAAGAAATTTGTGCCCTATAGATGGAACAGAAAAATCCAAATGAATTCTCTGCCAGGGCATTGCAGGCCATTCCCAGGGACAGAGAGGTGCTGCTCTTGGCATTTTGTGGACATGTCGGCAACCCAAACAGTGCACGGAAAGCTTCTCGATCTGCTGATCTATCCAAGGCCACCAGAGAAAGCTTCAAACCAATGCTTTCATTCTGACCATGCTTTAATGACCAGCATGCAACTCCTCCAACACCTTAGCTCTCAGCTTGGATGGGACAACAACTCTCAGACCCTAAATATGGCAACCCCCATCAAGGGCAAGTTCATCCCTGCACTGGTAGAAATGTGGGAACTGGAATTTCTGCTGCACATTCCAGATATATTGTGTTGCCATGTAGACCTGATATAGTGTGGAGTCTTTTCTGGTTTCCCTGTGGATCATCTCTGCCATAGTAGGGAGACTTTAAATTTGCATTAGGGAGAATTCATCAAGAGGAGTGTCCACTTTTGTAAATTATCCATGATTAATTGTCCTCTTAAATTTGATCTTATAATTGTGTCCTCCAAGTAACAGAGCCCATCTCGACACTTGTGCTGTTGCTGTTAGTAGAACACACTTCTGTGGATTGAAAATGGACACTAGCAGTTGATAATCAGTAATGAGGGTAGACTCTCTTCCATACAAAGGCTATGAAAGTCCTGGTTGAGGTGCTGAGCAAGGTTGAAGTTGTCCAGGATGAGAGCAGAGGACAGGTGAATGTTCAGTACCATCTGCCTGCGTTTGACTAGTCTTTATCTCCCTCTCGCCAGCTGCTGTTGGAGGAAAGTGCAGGAGTTTTGGATTCCACATGACAAGGAATGTCATGGCTGTAGACTCAATTTTGGGGAAGTTGAAATCCATGTTGCGTGTGAATGATTCTGGTTGCTCTTTTTTTTTTGCTGTTATTGAGTGGTCTCATCAGGGCAGTCAGTGAGGACTGGGACACAATGGTGAAGACTGGCTCCTGGAAACACACACACAATGCAGGAGGAACTCAGCAGGCCAGGCAGCATCTATGGAAAAGAGTACAGTCGACGTTTCGGGCGAAACCCCTCTTCTCCATAGATGCTGCCTGGTCTGCTGAGATCCTCCAGCACTTTCTGTGTGTTGCTTGGATGTCCAGTGTCTGCAGATTTTCTCTTGTTTGTGATTGAATACTCCTGGACTCCTGGTTTGACGTTGTTACTCTCTGCATTGTTTGCTTGCGTTTTGCCATTTGTGCAATTGTTCTTATTTTCATCCATTGGGTGTTTGATGTTTTTCTAGAAATGAGTTTCATAGTGTTTCTTTGTTTCATGGCTGCCTGTGGGAGGACGAATCATAGAGTCATGTTCTGTATACATACTTCGATAATAAATGTACTTTGACCTTTGAACCTGACGCCTACAGAAATCCAACAAAGAAATTATACTGGAGAAAAGATAACTCCTGTGGGAATGACATCTGTAACAGTGAAATACTATGACCAACAAGCCACATTGGCTTGTATGTGGCAAAAACATAAAGGCCAGCATTGTGGGGGCATGATTGGCTGAGACAGCTACAACTCGATTGGAGATCCATCCACCAGGGAAACAGTGACATGAGACACTGTGCTCACACATTGTGATTCACATTGTCCAGTGAAGGTTGCATGTGATGCCTCACCTTATGGTATATGTGTAGTCATGTCTCATGCTACGAGTGATGGAAATGAATGGCTCATAGCCTTTGCGTCACAAGACCTGTTGAAGGTGATGGCCCAAAATGTCGACTGTACTCTTTTCCATGGATGCTGCCTGGGCCTGCCGAATTCCTCCAGCATTTTGTGTGTGTTACTTGGACTTCCAGCATCTGCAGATTTTCTCTTGTTTGTTGCATTTTCTGCAAGTTTCATCTTTAAACCTACATTAGTCTGGTGTATGTGTGACCCTGCCACAATGGTAACACAATTTGTTCAGCTAGGCTGGTTTCTGTTTAGACATTGCAATTTTATTCTTGCATTGCTGACAGCTCTCAATCGCATATCTGGCTGCAGTTTCCATTGACACAACGATTTCAGCTTCTCTTTTACATGTGAGCTGTGTTTGAGTGCTTTTTTGTAAGATTCCAGCCCATCACTGAATTGACAATGTTAGGACATCTTCAATTCAGCCACGTAAGCTGAAATTGACTCCCCTTCCTTTTGATTCCGCTTACGAAACCTGAAATGTTCTGCAATCAACAATGGTTTTGGTTGTAAATGTTCCTGCATTATATTCATGATATCAGCATAGCTCAGTTCGGCTGGTTTGGTTGGAGATGTAAAACCTTTAAGCAAACTGTATGCTTTTCCACTTGTTCCACTTGATGGAACCACCATCTCTCAGGATCTGAAGTGGGAGCAGAACATCAGCTCCATCCTGAAGAAGGCCCAGCAGCGGATGTATTTCCTGCGGCTCTTGAGGAAATACGGTCTGCCTCAGGAATGTCTGCTGCAGTTCTACACTGCAGTCATTGAGTCTGTCCTGTGCACCTCCATCATTGTGTGGTTTGGAGCCGCCACCAAGCAGGATAGAACCAGACTACAGCGCACAGTGAGGACTGCCGAGCGCATCATTGGAGCCTCCCTGCCCTCTATTGTGGACTTGTACTCTTCCAGGTTGAAGAAGAGGGCGGGGAATATCATAAAGGACTCCTCCCATCCTGCGCACGGACTGTTTGATCTGCTTCCGTCTGGTAGGCGCTTCAGATCCCTCCAGACTAAGACTAATAGGCACTGGAGAAGTTTTTTCCCTACTGCGGTCACTTTGCTGAACAGTTAACTGTCAGCTAACTATTACTTGGATTGCACTACCTGTATGTATAATCTATATTTTCATTTATATTTATCATTATTATTGTTATGAGCAGAGAGACAACATCTGCCGGAAGTAAATTCCTTGTATGTACATAGGTACTTGGCGATTAAAGTCTGGTTCTGATTCTGATTCTGATTCTGATTGTTGCACTCAGCAATCCTGGCATTTTCTTTTTTTCTATTGGATATTTCATTTTGTTTAAAACACTGCTCAATTTGTTCAGTATACATCATCTAGTTATCGCTATGCTGCTAAAAAAGGTGGTAAAACCAGTGGTATTAGTAAGTAGCAGTACTGTGCTTTCAGCTAGTGGACGAACACTCCATTATCAAGGATGTCCACCACCCAGGATGTGCTCTCTTCCCACTGCTGCCATCAAGAAGAAGGTGCAGGAACCTCACATCACCAGGTTCAGAAACAGTTATTACCCCTCAAACATCAGATTCTTGAACCAGAGGGGATAACTTCATTCAACTCAACTCAAGTAACCTGAGTTTGTTAATATAAAATTTGATCCTGTGAAGAATACTAATAAAAAAAACTACCATAGTCTAAAATTCTGGACCAAATTTACTGAGATCTGTAAAATATTGACATCTGCTGGCTAAGTATAGTATTGGATGTGGCAGAATTCTACTAATTTTATTCTCGGGCACTAATCTATTTAGTCTTTGACTTGGGTTGGCCTCTGTGTTAAAGTGAGTCTAAGGAAGATTTTTTAATACTTTTATTAGTTCTTTTTTCTGTCTAGAAAAATTGTGTGAAGTTTTTACGTTCTCCTGTTGACTGTGGGCACTCCCCCCCCCCCCACCACATTCCAAAGATATACGGATTAGTAGGTGAATTAGCCACAATGGTGTAATTGGGCAGGGCAGGCTGATTGAACATTAGGGCCCGTTATTGTGCTCTATCTCTAAAATAAAAATTAAATTTTAAAAATTGAAATGCTATCCAAAACTTGATCATAAATAACACTGTGAAATAATGCTAAAACAGTGCCGGAATTCAAATTTATTATTTAATTATTTTGGCAAATAGAATGGATTTAGACACCTGTTTTGATTTTTATCAATTGTATTTTCAGATCTGGATAATATCAGGGAAGTTAGTGCAGACAACTTAAAAGTAAAAGATATCATAACTGGCGCAGTCAGTGTCATATTTATTGTGATATACACTGGGGCACAATGAAGTTCCTTATTCATGTAAACAGTGTACATGGTGGTAATAAATACAATCAAGATGTACAGCAATGAGCGCCAGAACCATGGTCTAGTAGGCAGACTGACATAGTGCAAATGGAAATGCTAAAGGGACGGTCATAGAAGCGATCGAGAATGTGCCAGGTCCATTGGGAAGGGGATGTGAATGAATTGATTGGTTCTGAAATCTGGTAAAGAATGTTTTGTAGTTCAAAAATTCAAAGTTCTAGCTTGAACGGCTCTTCTCATGCAGAAAACCATTGCCTGGAAGGAGCAGACCAGGAGACCCAGCTGTCTGAGAACAAAGTGACCACACGTTGCCTTGCTGATGTGAGATCCAACTAGGATCCTGCTTTTCAGGGTGTCAGTTACATATTAAAAGGCTTGCCTGATAGTCAATTTGCACCAAAAGACTAATGTCCCACCTGTGCACACATTATAAATTTCTGAATTGCCAAAGAACATGGTTTTGTTGATCAGTGAGTATGAGGTGTAATTGAGTTTTATAGACAGTTACTAATTAAAATTAAAACCTGCTGAGCCTATTCAGGTTTCACCAAGTGAAAACAAAAAGAAAGTAAATGTTAAAATCTTTAATTATTTCCAGCACCACATTTAGACAAGCTGGACTCACTTAAAATATCCTGTTGCTAAAATTTTGTGTGATTGTTATTGGACTTCTATTAACTAGATTTCACATGTCTGTTGAAAAATGGGATCATGATCATGGCATCTCTGTTCTGAAGGTAGGAGATGATCAGTGGATTTATAAGATTGCATAATAAGATTCCCACCACTCTCTGTAAGGAGTTTGTATGTTCTCCCTTTATGGTGTCGGGTTTCCTCCCACAGTCCAAAGACATAATAGTTGGTAGGTTAATTGGTCATTGTAAATTGTCCCATGGTGAGGCCGGGGGTTGCTGGGTGGTATTGCTCAAAGGGCCGGAACGGTCTGTTCCATGCTCTAGCTCAATAAATAAAATAAATAAATATATGAACCTTCTCTTTAGGTAGTCGCTCTGGATTATGGAAGAGTTGCTTCCATTATGGTTTAGTGAGTTCTGAGGTGGCTGCTTTAATCAGTGTGGGAACTGAAGAAACTAAAACAGATAGGACAGAAGATGGCTGACAGCACAGAAGGGTGAGGAGAGCACGCTTTGTGAGGTGGGTCCACTCCCATCACTTGTGGAGGGCTTTTGTTGCTCCTAATGCATGGAGGTTCTCAATATCATCCTGAATCATGCATCTCCATGTCAAACAGTCATGAAAGTTTGCTAGTAGTCAACTTCTTCAACAAAACCTGCCTGCTAACCTCCTGCAATAGATATCAAAAAAAAAGAGTGGAAATGAGTCATTCACAATCTGGAGGAGCTGCCTAAGAGAAAGAAAAAGATTCAACAATGTAATCCTATGAATCAACTGAACTGCTTCTAACTTCAGGACGGGGATGCTGCGATCATGATCGCATTCATCAGTAGAACTGGTTATTCAGATTGCCTCATGTAAAACCTGGTTAATAAAAGTCAAAGCAGCTATCTCTCAGGAGTATGTTACTAGTGAGTCTGACTTATCTAAACGTGTGCTGAAAAGTGGAAGATTCCAAGTGACTTGCTTTTTGTTTTGACAATTATGACTGAATATGTTTGACAGGTTTTGATTTTTAATCTGTAGAAATACTGGGCACATGAGCATCATGGCCAGCTCAAAGTTTGTGGATGTTGACCCTGCAGAGGATACTCACCTTGATTCACTTCTCCCCTCAGTGAACTTGGAGGATTTTGTGGAGACAATATTGGGGAGACACCAGAATCTTGAGGTCCCTGCTGAAGCTAATCTAGGTCTCAGAAGTATTTAGGAGGGATAAGAGGTAGGAATCACCATAAATCAGGTCAAGGTTCTGATTCACATTTAGAGAGCAATCGCAAAGTACAAGGCTCAAAACCAAGTTCACTGGACCAGTTCCATTAGTTCCTGCTCCTGCAATGGCTATAGTTTTGTTAGTTTACAACAGCCAGATATTTCTTATTCCAAAAGTAAGGTCATACTTCACCAATCTGCACAACCAAGACTTGGACAAGCAAAGGAAGTAATATTGGCGGGAATCTGAACCAACATGGAAAGGTGTATTTCATTGTTTGGAAGTTCATTCGGACAACAGAGAACTGGTTTTGTAAGGGATCTATGCCATGTTGTTAGGACAGTAAATAGACTTTCAAGTGTGGTTTAATTAACAATGAGTGCCTTGGCATGTACTGCTGAGTACTGAGTCAAGGCATCTTTACCAACTTCAGTCAAATGCCATGGATGGAAAGTTCTGCTACATAAAAACTGAGGTTTATAGACTTCAGGGATAATTAGATTACATGATAGATAGTTTACAGCAGCTCATCATTGTAGTAAATTAAGAAATCAGATTAACCTCGATAGGAAAGGACAAGTTGAGATAACCCAGCTTAGATTCAGAAAATTATTTCAACACCAACATTGCAAAATTGCACCTTGAGACATTATTGGAAAAGTATGGTAATACCTTTGCGGACAGCTGTGCTGGCACAATATGGGACAATGTATACATTTGCATCAGAGCAGATACAAAGCCAGTCTATTGTAGGTCCATCCTTTATGCTCTGCAGTGATACCTTGACTTCTGGTACAAGAAACATTTTCAACAAAGATACTCTTGCTGTCTTGTTACTGCAGTAGGTGTGTATAATGAAAGTTCAACACCTAACATAATCCAGCAATGGATGTCATAATAACTGTTTATTCTTGAAAATGACCTAGACCATTAAATGCTTTAGGCTTAATTGTTTTTCTGTGTTGCGTTAACTGATCTCAGAAGTGCTTCAATTTATTCCAAAACTATCAAGTTACAATGTAGCAAATGTCAGCTGAAGTTCAAGTTTCTGATCAATATATTGTATTGAATTTTGTATTGAATTGAAATTGAAATTGGTTGCCATTTGATATTTCTCCTCCTCCATCGTCACCCCAAACTTTACACCATTCTAGATGCTGACGAATGTGGAGAATGTCCTGTTCTGCTCAAAGCTTGCTTCAGAATTATGACTGGAGCTCAACATTACCACAGCCTCACTTAATGTCTAAACCCATCTAACATATTGTTCCTGCTTCAGAATATGTGGGAGAGCTGACCCTGACCTTGACTCCTTAAAACATGCAGATGAATTTTAACTATGTGATTTATATACTGGATTGATTAAATAATTGTGAAATAAGAAGTTATTATAATCAATATTTTTCATTCATATGGCAGGGTCTTCCTGGAAATACAGGAGTTGAGGGAATAACTGGAGACATTGGTCAAAAAGGGAAACATGTAAGTCATATTTTATTATCTACCTTTGATAGGTAGCATAATGCCATTGGAGAGTCAGATTGGAAATGGAGGTTTTAGCTTTGTTTGGTGGTTGGATGAACATCGACAAATTTCCAAGGAGGATGAAAGGTGGAGCTAAAGGCAGGGTTAAATTTTAAAAGTTTATGCATTTTACCGGCAACTAAATTAATTCTGAATTGCAATCTTTAGTAAAGTTGAAAACATTACAATCGGGTTTGCATCAGTATCCAGTGTGGAAAACACTAGCAGGTGTTGGAGGATGGGAGGGAAGAGAAGTGAGTGCTATTACTATTACAAGGGAGAAGGTGCTCAAAAAGCTGAAAGTCACTCAGACCAAATGAACTGCACCCCAGGATTCTGAAAGAGGTAGTGGTAGAGATTGTGGAGACATTAGTAATGATCTTTCAAGAATCATTAGACTCTGGCATGGTGCCAGAGGACTGGAACCAAGATAAAGTGCCGAATTCATAAGAAAAAGAGCAATTATGAAGCAAAATGGAAGCGAATTAGAGGAGAAAATTCTGAAGCTATTGAGAGGCTACCTTGGTCAATTAACTAAAATAAAGCAACATATTTATTTTATTTATTGTTTTACTTAGTAAAAGTAATGGAGTTAGTGTGGGATACTTCAGAGTGATCAAGCATCTTTCAGGAGGCAGAGGGGGAGCAACGAATACCACAGAGTCAACCCACAGGTGTGAAATCTTGTATCCATTCAAAATAATACTAGTTATTTCATTTAGAAAGAAGAGTACTGGGTGAGATGAGTTAAGAAGGAGTACTGGGAATCAAAACCTGCATGTTATCAAATGCCTGCATTTACAATTAGATATCACATCTGCAATGTCGTTACTGAGAGCTGCCAGGATTAATCATAGTTGGACAAAAATGGCTGTCATGATGTTAGAAATATTTGATTCTTGCTGGTTACACTTTCCATACAGTTGTTTTTGTTCATTTGAAGTAGATTACTGATTTGTAACTCTTTTGTATTAGGGCCAGTCTACTCAATAGCACTTTTTTTTTTAACCTTTTAAAGCTTTTTTTGTTGGTTATGTGATAAGATTGCCATTTTTTGTAAGGCTGTGAAAGGTTTTTGTAGGGCATATTATTTGAGTTGGTTTTCTTGGTACAGACTTTCTGCATTGGAAAAACTACCTTTTGGAGGGAAAACAGTTCATGGTGGGATGATCATTCAAATTTATTTGTCATATGTACATACATCAAAACATACAGTAAAATACATAATTTGGGCTAATGATCAACACACCTAAGGCTGTGCTGGGAGCTGTGGACTTGCAGATGCACAGAGATTGGGTCTCTGACCTCTGGACAAGATGTCCCTGGGATTCGACCTTTGGACCTCTACTCCCAGACTCACTGACTTTGGTCTTTGACCTTTGGGTTTTGACCTCCAGACTCACTGACTTCTGGACTTTAACCTTCAGCTTAGCCTTCTGGACCTTGCTGACCTTAGGACTCACTGAGCATGAGGCTTTGATCCAGATGTCTCTGGCCTAGACTCCAAACACAACTCCTGCCCCAGACCTTTAAATCTCCTTATTGCTGTCATGAAACCCTAAACTGACCCCTAAATTCACTGCACTGACGCCAAAAACCATACCTGCAAAGCCAAGACACAACTAAGTCTGAGCCTTGATCTTGGAGGACATCGTGCCATCTTAATTGGGAGCTTTCATTCTTTGAAGCCATATTGAAGGAGTCATTGTAACATGCTTCCCTTTTAATCCCCGTAATATGCATATATTAATACTCTTTATTATTGATGAATTTATATTTCCATTTATTTAACAGGGTCAGTTTGGGAATCCTGGAGAAAAGGGAGTGATGGGAGCAGAAGGACCTCGTGGAATGATGGTACAGCACTTTATTCAACTTTATTACTGATCTTTAGTTATTATACATTCTTTACAAATTCACATAACATGCTATCTATACCATGGATCCTATACTAATTATTAGTAATCCATGATTTGAATTTGGACACAGCACTTTTACTTTCCTATTTTAATACTTCCAGGAGAACACATTTATGAGCAACTGGAAGATTATAATAATAACTTATATATGTGAGGAAGATGTTTTGAGATGCAAATATTTTCAGGTTGATGCTAGACTATAATATTACACTGATTATATTGATTAAATTGTTTCAGTTGACTTTATGATGGGCAATTGTATTTTAGACTTTTAAAATTGGTTTTACTCTGATAGACCTCATTAGATGTTTCATGAGTGAGCTCTACATATTTAACTATTGGTAACTGAATGAACAACCCAATACAAATTATTATGTAATTTATCTGTACCCTTTCAGAATTCATGTAGTAGTCTTTCCCAGCACATCCTCATGTGTATCTTAGCATCATGCTTACAACATTTTCCTGTTGACCTAGAAGTTAGTTTCATTTAGGATATAAAAGTGTCCAATTTGTCTGTACTTAACTAATATCCAGTTTTAGAGATTATCAGGAAAATTCTACAGAGTACATTAATTTAGAATGTTAACTTAACAAGCTGTATATTTTTATATATTATATGGAGTATTTTGTTTGGGATGCAATAATTACTCAGGATGAAATCAATAATCTGCTGATGAGATTGGTAAATATTAGTTCTGTGGTAGACTGTTTTAGCATGAAATACATTGACTGTGAAAACCTCTTGAGAACAGATTATTTTCATGCCCTTTTCCCCATCTCGCTTAACACCATTGAAGTGGTTTTGTTCAAGGTCGATTGCGTCTTCATTCAGAGTTCTAACTTTTTACCTCCCATTGGTTTTTGGGAATCAAAATTAATTCCAGTGTGTTTTTGACTAAAGTGCAGCCTTAAAATTTGGGGAGTGAGAAGTTGTCATTCTGTAGAATTAATGGAATTAATGCTTTGTATTGAGAAACTTCTCATCTGAATTTGTATGTTGGGTGATTTTCCAACAGATAAAGGGCTTATTCTAGGCAAGTTTTGTACTTGACAATATCTTTTTCAAATGTAGTGTGTTGGAAAAAAAGCACTGAATGAATTACACAACTCCATTTCTAAATTTGTTTTTAACCACATAGGGAATGGATGGCAAGCATGGATTTGGTTCCGCTGGACCAAAAGGCAGAAAGGTAATGAAAATCAGTATGTTGCATAATTTCAGCAATTCAATAGCCTCAGTAGAAAAGTGGATCAGAGAGGCAGAACAGTTGTTGCTGTCTGCACCTCTGAGTTTTTTATATAAGTAAAGCTCCCAATTCAAAGCACAGATAATGCCAAATTGTATTGTTTTTTGATTTGAAAACGATTTTTAAGTTTGCCTTATCTTTGTAAAAAACTGTTTTTAATGAAATGTGTATCATTATCCTTTTTGCTTCCTTTTGCATGTCACAATAGCATTTATCTGCCTTCATTTATTGTAGCTCTTCACTCATGACTCTGAGATTTCCACCAGCTGAGTAGGGTGGACAAAACATCAACAGGGATTTCTTAAATTGTGAATAACCTTGGGAATGATTAAAAGAACAGGGAAAATATATGCACTGATCACTTCCATGCAGGAGGACAGTGCAGTCTGTAATACTGTTTGATTTACTTCCATTACATTTCTTGGTGTGTCCTATTAGACAGATGTTATTATAAAAAAAGTATGTGGTTTAAAGTCCAGCTAAACAGGACGTGGAAACATATGGTACATGTTTGCTACTAAAATTTGCTGATGGGTTTCCAGATGTGGTAGAGTCAGTGTTTGTTGGACATGTTGATGTAATATCAACACCAGGACATCTTCCAGTTGCCCCTCCCCAAACCCCACCAATATTAGAAGAGTTTCAGTGTCCTGCCATCATTAGTCATCTTGAGACTTGTTTTGGTATGTAAATCTGTAGCCATCACCATTCATATTTAACCTGCATTATCCAAATCTGGGCTGCATCTCTTAAAGGCATAAACAAGAGAAAATCTGCAGATGCTGGAAATCCAAGCAGCTCACACGGTATTTTTGGAAAAGAGTACAGTCAATGTTTCAGGCCAAGACCCTTCAGCAGGACTCCCTTAAAGACATATTGCCTTGCTTCAACCATCACATTTCATTAGTATGTTCCCGGTTAGATTTAATGTAATTGTTCTGTCCCAGGCTATCTGTTTGCTTCCAACACATCCCAGACCCACTTCCTGTGTTAGTGCTCTGGCATTCACATCCAACAAGTATTAAACAGAATTCTCATGCTCTTGCGTGCTCACCGAGTCAGGCCTAAACAATCCGGCGTCACTGAAGCCAAGCAAATGAGACCAAGGACATTCCTGGTTCTCTTTCACTTCTCTCAAGATAAGCAACGCATCATCAGTAGATGGAAGCAGGAGCTGTATTTCTGCGGGCATCAGGTGTTTTTTCATGAAGATTTTAGTGTGGAGCTGGGGTGAAAATGAGCAGCGTTCCAGGAGGTGAAATCCCTACTTTACAGGAAAGGGGTCCGGCTCGGCCTCTTGTATCCTGCCCGGCTCCAGGTCATCCATGAAGGTAAAAAGCATCATTTCGATACACCAGAGGCGGTTAAAGAGTTTTACCATTCGCGCAGGGGAGAAGAAGAACGAGAAGAGCAATGACTTTTTTTTAGGTTATTCATGCAGCATTGAAGGGACTTCCCACTGAGGTAAACTGTTAATTTTTGCAATTCACTTATTTGTTCAATCTTTCCAGTTTAATTTGTGGAACGCGATCGGGTTGAACTGCTACGCTGCGGAATCTGATTTACAAAAACTTCCAACCAGCAAAATGTAAATATTTGGGGTTTGTATCTCTGGCATTTAGTTTCCTAGGTTTTTTTTTTGTTTTTAATGCTTTGCTTGACCTCAGTTATTTTTAGCCTGTATATATTAAAGGTAGAATAAGTGAGTGTACAAATTTTAAGGAGGAGAGCCACCCTAGATTAGATTGAAAGTTTTGGTTGTATGGGGAACACTTTGGAAGTTTTTTGTTTGGTAATGCCTACGATCATCCTCAGTTGGGGAGGTAGATCTAGGTTTTGGGGTTAATTGTTTTTTCTTGTTTGTGTAAAGGGGTGGGGGGGGAGTGTTTTGGGGGAATCACCATAGCAGCTTGTTCTTTGGTGTGTTACGGATTGGCCGGACTTTCTTTCATTGTGCGTTATTGCGTGCAGCTTGTGCCCTCGCTCTGTTTTGGATTGTGGGCCCTGTGTGTCTTTTAACATGAGTGACGCTGTTGGCGGCCACCCTGTGAGGTTTATTTCTTGGAATGTAAAGGGGCTCACTGGTCCTGTTAAAAGAGCTAAAGTTTTCTCTCATCTGAAACAATTAAAAGCAGATATACTATTTCTACAAGAGACACATTTAAGATTGGAAGACCATAATAGACTCTGTAAAGCATGGATTAGTGAGGTTTTTCATTCCAGATTTAATAGCAGGTCCACGGGGGTAGCAATATTAATCACCAAAAGAATGCAGTTCACACCATCTGATGTAATCAGTGACCCCAATGGTCGCTTTATTATAGTCTCTGGATCTCTTTTTCAGATACCTGCCATTTTGGTAAATGTTTATGCCCCTAATTGGGACGATGTCCACTTTGCAAATAAGGTTTTGTCATTAATACCTAACCTGAATACACACCAGCTAATCTTTTCAGGAGCTTTGAACTGTGCTATTGACCCACTGCTTGATAGCTGTAGCTTAGTGGTCACCAACCTTTTTAAGCCCAAGATCCCCTACCTCGGCCTTAGTGAAAGGCAAGATCGACCTACTAAATTGGTTAGTCACACACATGCGCATTGGGCAGAAAAGACAGGAAGTAAAACCCCGCAATCCAGAAGTAGAGATAATGTATGTACACTGTGTAGTTTCGCTTAGCAGAATCGGGAAGATTAAGCCAAAATCGATTTGTAGAAAAAAAATCGGCACGTACATGCATGCGCACACATGTGCCCGCGCAGGGCTTCATGGTCGTGGTAGTCTTTCTCGGCGTAAACACAAGTGTCCCGCATTTGACTGCTACTTTTGTCCCTTATTTGGGAGTGAGAAATTTGACTCATAACTACAGACAGCCAGTCTGAGAGAGTCTGTGAGGTGTCTGTCAGTAAGAGAGCTCCTGTACTTAGATTTAATAATTTTCATCTGTTGCAGCACAGCCTCCTGACAGACTGAATATTTGAATGGACAGTTTCCTTTGTTAGACTGAATGTTCAATCTGCCACGTGTTTCAGGTGTTTTGTATTGGTAAACTGTTACTGAGACACTAGTGTAAGTTTCAGAGGTACGCAAGCTAATGACACCACTGTTTTTTGTTTCCCAGTTATTTACATTTAGGGAATGTTGGAATTTAAAGGGGGAGAAGTGTTCTAACATGAGCATTATAAAGATAAGTTAATACAAATTAGGATAATGATAATATAGCAATACCCCCTGCTACGGAAGCTGTTTGTGAAGAGAGGTTGCTTCCGGGTTGTGGGGTTTTACTTCCGGTCTTTTCTACCATGGTGCATGGCGGGGGAGCAATGCACATGCGCACTGGGCAGAAAGAATGGAACTAAAACACCGCAATCCGGAAACTATCTCTCAACATTATTTGTGTATTTATTTTTCATTTTTTTTGGGATCTACTGGGAAAGTCTCAAAGAACGACCAGTTGATCGCAATCGACAGGTTGGCGACCACTACTCTAGCTCTAGGGGAACATCTTCTGGTTGGCAAAGGCCTTCTCGATGTTTGTGCAGCAAAATGGTTATATGGATCCTTGGGGATTTTTGAATCCATCAGTTAGGCAATTGTCTTTCTTTTCTCATGTTCACCACTCCTATTCTAGGCTAGACTATTTCTTTATAGATAGCTCCTTGATACCAATGATTAGACAAATCGAGTACACTGCTATAGTTATACCTGATCATTTGCCTGTGAAATTAGACCTATGTTTTCCTTTAAACATTTGAGAATGGCCTCTGTGGAGACTTAACCCCCTTTTGCTTTTCAATGAGTATTTTTGTAGTTATATATCGGCTAACATTGACACATTCTTTGAGTCTAACAAAACTGAGTCGGTATCGTACTCTTTACTTTGGGAAACTTTAAAAGCTTACTTGAAGGGTCAAATAATATCTTATACTTCACATGCCAATAAAGAGCGTAGGAAGGAAATGCAAGTGTTATCGCAATCTATTTTGGACCTGGATAGGCAATATTCTGAGGCACCCACTGTGGAAATACATAAAATCTGGGCTGATTTGCAAGTGAAGTTTAATCTTCTATCTTCAAACCTGTCAGAACAATTAATTCCTAAGACACGTGGCCTCTATTATGAATATGGTGACAAGGTGAGCTGGCTTATGGCTCATCAGTTGAAGCGTCAAGCTGCATCACGACTTATTCCCCAGATAAGAGACACGCACCAAAACTTGACAAGTAATCCAAAAGAGATTAATAACATCTTTGCAACTTTTTATTCCTCTCTGTATACCTCAGAGTTTCCCTCAGATGTAACAAATATGGAAAGTTTTTTAGATAATTTGGAAATACCAACTCTTGAACCAGAGGAGGTGGAGAATTTAGATTGGGCTCTTGGGCAGGAAGAGGTTAATAATGCCATTATGGCTATGCAGACTGGTAAGTCCCCAGGACCTGATGGTTATCCGATAGAATTTTATAAGAAATTTAAGGATAAGCTCATACCTGTCCTTCTAAAAGTGTTTCAGGATCTTTGGAGAACGGTTTCTTACCCCCTCCTCTTTCACAGGCATCTATTTTGCTTCTTCTTTAAAAGCATAAGGACCGAGTCAATGTGGATTATATTGCCCCATCTCACTTTTGAATGTGGATGTGAAAATTTTGGCTAAAGTGCTTGTGTGCCATTTAGAACGCCCCCTTCCCAAGACAATTTCAGATGATCAAACAGGTTTTATTAAAAATTGCCACTTTTTAAAATATCCGTCGACTGGCTGATGTGGTTTATTCACCCAGTGGTTCTCTGAGTCCGGAGGTTGTTACCTCCTTGGACGCGGAGAAGGCGTTCGATAGAGTGGAGTGGGTATACTTGTTTAGTGTTTTGGAGAAACTTTGGCAGAATATTTGTAGCCTGGGTTAAGATATTGTATCGCTCACCTTTAGCGTGTATACAGACAAATTATTCTCGATCTGACTATTTCCCATTAACGCGTGGCACTCGCCAAGGCTGCCCATTGTCCCCTCTTCTTTTTGCAATTGCAATTGAGCCTCTTTCTATTGCACTTAAGTCAACTACATTATTTCAAGGTGTTAGGAGAGTGTGGTGAACTAGATATACCTGTCTGACTGCTCCTGTGGCTCCTCCCACAGACCCTGCTGACTGCTCCTGTGGCTCCTCCCACAGACCCCTGTATAAAGGCGACTGTGGGCTGCTGCTCTCCCTCATTTTCCCCAGGATGTAGTGCTGTTTATTCTTCCAGTCAATAAAAGCCGATATCTCACTTCCTAAGTCTCAGCGTGAGTTATTGATGGTGCATCAGAGAGGGCACATGTAACACCGTGTATCTCTATATGCTGACAACTTCCTACTTTATGTTAGCGATTCTGTAGGGAGCAGTCCTGCTATTATGTCATTATTAGGTCAATTTGGAGCTTTCTCTGGCTATAAACTGAACCTTCAAAAAAGCAAGTGCTTTCCTGTTAATAACTACAGATCCAACAGGAACCTTTGCCTTTTCCTTTATCTCAAGATGATTTTGTATACCTAGGAATACACGTTACTCGCTCTTTTACATCTCTGTTTGAAGCTAACTACAGGCCTCACGGTAGCGAAATGAAGACTGATTTTGAGAGATGGCGCAGTTTACCCCTTACTATAGCTGGGAGAATTCAATCAGTGAAAATGACTATACTTCCCAGATTTCTTTATTTGTTCCAGGGCTTGCTGGTTTTCTTATCTAAGTTATTTTTCAAGTCAGTCGACCAAGCTATAATCTCCTTTATTTGGGAAAATAAGGTCCCAAGGGTTAATAAGCACACTCTCCAAAGAGGTTGTGACATAGGTGGAATGGGCCTTCCTAGTTTTATTCATTATTACTGGGCATCGAACATTCAAAAGGTATTATTTTGGCTTCACCGGCCAGATACAAACTGGTGCCTGCTTGAGACACGGTCTTGCCACTCCTCGTCTCTCCCAGCTTTAGTGTATTCTTCCTTGCCATTGAAATCCTCTCAATTCACATCTAACCCGGTCGTGCTCTCCACCCTCAAAGTTTTTAATCAATTTCGCTGTCACTATAAGTTCACATCAGCTTCAGTTTTGGGTCCCATTTATGAAACTCATCTATTTCTTCCCTCTACACTAGATTTCAGTCTTTAGACAATGGGGTTTGAATGGTCTTATGCGCATTAAGGATTTGTACACTGGTAATATATTTGATAGTTTTAATAACCTGCGCAGTAAATACGGTCTTCCGCATAATCATCTTTTTAAATACCTGCAGATTCGCCACTTTGTTAACGAAAAATTTCCCTCTTTTCCTGATCTACTACCTGCTATGTTGTGGGGAAAACTCACTTTGAGCTTTAGTGATAAAGGGCTGATCTCTGTACTATACTCTCAGCTGATGTCTTTGGGAGTTCAAGACCTAAACAAAACTAAGACTAGGTGGGAGGATGACCTTGGTATGAATCTGGCTGAGGAATATTGGGCAAAAGCATTGAATAGGGTTCATTCCTCGTCATCATGTGCTAGACTGGGGCTCATCCAATTCAAAGTTTTACACAGGGTATATTTAAGTAAAGCCAGGCTTGCTGACATATATCCTGGGACAGACGCTGGCTGTGACAGGTGTTCCTTCTCTCCGGCTGGTTTAGTGCATGCATTCTGGTCTTGCCCTCGGACTGATGGCTATTGGGCATTGGTTTTTAAAATTATCAGTGAGGTTTTGGGGGTGACACTGAGACCTTGCCCGCTTATAGCTGTATTTGGTGTGGCAAATGATGCTTTGGGTTTAAATGCAAACCAGTCGGATATCATTGCATTTGCATTGCTTTTGGCCCGTAGGAGAATCTTGCTGGTCTGGAAATCTGCCACTCCCCCATCTGCTGCTGCTTGGTTAGAGGACGCAATGTTTTTTCTGAAACTAGAAAAGATTAAATTCATTCAGAGGAGGTCTGTGAAAAAGTTCTATTTGAAATGGGGACCTTTCTTGTCATATTTTGTGAGTCCTAAGGAATTACCTATTAGTTGAGGGCATTTGATTGGGAATTTGCCCTCCCCCACTTTTAACACGCATATGGTTTACCTCACAGGGTGGTTGATGATTTGTAATATGAGTGTATTCTGGATCATCTGACATGTTGTGGATGTGCGTGGGCCTTCGTCTTGAAGGAGTGTGGGGGTATGGCTGAGTGTGGGGGAAATGTCCATACTTGTATTTGTGAAGTGTTGTATTGTAAATACATTAGCTGCCATGGTATGTTCGGGGAGGGCGGGTGAGGGGAGGTTTGTTTAGAGGTAAGATATAAAAGCAAGATGGAGGAAAATGTAATGTATTATGTATTCTGTATTGTGTCATTCCTTCAATAAAAATTAAATTTAAAAAAAAACTTAATTCTGCTTCAGTGCATTCTATGCACTTCACATTTTCACCCAATTGACTTTGCTTCACAACCTTAATACATGTTACCTGGAAGTCTTGGCCCAAAATGTCGACTCTTTATTCTTTCCCATAGATGCTGCCTTACAGGTTGAGTTCCTCCAGCATTTTGTATGTGCTATCTGCAGAATCTTTTCTGTGTTCATTCATAAGACGTTAATGCATATTAATGTGCTATAAAAAAGAAAGTCTTTACAAGGTTTTTCCACTCCAGCAACAAAAGGCACATCAAGAACACCGTAAAATGGACTTCAACAGTTAATGTTAATTTAAGCTATTTCTTATTGAAAGAGGTACCCTATTGAGAACATCAAACAAACTTTCAATGGCAGAACACAAACCTTCGATGTACGTAGACTGACTGTCAAAAATCAAATTTTGCTACTGCAATCGGTATCCCAAATCCTACTCCAAGGATGAGGACACCTTGCTGAAAATCTCTTCAGATCATCAATTTCACTCAGCAGAAAGAGAAATTAGGAAGAAATTTGGATGAAAAAAGCTACATATATAAGAAATCTAAATAAATCAAAAAAAAACTTCTGTAAACACTTAGCAAGACAGGCAACATCTGTATAAAGAGAAGCAGTAAATATTTATGATACAAAAAGCTTTTGTCCTGGATCTGAGGCATTAACTGTTTTTCTTTTCATAAAGGCTGCTGGACTTGATGAGTGTTACCAGCATTTTCTGAAATCCTAATGCAGTAGCTTTTCCCCTGGAAGAGAAGCCAGTGCTTGCTCCATATGAAGATTCTGAAAACATAAAAATATAAAGCCAATGGAATTGTTTCACTCATTTACGATCCTGCAGTTGTCAAGTGCTTTCAGTCAGTAATATAGATGCTTGGAGGAATTCCACATTGAAGTCACCAGAGAGTAGGAGTTCCCAATGGTCTAATGTCATCTCAAGCAACTCCCTAATTAACATAATAATAACAAAGTCCAGATGAAGGATCTTGCCCAAAATGTCAGCTCCTTATTCCTCTCCAGAGATGATGCCTGACCTGTTGAATTTTTTTCCACTATTTTTCTGTCTATTATCTTGTTTCCAGCCTCTGCAGAACCCCTTGAGCCTTAAAACTGGATGCCCATTTTTGTTTGTTTAATTGGTCTTTACACAGGATAATCTCTCATATTCAGTGATGCTGTTTGATCACATTTCATACAGACGATGCTGGTATTATACTCTTAAGTTAAAGAAAAATTAACAAGCTATGTTATATGAAACCTCAGTAGCTGGGTTGGGAAGCTGAATAATTTTACTACAGGATTGGATATGCAGGCAACAGAGAAAAACAGTGAACACAGACATCATCATATGATGAAGCATCTTTTGACTTTAGAATGGCTGCTGTAAATTCAAAAGGATAGTGTCATAGAGAATCATATCAAAGAAACAGGTCCTTTGGCCCATCTAGTCCCTGCCAGACA
The DNA here is from genome assembly GCF_048418815.1 of Hemitrygon akajei. Classification (NCBI taxonomy): domain Eukaryota; kingdom Metazoa; phylum Chordata; class Chondrichthyes; order Myliobatiformes; family Dasyatidae; genus Hemitrygon; species Hemitrygon akajei. The sequence goes on from NC_133143.1 coordinate 32,223,941, forward strand.
ATTATTCTGCCTAGTCCCATCAACCTGCAGTCGAAGGATGTTCTAGCAATTAGCAGCAGGCCTTTGGCCTAATCAAAATCTACTTAATTCAACTTTGATTGACTAAATCTGGCACCAGATATCAAACCATCTCCAATATAAAGAAGAGTGGATTATGAAATATAAAGTGAAAGAAACGTGAACTTGGCCTTTTCTCCTTGGAGCGACAAAGGATGAGAGGTGACCTAATAGAGGTGTAAAAGAGGATGAGAGGCATTGTTTGTGTGGATAGCCAGTTATCAGATTGAAATGTGCACCAAATCAATGATTGGCTATGATTAATGACAAACACAAGTGTTCCTATCAATCTTAATTCTTAGCACAAGAAAGAAGCAGAGTGAAGCTTTCTCTATACTTCAAACTTACTTCTGTGGGCAGCAATAGAATTTGTTGCCCAATTGGAAAGAGGTAAGGTAACGAATATCAGACGAGGAAGATCCCTTATCTCCAACAAATCCCTACCCAGCAACCTCACTTCCTGCCTCAGTTACATGACTTTTTTGGATTTGCTTTTATTGCAGTCAAAAGATCTGGGAGGTCCTGAAATATCTCAGGTGCATGTAAATATTGGGGGAGGGGGGGATGCTGGTGGGTAGACCCTCATTGTGAATTTATGGTGTATTTTTCTGTATTTCGCACATGCAGATTGCTCAGGCTTCTTTTAAAATATACTGAAGAAAATTAGTCTGTTAGGAAATATTTAATTCATGCTTAATATGATTAAGTGTACTAATAGTGTAACTGCCAGTAAAGAATGTGAGTAAAATATGTATTTGGATGAAAAATAATGAAATTAAATTTTATAGGGATCACAAGGAAGCCTTGGAAATCCTGGTCCACAGGTAACTGTCATCATTTTTATTGTGTAACATTTTGTTTTGAAAAGTTTACTACTGTTTGACCAGTGTCTGTCTGTTGTGGAACCAGGGAGCACAGGGAGAACCTGGAACTCCTGGTGAAAATGGACCCAAAGGAACAAGAGGCCGCAGGGTAGGATGCTCATTTAAATTACTCTCATTGTTTCCAGTCTTCCAAAATATAGAATTGTTTCTTGTGCTGAGTATTACTTTCTTTTTCCTGATTTGTTCTTGTAACTATTCTTCACAAGCAAGAGCACATTTTGAAAAATGTCAGATTCTTTTGGTGCTGGAAGCTGTGCTTGCGAGTTCACTGGTGTGATCTCTCACGGCGTCCATCCAAATGAGTAGTATCAGTCACAGTGAGTGTGCAGCAGTGTGAATTCCCTCAGAGAGGAAAAAGTTATGTGTATTTTCCTGAACCATTGCCATAACCATGAGGAAATCCTTTCTATAGCCCACAAAGATTTAGATTATCTTACTGAAATGAAATTCCTTGCTTGCATGAAAGTCACAGACTAGAACAGAGTGACTGAATAATGACTGATAAATAGAATGTCGCAAAGATTGTAGAGCAATCTGAAGTTGTGCAAAAATAAATCCTGAATGATAGAAAACTAAGAGAGGTAAAACTAAGATTCTGAGAAAGAGGCAGCTTCATTGGGAAGGAGATGTGAAAGAGGTGACTCGTTCAGAAGTCTGATAGCAACGTGAAGATCGTGAACATGGAGTAAGTAGGTGCCTTTCCTGTCAATGAAAAGATCTTGGTTCTCTATGGAAGTCATAAGACTTGACGCATAGAAGCAGAATGAGGCTATTCAGCCCATTGAATCTGCTTCGCATTTTTTCATGGCTGATTAATTATTCCCTGCAACACCATTCTCCTTCACTCTCCCCGTAACGTTTGATGCCCTTACTAATCAATAACCTGTCAACCTCCGCTTTAAATATACCCAATGACTTGGCCTCCACAGCCGCCTGTGGTGATGGATTCCACAGATTCACCGACCTCTTCTCTGCTCTAACGGGACTTCCTTGTATTTTTACGCTGCACGCTCTGGTCCTAGAATCCCCCAGTCTAGAAAACATCCCCTTCATGTTTACCCTACCTACGTCTTTCAATATTTGATAGGTTTCAGTGAGATCTCTACTTATTCTTCTAAACTCCAGCGAGTACAAATGCTCCCCATTTGTAAACCTTTTCATTCCTGTGATCATTCTCACAAACCCTCTCTTACCCGCTCCTATGCCAGCACATCCTTTCTTAGATAGGGGGCCGCATTCTGCTCACAATACTCCAAATGTGGTCTGACCTCTGCCTTATAAAGCCTCAGCATTATGTCCTTGCTCTTACGTTCACATGGACGTAGACATTAGCTGTCTGCATTTGTGCAGAGCCAGCAGCATGGAAAACCTCAGTAACCGGAATCCCACCTTGTCATTTCTGAAATCAGTGTGCACAAAATTACTTATTTTTGAATTCAGTGTTTTAGTAACCACTTTAATAAAATACTGAGCAGCTGATTGGAAGCTAAGGCAGAGAGAGGTCTGCTGACATAGCCCGGAAAGATTTCATTGAGAGGAAGTTAGGACTTCATTCTCCATGAGTAGAGCAGTCCAGGGAGAAGGATGTGGCTGAAGGCCTTCCAGGTGAATGCTGCATTTTCTAGTAGAGTCAGCCTTGGAAAATCTAAATTAATAGATATATCTTTCTGGAGGTCTCTACCACATAAAATGAGGATATCAACAACTGATTATTGAAGAAGATATTCTTTGTTAACTTATGCACATGTCAGAGGTACAAGGTACCACGCGGTAGGCTTATTCAGAAAGTCAGAAGGCATGGGATCCAGGGAAGTTTGGCCAGGTGGATTCAGAATTGGCTTGCCTGCACAAAGCAGAGGGTCGTGGTGGAGGGAGTACATTCAGATTGGAGGGTTGTGACTAGTGGTGTCCCACAAGGATCAGTTCTGGGACCTCTACTTTTCGTGATTTTTATTAACGACCTGGATGTGGGGTAGAAGGGTGGGTTGGCAAGTTTGCAGACAACACAAAGGTTGGTGGTGTTGTGGATAGTGTAGAGGATTGTCGAAGATTGCAGAGAGACATTGATAGGATGCAGAGGTGGGCTGAGAAGTAGCAGATGGAGTTCAACCCGAAGAAGTGTAAGGTGGTACACTTTGGAAGGACAAACTCCAAGTCAGAGTACAAAGTAAATGGCAGGTTACTTGGGAGTGTGGAGGAGCAGAGGGATCTGGGGGTACATGTCCACAGATCCCTGAAAGTTGCCTCATGGGTAGATAGGGTAGTTAAGAAAGCTTATGGAGTGTTAGCTTTCTTAAGTCAAGGGATAGAGTTTAAGAGTCACGGGGTAATGACGCAGCTCTATAAAACTCTAGTTAGGCCACACTTGGAGTACTGTGTCCAGTTGTGGTTGCCTCACTATAGGAAGTATGTGGAAGTATTGGAAAGGGTACAGAGGAGATTTACCAGGATGCTGCCTGGTTTAGAGAGTATGCATTATGATCAGAGATTAAGGGAGCTAGGGTTTTACTCTCTAGAGTGAAGGAGGATGAGAGGAGACATGATAGAGGTATACAAGATATTAAGAGGAATAGATAGAGTGGACAGCCAGCGCCTCTTTCCCAGGGCACCAAGAGGACATGGCTTTAAGGTAAGGGGTGGAAAGTTCAAGTGGGATATTTGAAGAAGGTTTTTCACTCAGAGAGTGGTTGGTGCGTGGAATGCACTGCCTGAGCCAGTGGTGGAGGCAGATACACTAGTGAAATTTAAGAGACTACTAGACAGGTATATGGAGGAATTTAAGGGGGGGGGGGGATATATGGGAGGCAGGGTTTAAGGGTCGGCACAACATTGTGGGCCAAAGGGCCTGTACTGTGCTGTATTGTTCTATGTTCAGAATATGTCTGTGGAGTCTGAAGATAGCTTTGAAACTGTCCCCAGTAATGGCAAGGTGTACCTCTGAATAACGAGTTTAATATCGAAGTAGCACAATGTTCTGAAGAAGGGTCTTGGCACAGACTGTTGGCTATTTAATCATTTCCATAGGAAATGCTGAGGAACCTGCTGAGTTCCTCCAGCATTTTGTGAATTTTGCAATGTACATTCTATTCAACCAAGACTGTAGACCTTTGAGGTCCAACGTACTTTGGTGTGGGCAGAAAAATGTAGTGCACCTTTAGTGACAGTATTAGGTGTATGGTGTATGCCTGGTTCTGGGAAAACACAGGAACGTTAATTGGATAATCATCATCTTTATATGCTGTGTCGTGTGACGCGTGTGATCATGGTCTTATCCCTGACCATGATTGTTCTTGGCAAATTCTTCTACAGAAGTGGTTTGCCATTGCCTTCTTCTACACAGTGTCTTTACAAGGCAGATGAACCCAACGGTGATCAATACTCTTCAGAGGTTGTCTGCCTGCCATCAGTGGTCACATAAACAGGACTTCTGATATTCACCAGCTGCTCATATGACCATCCACCAGCTGCTCCCACGGCGTCACATGACCCTGATCAGGGGACTGCAGGCTAGTGGTGGGATGAAGTGCCTCATACGCCCTTTGCTTGAGACGTATCTCCACCCCACCACCCAAATTAATGTGGACAATGTTTGGAAATTCCCAGTAAACTTCTGTGATTTATGAATTTTCACCAGGAAATGATTGTTTGCATAATCTACTTGATGCAAAAGCTAGCTTTGCACCATTAACTTTTTAAAACGGACACCCTGCGATCCAAATTTTAGGCTTAGCTATGTTAGGTAAGTTAATGTGATTTACAAAAGAAAATTTGGATGACTATTTCACTAATATTTTGTAAAGCATGTGTACAGAAAGGATGCTTAAATTGTGTAAAATTGTTCTTAAACAGCAGATCTTGAGAAAGTATAGATGTATTTAATAAACTTCAGTAGATGGGTTTGACAAACCAATCATTGCATTACAGTTATATCCATTCTTGAAACATCTGTATGAATGATATTTCTGAAATATTGATGATTTTGATAATTTTGGTGTAGTAAATAATTTCAGTCATAATTACTATTAAATCAAAATAAATCTTAACTATCACTGTTATTTGTAGATGACATAAAATAATTAATATTCTTATAAAAATTAGGGTATTCCTGGCTTGGCTGGTGATCCTGGTGATGCAGGCATGATTGGGTTTCCAGGAGCAACGGTAAGCTGTTTTGCTGAAAGTGGTAAAAATGGCTAGAATAGTAATCACTGTGCTGATTTTTTGCAAGGCAGTGATTGATCTTCACTGGGGCTGGTATTTTGGTAGCTTTATTTTGATGTCATTTTGCTGCAATCTAGATAGGACCATCTTCAGGTTTGTCATTTGCCTATTACTATGGGTGCTGAAACCAGGATATCATCCAGGGAACAGGTGACATGGCCCACTCTGTGCTGGAAAAAAAGTGGCTGATGCTGCTTAAACTCCATAGACTGAGTGAATATATCTGTGCAACCCTTTATAGTGTTAAAGTCGAGGTGGGCTTCTGACTTTCAATCCCACTCCAGCTGCTGGTTGAGTGGATACATTGCAGTTTAGTGAAGAACCCTTCAGCCTGCCAAGGTTACAGATAAATCCTCTTCACTTGATTATAGATATTTTTTATATCTATTATAACTTACCATGACCTTGTCACCACTGTCTTGTCTTGCTTCGAAATGACAACAGTCAGTGCCTGACCTGATCCCCATGTTTCTACAGGAGATACAGGTCTTGCTTCCACATGAATCTTCCTATTGAAATCTTCCCACAGGCGTCATTAAATATATAAGCATGTTTATCAGAGCTTCCTGTGGTGCACGCTGTGGAACACATCCTTTGCTTTGTAGTACTTTCGCCTGCCGGCTTTGCCCTGTTAATACCCTGTTCCCCTTCACCACCACCATGGGTAGGGTCTAACACTGGAATACTGTCGCAGGAAGGCATCATCCATCATTAAGGAGCTCTATCATCCAGGCCACGCCCTCTTCTCGCTGTTGCATCAGGGACCCACACCACCTGGATTAGCCTCTTGAATCAGGGGGGATAACTTCACTCAGCTTCATTTGCCCCATCACTGAACTGTTCCAGCAACCGATGGGCTCACTTTCAAGGACTCTTCATCTCATGTTCTTGCTACTTAATAGTTATTTATTTATTGCTGTTATTTCTTATTTTCCTTTATTTTAGTATTTGCACAGCTTGTTGTCTTTTGCATTTTAGTTATCTGTCTGTCATTACACTGTGTGCAATCTTTCTTGGGTCCTATTTTGTTTCTTGTATTTAATGTGAATGTTCGCAAGAAGGTGAATCTCAGGGTTGTATATGGTGACAAATACACTTTCTTACTGAACTGATCTATCTTCTCAGACATTTCAATTCAAACAATTTTTTGAAGTTTGTAATTTCAGTTATAATTTTCGTGCAAAATGTAATTTCATTTTCAAGCACTACACCCTCTATTCACTCTTAGAAGGAAATTTCATCTTCCGTGAGTTGCATACACGGTTATATCCCAAATTGCTCCTTAGTGACCTGTTTGGTATCAGTCCTATTCTGTGCATGAACAGAGCTTTCTACACGTCTGCATACTCTCTGTAAGTGGCATATTTTTCCACAGTTGTGGCAGCTTTCCTGTCAGGGATTTGACTGCCTGTTTGTGGCACGAAGCAGTAAGTTGAGGAGTGTGCTCCTGAGGACACTGGAGAAGGTTCACTCTGTATTCTGGCACTCATCTTGGCTCCTGGTGCCCTGTGAACTGAAACCATGGGTCAGAATGGTTTGTTAAATCCTTGGTAAGCACCTTGAGCAAGTTCCAAAGTGAGAGTACTATCAAAGGTTGTCTCAAAAATCAAACCCTTTGCGTGTAATGATTTTTATGGAAAGCTAGCCTTAAAGACCACAGACAATCTGATCCCAGAAGGCAACATGCGTGAATGGAACACAAACATAGGAGCTTTGATGGTCTTCCAATGTAATGATGTAGTTTGCAAGAGTTTTACCTTTCCCTTGGTGTCAACAATAAAACCTGAATTATTCTCTAATGAGGAACAGCTTGGGATAGAAATGCTTCAATAATGTTTCAGCAAGTTCTGTGTCAGCAGAACAATTTCTGTTATACAACTGGGCTTTTGAAAAGTCCAAAATCTATGGGGCCCAAATAAACAAGGAATATTTTTATATCATTATATTATTTGCACCTAACTATTGGTTAAAATGTTTTATTAGTATCAAAGCCTCCTCTGGTTCTGTGAATTGTTGTACCTGCCCAGGTGTTGCCAAGTTTTTTTCTCTGCAGTTTTCTTCAAACAATGAAAATTTAATTGTATTAATGAAGCATTGCACATCACTCATAGGTTCTAAAGCAACCTACAGGAATTTTGCTTTACCCAGTTTAGGTCATTTTTACCTCATTGCCGCTGTTACCTTTGTGTTAGTGATGCAGAGTATGTGTTCATGTGCGTGCAGACAATCTTTATTTTTGCCTACTGGCCCCACCTGCTGGTAATCCAACAGCATAGCAATGCAAGACAAATAACTTACGGCACAGCTCAACGAGAAAGTGTCCTGAATAGTAGTTAGTGATGGGACCAGGCTGAACGCACTCTAATCCAATTTCAGTTCAATGGTCTTGTTATATATTAAAAAAACACTGTTAGGCTTACAGGCAAACAAAAACTATATGGCGGGGAATGCAGAGATAACCAGCAAAATTTATTTAGACATACAGCTTACGGCCCAACGAGATGTACCACCCAGCAACACACCTAATTACCCCCATCCTAATCACAGGACAATTTACCTGACCAATAAGCCTACTAACAGGTATGTCTTTGGGAGCACCCAGCGGAAACGCACACGCTCACGGGAAAGCCATTTGGTACAGAGGCTGCTGAAATTGAACTCCTAACGCCACCACTTTGAGCTATAATAGCATTGTGCTAACGGTTTAATACCTTGAGCGGGGGTGGGGGGTAGGGAATCTTCAAATCAAATCAAATTCAAGTTTAATTATCATCCAACCATATATAGATGCAGCTGAACAAAACAGCATCCCTCTGAGGCCAAGGTACAAAATATGCACACACAGACATGCAAAAAAGAACATTATTTTAAGGAAAATGGGAAAATAGATCAACTATTAAAACTTTTATCTTTCCTTTCCATCAGGGCTCCAAAGGATCCCCTGGTCGCAGATCACAAACGGTATGTCACTGACCGTATGTAGATCGAAATGGAGTCTGATAGAGAGAAGTTTTATCCAGGGGTTGTTTAAAAACTTATACCTTTACAATTTCTTTGCAGTTATGTGACCTTGTGAAATATATACAGGACACGTGTCGTAAGTTGCAGTTTCTTCCTTTCTACTAGTTGTTTAAAGCTGGAATCTCAGAGTAAAGGAGTGGGATTTTAGAAACATTAAAAAGTAAAACCAATTTTTGTTTAGCATACGTTTCAATTTCTTTAAATTCCAGCAGTCTTTTTCAATTATTATTTATAAATCAAGATACTTATTTTAAGATGAAAAAAATTAAAATGACATTCTAAATAAGATGGTGGAATAATTAAAAACACTTTCTCCTAGATTAAATCTAAAACAAATTTATGAGGTATTAGTGATCTCCGCCGCCTTGATTCTCATTCCCAGTCCTGATCTCTGTGGGTCCCCTGCACATATTGAGCTGATTTGATGTAAGTTGTTAATACAATCAGCTGATGTGGAAAGTTTAAAACAGCATACTGATGCAGTGGTCTGAGCTTCATGCTGATAATGAAGACGTTTCACTGATGTACCATCTAAAATAATTCAGGGAGTGACAAAGGAAAACCTAAATGCTGATGCCCAAGCACAATTTCTCCTTCTCCATTAGGACTGTAATCTACCTGCCTGTTATCTGTGGTGCTTGAGCACTCCAAATCAGCCTTCAGCCTTGAGTATCCAGAATGGATCATGTGTTCTTACCAGTGCTAGCTACCCTCCCATAAGTGACTATAGTAAAAGCAAAATGCATGGGGAAATATTTGCAGGTTTTCATATTTGCAGAGAGGGAAGCAGAGTTTACATTTCTGGTCAATGCCTTCTCAATGGAACTGGTTCAAGTTAGAGATAAAACAAACAAATTAACTTGCAGGAGGGATGGCGTGAACACAAGAGAAAGCTTGTGAAGGCCATAGGCAGCCTGGAGGGCAGGAGGGAATGCTTGCTAAAAGTGATGTTGGGTGGAGGGAGCTGAAAGTTGGCTACAAAACAGCAAAGATTATGTCTGGGAAGAGATGAATGAAATCTAAAAATTGCTTGTAGAGAACAACAGGAAAAAAAAGTCATAAGTCATAAACACAGAGCAAACACGAGGAAATCTGCAGATGCTGGAAATTCAAACAACAACACACACAAAATACTGGTGGAACACAGCAGGCCAGGCAGCATCTATAAGGAGAAGCGCTGTCGACGTTTTCGTCAGGACTAACTGAAAGGAAAGATAGTAAGAGATTTAAAAGTAGTGGAGGGAGGGGGAAATGCGAAATGATAGGAGAAGACCGGAGGGAGTGGGATGAAGCTGAGAGCTGGAAAGGTGATTGGCGAAAGTGATACAGAGCTGGAGAAGGGAAAGGATCATGGGACGGGAGGCCTTGAGAGAAAGAAAGGGGGAGGAGGGAGCACCAGAGGGAGATGGAGAACAGGCAAAGTGATGGGCAGAGACAGAGAAAAAAAACAAATAACTAAATATGTCAGGGATGGGGTAAGAAGGGGAGGAGGGGCATTAACAGAAGTTAGAGAAGTCAATGTTCATGCCATCAGGTTGGAGGCTACCCAGCGGTATATAAGGTGTTGTTCCTCCAACCTGAGTGTGGCTTCATCTTGACAGTAGAGGAGACCATGGATAGACATATCAGAATGGGAATGGGATGTGGAATTAAAATGTGTGGCCACTGGGAGATCCTGCTTTTTCTGGTGGACCGAGCCTAGGTGTTCAGCGAAACGGTCTCCCAGTCTGCGTTGGGTCTCACCAATATATAAAAGGCCACACCGGGAGCACCAGACGCAGTATACCACACCAGCCGACTCACAGGTGAAGTGTCACCTCACCTGGTAGGACTGTCTGGGGCCCTGAATGGTGGTGAGGGAGGAAGTGTAAGGGCAGGTGTAGCACTTGTTCCGCTTACAAGGATAAGTGCCAGGAGGGAGATCGGTGGGAAGGGATGGGGGGGACGAGTGGACAAGGGAGTCACGTAGGGAGCGATCCCTGCGAAAAGCAGAAGGGGGGAGGGAAAGATGTGCTTGGTAGTGGGATCCCGTTGGAAGTGGCGGAAATTACTGAGAATTATACGTTGGAACTTATCCGTCCCCCTCTTTTCCTTCGCTACATAGATGACTGCATTGGCGCTGCCTCCTGCACGCATGCTGAGTTCATTGACTTCATTAACTTTGCATCCAACTTTCACCCTGCCCTCGAACTTACCTGGTCCATTTCCGACACCTCCCTCCCCTTTCTTGATCTTTCTGGCTCCATCTCTGGAGACGGCTTATCTACTGATATCTACTATAAGCCTAGACTCTCACAGCTACCTGGACTATTCCTCTTCCCACCCTGTCTCTTGCAAAAATGCTATCCCCTTCTCACAATTCCTCTGTCTCCGCCGCATCTGCTCTCAGGATGAGGCTTTTCATTCCAGGATGAAGGAGATGTCTTCTTTTTTTAAACAAAGGGGCTTCCCTTCTTCCACCATCAACTCTGCTTTCCAACGCATCTCTCCCATTTCCCGCACATCTGCCCTCACCCCATCCACCCGCCACCCCACTCAGGATAGGGTTCCCCTTGTCCTTACCTACCACCCCACCAGCCTCTGGGTCCAACATATAATTCTCCGTAACTTCCGCCACCTCCACCGGGAACCCACTACCAAGCACATCTTTCCCTCCCCCCCTTTCTGCTTTTCACAGGGATCACTCCCTACGCGACTCCCTTGTCCACTCGTCCCCCCCATCCCTTCCCACCGATCTCCCTCCTGGCACTTATCCTTGTAAGCGGAACAAGTGCTACACCTGCCCTTACACTTCCTCCCTCATCACCATTCAGGGCCCCAGACAGTCCTTCCAGGTGAGGCGACACTTCACTTGTGAGTCGGCTGGTATGGTATACTGCGTCCGGTGCTCCCAGTGCAGCCTTTTATATATTGGTGAGACCCGACACAGACTGGGAGACTGTTTCACTGAACACCTACGCTCGGTCCGCCAGAGAAAGCAGGATCTCCCAGTGGCCACACATTTTAATTCCACATCCCATTCCCATTCTAATATGTCTATCCATGGCCTCCTCTACTGTCAAGATGAAGCCACACTCAGGTTGGAGGAACAACACCTTACATTCCGGCTGGGTAGCCTCCAACCTGATGGCATGAACATTAACTTCTCTAACTTCTGTTAATGCCCCTCCTCCCCTTCTTATCCCATCCCTGACATATTTAGTTATTTGTTTTTTTTTCTCTCTCTCTGCCCATCACTCTGCCTGTTCTCCATCTCCCTCTGGTGCTCCCCTCCCCCTTTCTTTCTCCCGAGGCCTCCCGTCCCATGATCCTTTCCCTTCTCCAGATCTGTATCACTTTCGCCAATCACCTTTCCAACTTTTAGCTTCATCCCACCCCCTCCGGTCTTCTCCTGTCATTTCGCATTTCCCCCTCCCCCCACTACTTTCAAATCCCTTACTATCTTTCCTTTCGGTTAGTCCTGACGAAGGGTCTCGGCCCAAAATGTCGACAGTGCTTCTCCCTATAGATGCTGCCTGGCCTGCTGTGTTCCACCAGCATTTTGTGTGTGTCGTTAGTCATAAACACAGGAAGTTTTTAGATGCTGGAATCCAAAGCAACACACACAAAATGCTGGAGGAACTTAGTAGTTCAGGTAGCATCTATGGAAATGAACAGACAGCCAACATTTCAAGCCAAGACCCGTCTTCAGGACTGAGAAGGAAGGGCGAAGATGCTGGAATAAAAAGGTGGGGTGAGGGGAAGGAGGCTGGCTGGAAGATGATAGGTGAAGCCACCAGTAAATGCTTGAAATATAAGACATATTTGGGCAGAATTGCTGATTATCTGAAATTGTGAAATTTGGTTTTGAGTTGGGAAGGCCGTACTGTGTCCAGTCAGAAAATTTGGTGCTGGCTGTGTTGGAACAGTGTAGGAGGTCCAGGGCAGACAGATTGGAGTGGATGGAGACCTGGAGTGACCCCTACTGGATGAATGGAGGAATGGCACCAACGCAATCTGAGTAGGTCTGTTTTACTCTTGAACATGTGTTTAACAAAAGGCACGGGCTATAGTGTTAAGCTGCAAAATGGCAGCCCTGGAAATAAAGTAGTGTTCTCTTATGATCTGTCCATTCCCAACAAACATTAACAGGCCATACTTTTGCAGGTCACGATTTATTATGAGAATAGTATCATAAATGTGCCCGAAGGCTGCTGCTGTCATTTGGGTTCCCAGCTAGCACCTACAATATCTCGATGATGGGCATTATAGACCAAACTTTGTGTCAAGAATGGTTCCCCTATTCTATACCAATTAATAGATACCCAGAGCTTTGAAAAATGGAGAGAAAATTGACACATAGTGGATTGAGTTAATAATGTCTGTTTCATTGTATTAATTTTCCTTCCTCTTTTTTTCCTCCAGCCTGTTGTTCACAAAGTAGGTAACTCTTTTAAAAAAAACTTTCAAAATAACTTTTCTTCACATTTCTTGAATAAATGCCTTCTTAAAATGCAAAATATTGTTGCTTTCTCTCAGGAAGTGGAGCATGCCCGGCCTACCCGACGGAGTTGGCCTTCGCTCTGGACATATCTGCAGATGTCACTCCTCCTCTGTTTGAAAGGATGAAGAAAATTGTGATTAATTTGCTGAATGACATCAATATCGCTGAAAACAACTGTCCGACAGGTGCCCGCGTGGCTGTCCTTACGTACCATAATGAAGCACAGCCTTACATTCGATTTTCAGATTTTGGGAAAAAGCAGCCACTTCTGAAAAAAATCGAAGCCCTAGCTCATGAGCGCTCAAGAAACAGACGGAATATCGCCAGCAGTATGCAGCACATTGTCAGAAATACTTTCAAGCGAGTTCGTAACGGTATGCTAATGAGGAAAATAGCAGTCTTTCTCACAAATGGAGGATCCCAAGACGCTAGAGCTTTGGAAGTGGCTGTCAGAGAATTATCCGCTTCACAGATCATTCCTGTCATCATCTCCTTTAAAAACGTCCCGAATCTAGAACAAGTTTTTAAGGTGAGAGTTAATGCACACTTTCATTTTATACATTCCTTTCAATTTTTGTTCTCTCTAGAGCATGATGTTAACTGCAATTACAAGCAGCATGATGTGAATAATTTTAGATGCCATGATTTGTTTCAGAAAGCTCCTGACATGCTGAGGATTAATTGAGGCTGAGGGAAGATTGATATTAGTACATGACTCTGATGCATATTTGTCCGCACTGGAGGTTGCATTTATGGAAAAGTACATTTTTACACCTTTTAACATTATGTAGTATAAGAACTTTTGCATTGTTAAGTAAACCGCTGTGATATGAATGGCATATCACCACAAAGGATTCACAGTTGTGTTTGCTGGGGAATTATAAAAAAAAAACTCTTAAGTACCATGAAATCTGGAATCTGCTGAGAGCCAGATCAAGGGCATTCAAGTCTGGAGATCAAGAATGCTACAGGAGGTGCAGGTATGATCTCCAGAAAGCCATCTCACGGCAAAAGTTGAGATTCCGGACTGGAATCAATAAGGGATGTTTGACAGCTGTGGCAGGGTTTGAATGCCAAAGTTCAATCTTGTGCCATAGGGGACAGCAGGGCTTTGCTTTGAGATGAGCTCGATGCCTTCTATGCTTGCTTTGATCGCCAAAAAATAGGAAGGAACTATTGTTCACCCCCATCTCTCCCAATGGTGGTTTGGTCTCAGTATTTGAAGATGACGTGTGGGCTGCATTCAACAGTGAGTCCAAGGAAACCATTCAGTCCAGAAAGAGTATCTGGCCAAGTACTGAAAACCTGCGCTGACCAGCTGGCTGGTGTATTTACAGATATCTTCGACCTCTCATTCCGACAATGTGTGGTACCCAACCACTTCAAGCAGGCTTCAATTGTACCATTGCCCAAGAAGAGCAAGGTAACCTGTCTAAATGACTATCGCCCAGTGGCACTTACATCAATAGTGATGAAGAGGTTTGAGAAGTTGGTATTGAAGCATATCAGATCCTGTCTGAGCCTTGACTTTGATCTGCTTCAATCTGCCTACTGAAACAATGGGTCTACAGCAGGTGCTATCTCATACAGCAGGCTCTTCACTCAACTCTGGAACATCTGGACAGCAAAGATGCATACATCAGGATGCTCTTTATCGATTACAACAGGGCATTTATCACCATCATCCTCCCATCAGCACAGGAGCACCACAGCACCACTGCTCTACTTCTGACTGTACAGCTCCATCACTATACATCAGCTTGCTGATGACACCACTGTTGCGGGCTGTATCAAAGGTGGTGATGAATCAGCATACAGGAGGGAGATTGAAAACTTGGCTGAGTGGTCTAATAACAATGTCAATAAGACCAAGGAACTGATAGTAGACCTCAGGAGAGGGAAGCCAGAGGTCCACGAGTCAGTAACATTGAAGGATCAGAGGTGGAGAGGGTTAGTAACTTTAAATTCCTGAATGTCACTATCTCAGAGGACCTGTCCTGGACCAATCATATAAATATTTTTTGTAAAGAGAGCATGATAGTGCTCCTACTTCCTCAGGAGTCTGTGGAGATTCTGCGGAGAAAACCTTAGCGAACTTCTATAGGAGTGTGGTGTTAAGCGTGCTGACTGGCTGCATTACAGCCTGGTATAGGAACACCAATGCCTTTGAGTGGAAAATCCTACAAAAGGTAGTGGATTTGGCCCAGTACATCACGGGTGAAACTCTCCCAACCTTTGAGCAAGTCTACATGAAACGTTGCTGTAGAAAAGCAGCATCCATCATCAAAGATGCTCAGCACCCTGGCCATGCTCTTTTCTTGCTGCTGTCATCAGGTAGAAGGTACAAGAGCCTCAAGAGTCACACCACCAGGTTCAAAAACACTTACTACCCTTCAGCCATCGGGCTCTTGAACCTAAGTGCATAACTACACTCATTCTACTTACACTGTTTACACAACTGATGGTCTCACTTTAAGGACTCTTTTATCTTGCTATGTGATGCACGTTATTTATATCTACATTTGCACAGTTTGTTGTCTATTGCGAGTGCTGGCACGTGGCCTAGTGGATAAGGCATCAGTCTAGTGATCTGAAGGTCACTGGTTCGAGCCTCAGCTGAGGCGGCGTGTTGTGTCCTTGAGTAAGGCACTTAACCACACATTGCTCTGCGATGACACCGGTGCCAAGCTGCTTGGGTCCTAGTGCCCTTCCCTTGGACAACATCGGTGGCGTGGAGAGGGGAAGGCTTGCAGTTTGGGCAACTGCCAGTCTCCCAAACAACCCTGCCCAGGCCTGCGCACTGGAAACCTTCCAAGGCGCAAATCCATGGTCTCACGAGACTAACAGATGCCTATGTCTATTGATCCTGTTTACGGTTACTGATCTATAGATTTGCTAAGTATGCTTGCAGAAAAAGAATCTCAGGATAAAAGAGGATAAAATAGCAAGATAAAAGAGTCCTCAAAGTGAGACCATCGGTTGTGCAAACACTGTAAGTAGAATGAGTGTAGTTGTGCACTTACGTTCAAGAGCCCGATGGATGAAGGGTAGTAACTGTTTTTGAACCTGGTGATGTATGTCGTGACATATCTGTACTCAGATAATATATTTTTCTTTGAACTTGGGTCTTTTGAACTTTGAAAGGGTAGAGATCTCTCTGAACAGTGATGTGGCCTTTTCTGTTCTCCCACATGTAAGATACAGTAACCAATAACATCAGCTGACCAACAGAATCAGTTGCAGCATATCAAGTGAAGAGTGGAAGTAAATGTTGGATGGCATAAACTCTAACCAGCCCTCTGTGCCCCCAGGGCATTTACTTCATCAATGGGGAATACCCCCAGAAATACTGAGTTAGGAGATGGGTAGAACACATAAAATATCTGTATGAATTGGAGGCAATGTCGGAACCCTGCACACAAAGCAAATGTGGTAACAAACTGGTGACAATTCATTTCCATTTTACTATTAGATTTGTATAGAGCAAATCCAGTGGGATACTGGAGATAATGCTCTATTTGTGTTTGAAAATGGAAAAGGGATGGAATAGCTCAGGCACACACTAAAACAAATTTTAGATATCTAATACTTTTGCCTTTTTCACTCCAGTGGAGTTCCTTTATAGATATGGAAGTTGCTGTTGATGTATGGAAGCTCACATTCTTGGTCAGGACTTGATAACTTGTCTGGAACTTGGAAGGAAATGACCTCTTCTTGTTGTTTATTAAACAAAGTTACAGAGCATGAATCTGTTGGCTGCGATTTTGAGATCTTGTGGAATGTCTTCTGATCTATTCCAACTAAACCGGTGTGTTCTTCCAGGCTGATACTGGCTATATTAAAAATATTGTTAATTGTATTAATCACCCTGAATTTGACATGTGAACAATATGTGTCTTAGTGCAGTAAGGTTGGTTTAGCATTCCAGTTCAAACAGTCTGGAACCATTCTTCCAGTTCATCACTGTACGTGAAAGCTGGTACAGAAATCAGTGACAGACTCATTCATCAGGTTGTTGCCTTACATGTGAAATAGGAGAATTGATGGAATGCTGATGTTTGTAGAAGCATCTTGTATTAAGGAAATAAAAGCTCCTGTTTGTTCCAGCAGACTTTGGCTGTTTGAGACAATCCAGCAATCAGGTTCTGCCAATGAAGTTGTTGCATCAATCAATACCAAACAGTGTAATACTAGTCACAAAAGCACAGATCTATTCAGTGCCCAGCATTTGCTGCCTTACTAATGATACCTGCCCCCCAAAAGGATCACAACTTTGACGCAGGGTTTGGAGGCTTGTGTGCCTCATTGAACCGGAGAGCTATGTTGGCTGGAGTCAGGGCTTTGTGCTTCTGGTTCTTGGTAGGGTCACCCATGCCAAACAGGTCAAAGGGTAGAGGCCAGAATGAGTGGTCCTCTGGTCCTCCGGGTTCAGGGGTTCAGCTCAGGCTAACAACCCCGACTAGTCAAACAAAGCTGTTACAAAAACAGCAACGAAAAATCCTAGATCTGAGTGCAGTGGTATTCCTGAGTCTCCACCCGGGGCTTGCATAACTGACAGCATGGAAAACCACGTCACTGACATGATCAAAAAAGCCCCGAACACCATCAGAGGTGGAAGACCTTCATTACTGCCCTAAAAAGCAGCAGCGTAACAGGGTAAATTTACCTATAAAACCCAGTGTTCTGAAGCACATTAACAGCAGAGATCAGGCACCAAAATAAAATGTGGTTGTTCAGGGCACCAACAGCAAACACCAGAGGGCATATGTACAAAATTAAGGGAGGGAAGTTTAGGGGAGTCATCAGGGTTAAGTTTTTTTACACAGGGGGTTGTGAGTGCCTGGTGTTTTCCTCGAGCCCCTGAACCCCTGTATCATTTAACTACTTTATTAAACAAAAATGACTTTGGCTGACTTGTGCTGAATAATCCACCTCAGTACCACCAAGCTCTCCTAGTATGACTTGTATATAGACACAGGGTTCCCTTTATATAATTAAAGAAACTGAGCTTGCATCCGAAGGAAATATTAACTTTAGCTCTATAGCCATGGCCATCACTCAGCTCATAACATACCAGAACTCCATTTACAGCACCTCAGTATAAGTAGTTAGGTTGTGCTTTAGTGTATCACGAGTTTCACAGCACACACTCCGATCATTCTAAGTGTAATTCTAATTATAATTCTGTGATTTGGACTTGGACTTAATATTTTTATGTCCCAGTATAATTTCCTATGCTTAGAAAACTCAGTCAGTGTCAGCTGTTCAACAGCGACACCTGCGTTCACCCAGACACAGTGTGATATTCCCTTGGCTGCTTCTCCTTCAGATGCCAAGATATTGCTTAATCTGTGCCAGCAGCAACAAACCAGCAGGGGGCAGTGTGGCTGCATCGCCTGACCCCAGCAAAGGGAAGGGAATTACATAATTAAACCGCCTGACAAGACCATGGCCAGAGTTGGGGATAGGGCAGAGACACATACAAGAACACAGAAGCAGGAATACGTCACTAGGCTTCTGAAGTCTGCTCTGCCATGCACAAAGACCATGGCTGAACTATGCTGGCCTGGACTCTTCTTCTGTGCCAATAATCCTCACTTTCTTGATCTTTCAAATTTATCTTTAAATATTTAAAAGGTATCTATCAAACTGGCCCCCAGCACTCTCTGGTGGAGAACATCCCAGAGATTCACTACCCATTGAGAAGAGAAATTTCCACACATACCAGTTTTAAATGACTGATACGTAGTCTGGAACAGGAACAGACACTTTGGCCCAGTGTCTGTGATAACCATAATGCCAAATTAAACTAAAACTATATGTCTGTGCATAAACCTTGGCCTTTGTTTTGTACCTATACTCCACTGTTCCTGACTCTCTCACTAGTTAAAACACTTCAATGCCTACCTGTCAAATCCTCTTAGGATCTGATATGTTTGAATAGGGTCACCCTTATTCTTCCAAACTCCAAAGAATGGAGGAATATGGATCATGTGCAGACAAATGTGATTAGCTTACTTTGTTGTCATGGTAAACACAGATACTGTGAGCCAATGGGCCTGTTCCTGTGTTGTACCAGTCTGCATTCTATTTCTAATACGGACCCAAACTATCTTGCTTCATTTTGATGTGACAACCCTTTCATCTCGGGAGTGGAATCTTTTCTGCTCTCCAAGTTCATGTGGTGCAGGACTCTGCAGGAATAGGAACCTTGAAATCTTAGAAGAGCTGCACATTTGCATTGCCTTCTGTTCTTTTGCAAAGGAGAATCGTGTATCACTGAGTAGGTGGGGTGACGTTTCCAAGGTGTGTGCTGGTACAGAGGGCCTAAGTGTACGTCAGCAAAAATCCTTAAAAGTATCAGAATTTACTAAGAGTGTAAAATTCACCATGTGATCTTGGAATTCATAAATAAAAGCAGTACAGTATACCAAAGTAATGGGGCCATGACGAATCTGTAGAAAAGACAAGTTAGCTCAAACCATGAATATCGCATTGAGTTTTGGCATCAGGTTGCAGGAAGGATGTGAAGATCCCAAAGTGGACACAAGAGGGATTTACTGGAATGGTTCTAGGATGAGGGATTTCAATGATAATGCTGGTCTAAAGAAACTTGAATTACATTACTTGAAGCAAATAAGGCTCATCAGAAATTTGATGGATTCTTATTATTAGATTTCTCCAAGATTAGGGAATGCAGATTTAAGGGTTTGGGCAGAAAAGTACCAGGTGCTACTGAGGAATAGCTACAGCAAGTTCGGTTATAATCTGGAATTCTCTGCCTTGTGGAAGGGGAAGTAGTTCCTTCAAGAGGAAATTTAATGTGTCCTTGAGGGAAAATGGCATGCAGGGGAAGGGGTAAGAGTGGGATAGAGGGGCTACTCCCTCAGGATGGGCCTAATGACTTCCTCCTTTGCTGTAACTTCAGTGATCACAAAACAGAAGACATCTGTGACCTCCATTTTACAAAAGTGAACATTTGTGTCTTCCGCCTTGTGTGGAAGTCAGTGGCAATTAAGGTTAACAATCATTGGCCGAATGATCCTGTTCCCACAGTGGCAACACGACATGGCATGTTTCTATTAGGGCAGTCTTATTAAAGTGCGGATTGTTTCACACGGGCCTGGCCTAGTGGAATATCTCTCAGAATATCCTTGGTGCATATGTCTTCCTCTTGAGCACCCAGCAGGTTACCTTACATGGCATAGTCCCTCTAAATCATTCCCATCATACTGCACTGCAAAAATAAAATCCCACACTTTGGAATCATTGGCGGGGCATGGCAAGGAGAAAGTGCATTGAGGTCTAGATTGATACTTGGGATCTTCGAAGCTCCATATGAGACTTGTAGGGACTACCTGCCTCTCTTGCCTTACAAGAAAACTGGCTTGCTTCTGAGTGAGGATTTGACTCCTGATGGTGGTCCTGGCTACATAGCATCCACTCCAGGAACACCAGACTCAAAAACACATCAGCTAAGCAATAAGGCTGATCAACACCCACCCCTCCACCACCCCCACCACCACTACTTTATCATTTCTTCTCAATCACCTTATGTAAAACACTCCTGTGCCTAAGGTCACTGTATGGACATACAATTAATCTATGTATATAAGCGATCTTATGTATTTATATTTATTGCGTTCTTTAAGAATATATTGTGTTTTTATCTAATTGTGTTAACTTTGGTGCTGCATCAGATTCAGAGTAACTATTATCTTGTTCTCCTTTACACATGTATGAGAAATAACAGTAAACAATCTTGAAGATTAAATCACTTGAATCACTCTCTGCTCATTTCTTTGAGTAATTGCAAATTGGTTCCCAATTAAATTATTGCATCTGATGTGCACCTTTAATGAGGTTACTGATTTCTTGCTAAAGGAACCAACCTGGGATGGCATGAAAGGCAAATGGTCCTCCTTATTTAGCTGCCTCTAACCTGCCTGTTTCAGCACAATTGAAATCAAAATTTGTAGTTTTGTTACTTAAGTGAAATATGTTTTAACTAAACTTGCATATTTGTTTCTTCACTTCTAAATTAACTTTCTTTCCATGTTATTTCCAAGGAAGCCGTAGTCGTATTGCCAAGGCAACAGCAAAGGTCCCAAGATCTTTTGCGTCAAGTCTATTTATGCACTTTGTGCTTTGGTATGATTTTAAATTTGTCAAAACCTGGTCTATAACGTGCTAAGATCTTCTTAATTCACAATTCTTTTTACATAAGAAAAATTCATTGTATCCTATTAGCTGTCTCATGTTTTGTCTTCATTTTCTGCTATAAATTCCTTAGTCTACTTATGATGTATAGCCTAACTATATCTAGTATTACAGGCTTACATTATGTCTGCTGGCAGCTTAACCTTTGCATTCAGTCAATTCTTCTTCCCAGGTTATCACACATTTTGCCCTCCATAATGTAAAATTAAAGTACTTATACCATTCATAATGAAATAATCTGCTCTATAACAGATGAAATAATATCTTTGTATACCAATCCAGTAATAGTATTAAAAATCTGCCCTTTTTACTTGCATTTTAAAATGGCTTAATGTTAAACATTCATGCTTTTTAATCAGCTGATCTGTCTTGACCCATCTCTATGTATGCATTCCTTCCTCCCAGTTTTACTTTGAAAAATTTAACCCCTCCACTCTTACTCCAGTTCCAATGAAGTGTTGTTGACAATGTTCCCTCTAATTTGTAATGACTTGAGTGCGCAAAAATCTTGTGCTGTGCGATTTTTTTTGCCCAGTTACAACAAGTTCACACAGAATAATTTCTTCAATAAAAACAGTATAAATAAGTCAGTTCTAAAATTTGCAGACAAATCAACATTGTCAACACCCATCTGCATCACAAACTGGAAAAGGAAATGTGATTGAGTATGATCATGAAATATACTTAACATGCCAATGAGGTAGAGGGTGACAACCTTTCATGACCAGTCTAAATTCATTTGTGCACTAACAGCAAAAGATGTGTGTGCGCACACATGCACACCTTAGAGGGAGCATTGGTAGTTAATCTATAACATTAGCTGGTTTTCTTTCCAAAGATGCTAACTGACTGGCTGAAACATTTATTTTTCAGCTTTTGCTTCTGATTCTAACATCCACAATATTTTATTTATCATTGTTTTAAATAAAGATCTTTGTTTTCTTTCTACTTTCTGCTGTCTTGATTTTGCTGTATAAATAAATAATTTGCTGTAATTCAAAATGTGGATCTAATACTCAAATATTCCCATTAAATATTTTTTCTTCTTTTTCAGATATGTGTAATCCAGATAGACAGTGTGAAGGAACTAGAGTCGTCCGTAATATTCCAGGAAACCTGGAAGTAGCCTTTGTTCTTGATGATTTAGATGCAATGGAATCTACACGTTCAGATACTATTCAGCATTTTCTAAACTCTATGATTAATGAGTTTATAAGTTCTGAAGAACCAAAGGCTTCTAGTATTCACCCTAGAGTGGCTATTGTACAAAATACTCCAAGTTACACACCAATATATGGCAAAGAACCACTTCATCTGGAGTTTGGGATTTTGGATTACACTGCAAAAACACTGAAAAAGCGACACATTGAAGACTCATCTAATCAACTGGAGGACTCCTGTGGCCTTGATAGAACTATTGAATGGAGCCTGAGGAATTTCTTCTCAAACGCTACAAAGCAGATAACTCACAGGGTTATTTTTGTAATACTTTCAGGGGACACAAGTATTGATGAGAAGAGATTGATGGAATTATCACAGGATGCCAAATGTAAAGGACTTGCTGTCTTTGCATTGGTTGTTGGAGAAAGATCCAACATTACAGTCCTGGAGGAGTTTGTCAGTTTCCCTCATGATCTACATTTACTCCATCTGCATCATCTAGCAAATGAAATAGAATATGCACAAAAGTTTTCGGTCGCTTTCCTGAAAAACCTGGAAAGTAAGTGTGTTTGAACCGTGAGGAGCGTTTACGGTAAAACTATAACTTATTACTGTGCACTATTAACCCTCCATACAATAAATGTCAATGTGTATACTTGTACAATACTGTTTGATAACAAAGTTAAAAGAATTGGAGCAATACTCACAAAATGCTGGAGGAACTCAGCAAGTCAGGCAGCATCAATGGAAGGGAATAAACAGTCACTCTTTGGCCTGAGAGCCCTCATCAGGTCTTGGGCCAAGACATCAACGGCTTATTCCCCTTCATCGATGATGCTTGGATTGCTGAGGTTCTCCAACATTCAGTCTGGGTTGCTCAAGACTTCTGGCATCTGCAAAAATTCTTGTGATTATAAGGGTTCTGGAGGATGCCTTACAGACCAGCCTGCCAGAAAATTGCTGGAGTCTATTATTAAGGAAATGGTAACAGGATGCAAAGAACATATTAATATGATTGCAGAGTCAGCAAGCATTTATGAAAGGGAAATTTTATTTGTCATATCTCAGGGAGCTACGAGATAGTAACTAGCTGAAAAGTTTGGGACAAGTAAGTTGTTCCATATTTTAATTTTCAGATGCTTTCAATAAGATGTTACATATGAGGTGCTTAAAATAAAATTAAGCACATGACAGTGGGGATGAAATACAGGTATGAATTGAGAATTGTTTAGTGGACAAAAAGAAGTTGGGATTAATGAGTCATTATCGAATTGTAAAGTGTAACAACTGGAGTGCTACAAGGATGAGTGCTGGGGATCCACAGTTCACTGCCTATGTCAATGACTTAGATCAATGTATCTAACTTCCTGGTTGATATAGAGCTAGATGGCAGCGTAGGATATTAATTGGTGTTAGTTTGTTATTGTCACATATACAGTGAAAATCTTGTTTATACAGATCAATTCATTATTACAGTGCATAAAGACAGTACAAGGTAAACTATAACAGAATGCAGAGTAAAGTGTTACAGCTTTTTAATTTTTTTTATTTATTCATTTACGGGACATGGGCGTCACCAGCTCAGTCAGCATTTATTTCCCATCCCTAATTGCCCTTGAGAAGGTGGTGATGAGCTGCCTTCTTGAACCGCTGCAATCACTGGTAGGTACACCCACAGTGCTGTTAGGGAAGGAATTCCATGATTTTGACCCAGGGACAATGAAGGGATGGCACTATATTTCCAAGTAAGGATGATGAGAGACTTGGAGGGGGATTTCCAAGTGGTGGTGTTCCCAGGTACCTGCTGTTCTCGTCCTTCTAGATGGTAGTGGTCGTGTGTCTGGAATGTGCTGCCATACGAACTTTGGTGTGTTGTTGCAGTGCATCTTGTAGATAGTACACACAGCAGCAACTGTCTGTTGATGGTGGAGGGATTAGATGCTTGTGGAAGGGGTACCAAACAAGTGGGCTGCCTTGAACTGGATGGTGTCAAGCTTCTTGAGTGTTGATGGAGCTGCACTCATCCAGGCGAGGGGCAAGTATTCCATTACACTCCTGACCTGAGCCTTGTAGATGATGAATAGGCTTTGGGGAGTCAGGAGGTGAGTTACATGCCACAGGATTCCTAGCCTTTGACCTGCTCTGGTAGCCATGGTGTTTATATGGCTAGACCAGTTCAGTTTCCCGTCAGTGGTAACCCCCAGGATGTTGATAGTAGGGGATTCAGTTACAGCTTGAAGACATAGAATTTAGATTTAAAAGTGTAGAATGCTTATAATAGAAGTAATGAGTGGATCTGCAGAGAGCAGCTTGCAACAAGTTGCTATGATTTGGCATCATCTTGCAAATAGATTTGATGATGACACAGACAAGTTAACTGTAGCTAAAAAGGAAAGAAGAAATATTATTAATTGGTGAGAGCTAGCTACCTTTGTTCAACAAGGGCAGTAGGGATAAGCCAAATAATTAAAGGCCAATGAATCTAACGCCTATCATAGGGAAGTCAAAGATAATGGTTGATTAGGGAGAGTCAGTACGGCTTTATTGGTGGGAGATTCGATTTCACTATTTGATTAAGCTTTTTGAAGAAGTAACAGAAATTATTGATGAGAACAATGTGGTTGATGCATTTACTTCAGGAAGGCCTTTGACAAGGTCCCTCCTGAAAGGCTGGGAAAGGATATACCCCAAGGTATCCTTAGTAAAATAATAACTTGGATCCAAAGTTGAATTACTAATAGGAGCCTGAGGTTTTATGGAGGATTGCTTTTGTGATGGGAAGCCTGCAACTAGTGGTGTAATGCAGGGTTCACTGGGACGCTTGCTGTTAGAAATCTGTATTAATAATTTGAATATGAGTATAGGAAATATCAATAGTAAGTCTGTAATTGACACAAAATTTAATAATGTTATTGATAGTGAGGAGGAAAGTATTAGGTCACAGAGCAATATTGTTCGGCTGGTAAATTAGGCAGAGCAGTGATAGATGGAGTTTTATCAAATAAGTGTCAGGTTATGTGTATTGGGAAGTCTGGTATGGGTAGAGTAGTGAAGAATGGACGGCTTTTGGTGCATAGATGCCACATCACCTCAGGTAGGTGACGTGATGAAGAAACCATGATTGCTTTCATGAATTATAGAATACAAGAATATAAATGTCTTGTTACAACTTGATGAGACATTGGTGAGGCTGTTGCTGGAGTATTGTGTGCATTTCCAGATACTGCAACTGCACTATGGGAAGGAAATGAGTGCTGAGGAGAGTGTGCAGATAAGGCTTAATGGAATATTACCTAGATAAAAAAGTAAAGTTCTGAAATAACTGAGTTGGGCAGTCAGCATCTGCAAAAAGAGAAACAGTTAACCTTTCATTCAACCTCTCTCCACAGATGTGGCTTGACCTGCCCAGTGCTTCCAGCTTTTCTCTTTTATGTTTTATTTGCTTTATCCCTCCCTATGTCTAATCTTAACCACAGGAAACTGTGAATCCATGAATTCATTTAGCTCATTGTGCCTTACTTCCACCCTTTCCTATTCCACATGGCAAGCATTAGGCTGTTTCAAAGTTCTCAATTAATTTTAGTCTTAAGATGGAAAGAAATTACCTCATTATTAGACAAATTTAAAAGTGCACTAGGGAAAAATTCCAGTAATATTCTCTGCCAGCTGAAAATAATTCCAGAGGATGCCATGACAACAAGTTAGTGTAGATTGAACTTCCTCGTTTTCATCTGTATATTTGAATACTCTACGATTAGTCTTAATGATATAGTGGACCATCAATGTAGAGTGTTGGAAAGCATGCCAGAAATACTCACCTCCTAGTTCATTCAGAAAGTGGTGGAAATGGAAGTTCGTTTTACTTGCTATTAGCAAATGTTCTTACTGTTTCCTTTTGCAGCAAAAATTGCACTTGAATATTCAAAAAGCACCTGTTTGAAATATGGAGGACAGTCTAAATAGTTCAAAAGTAACACAGTTTCAAGTGAAGCCCCGGTCATATGGGCATACACTCAAAGAACTAAAAAAGGCTAGAGATTTTAGTAAAGATCTACCACACTGAGTTCATTTATTACATACAAAACAACTTTAAAAAAAGTAACAAAACCTGAACAGCTGCTTCATGAAAGCTGGCACAGACCCCAAAATATTGGTATCTGTTTCAGGCCTAATCCCCCCCCCTCCCCCACTTTCAGTGGCTGCCGTTCATGATGCCATTTACCTCCCAGAACCTGTGACCATTTTCCTTCTCTGAGCTTCTCTCCCACCTCACTCCAGCCATTCCTCTTGCTACTCATTGCAATACTTCCCCAATTCCCCTTGAAAGTACTACTCCCATTTTCAGCTTGTATCCCACAGTCTTCATCGTTCTTCACATCTTCCAATCCCCCACTTCACTGCAGTTTCTTTCCTCCATTGATTCATTATTGCCGTGCCCTGAGCCACACCTCATGCAGTCATACAGTAACACAGAACTCCAGCATGGAAGCATGCTCCTTGGCCCACCAGTTCCACACTGACCGTTAACTACTTACCTCGCATCAGACCAACTTTTGATTCTCCCCACATTCCTGTCAAAATTCCTCAGATTACTTACCACTAGGGTAATTTACAACAGTCAGTTAACTTACCAACCCTTTGTCTTTGGTACAAGAGAGGAAACAGGGACATCTGAGAAAACCTACACAGGGCAAAGGCAACCTCAGATAGCACCCAAAGGATTGGACCCCGGGTCTCTGGCACTGAGAGGGAGTTACTCACTGTTCCATCCACATTTTCATCCATTCCTCTCCTTATAATACCAGTAGTCCTTTGTCCAAGTCCCTTCACTTCCAACCATTTCCCACACTCTGCCTCTCGTCTCTGTATGTCATGCCATGTATTGAGTTTACACAAAGAAACAGTTTGCATGGATGTAGATCAAAGAGGCGATTTTATCTTCATTTAAAAATACTTAATTTAGTTTTACAGCTAAATTCTCTTACCCTCATTTATCTTCTCTCTCTCTCTCTCCCTGTCTTGTTTTACGGTGGTTGGCTTAATGGTGCATTACCGGCACCTTCTGCTCCGGAGTATGTGATGGACTCACATTCTAAATCCCTTCACCCAATCGCACACATACCCTAACCTACACTTTATCCTCCCCATCCTAGTACCCTATTTCTGTTTATCCATCATATCCTATAAAAAACCCCTGTACCCCTTAAGAATGCTAAAAATACCCTGACCTGTGTCCTCTCACCCATGCCCAGCAACCCTTTTAATGTGAATTCCTGCACCCCCAATTCCCTTAGATTAGTTCTCATCATCTCTCTCTGTATCCCATACTTCCTGCAACTCAGAACTACATGTTCTACTGACTCCTCTTCCTGACATTCCTCACACAGTCCTGTCTTGTGTTTCCCTATCAATTTCAATGTTTGGTTTAGTACACAGTGCCCCAGCCTTAACCTAGTCCACACAATTTCCTCTCTTCTGTATCTACTTCCTACCCTAGTACCTGCAACACTTTTTTGTATTTGATATAAATGCCTCCCTTTCCCCTCCCTGTCCCATCTCTCTTGCCACATTTGGTTAATTTTTTCCCAGGTTACACACTTAACCTCTGCTTTACTGATACTAATGTGCATTTCTATATTTTCTTTCTTTATTGCCCTCTTTGCCAACTCATCCACCCTTTCATTGCCCTTCACCCCTACATGAGCTGGAACCCATAGAAATTTAACCTGACCTCCCTGATTTGCAACTCTTGTGACTGACTGAAGGACTTCATGAAGTACATCTTGCCGGCTGTTTGAGTGAGAAGACCCTAAACTTGTTAGTACTGAAGATGAATCTGAGCATATCAACGCTTTGACTAGTTTAGTTTTCTCCACCCAACACAACGCAACCAACACTGCCATCATCTCCACTGTATACACCGCTAACTTATCAGATGTTCTTCTGCTGATTGCAATTGCTTTTGCTGGTATAGCCACCCCAAACCCTGTCACTCCTGTCTCAGGTTCCTTAGCACCATCTGTATAGACCTGAGTATAATCACTATACATTTCCATCACATAACAGTTAAATGCACTTACCAAATCAGTTTTATACTTTCCTTTCCTTTTTACCTCTAACAAATGCCAGTCTACGTCAGGCCATACAAGCTTCCATGGAGCTACAACCGGATAAACTACTGAAGGACTTATCCTTAGATCAAACACGCCACATGATCTAGCAATATCATTCCCTACTCAACTAAAGTTTTCCCTCTGAAACCTCCCATTTTCCCAGGACTCCTGCAACACTCCTTTAGCAGGGTGAGAATCATTGTGTCCCTGCAAATTAACCCAGTAGTTTGCCATCAATTGCATCCTTCTTAATTCCAAAGGCATTGTTCCCATTTCTACCTGCAGGGCTGATACTGGTGATGTTTTAAAAGCCCCACTGCACACTCTCAAAACCTGAGCCTGAATCACATCCAGTTTCCTTATAAGAGACCTAGCTGCTGATCCATATGCTACACTTCCATAATCCAACACAGATCTTACTAAAGCCACATACATTCTCTTTAATGCTGAACAACTTGCTCCCCATTCCCTACCAGTCAAACAACTCATCACATTTATTACTTTTTTACATTTCTCCTCAACTTTCCTGATATGGTCTGCCCATGTTAATCGTGAATCAAATATAACTCCCAGAAATTTAAATGATCCAACCCTTTCTAATTCAACCCCATACATCCTTAACTTCTTCCCTACTTCAATTCTTTTCCTAGTGAAAAATACAGTTTGAGTTTTTTCCACTGCAAATCTACATCCCCAATCATAACGCCACTCTACCACTTCATCAATTGCTCCTTGTAGTTTCCTGATTATATGCTCTGTGTTCCTGCCTCTTTTCCACAAGGCCCCATCATCCGCGAACAGTGACCTACCTATATCCACTGGTACCTTTGTGAAGACATCATTGATCATAATGATGAAAAGTAACGGGCTAATCACACTACCCTGAGGTGTGCCATTTCCCACTATGTACTGTTTTGATCATTCTGATCCAACCCGAACTTGAATTTTTCTACCAAACAAAAAATCTTTAATCCAATTAAAAACTCTCCCCCCCAACCCTCATCTTGTGCAATTTAATTAATAATCCTTCCTTCCACATCATATCATAGGCTTTTTCAATGTCAAAAAACACTGCAACTACTGATTCTTTATTTGCCTGGGCCTTTCTTTTTTCAGTCTCTAACCTTATCACTGAGTCCATGGAATTCCTTCTCTTCCTAAAACCACTCTGATAACTTGCCAGCATTCCTCTCTTCTCAAGATCATATGATAACCTTTCAGTTATCATCCTTTCCATTACCTTTCATATATTTGATGTTAGTGCTATTGGCCTGTAGCTAGTGGGTTTTGACGGATCCTTGCCGGGTTTCCTTATTGGAATTACTACTGCTTCTTTCCATGCACTTGGTAATCTTCCCTCCTCCCAAACTCTGTTATAAAAATGCAGTAACTTCAAGAGCGCTCCTCCTAGAATTTTTAGCATAACATAGCATATTAGATCTTTCCCTGGGGAGGTTGGTCTCGATCTTTTTATTGCTCTCACCATTTCTGCCAAAGTAAATGGATCATCAATTATATCATCTGTTTCTTCCCTCCTGTTTAACACACCTGGGTATTGACTCATTGTTCTTTCCCTTCTCCTCCCTTCTTCAGAAGAATTTTCTGAACTATCTATCTTTACAAATGACTTGGCCATGATCTCAGCCTTATCCCTGCTGGAGATTGTTGTTTCCTCCTCAGATATCATTACTGGATACTCCCAATCCCTTCTATCTCCCCCCATCCTCTTAATCATCCCCCATACCTCTCCCACAGGCGTTGTTCTTCCTATTTTGTCGCAAAAACTCCTCCAACTTGCCCTTTTAGCTTGACGTATAGTTCTTCTCACCACTGCCTGTGCCTTCTTATATTGAATCAAATGCTGCATATTATGGGTTCTTTTAACTAGCCTGAATGCTCTATTTCTGTTTTTCACAGCCTGTCTACATTCCTCTGTCCACCATGGCACTAGTTCTCTATTCATCCTATTTTTACTCCTGGGTATAGATCCTTCTGCTGCCATAATAATTGCTGAAGTCACCTGACTGTTTAATTCATCTATATCTCCAGAAATGTCAATCTTTGTCAATGCTTCTTCACTTAACTTCTGGAACTTACCCCAATCTGCTTTTCCAAACACCCACTTTGGGACTCCCCCACCTGGTCTTATTTCAACTCTTTCACCCACTGAACATAAAACTGGGTAGTGATCACTGCCTACTGTTGAAGCAGTCCAAACTCCCCAGTTACTGATGCCAGCCAAGACATTAGACACTAACGTAATATCTAATACCGACTCAGTTCCTGTTGTTATGTTTATCCTTGTTCCTCTACCATCATTTATTCATACCAAATCCCTTTCTTCCATCAAATCTTCAATTACCTTTCCATTTGAATCTGTAATCGGATCCCCCCATATTGTGCTGTGAGCATTGAAATCTGCACACCACACTACTTTATGTCTATTTTGTCCTTGTATCCTTAGTAGGCTGTCCAAATCCAACCTTTTACATGGATTGTAGTAGTTAATTATAACCACTCCCTCCCCTCTCTCCCATATTTCCACCACTATGTATTCCTGATCATCTCCTTTTTCCAGTACTCTATACGGTATACCTTGCTTGATTAACATAGCCCAACCCCCTCCTCCCCCTAGATTTCTATCTTTCCTTATCATTGTATACCCATGTACCACAAAGTCTAAAGCCGGTTTCAACCAAGTTTCCTGAATACACACTACATCCGGTTTTACAACCATTTCCTTAATAAAGCCCTTAAATTCCTGGCCATTGGCCAGTAAACTCCTTGCATTCCATTGCAAAAGAATCACCATAAAGAGTATTAACCAACCCATGACACTTCCTGCCTTGACTGATTAGTGAGGTTCTCCCTCACTTCTTTCCATGTCAGTCCTACTAACCCTAAATGGTTTACTGCTGCTTTGACCACCAGCTGAATTTTGTCACTTTTTGACTTTATCTCTGCCGTACTATTAATGACTCTTGCAATGAATGTTACTAGAGCTTTTTTTTCCACATAAATCCTGTCATTTACTCTTCGCTGCATCTCTTGCATCCCTATTGCTCTCTGGTCATTAGGAGCATTATTCTGTTCTCTTGACATTCTTACAGCTTCTCCATAAATGATCTTTCTTTTCACTCTTATTTCTTGAATTTTATTCTCCCGTCTCATAACCTCACACCCACTATACACCACATTATGAGCTCCTCCACAATTACAGCATTTTGGTTGCGCTCCTGTTCCGCACTTTCCATATTCATGATCATCCCCACATCTAGCACATCTCTGCTCTGCCTTTTACAGTTTTTAGCTATGTGTCCAAACCTTTGACAATTATAGCACCTCAATGGCTTTGGCACATATACCCTTACTGGGTAACTCATGAAACCCAGGAACACTTTCCTTGGCACTCTTTCTTCTTCAAATTCAATCAATACTGTTTCACTTTCCTTTTTCATTCCCTCCTTTGTTGTTTTCAGTCTTAGAACATTAATTACTTTCCCCCCTTTGATATTCCTCTTCAACTCCTCCATGTTTATACTCATTGGTACACCCGTGATCACTCCTTTACAACCACCATTTCGTGCTCCCACCCTCCCTGTATTCTCCACCTTGCATTTTCCTATCTCTTTTAGCTTGAGTGCTTTCTCAAGTTGTTCCTCATTCGCACATCTTACCAATAGATTGCCATCATTAAGGACTTTTGCAAATACTATTTCCCCTATCTTATTTGCCAGAGTTGTTGTTAGCACAAACGGGTTAATTTTCTTCATGTGTCCTTGCGCCTTCTCATTAAACCTAATTATGACAACACCTCCTCTCTGAACTTGTTCATCTTCCTCACTTTCAGAACTCTCTCCACTGTCATTTCTTATTCTTTTATTCCCTTTGTCTCGGTTTTCATTCATCCATCCCCTCACTATCTCCTTATTTCCTTTATTTCTCCCTTCACAATAATCCATTTCTCCCCAGCTGCCTACCTCTGATCCCAAATCCCTATCCCGCTCCTTCTCCACTCTCTTTCCCTCAATCCCTCCTCTCGCTTTGTCTGCCATTACCAGACCCAGGCAAACCCCTCCCAGCAATTCCTGCTCCTTCCCCACTCACTTTCCCTCGACAAGTTCCAAACCACATTCACACATGCACCACCACCAAGACCTTCCAATCTGCAAACACCAGCTCAGACTCCCAGGTCCAGCCCCATCCACATTTTCATCCATTTCCTCTCCTTATAATACCAGTAGTCCTTTGTCCAAGTCCCTTCATTTCCAACCATTTCCCACAATCTGCCTCTCGTCTCTGTATGTCATGCCATGTATTGAGTTTACACAAAGAAACAGTTTGTGTGGATGTAGATCAAAGAGGCGATTTTATCTTCATTTAAAAATACTTAATTTAGTTTTACAGCTAAGTTCTCTTACCCTCATTTAACTTGGTAAATATGGAACCTCTAGTCTCCTGGTAACAGGTTAAAACTGATTAATTAATTAACTGTTAATTAATGAATTAACACAAAGATAATGAAAACTGGGGAAAGGTCTGTGGAGTCAGCTGGGAGTGCAACATGTCTTTAGCCCTATGTCATGTGACTTACTTACTTACTGCCCTGTGGCATTAATACCTCTGGCATTTAAGGCAGCAATGAAGGTCCTCCATCTCTGGCAGTGTTTAGGGCTTCCTTCATCGTGTCAGTATCTTCTGTGTCATGTGAGTACAGTGTCCATTGTTGCGTAGACTTGTGCACAAGGATAATGTTGACGGAGCTAAATAGATTGATTAAATTAACGTTTAAGACAGCTGCTGCAATGTGGAGACAATTGGGATTCATGGTGAACATATCTACAGTTTGTATTGTGAAGAAATCCAGTCCAGAGTTAGAGCTGATTCAAAATTTGTCCACTTTAAAACATCAGGGAAGGAGAGGTTTCCTGGATGGTTTGTTCCTGGGATATGCTTTATATTAAATATGGTAGAAATGGTTAGTCAAGAGGGACAGGAGGGCACAAGTAAGCAAGAAAGCAGATATGAGGATCCAGGGGTAATGTTACAAAAGAGAAACACGGATACTGTTCTCTGAAGCTAGGAGCATGACTCTAGATGCCTGTATTACTTCCCTGGTGCCAGGATCTAGAACTTCTATACGAGTTGCAATGTGAGAAAGGAAACATTTGGTTGTTGTGGTCTTTGTGGGAACATAAATGACATAAATAAGTTAAAGGCAGAGGTTCTGCTGAAGGGAGAGGAGCAGGTAGGGGGTCAAATTAAAAAGCACTATTTCAGGATTATTTGGTGAGGTACCTACAAATTGACACAATATAAGTAGCACCAAAGGAATGAATGGATGATTGAGAGACTAGTATAAAGGAAATGGATTTTGATTTATGGGACACAGGCATCTCTAATGGGAAAAGAGGAAGCTGTTCCATTGGCAAGGACTTCACTTGATTTGGACTAACAAATAACAAATTGAATAGCTGGAGCTGTAAAAAAGGCTTCAAACATATGTGCATGTGTACGCATGCACAAGTTAGGTGTATACTGGTGAGGGGAAGTTGATTATATGTGTTTAAGACGAGAAATAAGGGGGTCAAAGTACATGGAGTAAGCATAAGAATGTAGTATTGAGGTCAATCATCAACTGTGATCTTTGGAGAAGCCTAAAAGAGCTATGTACTGCTGCTCAACAGGTAACAATTGGAGCTATTTCCTTGACTGTTAAACAGTAAAAGACTATAAAACCTAGGAGCAGAATTAGGTGCTTCTGCCCATTGAGACTACTGCACGATCCTATCATTGCAATTTATTATCCCTCTCAACCCTCTTATGCCTTCTTCCTGTAACCTTTGACACACATACCCATCAGCCTCTGCTTTAAATACAAAGCTTGGCCTCCACAGCAGTCTGTAGGAATGATTCGCCACCCTCTGGCTAAAGAAATTTCTCCTCATCTCTGTCTAAATGCACATCTTTCTATTCTGAGGCTGTGCCATCTGGTGAAAGACACCCCCACTATAGGAAACATCCTCTCTATTTAGGGCTTTCAATATACAAAAAGTTTCAAAGCGATCCCCTCTCATTCATCAAAGCATCAGTGAGTAAATGCCCAAAGCCATCAAGTGCTCCTGATACATTAACCCTTTCATTCTGGCAATCATTCTTGTCAATCACCTCTGGAACCTCTCCAACGCTAGCCCATCGTTCTTAGATAAGGGACTCAAAACTGCTCACAAAACTTCATGAGTGGTCTGACCAATACTTTATAAAACCTCAGCATTACCTTCTTGCTTTTATATTCTAGTCCTCCCAAAATGAATGCTACTATTTGCCTTCCTCTCTCCTGACTCAACTTTTAAAGAACCCTGCACAGGGACTTAAGTCCCTTTGCATCTCTGATTTCTCACCATTTGCAAAATATTCTACACTTCCTTGAACAAGAGTGCATGACCATACACTTCCCTACTCTATACACCATCTGCCACTTCTTTGTCTATTCTCCTAATCTGTCTAAGTCCTTCCGCAGCCTCCCTGCTCCCTTAACAATACCTGTCCCTACACCTGTCTTTGGATCATCTGCAAACTTGGCCATAAAGCCAAGTCATCCAAATCATTGACATATAATGTGTAAAGAAGTGGCCTGAACACTGACCCCCTGGAGAACACCACATAGTCACCAGCAGACAACCAGAAAAGCCCCCTTTATCTTCAGTCTTTGCTTTCTGCCAGTCAGCTAATCTTCCACCTATGCTAGAATTGTGACTGTAATACCATGGCCTCTGATTTTGTTTAGCAGCCTCGTGTGCAGCACCTTGTCAAAGGTCTTTTAAAAATCCAAGTAAACAACATTCACTGACTCTCCATTGTTTGTTATTTGTTCAAAGGATTCCAACAGATTTGTCAGGCAAGATTTCTTTTTATGGAATGCATGCTGGAGTTGGCCTGTTTTATTATGTGTCTCCAAGTACTCCAAAACCTCATCCTTAACAATAAGACTATAAGAGCATAAGACATAGGAGCAGAAATAGGCTACTTAACCCATTGAGTCTGCTCACAGTTCCATCATGGTTGATTTATTAACCTTCTCAACCCCATTGTCCTGCCTTTTCCCTGTTACTTTTGATGCCCTAACTAATCAGGAACCTATCACCTATGACTCTATCAAGCCCCACTTTAAGTATACTCAATGACTTGGGCTCCTTAGCCATTTGTGGCAATAAGTTCCACAGATTCACGACCTGCTGGGTGAAGAAATTCCTCATCTCCGCTCTAAATGGATATCCCTCTATTCTGAGGCTGTGCCCTCTAGTCCTCGAGTCACCCACTATTGAAAACATCCTCCCCAAAGGGACTCTATCCAGAGCTTTCAATATGCAATGGGAATGGAAAAATCAGGCTGGTGTCAGATTGCAAGAGTGGGAATTTGTTGAGTGCCTATGAGATAGCTTTTTAGAGCAGCTTGTGCTTGAGCCTACTCGGGGAAAGGCCATCATAGATTGGGCGTTGTGTAATAACCCAGATTTTATTAGTCAGCTAACGTAAAGGAGGCAGTGATCATAATATGATTGAATTCATACTGCAGTTTAAAAAGGGAAAACCATAAGTCATATGTATCAGTAACACAATGGAAGAAAGGGAATTTCAGAGGTGTGAGAGAGGAGCTTGCCCAGGTGGATTGGAGGGGGATACTGCTGGGGATGACGGCAGAGCAGAAGTGGCTGAAGTTCCTGGAAATAGTTCACAAGGCGCAGGATAGATATGTCCCACAGAAGAGGTTCTCAAATGGCAGTGGTAGGCAATCGTGGCTAACAAGGGAAGTAAAAGACTGCATTAAAGCCAAGGAAAGGGTATATAAGGTAGCAGAAGTGAGTGGGAAGTTGGATGGTAGGGAAGTTTTTAAAATCCAACGAAAAGCAACTAAAAAAGCTATAAGAAGGGAAAAGATTAAATATGAGGGCAAACTTACTAAAAGATTTTTCAGCTATATAAAGAGTAAATGGGAGGTGAGAGTTTATATTGGACCACTGGAAAATGATGCTGGTGAGGTATAACGGAGGACAAAGAAATGGCAGATGAACTTAATAAGTTCTCTGCTTCAGTATTTACTGTGGAAGACATTGGTTGTATGCCCAGAGGCCAGTGAGGGTCAGAAGGATGAGTGAGTGCCATTGTTATTACAAAAGAAAAAGTGTGAGACAAACTCAAAGGTCTTAAGGTGGATAAGTCACCTGGACCAGATGGACTATATCCCAGTGTCCTGAAAGAGGTTGCTGAAGAGATCTTGAAGGCATTGGTCATGATTTTTCAAGAATCACTTGATTCTGGCATGATCACCAAGGACTGGAAAATTGCAAATGTCACTCCACACTTTAAGAAGGGAGGAAGGCAAAAAAGAGGAAATTATAGGCCAGTTAGCCTAACTTCAATGGTTGGGGAAGTGTTGGAGTCCATTATTAAGAATGAATCTACATGGTACTTGGAGACCAATGATAAAATAAGTCAAAGTCAGCATGGAGTCTGTAAAGAGAAATCTTGTTAGAATTCTTCGAGGAAATAACAAGCAGGTCAGACAAAGGAGAGGCAGTGGATGTCATTTACTTAGATTTTCAGAAGGCATTTTATAAGGTGCCTCACAAGAGGTTGCTTAGCATGTTAAGATCCTATTGCATTACAGGAAAGATACTGGCATGGACAGAGGAATTGCTGACAGGCAGGGGGCAGTGAGTGGGAATAAAGGGGGCCTTTTCTGGTTAGCTGCTAGTGACTACTCAAGGGTCAGTATTGGGACTGCTACTTTACATATTATTTATCAATGACTTAGATAGTGGAATTGATGGCTCTGTGGCAAAGTTTTCAGATGATACGAATATAGGTGGAGGTGTAGGTAATGCTAAGAAGTAATGCAATTGCAGAATGACTTAGACAAATTGGAAGAATGGGCAAAAAAGAGGCAGATGGAATACAGCATAGGGAAATGTATGATAATGCATTTTGATAAAAGGAACAACAGTGCAGACCATTAACTAAATGGGGAGAAAATTCAAACATCAGAGATGCAAAGGGACTTAGGAGTCCCCGTGCAAGACTCCCAGGAGAATAATTCACAGTTTGAATCTGTGGTAAAGAAGGCAAATGCAATGTTGGCATTTATTTCAAGGGAATAGAATATAAAAGCAAGGAGGTAATGTGGAAGCTTTATAAGACATTAATCAAGCTGCACTTGAAGCTTTGTCAACAGTTTTGGGCCTTAGTCTCAAAAAGGATGTGTTGTCAATGGAGAGAGTCCAGAGGAGGTTCACTAGGATGATTCTAGGAATGAAGGGATTAACATCTGAGGAGTGTCTGGCAATTTTGGGGCTGTACTCACTGGAATTTAGAAGCATCCATGGGGATCTCATTGAAACCTACCTAATGTTGAAGGGACTAGATAAGGTGGATTTGGAAAGGATGTTTCCTCTAGTGGGGGTATCCAGAACTAGAGGGAACAGCCTCAAAATTGAAGGGCAACCAAATAGAACAGAAGTAAGAAGGAATATTTTCAGCCAAAGAGTGTTGAATATGTGGAATATGATGGGGAGTGCGGTGGAGGCCAAGTCTGTGGGTATATTTCAAATGCAAGTTGTAGATTCCTGATTGGTTGGGGAATCATGGAATATGGTGAGAGGGCAGGTGTATGGGGCTGAATAGAATCTAGGATCAGTCATGATGAAATGATGGAGTGGACTTGATGGGCTGAATGGCCTAATTCTATTCCTATGTCCTACGGTCTTATCCTTGCTCTTATATTCTAGTCGTCATGAAATGAATGCTAATATTACATTGTGTTTGCCTTTCCTACCATGGACTCAAGCTGTGTGTTAACCTTAAGGGAATCCTGCACAAGGACTCTCAATTCCCTTTGCACACCTTATTTCTGAATTTTCTCCCAATTTACAAAATTGTTTATACTAATCTTCCTTCTGCCCAATTGCATGATGATACAATTCCAAATGCTACATTCCATCTGCCATTTATTTGCTCATTCTCCAATCTGTCCAAGTCCTTCTGCAGACTCCCTGCTTCATCAACAGTACTTGTCCCTTCAATTATCTTCATATCTTCCACAAACTTGGTGACAAAGCCATCAATTCCATCATCCAATTCTCAGCACCAACACTTGTGGAATGCCATGAGTCACCCAGCAGCCAATGAGAAAAGGCCCCTTTTATTTCCACTCTTAGCCTCCTGGATGTCGGCCAATCTTCCACCTGTTCTAGTATCTTTCCTGTCACACCACGGGCTCTTATCTTGTTAAACAGTCTCATGTGTGGCGCCTTGTCAAAGGCTTTATGAAAACCCAAGTAAACAACATGCACTGACCCTCCTTTGTCTTTCTTGTTTGTTAATTCCACAAAGATTTCCACTTAAGCAAACCATGTTGACTTTGGCTTATTTTATCATGTTATTCCAAGTACTCCAAAACTTCATCCTTTGTAAAAGGACTGCAACAGTTTCCCAAACACTGAAGTCAGGCTAACTGGCCTATAATTCCCTTTCTTTTGCCTCCCCCCCCCCCCCCCCGCCTTCTTAAAGAGTGGAGTGAGATTTGCAACTTACCAGTTCTGAAGAACTATTCTGGAATCTAGTGATTCTTTAAAGATCACTACTAATGCCTCCAGAATCTTGTCAACTACTGCTATCAGAAACCTGGGGTGTAATACATCTGGTCCAGGTGACTTATCTATCTTCAGACCTTTCAGATTCCCAAGCACCTCTCCTTAGTAATAGCAACGACATTCATTCTTGCCCCCAACACTCTCAAATTTGTGAGAGATACTATGGAGTGTCTTCCATAGCGAAGACTAATGTAAAATAATTATTAAGTTCATCTGTCATTTCTTTGTCTCCCCCCCCCCCCATAATTTTCCAGTGGTCCAACATCCATTCTTGCCTCTAAAACTTCTAATATATTTGCAAAAACTTTTGGTATTCTCTTTTATGTTGTTCATTAGCTTACCTTCATATTCCATCTTTTCTCTCAATATGATATTTTTGTTGCCTTCTTTTGGTTTTTAAATGCTTACCAATCTGCTAATTTCATGCTGATTTTTGCTATATTATGTCCCCACTCTTTTGCTTTTAAGCTGTCTTTGACTTGCTTTTCAGCCACAGTTGCCTCAGCCTCCATTTAGAATATTTCATCTTTGGAATGTATCTGTCCCGTGGCTTCCAAATATCCCCCAGAAACTTCAGCCATTACTCTTCTGCTGTCATCCTGGCTAGCGCCTCCTTCCAATCAACTTTAGCCAGCTCCTCTCTCATACCTCTGTAATTCCCTTTACTCCACTGTAATTCTGATACTTCTGACTTTATCTTCCTTTCAAACTGTGGGTAAATTCTATCATATTATGATCACTGCCTCCTAAGAGTTCATTTACCTTAAGCTCCCTAATCAAATCTGCTTCATTACAGAGCACCTAATCCAGAAGTACCTTTCCCCTTGGCACAAGTTGCTCTACAAAGCTATCTCATAGCCATTCTACAATTTCCCTCTCTTGGGATCCAGTGGCAACCTGATTTTCCCAATCCACCTGCATTTTGAAATCTCTTATTTCTACCGTAACATTGCCTGATTTACATGGCTTTTTAAAATCTCCATTTGCAATTTGTATCCCACATCCTGTCTACTATTTGGAGGCCTGTATATAACTCCCATCAGGGTCTCTTTAACCTTGCATTTACTTTACTTTACCCACATGGATTCTGCATATTCTGATCCTCTTCCTGAGGGTTTGATTTCATTTTTTACCGACAGAGCCACCCCACCCCCTCTGCCTGTCCCTTTAATACAAGCTGCATCCTCTAACCTCCAATCTCTAACTGCACTACAAGATCATCTACCTTATTCTGCACATTATGTTCATTCAAATATAATACCTTCAGTGCTGAATTCATCACCCAATTAGAATTTGCCCAGTATTACACTTCAACTCATTCCATTGACCTCAATTTTGCTCTGTCATCTGCTTGTCCTTCTTCACAGTCTTACTACACACTGCATCTACTTGTACACCAGCTA
The DNA here is from genome assembly GCF_048418815.1 of Hemitrygon akajei. Taxonomy (NCBI): domain Eukaryota; kingdom Metazoa; phylum Chordata; class Chondrichthyes; order Myliobatiformes; family Dasyatidae; genus Hemitrygon; species Hemitrygon akajei. The sequence continues at coordinate 32,264,153 of NC_133143.1, forward strand.
CCCCATTTCCAGCCCTATCATTCCAGTTCCCATTCTGCTGCAAAATTAATTTAAATCATTCCAAACAGCTTTAGCAAACTATCCAAAAGCATATTGGTAACCCAAGAGTTCAGATGTAACCCATCCAGTTTTGTATAAGTAGTACCTGCCCCAAAATACATCCCAGTGATCTAGAAATCTGAAACCCTGTCCCCTTCTCCAATTCCTCAACCACACATTCCTGTAGGAGTGGTATTGAGAGGAGGGGGCGATTTTGTCAGCATATGTTGACTAGTGGGATTAGACCTCAAATTAGTTGTCAAAACATGGGATAATTGGCATCCAGAAAGGGTACAAGATCAGCAAATAATAAGGAAAAGTCACTGGAATCTCTGAAATGCCAATGTGAATGTTCTGAGATTCTGTATAATGGCTCATAAAACGCAGTTCCCCTATGTGCTGCCAGATGCATAGTTGAACTTTATATTGTCATCTGTTTACCAATATTTTGATTCTTACAACAAATATATCGTGATATCTTGAATGATACCCAGTTCCAAAGTGAAGCTTTATTTCCATGATTGCACTTCTGTGAGTGTTCTGCAAATACTGAAGGTTGTTCTAATGATGTAGAAAACAATATTCATAATGTGATAATGTCATCATTCATTAATAATTTGAAGAATGACTTTGTTGACTTCTTCAAAGTGGTAAATTAGCTCTTCTCAGGCTTCCAACCCTGATGCAGAGTTGTTCATAGAAATGTCAGTTATAATCAATACCTATACCCTGCTGGACGCCTGAGAACAGATTATTCCTCATATACACCAGGAAAGCATTAGATCCTTTTTCTTCTGGTGCTGTGATTTCAACCCACATCACAAAGATGTGTGACCTCTGTAAACTACCCTAGTGTGCAGATGTTAACTGTGGGAATAAAATGGGATTAGTGTAAATGGTCAGCACAGACACATAGGCTGAAGAACCTGAAATAAGACCATGCCTTCTGGTTCTGGACTCGCTGGAAAAGGAAACTTCCTCTCAGCATTTTCCAATTCTGGCTCCCTACGAACCTTATGCTCTCTGAACTCTTATTGCTCCCTTGACAAATTCAAAGTATATGAATCAGCTAAGGCAAATTGATTGCTCTGAATATTTGTTTATCCCTAGAAAATTAATCAATTTTTCTTTGGATCCATTGATGCAATTACGTTTTGGTTTTGCTAATTTTGTTTTTGATTTGATGCCCTTTGTATGTTGTTATACCTCAGAGGCTGACTGTAGGAGTAAAGGCAAATGGGATGAAATATGTCCCTCTGGAAATCCATCCCTAAAAGTATTGAGAAACCTTCTAAACACCACTGACTGCTTAATGTACTCCATTTGTGATTTGCACTGCATTTTGCCAGTAGTATTTGCAGTTCTGTTCTACAGGATATATGGTGCTAATGACAAATTTTGTGGCTATCATCTTAGAAATGGCAGTGAATGTTAATAAGGTGGTTAATAAAAGCATGAACTGTCCTGGAGAATAAAGATAAATATATTTTTTAAATAGTTCTAGACCTTGTAAGTGATTGCTCAGGCCAGGAGTAATCTGGATGGTTCTGACCAACAAGATTTAATAAAGATGGAAAAGGTATAGAAAAAAAATGTAATATTTACTAGGATGTTATGCAAGTTTAGGGATTTCACGAAGCTGTTGTTTTCCTTCTACAGAGATAATTAAAAAATGATGGAAAATGTTTATTGAATGAGAACCTATTGGTGAGAAGGTTAAAATCTGTGGGACATAGATTTAATTTCAAAGGAAAATAAATGAAGTGAAATGTTTTCCCTCAGATAATATTGTGATTGTAATGTTCAAACTGAAAAAGATATTGAATCCAGTATCCATGAAGGGATATAGGCAGCTAGGCTGGATAAACAAAGTGATGTTTACTGAGAAAAGACTGGGATCTTGGACTAACAAGACTCAAACTATTTTTTAAAAAATACCATTTTGAAAATTACATATCACTGCAGTCTTAGAATATTTTATTTGTTGTGGGTACTTTGCTGTCATTCTAATTAAATGGTGTTCTGTATTTATTTAATAGATGGAATTAACAAATATCCACCTCCAGCTCTAAAGATGAAATGCAAAGGAAAAAATTCTCAAAATGCAAAAGGAGAAAGGACACTTCCCGAATCACGGTAGGTTCTCCAACAATTATGGCCAAATTCTGATCACAGAATGGAATTTGCCTTTGATAATTAATTTATAAATTTCTTCAATACAGAATGAAAGCTATGGAAGATTTGGAAGAACAAAAAGATGGTATCGGCAGCTATGGTAGGTACAGATGATATCTTCAAGATATCTTCTTGAAGGACTTTAATTGGGAATGGTTTTAGAAAGTTATTGGACAAAAGGATTGGTTTGAGATTAAGTATGCTGCTCATACCTATTCCTGTAGTCTGATTTCCACTGCGCTGGGTGCAATGATGTAGGCCAATACCAATCATTTATTTCAAAGGGAATATAATATAAAAGCAAGGAGATAATGCTGAGGCTTTATAAGACAATTGTCAAGCCACACTTGGGGTATTGTCAACAGTCTTTGGTCCCATAACTCAGAAAGGATGTGTTGTCATTGGAGAGCATCCAGAAGAGATACAGGAGGATGACTGCAGGAATGAAAGAGTTAATGCATAGGGAGCGTTTGGCTGCTTCGAGCCTGTACTCACTGGAATTCAGAAGAATGTTGGAGGATCTCATCAAAACCTACCGAATGTTGTAAGGACTAGATAGGGTAGATGTGGAGAGGATGGATTTCCAGAACTACAGGTCACAGCCTCAAAGCTGAGGGGCTGCTTTTTAGAATAGAGGTAAGGAGGGATTTTTTTAGCCAGAGAGTAGTGAATCTATGGAATGCTCTGCCACAGACTACAGTGGAGGCCAAGTCCATGGGCATATTTAAGATGGAAGTTGATAGTTTCCTGAATGGCTAGGGTATCAAAGGATATGTCAAGATGGCGGGTGTATGGGGTTGAGTGGGATCTGGGATCAGCCATGATGGAATGGTGGAGCAGGCTTGATGGACTGAATTGCTTAATTCTGCTCCTATGTCTTATGGTCTTAAGTGTCAACAAGGAGCTCAGTGATGTCCATCAGACTTTTGGAGAATGGAGCAGGACATAGGTATAGTATCACCATGACTCGCCTATTGTAAGAGAGAAGGGGGACCATGGCAACTCAAGCCCAAGCATAATTAGTGAGGTCTGGAAGAGTATTCCTTCTCCTCCTGGCCCTGTAAATCATCTTCTCCTACATGACTTATTGAGTGCATCTGCTAATTTGGCCAATCTTGGTTCGAGGCTTCCAGTGATGGTAAAGACCGATATGCATGTCTCAGTGAAGCACCTGATGGATTGGAGAACTCCTTCCAACCTCAAAAAGAGCCAGATTAAATGGAGGCTGGAGGGAACAAACCTGAAATGGGGCAGGAAGGTAAATTTAACTACTTGGTCATTCCATTCATAGAGAAGAATATAATTGCTTCCCAAATGTTGTATAAGTATTTAATAATCTTTGAAAAGAGGGAATGCGCATTACCGTTTCCCCTTTCATGTGAAGAGTGGGACGTAAAAGATTTCCTTCCCTTTTTATTGCCTCTTAAATTGGTCTTTGATTGTCAACCTTGACTGTACTGCACATGTTCTTACTCCTGCTAGCCAATCATACATAATTCCTACTGATGCTGGCCAGCAGCTTGATCTGAAAAATTGAAATAGCGCTCAGGCAACAAGTGCCACTTCTGCTCCCTGCTCCCTTCATCTGCCTTTACTCTTGAGCTAAAGATCTAGTGTTTATTACCTAAATGTTATTCCTTGCGTGAGTTTATATTCATGGTCATAAAAGGAAAATGACAAAGGATTAGCAAAATAAAGGAAATGTCTTAGAAAGGTGTGAGCATTGACATGAGCTTTCAGTTCCTCATTTGGTAAGACTGCATTGGCTAGGGCTAAAGAACTGAAAGAGGTCCTGTTGCTACAAATCCAAGAGGAAGTGAGGGGCAGAAAAACCTTAAAAGGGAAAGAAAAATCTTGTTTTAGATATGTCTGTGTTAGAACGTCAGACTGCGGTTGGTGGGGGAAGGGTGGTTTGGAAAGAAAGTGGCCTTTTCTTTCTACTTGCACAATGTGGGACCTTACTCATTTCCCGGAGCTAAAGACCAATTGCACCAGGCATCTCGGCGAGTGATATAAGGAGAGGAAACCATCTGTAAAATTCCTTGGGGAGCCAGCTCAGCTCCTACCAGCACTTGCTTATAGCCAGCAGGAAATAAATTGCTTTTTGCAGTTGGGAACTGGACCTGAAGATGGGGAGGTGATGGTAGTCCAAGCTAATTGAGCTCCAGCCCTCATTAATCCCATGTCTTTCACTGCCTCTTGTATACTGTTCAATTTTGATCTTCTACAAGTCCTGACCAAAAGATGATATTTAAAAATGCTATATGAAGTATTTGGAGGAAATACAAAACATTTTTACATATCCTATTGTGCTTCTCATATTTTCATTCAAATATTCCTGCTCATTTCATTCAGCTTAGTTAAAAGGTTCTGGTCAATGGATGTAGATCTTTCACAATAAAAAAATCAAACTGTTGGAGGAACTCCAGAAGCATCTGTGGTGGCAGAGGGACAGTCAGTGCTTCAGGTCAAGTCTCTACATCAGGTGCTGACAGAGGATCTCAGCACGAAATGTCAACCACCCCTTTGCCATCACCCATGCTGGTTGACTCACTTGTTCCTCTACAGGTTTGTTCTTCACTCCAGCTTCCAGCACCTGTAGTTTCGTATGGCTCCATCTACAATCCATTCCATAAACTGTTTCATTCTTTTCACTTCCAGATGTTTGTGGCTTGAATCGTGATTCAGGGGATTGCTACAATTATGCCTTAAAATGGTACTTTGACAAAACATCACAGATCTGCAAACGGTTCTGGTATGGTGGTTGTAAAGGAAATGGAAATAGATTTGACACAAGGGAGGAATGTGAAACTTTGTGCTTAAAATCTCCCTTCTAAATGTTGTAGTAGGGTTGATTTTAGATACATACTCAATGGTAACAAGCTTGAAATTCACATGTACCATGCTATTTTCTATATGCATATGTAATATCTTATTCATACTAGAATCTTACTCCTAATCAGAATTACATTCTTCCTAAAAGCGGGGAAGCTTACAATGGATAGGACATCTTTTTTTTTCCAGTGGATTTTCCTTTGCAAATGTAAAAAAAAGATAAATGGCAAAAGGATCATCCAAAAATAAATAAGCAAATAGGTTCCGTGATTTTTTTTGTTTGTTTACAAGCTTGCAATCAAACAGGACAAAATTAAAGCATCCCTTCCTGGTTTCCCAGAAAAGCTCCCAGATGTAGGCAAGGCTTTGCACTCTAGACCAGGAAGTCAAAATCCAGGAGATGACCACCATGCAGAGCATGAGCTAGAATCCTGAAAGCTTTTGATTCTCCAGGACTATGTGTATCTCAGAGTCAGATTTATTGTCACTGGCATACAGTATGTTGTGAAATTTGTTTTGCAGCAGTAATATATTGCAATACATATTAATAAAACTATAAATTGCAATATGTATACAGTATATAAATAAAAATAATTAAGTAGTGGATGCAGAGAGAGGTAAAAATATTGAGGTAGCATTCATGGGTTTATTGTCACCTTAGAAATCTGACGGCAGAGGGGAAGAAGCTGTTGCTGAAATATTAAGTGTATGTTTTCAGGCTCCTGTACCTTCTCCTTGATGATAGCAATGAGAAGAGGACATGATCTGGGTGATGGGGGTACTTAATGATAGATACCTGTGGGTTCCCTCTTCATAACTGCTAGTTTCAAAGACAAAACCTTTGGTAGGCAACAAACCAAGAAACTCAGGAAACTGAAGGGTTCATCTAAATATTATAGATGAGCCTGTTGATATAGTAAAGAAGCAAATAGTTTCTACTGTTTCTAGAGACAAATTCATATTTGGAAGCTACTAGTAAAGTATTGGAACCTAAATGAGAATTATTTGAGAAATCTTCATCTAGTTTAAATGCCTAATATTTTTGACAGTCATTACAATCGATTTCTATTTCAATCTGTTGCCATACATACAGTTAAAATGAAAATCTTCCAGACATTTAATCACTTGTGTAGGTTGTTTTTGATTATATGTTTTAATGTACTAAAGTGCTTAATTTAATATTAAATAGGTTGTGGTTCAAACATTTAGAACTTAGGTCGTTTTTTGTATAAGATTCTGTATGGTGCTGTTTTATGTACAAAATGTATTGGTGAATTAGAAGTACATTTATCAACATTCAATCACATATGGATATAGAAAATACTTGCAAAGGAAATTTTAAACATAAAATCAATACTTCGAATAATTAAAAAATCAGCTAGGGATTCTAATTCAACCAAACAGGATTTAATGTTGAGTTCTGGTGAGTTTTCACATTCAGGTGTTTCTCACAGGAATATACATTTTTAAAACTTGAAAAGCTCAACAAGCCATGTGTATGACACATCAATAATTGTTCCCTTATTGATCAGTACTAGGCAGTAATTATTTTTGGTGCAAATACACATTGTGAAATTATTGCTGTTATCGCTAGAACTGAAGATGATTTTTTTCTGTATATTCCAGGTATATTTGTTACAAGGGAAATAATATTGTTCTTTGCTCAGGGTAGGGAATGTGGTTATTTGTATGTTTCCTTGTTTGTCTTTCCAAAAATCCTGCTACATGTGGTACTATTGTGCCAAAAGAATAACTTGATGGCTTCAGTGAATTGCCTGTTTAATGATGAGAAGTTTATAGTTGTATGATATAATAACAATTACTAGTCCTTCAATAAAAATCATATTATAAAAATAATTCTTGTTTTGTTTGTGTTCAGCAGCACTTACAGATCACATTTATAGATCCACATACTTTGACTTGAGTTTTCAAGATGATACCAGAGTTGACATGGGCTGTGAGAGGTCTCTTAATTAAAGATTAAAGAGTAGATTTATTTGTCACATGTACATCGAAACATACTGTGAAATGTGTCAATTGTGTCACTGGCCAAGACAGCTGGGAGCAACCTGAAAGGGTCTCCATGCTTCTGGCATCAACATAGCCTGTCCACAACTGACTAAGCCTGAACCATCCATCCTTAGGGCGGAAACTGGAGCATCCGGAAACCTTTGCCATCACCCCTTACAGACAGCAGCGAGACTTGAACCCTGACCTTCCAATCACTGGTGTGGTAAAAGCATTATACTAATTATGTGCTAGATTGCACTAAAACTATACTGCCCATGAGAGTAGATTTTGTCTTAAGAAGAGAACTCTTTTGATGGCACTGAAGTCTCTTATCCACCATAAACCACAATTATAAGGCTTAAGTACATCTCTGTTGAGGGCAGTACATATTTAGCTTTTTGGTGTCATCAGTCCTACAAGTGAATTATCTTTCTGGCTCAGGACCAGACACCTGAACCTTATTTTGCCTTACAGTGTACAGATGAGTCATTTTAAACAAGGCAATAGAAAAACTTGCAAAAACAAGGAGCATGGTTGCCATGGTTTTCTTGAAGGCTCTGGTACCTTCCCCCTGGAACTATGTGCAACTCTGACCATTTATACAAACTTAAATGTTGATTATTGTGGGCTTCTGTAATTAATAGACTGGAATAAAATATATAATTTCACCACTCAGTTTAGAGATTTATGCACTCTCTTCGATCCAGCATGGACCATTGGAGGAGCCATTTTTCATTAGGTCGTGAATTTGTCTGCCCTCCTGGTGGATGTAAAATTGCAATTGTTGAAGAAAATTAAGTGTGCTGACTAGAGAGCATTTGTACCCTGCCAACGCCAAGCTTTTCTACTTCTTTATCTCATTGCTATTTATGCCTTTCCATGCAAATGAGACTCTAATACTTCCCACTAAATAAGTATAATTATACTTAAAAAGACCACGTTTAGAATGCTGAGAAGACATTAAAAACTCATTTGTTACCTGTGGTCTCCAAGGTCTGATTCACACTCAGGCAGTCTTCAGAAAGAGGGGAAAACTGATTTCTGGAGAATGGAATGTGTTGTAGGGACTGAAAGCAATTCCCTTCATTTTCTTTATTTTAATAGAAGGAAAATTCCACTAAATCAATAAGGTATGCTGTGCAACTGGAGACAAAATACTAGGCGACATTTCTTTAGTAGCTAAAGGTAGTGAGTTTCATGAATTTAGTTTGTTTCTTTCAGCACTACCTTTCTCCCTCTCCAGTTGCTGCCTGACCTGATCAGTGTTTCTAACACTTTCCATTATAGCTGCCTGTCTTATTATCCCTTTACTTTCATTTTGTTTTGCTGTTTCAACAAGGATCATAGGACATTCTGCTATGTTAAAGGTGGTAAATAAATGCAGGTTGTTCTTGGATCCTGGGTCCACATCCTGGGTCTATACCATGCATACAGTAGATCATTGATTAGTGATTTTAAATCTAAGTTTAGTTCAATTAAGGATAATGAATTTAAAAATGCCCTATTATCATATGTTATTATTTTCAAGTATCCTCTATATATATTCCAATTATCTGATGTTTAATGATATGAATTAATACATGGGTTCATTTCTTCGAACCACTCATCATCAGCACAGTTTTAAAGTTGGAAATGTAACCACAAAATTAGTTCCTACACAGCAGAAGATGCCCGCTCCCTACAGCAGCTGACAAATCCATCCTGCCAATCTTCCATACATTTGTATACAGTTTATACATAAATTGGGGGTTCATAACCTGGGGATGGCCTGCAGTAGTTTTGTTTTAATTGAGTATACAAATACCGGATTATTATTGTCACATGTACTAGGATACAGTGAAAAGATTGTCTTGCACATTGTTTCCACAGATCAAATCATTACATTGTGCATTGGCAATAGACAATAGACAATAGATGCAGGAGTAGGCCATTTGGCCCTTCTAGCCAGCACCGCCATTCACTGTGATCATGGCTGATCATACACTATCAGTACCCCGTTCCTGCCCTCTCCCCATATCCCTTGACCCCGCTATCTATAAGAGCTCTATCTAACTCTCTCTTGAATGCATCCAGAGACTTGGCCTCCTCTGCCTTCTGGGGCAGAACATTCCACATATCCACCACTCTCTGGGTGAAAAAGTTTTTCCGCATCTCTGTTCTAAACGGCCTACCCCTTATTCTTAAACTGTGGCCTCTAGTTCTGGACTCACCCATCAGCGGGAACATGCTTCCTGCCTCCAGTGTGTCCAATCCCTTAATAATCTTATATGTCTCAATCAGATCCCCTCTCATCCTTCTAAATTCCAGTGTATATAAGCCCAGTCGCTCCAATCTTTCAACATATGACAGTCCCGCCATTCCGGGAATTAACCTTGTGAACCTACGCTGCACTCCCCCAATAGCAAGAATATCCTTCCTCAAATTTGGAGACCAAAATTGCACACAATACTCCAGGTAGGGTCTCACCAGGGCCCTGTACAGCTGCAGAAGGACCTCTTTACTCCTATACTCAATTCCTCTTATTATAAAGGCCAGCATGCCATTAGCTTTCTTCACTGCTTGCTGTACCTGCATGTTTGCTTTCATTGACTGATGTACAAGAACACCTAGATCTCGTTGTGCTTCCCCTTTTCCTAACTTGACTCCATTTAGATAGTAATCTGCCTTCCTGTTCTTTCCACCAAAGTGGATAACCTCACATTTATCCACGTTAAACTGCATCTGCCATACATTTGCCCACTCAACCAACCTGTCCATGTCACCCTGCATTCTCATAACATCTTCCTGACATTTCACACTGCCACCCAGCTTTGTGTCATCAGCAAATTTGCTAATGTTACTTTTAATCCCTTCATCTAAATCATTAATGTATATTGTAAACAGCTGCGGTCCCAGCACCGAACCTTGCGGTACCCCACTGGTCACAGCCTGCCATTCCGAAAGGGATCCGTTAATCGCTACTCTTCGTTTCCTGTCAGCCAGCCAATTTTCAATCCATGTCAGTACTCTGCCCCCAATACCATGTGCCCTAATTTTGCCCACTAATCTCCTATGTGGGACTTTATCAAAAGCTTTCTGGAAGTCCAGGTACACTATATCCATTGGCTCTCCCTTGTCCATTTTCATAGTTACATCCTCAAAAAACTCCAGAAGATTAGTCAAGCATGATTTTCCCTTCATAAATCCATGCTGACTCGGACTGATCCTTCTACTGCTATCCAAATGTGTCGTAATTTCATCTTTTATAATTGACTCCAACATCTTTCCCACCACTGACGTCAGGCTAACCGGTCTATAAATCCCTGTTTTCTCTCTCCCTCCTTTCTTGAAAAGTGGGACAACATTAGCCACCTTCCAGTCAGCAGGAACTGTTCCTGAATCTATAGAACATTGGAAAATGATTACCAATGGGTCCATGATTTCTAGAGCCACCTCTTTAAGTACCCTGGGATGCAGACCATCAGGTCCCGGGGACTTATCAGCCTTCAGACTCAACAGTCTATCCAACACCGTTTCTTGCCTAATATAAATTTCCTTTAGTTCATCCTTTACCCTAGTTCTTTTGACCACTATTACATCTGGGAAATTGTTTGTGTCTTCCCTAGTGAAAACAGATCCAAAGTACTTGTTCAACTCATCTGCCATTTCCTTGTTCCCCATAATAAATTCACCCGTTTCTGTCTTCAATGGTCCAATTTTGGTCTTAACTATTTTTTTGCTATTCACATACCTAAAGAAGCTTTTACTATCCTCCTTTATATTCTTGGCTAGTTTACCTTCGTACCTCATTTTTATTGAGCTACAATAAGGAATGACAATGCAGAACGAAGAGAAAAAAACTACTGAAAATGTGCAGTGCAGGTAAAATGACAAAGTGCAATATGATTATGAGGTAGATTGTGAGGTCGAGTCCCATCTTATCGTTCAAGAGGTCTGTTCAAGAGTCTGATAACACTGGGATAGAAACTGTCCTTGAGACTGCTGCTATGTGCTTCTAGGCTTTTGTATCTCCTGCCTGATGAGAGAGAGGAGATGTGTATGGTACATTAAATGAATGAATTTTCTAAAAGCACACATCACAGCAATAATTTTTACACTGCAGATCACCAAAGTCAAGGCAGGCTTTTTAAAATATTAAGGACACCAGGAATCAAAACACAAAAGAATATGACATGTGAATGTGTGTTCTGGAAATTGTTCAGACTACTCAGGAAGATTACAGACAGCAAGTATGAGTGCCGCTGGTGTTAACATCAATTTGTTGGCACTGAGTTTTCATCCAATGCCATCCTGCTTTAGCTGTATTAATAGGCAGCTGAGATCCTTGCCTGGGTTTGGCTGGATTTTAAACTAGTATATCAGTGGTCCTATTCTAGAGAAAGGATCCCATAGCTATCTTCATGATCCAGTGCATCAACTATCCAGTGTAGTCACTCTGTTGCATGAGCTACTCTTACCTAAGAAATGACAGCCCCCAAGGCTCTAAACCTAAAGCAGGAAATTATAGGCCCATGAGTCTGACATCTGTTGTGGGAAAGTTATTCGGAGATATTCTAAGGGACCCAATATACAGGTATTTGGATAGACATGGAGTGATTAAGGATAGTCAGCATGGCTTTGTGCATGGTAGCTCATGTCTAACTAATCTTACAGAGTTTACCAAGGAAGTTATCAGGAAAGTGGATGAAGAGAAGGCAGTGGATGTTTACATAGACTTTAGCAAGTCATTTGACAAGGTCCCACAAGAGAGGTTGGTGAAGAAGGTTCAGTTGCTCACATTCAAGATTCTGTAGTAAATTGGATTAGATGTTGGCTTTGTGGGAGAAGCTAGAGAGTTGTAGTAGATGGTTGCAGTTGCCTCTCTGAATGGAAGCCTGTGACTAGTAGAGTGCCACAGGGATTGGCACTGAGTCTGTTGTTATTTGTCATCTACATCAATGATCTGGATGATAATATGGTTAATTGGATCAGCAAATTTGCGGATGACCCCAAGACTGGAGTGTAGTGGGCAGTACGGAAGACTGTCATGGCTTGCCAAGGGACCTGGATCAGCTGGGAAAAAATGGACTGAATAATGGCAGATGGAAGTTAATGCAGACAAGTGCAAGGTGCTGGATGATGCTGAGGATGTTCTATGTTCCGGATGATGCTGAGGATGTTCTACAAGCCTGTGGTGGCCAGTGCTATCACGTTTGCTGTTGTGTGCTGGGGCAGCAGGCTGAGGGTAGCAGACACCAACAGAATCAACAAATTCATTCGTAAGGCCAGTGATGTTGTGGGGGTGGAACTGGACTCTCTGACGGTGCTGTCTGAAAAGAGGATGCTGTCCAAGTTGCATGCCATCTTGGACAATGTCTCCTATCCACTCCTTAATGTACTGGTTAGGCACAGGAGTACATTCAGCCAGAGACTCATCCCACCGAGATGCAAAACTGAGCGTCATAGGAAGTCATTCCTGCCTGTGGCCATCAAACTTTACAACTCCTCCCTCGGAGTGTCAGACACCCTGAGCCAATAGGCTGGTCCTGGACTAATTTCCACTTGGCATGATTGACTTATCATTATTTAATTATTTATGGTTTTATATTGCTATATTTCTACACTATTCTTGGTTGGTGCGACTGTAACGAAACCCAATTTCCCTCGGGATCAATAAAGTATGTCTGTCTGTCTGTCTGTCTGTGTCGCACTTTGGTAGGTGTTACACAGAGAGCAGCAGGGCACTGAGGAGTGTGGTAGAACAAAGGGATCTGGGAATACAGGTCTATAATTTACTGAAAGTGGTGTCACAGGTAGATAGGGTCATAAAGAAAGCTTTAGGCATATTGGCCTTCATAAATTGAAGTACTGAGGAGATGGGATGTTATGTTAAAGTTGTTTCTGACATTGGTGCGGCCTTATTTGAAGTACTGTGTGCAGTTTTGGTCACCTACCTACAGGAAAGATATAAATAAGTTTGACAGAGTACAGAGAAAATTTACAAGGATTTTGATGGGACTGGAGGAACTGAGTTATAAGGAAAGATTAAATAGATAAGAATTTTATTTCCCTAGAATGTAGAAGATTGTTGGGAGATTTGATAGGTTATGAGGGGTATACACAAGTTAAGTGTAAGCAGGCTTTTTCCACTGAGGTTGGGTGGGACTACACGGGTTAAGAGTGAAAAGTGAAAAGTTTAAGGGGAACATGAGGAGAAACTTCTTCACTCAAGAGGTCTGTGAGAGTGTGGAACAAGCTGCCAGCTCAAGTGAAGCATATGAGCTCGAGTTCAACATTTAAGCGAAGTTTGGGTAGGTACATGAATGGCAGGGGTATGGAGGTCTATGGTCTGGGTGCAGGTCGATGGAAGTAGGCAGCTTAAATGATTTCAGCATGGACTAGATGGGCCGAAGGGCCTGTTACATGTCTATGACTCTAAGTGTGTCCTTCTTTGCCCTACAGAATTAATCTGAGCTGTTGCTACCTCATTCACAAAATAAGCATGAAGTTACCATTTGTTTCATTGGAATCTGTTAGGATTCTCATTTCTTATTTCAAGTGCCTTGATATCTTTGGGATATTCCTCTGCTGACAGGTGATAATTAACATGGAACAGCATATAACATAGAACAGTACAGCACAGGCAAGATCTTTTGGCCTATAATGTTTTCCTGACTTTTTTTTACCAACTCGAAGATCAATCTATCCCTTTCCCTCCCATATAGCCCTCCATTTCTCTATCAGCCATGCGCCTATCTACGAGTTTCTTAATTGTTCCTAATATATCTGCCACTACCATCAGCCCTGGCAGAGTGTTCCCACACACCCACCACTCTCTGTGTAAAACTCTGACATCCCCTCCCCCCCCCCCATATTCTCCTCCAATCACCTTAAAATAATGTTCCCTTGTGGTAGCTATTTCCATACTGGGAAAAGGTCTCTGGCTGTCCACTCGATCTATGCCCCTTATCATCTTGTACACCTGTATCAAGTCACCTCTCATCCTCCTTCACTCCAAAGGGAAAAGTTGGAGCTTACTCGACCATAAGGGCAGAGCTACAATGGTGCTCATCTGTAGAAAGAGTTTAACTTCTACCTTTGCTGTCTCTCTTCTTCCTTTTCAGGGTGGTTAGGGTTCTGCCGGAGTCCCCGATCTGGATGTAAGGCCATCTCTGTAATGTTAACTGCAAAAACTAATGTAATGGCTTCTCTGTAGCAGCAATGTTTGGGTTAAAACTAGAGATAGCGGGTGGCTATCCAATGGGAGAAATGTTATTCTTCCTTGTGTGTCTGGAAGCTGTTGGTTTCGTGGACTTTTGCCAGAAGGCGTGAGGGGAATGAAGCGAGGAGACGTGACTTGAGAGAGTCGGTGGGACGCCCGACCGGGTGGAATCCAGAGGTCGGCGATGCTCGGAGGAGATCGAATGATGGATAGCAGATCTTGCTGAGTGAGCTCCAACAATTTGTGCACTGACTGTTTAACAAGATTGGCGCCTTTTTCTTTCATATTTTGTTTCTCTGCTAACCGCAGTCAAAGTAAGAATTATAAATCTTAATCTTTTAACCACATATTGTGTACTGTTCGTTATTTCTGAGTACTGATTTGAAACAGGGGACACATCGCGCAGCATCCACCAAAACAAAATTATTTAAGTTTAGCCGGGCAGGGGGGGTTATCACCCCTGAGATTAAGCTGCTAGGTGAAGCGAGTGTTACATGGAGTTACAGGTTCTTTGTGGTGGTGGGACTCGGGGGCTCACAATTTGCTGCTTTTCAATATCCCATGGAGATGAGCACAGCTTTGGGGTTCCAAGGCTTCATAGCTCTGGGATGAGCCGACTCTATGCTGGTTTCACTGACTGAAGCATCGCGGGAGAAAACAGAACATTGGGAACAGTGGATTAGCTGTCAGGGGCTCTGTACTCAGTGAATTGTGCTCTCTCTCTCTCTCTCTCTTTCTCTCTCTCACTCACCCATTGGTGGGGGAGAGTTTGTTGCCAATTCTCAAGTCGGAGAATTTGGCAAAGAAAGAGACATGGCAGACTCTATCGCTGCAAATCAGCAAGTTGTTTTGTTTATGTCTCCCCTCTCACCGCGTGACACCTGTCTGCCTCTTTATTAGGGAGAGAGAGCCCGTGATATGTCAGATTTGTCAGGGTGAATGATTAGTTTCTGTTGTGTTGTGGATCCTGGTCTTTCTTGAGGGCTTTGCTGTTGCTTACTCGGTGGGATGAGAGTGCTGATGCTTTTTGCTGAAGTGAGGGAGGGGTGGGTCGTTGCTTTGCTGATGCTTGTGTGTGGGAGGGTGAGTACGGGGCCCTTGAAGTTCTAACGTTTTACAATTATTCATTCTATGGGGCACTCTTCTGCTTTGTGGATGTTTGCGAAGAAAAGGATTTTCAGGATGTATATTGTATACATTATTCTGATATTAAATGGAACTATTGAAACTAAGACATGCTCTCTAATCCAAGCAGCATTCTGGTAAATTTCCTCTGCACTTTCTCTAAAGATTCCACATCCTTCCTATAATGAGGCAACCGGAACTTAATTCAATAGGTTTCAATAAGTACATTTAATGTCAGAGAAATGTATACAATATACATCCTGAAATTCTTTTTCTTTGCAAACATCCACGGAAACTGAGGAGTTATTCAAAGAATGAATGACAGTTAAATGTTAGAACCTCAAAGCCCCCCCAGCTCCCCTCTCCCAAGCACAAGCAGCAGCAGAGCAACAACACCCCCATCAGTAAAAAAGCATGCACACCCTCCACCGAGCACGCAACCGTGCAGTAAAGCATCAATAAAGACACAGACTTGCAGTGCCTCAAAGACTACTCGTTCACCCGGTAATTCGACATACCACAGGCTCTCTCTCTCTCTCCCTAATAAAGGAAAAAGTGGTATCCCTGTTTCACAGTGAAAGGGGAGACATAACAAAACAGCTTGCTGATTTATAGTGTTAAAAGTCTGTTATGTGGCTTTTTCTGAGCTCTGTGCCCAAAGAACCCAGGTCTCTGGGCACACGGCCAGCAGCCAGCTCACTGCTTTCGATCTTCCATGTAGTCCTACGACACATCAGGTGGCAGCACCGGCCTTGAACCAGCCCGCCTCCAGAGCCATGAAAATCCGGCACTCTGAAGGTGCGCTAGTCTTCCAGGCCGCATCCTTGACATATCGAAAAGCGGCCGGCTGTGAGACACCGAGAGTGGGTCCCATTTCCACAAAGAACCAAAGTCAGTGTGTAACTCCAGGTCAGGGTCTTCAAAAGAACCCTGAAAAGGAAAAAAAAAGATACAGGTGTATTAAAGATAGAAATAGAGCTGTTTCCGAAGATGCAAGCAAAGGAGTCGCCTTTTGACACCATCGTCCCAAGCTCCGCTCCTCCTGAACACAATATCCCAAGTGTGGTCTAACCACTGCTATGTACAGTTGCAACATTACCTCACTTGAATTCAACTCAATCTCCCAACTAATGAAGGCCAATGTACACCATACAGTTTCTTAACAACCCTATCAACTTGCACAGCAACTTTGAGGGATCTTTCTGTTCCGCCACTCTGTGAAGAATCTTACTGTCAACCCTGAATTCTGCCTTCAAGTTTGACCTCCCAAAGAATATCACTCACACTATTCTGGGTGGAACACCATCTGCCACCTCTCAGATCAGCTCTGCGGCCTGTCAATGTCCTGTTGCCACCTACGACAACCCTCTACACTATACATAGCTACACCAACCTTCGTGTTATCTACAAACTTACTAACCCACCTATTGTAGTAACTTCCTGCATGATGATTGGTTGTTACGAAGAATTTGGGCTTTTTTCTTAGTCTCAGTCCAGAGTACCAAATGAGTCCACTCAAAAACAATTGTATTATCAGGATTGATCTAGAGTTTTCCCATTTTAATGGAAGCATTTCGATCTGAGTCATTGTCCTGTTTATTACTCTTAGTGATGTTGCTGAGAGTTTCATCATTTTCTGCTTTTGTTTCACACTTGCACTATCAATGCTATTTGGCTTTGGAGTGAGTCTGAATCCTACATTTTTCTAAGTGAGAGCTTTTCCTCCCAGAGAACAATCAAATCAACAGTACTGGAAATCAATTTTCACTTTGTGCTAAGATTTTTCTTTGGAGAGATGGAGGGTGTGAGGTGACTTGATCGGGGTGTACAAAGTGATGAAAGACTGAATATTAAGGTGATTGGTGGAAAGAAAGGGGGGTATCAGAGATAAGTTCTTTACACGAAGAGTGGTGAGTGCATGGAACACCCTGCCAGTGTGCGATGGTAGAGGTAGACACATGCGGATGCGGTGCAAAGCAGGGGGCGAACATAAGTGGAGATGTGGAGAAAGCGAACCAGCTGAACAACTTCTTCAACAGGTTCGACAGCTCAATCTCATCCTCACCGCAGAAATCCACACCAGGCTTACTTCCCTCACAGGAAAATAGACACTCACAGGAGGCCTTGCTCACGCCCAGGATTATGGCTGCACAGGTGGAAGGTCAACTGAGGAAGATCTGTACCAGCAAGGCGGCTGGACCGGATGGAGTTTCCCCACGATTACTGAGGGCCTGTGCGACTGAGCTGGGAGAACCACTACAGCGCATCTTCAACATGAGCCTGGAGCAGAGAAGAGTACCCAGACAGTGGAAGACATCCTGTATTGTCCCGGTACCGAAGAAACCACAACCAAAGGAGTTGAATGACTTCAGACCTGTTGCCTTGACGTCACACGTGATGAAGACCATGGAGCGGGTGATAATACAGAATCTGAGGCCACAAACCAGGCACGCCCAGGATCCTCTTCAGTTTGCGTATAAGGAGAAGGTGGGAGTGGAGGATGCTATCACGTATTTGCTGCACAAATCACTCTCTCACCTAGAGGGGGTCAGTTGTGCTGTGAGGATTACATTCCTTGACTTCTCTAGTGCCTTTAACACCATCCAGCCCAAGATCTTAAGGCACAAACTAATGGAGATGGGAGTAGACTCTCACATGGTGGATTGGATAGTGGACTACTTGACAGATAGACCTCAGTATGTGCGGTTGGGAGACTGTAGGTCTGACATGGTGGTCAGCAGCACAGGGGCGCCGCAGGGAACCGTACTCTCTCTGGTCCTGTTCACCCTGTACACATCAGATTTCCAATATAACTCGGAGTCCTGCCATGTGCAGAAGTTCGCTGATGACACGGCCATAGTGGGGTGTGTCAGGAATGGACAGGAGGAGGAGTATAGGAAACTGATACAGGACTTTGTGATATGGTGCAACTCAAACTACCTGCGTCTCAATATCACCAAGACCAAGGAGATGGTGGTGGACTTTAGGAGATCTAGGCCTCATATGGAGCCAGTGATCATTAATGGAGAATGTGTGGAGCAGGTTAAGATAGATAGATAGATAGATAGATAGATAGCTACTTTATTCATCCCCATGGGGAAATTCAACTTTTTTTCCAATGTCCCATACACTTGTTGTAGCAAAACTAATTACATACAATACTTAACTCAGTAAAAAATATGATATGCATCTAAATCACTATCTCAAAAAGCATTAATAATAGCTTTTAAAAAGTTCGTAAGTCCTGGCGGTTGAATTGTAAAGCCTAATGGCATTGGGGAGTATTGACCTCTTCATCCTGTCTGAGGAGCATTGCATCGATAGTAACCTGTTGCTGAAACTGCTTCTCTGTCTCTGGATGGTGCTATGTAGAGGATGTTCAGAGTTTTCCATAATTGACCGTAGCCTACTCAACGCCCTTCGCTCAGCTACCGATGTTAAACTCTCCAGTACTTTGCCCACGACAGAGCCCGCCTTCCTTACCAGCTTATTAAGACGTGAGGCGTCCCTCTTCTTAATGCTTCCTCCCCAACACGCCACTACAAAGAAGAGGGCGCTCTCCACAACTGACCTATAGAACATCTTCAGCATCTCACTACAGACATTGAATGACGCCAACCTTCTAAGGAAGTACAGTCGACTCTGTGCCTTCCTGCACAAGGCATCTGTGTTGGCAGTCCAGTCTAGCTTCTCGTCTAACTGTACTCCCAGATACTTGTAGGTCTTAACCTGCTCCACACATTCTCCATTAATGATCACTGGCTCCATATGAGGCCTAGATCTCCTAAAGTCCACCACCATCTCCTTGGTCTTGGTGATATTGAGACGCAGGTAGGTCAAGACCTACAAGTAATATAAAGTATCTATCTATCTATCTATAGGGCAATTTAACAAACACTTAGATACACATTTGAATTATATTAAAATGGAGAGCTCTGTAGGACAGTATGTAGATTGATCTTAGAATAGGTTAAAAGGTTGGCACAGTCTTGCGGGACAATATGCTTGTACTGTGCTGCAGTGCTAGAACGTAGAACAGTACAGCAAAAGAACAGGCCATTTGGCCCACAATGTTGTGCTAAACAAGCTAGAAAGCAAATCACTGATTTGCACTGATCACTGCAAAAAACACTGATCCCTCCTACCTACACCATGTCCATATCCCGCCATCGTCCCTACATTTATGTGCCTATCCAAACTTCTCTTAAACGCCTCTGATGTATTTTCCCCTACCACCATACCAGGGCAGCACATTCCAGGCATCAATGACTCTCTGAGCTAAAAACTTACCCCTCACATCCCCCTTGAACCTACCCCCTCTCACTTTCTGGTATTAAACATTACAACCATGGGAAACAGATTCTCTCTATCTATTCTATGTTTTACGTTCTTTGTAGAAAATGTGACTGTGATTAAATGATGGATTTTTATGAATAGTTTTTACATATTTTGTAGAATAACAATACTGGAAGTTTAACATCAATTTTTGCAAAGGTTACATGAATATCTATAAAAATCAGCATCAAGATTTCCCAAAAGTTTCTATCGGATGGTATTGTCTGTGTTGCTGTTTATTGCTGAGCATGTTGTTTCAAAAATACAAGGGGAATGTGTATATACTTTTCCAGCATGAATCACACATGCACGTGCAATAAGTATATTTTTGGAACATACCCTGTCCCCCTCAGCACCCCAAAGCACATAATGCAGACGACCTGTTGTAAACAGAAAAAATTAATGCGTATTATCAGCAGAACAAACTTTCTCTCTCACCATCTTTCAGGGCTTCAAACACTACTTTCAGATGAGGTGAGTCTGTCGGTGTCATCTACTGTGCGTAGCGTTCCCAGTCTGGTCTCCTCTGCATCGGAGATCTAGCGTAGATTGGGGGACCACTTCACCTCTGTTCCGTCTGCCACAAAAGCAGGCTTGCCTGCTGGCCACCCACTTCAATTCTACCTCCTGTTTCCTTTCCAACCTGTCGGTCCATGGCCTCATCTACAGTCATGATGGGTTGGAGGAGCAACACCTCATATTCCACCTGCGTAGCATCCAGTTTCATGGCATGAACATCAATTTCTCTAAAACTCAAAATCGAAAAGGGTGAATACAGGACTAAATGTGTTATATTTGAATGTGTGCAGTATACGGAATAAGGTCAATGAATTTGTAATACAGTTACAGGTTGGCAAGTATGATCACTGAACCATGGCTGAGAAAAGATTATAGCTGGAGGTCAATGTTCAAGGATACACATTGTATTGAAAGAATAAGCAGGAAGGCAGAAGGGGTGGTATGGTTCTGTTCCGGGCGCCACCTGATTAACTAGCTTGTTTATTTCGGCTTTTTTCTTAAAAATGTGCTGGGTGTGCTCTGGCTACAGCTTCACCCCTGCATGCTTCACGGCCCGGAGGTTGGGGACCACTGCCTTAGGAGCAAGTGAGTATAATAAGATCAAATTCAAGCTGAAAATTGAGAAGGAGAAGCTAAAATCAGATGTCAGTGGAGTAAAGGGAATTACAGAGGCACAAAAGAGGGGCAGGCCAAAGTTGATTGGAAGGGGGCACGAGCAGGGATGATGACAAAACAGCAATGGCTGGAGTTTCTAGAAACAAATCAGAAAATGCAGGAAAGATACATTGCAAAGAGGAGGAAGTATGAGGTGGTTCAGAAGTATAAGCGTGAGGTGGTTCATTTTGGTAGGTCAAATATGATGGCAGAATATAGAATTAATGGTAGGAATCTTGGCAGTGTGGAGGATCAGAGGGATCTGGGGGTCCGAGTCCATAGGACACTCAAAGCTGCTGCACAGGTTGACTCTGTGGTTAAGAAAGCATACGGTGCATTGGCCTTCATCAATCGTGGGATTGAGTTTAGGAGCTGAGAGGTAATGTTGCAGCTCTATAGGACCCTGGTCAGGCCCCACTTAGAGTACTGTGCTCAGTTCTGGTTGCCTCTGAAGGATGTGGAAACCATAGAAAGGGTGCAGAGGAAAGTTACAAAGATGTTGCCTAGATTGGGGAGCATGCCTTATGAAAATAGGTTGAGTGAACTTGGCCTTTTTTCCTTGGAGTGATGGAGGATGAGAGGTGACCTGATAGAGGTGTACAAGATGACGAGAGGCATAGATCATATCGACAGTCAGAGGGTTTTTCCCAGGGCTGGCATGGCTGGCATGAGAGGGCACAGTTTTAAGGCGCTTGGAAGTAGGTACAGAGGAGATGTCAGAGGTAAGTTTTTTACACAGAGAGTGGTGAGTGCATGGAATGAGCTGCAGGTGACGGTGGTGGAGATGGATATGATAGGGTCTTTTAAGAGAATCCTGGACAGGTACATGGAGCTCAGAAACATAGAGGGCTATGGGTAACCCTAGGTAACTTCTAAGGTAAGGACATGTTCTGTACAGCTTTGTGGGCTGAAGGGCCTGTATTGTGCTGTAGATTTTCTCTGTTTCTATGTTTCTAAGTATTCTAAAGACAAGGTGACATAACCATGGCTAACAGGGGAAGTCATTGCCAATATGAAAACCAAAGAAAGGCATATAATAGAGCACAAATTAGTGGTAAGTTAAAATATTGGGAAGCTTTTAAATATCAACAGAAGGCAACTAAACAGTCCTTATGAAGGTAACGATGGAATATGAAAGTAAGTTAATCAATTATATAAACGTTTCTTCAGATATGTAAAGTGCAATAGAGAGGCAAGAGTGGATGTCAGACTGTGGAAAAACGATGTTGGAGAGGTAGTAATGGGAGGCAAGAAAATGGCAGAAGAACTGAATAACTATTTTGCATCAGTCTTCACTGTGGAAGATACAGCAATATGGTGGAAATTCCAGGTGTCAGGGGACATGAAGTGTGTGAAATTACCATTACTAGGGAGAAGGTTCTTGGGAAACTGCAAGGTCTGAAGGTAAATAAGTCACCTGGATCAGATGGTGTACATCACAAGGTTCTGAAAGTGGTGGCTGAAGAGATTGTGGAGGCATTAGTGATGAGTTTTTTAAGAATGACTAATGTTACGGATTCAGCAACAATAAATATATGAGTGAGGCAGGGTTTTTATAACAAATAAAACATTTATTAAACACTGAAAAACAAACCCCCAAAAGTAAACAAATCACTAACGTAACCGGAAATCAGCTGCTGTGCGGCAGCTTAAACAGTTCTTAAAGCAATGAAGCTTAAACAGCTTTTAAAGCTGTACTTTAAAGCTGTCGACTGTACTTCCTTAGAAGGTTGGCGTCATTCAATGTCTGCAGTGAGATGCTGAAGATGTTCTATAGGTCAGTTGTTGAGAGCGCCCTCTTCTTTGTGGTGGCATGTTGGGGAGGAAGCATTAAGAAGAAGGACGCCTCACGTCTTAATAAGCTGGTAAGGAAGGCGGGCTCTGTCGTGGGCAAAGTACTGGAGAGTTTAACATCGGTAGCTGAGCGAAGGGCGCTGAGTAGGCTACGGTCAATTATGGAAAACCCTGAACATCCTCTACATAGCACCATCCAGAGACAGAGAAGCAGTTTCAGCGACAGGTTACTGTCGATGCAATGCTCCTCAGACAGGATGAAGAGGTCAATACGCCCCAATGCCATTAGGCTTTACAATTCAACTGCCAGGACTTAAGAACTTTTTTAAAGCTATTATTAATGCTTTTTGAGTTAGTGATTTAGATGCATATCATATTATTACTGAGTTAAGTATTGTATGTAATGAGTTTTTGCTACAACAAGTGTATGGGACATTGGAAAAAAATGTTGAATTTCCCCATGGGGATGAATAAAGTATCTATCTATCTATCTATCTATGTATCTATCTAAAGCGATGTTGCAAAAACAGTTCCTCAAAGTAGTACTGCAAAAGTTCAAAATGCTTGCAGTCCATTAAAGGAGAGACTTTTTAGACAATTTAAATTCTCTTTCACGTCACGTCGCTGCGGTTCCCAGTCGAACTATACTTTTCCCACAAAGAATTTACGAAGATGGAAATGAAACGGCTTAAAGGCACTGACCTTTCCTTTACAAAACTGTTCCCAATCCTTTCTGCTACCATTTGCAGGGATTAACACGGAGACAGCCAACAAATTCCTTCCAAATGAGGATCAAACAAGGTCGAACCTGTTTCACCGTCAAAATCGACTTTCCTTGATCTTTTAACTTCTGAACTCCGATCTTCACTCTCCACTGATTTTTAACTGGCAGTATTATAAAGAAACTGCCGGCAATGACCTTTTAAACTTTAGGCATTAAATAAAGCTCCATCTTTTAACCAAACTGCATCATAATATTGAACCACGCAGTAGCATGAAGTCAAAATGGAAAATCCAGCCACGAACTGCCCCTCCTCACAGGGAGGGGTCCTCCTTTTATACCCTGTAAAAAAAACCCTGTCACATGACCTCTACTGGCGAGAAAATGACGTCACTCCACCATCACAAGACCACTACCTTAAGTCCAGTATAGCTTCAACACCACTGTCACGTGTCACGGGTACGTAACACTAAATTCGGGAATGGTTCTGGAAGACTGGCAAATTGCAACTGTCACTGCACTCTTCAAGAAGGGAGAGAGACAGAAGAAAGGAAACTAGAGGACAGTTAGTCTGTCCTCAGTGGTTGGGAAGATGTTGGAGACAATTATTAAGGATGCGGTCTCAGGGTACTTGGCGGCACATGATAAAATAGGCATTCTCTGCAGGGCTTCCTCAAGGGAAAATCTTGCCTGACAACTCTGTTGGAATTCTTTGAAGAAATAACAAACAGGATAGA
Organism: Hemitrygon akajei; assembly: GCF_048418815.1. NCBI lineage: Eukaryota > Metazoa > Chordata > Chondrichthyes > Myliobatiformes > Dasyatidae > Hemitrygon > Hemitrygon akajei. Next base: position 32,288,298 of record NC_133143.1, read on the forward strand.
CAAAGTAGATTCAGTTGAAGTTGCGTATTTGGATTTTCAGAAGACCTTTGACAAGGTACCACACATGAGGCTGCTTAACAATCTATGAGCCCATGGCATTACAGGAAAGATTCTTGCTTAGATGAAGCAGTGGCTGATCAGAAGGAGGCAAAGACTGGGAATAAAGGGAGTCTTTTCTTGTTGGCTGTTGGTGACTCAAGGTGTTCTACAAGGGTCTGTGTTGGGACCGATTCTTTTTATGTCATAAGTCAATGACTTGGATGATGGAGTTAATGCCTTTGATACAGTTTGCAGACAATATAAAGATAGGAGAAAGGGCAGATAGTTTTGAGAAAATAGAGAGGCTACAGAAAGAATTAGATAGATTAGGAGAATAGGCTAAGAAGTGGCAGATGGAATTCAGTGTCGGGAAGTGATTAGTCATGCACTTTGGTAGAAGAAATGAAAGGGTTGACTATTTTCTAAATGGAGAGAAAATACAAAAATCTGAGGCTCAAAGGGATTTAAGAGTCTTTGTGCAGGATTCCCTAACGGTAATTAGTAGATTGAGTTTGTGGTGAGGAAGGCAAATGCAATGTTAGCATTCATTTTAAGAGAACTAAAATATAAAAGCAAGGATGTAATTTTGAGACTTTATAAAGCACTGGTGAGGCCTCACTTGGGGTATTGTGAGCAATTTTGGGCCCCTTGTCTTAGAAAGGATGTGCTGAAACAGGAGAGGGTTCAAAGGACGCTCATGAAAATGGGCATGTGTAAGACCAGAGCCTCAGAATAGAAGGCTGTCTTTTTAGAATGGAGATGTGGAGGAATTTCTTTAGCACGAGAGTGGTGAGTTTGTGGAATTCTTTCCACAGGCAGCTGTGGACACCAAGTCTGCATGTATATTTAAGGCAGAGGTTGTTAGATTCTTGACTGGTTAGAGCATGAGGGTATACGGGGCGGAGGGGTGGGGAGGTAGGAGATTGGAGTTGAGAGGAAAACTGGAGCAGCCATGATGAAATGGCAGAGCTGACCCGATTGGCCAAATGGCCTAATTTTGTTCTTATGTCTTATGGTGTTATGGTCTAATGTACCTCTTTCCCCTTCTGTCTTTTTTTCATTTCCCATTCTGGCTCACATCTTACCCCTTCTCTTCTCCTCACCTGCCCATCTCCTCCTTTTAGTATTCCTCCTCCTTTGCTTTCTCCCATTGTCTACTCTCTTCTCATATCAGACCGCTTCATCTTCAGCCTCATCTACCTATCACCTCCCAGCTTCTCACTTCATCATTTTAATTTTTAGAATCTTTTTATTGATGCATAATCTCCTACAGCTATAGAATGATACAAAACTTCAACAAATTAATATGTATACAATTAATAGAGCTGAAGAAAAAAACTGATTGTAATATATAAAAATGGAAAAAAAATTATACATAGGAAAAAGAAGGAAAAAAGAACCCCATCTAACTAAGAAAAAAACTCCACTAACTACAAAAAGAAGAAAAAAAAATAGGAATTAACCCCTGGAAGCAATACATTTAACCATCATCTAAATATATAAAGAAAAAGAGTCATCAACCGCCAATTCATATATTAAAAAAAACTAATAAAATTGGAAGGAAACCATATAGAATAATTCAAATTAATTGGTAATATTTGGCAAAAGAACCCCATCTTCTCTCAAAGTCAAATCGGGGTTCAAAAGTTCTACTTTTAATTTTTTCCAAACTGAGATATAACATTACTTGAGAAAACCATTCAATTAATGTAGGGGAAGAGATATCTTTCCATTTTAATAGACTAGCCCTTCTTGCCAACAATGTAACAAATGCAATTACACGTTGATCTGAAGATGAAATACCCTGAACATGATGCGGAACTATTCCAAATAGAACAGTCGATCTATTAGGTTGTAAATTAATTTTCAGAGCTTTAGAAATTGTAGAAAATAAAGATTTCTAAAACAATTTTATTGAAGAACTTGACCAGAACATATGTGACAAAGTAGCTACTTCAGTTTTATATCTATCACAGTAATTATCAATACTAGAAAATATTTTAGATAGTCTCTCCTTTGTTAAGTAATAATGATAGACAATTTTAAATTGAATTAAACAGTGGTTGGCACATATAGAACAAGAATTTACGTTTTTCAAAATTCGAACCCAATCTTCATTAACAAAGGTCATATTAAGTTCTCTCTCCCAATCTTGTTAAATTTTTAGTGGTAGGTTCTCTTTTTGTAGCAAAAATAAATTATAAATTCTGCTAATGGATCCTCTCACTAAAAGATTCAACTTCAAAATGGTATACAACAAATCAGATTCATGTAGATAAGGAAACGGAGTTAAATATTGTTGAAACAAATGTCTAACCTGAAAATATTGCAAAAAATCTGTATGAGTGAGAGAGTATTTGTTAATTAACCCTTCAAAAGTCATCAATCGACCATCACATCATGAAACTTTTTTATCTAAGAAAAGTAGTTAGACGCATGTCAGGATAAGGTGATCGAAAATGGTGGAGATGAACAACAATAGAAGTAACTAGCGTATGCTCCAGGATTCCATAATGGGGATAAACAAAGAAAAAAAAAACCCCACCCAAACTGCAAATCCCAGAAACAAGTCGATATCTATCAACGCAAGCCCTAAGAAAAGCACAGACACAAATACAGCTCCGCCTACCTAAGTAATAAAAATAATTTAAAAAGTAGTCTCTGTCTCCCTCTACTTTTCTTTTCTTTTCAAATCTTTTTATTAGTTTTTAAAAAAAAAACAGAAGAAAAATATTGTTACAAGACATTTGAGAGTACATAATAGATTGATAAACATTCAAATATATATTGATCCATACATAGAATCTCTCAAACTCATATAATAATATAAATGATTAAGAGAAACCCCCCCCCAAAAAAAAAAAAACAACAACTAAATAGAAAAAAACTAACCAACATGGGCAATCGCATAATGTTATATACATACAGTAGTGCCTATGACTCCCAACCTCCATCCACACAATTCAGGATAGTGACAATAAGGTTCAGGATCAGACCGTTTAATTCATATGAAAATGCTGAATAAATGGTCTCCAAGTTTCCTCAAATTTAACTGAAGAATCGAAAACCACACTTCTAATTTTTTCTAAACTTAAACAGGAAATAGTTTGGGAAAACCACTGAAATACTGTTGGAGGATTGGCTTCTTTCCAATTCAGTAAAATGGATCTTCTAGCCATTAGTGTAATAAATGCAATCATTCGTTGGAATGAAGCGGATAAACACTTATTATCTATCATTGGTAGGCCAAAAATTGCAGTAAAAGGATGTGGTTGGAGATTAATATTTAAAACTCTTGAAATAATATTAAAAATATCTTTCCAATAGTTTTGTAAGCAAGGACAGGACCAAAACATATGAGTCAACGAAGCTATATCAGAATGACATCTATCACAGGTTGGATTAACATACGAGTAAAATCGAGCAAGTTTATCTTTAGACATATGAGCTCTGTGTACGACCTTAAATTGTATTAGAGTATGTTTAGCACATATAGAGGATGAGTTTACCAATAATAAAATTTTTTCCCATTGCTCAGTAGAAATAGGGCAATGCAGTTCTTCCTGCCATTCCTTCTTAATTTTTTCAGATATATCTGGTTGTAGATTCATAATCATATTATAAATGATAGCAACAAGACCCTTTTGACAAGGATTAAGAGCTAAAATTCTTTCTGTAATGTCCAATGGACATTCTTTCGAAAAAGACTTTAGTTCATTATATAAAAAATTTCTAACTTGTAGATATCTAAAAAAATGGGTTTTAGATAAATTATATTTATTAGATAATTGTTCGAAGGACATAATGTTATCATCCAAAAACAGATCACGAAAACATGTTATACCTTTTGTTTTCCATAAATAAAAGGCTTGATCTATGGAAGATGGTCGAAAAAAGTAATTAGCTGTTATAGGACTTGACAGTATAAACTTATTCAAACCAAAAAATTTACGAAATTGAAACCAGATTCGTAATGTATACTTGACTATAGGATTAGTTATCTGTTTATTCATTTTAAATAACGAAAAGGGAAGTGAAGATCCTAAGATTGAAATCAATGAGAAATCTTGCACAGATTTACATTCCAAATTTACCCATTGTGGGCCAGCAACTGTAGTCGATTCTTGTGTCCAAAATATCAAATACCGTATATTAACTGCCCAATAGTAAAATCTTAAGTTTGGTAGAGCCAAACCGCCCTCCTTCTTAGGCTTCTGTAAATATTTTTTAGCTAACCTAGGATTTTTGTTCTGCCACAAATACGACGATATTTTAGAATCAACTGTATCAAAAAAAGATTTAGGAATAAAAATTGGTAATGCTTGAAATAGGTATAAAAATTTAGGTAGTATCATCATCTTAATGGCATTAATTCTACCTACCAAAGACATAGATAGTGGAGACCACCTATTAGCAAGTTGCTTAATTTGATCTATTAAAGGCAAAAAATTAGTTTTAAATAAATCTTTATGTTTTTTAGTAATTTTAATACCTAAATAAGTAAAATAGTCTGTAACAATTCTATATGGTACCCGATTATAAATTGGAGTATGCATATTTAATGGAAAAAGTTCACTCTTATTAAAATTCAATTTATACCCAGAGAAGTTACTAAATTGAGCAAGCAAAGAAGAAATAGCAGGAATAGATCTTTCAGGATCAGATATATATAATAACAAATCATCTGCATATAATGATACCTTATACATCGTCTCCCCACGGGTAATACCTAAAATATTGGGTGATTCACGAATAGCTATAGCCAAGGGTTCCAAAGCAATGTCAAATAATAAAGGGCTTAAAGGACAACCTTGCCTTGTACCCCGAAATAGCTGAAAAAAAGGGGATCTTTGATTATTAGTGAAAACCGAAGCTAAAGGTTTCTGATATATTAATTTAATCCATGATATAAATTTTGAACTAAAATTAAAATGTTGCAAAGTATTAAATAAATATGACCATTCGACTCTATCAAATGCTTTTTCGGCATCTAAGGAGATGACACATTCTGGGATTTTAGATGAAGAAGTATAAGCAATATTAATTAATTTTCTAATATTAAAAGATGAATAACGATTTTTAATAAATCCAGTCTGATCCTCAGAAATAATCCGAGGCAATATATTTTCTAATCTAATAGCCAAGATTTTACTAAAAATCTTAAAATCCATATTCAGCAAAGATATAGGCCGATAAGATGCACATTCAGTGGGATCTTTATCTTTTTTAAGAATTAAAGAAATAGAAGCTTCATAAAAAGATTGTGGTAGTTTACCTATACTTAATGCATCTTTAAAAATTTTACAAAGCCAAGGAGAAAGTATAGAAGAAAAGGATTTAAAAAATTCTGCAGAAAAACCATCTGGGCCCGAAGCTTTACCCGAGTTCATTAAGAAAATGGCCTTTTCTATTTCAGACTCCGTAATAGGTGTATCCAAAAATACACTATCCTCAGCAGTTACTTTTGGAATATTCAATTTCCTTAAAATTCACTCATTATAGAAGAGTCTTTAGTACATTCTGATTGATATAAAGAATTATAAAAATCTTGAAAGGCTGTATTTATCTCTTTGTGATCAATCGTCAGAGTACCATCTTGTTTACGAATCTTAGTAATTTGTCGCTTATCCGAAACAATTTTCAATTGGTTAGCTAGTAATTTACCAGACTTATCTCCATATGTATAAAATTGAGCTTTCGATTTAATTAACTGACTTTCAATCGAAGAGGTTAATAATAAACTATGCTCCATTTGAAGTTCCACCCTTTCTTTATAAAGTTCTTTACTAGGGGTCAATGCATAAATCTTATCAATTGCCTTAATTTTATCAACTAATGTTGATATTTTAGAATTAGTTTGTTTCCTAACTCCGGCAGAATATGAAATAATCTGTCCACGAATATATGCCTTAAAAGTATCCCAGAGAATTCCACTAGAGATGTCTGCTGTGGAATTTATTGAGAAAAACAAATCAATTTGCTGTGTCTCCCTCTACTGAACATAAGTCTCATTCCAGTCGACATATATCTCAATATAATTAACTTGAAAGGATAGTGTTTTTCTTGTAAAACAAAATGACCTTCAATTTGAAAGTAACCTTCATAATATTAGATAAGGGAAGAAAAACACATCCAAAACAATTCTTGAAGTATTTGCACAAAAGAAAAACAATTGCCATCTTTAAATTGTCCAATCTATCTTTAAAACACAAGGAAATCCAAATAATTACTTAAAAGATCTTCAATAAAGCATACAGAATAAAAAAAAACAATTAATTCATTTAAATGTTGCAAAAAAAGTTCTAGATGGTTCAAACTTAACTACAGTCTATCAACAGTTCTCCCACTATATCTTCTGAGGTTAAAACAATCCAAACCAGTCTTTTTCAAAAGTAAGAATGCATTTTAAGATAAAGATTTTCTGTGACCATCAAATCTTCCAATTTTATCAGTCTTTACACCGCGAGACACTCAAACCATTATAAATCATTCAAACTTCAGGCTTCAGACTCGTTGTCATTGAAATATTTGCACAAAAGGAAAAACAATCACCATCTTTAAATTATCCAGTCTTTCTTTAAAACATAAAATAATCCAAGTAATTACTTAAAAAAAACTTTACAAAAGCATACGGAACAAAAAAAAAACAGTTGGTTCATTTAAATGCTACAAAAAAAGTCTAGATGGTTCAGAATTATCTACAGTCTTTCATCAGTTCTTCCACTATATCTTCAGATGTTAAAACCATCCAAACCAGTCTTTTTCGGAGATAAAAATACATTTTAAGGTAAAAACTTTTATAACCATCAAATCTTCCAATTTCATCTCTTTACACCACGAGACAATCAATCTATTATAAATTGTTCAATCTTCAGGCTTCAGACTCGTCATTAGACTCATCAGACAAAGAGTTAATAAAACGCACTGCTTCGGCTGGATCATCAAAAATACGAGCTCCAGTGGACTCATCCAAAGATTTTAGAGCACCGGTTCTGTGAGCCGATTCAATCTCCGGGAGTTGCGAACAAACCTCCGGGAATAAAGACTGAAACACTTTAGCAAAATAATCCAGAGTGTCGGCAGATTCTGATTTCTCTTTTAATCCAACAATTCATCTCCCCTCCCCCACCCATTCACCTTCCCCTGCTTTCACCTATCACCTGCCATTTGGAACTTTTTCCTCTACCCCTATTCTGGCATCTTCCCTCATCCTGTCCAGTTCTGGTGCACGGTCTCAGTCAGAAACATAGCTGCTTATTCCTCCCCACAGAATCTGCTTGATCTGCTGAGTTCCTCCAGCATTTTGTGTGTATTGCTCTTGATTTCCACTATCTGCTATATCTCTTGTGTTTAAAGCTTTATCTTAATTACAAGCTGACATCAACAGGGGAGTCACTCATCCTGGAATGAATGCTCCCAGTCCAAAGCTTTCATTATTTTCATAGTATTTCTTATCTTGGTTCCTCCGTTATGTCTACCCCACATGCATGGTGTGTACAGACTGAGGTAAGCCTTTCGCAGTGTCAAGCTTCAGTGCCCGTGTGCTGTGTGAGATGTCAAGCTTGACATAATTGACAAGCTTGAGATAATGCATCTGCTACATTATCTATGAACAGTCCTTCTTTACCTTACATGTGTAATAACAAGTTTCTATCCTGATGTTTATAGGATTAAGTTGGTAACCAGGCTTGAGTTTACTATAAACACAAGAAATTCTGCAGATTCTGTAAATCCAAAGCAAAACACATAGCATACTGGAGGAACTCAGCAGGTCAGGCAGCATCTATGGAAATGAATGAACAGTCCTTCTTCAGGACTGGAAAATGTCTTCAAGAAACCAGAATAAAAAAGGTGGTTGGGGGGGTGGGGTAGAGAGGAGGATAGCTAGGAGGTGATAGATGGAGGCCAGGTGGGTAGGAAAGGTAAAGGGCTGGAGAGATAGGGGAAAAGGAAGGACGAGGGAAACCAGGGGGAGGCGATGTGCAGGTGAGAGGAGGTAAGAGGTCAGCGTGGAGAATAGAACAACGGAGTGGGAGGGAAAATCTTTTTTACTGGAAGGGGAAATCGATATTCATGCTATTATGTTGGAGGCTAGAAATACTACAGTTCACTTGCAAAAGGTTTACCTCACCCTGTGTATATTCTGCAGTTTGTGATTCAGACTGGCTCCTGTTCCAGACTTGTTCTATCTGGTACAAACCCCATAGATTCCCCTTGATCTCTCTACTACAATGCTCCAAGAAATTCTACTGCTCTTGTCTTCCATCTGTAGTAGTTCACTTTCTTATTTTGCTTTCATATATTAGGGCTGAGCTTGCTGCTTCATTTGGGAAGTGGATAATCATGGATGAAAGCTGATTTTCTTACTTTGCTATATTACCTGGTTTCTTATCCAGGATTGTTGGTAGTATGCATTGTAAGCTTCAAGACTTTCTTCTGTAAGCATAATTTACCTTACAAATGTTCTTTACATTCCCCTTCAGCCAAGTTCAATGGTGAGGTGAATAATTTGCCACTACCAGTGAAACAATTACTTTCTACCATCTTTTCCCACAAAGTGGACTAAAATCTTAGCCGTGGAAACCGATTGTTGTTTTAATAATATTCCCTTCTTCCATTTTGTCCCAGTCAGTTGGGGGTCATATGACAATAAGGAAAAGAAAGAAAACACAGATTATTACTGGTCTGTTGTTGGAATAGCCAGTTTACACTAGGGAGAAAAACACAGGCTTTTCTGGGTCACAAATAATTTGTGATCACAAAGTTTAACAATGAAAGTGATTGACTTTCTGATACCTGTACATAAAGAAAATGTGTGTGGCCAGGGATGTAGAATTAGGTAACAAGAAGTATACCACATTACTTCATTTTAGTCTCTATAGAAACTAAAATGGGTAAAAAAACAGTGTAATATACCCAGTGCCAAAATCTTTAAATTCAAGGCTGCCAACTGGCATAATTTCAAACAAGCACTCATCTCCTCCCAGCACTTAACACCGAAAGCTGATTCATTCAAGCTGTTGTGCATAGTTTCAATCTAGAGTAGACACTGCATAGTAAGGAAGCCAAAATCAATAGAGAACGGTGTTATTTTGCATAGTAGTGTTACATAAAAAAATTAACTTGTGGCTAAGGAACATTTTGTTAGCATAATAATTATCACAACTGTTAACATAAAAGGAATATCACAATATGGGACTGGAAAACATACCTAAAATTAAGTATCTTGTGGTAAGGCTGATAGTGAAGATCAGCACTTTGTAGCATACCAAAGAAAACCTCTCAGCGGTGTATTTAAATCTGAGTTAATTCAAACTCTAATTATTATTTAGATGTGCAGAAAATAGAGAGCTTGTAATATATTTTGATGCACTATTCTCAGGCTGTAACTGATGAACCATAAATTGGAACAAATACCCACCCTAACATTATATATTTCCTGTAATTTTGGACTACTTCCCAAAATCTAACATCTGCAGTTTTCTTTTAGATTTTCAGAAAGCTGTTTCGTTCACAAATGTCACTTTACGGAAGAAAAGTTGCTGCTCTCATTAGCTTGGCAGATTTGTAAATTCAGACTTCCATTATCATGGACATCTGCGATGTCTTGTGCTTCTCGTATGACTTTTGCAACTATGTATATCAACCACAACATCTGAGGTGATTGGTGAAAGTGTTCATGTTTCTTTGCAAGAAAATTGCTTCCCCAACAGCGCTGGAAGAATCTGATGGCAACCCATGTGCGGCACTGTTTCAATATTGCTTTTGAAATTTCTTAAGACATAAGAGCAGAATTAAACCACTTGACCAATTGAGACTGCTCTGCCAAGGCCTGTTCCTCTTTTCATAAATGCTAAGCAATGTCAGAACTTTCAACATGCAGCTTGTTTACATGGTCTTTAAAGTAAATGTCATGGTGTTTAGCTGAACCTTATGGGAGACCATGTTATATCACTCACACACTGTAAAATCATTTCCACATTATAATGTGAGTTCCAAATTGTAATTTCACTCCCACGCTGTTATAGAGTCATAGAAAATTACAGAACAGGAACAGGCCCCTTGGCCCATCTAGTCCGTGTCGAACCATTTAAACTGCCTACTCCCATCAACTTTCACCGGGACCATAGACCTTCACACTCCTACCATCCATGTACCTATCCAAACTTCTCTTAAACATTGAAAAATTGAGCTCTTATGCACCACTGGAATTATTCTGACTGTAATCACATTATTTGAATGCACAAAAGGCCCAGAAAATCAAATTCTTATCATTGGTGCATTTCAAATCTCTGAATGGAAATACCTACGGATCCCAGTAAATACTGTACTTTTTTAATATTTCCATTCTGAATGCATGTGGTTGTATGTTTCTGGATGGGTATGTACAGGCTCTTCTCCCCTACCATACCAGGAATCTGGTCATTCCGGCAAAGGTCGAAAATCGATGCAGGGTCACCAGGTTCAGTCGGTGAAGTTTATACGTTATCTAAATGTCAGAAGAATGTTTGATTTTGGACAGTATCAGAGATTCAGTCAGTTGGATGGGTTTAAACATATTCACTTTAACGCAAGAAGTATTGAAAATAAGGGTGATGAACTTAGAGCATGGACCTATGCATGGAATTATGATGTTGTAGCCATTACAGATACTGGGCTGTCAGAAGGATTGGACATTTGGATATTTTAAAAGTTACAGGTAGTGAGCAGAAGGGAAGGGGCATAGCTAATAGGAGATTGTATCACAGCTACAGAAAGGGCGGATGTGATTGGAGGGATCAACAACTGAGTCAGTGTGGGTGAAAGTCAGAAAAACGAAGGGAGCAATGGCTCTGTTGGGAATATTCTGATAGGCACCCCCCCCCCCCATAGCCTCTGGGATATGGAGGAGTAGAAAAGTAGGCGGATTTTGGAAAAAACTGACAGGAATGTGGTCATAGGAGGCTTCAACTTCTCTAATACTGATCCGCTTCTCCTGAGTGCAAAAGGTTTAAATGGAACCGAATTTCTTAGGTGTGGCTAGGAAGGATTCCCGACACAATACGTGGACAGGGCAACTAGAGGATAGGCCATACTGGGTCTAGTCTAAGCAATAAACCTGGGCAGGTGACAGATCTCATAGAGGGTGAGCATTTCGATGATCGTGACCTTAACTCCCTAACCTTCAGCATAGCCATGGATAAGGAAAGGAGCAGATGATATGAGAAAGTTTCCAATTCTGGGAGGGCTAAATGAGATAGTATTAGACCAGAATTTAGAAGTGTAAACTGGGAATAGATGTTCTCAAGAGATGCACAGCAGAAAAGTGGAGATTGTTTAGGGAGCACTTGTATGGGGTACTGAATATGTTTGTCTCACTTAGACAGGGAAAGGATGGTGGTATGAAGGATCCATGGTTAACAAGAGAGATAGGACATCAAGATAAGGGGAAGATGGAAACATACTTAAGGTTTAGGAGGCAACACTCAAACATGGCTCTTGAGATTAAGGTAGCCAGAAAGAAGTTTAGAAATAGACTTAGAAGAGCTAGAAGGAGACATGAGAAGGCCTTGGCAAGTAGGATTAAAGGCATTCTATAGTATGTGAAGAATAGCTGAAATGACTAGAGTGTGTTCGAGACCACTGAGGGATAAAGGAGGAATCATCTGTTTGAAGGCAGAGAAGACGATGGAGATTCTTAATTAATATTTTCCTCAGTGTTTAGCAGAGAGAGAGAATTTGATGAATGTGAGGTCAGCATGGAGAAGGCTAACGTGCTGAAGCTGTCATGGTCTGGTCCGTGAAGTCCACGTTCCAGTTCACGGTCTGGTCTGTGGACTCCGGACTCCGGGTCTTCTGGCTGTCCGTTGTTTCAGTTGGGCTTAATCACAGGCACCTGATTCTCATATTGGGGCTGGAATATAAGTGGCCCGGGGTTTGAGTGTGGTTGCTGGTTTGTCTTGTCAGATTCCTGTCCTGGCCTCTGTGGGGTAAATCAGGCCATCTTTGCCATTACCCTGCGGGTGGATCTGTCCCTTCCTGTCCTTGCTTCCGTTGAGTAAGGCAGGCTGTCTTTGCCGTTACCCTGAGGCTGGACTGTTCCCTTCCCTTCCCCTTCTTTCTGTAGTCCTTGGCTGGAGCCTTGCCCTGCAACCTCGCCTGCATCCTTGCCTGTATTGCTGTCTAGTTCAGCTGCCAGAGTGAGACCGGAGCCTTGCCACACCAACAGAAGGAACTATCTATCGTTGAGCTTGGAACTGTCTCTTTGTGTCCCTGTGTTTAGTGTCCGTGTATGAGTCCCAGCCCTACGTCCTGCTTCCAAGGAGGGGTCCCGGCTCTGTGTTCTGTGTTCCCGTGCTCAAGTCCAAGGCTCTGTGTTCCTGTGCTCATGTCCAAGTCTCTGAAAAGGTTCCAGTTCATGGCCAAGGCTCCGAGGAGGTTCCAGTCCGTGGCCAAGGCTCCGTGGATGTTCCAGTCTGTGGCCAAGGCTCCGCGGATGTTCCAGTCCGTGGCCAAGGCTCCGCGGAGGTTCCAGTCCGTGGCCAAGGCTCCGCGGAGGTTCCAGTCCATGGCCAAGGCTCCGCGGATGTTCCAGTCCATGGCCAAGGCTCCGCGGATGTTCCAGTCCGTGGCCAAGGCTCCGAGGAGGTTCCAGTCCGTGGCCAGGGCTCCGCGGATGTTCCAGTCCGTGGCCAAGGCTCCGCGGATATTCCAGTCCGTGGCCAAGGCTCCGCGGATGTTCCAGTCCGTGGCCAAGGCTCCGCGGAGGTTCCAGTCCGTGGCCAAGGCTCCGCGGAGGTTCCAGTCCGTGGCCAAGGCTCCGCGGATGTTCCAGTCCGTGGCCAAGGCTCCGAGGAGGTTCCAGTCCGTGGCCAGGGCTCCACGGATGTTCCAGTCCATGGCCAAGTCCAAGTCATAGCCCAGGCCCTGAGTCCTGGTCTCATCCAGGGTCAGGGTCCGGGTCCAGCTACGCCTCTCGCCGCTTCTGCTTTGCTCTCCCTCGACCAAGACCAAGTCTGAGCTTCATGTCCTCGTCCAGGCCTGGAGTCCTGTGTCCTGCCCCATGTCTAGTCCTGTTGCCTTGCCACGTCCAGTCCTCGCCTGGATCTGGAGTCCGAGCCGGAGTCAAGACCCAGGTTCTGTGTCCCTGTCCAGTCTCTGGCTCGGAGTCCTTATCCAGGTTCCTAGTTCCTAGTTCCCTGTTCCTTGTTCCTCGTCCAGGTCCCACTTTCCCTAGTACTTCAGTGTCTGTGTCTTGCATTTGGGTCTGTTCCCAACGCCCACTGTATGACAGAAGCATGTTGAGGCTAAAAAACATTAGGATACGTATGTTCCCAGGGCCAGGTGTATATACACAGGTTACTACAGGAAGTGAGAAAAGAGACTGATGGGGCATTTATGACCTGTCCTTCATGACCACACAAGTGATACCAGAGCACAGGAGAATGGCAAATATTGTTCTGTTGTTCAGGAGAAGTAATAGGGATATCTTGGGAATTAAACACAGTGTATGAGTGTATGTTCATGGTTTTTGTTGCTGTAGCTCAACCACTTCAAGGTTCCACATGTTGTGCATTCAGAGATGCACCTCTGCACACCATTTGAGTTATTGTCACCTTCCTGTTACCTTGAACCAGTCTGGATGTTCTTGTTTGATCTCTCTCATTAACAAGGGAATTTCACTCACAAAATTACTACTTGCAGCATTTTTTCTTTTTTTTTACACCATTCCCTGTAAACTCTAGAGCCTGTTGTGCATGAAAATGACAGGAGATCAGCAGATTCTGAGATACTCAAACTACCACGTCAAGAACCAACAAGCATTCCATGATCAAAGTCACTTAGATCACATTTATTTATCATTCTGATGTTTGGTCTGAACAACAATTGAACCTCTTGACTATGTCTGCATGCTTTTATGCATTGAGTGATTGGCTCAAGTGATTGGCTGATATACATAATAAGCAGTTGTACAGGTGTACCTCATAAAGTGGCCACAGATTGCACAGAATAGACTAAAAGGACTATAGAAAATTACAGCACAGAAACAGGCCCTTTGTCCCATCTAGTCCTCCAAACCATTTAAGCTGTTTAGTCCCATTGACCTACATCAGGACCACAGCATTCCATACCCCAGCCATCCATGTACCTATCCTAACTTTTCTGCGACGTTGAAATTAAGCTTGCATGCACTACTTGGGCTGGCAACTCATTTCACACTCTCATGATCCTCTGAGTGAAGATGTTTCCCCTCATTTTCCCTTAAACTTTTCACCTTTCACCCTTAACACATGAACTCTAGTTGTAGTCCCACCCAAGCTCAGTGGAAACAGCCTGCTTGCATTTACCCTCTCCATACCCCTGATAATTTTGTCTACCTCTATGAAATCTTCTCTCAATCTTCTACGTTCCAAGGAATAAAGACTTAATCTATTCATAGAAAAGAGCTGGTAACATCCTTGTAAATTTTCTCTGTACTCTTTCAACTTTCCTTACATCTTTCTTGCACATAGGTGACCAATCTCACAAAACTCCAAATTAGGCCTCCTCAATGACTTGTACAACTCATCATAACATCCCATCTCCCATACTCAGTACTTTGATTCATGAAGGCGAATGTGCCAAAAGCTGTCTTTACAACCCTACCTACCTGAAGCCACTATCAATGAATTATGGACCTGTGTTCACATGTCCCTTTGTTCTACCACTCTTAAACGTGCTCTACCATTCACTGTGTTGGTCCTAACTAAGCGCACCACTTTGCACTTGCTTAAATTGAAGTCCATCTGCCTTTTTCAGCCCACTGATCCAGATCCCACTGCAAGCCATAATAGCCTTCTTTATTGTCCATTACTCCTCCAGTCTTGGTGTCATCCGCAAATTTGTTGATCCAGTTATCCACATTATCATCCAGATTGTTGATACAGATGACAAACAGCAAAGGACCCAACACCAATTCCTGCACTAACTGCAGACCTCCAGTCAGAGAGGCAAGCATCTATACCCACCTTCTGGCTTCTCCCACAAAGCTAATGTCTAATCCAATTTACTACTGTTACGTAACCTCGTAACCAGGTAACTTACCAGCAAAGATAGCAGGATCAGCTGAGTCGGATGCTACTATTTTCAAACGTTTTTATTTATAAAGGGGCACAAACGTATGGTTAATACAAAACATTCAGATCATATACGTCGTCACAACTCAATCTAAAGCACAGGTATAGTGATAATCAATCAGAAATAAGCTCTACAGTTGTCTAGGGGATAATACTGAGTCCAATTGAAATATAAAGAGTCACTCAGAAGTCTGCAGGCTTTTCCCTTTTGGGAACCGCTGGGGTTTCACGTTGTGGAGAGAGAGAGATGGTTGAGAAAGGATAAACACTTGCCCGTTGCCTTTACAGAGCAAATCCTTGGAATCAGGGGAGCAGGCTTCCCCGTTGTTAGTTAAAAGCGGTCTTCCGATGGTTCCAACCACAGATTTAAAAGTCGGAATCTAACGCACGTGGCTTCCTTCAAAATGGCTTCCCGCTCCCACGGGAATTGGTATCGTGCTTCCTTGGTATCTCCTTGGTGCGTCTGAGGGTTGTCCCCCTCTCAGACCCTCCTTTATACTTCTTCACGGGATCGCAGGTGTCAATCAGGTTGCAGGTGATGCGATCTCTCTCTCAACCAGCCCACTTTGCCCGAGGGCTTTTCACGTGGTCTCCATGAGACAATAGTCAATGTCGCCTTTATTCTGCTTCTCGGGAGAACGTGGTCTTCCGCACGTCTCCCTCTCTCTCTCCCATTTCCTGTGTCTATTCAGCACGTCTCTCCCCCTCTTGGGTCAGTTGACCCCCCCTTGACTAGGGCTCTTGCGATTCTCACAAAGGAGGGGGCCGAGGTCATAACACTACCTCATCTTGAATGTGAGCGACTGCACCTTCTTGACCAACCTCCCATGCGGACCTTGTATAATTCTCACAGTGTAATGTTACTTTTATATCTTAATAAGATTCTAACATCATAATATTACTCCTAACACTCACACATAGATTAAAAATATTTCTGCCTGCCCCAAAAGAAAGGTTACTTTTGTTCAATATGCACAATAGAAATTGGTGTTATGTAAGCATAATACAAGTTAGAACACTAGTTTTATATAAAAAAAGATTCTGATCATTTCAATTTCTGACAATATGCATGGTTTAGTCTCATTATAACAACTACATCATAGCTACATCTGCTTTCTGTTTGGTGATTCTGGATTTGGACACAAAACACTTGAGACAGCAGATGCAAGTTTGACACTTTACGAGAACTAACAGAGTAAATCCGCAGTAAATGAGCTAATTTTATGAATCATAGTCTCAGAATAAATTCTTCTGAAATAGAACTCCAGATCATTATTTAAAATCATACCTTCCATTACTCCAAGAAGCACTTCCTATTGAGCTTTTTAAGTAAGTTTTCTTCAACTTAAAATCACTATGATATTTCACGTTAGTTCAGTGGATAGTCAACTGATGACACTTCAACAAAGGTAGGTTTAAAAAGAGTGGTATAGTTTGATGAAGTGATGGTGTCATTATGTGTGGATATAGAAAAATAAATAAAATATTTACTTTCTATGGTCGTACATTCCCCAGAACAGATCGCAGTGATCCTTAAATCTGAAACCCTGCCCCCTGCACCAGCTCCTCAGCTGCACATTAACCTGGCTAATTATGCTATTCTTGCCATCATTGGCACATGGCACAGGCAGCAATCCAAAGAATGTTACCCTGGAGGTCCTGCTTTTCAGCTTTCTACCTATAGAAACAAGGACTACCTTTCCTTTGCAACTGACCCCTACTAAGCTCTAGTACAAAGCAGCATCCAGTAATAGTCTCTAGACCACCAGGATGTTAATGGAAAGTGCTAAAAGAGTGCTCAAAATGATATTCCAGTATCCATATTCCATTTACAGTTCAGCACTTGTCAAGAGCTTTGCAGCTTCACCATCGTCTGCTTTAACTATTGGAAGTGCTGAGCAGTTGCCTGAAGACTTCCTTCAGGAGATAGAAGAGCAGAGGTGGAAGTGGGGAAGAAAAGACAGATAAGTGGGTAGGAGAGGTGGAAGTGGGGAAGAAAAGACAGATAAGTGGGTAGGAGAGGTGGAAGTGGGGAAGAAAAGACAGATAAGTGGGTAGGATCAAATAATGACTAGGGGAGGCAAGTCCAAACATCAGAACATAGAGATTCCTTTGGGGATTATTTTACTGATTCCACAAGAGAGAGGGAGGTAGTAACTATGGCAATGACAGCCACCTTAATCGTGCAGGCCTTTGGGAATCCAAAGCCAAATACTATTTTTCAACTTCACAGTTCTGATGAAGAGTCTGCACACAGCTCCCATGGTGTAAGATCTGTACATAAGACATTGCTTCAAATATATAAAACACACTTACTGTATATTCAGTAATATCTCTGCATGGCATATACGTGATACAATGACTTTTCTCCAGCAACCTTCTGAATGTATAGGTGTTCTGGATGGGTTCACAACATGAAAGAACACCACCAGAAATGCATCTGAAGTGACAAATTGACTTCTTCAATCCATAAAATATACAAGGCCTCTTTCTCAGAAAGAAATTATATTATTTGCAATTCAGAAGAATGAGTGATGATATTATTGCAACATTTAAGATCCTTGAGCAACATGACAGGGTAGATGTTGCAATGTTTCAACCTGCGGGCAAACCTTGAATGAGAGGACATGGTAATAAGTTGTGAAATGAAGGTGCAGAGGTATGTAATACCAGGCTCAGACACAGAATCTATCTCACTGCTATAAAACTACTAAATGATAAGATAGATTCCTGATCAAAATCTACTCTGTTATAACTGTGCATCTTATTGTTTACCACACTGCATGTTCTCTGTAGCTGTGGCACTTTATTCTGCATTGTTATTGTTTTCCCTTGTTTTACTCAATGCACCGTGCATTGATTTCATCTGTCCGAATGGTATACCAGGCAAGCTTTCATTGTATCTCAGTATATGTGGCAATAATAAACTAATTCCAGTTTCAATACAGTCTCCAGAGATCTATCAACCTCTGTTGTAAATGAACTCAGTGATTGAACCTCTGAAGCCCCACCTGGGAGAGAAATAAATCTTTTTAAAAAATTTTTTTTAATCAGTTTTTCAAAACATTTTACAAATTAAAAACCCCAAATCCCAATGAGGAGCATTAATACAGTGCAAAATTAAGCATACAATAACAATATGCTACAAAGGAAGAGAATTTAACAAAAAAGCACCTAAATTAAAGACAAGTAAGCTTAGTGTCCTCCCCAAGCCCCACAACACAAGAAAAAAAACAACAACAACTCCAGACCGACCACAACACAATATAAAGAGTATAGGTCAGGACAGTCAAACTCCCAGACTGTGAATACACTTAGCAACAGAGGATAATAATGCCTACTACCAGAAACAAAAAAGGGAGCTGAAAGCAAGGGACCGAAAAGAAGAAGAAAAAAAGAAAAAAAAACCCTAGTCAAGAGGAAGGTTATGAAAGTACTTGATAAAAGGTCCCCAGACCTTATGGAACTTTAGATCCGAATTAAGAACTGAATAATGAATTTTTTCGAGGTCCAAGCAGGCCATAATGTCGTTAAGCCATTGCGCATGAGTGGACGGGGCAACATCTCTCCATCTAAGCAGGATCAAGCGTCTAGCCAGGAGAGTATTCAGCATTTGGTCGGACCCAGACATAAATCTGTCTCGCCCCAAAAACCGAACAGAGCAATTAAGGGGTTTGGTTCTAAGTGCTGATTCAGAATACCCGATAATGTAGTGAAAACATCTTTCCAGAATTTCTCCAAGCTAGGATAGAGCCAGTACATATGGATGAGAGAGGCCACGCCCCTCTTGCATTTATCACAGAGCGGACTAATGCCAGGGTAGAATTGAGATAAGAAATAAATCTTCAATTCAATCTCAATCTGTCCACCACTTATTCTGAAGCATGCCCCCAGGCACCTGACCCCCCAATCAGGAAAAACATTCTCCCTGCATTTAGCCTGTCAAGCCCATTAAGAATTGCATAACTTTTGGTAATGTCCTCTCATTCTTTTTTACCTAACGAATACAGACTCAGTGTCTTTACATGTGGCTAACCTGCAATCATTGGAACAAATCTAATAGTTCTTTGCTGCAATCCCTCTATGATAAGGATATTATCTCTTAAGGAAGGAGGCCAGTTCTGTACATAATGCCCTAGGTATGGTATTGCTGCAGATGGTTAAGACTTTCTTAATCTTGTAATCCAACCCTCTCATTACAAAGGTCAAAATTCGAATAGCTTGTGACATCTGCATATTTGCCTTCATTGACTTTGTTGGCATACCCAGGACAGTTTGAACATAAATGCTACTCAATCTCCCACCATTTAATAATGACTCTGCTTTTCTACCATTCACCAAAGTAAATGACCACGTGCTGTTTCACGTTATGTCCCTTCTGATGTGCTTACTCAATATGTCCCTATCCCCTTGAAAACAAAAGAAAGTGAACATCAATGTGTTGCTCATGCATGACAACCGTATGAACCATGTTAAACATGTGTTTGTGTGTGCATGTGTGTATAAGTACAGCATTGGTGGCTTGGTGTATGTCCATGTTGAAGTGTGTGTGTGTGTGTGTGTGTGTGTGTGTGTGTGTGTGTGTGTGTGTGTGTGTGTGTGTGTGTGTGTGTGTGTGTGTGTGTGTGTGTGTGTGTGTGTGTGTGTGTGTGTGTGTGTGTGTGTGTGTGTATATAAGGAACATGAAACCTTCTGTTAACCACCTACTTAATGTTGCCTAATACTTGAAAATGTTCAACATCAGTTAGGTTCCAGTGTGGCCAGAATGTTAGGAAGTGAGTTTTATCTCTTCATCAAGTGTTTCACTGCTTTGATTTTAATCACTACTCCAGTGAAGAATATTTCTTTAGTGAAATAGAAATGGAGATTACAACATAATTTACTACTTTTCACAATGCAAGCATCAGCTTTTTTCCTTCTTTTTTGCATTGACATTTTCACCTCACAAAGCCAATTGTGCAGACCACAGAATATGAGAAAATGAAGTTTGAGCGAGGACCAATTAAGCCATCAAAATAGCCCAGATGTTAAATGTGGAAATATTCCAGTAATGATTGTTCCTGACATCTTCCCAAAGGAAACAATTGAATAAGTCTCCCATGGTAAATTTCGGTTCCCAAAGGAAGTGAAAAAAATATCGGGAAATGAATTTGATCCTACAAGACATACTCTTGAGTTCAGACCAACTGCATTCCTCAAATGATGCATCCACTGCTACGAAGCCCACACTATTGCCTGGAGAAATTGATCCCCATTGCAGTTGTATTTTAGGTTATAACAGAAGTTGGGCCACAGATGAACAATCTTGCATGATCAAATAGACCAAGGCAGAAGTTATCAGAGGACACACCTAAAACATATTCTGAGCAGCATCAACAGGATTGCCCTCTGAGTCTGATTGTAATCTATTTGCAGGAGTTAATAGTGAATAAAGCCGGGATACTTATCAAACTTCTTCAGATTTTTGTTTCTAGTTGAAGCTTGTAACAGAGCCGGAGTTCAACTGCTGTTTATTTCGCATATTTTACCCAATGGACAACCTCAGGTATTGACGAGAATTTGGCAAACAACAACCAAAACTAGAAAAACACCGAGGAGAATAACAACACTGTAGTAACCAAGAGGAGTTAAGAGGAAGAGGTTGAGGATAAGGTTGAGGAGTATGTAAGTCCAGGCCATCAACGATAAACACCCATTGCTAAATTTCCCCAAAGTCAACACCTTTCTATGAGACAGTGTTGAATCCTGCAAAAGCAAAAGTACCCTGACATTCACCCCTTCCTGCCTAATCATTCTCAAACCACTCTGCTGTCTGCTGGGGCACTTAAACAATTAGTATTTTTTTTTAGGAAAAGTCAGTGTGATAAAACAGTTACAGCACTTTATAACTATTAATTATCTCCAAAAGGGTATTTAATTAAAATTAATACAGACTTCCTCTCCTATAAAAAAATAAATTGAGGCTCCCAATTTAGCAAAGTATTTCAATATAAGTTCCTGAGACAGAAAATACTATTTAATAAATCACAATGAAATCATGTATAAATCTAAATGTTAGTCCCCATAATCCATATACTAGCTTCATGTTTACTAAGTGATGCATACTGATTTCATTTTATCAGAGGATGGATACCATTACAGCAAGCACTGGCTTATCAAATGGCCTCTCCAGAACATCTGCAGTCTACTACAGTTGACAATAGTTAAGATCAGGAGAGCACAAAGAAGTGGGGCTACGTAATGAGGTCAAAAGAGCATTCAAAAATATTTTAGTTCAAAAGAAAACAAAGTCACTGCAAAATGGTTATCATTTCACTCTTTCCAGAAATAGTCTCCATTGCCTCAAGGTCTCATTTGAAGATGGAGTCAAACCTGTAATAGAGCAGCTAATTTGGCATACTGTTATGTTGACATACAGAGGGGCAAGGATGTAGAGCTCAGAAGAGACACTGGTAGAACAGTGGGATTAGGGAAAGATAGAAAGATATGGACACACAGGGCAGCAGCAATAAAGAGAAAAGAAGATGGGGAGAGATAGATTGGTGGAAAATCAAAAGGAAAGGTGAAGTGAGAAAGAAGAGTGAAAGGGAAGCAGAAATGAGAAAGGAGACAGATGTGTATGTGTGAGACAGATCAATGTTGTCTCTAATGGGGAAACTAAATGGCAACTTCATGCTGGCATTAACTACAGAGTACTGTATGTTCTCGTCGTCGTGGCTATCCCTCGAGGTCGAGGGTGATGGTCTTCGTTCTGTTGATCTACTTATGGGTTCTCAAGTAAGTATGGTCTGCATAGCCACCTAGAACCTCACTCCAGCCTACTAAGTCTGAAAAATGCCTGTTGAAGGACTAATTCACCCAGCTGTAAGCAGCAAACTCCCTCCAGGAAGTCAAAGATTGCTAGCAGTCTTGTAGCACTGAGATAGCCAAGTCTTGACACAACGGAAACTAACTAGACCTTTTCAGAGTCTCCCATGGAAAGTGAAGCAGTGTAGGAGGGAGTTTGACAAAACTACTTTTTAAATCAGATATTGGCTTCATTTGAGGGTTTTACAAAAGAGAGTGAGTGAGTTGCAGTTTACATATTAATATAAAGCTATATCAAGGATGCTTTAGCCCTCGATTTCTGGCTACCTGAAGGTTTTGTGCAGGAAGGTTAAAAGTGTGATGGAATTCCCTCTGTTTGCCCAGTAAAGTGCAATTCTAACAGCAAGAAAAACATTCAAAAACATTCAAAATCCATTCAAAACAGCTGGAAAAAGGAGTAGATTTGCTTGACACACAACACACCACCTGAAAGGCAAATGCACTCTACAGCTGTAATGACCATAATTTTCAGGATGTAATGCAACAGTTCAGTAAGCCATCAGGGACTGCAATTCCCTAACAAGAATCTCAATTGGCCAGAACTACAGGAGTGCAGAAATTTTGGAGGTTTGTAAAGTTGAAGTAAATTACAGAGCAAGGCTTTGGGATGATTTGAATGAATGTTTTCAAGTAGTGGTGTTGCTTAACCATGAGTGCACAAGACTTGATAAAATAGCCATGAGCTGTAAATGACAAATAAACATGGATTTGATGGTGGGAAACTGGCCATTGGAATTTGCTGAAATAATTGAGGCTAGACATGAATGACCTAATGTTGAGCAATATCATAGAAATGGAAATTTCTTAACCTTATGGTTTTACAATTAGCATACCTCAGAGAAAGAACGATCACAGACAGAAAATCTCTAATGTTACCAGTCAACTAAAACCCAAAATTTCATAGAAGCAGCAGAGTCATGAAGAATCATTGGGATAATTAAAGAGCAGGTACATTCTTTTTAAATAAAATTTGCACGGAAATCCAGTTTACTAATAAGATATAAATGTCAATTAGTGTTTGATTCTTATTAGAAAATATTTGAGGGCTCTGGGAGTACCCACAATCAAATGTCCCAGTAACATATCAGATACTCTACTGAATATTTGTGATCCAGACTGGAGTACCTCTTGCAAGCCATTGCAATTACTACACTGGCAACTATCTGAGAATATGGAAAATTGCCAACACATTATGTTTACAAAATGCAGGGCCAATTCAAGCTGCCCTATCAGCTAATTCTCAGTTGTTACCATGGTTATAGAAAGCCACATCAAAGTTTCTATAAAGCAGTGCTGAGGCTTCAGTCAAATGGGAAGATTATGACTAAAGTCATCGAGGGGTATTTGGCTCCAGACCCGATTGTAACCTTGATCCAAACATAGTGAAAAGACTTGAATTATCAAGGTAGCATAACTGCCTTTATCATCAATCCAGGTTTCAAGCAAATGGGGCATCAAAAAGTACATGAATTCTTCTTTAATGCCATTAGTTAATTTTATTAATTTTGCTGAAACTTCATCTTTGATTAAATAGTCGTGGAAAGTCCGGCTTCTTATTCTCATCCTCTTCTATTTTGTATTTTTCTTTTTGATAAACTATGCTGCACTCTATCATAATGTGATCACCAGCAGATTAATAATCACAAACAAGAGAAATTCTGCAGATGCTGGAAATAATCATCTACCTATTCACTAAATATCGAAACATAGAAAACCTACAGCACAATACAGGCCCTTTGACCCACAAAAGCTGTGCCAAACATGTCCTTATTTGAGAAATTACCTAGGATTACCCATAGCCCTCTATTTTTCTGAGTTCTATATATCTGTCCAGGAGTCTCTTAAAAGACCCTGTCGTATCTGCCTCCACCACCATCTCCAGCAGCCCATTCCACGCACTCACCACTCTCTGCATAAAAAACTTACGCCGATATCTCCTTCCAAGCATGTTAAAACTGTGTCCTCTCGTGCTAGCCACTTCAGCCCTGGGAAAAAGCCTCTGACTAACCACATGATCAATGCCTCTCATCATCTTATACACCTCTACCAGCTCACCTCTCATCCTCCGTCGCTCCAAGGGAAAAAGGCAGATTTCACTCCACCTATTCTCATAAGGTATGCTCCCCAATCCAAGCAACATCCTTGAAAATCTCCGCTGCACCCTTTCTATGGTTTCCACATCCTTATGTCTTTAACTTCTAAGTGTAGTCTGACCTGCATGGGCTCTAGGATACATTTGCTACAAATTCCTGTGCTTGTGCTGGGGTGAGAGGTGGTAGGGAGTCTGGGTTTGGAATCAGATAAACATTACCCAGAGGAGCTGGTGACTGAAAAATAGGATAGATTGTTTAAAGGTAGACAGGGCTGGAAAGCCTCATGAAGGTGGATCAATATTGGGAACAAGGGCAAAATGAAGATGAGGTGTGCTGGGCATGTGTTGATCCACTGAGTCTGGGGCCAAGGATTAAGGTAAGTAATTTACTTTCCTGACAGGCATACTGGTCTGGTCTTTAGCTGGCGAGTTATTCATGACATTGAAGCATAATTCCAAGATTAAATGGAGTGTTGGACAGGGAATGAGTTGATGTGAAACCCTGAATCTTATCAGCAGCACAAGGCTGGCTCATAACAGGGAATTAATTTTCAGAATGTGGCTTGGGAGGCTGGTGCTTATGAAGGGCAGGCTGGGTTTGCAACTTTCAGTGTCTTTTTCCTGATCCTGTGCAGTGGCCCCTCCATACCCAATGACGAAGCAACCAGTTAGAATGCACTCCAGGGTACATCTATAGGAATTTGCAAGGGTCTTTGGTGGCATAGTAAGTCTACTCAAATTTCCAATGAATTATAGCTGCTGATTTGCCTTTTTTTTGTGATTGCATAATATGTTGGACCCAGGACAGATCTTCAGAAATATTGACACCCAGGAACCTGAAACTGCTCACACTTTCTGCTCCTGATCCCTTGATAAGGACTGGTCTGTATTTCCTCAGCTTCCCCTTCCTGAAATCCACAATTAATTCCTTGTTCTTACTGACATTAAGTGCAAGGTTGTTATTGCGACACCACTCAACGAGCCGATCTATCTCACTACTGTATGCCTCCTTGCCACCTTCTGAAATTCTGCCAACAATAACTGTATCTTCGAAAAGTTTATAGATGGTGTTTAAACCGTACCTAGACACACAGTTGTAGGTGTAGAGAAAGTAGAGTTGAGGGCAAAGCACCCATGAAGTGTGCCAGTGTTGATTATCTGTGAGGTGGAGATGTTATTTCTGATCAGCACTGACTGTACGCTCCTGGTGAGGAAGTCAAGGATCATATTACAGAGGGAGGTACAGAGCCCAGGTTTTGGAGCTTGTTGATTAGAATTGAGGACATGATTGTGTTGAATGTTGAGCTGTGGTCAATAAACACCAGCCTGATGTAGCTATTATTGTCTACGTGATCCAAATCAATGAAATTTCATCTGCTGTAGACCTATTGTGGCGTTCGGCAAATTGCAGTGAGTCTAGATCCTTCTTTTGGCAGGAATTGATTCTGGCCATAACCAACCTCTCAAAGCACTACAGTAGATGTGAGTGCAACTGGGTGATAGTCATTGAGGCAGTTCACTTTACTCTTCATAGGCACTGGTATGATTATCCCTTTTGAAGCAGATGGGAATCTCTGACTGCAGCAGAGAAAGATTGAAGATGTCACTGAACATTCCTGCCAGTTGATTGTCACAGGTTTTCAATGCTCTACCAGGTACACCATCAAGGCGTGATGCTTTGCGAGGGTTCACCCTCTTGAAAGCTGTTCTGACGTCAGGCTCTGAGACAGAGATCACAGGGTCATCAGATGCTGCTGGGATTTGCACAAGTAAAGTCTTATTCTCCCTTTCAAAGCGTGCGTAAAAGGCATTGAGCTCATCTGGGAGTGAAGCTTCACAGCCATCCATGAAGTTATATTTCACCTTGTAGGAAGTAATGTGCATCTGATTTAGTCTCTAACTTCAATCGGAATTGCTTTTTTCACTCAAACACACAAAATGGGGGAGGAACTCAACAAGCCAGACAGCATACTCTAAGGGGATTAAGCAGCTGACACTTCAGGTCAGATTCCTTCACCGGGACTGGAAAGAGAGCGGGCAGGAATGAGAATGAGGGGGAAGGTGGGTGGGTGGGGTGGGGTACGAAGTTGGGGTGAGATAGGTGGAAGAGGTAAAGGACTGAAGAAGGAGGAATCGAATAGGGGAGGACGGTGGATCATGGATGGAAGGAAAGGAGGAGGGAATCCGGGAGAGGTGATGGGCAGGTTAGGTGAAGAGAAGGGGTGAAGGGGAAATCAGAATTGATGAATGCAAAAAGAAGAGCAAAAGGGAAGTTGGAGGAATTACTGTAAGTTGGAGAAATCGATGCTCATGCCATCCACCCACGCACTTTCCTCCTCACCTGGTGTAACTTTTCACTTACCAGCTTGTACTCCTTCTCCTCCCCCACCTTTTTATTCTGGTTTCTCCCCCTTCCTTTCCACTCCTGATCAAGAGTCTTGGTCAAAACATCAACTGTTTATTTCCCTCTATAAATGCTGCCTGACTTGTTGAGTTCCTCCAGCATTTTGAGTGTGCTGCCCTGGAAATAGATTTATGTGTTTTACTCTGGAAAAAAAAATTCAATTGAGTTATGCAATTGAATTTCTAGGCACTGGTTTCATACAATTATTGTCAATTTGCTCAAAACATTCACAGCCTTTTAGATGTTGTCTTATCTCAACCAACATGAAAGTTAAAAACCTCCTGAAGGCCACCTTGGCTTAGTATGTGCATGTCACTTAGTGCAGTTATACATTTGTCTGCTTCATAAGAGAGTAAGAAAGCCTGTCATAAATCTCTACTTCCTCTTATTAAAAACTTCCTTATCCTTAATAATGTTTTATTGTCAATAAAGCCATTCTTTTTTTTTTACCGTTTTTCTATATTGTCTGGATCATTTTATAGTGCTTGGATTTCAAAGACCTAGTGACTAATTTCATGAGACTTGGAGATGTTACAGAACTGGGTGTGCTTATGGATAAGATTATTTGGATTGGAAGTTCTGACAATTTCAAATGTACAAAGCATCATGAGGATCATGAACTTAGGTACATGAGTAGAGTTTGAACAATAGAACAGTGAATATTGCTGAGCTGTGTCATTGAACTATAAGCCAAGAGGAAATCAGCATGGAAATAGGCCATTTGCCCCACTATGCATCCATTTACAAAAATCTTAATGAAATCCCATTTTACTCTCCACATTTCCATGAACTCCCCTCAGGTTCTATTACTGCTGCAAGCAGTTATATATAAAGGGAAATTTAGTTAACCCAGATTTCTGGGTGCTCAGCGAGCAATGCCCGCATGTCAACTCTGCTTATCAAATGAACCCAGCAACAACCAGTGAGGACTTGTCTGTTTTGTTAAAACATTCAAATGTGGAAATGAATGTTAAGCTTTAATATATTGAAGCGAGCTTTGAGTATGCAGAATTTACAAAGTCAAATTCTTGGTCTAGCATCAAATTTGATATGGCAAAACAATTTTGGTAGAAAGTAGAAAGATGTTTTCTGAGTCAGGCCAGAGTCAGGGAGAAAATAGATACCACAGGGTTGAGATGCAATCAGGCTGGAGGCTACAACTGGAAGAGAGAGTTTTCCAGAAATGATAAAATCACTGGAATTTGGGCCAGCTTAATTAGTTAACAGCTCTCATTCTTGTTTCAGTTTTATAATTTTACCCACGATAATGACTAAAGGTGTATAAGAATGAAAGTCTGCATTGATGTAACTTAACTTTCTTCACATGATCCTGTGTTGAAAAGATTCCAGTATGTCATATAGGGAAAGAAACATACTTAAAATAGGATAACTATAAAGGAGAGAAAAATATGATAGGTCTTTTGTGAAATAAAGCAGAAAATGCTTGTGATACTGAATTTATCAGGCAAAATTATAGAGATAAAACTGGTTAATATTTCATACTAATGATCTTCCCCATTTGTGCACCACAGATACCGGTGACCTTCTGAGTTTTTTTCAGTATTTTCAAGTTTCATTTCAGATTTCTAGCATCTGGTCTGAGTTCTTCATCAGTGTCTTGCTTGAGTCTGTTCTTGAAGAAAATGGCAAAATTATGACTGGATTTGGTGGAAAGCAAGAGAATTCTTCACATTATTGATATCAAGGACAATTACATCTGTAAAAGGCAAACTTATTTATATAAGATAAGGTTAACTGGATCCTTGATTTTCTGACCAACAGGCCACAACTATTAGGATAAGCAGCAACACCTCTGCCAGATCTACCTGCAAAGTCGCGATCTCCTTCCTCCCTATACACCCAGAAATGTGTGGCCAGATTCTGTTCTATCTCCAACTACGAGTTTGCAAATGTGCCACCATGGTGATAATGATGAGCCAGAGTACAGGAAGGGGATAAGGAGCCTGGGGTCATTTTGTGAGGACAACAAACTGTTCCTCAATGTCAGTAAAACAAAAGAAGTGGTCCTTGGCTTCAGGAAGCAGAGCGGACCATGTGCTCCTGTATGTATCATTGGTGCTGAGTTTCAAGTTCCACGTTGTAAGCATCACCAATAGCTTGCCCTGGTCCAACCATGTAGACACTACTTCCAAGAGACCACACCAGCATCTCTACTTCCTTAGAAGGAAATTCAGCACGTCCCCATTGACACAACTTATTTTTATTAATGCACAATAGAATGTAATCTATCTAGATGAATAGCAGCTTGGTATGGCAACTGCTCTGTCCAAGACGGCAAGAAACTGTAGAAAGTTCTGGGTAGTCATCATGAAAAGCAGCTTCCCCTCCATGGATTCTGTCTAGACATCTCACTTCCTTGGATAGTTAAAGACCACATTCATTCTCGCCTGTGGTTTCTTCCATTGGGCACAAAATACAAAAGCACCTGTACCAATAGGCTCAAAGGTAGTTTCTATCCCACTGTCATAAGGCTCCTGATCAAACCTTTTGCATGGTGAAGGTGAACTGTTGTTCCTACAACCTACCTCATCATGACCCTTGAACCCTATTGTCCAGCTACACTGTGCTTTCACACACAAAATGCACAAGGTATTCAGCGGATCAGGCAACATCTTTAGAGAGGAATAAACATTTGATGTTTAAGGCTGAGACCTTTCATCAAGAGCTCATGAGTCCTAATGAAGCATCTTAGCCCAAAACAGTGATTTTTTTCTTCTCCGTAGATGCCGACTGATCTGCTTTGATCCTTCAGTGTTTAGTGTGTGATACAGTGGATTTCCAGCACCTGCAGAAACTCCTGTGCTTATGATGCACTTTGCTTTCTCTCTAAGTATTACCATATCACTATATTCTGCTTTCTGGTACTGCTTTTTCCTTGAACTATCTCAAAATAAGTTTTTGAAATTACCTGCACGGATGGCTTGAAAAACTATGTTTTCACTCAATCTCAGTCATGTGACAATAATAAACCGATGTCACATGTACCTGTAACTGTTTTCAATTTTTGCCTCTGGAGAGCATCTTAAAAATGGTACACAAGTAAGTCAACTGGTGTGTAGATACCTTAAAATTTAATTTTGATTTGTGGAGCCCTTCTGACCATTAGCTGCTCTGGCTACTACCAAATTGCTTCTCGCCATAATTTGGAAGTTTGAAAAATTAGACTGCATGTGAAGGGTTAACATCCCAGGAGTTGTACCATGGATAGTCGCTAATATTGGAAATGGGAGAGTAAGGAGGAGCCTCCACATGCTTTTTTTCCAATGTGATTTTGGAATATTAGCTTGGAGTTTCAGAACCTGCTCTGAACTGGGCAAATTTAAATTGTCTTACACAGTAAGTAATATTACTTTTTTACAATTAAAAATGTTCTTTAGTGGACTATATATAATATATATACACAGACCTATCTCTGCCAATTTTGTAACAAACCATATAGCTTTTATTACAAGTATTTTGGATACCACATATGCAAAGCATTAAGATGTGCTTTAGAGGACTGATACTTGTATGAAGTTTTAATATCATAAGGAATTAAATTATTTAAATTGAAAGATTTTGTGCAGTATAAAATCAAGTCACATCAAAATGTTTTCTTTTGAAAATTCAACTCTCTTGTAAGTAATATTGTTAAATATTACCTTTTGGATCAATAATTTCAATACAGTTGCTATGACATTTCTGCATTGATCACATATGATTAACTTGAAGTGTTAATTGATCTTTTGATTTGTATATGAAACTCTTTGGTTTCTCATGGAACATGTCATATTTATTTTGTAAAAGAAAGCTAGTTTTTGTTCTGAAGTTAATTGATTGCTTGCATGGTTTTGGTCAGATGAATATACTGCCATAATATTTAAAGACTGACTTTTATAATTAGAATTCCATCCTATGAAGCTAATCACTTGTACTTTACACCCGGCTGGTAGACAAAGCGAAAGAAAAAAATATGTAATTAGAAAGAAGGGAACCTTCAGATTGCAAATGATGCATTTCAGTTACTTTTACAAAAATAGTAGTGAAGATAGGTACTAAAATATTTTAATGTATGAGATCTGTGGCCCAGATTAAACCAAAATAAATGATTAGATTACAAATGCACTTTAACTTTTCAGACATAATTTAGTCTTTGAGTATATATTGGCACTATGACTACATTTGAGAGTTAATTTGTTTTGGAATATATGTGGAATGTTATTGCTTAAAACAGACAGTTTGAACATTTGCACTAAAGGATAAAGTAATACTGTATTTTCATTTGATTCAGAAAAGATTACAAAAAGTCCATGTTTTAAAGTAATTTGAATCTTTAATTTAAGAAACCAGATGTCATTTTTGAAATATGTGCAACTTGGAAATGTACAGCTTGGTCACTGGAATAAACGATAAACCTAGTGGATTATCAAACTCACCCTGTCCTGTTATTTTAAAATTAGCCACTAAAAAGTGACAAATTCATTCGGCCATGTGTAGAGAATACCATTCTTTCAAGAGTTAGGGATTAACATCAAAAACAATTGTTCAGTTTATTAAATAAATCTGCAAAGTAGTAATAAAAGCTGTAGTGGAATGATCAGAACAAATATATGATGCATTGATATAAAACAGACAACTAATGTGGCAGGAAATTAAGGATCAAGTTACTGTTGTTCTAACAACTCCAGAGATCTGGTGTATAATCCAAAAGACATAAAACATAAAGAATAAAATGTGGAGTGGGTTACTTGACTGCATGTCCCTGCTCCACCATTCAATGTTTGTGCTTTTATCTCCGTGCCATTTTCCATTCTCACCTCATATACTTAATTTTCAAATATATATAGGATCTTAATCCTGAATATGCTTATTAAGCCTCCACAGCTCTCAGTGTCCAGAAAGATTCATTGCCTATAGGTGAGGAGATTTCTACTCGTCTCAGTCCTGATTGAATGACCCTTTACTTTAAGTCAACCTTTGGTTCAATCCAACCCAAGCACAGGAAGCATTGGCTCTGCCTTTACCCTGAAAAGCCCCGAAAGAATTTTGTATCTTTCAATACCCCTCATTCTTCTGAATTCCAAGGAATATATATGCCTAGTCAGATTAACCTTTCTGCATGGTATGATCCCACAGCCCAGATATCTGGTGAACATTTCCTCCCTCTATTGAAATTGTATCCTTCATTTGCAGGGAGACCTGACATTTAAACACTGCTAATATCAGTGAGAACTTTGACGTGAGACAGATTTGCTCCCTGCTTTGCCTGCACTCAGGAACTGCATTTTGCATTACTGCTGACTGTGTCTCAGCCACTGTTTAGACTTCATTGCTGCATTCAAGAGTGCAATGGACTAGTGGAAGGAGAGCTCCAAATCAATACTGCAGGTACTGATTCTGGGCAGTGAGTCTGTCCCAGCACGATCCAGACCATTGTTTTATTATGATACGTAGCAGCCTTCTGGTGTGTGTCAATTCTGCCTCGGTTAGGATGTGGGCAACAGTGCAATAGAAATGAAGTGATATCAGATTTTCTTCCACTCACTCATTTGGGAAATATATGCAGATGAAGGGGTAATGATGCGTGTCGTCCATGAGAAATTTGCATCAGTCAGGCATAAAGTAGTCTTGACTTAAGCAAGAAGAAAGCTAATGCACTACTTACTATGATGTTGAAGGAGGTTAATTGGCCCTAATGCTTGAAAATCAAATGCATGGGTGATGTTTCTGTGGAAACAGGGATCATGGTTTCAGAAAAAGTGGCAGGCTATTTAGGATGAGGAGAAACTTCATCACACAGGTCATGGTGAATCATTAGGTGGCTCTCTCATTGGGTTTATTTGAAACAGAGATTGATATATTTTAAGGATATGAGAATGGTGCAGGAAAATGGCACTGAGGTAAATGATCAGAGATTATCTTAGAGTATGTTGGAATAGGTTTGAAGGGACAATTGGTCTACACCTTCTCCTATTTCTATATTACAACAACATGAAATACTGAAAAAAAGTCTTCATGGTCCTTTTAATTTTAGACCATTTCCTTTCATTCTGTATTCCCGGATCCCTGACACATCTTTATCTATTCTTCATGATTTTAAATATTAGAATTCCTCATATTTCTTCTGTTCCAAAAAAAATGTAACCAGCTTCTCCCATCCATTGTCATAACTGAAGTCCACCATCTCTGGAATTATTTTGTTAATTCTCTAAATTATTCTCTTGAAAGTCTTAACTTCTGTTCTAAGTGGTTGCCCCTAGAATCAGACACGATATTCAAATACAGGTTCAAATTCAGATTTACTTATCACATGTACATCAAGACATATGTCGCTTGCATTAACAATCAACACACCCAAGGATGTGCCTGAGGCGGCCCACAAGTGTGGCTACACACTCCGGTGCCAACAGAGCATGACCACAATGAGAACAACACAGAATGCAACAATACAAAACACAACAGGTAACAAAGTAACAACAGCAAAACAAGACCCTTTCCTCTCTCTTACCCTCCCTCACACACGACCAGTTGTCCAATTCCAGGGCCTCCAGTCTCCAGGCTTCGGCCTTCAAGCTTAAACTTCTGGACTTCCAACTGACTGCCGGGCTGAAATCTTTGGTATTGCCCCCCCAGACTAGCTGATTATGGGACCCAGCACGGACTTACTGGACCTCGTGCCTCCCAGGACCCACTGACCTCATTCAGCCACCATCCACAGATATCCTCCATCAATTATTCACGTCACTGTCTCCAAAACCATCTCTACAAACTTAAAAACACAACTGAACCTGAGCCATATCATGTTGGAGACCACAAACCCAGTGTCATATACTCCACTTACATTTTACAAGCAATTTCTCACACTGTCTAGCCATTTTTAAAGAAGCATGCAGAGATTCCCCTCAAACTGTTTGCACTTGTTGCCTTATAGACATATTGCTCCTCAGCTTTTTTTGCCTCTTCTCATTATCCCTACCAAAATAAAATGCTTCATATTTTTAAGCAATAAAGTGCTTCACTCCAGATTTTTTGCAAATCCACTGTCAGATAGATCTGTAGTCTGAGAATAATATCTCCTCTCTCTCTCTTTCCTGAACTAGGAAATGAATTATTATTCCTTTGTGTGAAATTTTACTTCTTTAGCCTTCCTTAATCTCTGAGCTAGAAAGAGGAGAACTAAATGCTTATTAACATGTTGCCATCAGTTTCATTACCAGGCTTATTGTCAGGTCTGTTCTGTCAGTCTCAATTCAATGTGTTGCTTAGAAATAGTGAGAATAA
Organism: Hemitrygon akajei; assembly: GCF_048418815.1. Lineage (NCBI taxonomy): Eukaryota > Metazoa > Chordata > Chondrichthyes > Myliobatiformes > Dasyatidae > Hemitrygon > Hemitrygon akajei. The sequence goes on from NC_133143.1 coordinate 32,322,076, forward strand.
ATTACAAGGAAAATCCGTAGGAGGATGAGATTGCTCTGTGAGCTGATATAGACTTAATGGGGCAAATGGCCTCCTTACTTACCCTAAGAAAATTTGGATGATTCTCTCCCAGCTATCACTGACTTCAGATGTCTATGCAAAGACAATACTTTTGAATATTCCCAACTAAAATTTACAAAGCTACATACTTTGATTGATATATAGTGCCATGTTTTTGAGGAGGTTGGGGGGGGGGGGCATGGAGGAGGGGTTGGTAGAAAGAAGCCCATTAAATCACTGAGAGAATTACCAATTCTATCTGATATGGATTAGCAAATGTAAAATACATAAATCTTTGCACTTGATGGCTCTTTGGCTGTTATCCTGTTTGAATACTTTCTGAGCATTTAAAGTCTAATTTGCAGATGGCACATTTTTTGCATGTGTTTATTTCGAAGTGTTTAAACATATACGATTTGTGGAGGTAAGAATTTTACCCAATGCTTTAGAAATGCTCATTCAAAATATATGTTAACCTCGTACGCTAGCATTAGGTAATGAATTTGTTGTTTTGGGATCATCCGGATCTTGTTGCAAAACAAATTAGTGAATTAGTTTTATTTCATCGTATTTATATAATGTATTCTGTTTAAAAAGAACCATGAGTTGAACTTAAACTAATTAGTTCTGTGTTTTCAAGATTTTGCCATTTAAAAGCAATAGTACAATAACAAACAGTAAGAAAAAGAAATAAATCTTTGCTCTTTCTCGTGGTTTTAATAGGACAATTTTTGGAACTTGCACCACCATGGGGCTGCTTGAAACATCAATATCATTATTCCTCCTGACAACAACATGCATTACTAACTCTCAGGCGCAAGGTATTTAAGAATTTCTAAATGTGAATTCATTTTGCTTAAGAGACTAACTATAAACCTACATGGAAATATATAAAAGGTGATTTTTAATTATACATATGTATGTGTGTAAAATATATACAAAACAATGAATTTTAAAGAAATATTTAATTACAGTTACCTGATATAAAACATGGTTGGGGTACAGTCCTGATCGTCAATGCTGTTTGTATGGAATTTACACTTTCTCCCTGAGACTGCATGAATGGTCTGATTTCCTCCCATATCCCGATCATCTGTGAACTGGTAGGTTTTAATGGACACTGTAAGTTGTTCCTAGTTGTGATGGTTATAGGTAGAATCTGGAGGGAGTTTATGTTTTCAGATACACAGAAAGGTAATTGGGGAATTGGGCTACTCTGTAAGCTAGTATAGGCTTGATAGACTGAATGAAACCCTCGATATCATATGAAATTATGAATAAATGGATTTGACTCTTGGTGACCTGGAAAAGAAAGCTTGATTGTCAACTTTGGCCCTTGCTGGCAAGGAGGTCTGTAAGACAGAAAGACGGGAAGGTGGGGCAGCTTCAGTTGCTCCCTATAAAGATGGAGCATCGAGAGCCTGGTGGACCATTGAGGACAGCTTAGACAGAGTTGCAGTTGGATTTGGGATAGTAAGAGGTCATTGTATCCAGAGAGATGAAATAAGTGGGATGGAGGGGGCTAGGAGGAGAAAGCTAGAGTGAAACCAAGGGACTTGACCTGCTCAGGTTTGAGATTGAGCCAACGCATGCGTGTGGCAGGGAGAACTTATTCCACAGGCTTGGTCTCACAGGAAGTTAGAATATAAGTTTTCTTAAGTTAGAAAATGGGGAATAGAGAGCTTACATGAGGAGGATTCTAGACCTAGTGTTAGAGGTGGTGGGATGAAGTTGATACAGGGAATATGGCTATCAGCATGGAGGATTGGCAAGTGATGTTCGACTTCAGAAATGAGGAATGATTACAAAAGCTATTTGAAGCTCAGAGTATTGAACAACAGGAGGAACTGGAGAGGCAGCTGACATAATTATAACAGTCCAGACATAATGGTTAAAATTCTTCCACACGAAAGAATAGATATTAGGTCAGAAATCAGACAGAGGCTGAAGCTGAATAATTAACAGATGCAGTGGGTCACACAATGACTCAGAAGGTAAAGAGGCAGTGACTGAAATGAGTTGAGGGCTCAACAAAATGACCTTAAGATTTAAGCTGCTGTTCAGCAGATCAAAGAGGAATCAGTTGGGCCTCAAGGTGTCATCCAGAGCAGGTCCAGACCAGCTAAGTCTAGGAACATAGAAACCCATTACGGAAGAAGAGCAAGAGCAGAATTCTCCAGAGAGTGAGAGCAAGCAGTTGAAGCTGGCTGTCTGCCTGAAGATCGGGCTAAATGGCTGAGCTAGGGGAATTTAGACCATGGAAACGAGTTGCACAGAAAGGCAGTTCACCATTTTGAATTACCACTAGTTGAACCTTGGAACTCTAGCTGCTCAACTGAGTTCAATTTTTGGTTTTAATTGAGGGGCTGAGATCACAGAAGTTACTATACTTTCTGTAGCCTACACAATTCAACTGCAGGATTAGTTTGCAATTGGTAGAATTACTTTACAGGGATGGAAAATGGGAATTTGGACCCTGAAATCTTTCAATAACTATAGGGACGTCATATTAATTTTCATGTTTTCTTATTGAAACTAATGATATTTTTTAAACTGACAGTTCTTCATGAACCTGCTGCTGATATTGTTTTTCTGATTGATGGATCTCAAAATATGGGAATCCAAGGATTTAGACAAATACGCACTTTTCTTTTAAAAACTATCAGCAAGCTGAATGTAAAAATGGATGCATACAGAATTGGCCTTGCTCAGTACAGTGATGTTCAACGTGCAGAGTTTGTGTTGAATAAATTTCAATCCAAGAAGGAAGTACTGAACTACATAAAAAAAAGATTTCAGTATAAGGGTGGAGCTTCGGTACATACAGGCATTGCTTTGGATTTTCTGCTTAAAAGATTCTTCACACAAACTGCTGGAAGTCGAAAGGATGACAATATTCCTCAAATTGCAATAATAATTACATCTGCACCATCAGAAGATAATGTTGAAAACTATGCTGCATCCTTGAAAAAAAGCAATGTTATATCGATTTCCATTGGAGTAAAGAAGGCAGACATCGCAGAACTACAAAAAATTGCCTATCGTGACAGTCTTCCATTTGTTTACAAATCTGATAATGTTGGTGATATTTCAGATTTATCCTCAGATGTACTTGAAACAGTAAAAAACATACACAATATCATCAAACGCCAAGCAATAGTACCAGCATCAGGTAAAGTCAAAATACTTCTTCACGAACATTAAAGTTATTTGTCAGATGTAAAATTATTTCTATATTCTTTCTGAATCAGTAATGACTATATAAATTGCTCAATATTAACTTCTGCTGCAATAAAATCAAATAAGTATTCATAAAGGTACAGAGTGATGAATATATGCTGCTTAGAAAATAGTGAGCTACTAAGAGGTAATGGGCTGAAGAATAATTTGAATAAAAACAAGTCTTTAAAAAAATAATGTCTATGATGTGACAGTGAGAAGAATATGCCACGGTAGGTAGGCACTTCCTTTGCAGTTTTAATAGTACAGCACTACAGTCTATCCTGTAAAATAAAGCTTAAGTTTGGTAGACAAAATGTTTAATATTTTCAACCTAACTTGTGGTGAAGATAAAATTGGATGTACATGACTTAAGTTGCTTATATATAACTATTAAACATGTATTTAACCCAATAAAAATTTCTCAGTGCTCATCATGATAGTTTACTTCGGATTACATCAGCATTGAGAAGGGGAGCCAAAGTGGCATTGGGTTTATGCTAGTCTTGTTAGGTAACAAAAAATAAAAGCAAATTCAAGTGGTTAATGTAAAAGGTGAAAATGAGATATAAATATGTATTGTATTTAACGGTTTAATTGTTCCCATTTTATGCATTTGTTTTGATGAGGGTTATTCTTGATGTTTTCAGATGAGATCTATTCAATCTCCATGTTATTTGGTTAACAATCAATTATATTTTTAGTATCATAAGAACTGAAGAACTCTAAATCTTGTTGTCTATTTTCTACAGAGTGCTCCTATCCATGGTTGGCTGACATTATATTCCTAGTGAGTGAATCTAGCATGATTGGAAATAGTGACTTTCAAAAGATCCGCAATTTTCTGATTAAGGTTATTACAGCTTTGGAAATAAGTGCTAAAAGAATACAAATTGGTTTGGCCCGGTATAGTAACAGTACAAAACCAGATTTCTACCTCAATTCTTTTTCAAACAAGGCAGACATCATCCAATACCTAAAAGAAATGGTTTACAAAGGAGGAGTTACTAAAACAGGGGCTGCTATGGACTTTGTAAGGCGCCATTACCTTACAGAAAGATCTGGCAGCAGAATAGAGCAAGGAATTCATCAAATTATAATTGTGATCACTGCAGAAGATTCAACAGATAGCGTGGCTCTACCAGCTGCTGAGCTCCGACGTGCTGGTGTTTATGTATATGCAGTAGGCATCAAAAGTGTCAGTTTCAAGGAACTTGCAAGTATTGCATCACCTCCTCCAGAAAATTTTGTTATGCTAACTAACAATTTGGAAGATATTGAAAGAGACATCCTAAAGAAAATTTGCAATGTAAATTATAGACAAGTTTTAGAAACCCAATCAGAGGATTTACATACACAAGGCAAGTTTTGAGTTTGATTTCATGATTTAACATGCAATTTTTAAAATATAAGAGATGGCTATTAAACCTCTTGAACATCATCTTCCCTTGTTGGTGCATTTGGCAACAATGAGGGTGAATGTCAGTTCTCAGTGCTTTTGTGTCGAAATCTTGTCTTTATCTAATTGAGTTATTTAATTAATTACTCAGCAGTTAGATAAAAACCTGTATGTGCAGAATTTAGATCCATTCAGAACAGTCTTTAAAACTGCTAATGGGAAATAAACCATGCAGATATTCTAATTGCTGGGACCTGACCAGAAAAGTCCCCATTTATTCCTAATCTTTGTCTTCTGCCAGTCAGCCACTCTTCTTCCCAAGCCTCCATCTTTCCCATAATACCATGGGCTCTTATCTTGTTTAGCAGCCTCATGTGCGGCACCTTTTCAAGGGACTTCTGAAAATCCAAGTAAATAGCATCCATTGACTATTTGTTCTCCATTCTCCCTGTTAGGTCCTCAAAGAATTCCAACAGGTTTTTCAGACATGAGTTCCCCTTAAGGAAACCATGTTGACATTGGTCTATTTTATTGTGTGCCTCTAAATACTCTGAAATCTCATCTTGGATAATGGACTCAAATATATTACCAACCATTGAAGTCAGGCTAATTTCCTGTCTTTTGCCTCAAAGAGTGGAGTGACATTTGTGTTTTCCAGTGCTCTAGAACCATTCCAGAATCTAGTGATTCATGAAAGAGCATACTAATGCCTTTACAATCTCTTCAGCTATCTCTTTCAGAACCCTGGGTTCTAGTCCATCTGGTACAGGTGACTTATCCAGCTTCAGGTTTTTCATCTTCCAAAGCATCTTTTCCTTAGTAATAGCAATACACTCACCTCTGCCCCGGCACTTTCGAATTTCTGGCATAGTGCTGGTGTCTTCCACAGTGAAAATTGACACAAAATACTTATTCAGTTCATCGCTGTTTGTTTATGCCCCATTACTGCCTCCAGCCAATGTGTGAACATACCCAGTGCATCATCAACATAACTGCATGATGTTCAGGCCACAGTCAAATTATTACATGTTGCACTTGATCCAGCATTCGCTGGAAATACTCAGGTCAGAGAAGATCAATGGAGATACTTAGGCCAACGATCTTAGTTCAGAAATTACTTACGCAGGGCTCAATTCAAGACAGTTAATACTGAAACTCAGTGAGGTCATATAAAGATGGCACCGTGGTGGCACTAGCATAGATCAAGTAATGCAGGTTGAATGCAGATAGCTGATCCAGTCTGTGTGCAGTCTGCACATTCTTCTTATCACTACAAAGTTTTACTGGGTCTGCTGAGTTCCTCCCAGTATTGGGGAAGCAGGAAGCTGGTGTGATGGCATGGGCTCCACCTGAACCCTGCTGGGACCAGGATCCTGGGGAATCACAGAAGCAGGGCTGTGGATAAGGCCTTAAGCTAAATTGTTTGAGCTGGAAGGAAGGTTGATTTGGAAAAATTTGGATAAAGTAAAAGGGAAGAGAGTGCAGGAGACATTACTGAAGTTTCCAGAATAAAGAAGAAGACAAAGTTTAGAAAGGGATAAGAATTGAACTTCAGCCAACATGAAAAGAAGGCAGCATTGAAAAGAAGGCAGCATTGAAAGGACGGATGGTGAGTACAGGATGGAAGTGGTATATCTAAATGTACACAATATATGAAATGATCTTGTAGTGCAGTTAGAAATTGGCAGGTATGATGTTGTGGACATCACAAAATCATGGTTGAAAGAAGATCACAGCTAGGAGCTTAACATCGTATTGAAAGGATAGGCAAGTGGGCAAAGGGTGTGGAGTGGCTTTGTAGGTAAAAAATGAACTCAAATCCTTAGTAAAAAGTGACATAGCATCAGAAGATGTAAATCCTTGTGGGTAGAGTTAAGAAGCTATGAGGGTAAAAGAACCTGATGTGAGTTATATACAAGCCTCTGAACAGTAGCCAGGCAGGGTACGTATTACAATGGGAGATAGAAGAGGCATGTAAAAAGGGCAATGTTACAATGGTCATGGTATACTTCAATATGCAGCTAGAAAGGGAAAATCAGGTTGGTACTGGATTCCAAGAACTTGTTGAATGCCTATGAGATGTTTTTTCAGAGAAACTTGTGGTTTAGTCCGCGAGGATAAAGGCAATTCTGAATTGGGTGTTATGTAATAAAAAAGATTTACTTAGGGAACTTAAGGTAAAGGAGCTCTTAGGAGGCGGAGATCATAACATATTCTGATTAGTGTAAAAAGTAGACACACCAGTGCCCTTCCCACAATATGGTTGCAAGCATATTGGAAGCTATTCTGTACACCAAACAGACCATCGACTTGTATTTCAAATTTCTACTCTGTTTATTCAATACAGATAATACACCACTAGATTCCTTGGCCATTATGTCTAATATTTGCCATTGTATGCATTATAGTTTAATCTGAGATTTACTATACTATTAGACTAGGTGGAGATGATGCTAATTTAAATTGCATGTCTCCCTGCACACAATCTATATCCCTCAATCCCCAAAATTGCTACTGTAATGCCTTTCTTTGGATAGGATAATACCCATTTAACCCTAGATCTAGAAGTTGATTCAGGGAGAATGGTGGCAGCAGTTATTTATTATTGGATTTCCAACTAGCATTCCTTCATTTTTAAATCAAAAGACAGGCTGGCAGGAGTTGAGTTCTCCACCAGTGGGTTAATCATGTTAAAGAAGCCTCAATGGATAATATAGCTAATGGAAACCAGGTTAACCTCCTAAAATAATAATCCAAAAAAGAAATAGAACTATTTTGACTGCATAATCACTTTCTTCAATAAAATTCATTCCAGGTGCAGAACCAGTAACTTTACAGATTTGCAAATTTAATAATTAATGTTGATGCCTGCTGCTGAGTGTCACTGGTCAAATGAGCTTTTCAAACAGCACTGAACATACTGTTTTTTTTTCTGTGATATTGAGAATTATGCTTCTTTTATAACTTAGTTAATCTATTTGTGAGTGCTTGCACTTAAGTGCCTTTCAACAGTGACCTGTGAATTGTAGGGCAATATTGTGGTTTCTGACAGCTTTTGTTTGATATGATTTACAGATTGCTCCATAGACATTGTTGTGGGATTTGATCTCGCTGGATGGTCTGGATTACAAAACATATTTACCGGCCAACAGAAATTACGGCAAAAGCTACCAGAAATTATGCAGAAAATTACATCTGTCAGTAATATCAGTTGTATTCCTGACTCCCAGCTCGCAATAAATGTAGCATTTTACTTGCAAAGTACAACTGGCCAGGTTATCTTTGAAACAAAATTTGAGAATTATACTTCTGAAAAAACTGATCTCCTCAAAGCAACCCAAGCCGAAGGAAAAATTGATATGACCATTGAAAACTTGGAGTCATTTGGAAAGAAACTCAGTGAAGCAAATTCAAAAGCAAAGGTAAAAATTCTTCTACAATAAATCTTTCTATTCAACTTAGCATATTTTTCTGAGTTGTAAAGAAGCGATTCCAGCTCCTCTACTTTGAAGTTTGTGCAGATGTGGCATATTGTCTATAACTTTGATAAGTATCTCTAGATGCACAGTGCAGAGTTTCCAACAGGTTCCATCACAGCCTGGTATGGAAACACTAATGCTCAAGAATAGAAAAGCCGACAAAAAATGGTGGATACAGCCCAGTACATCACAGGCAAAGCCCCACTCACCACTGAGCACATGTACAAGGAGTGCTATCACAAGAAAGCAGCATCCATTACCAAGGACCCTCACCACCCACACCATGCTCTCTTCTCACTGCTGTCGTTGAGAAGGTAGGACAGCAGCCTTAGGTTGCACACCATCAGGTTCAGGAACAGTTATTATTCTTCAACCAACAGGCTCCTGAACCAACCAGGAGAACTTCACTCACCTCAACTCTGAACTGATTCTATAAACTATGGACTCACGTCCAAGGGCTCTACAACTCGTGTTCTCTGTATTATTTATTTATTTTATCTTATTTGTATAGTCTGTCTCCCTATAGTCGTTGTTCATCTTATTTCTCTATTCTACAATAAGTGACTGAAAAAGAAAGGATCTCAAGGTTCTATATGGTGACATATACGTACTTTGATTCTGATTCTGTGATACATCCTGCGGATGCACTGGGACACATCATCGGTGATGTAACCTGGGGTCTTCGGGTGTTTCGGGTCTTTCAACATCATACACCCTTGCCCAGGTGACCCAGCCGGGGTTAGTCAGATCCCAGCTTGTGTCCCAGCAGCATTGCCCCACGGATCACCCCTCCTGATCCATAGCCATTCTTGAGAAGAAAGTCCATCAGCCAGCGGGACAAGACACTAAAGAAGATTTTCCCTTCCACACTAAGCAGCGAGATGGATCGGAACTGCTCCAGGTTCGACGGATTTTCCTCCTTGGGGATCCAGACACCCCTCTGTGTACCTCCACTTGTCTGCCACTGTCCCCCTGTGCCAGATCACTCGCAAGATCTTCCAAAGAATCTTGAAAAGCTCCGGGCAGTGCTTGTACACCTTGTAGGGTATTCCACTGGGTCCCAGTGCAGAACTGGCTCTGGCTAAAAACACAACCTCGTAGACTTCCTTCCAGGTGGGCTCCCTCACATCGAACTCCACTATGGGGAGAGACCCAGCTCTTACTCCCTTGCGGGGTCACTCAGGATGTTATGGAGGAAATGGTCTACCTCTCTTTTAGAGCACACAAGGCGGCCGCTGCGTTTCTGCCCTCGGAGCTGTTTTGTAAAACCAAACGGATTGGCTATGAAGGCAGTTCGCTTCCTGGCTCTTTCTCTCCCTCGCCTCCTGTGCCATTCTGCTCTGCGCAGGGTCATTAGCTTCTTCCTGCAGATGTTCCAGAGCTCAACCAGAGGAGGTTTCTCCTCCTCCGTTGCTACCCTGAACTGCAGTGCCAGGGACCGGAGCTCATGGCGCAGTTGGTGGATTTGTGCTGCCCTGCAGTTCATAGTGTATTGGGATCTGGTGGTCTTCCCCTCCTCTATTCCAGACCTCTCTGTGGCAAAGCTGATATTGGTGGTGGTCTTTGTCTGAAGCCATCTGTCAACATCTCCCTTGGCTGTCAACGCTATGATCCTTGCCTCATCCTCATCGGACTGGAGCCAGTCTTTCTTGTTGCTGGCTAGGGGCCACTTGATCCGGCGCTATTCCACTTTGTTGCTTGGGTCAGAAGCTTCTGGCACTTGGAGGTTCTGGGCTCTGTGGACCAGGCCGGGCTCCTCCTGCGTCTCACCAGGTGTAAATCCTATGCGTTGCGCAGCATTCTCCTGCTCCAAGCATTTCATTCTGGCCTTCAGGCCGCGCTTGTTCTTACAAACCTTGCCACAAATGCAGCTCTCTCTCGTCGTCGACAATCCATTTGCCTTGGTTATTAGGTCCGTCCTATTGAGGTGCACATTCTTCCTGCCTCTCGGGCTCCCCTGGGGGTGTCTTTCATTGGGTTTATCTGTAGCTTTCTTGGGTTCTTCTTCAGAGAAGATGCAGGTTGGGCTGCTACCCCTCCCTGCCCCGCTTGCCGTCTATCTGAGCTGTCAGCTGTCTCTCCAGTCACCACCAATCTGTTCTTGGTGGTCACCCCAGCCTGTTTCTGGAAACCACTGGCTCAGCCAGCTTGTATGATTCAGATGCACTGGGACACATCATCGTCGGGTGTTTCAGGTCTTTCAACATCATACCAGGTGACCTTGCCAGGGTTGAAAATAATTTACTTTAAATTTTGAACTTTCAAACAACACAAGGTGGTGACAATGATAAAAGTTCTGGTTTAAAATTTAGCTGTCATTCTTTCAAATGTTGATTGATTAAATATTCCCAATATTCTTTATTAACCTCATGATTAAAGTTACCTATCAAACTGACTGTACATTTGAAAACTAAATTTTAAACCACAACTTTTATCATTGTCACCACCGTGTAGCACATCATCATACCACCACTATTCACCATGTCATAGAACACATATGTTTTGTCGGCATATTGTATGGGTGAAATGTGTTGGTGCTTATGACAGAAAATCCTTGATAACTAGTTGAATGAGATCAAGAAGGGATGGGGACATGCACCTAAGCTATATTTTACTTGTTAAGGCACACCAGGGATAAATGCAAAATTGGCTGAAGATAGACCATAGATATTGGAGCAGGTTAGGCCATTTAGTCCATTGAGTCTGCTCTGCCATTTGATCATGGCTGATCCATTTCCCTCGCAAACCCATTATTCTGCCTTCTTCCGGTAACCTTTCACATCTTGACTTATCAAAAATCTCTCAACTTCCACCTTAAATACATTCAATGACCTGGCCTCCATAGCAGCCTGTAGCAACAAATTCCACAGATTTACCACCCTCTGTTTAAAGAAATTCCTTCTCACCTCCATTCTAAATGGATGTCCCTCTGTTCTGAGATTATGCCCTCTAGTTCTAAAATCCCCCACTAGAGGAAACATCTTCACATCCACGCTAACTAGGCCTTTGAGTATTGAATGGGTTTCAATGAGACCCCACCTCAATCTTTTAAAATTCAACGAGTACAGGCCGAGAGCCTTCGATTGCTCCACATATGATAAGCCTTTCAATCCTGGAATCATTTTTGTGAACCTCCTTTGAACACTCCCTAGTATCAGCACATTCTTTCTTAGATAAGGAGCCCAAAACTGCTCACAATACTCCAAGTGAGGCCTCACCAGTGCCTTATAAAGCCTAGGCATTACATCCTTGTATTTATATTCTAACTGCTCTTGAAATGAATGCTAACGTTGCATTTGATTTCCTCACCAACAACACAACCTGCAAGTTAACCTTTAGGGAATCCTGCACAAGTACTCCTAAGTCCCTCATGTGTGGCACCTTGTTAAAGGCCTTCTTAAAATCCAAGCACACAACATTCACTGATTTTCCTTTCTATATTCTGCTTGTTATTTCTTCAATGAATTCCAAAAGTTTTGTCAGGCAAGATTTCTCCTTAAAGAAACCATACTGACTTTGGCCCATTTTATCACATGCCTCCAAGTGCCCTAAAATCTCATCCTTGACAATCAGCTCCAGCACATTCCCAACCACTGAAGTCAGTCTAACTAGCCTATAATTTCCTTGCTTCTGCTTCCCTCCCTTCTTGAAGAGTGGAGTGAAATTTGCAATTTCTATTTCTCCAGAACCATGCCAGAATCTAGTTATTCTTGGAAGACCATTATTAATCCTTCCACAATCTCTCCAGCTACCTCTTTCGGAACCCTTGGGCGTAGTCCATCTGGTACTGGTGACTTATCTACTCTCTGACCTTTCAGCATCCCAAGCACCTTCTCCCTAGTAATCCAAAATTGCTGATCCCCTAGTGGGCTTAAGCACAAGCTGCTCTAAAAAGCCATCTAATAGACATTCTACAAATTCCCTCTCTTGGGATCCAAAATCAGATGGGGTAGACAATTACAGCTCTTTAGTTCAGGGAGAATACCAAATCCCACTACAAAATATAGCAAGTGAAGGTTCATTGTGTTGTGGGCTGACAATATAGTAGGAGAGATAGAAAGAGGAATTGTTCTTTAAGGACAACTGGCTCAGACACTAATTGTCCCTTGCTAATGGACAGAACGTAGTGTGGTAAAACCCTAACCATTTGTATCCTAACTTGTATAATTTTGAAAAGACTTCCATCCAATTTGGAAGTTCCTTGGCTACCTTTGTGAAAGACAAGACAGTTTGAAGAGAGTGGGGAGGAAGTGGTAGCGATAAGCCTATATCACAGTCAGTAGATCAAATTTATGCCCATTCTATCAGTTTTCTGTTTATAAGTGAGGACAATCAGATTCAGCTTTCTGTTGTTCCACATTTTGGAAATTATCAGCACCACTTCACCTAACAGCTTACACTTTATATCAGTATTGCTAGCACTAAATTCATTAATTGGAGAATTAACAGTTCATAATAACTATCTTGAACACAATCTCTTTATAGGCAATAATCATATTTACAGATGGCTTGGATGGCTCTAAAGATGCATTTGCAAAAGTAACCAGAAGTCTCAGAGAGAAAGGTAAAGATATAATTTTTATCCAAGTTTTGTCTGAGTTATTTGGTGTGCAGTCTGATTCCGTACTTCAGTGTGTACTGGATGCAGAACCATAGGGATTGGTGCATCACTGGATAACTGAGCCATTGGGACTGTGTTAAATTGCAATATCCAGCAGCTACTATGCAGTGCACATGGTGCGTTAACTTAGAGGGACTCTGTGGCAGAAGTACAGTGGGAATGAAATGCTGTCTTATTCCTCCTGGATTCTCCAGAATTAATTAACAGTTTCCCAGTCAAGTTTCTTGTTTTTGGCATGGGTTCCAGTGGTCCCCTTAAGAGACGTGTAAGTGCACGTTCCACCATTTATTCATGAAAGCTGCATTCTGGATCTTACAAATGATGTTAGATGTTTCGTTCATTACAAAACTATTCCAGTCCATTCGCTGGTTGATATGTTACAAAATGCAGTGCATAAGCCTTGACATAAATGGAATGGTTGAAAGAGCTCAAGTGTATCCAGTTGCTGGGCCTCCCTTTTTCACATCACAAACAACTAGCAGATAAAAACCACCCCAGATGTTTAAATTTAATTATAAATCTAAACCTCAAATGTATAGCACCATGGCATTGTGCGGAAACTACGCAGATTAGAAAATTCAACTCACATCAGTTCTGGGTTTGATTGGAGTAAGTATATCTAATGTGTTTGGAATTTTGCAAGTTATACAAGTGAAAAATTAGCCAGCAGTCTTTACTTTATTAGCTCATCTGATAGATGCAGATCAAGGGCAGGATAAATACTATCTTGGTGTTCCCCAATGTAAGTTATCAGTATTCATCCAACTGTACATCGGTTGTAGAGAGAAAGAAACAAAATATAATTTCATTGATGTTCCAGTAGATAATCTGATGCTGTTTTAGTAGTCTTTACTGTAAATTACCAACTGTATTATTCTGCAATGTTTCAGAAAACATGTGCTGTTATATTATCTGAGTGAAAAGTTAAAGCCACATTCAAAGAACTGTAGAATAATGAATATGGTGTTGGTCATGCAAAACACAAGGATAAGTTCAGTTGGAATATTGTGTTCTTGTTCCAGTTAGCAGTGTTCATATTAACAAGCTTCAAGCCAAGGATATTGGATTATGATTAAATTAGATATCTTTGAATCTAAGTTTTGAAGAGCAATTAAAGCTATTTCCATATTGTGAAAAAATAATGAAAAAAAAGAAAACCAAACAGGGAAATTTAAGTAATTTGCATTAACATTTTTTGCAGACATACTAATGTTTCCATTCTGCCAAAAGGGCAATTAATTGGTAAATTGCTTTGTTATTGACACATACTGTATACTGTACTACACTGAAAAACAATGCTTTTGCTTTGGAAGCATTAGGGCCATAATTGGGGCAAAAAAAACTTAAAAATCAAATAATATTCTGAAATAAATATGGATTGCAATTGTAATTTATTGTAATGTACTTGAAAAATATAAACCACATTGCTGAGTAGGGTTATGATATTGTTAATGTTGGCTTGAATAAAGTGTTGCTAGGAAACAAAAGTTCTTGAAGCTACTTTAACAAAAATGCCTTTTACTTGTGTAAGGATGGCCATCTGAAAGTAAATGGACAACTGATACATAATTGGCAGTTCTTCTACTGATGAGTAATCATGCTATCTTCTGACCTGTCATGCTGCAATTAGGTGTTTCCTGTTTGTCAGCATTGCCCAGACATTACTTAATCAAATATCTGCATCAGCTGCCTTGGAAAATGAGACTAATTCTCATAAAATATAACAGAACCTGTTATTGTTCAGGAATCTTTTCTGTAAAAAGACTTTTCTTTAGGTTTATCAAAGTTTTGCAGTGAGATTGGAAATACATATGAACACATTCATTCTGGTCACATTGTGACACAGCTCTCCAAACTTCTGTTCATCCACTGTTTGAGTGGATATAGAAATAGGGATTTCATATAATTACTCTCCTGTTAAAGAGGTCTGACCTATTGAGAGTAAATCAGTAGCATTATTTAAAAGAAATTTAAATTTAGTTTAAATTATACTCTACATCAGTACCTATATAACGTACAAACTATACATTGTCCAAAACACCCTTTCCTCGGTAAGCACTTCCTGAACCTTGGTATTGCACAATCATCACGTACTGAAAAAATGGATGTATCTATTGCTCTGAAAGATCAAGTCCAATTATCAGCAAATACAACTGTTCAATAAGTTTATTTAAGAGTGCAAAAATGCAGTTTGGAGATTTTGGAATTCAAAAGAATGAAAGTGAATGATAAAACATTGAAGTCAGATCTGAAAGCTTGAGTTCCAGTTCAGGAATGTCTCCCTGGGTGTGCTACCACAGAATCTGAAGAGCTTAAAAAACTGTCCCTCAGCTTTTGTGTCTACTTCAGTACTGCCTTGAGATTAAAGATGATTTGCTTCCGAGATGGATAATGAGGGAACTGCAGACTCTTCCATACAAGAAGTATTAGGTAGCTGATGGGATGGCAGGTCGGTTGTTCATGAGGTAGTATGATCTTCCATCACTAAAGTAGGGCTTCTGCCTATTCCTGATGCAGAGCCTCAAAGTACTCAACACTATCCTGAAATTTCTTCCTCTGCTTTGTGTGTTATGATCCAAGGATTCCCAGGAAACTGTGGGAACAGTGGAATTTATTTTAGGGAAACTATGAAATATGGTAGTCCCTTCTCATGACAGATATTGGAATAAGATGCCTGGTATTCAGCATTGCCATGCCCAATGGAGCTGACTAATGTAAGTAGGTCCTTGATGTTGAGTATGACAGTTTGAGAGAAGACACTGATGTTTGTTCACGTCCTCTCAATGGGTTTTGTTGCAAGGACGAGGATGGGGACAAACCCAAATGCAGGACACAGGCACGGAGGCAGAGTCATGAGGCATTAGCACCTTCACAAACAGGGAACCAGTATCCAGGAGAGTCTTTACATGGAGACAAGGTTTACATAGAGTATCCAGGAAACAATGTGGAGCTTAGAACTGCCAGTCCTAAGGAATCAGGAAACAAGGTTTACTCACACTAGAGTCAACCAACGAACTGGCAAAGCATGGCCTGAGTTTTATCCTATGTTTGCTAATGGGAGCCTGGTGTGTTGTAATTAGTGGAACTGGGAATGATTGGAAATCAGACGAGGGGATTAAGGCTCAATTAAGGAGGTAATAGCAAGATAGGGAATTGCCAGACAAGTTTGGAGAATTTTGTAGAGAGTATTTGGTGGCATTTTTGAGTGCCTAGTGATACCTGTTGTAGGTAGGCTGGGTAGGCTGCTAGGAGTCACTGCTGCCCATAGACAATGAGTTTTGTCCCTTTCCTTCAATCAAGCAAGTAGGCACTAATGTGCCATAGTGTTAGCATGATGTTATCACAGCTCAAGGCGCTCTGGAGTTTGGAGTTAATCAGCTGCCATCTGAAAGGAGTTTCTATGTTCCCCCTGTGAGTTTCCTCTAGATGGTCCGGTTTCCTCCCACAGTCCAAAGATGTACTGGTTAGTAGGTTAATTGGCCATTTAAAATTGTCCTCTGGTTAGGCTAGTGCTAAATAGATGGGTTGTTGAACACTGTGTCTCATTGAGCTGGAAAAGCCACTTCTCCACTCTATCGCTAAATAAATAAAATAATAAACAATTGCATGCACTTGGAGAACAAGTTCTGTGTATGTCAATTTGTTCACTGAAGGGTATGGGAGGATGAGTTGGTGCATTGAGGCAATGGTGAATGTTATCAGTAACATCTGAATTTTCAGAGGGGAGGTGCTAAAGAACCTTTATTGTCTGCAGATATTGCACACAGTAGGTAGGTTAATGGGGGATCTCTGTCTCGTGGATTTTGGTGAGTAGGACTCATCCTCTCATATTCTTTGGAGAACAAGTTGATAATGTGTTGAAGCAAATGCAAATGTGTAACAGGACACCTTTGGAGTTTAATAGCAGTGGATTGAACAGTTTCTCATTAGTTCTGAAGATTAGAAGCGTTTTCACAGGAAGGTTGTTCAAGGCGAGATACAATGCTCCTAATGAAGTAGAAGATAGGTTTTAATGATCAATCGGAACAGGAAAGCAGAGTACATTGACACATGCACTCACTTCCTGCTTATCTCCTCACTTTGCTTTCATTACCAACTCCAGCATTCCACTCTTCAACCTATTGGTGACCATGTACTGTCTTATCTCCTCCGCCTAGAGGTCCACTGCTGACATTTACTTGCCCTCATCATCAGGTTGTTGTGCCTCTTCTCAGTGCTCACTTTGACTACTGCTCTCTACCCATCAAGTGAGTAAATGCTATGGCACTCATTTGAGTTTGGGTTTCAGATCAGAGCACAGAATGCCAAGGAAATGTGGAGGACTGGAAGCTGCCCTTCAGCAATCTCACAAGTGCAGGTGAAGCAAGGTTTTAATACCTTGATCTGCTGTGACGATGGCACTGGAATGAGCGGTGACACTTGCGGGCTGCCCCCAACACACCCTCAGGTGTATTGCTTACTAATGCAAATGACACATTTTACTGTATACTTCAATGGACATCTGATAAGTAAACTTGAATCTTCAATCTTCAATCTTGAGTCGTAAATGACCATGACCTCCCCCCCCCCCCGCCATCCAGTGACGTATTGGACAAGCATATATCATGTTGACTTGACATCAGCAGCGATTAAATATATATCTCATAGCAAGAAGAACAATGCTTTTATATTCCATCACATCATACTATCTGAGCCAGAGACTATGTGCAGGGGAATAGGGAGGAGCGATGACTAATGTCTGGAGCGCATTTGGGGTTTAGGCTGAGTATGAGGATCGACCATCAGGGTCTAGCAAATTTGAGTGGTCGGTAGTCTGTCCACTGAGCAACCAAGAGTTAAAGTATCAGCTGATCATAAATAAGGGCCATTGGGATGATCAGGTGATTAGGAGCAGGCCCATCAAGTTGAATCATCAGCCGATCAGGATCAGAGCAGTTGTGGTTGTCAGGTGACCAGGGATCAGAACTATTGAGTAATCAAGGGTAGAATCCGTCAACTGATTGGAGGTGGGAGCAAGTGAGGTTGTTAGGTGATTATGAATTGAGGTATCTCAGCTTCTCTGTACGTATGTCAGGATTCTCTTTGCTGATTTCAGTTCAACCTTCAATACCATCATTCTCGAGCTTCTGCAAAGGAAACTCTCCAGGCTTAACATTCCATGTCTCACCTGCATGTAGGTCACAAACTTCCTTTCTGGCAGGAAACAGGCAAGCACATCTGCACGGCCTGCTTCTTCAGCACTGGTACACTACAGGGGTGTGTTCTCTCCCCATTCCTATTTTCCCTAAGAGACCAATGACTGCATCTCTGGTGATCCATCAGTTCAATTAATTAAGTTTGTGAAAGGGCACCACCGTCACTGGACTAATCACTAGTACCAGCAGGAAGTAAACAAGTTAGCATCCTGGAGCTGAATGCCCTCTAAACCATGGAGATGCACATCAGCTTCAAAAGAGATGTGTCTCATCCTCGACAACTCAGCACCATTTCAACATTCAGATTCCGAGGCATAATTATTTCATAGCACCTCATACAGGAAAACCATATCTTCTTCATTAACGAAAAGGCTCAGCAAAGAATGTATGTCTTGTGGCATTTGGTAAAACTCTGTTTTTTTCAGAATACAGTATACTGTTGCAATTCTATGTTGCTATCATAGAGAGCATCCTCACATCAGCCATTTCAGTCTGGTTTGGTGCAGCATCCTCCCACAGTACACAAAAGCTACAGCAAACTGTCAGATCAGCAGGAAAGGTTATTGGCTGCATTCTACCATCACTGCAGTACTGTACCTGTATGTATACAGCACAAAGAGGCAGGAAAAGTCATTGTGGACATTACCTACCCTGTAAAGTACCTTTTCTGA
Source organism: Hemitrygon akajei (assembly GCF_048418815.1). Classification (NCBI taxonomy): domain Eukaryota; kingdom Metazoa; phylum Chordata; class Chondrichthyes; order Myliobatiformes; family Dasyatidae; genus Hemitrygon; species Hemitrygon akajei. The sequence goes on from NC_133143.1 coordinate 32,340,699, forward strand.
AAGCTCCCTTCTTGAAATGCCATTTTAAATGTTCCTTCCCCAGGCTGTTAAACTGATCAACCATTCTAGTTAACCCCACCCCTCTATTTATTAACCCCATCACTGTCACGTTAAACCACTTCTTATAGTACTGTTTACATTGTAAATACATGCTAGTATTTATGCACATTTTATTCCATATCCATAATTTAACCCCAACTTTATTTTCATAATACTTGTTCTTCATAATTGCTGAATATTGTTGTGTATTGTTGCACATTGCACCTTGCCTAACACACCACAGCAAGTTCCCAATACATATACATGTAAATGCATATAGCGAATAAACTTCATTCTTTGATCTTTTGATCAAGAAATCAGAGATTTGGGACTTCAGGGAAATTTTCGCTCCTGGCAAAGTACTTTCTCAATGCCGGAACAGCACTATGTGATTGAATTTCCGATTATTATTTTTATCTACCTTGTCAGTGCTCAACTATGCCTTTCATCTCTCTCAAGTCTTCATCTGTGCAGGTTAAGGGGAAAGCTTCATCAATGAAGCCAGCTCATTCTGAAGAACTCATCCGTACACCAGTTCACAAACTTGATCATGTAGGAAAGAGCAATGCATTTTGTGCTCTAAGAACCATTGACCTGTGACACTGGTTCTTCCTGCAAGGATGCTGCCTGACCCACTGAGTATCTCCAGCATTCTCTGCTATATTTCAGAATTCCAGCAACTGCTGGAGATTACTTCTGCAAGAAGTGTTTCCATGAGTTGGTGTGAGTGGAAGCAGCTGTAATGCAAAGGAATAAGTATTTGGCTATAAATAAACCTACCAAATGCAAGCAATCACAAGAATCTGAAGCCCTCTAGGAGGAGCTTGCCTCATAATAACAGATAACTGAATGAATGGCCCACACCTCTCCAGTATATTGTGCTCCAGAACAGTGGTGTCAGTGAGGTGTGCTGAATCATGATGGGGAGTGATGGTTAGAGGTAACATGGAAAAGGCACCTCAACATGAATGTGCTTCCATCATGTAACTGTTTTCCATCACATTTCCCTATTCCTAATATCAAAATCCAGCTGCTGTTTTGTGTTCCACTAGACTAGTTAGAGATCCAAGCTCGGAGCATAACAGCCAAGGAGATCTCAGCAGGGGTCCAGTCAACCTGGTTGTACCTTTATTCAGTGGGTTATAAATCTTTGGAAGTCTGGTTGAAGCATAGGAATATCATCTAACATGAATGGTAGTAAAAGGAAATACAAAGATTTATTGCTGAATAGGGTTTGTATATGGCTGTTTTAAAACCTTTGCATTTTTTACTTAACACCAATAAAAATAGCATTCCCATCAAGAAGGCCTTAAAGCTCTCTTTTTTTCTCTCTCAATAAGAGAACCAACCAGTTCCCCTCCATCACCACCCTCCTCTGTCTGGCAGACTGGTCCTCACCCTCAAAGTTTTTCCTCCGGCTCTTACCACTTTCTCCAGACGCAAGGATTAGTTATGGGCACCCGCATGGTCCCCAACTATGCCTGCCTTGGCTATGTAGCACAAACAATGTTCCAAGCCTTTCTTGGTAATGCTCCCCAACTCTTCCTCCACTACATCGATGACTGCATTGGTGCTGCTTCACACACTCATGCTGAGCTCGACAATTTCATTAACTTTGCCTCCAACTTCCACCCTGCCCTTAATTCACTTCATCCATTTCTGACACCTCCCTTCCCTTTCTCAATCTCTCTGCCTCCATCTCTGGAGACAAACTGTCAACCGACATCTTTTATAAACCTATCTATTCTCATGGTTATCTTGGCAATGCCTCTTCCTATCCTGTCCCTTGTAAAAATGTTATTACCTTTTCTCAGTTCCTTCATCTCCACTACATTTGTTCCCAGGATGTGGCTTCCCTTCCTAGAACATCAGAGATGTCCTCCTGCTTCAGAAAATGGGGTTCTCCTTCCTCCACCCTTGCTACTGCCTTCACCGCATCCCCTCCATTTCGCAAAGATCTGCACTCACCCCATCTTCTCACAGTCTTAACACTGATAGAGTTCCTCATGTTCTTACCTACCACCCCATGAGCCTCCACATCCAACACATCATTCTCCACAACTTCCGCCATCTCTAAAGAGATCCTATCATAAATATGTCTTTATCTCACCCCCACTCTCTGCTTTCCACAGGAACTGCTCCCTCTGTGGTTTCCTTGTCCATTTGTCCCTCCCCACTAATCTCCCTCCTGGCACTTAACCCTGCAAGCAGTCAAAGTGTTAAACCTGCCCATTCACCTCCTCCCTCACCAACATTCAGGACCCCAAACAGTCCTCCAGGTGAGGCAACATTTCAACTGCGATTCCACTGGGGCCATTTATCGTGTCCAGTCTCATCTACATTGGTGAAGCCTGTCATAAATTGGGGGACCATTTTGTATAGCACCTCTGCCCCATCCATCAAAAACAGAACTTCCTGCTGGCCAAACTTATTAATTCCAATTCCCATCCCATCCTGACATGTTGTCCATGCCCTCCTCTTGTGTCATATATTCTGTCTGGGTGGTCTCCAACCTGATGCTTGAATATCGATTTTTCCTTTTGGTAATTATTTTTTTGCTGATCTTCCCTTTTTCTTCTATCCCCTACTCTGGCCTCTTACCTCTTCTCACCTGTCTATCACCTCCCCCCGGGGGCCTCGCCTCCTTCCCTTTCACCAATGGTCTGCTCTCCTCTCTTATCAGAATCCTTCCTCTCCAGCCCTTTTCCTTTCCTACCCACCTGGCTTCACCCATCACCCTCTAGCTATTATCCTTCCCCTCCCCCCACCATTTTATTCTGGCATCTTCTCCTTGCTTTTTGTCCCGAAGAAGGGTCTTTGCTCAAAACCTCGAATGTTGCCTGACTTACTGAGTTCCTCCAGCATTTTGTGCGTGTTGCATTGAACAATATTATTTTCCCTTCCTGCCCATTCTTGATTACAGGCCAGGAAATGGCCTGTTAAATTCTCTGATGATGATTAGGAAAGGATTAGTCGATGGTCCGGCTCCAGCATTCAATAGTTCACTAATCCACAAGACTATTTTCCTGGCAAACCCCATTTCACTTGATTCCCCCGGTGCGCCTCAATCTTAGCCTCCAGTCCACTCAGTTTCTGAGCATCCAAAGCCCATTGTGGAAGAGAACGCCAAAAGGTTCCAACCCACTGAAAAAAAACTACTTGTTATTTCAGTAATCTCAGCTTTTAGTAACTGATTCCATATCCTGTGACTGTATCTTCTATCTGAGAAAGCAACACAATGACCCTTCAGAATTTCACTCCTGCTCTCCTCCCCTTCATAGTCACCCACCCCACCACTTAACCTGATCAGGTAATATTTCAATCCTCATAGAGTTTAATTTTATTATTGATAGTGCCCAGGCCAGAAGCAAAAGTCCAGTTTATAGCTGACAAATTATAACATATATTCTCATTTACTGACTACATAACTTCAACACTAACTTGACTAAAAGTCTTCTGGCTCATTCTTCTGATTTTCTCTGGCTGTTCTAAACAATTAACACATGCTGGATTCTAGCTCCAAGAGGCACCAGCTGTGTTCAAGGATCTGACCCATGTGGCTATTTGTCTTCTGTCAGTGCAGGCAGCGAGTTCAGAAGGCTGTTATTTATTATTTTGGTACAATACATTTCTGCAAAACATTTTACTGATGGTCTCAAAATATCTGTCAACATTAAAAAGGTTCCTCTATGAATACTGTGACTAGGAACTAAAGTCAATTTTATGTTCTTTGAGTTCTGTGAAAATATTTAGTAATAGATTATTCTAGTAATTATCTATTATTAGTAATAGATTATAATAGAATATTGCAATTATTCTTCTCAAAAGAAAGAGTATTCCTTAACTTATAAATGGGCCAAACATTTAATCAAAATCTTTGATGATATTCAAACATGTATTGTACAATTAATAAATAGCAATTTTATTATTGTAGGTATCAATGCACTCATCACTGTGGCCCTGGAGGGTGCACAAAATGTTCGTGACTTATCTTCTATTGAATATGGAAGAGGATTTGGATATAAGAAAGCACTATCAATTGAAATGGAGGATATTGCAAATGCTTTACACACACAGATAGTATGTAAACCCTATTAAACAATTATTCTTAGCAAACTTTAAAAAAGTATTCTTAATATTGCTGCTATTTCTGATTTTTTTCCCCATTGGCTTTAATTTATCCAGTTTTTTGTTTTGCCTTCAAAGATAGCATTTCAGCTTCTATAATGACCAGAACAGAATTCAGTTCATTTTTGTTATAGATTACATGAATTTCCTCTTTACTGGATCAATCCTTGTTCCGATACTTTTGTCCAATGACTTGTTTATTATAACAAAAAAGCAGAAAAGGATCAGATGCATACTGTAAAAGCTCATCAGCCATGCAATAACTGTGGAAGGCGAAACAAAATTAATATTTTATGCTGCTGATCTTTCATTCAGGACTGTCACTGATGGTTTATCAGAAATGTTCATCAAAATGAGAAGTATTGTCAACCTGCTTCCTTCTCCTCAGATGTTGCCTGACCTCTTCTGCTTTTATTTCAGATGCTAAGGTCTATGGTGATTTGCTTTACTTTTAACATTTAACTCCCTGTTAATTCTTTCAATAACATCATCCTTAAATAATTTCTGCACTGCTTTTTAATTAGTTTGCCATTCCTCATTTTATTTTTGATAACCTACTTATTATAATCTGCATTGCACACTTGATTTCACAAATCTGCAAATGCTTCTATTTCACTGTCCAGTAATCTATGGATGAGAATAACATCACAGTAGTGAAGATTATGCCACTCTTCAGTCTTTATTTAGTACTACGTGATTTAAATAGGATAGTGAGTGAGTGAGGCCCCCGTCGTTCAGGGTCAATCATGGATTGTTGCATCCTAGCTGTCCAGACATGCAAGCCGACAATATAGACAGCAAGCTGTTGCTCATGTAGCAAGGTCCCTCTGTCCATGCATCTGATGAACCCAAAGGAATGGCAGAGACCGACACCAGCAGCGTCGCAGGAGTTGTCAGTCAGCATTGAACTCAATGTAGGATTGCCTTAGGGACTCCAACTCCAGATTTTCCCTCAGGGTTTACTCCTGAACCCTTCCCCATGAGTGGGTAATGCTGCAAGGCAGCAGAGGTTTGAGATCAGAGTTTTCATTCTCCTAGATAAGCTGCCAACACAGCTGATGAAACCCATCTGCCCTAAGCGACTGGCTTGAGACACTAGTAACCTGCCTTTACCCCTTCTCATTTTTCATTTTCAAAATGCTGGTGGAACACAGCCCGCCAGGCAGCATCTATAGAAAGAAGCGCTGTCAACGTTTCGGGCCGAGACCTGACGAAGGGTCTCAGCCCGAAACGTCGACAGTGCTTCTTCCTATAGATGCTGCCTGGCCTGCTGTGTTCCACCAGCATTTTGTGTGTGTTGTTTGAATTTGCAGCATCTGCAGATTTCCTCATGTTTGCTCTTTCATTTTCAATCATTTTTTTAATGATTTTTTAAAAAATTATATGATACAAATCAAAGGAGAAGTCATATCAAATACATAATACAATAAATGTACAAACAAAGAAAAGGATATACAGTACACTATCAAAATCATCTATAATATAATATTAGGCTAGTATATATAAACAGAGAACCACAACTCCTTTTGACAATTCATACAAATAAAAAAGACTAGAAATTTTCTATTTATAAGAAGAAAAAAAAACCTACTAAACTAACTTAAAACAAAAAAAGGGACTGGGCAGTCCATTTCAGGATAAAATTACAAAACAAAAGAAAACATCCTTCTGGTCAAATCTGAAACTTTGTGGAGGGAGAAAAAGAAAGAAAAACATTTTCCTAAAAATAGAAAAGAAAAGAAAAAAAATTAGATCATATGAAAATATTGAATAAAAGGTCACCAGGTTTGCTTAAATTTGAAAGATGTATCAAAGATGTCCGACTTCTAATTTTCTCCAAGCTCAAACAAGACATAATGGAGGGGAGCCAGAAAAAAAACAGTAGGTGGATTAGGATCTTTCCAATGCAACAAAACAGCTCTCCTAGCCAATAAAGTTGAAAAGGCTATCACATGATGAGCGGAAGCAGGGACATTTCCTGCTTCCTTTGGAGTGATCCCAAAGATTGCCGTAAGTGAATTAGGTTGTAGGTCCACACCTATGACTTTTGATAATGTTCTAAAAACATCTCCCCAAAAATTATTTAACTTTATACAAGACTAAAACATATGAGTTAGAGTAGCCACCTCAGCGTTGCATCTATCACAGGTGGAATTTATATTAGGAAAAATATGTACTAGTTTATCTTTTGACATATGTGCCCTGTGCACTACCTTGAGCTGAATCAAGGAGTGATGGGCGCAGACAGATGAATTGTTAACTAAATAATAAATTTTATTCCATCGATCATCTGAAAGTGAGTCCTGAAGTTCCATTTCCCAAGCACGTTTAACCTTATCATTAGGTATCACATGTGAATTCATTAACCGTTTATATATAATAGCTATCAATCCTTTTTGAAATGGTTTGAGCTGAAAAATAGCATCTATCATATTTGGTAAATGAACAAATGGATAATTCGGTAAGAAATCATGTAAAAAATTCCTAACTTGTAAGTATCTAAAAAATTGTGCATTAGATATATCATATTTATCCACTAACTGTGAAAAGGACATTAAACAATCCTCTAAAAACAAATCCAAAAAAGTTTTTATTCCCTTAGTTTTCCATGTTAAAAAAGCCTTATCCAGAATTGATGGTTTAAAAAAAAGTTAAAATGGATATTACTAGAGAGAACAAAGTTATTTAAGTAAAAAAATCTGTGAACCTGAAACCAAATTTTTAATGTATGTTTAACAATAGGACTAAGGCCTTGTCTACCTATCCTAGAGAACAAAAAAGGAAGAGGAGCTCCCAGTAAAGAAGCCAAAGAAAACCCCCTTACCCAGTTCTCCTCCATTCTAACCATGAAGGACAGTCCTGATTATCTATACCGTAAATCCAAAAGGTGATATAACGAATATTAATTTCCCATTAATAAAATCTAAAATTTGGTAATGCCAGTCCTCCATCTTTTTTTAATTTTTGCAATAAAGATTTTTGCACTCTAGAACTTTTATTATTCCAAATATATGACAGGGTCATAGAACCTATTCTGTCAAAGAACGTTTTCGAGACAAAGGATGAAACCGCTTGAAATGTATATAAAAATTCTGGTAAAATTACCATTTTTATAGCATTTATTCAACCAATTAATGACATCATCATAGGCGACCATTTGGAAAACGTTTGTTGTGTATATTCAATTAGACGACACCTTCTCCTATTGGTAAAAATGGTTCTGCCGGGCTTAGTAACTAAACCACACGTGAAGGCCAGGAACTGGACTTGGTTATCAGGGTCTATTGGGAGTATTTAATGGAAGCTTGTCTCCATTACCACCCCGGGCATTAACAACCTTAAGAAGCCTTAAATAGAATAACATTTATCTTAAATGGGGAAAAATTGTAGCTTTCAGTTTGCTATCCAGCAGTGAACTTGTACTCATGCCACGCGAAGCATTAACGCATGTACGTGTTTATTCTAGAATACAATTGTGGAAAAGGAATGCTGTTGCGTCCTCTGCAAATGCACAGGAGAACCAGGTGCCAGAGGGCCAAGGGGTAAAAAAGGGGCTCAGGTAAGTCCCTGTGCTAAAGATGTAAAACCCAACTGAAATGAAGCTTTGTGAAAATGTAATGGCCTAATTTTGGGATTTATCAGCACTGTGACTAATTACTGAAGGAATTTCCACCTTGAGAATGATACGGCCAAATTTCCAAACGCAGTTTGGCCCTTCTTGAAGTCTACACCTCCAATGTCTATTTGTCTCACATAACTACAGCTGTTAGTACTTCCTTAATTACAGTTACAATTCATTTGGAATACATGGAAATACATTAATTATATTCCTTACTTTTTGACTTCTATGGATTGCTTCTAATGCTCTTGCACCTGGGAGACGATGGATCCAATTGTTCTCCACAGTGGGAACCTCTCAAGAGCAGGGTGAAATTCCTGACGGCCATCTTTTACTGTCACTATATTGGAAGACAGGAAACTGAGAAAGAAGAGGAAGGCAGTGTTTTGAAAGCATATGCTTTTCACAATATTATATTTATTATCCCAAACATAAGCGGAGTGTTTGGAACAATAAATATAATATTGCAAACACCATTCACAGGGCTAAGTTGACCCTCCTCTAACATTAGTTATCAGAAGAGCGCACATAATCAAGGAATCAATAAGACAGTAAATGCCCAGGTCTGTTGGAAGACCGTGAGTCACAGTTATCTGGCTGAAAGGTGCTGACAAACAGCATCAATAGACTATTAATTACTTCTTTTAGAGGAATTAGATGGTCTGAGTGAAATCATCTCATGGTTTCCACTTTTGCCACCACTGGTAGCAGCTTTTAGAGTATTTCTAAAACCTCCCACCAGATCTGCCCCACCCTGCTTCAAATGAAGGGCAGAATGGTCACACCTTATTGCATTGAAACTCTCGGCTCAGTGTAGCATTATGAGCCCTAGAGTTGTAACAGGATCTGCATTCTAACTCTGATTATTTTTAGAATATATTTAACACTTAAAGATTATGGTTGATTCATGATTGAAATTGTATCCATTGTTGCTAGCTGTTAGACATCTAACTTACTCAGCTCTGTTGTCTTTTAGTAAATGTGTTATGGTTATTTCAGGGAAATAAAGGAGCACAGGGATTTCCAGGTTATTTTGGAGAAGACGGGGAACCGGTAAGTTGGCACTTAATGTTTCTTTTGCAAATGGAAGTGTCCTGATCCTGAGCACTGAAATAGTTCAACTTCAATTGGTTTTGAGCCAAATTCTGTTTAGGCTCTGCTGTGACTAACCCTGTGTTAAATTAGAAACTTTGGGGCCATGTACAGAAATATGGGAACAAGGCCAAAACAAGGATGTCAGAGAAATAATGAAAACTTGCATGTGTATTTAGCTAAAAACCTCTAACAGCTTTAAATGTTACTCCAAGTAGCTCTAAGGTATATTTGTACATGTTAATTCTGAAATAATTGTAAAAGCTGAGTTGGAGACAGTAATAAACTAGAATAAATTTTTGATCGACTACGCAACAACTTGCATATGTTTGGGTCCTATAAGATATATAATTATCCAAAAAGACTACCAGTGTTTGACTTCACAAGACTAGACTCATGGAGTTATAAAGTTATACAGCATAGAAAAATCTATCCCTCACCCTAATTCGCCCATGGAAACCAAAGTGCCCATCTGAGCCAGTCACATTTGCCTGCATTTGCCCAATATCCCTCTAAACATGTATCTCTCCAATTGTCTTTTAATGCTGTAATTGTACCCATCTCTACCACTTGCGCTTCTATATACCTACCACAATCTGGGTGAAGAGCTTGGCCCTCAAGTCCTTTCTAAATCTTTCCTCAGCTGCATTAAACACCTGCCTCTACTTTTAGTCTCTCCTACCCTAGAAAAAAAGACAGTGACCATTCAACTTATCTATGTGCTATATGGTTTTATACACATCCTTCATTCCAGAGAAAGTAGTCCCAGATTATTTAGTCTATCCTTACATCTCAAGCCCTCCAATTCTGGCAACACTCTCGAGAATCTTCCTGCACCCTTTCTAGGTTAATCATATCTTTCCTAGAGTATGGAGGCCAGAAATCCACATAATACTTCAGTTACAGTCTCTCCAATGTTTTGTTCAGCACTAAAATGATATTCCAATTCCTGTGACTGTGCATCTACCTATGTTGTTGCTTAGAAAGAGCTATGTACTTGTACCCTTAGGTCTCTCTATTCTACAACATTTTCTGGGGCCCTTTCATTTACTGGCCATGTCTTCCCCTGGTTTTTAGTTTCTCAAAATGTCTTAGTTCACAATTACCTGAATTTAATTCCATTTGCCATTCACTTGCCCACTTTCCCAGTTGGTTTAGATCCTCTTATTACCTTATAGAACCTTCTTCACTGTCCACTTCATCAGCAATTTAGGTGCAATCTGCAGTCTTATTATTCATGCCATCTAAATTATCATTCCAAATCATTAATATATATGACAAAAAGCAGGGCACCCAGCATTAATCCATGTGCACACCACTAGCCACAGGCCATTAATTTGAAAAACAACCCTCTATTCTGTCTCCTTGCATCAATCAAATTTTGTAGCCAGTTGAGCAGCTCACTCTGGATTCCACGTAACCTATCTTTCCGGACCAGCCTACCACACAGGACCTAGTCAAAGGCTTTGCAAAGTCCATGTAGACAATGTCTATCCACCTGACCTTGTCTATTCTAAAGATCTTGTCTTAAAAACAACTGAATTGCATAACTGAGACACATTCTTCATGCACAAAGCCATGCTGACTATTCCTAATCAAACATTGCCTTTCCAAATGCAGCTAGGGTATATCTCTCAGAATTCACACCTAGAAACTTACATACCAGTGATATTAGGCTCACATACCTGCCTTGTTCTTTCAGCTGTTCCTAAATAAAAGCACAACATTAGCAAATCTCCAGTCTTTCAATACATCAGTTGTGGCTAATGAAGATAGCAGGACCTAAGTAAGTTCTTCCCTGGCTTCCCACAATGTCCTAAAATACAATTGGACCAGCCCAGGCATTTAATCCACTATTTTTCACATCAGGAGCACCAACATGCATTCTGGCTCCCTCTTACCCCTTCTTTTCTGCTCAGCTGCCCATCATCTGCCTCTAATGCTTCTCCTCCTTCCCTTTCTCCCATTGGCTCATTGTCCTTTCCTACCAGATTCCTTCTTCTTCAGCACTTTACCCTTTCTACTTATCACCTCCCAGCTTCTTAATTCATCCTCCCTCTCCCACCCACCCATCTTTCCCCTTGCCTAGTTTCACCTGTCACCCATCACCTTTTACCCCCTACCCTCCACCCACTTTCTTATTCCAAATCCCTCCCCCTTCCTCTCCAGTCCTGATGAAGGTTGTCTGCCCGAAATGTCAACAGTTTATTCATCTTCATAGATGCTGCCTCTCTTGCTGGGTTCCTCAATATTTACAGAATCTGCAGAAACTTCTGTGTTTAAGATACAATGGATGATTATTCAATCCCAAACCAAGTGACTATGCAGGAGAAATTGGGTGGGAGGGTTTCCAGAATTGAAACACAATGTATCATACAATTCTAAAGGTCGTGTCTTTACCATACCATAATGATATGTGAAAGGTGAGAGACCAGCTTTCCATTCCCTCCCTCCATTTCTGGGCCCCTGACGTTCTCTAGCTGCTGGCTGTCCACTCTTCCCAAGTCTCCGTTTGAGATCCTTGCAGCCATGCTGTTCATGATCAGCAGCTTTGCACAGACTTCACCTGGTCCACTCCCAGAAGCTTGGTGAGAATCTTCAGCTGTCTCTCCACTAATGCTGGTTGAGCTCCAGAGATGGTTGGGTGAATCTAGTTGACAGAGGTAGCCAGAACAAAATGATCAAATTGGTTAAATATGTCACTTTATGTGCAGAGTTGGTGAGTTACACAACACAGAAAGAGACTCTTTGGACCAGGTTGTCCCAGCTGAGAATTATCTGTCTGGTCTAATCCCATTTACCAGTACTTGTTCTGTCGCCTTCTATGCCTTGGAAACTCAAGGATCCATCTAGATAAGTCTTAGATGTTGTGAAAGTACTCAGCTCAGACAGTATGTTCCACATCGCAGGAGCCTCAGCTCAGCTGAGGTAGACATTGATGATGAGATTCACCAGCGCCTCCATTATGCCAGCACACTCTTTGATCATCCATTATACAGAATACTTGAAGTTGAAAGAGTGTTTATCCAGCCCTTACTGATTTTCACCAAATGTCTGACCACTCTAGAAATGTCAATAAACATTATTTGTTATGATCTACTTTGGCAACATTAGGACATACATTTATGCCAAATCAGGAAAATAATTGATTCCAGCAGTTGTTTTCTGGTGAGAATGCTGCCGTGTTTTTAGTTTGACAAAGCACAGCTGTCTTATCACTTTACAATATGCCATCAGGTTCAAACTTTACAAGATGTGTTCTTTTCTGAGTACCCTATGTGAAGTTATACAACTTCAAAAAGGTAGTAGGAAATAACTTTTCAACTACTCAGAAAGTAGTTCTGTCCCTTAACCCTAAATTTGAAACAAGAGGACACTTGTCAATAAGTAAATTTCATCATTTTTCCGTAGTTGCATGGACTGAAACTCAACACACTCTTTGCAACTTTACCAGCACATGCAGTACAACTGGACTACCACAAATAAATGAGTTCCTCTTTGCAATGAGTTATTAAATAACTTTGGCACAAGAATGAAAGTTATGCATGAACTGAGAAACACTAAATTGTTCTCCCTGATTCTAAACTTACCTGCATTTTTTACTGATCAGCAACAATTGACTCCATGAAGAATAGCATCTTGTCTGGTTTATTTAACTTTACTCATATTTATCTGTAGGTTAATAGACACATTTAATTGCACATTTTTATCATCTTCTTCAGTAGCTGTCAAGCGGTACTGTAGAATGGTATATTTGAAACACCTTAATAAAAAGCACAGCCACATATCATTAAAGGGAAGTATATCTTCCTTAAACCAATATCATCATTATATTTTGTTTTCATCTTTGAAAAGTAAGATGGCAGAATGGTCTATTACAATGGCTTATATGGGGTAAACAAAATGTCCTCTGGTGCTTCTTCCCCCAATGGTCACTCAGTGGGAGGTGGGCCCTATTGTGGTCGTCTGTGAATTGATAGTGCACGTTTTGGACTCTTTTATTGCATGTTTGTGATACCATTTGTACTTGCTGTCTTGTGTGTGCTTTGTGCTGTGTGTGACAGTTGGTATTCTATTTTGCATCTTGACCCTTGAATAACACTGCCTCATTACTTGGTGGCAAGAACAGGAAGGCAGATTACTATCTGAATGGTGTCAAGTTAGGAAAAGGGGAAGTACAACAAGACCTAGGTGTCCTTGTTCCTCAATCACTGAAAGTAAGCATGCAGGTACAGCAGGCAGTGAAGAAAGCTAATGGCACATTGGCCTTCATAACAGGGGGAGTTGAGTATAGGAGCAAAGAGGTCCTTCTGCAGTTGTACAGGGTCCTGGTGAGACCACACCTGGAGTATTGTGTGCAGTTTTGGTCTTCAAATTTGAGGAAGGACATTCTTGCTATTGAGGGAGTGCAGCGTAACTTCATGAGGTTAATTCCTGGGATGGTGGGACTGTCATATATTGAAAGATTGGAGTGACTGGGCTTGTATACACTGAAATTTAGAAGGATGAGAGGGGATCTGATTGAAACATATAAGATTATTAAGGGATTGGACACGCTAGATGCAGGAAACATGTTCCCGATGTCAGGGGAGTCCAGAACCAGAGGCCACAGTTTAAGAATAAGGGGTAGACCATTTAGAACAGAGTTGTGGAAAACTTTTTCACCCAGAGAGTTGAGGATATGTGGAATGCTCTGCCTCAGAAGGCAGTGGAGGCCAATTCTCTGGATGCTTTCAAGAAAGATTTAGATAGAGCTCTTAAAGATAGCAGAGTCAAGGGATATGGGGAGAAGGCAGGAACGGGATACTGATTGTGGACGATCAGCCATGATCACAGTGAATGGCGGTGCTGGCTCAAAGGGCTGAATGGCCTATTCCTGTCTATTGTCTCATTTGGCTGTATTCATGAGTATCCATGTATGGTTGAATGACAATTAAACTTTAATTGAATTGGATTGAAATGTATACCTTAACATTTCTTAGTTTGTGTATATGTGTTGCTCATAAATATTCTATTCTTTACTCTCCATTTCTCTATTAAGACTGTATTAAATAACTGGAATTTAAAAAAAAGAAACAGAGGCCATTGACTCTGGGAAAAATACATTTCAATGTTTTGCATGAAGTTTTGCAAGTTTAGCTTTTTTTTTGTGTTTCTAGGGTGAAAGAGGCCGAACAGGTCCAAATGGAACTCATGGGATTGAAGGATGTCCAGGTACCAGAGGCTCAAAGGCAAGAGACTCTCCTTTTGGAAGCAGTTGACCAAAAATATGTCTTGATTGATTGTATTTATGTACCTGCAGTTTGATTAAAGAGTTTCTGTTTTTCAGGGAATGGCAGGGTATCCCGGACAGAAGGTAAACTTATAATGTTTGTTCTAAGTTAAAGTATTTAATTATTCATCAAGAATTTTTTAATTTCCTGACAATTCTAATTTTTAAGCCAGTGTTCATGATTTTCCTGTTGTAACAGGGTATTGGTGGAATTGATGGCATTGATGGAATAGCAGGAGAGCAGGTAATTTTTTAAAGCAGATTTAGGCTAATTTTAGATTTAAAATAATCTTGGTTTGTTATAAGTACTAATAAAATATAATGTTCTTACAGGGCGATGGTGGTGTTGTTGGACCGCCTGGTGAAAAAGGAATGACTGGAAATCTGGTACTATCACTTTGTAATATTCAGAAAATGCATATCTATATTTATTTATTGCTTCTCGTTCAAGTGTTTGTTTCCCCATGAAATACAGCTCTTTACTCAATGCTTATGATTCATGAACATTGGTTTGTACTCCAAAGTGTCCTCTTTATAACTTGCAACTTGAATGGCAGGATTTTGCCAACAATTCCGATTGAAACTGTCAGTACATATATGGTTGCACGATCCACATAGAAATCAGTGCTATACACCAAAATTTTTGATGCTTCTTTTATTTTCTCAAGCTTCCATTGTGATCTCATTTGTATGTTACAATTCCAGTTCGAAGTTCGGTATCTATGAAAGATTTAATGCTTTTGGTTAGAAGTGCACTTTGCACTAGCTGGTTTATTTGCATTCTGCAACAAAGCTGCAGTGTGACCTGTTGAACAACTCCTTTAATGACAATATTGTTCTGGGACCCCTGAAATCCTTTGTAATTGGGACACAAGGGACTGCCAATGCTGGAAATTTAAGAGCAACACGCAGAAGGTAGGAGGAACTCAGTTGGTCAGGCTTGCACTTGACAGCTGATAGCAAATTATTATGGTCTGACCATAAAATCGGAGCTTATATGTGACCAGGAACAGAAAGCAGCAAAATGATAATTGGCTATAATTAACAGCAATAATTGTCTTAAGTCATATCTGCACCTAAACTTTGTAATGTGAAAGGAAATATCAAAATACCACTTACCTTTGTTACTCATTTAAATTAAAAAGCATCTAATAATTTTAGTTGTTTGAGAATGGAAGAAGATAGTCTTAAAATATATTCATATTTTCTTTCATTTGTCAGCTTGAAATAAGGCATTAGCAGAATAAATTGGAGATTATAATTATATGTCTCAACTTATTATTGTTGGAGGAGTGGGCTAATTTTTAAATATTTTAAAACTTACAATTGACTTAAAATGTGAGCTCTTATAATAATATATAAAATTATGAAAGGGATAGATAAGATAGAGGTAAGAAAGTTGCTTCCACTGGTAGGTGTGACTAGGGGACATGGTCTCAAGATTCGGGGGAGTAAACTTAGGACGGAGTTGGGGGGGGAGCTGTTTTTCCCAGAGAGTGGTGAATCTGTGGAATTCTCAGCACAATGAAACACTGGAGGCTATCTCAGTAAATATATTTAGAACAAGTTTGGATAGATTTCTGCATAGTAGGAGAGTTAAGGGTTATGGGCAAAAGGCATGTAGGTGGAGATGAGTCCATGGCCAGATCAGCTACGATCTTTTTGAATGGCGGAGCAGGCTCAACAGGGCAGGTGGCCTACCCTTGTTCCAATTTCTGATGTTCTTATGTTCAACGCAATTGCAGAATCTACTCTTAACCAACAGAAAGTCATGTGACAATTTGGCAATTATTTCTGTCTCCAAATCACCGTAAAATGTTATGCGCCCATTCCATTTTTCATGTCCTTCAGTCAATCAGCTTTAATAAAAAAGACATACAGAGGTGAACTGTGAGTTGGTAATGAGCTGAAGAGCCAAGAAATACAAATAAAATTGTCCTAGACTGTTTTATTGACTCTGTATTCTGAGAAAGAAAATTGAAAGAATAATTACTTTGTGAGAGTTGTATTAGTAAGGATAAATATGCCCTTGTAGAATTTTTAAGTATTAAACCAAAATATCAAAATTTTGTCACTAATTGATTGGAGTACTGAAGAAACAGAAGGTATTGAAACACTAAATTAAGCACAAGCAAAGGAATTGTACAACAAAAATGTTGCAAATATTGGCCCAACACAGAAATATATGTTGTTTTTTCTGGCTTTATGCACTTGCATGTTTGAAATACACATTATTTCCAATGCTCACAGGAAGCTCCAGTGTCTAAGAGGAATGTGAACTTGTAATAATTTCATTGACCTTTATCTTCCATCCATCTCTTCTTAGTGATGACAGTTCATGAAAGAAAGATGATCATTTATGTAAAGAATAATGATTGTTACACTTACCAGCCGGTCCCCATAATAAGGTCAAAAAAGCAGTAATTTTGATAAATTGATTAGATTTTACCCACTGTATGAATAGTATATAGATTTCTACAAAATTACTTCTACATTTTTCTGATATTGTTTCATAATTTTTAGGGCAGCAAAGGCCAAAAAGGAGAAACTGGTGAAATTGGTAAAATGGGTTTACGTGGAGACCATGTAAGTACACAGAATCTTCTGTCCCTGGTTAAAACAAATGTTTAAATTGCATGTTTATTCATTTCACACTTGAGCTTTGGTGCAGGGACTTGAATTTTGGTTAGGATACAAGGGTAATGAAGAAAGATTCCACTGAAGTAAAATGGTGGAGGAGGCATGAAGGGCCACTTTTATTTCTACCTCTTATGTTCATGGAAACATAAAATACTGTCTATTCTCGAATTTCATGCTCAGTAATATGCAGCTGTGTTTGATGGAAAATTTGAATAAAAATTTAGATAGCAAACAAAGCCTCAGTTTGGGATATAATTTAAGTATAGATTACTGATTACTTCCACAGCAGAAACTTGTCTCTTATCAGCTAAAGTTATGTTTGAATCGAGCTATTTCTCCTCTTGGAGGATAGTTGAATGACTCACAAGCCTATTATCAATCTGACAATCTTCAACATAAGAACTATAACAAACACTGTTGGAGGTCTCATAAAAATGAAGACTTTTGGATACTATTGTCTTCATAGATATCTGTGGTTTGAGCGAGAAACAAAGGCTTACATTTTGATCTTAGACCTTTCTCCAGAATTGGAAGAACTTAGATTGTTAAATTGTTTGTGGAAAGCCATTATGGAAGGGTGTGGTGGTTTAGTCATTTCTAACGTTTAATTCAGTGATCATAGATCATCAGCATATTTCCTGAACCGGCAGTACTGGTAACAATTATTTCTCAACATTTATAATTCCTATTACTCAATCTTGTTATTTATTGTCGTTAGATTCCCATCTTATTCCTTCCGCTGAATTACATCTACGCGCCAATTTCATTCAGAAGGAAGTTACTAGTTCTTTCCTCTTCCTATTTTAACTAATGTTTCAAATGATTTTAAACTTCATCTGGTTTTGATGAAAGGTCATCAACTTGAAATGCTGTCTGTTTCTTTCTCCACAAATGCTGCTTTATTTTCTGACTTTTCTGAACCTTTTAAAAGAAATTTAGCTAGTCATAATATTCCCCAGTAGCTTTTAGAAGGAAAATGGATTTTATTACATCCATTATGAAGTGGTGGAGAGAAAAGGTTGTGGTGGTTATAATTCAAGTTCATCTGCTGAATGCAAATTTCCCATTAGGTATTAACTAAAAGCTCAAGGCAGGAGCTCAGGTCTCCCTATCTGTGCTGGAGTTTTAATTGTATAACTTTGAATTAGGTACAGAAATGCTACAATTAAACCTGCTTATTTTATGCCTCAGACTGGGGCATTACTTTCATAATAATTGGCACACTAAACATTTACTATAGCTTAAATACTTTTAGACAAAAAATAATCTTTAGTTGAAATCATTACTAACTGGTAGATTAGATGTATCAAATTATCCAATTAAAAGAGAAGATGGTGAAACAAGCTCAGTAGTTTGGTAGTAGGCATGGAGAAAGAAATTGGGTTAAATTTCAGAGTAATGATTGTACTTCAGAGCTAGGAAATATGGTGAATATTATAGTCAAGGAGAATGGATGGAAAGGAAAAAGTGAATGTGTGTGAAATTAAGTAGCTGTATTTATCTGAATACTATATTACACTTTGTGACTCCTTAATTCATTTTATCTATCGAT
The DNA here is from genome assembly GCF_048418815.1 of Hemitrygon akajei. Lineage (NCBI taxonomy): Eukaryota > Metazoa > Chordata > Chondrichthyes > Myliobatiformes > Dasyatidae > Hemitrygon > Hemitrygon akajei. Next base: position 32,359,041 of record NC_133143.1, read on the forward strand.
ATGAAGGCTTTATCACTTAAACTAGCAATATTATGATTGATCTTGCATCTTATGTATTAAAGGGGCCAAATTATATTTGTTTGCAGAATTCATCTAAAATCCCAGAATCACTGTTTCATAGAAAATACATATTCCCTGACAGCATTCTACTGAAAACTGTGTTCCTTGCTTTTGGTGTATTAATGGACTTTGTTTCATTTTTTGAAGGGTGAATTTGGTAAAAGCAATAACATTCAAGGTCCAAAGGGTGTAAAAGGTGACACTGGATTTGCGGTGAGCTATTTTCATGTTTCTATATGTGATAGTTTACTAATTATCACATGTGATTTAGCTGTAAATGAAACAATTTCGTGTGATTGTTTTATGTTATTGTTAACCTGCAAATCATCCAACCACTTGATGCATGATTGCACGGTAGAGGTTCTGCAGGAAGATTAAAAAAATTAGCATAATGAAAATTAAAATCAAAAAAGAAACCCAAAAAATTATAGAAGCATTCAGAAGGAAATGGCAGCAGCTGCAGAAAGGAAAGTAGTTAATACTTCAGGTCTGAGACCCTGTATCAGAACTTGGCAGAAGAAGGAAAAAACAATTCTGTTTTCAGGAACAGAGAAGGCGAGGAAGGGTAAAACCAAGGGAGTATCTCTGATAGGGTGAGACCAACTAGGTTAATAGGGGCACTTACAAGGCATTATGCTTCTTAATAAGAAAGTGATTCCCTGGGGTTATTGATGCTCCATTATTAACTTTGCAAGATATGCCTTGGGCTTAATCTGACTGTGATTTTCAAATTGATGCTATATCTATTCATTAATGATGCAACAAATCTAGTAGGGAACTTGTGTGATAATTAATTGCACAATTACTCTTTAACTGATAATTAAGGCAAACAACTAAAACTGCATGCCTCATTTACAAGGCTTTAGAAGTTCTTAAAAACTCACATATAAAAAGATCCTTCTCTGGTCTCTTAAATCTTTCTTTTTGTAGCAAACAAATAGTCATTTGGCCCACCACATTCATGGCAACCATGCAGATTACCAAGTATTCATCTATACTAATCTCATTCACCAGAACTTGGTTGATAGTTTTCTGTGTCATGTCAGTTTAAATAATCAGCCAGATATTTCTTTACAATTTCTTCCACAATTTTGTGCTAACTGTACCCTTTCTATCATCCACTTCAAAACCAAAGGGTCTTTGGCATTCATTGAAAATGCTTGGAATCCTGTAATACTCCCTAGAGATACATACGATTACTTTAAACAGGTTTGTATTTGCCCAATTAAAAAGTAATAAATCAAAATCTTGACAGTTCCATTCAAAATTATAATGTTGATTCTGATGATGTATCACAGTTTAGTTATGCATTCAGTAGTTCCAAAATGCACTAGCAAGTGAGGTACTGTGTTAATATTAGATATCCAAGTGAAGTCATACTACAGGATCCATGGATGGCATACCTTACAATTATACAATAGAGTTAAGATGATATTCCTATATAATTGATACAAATACCGTATACCCAATATAATTTCAAAAACCTTTGGACTTTTTCCCCATCCGTATCCAATGGATTTGCAGTAGTAAACTGAACTAACAATGGAACACTTTTTTTTTAACAGGGTGATACAGGAGGGGATGGTGTTCCAGGAAAACGTGGTAGGGCTGGAAGACCTGTAAGATATTGTTCTTGTTTATAATTATAAGGACTATAGTTAATTCAATTAATTATTCCTTAGATAACCTCATTATTGCTGTTTTACTTTGCTCCCAATTCTTCAGCTATTTAATATTACTCATGGATCTGGGGGTTGGAGGAGACTGGGTAGAGTGCAGTTCATAAGTGAAGAGTAAGTTATGTTCTATGTAGGTAATTAGGCATCATTTAATGTCAATATATCTCAAAAATTTGATAGACGGGTGGTGGGCTGCTGAATGTACATTATACTGCCTAAAGTCAAAATTATTTCTCACATAAATAGAGGTAACATCCACCAGCTAACCTTTGGCTCATTATGATATGGGAAGAGGAACAGCTCGTAGTTATGGATACATATAGTATCTTAGAATTGTAGCTCTGACTTAGTTTACTTGGACCATTGAGTTCTTGCCAGCTTCTTCTGGAGTCCCATTCCTCTACTGTATCCTGTACCCATGCAGGTAAATCTCTTTCAATTGTCCGTCTAATTCCCTTTCGGAGGTCACATTGTAATTACCCCCAACAGAATAAAAGTTTTTTTCTTACAACAAGTCCCTGTACCTTTCTGATCATTTGGATTAGTGTCTCCTGAAGCTAGAACCAAGCAGCTTATATCTGTTTCCTCTACCTACAACTACCATAATCTTCCATATTTTCATCGAATCTCCCCGCAACCTTCTTTGCTCCAAGAGGTACAAGCCCGGCTTCTTGCATCCATCTTGGTGGGATTTGTTGGTCTTCGATGGAAAAAGCCTGGAATCACTCAGGTGGTTTAATGAGATGGAAAAGAACTTTAAAAGCAGGAATCTCAAATGTAGCGATCTTTGGATGGTGCTCATGGCATTACAAATAATAAGATAAAGAAGGTTAACATGTGATTGAAGAAATATTGCAGCTGATAGGATTTTCCAGTACAAGAGCATCAAGGCCATCTCTGAAGCAAAACATAAATGAGTTGTGCCCTACACAGTTAGGATTGATGGCCTCTTGAGAAGGCTATCTAATACTGCAGTGGAGTTAACAGAGAATGGACCTCAAGAAGAAACATCCTGGGTGGAGAAACATGGTGCACAATCAAAGGGGAAATATGTATCCTAGTGTGAAGGATGGGTGACAAATAAAAGGGTCTAACAAAATGCAAACTGAAATAATGGTTAAGTCTCAGCATAATGCCTTCAGTGCTGAATGTCACACTTAAGAAGGAATGTTATGATACTGAAATAGTGCAGAGAAGATGTCCTAAAATAGCATCTGGAATGAAGTACTTGGTTTAATGGGAAGACTAGAGAAACTGGTAATCTTCTTAAAATGGAGGAAAGGTTTGATTGCAAATCATTGAAGAGTTTTGATAAAATACGTAGCAGGTATTCCAACTGGTGGAACCTTGATGAGAAAATCTGCAGATGCTGGAAATCCAAGGCAACACACACAAAATGCTGGAGGAACTCAGCAGCCCAGGCAGCATCTATGGGAAAGAGTAAACAGTCCACATTTTGGGCCAAGACCCTTCATCAGGACTGGTGGAAACTTGTGCTGGATCAAGTGATGAACATCGGGGTTGGGAATGATGGGCCCCCCTGCGAATATCTCATCTGTGGGACAAAGCCTACTCAGGCTGCTCCAGAAATGGAAACTTGACACATGTATTCTTGATTGAAATGGGTGGGCCTGGATTGCTGATCTGGATTGTAACTTGCTGTTCTTGGCATTCTCACTGTTTATTTTCCTGTTGCTATTTTGTGGCTTAAATTGCTGCCTTCCTTGCAGCAACACATGGTCTCCTGTGCGTTGGTGTCAAAATTGCACTTCATCATGCTGTGTAGAAATAACTCTGAAGAGGATCTTCTTTTCATTTTCCATATTCCCTTCTGATATGGAAGAAGGTTGTTTATGCTGCTGACTGTGTCAGCTGTCAGCACAATCTCATACCTCCATTAAATTTCCTCGCAAACTATATATCCAACATTCCCATCAGTTTGCAACTGTACTCCGAAGCAGAGTTCCTCATGCATCAGAGTATAGCACGCAGAGACTAACCAATTACCTGATGACTTGTTTTCTCTTCCTTATTGAAGTGGGGGATGTTGTGTGTTATATACTGCAAGTTTGTTGATATTTGCTTCTTTAAAACTGTATTACTTTCAAGAATTCTTTCACATGCCAACCTGCAGACTGGTGTTTGAAAAGTGTTTCAGCACAGAAAAGGCCAAATGAAGTTATTTGCTACAAAGTCACCATAAACATATCGGTCTTTAGTAGCCACCTCATCATGCTGGTTCAAGATGAGAGATGACTTTGCTGTATATTATCTTCTTCTGCTAGTTACTGAATGACCTGGAAAGTAAATGGAGGCACTGGTCAAAATAATGGTCTCCGCCTAATGCAGCATCCTTCATCGACTCTCATGACCATTGAAGTGCTGTGATATCATCAGCCATTTTTCCACCATCAAGCATGTTTTTTCCACTCCTATATCTTTCTTACCCTGATAGCAGGATTCTCTGCTGATGTACCATGGATGCAATCAGGAAAAGTTCCATTAAGCATCTACCCAATAGTAAGCATTACAATCTCTGTCACATCTCACAGATTGGTACTGAGCAGTCTGCGTTAGGAAGATAGCCCAATGCCCAGACTTACGACTTCAGCCCACAACAACAAGCAGGAAGCACACAGGAATTTGGTCACATTGCATCTTCTCCAACGAGTAAGCATTCAGAAACTGAACTTGTTTTCTAAGGATGAACTTTCTGCCAGGAACAATTAATTTCAGGCATAGTATTTTCACTCAGTGGCCTCTTTATTGGGTACACCTGCTTATTAATGTACATATCTAATAAACCAATCATGAGGCAGCAACTCTATGCTTGCATACATGGTCAAGGGGTTCAGTTGTTGTTCAGATCAACCATCAGAATGGGGAAGAAATGTGACAATGGAGTGATTATTGGTGCCAGACAGGGTAGTCTGAGTAGTTCAGGAAATGCTGATGTCCTGAGATATCCACACACAATAATCTCTAGAGTTTACGGAGAATGGTGCTAAAAACAAAAAAAAAACATTCAGAGAGTGATAGTTCTGTGGGTTCAAATGTTTTGTTAATGACAGAGGTCCAAGGAGAATGGTCAGACTCACTCAAGCTTGACAGTCACTCAAATAACCACACTTTACAACAGTGGTGTCAGAGGAGCAACTCTGAATGCACAACACATTGAACTGCAGTGGATGGGTTACTACGGCAGAAGACAACACACATACATTCAGTGGCTGTTTGTATTTTGCATAAAGCAAAAGTTGGCTCTGTTCTACCAAGCCTATTTAGGTCTCTTGTACTCATTGGAAGGACTTTCCCATCGTCTTATTGCAGATTCCAGTTAGGTTGAAGAGTGGTATTTAAATTGTGACCAGAGAAGGCAGACTGTACATCCTGTTTTACATCGACACAAGAGTTTCTGCAGCACCTGGAGATCTTGAGCAACACACACAAAACATTAGAGGAGCTCAACAGGTCAGGTAGCATCTATGGAGGGAAATAAACAGCCGACATTTGGGGCCAAGGCCCTTCCTCTTCCTGCAGTGATCAGTCTCTCTGCAACTCCCTTGTCTACTCGTTCCTCCTCACAGATTTCCTTCCAGGCACTTATCTCTCCAGCTGTGCCAAGTGCTACATCACATCCCTCACTGCCATTCAGGGGTCTAAACAGTCCTTTCAGGTGAAGTAGCACTTAACCTATGGATCTGTGGAGCTTAGTTATTGCATCCAGTGCTCTCAGTGCAGCCTCCTCCATGAAAACCAATGCAGATTAGGGGACCGCTTCATCAAGCACCCTTGCCTCATCTGCCAGGATCTCCGATTGGCCACCCATTTCAATTCTACTGCCCTGCAGATCCTTGTTCTCCTCAACTACCATAACAAAGCTAAATGTAGGTTGGAGAAACAGCACCCTACATCTTGGATGTTACTAACCTAATGGCGTGAACATCAATTTCTCTGGCTTCTGGTAACCATGCCCTTCCCCACCCACTTTGTTTTTCTTCATCCTGATAACCCTCACACCACTTCACTCCCTCTCCCCACCGTCTTGTCTTGCCCATCACTTCCTTCTGGTTCACCACTTCCATTTCTTTATTCCATGGTCAACTGTCCTCTCCTATTAGTTTCATTCTTCAGCTCTTTACCTTTTCTACCTATTGCCTCCTATCTTCTCACATCATTACCTATCATCTCCCCTCCCCCACCAACCTACCTTCCCCCTCACCTGCTTCCACCTGTGGCTCACCAGTTTAGCACTCCTTCCCCTCCCCCCCCCCCCCACCCCCGTGGGCCCTTCCTCCCCACGGCCTTTTTATTCTGGCTTCTGCCCCTTCCTTTCCAGTCTTGATCAAGGGTCTCAGCCCAAAACATCAAAAGTTTACCTTAGAAGTTGCCTGACCTGTTGAGCTCCCCCAGTATATTATGTGTGTTGCATCCTGTTTTACATGCTGAGAAGCTGCAGCAACACCAATACTGAAGACCAAGCAAAATCCAATATCAACTTAGGAGTAGCATCACTCAGGGAAACCGGGCAACACTGTTCGGAGAACCTCAAGAGCTGAAGTTCCAGCTATTTTGCTACATTTGCTACATAAGAGTGGCTAACAATGTTCGTTTAATTCCAATAAAATGCATAGGGTAATTCCCATGTTCTTATGTCTTATTGTTAAATGTAATCTTTCATCATCCTTATTAAGCATTTACAGTGTTAACAACCTTCACTCATTAGTTATCGCTCTCTTAATTGTTATAAACACCAATTGAATGAAGAATAAGCCAGAGTTTTGGAAGTTAAATTTATAGCAGCTTTGTGGTTCAGTTCTTAATGACCCTCTTCTAACCTCTACCCTTTCATTCTCATTCTAATCTACAGCACCAGGCTCCACCACCATCCATTTCCTGTGCAAATAATTCTCCTTTACCTCATCATTCCTTGAAAAGGCTGAAACTGACTCAAATGTTAAACATAAATATAGAACAGTTTCCTTTCTCATTTGTTGAGCAGAAATTAAAAAAGCAATCTCCAAAAATGTTAAGACTGCCAAGGCATGATCTCAATTTAACTTGTAATTTAACTTTAACATGTAATACTTTATGTGTTTTAGGGTGTCCCTGGTCACAGAGGACCATCTGGGCAAGACGTGAGTGATTTATTTTTCATTCGAATTACTCTCACTGATTTATATTATTGTGGTGCATATCATATAATCTTTATGTGGGCTTTTTGTGCATCAAATCTGATGGATTGCAGTCAGTTTTTTCCTATCTTGTACATTCCCATCTGCTAATGGGAATCTGCTAATTCCCATCTAACCAACAAAACCAATGGGAATATGTCTATTGAGAAAATAAGATCAAAATGTGCAATTCTAATTCACACGTGCTTTATAAGTTCACACTTTCAATTCTGTGCCATTATTTAGCTGCTACATCTGTGCTGGAAGTCATTATGGTAAGGTTTACTCAACTAGCCAACTGCCGTCGGATTTGGAACTGTTTTGTAACTAAGCAATTATATACTTATTTTCAAGAATGAAGCTGGTGAAGCCAGCGGAAAAATCTAAATGTAATTTCTCCCTCAAATTGAGTGACTTAATTCAGAAGATAATATCAATACTTTGGGTCTGGAGTTACAAATAGGGCTCGTTTCCATTCCTATTGGACATCTGGGAGCCAGATGCGATGTTGTTATAATCAACCCACATTGAGGTTACTAGTATGGATACTAGTTTAGTATTCCAGATTTATTAAACCAGGTTTAAATATCACAGTTGTCTTGTGGGATTGATATTGAAGTCTCCAAGTCCAACATTTAGGTTCAAAATTCTATTTCCAGTAAGTTTTCAGCAGATGTTAGCCTTTTTATTTTATTTTGACCCACCTGTCTTATAGTGATTTAAGAATGTGTTAAATATTTATATAAGAAAATTATTGATAAATTCTTCCCTCATTCTTTGAGAAAGCTTATAGCAGCCTCCTAGTGTTTGTGCCATAAATAACTACTCAGCATTTTCCACTTGGCAAAAGCTCTTCATAATGAAGTCTACTTTTCCCCTTATTTCCACAATTAATGATTTCACAAGCAGAATTCTCAAGATAGTGATCGTAGTTTAAAACATGTTGCATCGTGTACTACATGTTCCCATACTCCAATTCTCTCATACCAAACATCGCACTTCATTCCAAATTTAAAGTAATCTGAAAAATGGAATGGGAAACAGTCATAGGTCAGGATCCTAAAATTTGCAAGTACAGTAGATTCCGTTAATTGGGGCACATTGGGATCAGTATATTTATGCCCAATTAACTGAAGTTTCATGGAAATAGTTAAAAAGGTATAAAAAAGACTGTGTTTAAAAATTTAAGTATTTAACTAAATGCAGAACAAATTAGAACATGACCAATACCACTACCATACTATAAAACTGTATGCAGCTTGATCACCCCTAATCTGAAATGCTTGGGGCCAGAATTGTTTCAGATTTTGGTTTTTGGAATATTTGTCTCTATATAGTGAGATACCTCGGGGATGGGACCCAGGTCTAAGCATGAAATCCATTTCCATTACATATGCAGCTTATACATATACCCGGTAGTTTTATATAGTATTTTAATAATTTTATGCATGAAGCAGCATTATGTACATTGAACCATCAGAAAGGTAAACTAACAGTACTTCAGCCGCCCAGGTGGACAATCCGTGGCTGTTTGGCATCACACCATTCCTGACTCTGAATTTATGTGCTACCGGTAAGCACACTTTGTCTTACACTTGTTCATCACTTATATGTACAGATGCAGCCTTTCAACGTGTTGGATTTTCATCAGCAATGAGCCTGGAAAACTTATCAATAAATTTCTCTGCTACTTTGTGATCAGCAAATGCATTATCACCACAAATCTTTGAAAATTTAATGTCGTGCCTTTCCTTAAATTCCTGCAACTTGCTGAATATTCACAACTACCTTCAAATTTCAGTTTGTCATGACAGATCTTTGCTTGTTTCACAATCAGCATACTTTTAAGCAGCTGATGATACTAAGGTAGGTGCTGATGATACTAAGGTAGGAGGTGTTGTGGATAATGAGGTGGGTTTTCAAAGCTTGCAGGGAGATTTATGCCGGTTAGAAGAATGGGCTGAACGTTGGCAGATGGAGTTTAATGCTAAGAAGTGTGAGGTTTTACATTTTGGCAGGAATAATCCAAATAGAACATACAAGGTAAATGGTAGGGCATTGAGGAATGCAGTGGAACAGAGAGATCTAGGAATAACAGTGCATAGTTCCCTGAAGGTGGAGTCTCATGTAGATAGGGTGGGGAAGAAGGCTTTTGGAACGCTGGCCTTTATAAATCAGAGCATTGAGTACAGAAGTTGGGATGTAATGTTAAAATTGTACAAGGCATTGGTAAGGCCAAATTTGGAATATTGTGTACAGTTCTGGTCACCGAATTATAGGAAAGATATCAATAAATTAGAGAGAGTGCAGAGACGATTTACTAGGATGTTACCTGGGTTTCAGCACTTAAGTTACAGAGAAAGGTTGAACAAGTTAGGTCTCTATTCATTGGAGCGTAGAAGGTTGAGGGGGGATTTGATCGAGGTATTTAAAATTTTGAGAGGGATAGATAGAGTTGACGTGATTAGGCTGTTTCCATTGAGAGTAGGGGAGATTCAAACGAAAGGACATGATTTGAGAGTTAGGGGGCAAAAGTTTAAGGGAAACACAAGGGGGTATTTCTTTACTCAGAGAGTGATAGCTGTGTGGAATGAGCTTCCTGTAGAAGTAGTAGAGGCCAGTTCAGTTGTGTCATTTAAGGTAAAATTGGATAGGTATATGGACAGGAAAGGAGTGGAGGGTTATGGGCTGAGTGCGGGTAGGTGGGACTAGGTGAGATTAAGAGTTCGGCACGGACTAGGAGGGCCAGAATGGCCTGTTTCCGTGCTGTGATTGTTATATGGTTATATATCCACTCTTTCAATACACAATTGAGATTTTCATTTTTTACTTAATGCAGTGTTTCTCCATTTTTCTTTCACTTCTGTTCATTACATATGTGAGGTCACTTCTCAGAATTGTCTGTGGTGTGGAGAGACCCATGCATCACCTAGGAACCTTCCCAGTGCTGTGTGGAATTTTCCTTTTGTGACATCGTGTCAGGGCTCAAAAAATTCAGATCTGAGAGGGTTTCAGATTTTGGAGTTTCGGATCAGAGGTGTTCAACCTGTAGTTATCGACATACCTAGTCAGTTTATGTCCCTGTGTTCATCTGATTGAATGTAAATGAACAAAATGAGGACTGTTTCATATAATTGTATCCTCCAATTTTTCATTTTCATTGTAACATTCAAGATAATTGTCAATATCTTCAAATTATTTGTAGTTTCTAACTTGTTGAAGTAGCAAAATCATTTCATTTTCACTCCCATCCATTTCGGGAATCTTCATGCCTGAATGCTTGAAACTGCAGGGAACAAAACTGTTCTGCATTGTCTTACTGCTTATTTATCGCCAACTATCAGTGACAAAAATCACTGCTTCTTGAACACAAACACATGCAAAGGTCACTATTTATAAGCTGTTTGCTCTAAGCACTATGCACTGTCTAACCTCCGCACAAGTGCACATGACCAATGGTAGTTAGAAACTGTTTGGCAACCGTCTGCTGCCCCAATTAAGTGGCATGGTGCCTCAAATAGACAAAGGAAATCCCAGCCATTTTCTCAATTAGCTTTTGTTCTTTAAGACTTTACCCAAATAAGCAGTTGTCAGGATTAGCCAGTGGCCCAATTAAGCAGAATCCATAGTATTTTACTGAGAATCAATTGGTTACAAGATACACATTATAGATGGATTTTAATATTAATAACATAGAATCTCCTTGACCTTTGACTGCTTGATTGACAAAAAAGGTTCCAATTTGCGATTTTGTAGTAGTTAAGACATTTACAGGCTAACATTCCATCAGGCATTTATGAGAGCTTGAGCTCACTTTGAAACAACTCTGTTACCAGCAATGGATACTATGATATTCTGCGTTTAGAGTTTCAGAATAAGTATTACAGCAGGGCCCCAGCTCGCATGCTATCTTCAACACACTGGGTTTGGGTCCCCACCCTCCCTCGCCCCTCATTTGGGCCACAGTTACCATACCCCTTTTTTGCTAATTTGGAGCTCCATCTCCAGTTCCTGTTCTCTTCCAACTCACCATTTAACTCAATGGTTTCATCACTCTCCATCAGTTGACTTAGGTCCAGTTTAAAATCACCTGGTTTGCCTGAAAAATGTATTATCATCCTGCTTAACATCTAAGACAAATGGGGGGAATAATGCAGAAATTTTACTAATCTGGCAGCGCTAAAGTCTTGTATGTGCTGGATTATTGGAATTTTACAATATATTAAATCTTAAAATCAAGTGCAGTTTTAAAAAATCAAATGATGTTCCAAAATTAAGGATCTGTATCATCAAGTAATACTTGTCTGTTTCTATCTAGGGTAAAATTGGAAAACCTGGTAAGAGAGGACCTACTGGAAGCCAAGGATTCCAAGGCTCACAGGTAGTCAAGAGTAACAATGAGCATTTAATTAGAACGTCAGTGGTATGGACATTCACAGTACAATGGTTCTAATTGTCATTAATCTCTATGGTTATTTCGATTAATGCATGTTCATCCTGTTTTACTGTTGTCCCCCCCCCCCCAAATGCTTTCTTCCTCATTTGACAAAGTTCTGTTCCTTCACGCCATCAACTACTTCACCCAACAAGGTTGCTGTGGTCACCCCTGTACTTTATCAACACCACAATGTGCAATGTCAAGGGATATTGGGCAACAGGACAAACTCATGAAAGAAAGTTAAAAGCTCAACATAGTTCAAAGGGAAATAAATTAGGATACATGATGATCTTCAGATTCATTATCACCCAGTGTTCATTACTGTCCACTGTCAATGTTAACATCATTATTTGCATTCAAAGTAAGAGAAAAAAACAGAGCCTGGGGAATAACCTTGTCAAAAGGTAAATAGCAAAGTCTTCTGTTAGCACCTATTCTAGCTGAAAAATCATTTCCTGGCTGTGTTTTCTTGACCTCTTGTAGCATACTCTGCTTGATAAACTCTCACTGATACATGGCTCAAGGGTGCTCAAGGGTGTGAGCTGAGACATTCAAAAGTTGTCTCCAACAGAGGCAATCTTATCTTCAAAGTTGCTTTTGTTGGCTTCTGAGGGTTTGTTTTGGGAGGTTCAAACAGTTCCTTCCAGTGTTCATCCACATACTCAGAAAAGCTTGAATTTAATATAACAGTTCTAAAAGATGCCAAAAATAATCGTTTATTAGTATGTTCACCCACAACAGGTTCTCTTGTGTACACAAAAGGATTTTAGCTGAACCCGGTTATTTATAAAGATTTTCTTTGGTTAAATTCCTTTGTGCAGCACACAAAGCTCAATGTGTGAGTCATGTAGATATTCCCAGAAAGAGCCTGGGACCAAGAGTAAACTTCTGGACAAAGGGAACATTTTTCAAATGGATTACAGCTCACTTGGGCTTCAGTCACATAGTTTAATTTGCATAGAAACCTTCAGAAACAGAACTTCACAAGGCAGTTGTGGCTAAAACATGGGACTCTGAAAGGGAACCAGTCCTTGTTCATGACCATGGAGTCTAGTATATAGATCTTCCCATGGCTATTTTGCTTTCCCCCTTTAGTCCAAATCCATCAACCTTTTTTGCTGCAAATATTCTTCAGGCCACTGTCACTGGATTGAATCCAGTCATGGACAGAAGATTGGCAGAAGGCAAAGAGCGGGAGTAAAGAATTGCTATTCTGGTTGTTTGCCAGTGACTAGTGGCGTTCAGTAGGGGGCAAGGTTGAGTCTGCTATATTTATGTATTAATGATCTGGATGATGAACTTAATACCTTTGTGGCTAAGTTTCCGAATGATGCAAAGATAGGTAGAGGGGCAGGTAGTGTTAACAAAACGAGAAATCTACAGAAGGACTTAGATTAGGAGAATAAGCAAAGAAATGGCAGACAGAATACAGTTGAGGAAAGTGTATGATCATGCACTTTGGTAGCAGGAATAAAGGCATAGACTATTTTCTAAATGGGGAGCTGATTGAGAAATTAAAGGTTGAAAGAGAATTAATTGGAAGTCTTTGTGCAGGATACCCTAAAAGGTTAACTTGCAGATTGAGTCAGAATTAATGAAGGCAAATGTAATGTTAGCATTCATCTCAAAGGGACTGGAATATAAGAACAAGGATGTAATGCTTAGGCTTTATAGGCATTTGTCAGGCCACATTTGGAAAATTGTGAGCAGTTTCGGGTCCCATAACTAAGAAGGAAAGTGCTGGCATTGCATTGATCCTCATCAGGGACTGAAAGAATTAACATATGAGGATATTTGATAGCTCTGGGCCTGTACCCACCGGAGTTTAGCAGAATGGTGGGGTGGGGGGGGGGGGATGAGGAGGATCTCATTGAAAACTATCAAATATTGAAAGGTTTAGATAGGGTGGAAATGGAGAGGATGTTACCAATACTGGAAAAGTCTAGGACCAAAGGACACAGTTTCAGAGTTGAAGGACATCCCTTTAGAATAGAGATGATGAGGGATTTCTTCAGCCAGAGAGTGGTGAATCTGAGAAATTCATTACCACAGACAGTTGTGGAGGCTCTCTCATTGGTTGTCTGTAAGCAAAGGTTGATAAGTTCTTGATTAGTAGGGGCGCCAAATGCTCTGGAGAGAAGGCAATAGAATGTGATTGAAAGGGAAAATAATCAACCTGATCAATGGCAGGACAGATTCAATGGGCCAAATGGCCTAATTCTTCTCCTATTTCTTATGGTCTTATTGTCATATTCTGATCAGTTAACTTCATCTGTGAACCTTGATATTAACCAATGCTTCCCATTCCTCACTTAAATCCAATATTTTACATTGAAGGTTACCTCCGCTATTCTCAGCAAAGGCCAATCCCCACCACACCACCCATTACACCTCTCTACCCTTATCCAGCAGTCATCTACACAGAAAGCAACACATAATAAATGCTGGAGGAACTCACTGGGCTCAACAGCATCTGTGGAAAGTAGTAGACGTTTTGCACTGAGACCCTGTCGAAGACTGTACCCTTTTCTATAGATGCTGCCTGGCCTGCTGAGATTCTCCAGCATTTTGTGTGATTTCCAGCAGTTGCAGATGTTCTCCTGTTTGTGATTGGATCTACACAGAAAGCATGCTTTTGAACCATAGAACCTTTTCTTGGATAATAAATTGCCTATGTAATATTTTGAATGGTGAAGATTTGATTTCTACATCCCCACGTAAACAATAAAGGAATGAACTATTTGTGGTGTAGCATTGACCTGTCCTGATCAACATTGGTCTCAAATGTCTTTTTTAATTTACAGGGGGTATCGGGTCCCTCAGGGCCACAGGGACGAAATGGAGAGAAGGGGCCTCGAGGTCAGCAGGTTTGTACAGTTTGGTTTATCTGTGGAGACACAATTTAGGTCCGGTTTGTAAAGTACATCTGTTTATCTGACTCACTGCAAGGGAGGTTATAGGTCAAGTTAGAGCCAACATTAACATGAAAATTGGTCTATTGGATGTGACAGCAGCATGTGTCAGTAACATCCAAATGCCTCGGGATAGAGAGCTTATCACATGGATTCACATAGCATTGTACAGCACAGAGATAGTGTCATCAGCCCACTACGTCCTTCCCAAACTTGACAGCTATCCACCCTAATCCCATGCATCTGCATTACGATTGTATCCTTCTGTGCCTTGAGTATTTGTGCCTGTCCAAATGCAACCTGCAAGTAGCGATTGTATCTGATTTCACTACCTATTCCAGCAGTTTGTTCCAAATGTTAACTACTCAGATCCACCATAAAACTCATTCCTCTCACCTTAAGTGAGGAGTGGGAGTTGGACGATCCACACCAGAAGTGAGTGGAAAGAGTTACTTTTTAATCAGGGCAGCGTTCAAAATTTTGAGGGTAGAGTTTTGCAGCAGTTTTTCTTTTTTTGAGGAGTGACCAATCAGCAAGCTGCAGTGCATAGAAGGAGCTACCTTTCAGTCAGGTCCAGGACCAAGATTTAAAAAGCGGAGCTTCAAACCAGTTTTCTCTGAGTTGGACAATCCACACCTGGAGTGCATGAGAAGAGCTACCTTTTAATCAGAGGAATTTTGAAGGTAGAATTTCATGGCAGTTTTTTTCTGATTTGAAGAGCAACCAGTCAGCAAGAAGGATTCATTAGAAAGGGCCAACAAGAATAATTCAAGTGGAAAGGGAACAGCCAGTCTTTAGAGTGGCTTTGGCTCATCAGGCTTAGATGAATTCAGCTTGGGTGAGGTAGGTTTCTTGTAAGTTACTCTCCCTCTGTCCTTATTTATTCATTCCTCATCTATTAGGGCATTGTAGTTTAGGAAGAATGCCCCCAGGGGCAGTTGTTTGTACTCTATGTGGGATGTGGGAGGTCTGGGGAACCTTCAGTGTCCTAGATAAACACATCTACACCAGGTGCACTTAGTTGCATCCTCTGAGAGAACGTATTAAGGAACTGGAGCTGCAGCTCGATGACCTTTGACTCATATGGGGAGAATGAGGAAGTGATGGACAGGAGCTACAGAGAGGTAGTCACCCCGAGATTGCAGGGAACAGGCGACTGTCAGGAGAAAGAGGGGAAATGCACAGCCAGTGCAGAGTACACCTATGGCTGTTCCCCTCTATAATAAGTACACAACCTTAGATAATATTGCGGGGGACAACCTAGAAAAGGGGAGCCACATTGACCTGGTCTCTGGTGCTATGTCTCAGAGGAGCAGGGAGGTGAAGAGGACTGAAATATTTTGAATCAGTAGAAGTATCTTGCATCAGTTTTCACTGTGGAAGACTCTAGCAATATGATGGAAGTTCCAGGTTTCAGGGGTCATGAAGTATGTGCAGTAACCTTTACTAGGGAGAAAGTTCTTGGGAAAATAAAGGGTCTGAAGGTAGATAAGTCACCTGGACCAGATGGTGTACAACCCAGAGTTCTGAAAGAGGTGGCTGAAAAGATTGTGGAGGCTTTAGTAATAATTGTTCAAGAATCACTAGATACTGGAATGGTTCCAGAAGGTTGGAAAATTGCAATTGTCACTCCATTCTTCAAGAAGGGAGACAGGCAGGAGAAAGGAAACTATAGGCCAGGTAGTCTGACCTCAGTAGCTGGGAAGATGTTAGAGTCGATTATTGAGGATGAGGTCTCAGAGTACTTGGAGGCACGTGATAAAATAGGCTGTAGTCAACATGGTTTCCTCAACGGAAAATCATGACTGACAAATCTGTTGGAATTCTTTGATGAAATAACAAGCAGGATGGACAATGGACAATCAGTTGATGTTGTGTACAGTATTTGGATTTTCAGAAGGCCTTTGAGAAGGTGCCACATATAAATCTGCTTAGTAAGCTACAAACCCATGACAAGAGGCAAAGAGTGGGGATAAAGGGAACCTTCTTTGGTTGGCTGCTGATGACTAGTGGCGTTCCATAGGGGTCTGTATTGGGATTGGTTCTTTTTATGTTATATGTTAATGATTTGGATGATGGGATTGATAGCTTTGATGCAAAGTTTGCAGATGATATGAAGATAGGTGGAGGGGCAGGTAGTTTGGAGAAAGCAGAGAGGCTACAGAAGGACCTTGACAGATTAGGAGAATAGGCAAAGAAGTGGTAGATGGAATACAGTGTTGGGAAGTGTACGGTCATGCACATTGGTAGAAGAAATGAAAGGCTTAACTATTTTCTAAATGGAGAGAAAATACAAAAAACTGAGGCACAAAGGGACTTGGGAGTGCTTGTGCAAGATTTCATAAAGGTAATTTGCAAGTTGAGTCTGTGATGAGAAAAGCAAAAGCGATACGAGCATTCATTTCAAGGGGACTAGAATATAAAAGCAAGGATATAAGGTTGAGATTTTATAAAGCACTGATGAGGCCTCACTTGGAGTATTGTGAGCAGTTTTGGACCTCCTATCATAGAAAGGATGTACTGAAACCGGAGAGGATATCAAAGGAGGTTCACAAAAATGATTCCAGGTTTGAATGGCTCATCATTTGAAGCGTTTGATGGCTCTGGGTCTGCATTCACTGGAATTCAGAAGAATGAGGAATGACCTCATTGAAACCTACTGAATGCTGAAAGGCCTTGATAGAGTGGATGTGGAGAGGATACTTCCTATGGTGGGAGAGATTAAGACCAGAGGACACAGACTCAGAATAGAGGGACCTCCTTTTAGATCGGAGATTAGGAGGAACCTCTTTAGCAAGAGAGTGGTGAACCTGTGGAACTCATTGCCACAGGCAGCTGTGGAGGCCAAGTCTGTATGTATATTTAAGGCAGAGGTTGATAGATTCTTCATTGTTCAGGACATGAAGAGATACAGGGAGAAGGCAGGAGATTGGGGCTGAAAGGAAATATGGATCCACCATGACGAAATAGCGGAGCAGACTTGACGGTCCAAAATGCCTAATTCTGCTCCTAATGGTCTTTTGTTCTTAAATTTATGCTTTCTTCTTTTTTGATACCATGGAGGAATAAGGTTCTGATTATTTATCCTAGCTTTGTCTCTCCTGATGCTACATACTTCTATCAGGTGTCCTCCCTCAAGCCTTCTTTGTGCTATAGAAAGCAAGCCCAGCCTATTCAATCTTTTCCCCTAACTAAAATCTTCCAATCCAGGCAACATCCTGATGAACCTTCTCTGTATTCCCTCCAGTGCAAACTCATTCCTCCGATAAGGTACACAAACATCTTTCAACATAAAAACTTCTAGTTTGTTTGTGCATAGAGAAACTGAACTTTCCATAGATTCAATGGTAAATTCTTTTATAAAGACATGTAGCACAGAAACTGACCCTGCTTGCTACCGTCCACACGTTTACATTTGACCCATTTTATTCTCCTCACATTCCCACCAACACTGATCCGTCTACTATAATAGGGTTAATTTACAGGGTTCAATTAGCCTTTTAATTCATGTCTTTGGGCTATGGGTTGTAATTGGAGCTTTCTGAAGAAACCAAGACTTAGGAAAAATGTGCAAAATGCATGAAGACTGTACTTGAAGTGAGGATCAAACCTGGATCACAGGGGCTATAGGTCAACAGTTCTACTGACTGCTGCACTCTGCTGTCCATCTGAATTAGTGTTAGGTAAATATCTGCAATTAATTTTATGAGTTAACGTGATATCTATGTTAAATTAGGCCAAGAGCACTGCAGTCAAATCAATGTTACTTTATTTTTTCAAATAATAGCCAGGATTTATTCTTGCTCAGATGATCAAACTCATAGACTATAAAAGAAGTTTGAGACAAAAGGATCGATCATACAGCTTTAACCCAGGCAACCTGTTCATATTCTATACCTTCACAGTATGGTCCAGGTTAATTTTAAACCTGCCCAAGAATCCATTTATAACAAGTGTCTATACCAAATTTTGAACCACAGATCTATTTAGAATGTATAAATAGCCTATCTGACATTAATACATTGGTGATTAATCCTTAATTACTGTTTCAGAGATATAAAATCCATTTCAATAGATATGGGTCAAATTTGACCCGGAACAGCCCCAATGTACAAAAATTTGTAGCACCTGTACAAAAGTATAAAATTTCTAAATATTTTCATTTTTGCGCATTTTGGGTCACTTTAGGAAAAGTCATCAAATTTTGGGTAAAAAATTGGCATTTAGGTTGTTTTCACTGCTGTCAAATATCAAAACAGGTCAAATTTGACCCAAACAGTATGTAAGGGTTAATTAATCAAAGCTTGTACATATCAATCGTTCAACAGGGAGTACGTGGAGTCCAAGGTGAGCAGGGAATTGAGGGAATCCAAGGATTTAAAGGACAAAATGTAAGTAACATTGTGTGTTGTTTATTACTGCAGCAAATAGTGGTATTCTGGAATGGAATGCTTTAATTTTGGTGAATGTTATAATGTTATCTGTGGTAGATTTAAAATGCCCTTTTATAGAAACTCTGCATTCTGCTTGATCAGAAAGTTATTTAAAATTATTGCAGGATTAAAAAATAATCAGTTTGTAATATGTCAACTTAGTTAGAACAGTTCTGTAACATTTATATTAATATATTTGTGAGGATATATCAAGAAAAATGAAGAAAATTAAATAGCTTAATGTGGAAAGCAGAAGAGCTTTACATGAAAAATACTGGCACTTCGTTCTACTTGAATCTACTTTCTGTATTAGTGAATTGCCAGGCATACCTATATATGTATTCCACATAGAAATCTTTCTACTAACTGCTGCACTCTGCTGTCCATCTGAATTGGTATTAGGTAAATATCTGCTATTAATTCTATGAGTTAAGTTAAGTGTTAAGTTCATCACCATTTAGCTAATCTACTTCTGCCAAATCATTTTAAGTCAATGATAATAATTCTGATTCTGATTCTGCTTTCCAGACTACCAGCAGGTCAGATCCTAACTTTGCATTGATATCTGGGTCTTACAGCCGTGAACTGATAAAAATCCCTTCCGCCTTTCCATTTATTTGGCATATCCACCTGCTAATTTTCAATCATTTCTGTGCAAGGATACTGAGGTCTCTTTGAACATGGATATCTTTCATTCTCCCATCATTTAAAAATGCTTGGCCTTATTGGTGAATGTAACGTGTCCCCAATATTGCTTTTGACCAAGACCAACAAACTGCATTCCAGTATCCAGTCACTATCCCTCACTAATTTGACATGGAACGGATTATCCAGTCAGCAACACATTGCTGTTAGTGGGAAGATAGTATATGCAATTAGGCTCATTTATATTTGTAATTAACCAGTGGCAATTATTTTATAGGGTGAATCTGGAAACCCTGGGGAGAAAGGTGTAAGTGGACCACCTGGACGCCGTGGTTCAATGGTGAGTTTGTTCTTTTTTTTAAAAACAAAAATATTCATTCTCTGATGAAAATGTATGCTAAACAGGAACAAAAGTGGCAGAAATTTCTCTCCATTAAGTTCTTTCGCCTGGAATGTCAGCAGTGATAGTCCTGAATATTTTCTGTAACATCAGTTGAAATTATAAACTGCAGCTTGCATCAGTTCTCTGAGAATTGCTAGCCATATTATGATACAGATCCAGTTCCTCCCCACCACATCACCACTGCAACCATTTCTTTAGATTCAGATTCATTTATTTATCATACGCACATCGAAACATACAGTGAATTGATTCATTTGAGCTAAAAGCCCAGCACAACCTGGGGGCAGTCTGCAAGTGTTGCCACACATTTGGTTACCAAGATACGTTGTCCACTATGCTCGGCAGAACAAGCAACAAAACAACAGCAAAACAATCACACTCTTCCCACCCACACCAACAAGTCCAACAACATCAAGACAGGCCTCTAGGCCTTCAGCCAACTTGTTGATATGGGCCTACAACTTCTCCAGTAGACAACATGATTAGCTTTTGCAGTGAGAGATGACACAAGTCACTTGACGTTGGAAACTCCCAGTGTCGCAATTTACCACAAAAAATTTTGTCAGGCTGAATTCCAGCATGGAGATTTCCTCTGTGGGATTGCTGGTCAGAAACCACAGGAAGGCCATAAACAGCTTTAGAATTCTGAATTTTCATGTTATTTAAAATTGAAGTAAGGCAAGTTGGACACATTGGACATTACAGCCTCACAATTCTGATGCTTTAATCTAACAGTGCACAAATAAAAGTTTATAAATTCCATGTCTCTTTTAAAGAATTCATCGTACCCTATCCCTACCACTACCCTATAACCCTTGTTTATTTTGTAACCCTTTCAAAAATTATGTGTGGAGACAAACAGTTCTGCAGATGTTTATTAGTCTTTGATATGTCATAAAAATGTGTGAAAATATGAAAATGATGGACCGGCAAAAAAACCAGTTGAAGCCATGCCTAATGTAATACTCAACTATACAAGATGTAAAGTAACATGACCTACCCCTCAATCCCTATCTTCTCTCTAAACTTTACAATGTTTTCACCCATGTGCACCCAGCAGCAAAGTATTCTGATAGTAGAGACAAAATTATAGCATAATTCTGAGCACTTCTTGTCAACAGGCTCTGAAAGGACATCCACAAAAGCTTTGACTGATTTTGTTTATCCTACTTCACGCGCAACAAGGCCAGTTATCTTTAACCATTGCTTTGGCTCTAATCATCGAGCAGTCCAAGTAGTTGTCTGGTTACCTGGAAACCTTGTCTGGATGTCTGATTTATTTACAGCATTAAAAGTGGGAGTCTGGTCATTATCTCTCACTGCAAAGGGTCTAAACAAATTAACGCACTGAAAAGAAAAACTGTCCTTTTGTTACTGCTGATGTGTATAACATCCTAAAGCTGTGCCTTAAACAGTGTACATCATTGTTCTAAACTTCAAGGAATTCAGACCATTACTGTTCAAACTCTTTTAAAAGGAATTCCTTCCCATCCCAGAAATTAGCGCAATGAAGTTATAAGACAAAGAAATAGAATTAGGCCATTTGGCCCATTGAATCAGTTCCACTATTTGATCATGGCTAATTTATTATTCCTTTTCAAACCCATTCTCCTGCCTTCTCCTGTAGCTTTTGACACTCTTACTATCAAGAAACTATCACGTTCCACTTTAAATCTACCAAATGACTTGGTCTCCGCAGCCATCTGTGGCAATGAATTTCCACAGATTCATCACCATCTGGTTAAAAAATTCCTCATCTCTGTTCCAAAGGTATGTTCTTTTATTCCGAGTCTGTGCTCTCTGGTCCTGGACTATCCCATTATTGGAAACATTCTCACCAATTCTACTCTGTCCAGGCCTTTGAGAATTTGGTAAGTTTCAATGGGATCCCTCCTCATTCTTTTACAACTCCAGTGATTACAGGCCCTGAGCCATCAAATATCCTCATATGTTAACCCTTTCATCTCTAGGATAATTTTCATGAACCTCCTCTGGATCCTTTACAATGCTAGCACATCTTTCTAGGTACCAAGGTTAGAGACATCTCTGATCAAATTCACAGCATTCTTAAGGGGGAGGGGGAGCAGCCACAGAAGTCATGGTCCACATGAGTACCTGTGACATAGGCAGGAAAGGTAACTAGGACTTGTAAAGTGAGTTTGATGGTAGGTTAGGAACAGAATCTCCAGGGTGGTTTTCTCTGGATTTCTATCCATGACAAGTGGTAGTGAGGCAAGAAATAGGAAACAGGAAAATGCAGTTTGACTAGGTCTGGGGATAAACTAAATAGTGGTTGGGGGGTTCAATAGCTTGGAAAAGTATGGATAAAATAAAAGGTGAGAGTGCAGGAGGGGTTGATGAATTCTCCAGAATAAAGAATAATATTTTTTTTAAAACTTAGAAAGGGATAAGAATTTAGATTCAGGCAACATGGAAACAAGATTGAAAAGAGAAATGGAAAATACAGGACTGAAGGTGTTATATTTGAATGTACACAGTATATGAAATAAGGTAGATAGTTTTGTAGTGCAGTTAAAAATTGGCAGAGATGATGTGGAAATCACAGAGTTATGCCTTGAAGAAAATCACAGATGGGAGCTAAACATACCTACAAGGATACACATTGTATCAAAAGGGCAAGCAGGCGGGGGTAGAGTGGTTGAGGTGGGTTTGTTGGTAAAAGTTGAAGTTAAATCCTTAGAAAAAACTCAACACAGGATCAGAAAATGTAGAATCCTTGTGGATAGAATTAAGAAACTACAAGGATAGGAGTTATATACTGACTTCTGAAAAGTAGGCAGGATGTGGGGTACAAATCACAAAGGGGGATAGAAAAGGCATATACAAAGGGAGGATAATAGTCATGGAGGAATTCTCTATGAGGTAAACTGGAAAAATCTGGTTAGTGTTGGATCCCAAGAGAAGGAATTTGTCGAGCGCCTACAAAATGGCTTTTTAGAGCAGTTCGTGATGGAGCCAGTAAGGAAAAGGCAATTTTGGATTGGGTGTTGTGTAATAATCCAAATTTGATTAGGGAGCTTAGGGTAAAGGAACCTTAGGAGGCAGTGTTCATAATATAATAGAATTCACCCCGTAGTTTGAGAGGAAGAAACTAAAATTGGATGCATCGGTATGACAGATGAGTAAAGGTAATTATAGAGGACGTGAGAGAGGAGCTGGACAAAGTTGATTGTAAGGGGACACTAGCAGGGATAATGGCAGAACCACAGTTGTTGGTATTTCTGGATGTAATTTGGAAGCACAGAAATATCCTAAAGAGAGAATGAGGCAGCGAAGGTGCTGATTGTTTTGTGGTGTACTGGAGTGGATAAATCCCCAGAGCCTGACAAGGTGTTCCCTTGAACCTTGTGGGGGGGGGGAGGCTACTGCAGTGGTCCTGGCAAAGATACTTAAAATGTCCTTAGCCACATTTGAGGTGCCATAGGACTGGAGGTTAGTTAATATTGCTGCATTGTTCAAGAAAGGCTCTAAAAATAAGTCGAGAAATTATAAGTCAATGATCCTGATGTTGGTCATGGATTAATTATTAGAAGGTATTCCAACAGACAGTATGATAAGCCATTTAGTGAACAGGCTCTGATTCGGGATAGTTGATGGGGAAAAATCTGCTAAACTTTTAGCGGGTCAGTTAAAGGCTGGGATGGTCAGAAGACAGATTTTAAAAATTCACCGACCAGATAAAACAGAAACTTTAGATCCTTATGAAATTAATAAGATATTTATGGAGCAGAAGTCTATCAAAGATTGCAGTGTGGTCTTGACCAGCTGCGAAGATGGACTGAAAAATGGCAGGTGGAACTTAATGCAGACAAGTGTATGGTGTTGCATTTTGGGAGGTCATTGCAGGATAGGACTTGCACAAAGAATGGTAGGATTCTGAGTTGTACTGTAGAACAAACGGACTTGGTATTAGAGATCCATAATTTGTTGAAAGTAGCACCGCAGGTAGATAGGGTAAAAAGGCGAGCCTTTAGCACATTGACTTCTATAAATCAGGGCATTGATTACAGGGGTTGGGAAGATATAATGAATTTGTACAAGATGTTGGTGAGGCCAAATTTAGAGTATTGTGTGTATTTCTGGTCACCTACCTACAGGAAAGCTATCAATAAAATAGAAATTTACAAGAATGTTGTTGGGGTATGTGGACCTGAGTTAGAGGGAAAGAATGAATCGGTTAAGAATTTGTTCCCTGGAGTGAAAGAGAATGAGAAGAAATCTTATAAAGGTATACAAAATAATGAGGGGCATAGAAAGGCTAAATGCATTTTCCCCTCAGATTGCGTGAGACTGGAACTAGAGGTTATAGATATAGGGTGAAAGGTGAAATATTCGAAGGGAATCTGGGAGGTAATCTCTTCACTCAGAAGGTAATACAAGTGTGGATTGTGCTGCCAGTGGAAGTAGTAGATGCAGGTTCAGTTGTTTCTCTCTACATACCCTAATGAAATCTATTATGACCTAGCTCTGCTCAGTCAGAGTATTATGGACTATGTATTTCAAAGTCCAAAGTTCAAAGTAAATTTATTATTGAAGTACATGTATGTCACCATATACAATCCTGAGATTGATTTTCTGTGGGCATACTCAATAAATCCATAATAGAATCAAAGATCATAAAGATCCAGCAACTTGGGCATTCAGCCATAGTGCAAAAGAGGCAAACTGTGCAAATACAGGAAGAAAGAAATAACAATAATGAAAAAATAAGAAATAACTATTGAGACAACAGATGAAACGTCCTTGAAAATGGGTCCATAGCGTGTGAGAATATTTCAATGACGGTGAAATTGAGTAAGTTATCCCCTTTGGTTCAAGGGCCTGATGGCTGGGGGGGGGGGGGTGCAATAACTGTTCCTGAACCTGCTGATGTGAGTCCTTTGAGACTCCTGTACTTCCTTCCTGATGGCAGCAACAAAAAGGAAGTATGACCTAGGTGGGGGTGGGTCCCTAACATAAGAACATAAGAAATAGGATCAGGAGTAGGCCATCAGGCCTGTCGAACCTGCTCCGGCATTCAGTAAGATCATGGTTGATCTGGCCATGGACTCATTTCCACCTACCTGCCTTTTCCCCATAACTTTTAATTTGACCTAATATGCAAAAATCTATTCAACCTTGTCTTAAATATACTTAGTGAGGTAGCTTCAACTGGTTCTTTGGGCAGAGAATTCCACAGATTTACTACTCTCTGGAAAAGCAATTCCTCTTCATTTCCATCCTAAACCTACTCCGCTGAATCTTGAGGCTATGTCCCCTAGTTCTTGTCTTACCTGCAAGTGGAAGCAACTTCCCTGCCTCTATCTTATCTATCCCTTTCATAATTTTGTATGTTTCTATAAGATTTCCTCTCATTCTTCTGAATTCCAGTGAGTACATTCCCTGGCGAATCAATCTCTCCTCGTAGTCTAACCCCCTCATCGATACATAGGAAACCTACAGCGCAAAACAGGCCTTTCAGCCCACAAAGCCTCATCCCTGGAATCAACCTGGTAAACCTCCTCCGCACCGCTTCCAAAGCCATATATCCTTCCTCAAGTATGGAGACCAGAACTGCACACAGTACTCCAGGTGTGGCCTCACCAGTACCCTGTACAGTTGTAGCATAACCTCCTTGCTCTTGCAAACCATCCTTTTGTGATTCCTGCACGAGCACTCCCGAATCCCTCTGCACAACAGCATGCAGCAGTTTTTTTACCAGTGAAATAATAATCTGCTCTTCCATTCTTCCTTCCAAGTGGATGACCTCGATAATGGAT
Source organism: Hemitrygon akajei (assembly GCF_048418815.1). Classification (NCBI taxonomy): domain Eukaryota; kingdom Metazoa; phylum Chordata; class Chondrichthyes; order Myliobatiformes; family Dasyatidae; genus Hemitrygon; species Hemitrygon akajei. The sequence goes on from NC_133143.1 coordinate 32,384,565, forward strand.
CCCTGATGATAGATTCTGATTTCCTGAAAAAATATTTTGTGTAGATGTGCTCAATGGAGCAGAGGGCTTTACCACTACTTTTTCTAGGATTTTCCATTCAAGGCATTCCATACTAGGCTGTGATGCATTCAGTCAATATACTCTCCACCACACATCCATAGAAGATTGTCAAGGTTTTAGATGTCATGCTGAATTTTTACAAACTCCTAAGGAAGTAGAGGCAATGCCATGCTTTCTTTGCAATTGCAGTTATGCGCTGAGCCCAGGATGGGCCCTATAAAATAATAACTGAGAGGAGTTCAAAGTTGCTGACCCTCTCCACCTCTGATACTCATGGACTTGGGGTTTATCCCTCCTGAGGTCAATAATCAACTCCTTGGTCTTGCTGACGTTGAGTAAGAGGTTGTTGTGGCACCACTCAGTCAGATATTTAATCTCCCTCCTTTATGATGATTCGTCACCACCTTTGATTCGGTCTATGATAGTGGCTTCAGCATATGAAGAGTTGGCTCCTCTCATTCTAGTCTCTAATAACATAATGGTATGACTGAATTTCACGGGTTTCTGGTTCTTTGCTGTCTCTGTTTAAAATTTTTGATATTTTCAACTCATCCCTATATTCTCTCCCCTTCTAATCTTTATAATACATTTTGCTGAAATATCCAAAACAGGCCTCTCCAATACTGACAGCTGCATCTTAAAAATAGAGATTTAAAAAAAAGTTTGAAGCTGGAAATATCAAATAAAAACAGAGGTGTAAGGAGAAATGATTCACAATTCAAATCCACGATATTTTGTCAGCACTGGAATATCAGAACTTTGTCCTACTAGAGATATCTCTTTGTTTTACCCATCTCCCTCCACCTTGTCTGATACTAAAAATAAATTTGCTTTACCCTCTTCCAGTTCTGACAAATGTTCATTGATGCGAAACATTCACTGTTTCTCCTGGCACAGATGCTGCCTGGCCCATTAAATGTTTCCAGGATTTTCTAGTTTTATCTTTAAGCTCTGGAATTTTCCTCCAGACTCTACTTTTCTTTCCTTCTCTGACTTGCCCAGTTAAACCTACCACATGTGGGCATCTGCAGTGAAGTCTCCTTCTGAGATTTGATATTAAGTTTTTACAGTACGATCCTGTGACGTTTCTTTGGATGTTTTATTTTTCTATGGTAGGAGCATGATATAAATGGTAGTAGCTGTTATTGTTGATACTTCAGCCACTATTGATCAGCAGAGAGGCACTCCTGAAAACCATCAATGACTTCATCCTGTTAATGTTAAATTCCTACGGGGAATCGTGGCATGAAACAATATATGACTGTGAATGTATATTATCTTGCTTACTACACAGGGTCTCGATGGCGATGATGGATTTGGCTCTCAAGGCTCAAAAGGAAGAAAGGTAACAGCATAAATTTATCTTACAGATAGACATTAGTCTTGTAACAAGGAAAAGAATCTTTCTTTCTATGCCTTTGTGTCTTATCATCCACAGCTACAACTTAAACATTATCATTATGAAAGAAGGAATATTTTTATCTGCTGTACTAGTTCCTACAAAAAACCTTGCATGTCATTGTCAATGGGAAAAATGTTATGTTATTTTTTCCATTTCACTATTGTAGTCATGGTGAAGTGAGAAATAAAACTTGGGTAATAACAAATCTATATTATTAATCCATTCACAAAGTAATGGTGGCAGCAATCACCTGATTAACAGATCACTTAAAATGTGTATATAGTACCAAAGATTGAAAAGGACTTTTCAATAATAAATGTATTTTCTTTTATTCAGAGATTTTATTCTCATAAGCAGAACCCCACAAAATAGTTCAATATATTTCTATTCCACATCTATTAAAAGGATTTGCAAATTTGGATGCTTAGATTTTTGAGGTAATGGATTCAACTAGTTTTAACTGATTAGCTTTATTATTTCAATCAGAAAAGTCTTTATAGAAGCACAATCAGGTTTATTATCACTGTATATGACATGAACTTTGATGTTTTGTGGCAGTAGTATAGCGCAAAGACATAAAACTACTATCAATTACAAAATAAATGGTAAAATGAAAATATTGAGATGGTTTTCATGGACCATAGAGAAATCTGATGATGGAAGGAAGAATCATTGAGTTTTCAGGCTCGTCCCCAATGTTAGTAATGAGAAGCAGGCATGTACAAGGCAGTGAGTCCCCTTAATGATAGATGCCACCATCTCAAGGTACTATCATTTGAAGTTATCCTCAATGGTGGCGAGAGTGGATATTGGACTGCTACAAAATGATGCTACAGAGTTAGTAATGGGGAACAAAGAAGTGACTGACAAACTTAAGTATTTTGCATCATTCTTCACAATGACGTGAGTGGATTGCACCAGGTTTGAGAGTGTCAGAGAGCAGAAGTCAGTGTAGCAGCTATTACAAAGGAGAAAGTGCCTGGGACACTGGAAGTCTGAAAGGAGATAAGTAACCTGGATGAGATAGACTATGCCCCAGGTTCTCAAAGAGATATTGGAAGAGATTGTGAAGGCATTAGTAGTGATCTTTCAAAAATCACCAGATTCTGGAATAGTTCTGGGGACAGGAGATTTACAAATGTCACTCCATTCCTTAAGAGGGGAGGGAGGCAAAAGACAGGAAATTTATAGGCTAGTTGGTGTGACTTTAGTGGTTGGCAAGATGTTGGAATCCATTATTAAATATGAAGTTTTGGGGTACTTGGTGACACAAGATAAAATAGGCCAAAGTCAGCTTGGGGAGAAAATGCTGACAAACCTGTTGAAATTCTTTGAGGAAATAACGGGCAAGATAGACAAAGGAGAGTCAGAGGATGTTGTTTACTTGATTTTCAGAAGGTCTTTGACAAGGTGCTGCTCATGGGGCTGCTGAACAAGATAAGAAAATAGTAAGATAGGAAAGATTCTAGCATGGATAGAACATTGGCTGACAAAGGGGGGTTTTCCAGTTGGCTGCCGGTTAGGACCATTAGGACCATTTTTTACACGTTATATGTCAATGTTTTAGATGATGGAATTGATGGCTCTGTGGCCAAAAGTGCAGATGATACAAAGATAGGTGGAAGATCAGGTAGTGTTAAGGAAGCAGGGAGTCTTCAGAAGGACTTAGATTATGAGAACTGGCAAAGAATTGGCAGATGGAATACAGTTTAGGGAATTGTACGGTCTTGCACTTTGGTGGAAGGAATAAAGAAGTAGACTATTTTTTAAATGGTGAGCAAATTCAGAGTTTCAAAGGAACTTGTGAGTACTTGTGTAGGATTTCCTAAAGGTTAACTTAGAGGTTGAGTTGGTGGTAAGGAAAGCATATGCAATGTTAGCATTCATTTCAAGAAGACTAGAATATATATAAAAGCAAGGATGCAATGCTGAGGCTTTATAAAGCATTGGTCAGAAGGCTCTTTGAGAATTGTAAGTAGTTTTGGGACCCTTGTCTAAGAAATGATGCGTTGGCACATTGGAGACAGTCTAGAAGAGGTTCATGGAAAATGATCTCAGGAATGAAAGGGTTAACATTTGAGGAGTGTTTGATGGCACTGGGCATATACTCACTGGAGTTTAGAAGAATGAGGGGGATTTCATTGAGACCTATTGAATATTGTAAGTTCTAGACAGAGTGGACATAGAAAGGATGTTTTCTATAGTGGGGAGTTTAGAACCAGATGGTACAGCCTCAGAATAGAAGAATATCCTTTTAGAATAGAGATGAGGAGGATTTCGTTAGTCAGATCATTGAGAATATGTGCAATTCATTGCCACAGACAGCTATGGAGGCCACTTCATTGGCTATATTTAAAGCAGAAGTTGGTACGTTCTTGATTAGTAAGAATCTCAAAGGTTTTGGTTGGAAGGCAGGAGAATAGGATTGTCTGGGATAATTAATCAGCCATGATCGAATGGTGGAGCAGACTCGATGGGCTGAATGGCCTAATTCTGCTTCTGTGTCTTATGTTCTTATGATTCTTCCCATGATGGTGTTGGCTGAGTCTGTGACACTTTTCAGCCTCTTGAAAGTCTGTGCATTGAAGCCTCCATAGCAGTCTGTGATGAAGCCAGTCAGAATGCTCTCCGCTGTACATCTGTAGAAATTTGGTGAATTGCCAATTTTCCACAAACTCCTAAAGAAAAGTAGAGCCACTGGTGTGTCTTCTTCACAATTGCAACAAAATGCTGGGTCCAGGACAGATCCCTGAAAATGTTGACACCCAGGAACTTAGAGCTGCTCACCCTTTCCCCCACTGATCCCTCAATGAGGACTGGTCCCCTTCCTGAAGTCCACAATGAATCTTTTGGTCTTGCTGATGGTAAGAGAGAAGTTGTTTTGACAATACTCAACCAACAGATCTATCTCACTCCTGTATGCCTCCTTGTTGCCATTTGAGATTTGACCAACAATAGTAGTATTTTCTATGAATTTATAAATTTCACTTGAGCTGTGCTTAACTGCAGTCATGAATGTAAAGAGGGAAAGAGCAGTGGTTAAGCGTGCATCATTGAGGTGTGCTAGTTTCCGCAGCGAGGAGGAGATATTATCACCGACTTGTACTGACTGTGGTCCCCGATGAGGAAATTGTGGATCCAGTGATATTCAGATGCCCAGGCTCTGCCCATAATTTTTTGTCAAATATTTAACGCCAGATGATTACAAATCTAACTATTGTAGAGTTTCCCCATGTCCTTATTATATAAATGTGAACTATAAGCAAAATATTCATGATATGTTATACTAATTCTGATTTCTGGCAATAGATTTTCTAGTTGCTTTGAATGAAGAAAAGGTTAATGTGATTCTAGTAATTCCTCCTTTTGAAGAGGCATGAAAACTATCTCTGAGTGGCCTGTGTCAGTTTCTTATTGAATTTCAGGCTGCAGAGACTTAAATTGTTGGGCTTTATTAACATGCCTCTGACAGACCTCCTGCTCTGGAGTTAGGCGAGTGTCTGGAATAGCAGTTATTCCTTTGCATTCACTGGGTTTGGAGAAGATCTTTCCAGGGTGGGAAGTACTGGATGGGTAAGTCTTAGGATATCCAAATGAGGAGTACACATCTGGACTTTTAGACTCAAAGCAAAGCAGTTTACCTTAAGGATTTCTTTAACTTCATCAGAAAGCGATAGAACAACAGAAGAAGAACTGCATTAACCCAGCTAACAATTGTAGTTAACTGTTTAATACATAAGCAAAGTTATGCTCCATGCTCTAGCCCTATAGTGCTAAAAATATTACTTCATTACTTTGCAGGGAGAAATAGGGCCCCAGGGAAACATTGGCAAAAAGGTATGTTTAATAGCTTTTAATATCTAGAGTAAAACTACTTTGATCTTTAGGTTTGAATTCATTATTATCAAAGATGACTCTTCTTTGTGCCACATTTGTTATCATGGTTTTAGGGAGAAAGAGGAGAAGCAGGAATAAATGGAGAACAAGGATTCAAAGGAATGAAAGGGAACCAGGTAGGAACTTGACTGAAAAACATTAAATTCTTAATCCATATTTGATATTTTAAAAAAAGAATGCTATTTGGTTGACAATCTATTAATGTAAAACAATAGATTATTGCAGTTTAGAATTTGTTCATTATATATCGTGTTGTAAGATGTGGGTCCATGATTTCTACAGTTTTCTACAGAAGTGGCTTGTCGTTGCCACTTTCTGGGCAGTGTCTTTACAAGATGGGTGACCTGAGCCATTATCAATACTCTTCAGAGATTGTCTGCTTGACGTCAGCAGTCACATAACCAGGACATGTGATCTGCACCAACTGCTCATACAACCATTCACCACCTGCTCCCACGGCTTGACGTGATCCTGATCGGGGTGGGTGGGGGGGGGGGAACTAAGCAGGTGCTACACCTTGCCCAAGGGTGACCTGCAGACTTGCAGAGGGAAGGAATGCCTTTACACCTCTTTTGGTAGAGACATATCTCCATTCGCCACCTATAAAGTTAGCAATAAAATCTAAACAAAGTGAAATAAATGGGTGTTATTAAAATTGTGCAGAAAGAAATCAGTTATGAAAATGACCCAGACTTTGGCTATTCAGCTCATTACAACTATCTGACTGACAGGTTGCCCTCCCTTTCCTTGGCTTCTCAGTCTTCTCTGGGCTCCTGGTTGTGTTGCATTGCAGACTTTCTGTCTGTGCTATAGAACCTCTAGCATCCTCGGTGAGATTTTGCTGCCTGGACAGTCCATACTTCAGAAAACCTTGGCTGAATCCTTCCAGGAGAAAAACAAGGGTCGAGGGCAGAAGAGGAGCATGTCTGTACTAAAGAGAGTCTCCACCACCCACCCCTCACCCTTCCGTATGTACAGCCAAGGTGTCCCTCATTGCAGATTCACCTGACTGGCTCTACATTAAGAAAGGTGATAAGATAGGCATTGGTGGGCCACCCGGATGCCACTTTGGAATTTCCGTACCTAATAATCAACCTCTCAAACTATAAACTGTTCAAGCTAGTATCGTGGTCACTCTGACTGTGTTTTAGGTTATAGTCTAAGCAGCAGACAACTGTATTTAAAAGCAAGTATAAAGAGAGTAACTTCTTACAAAGCAAGCAGGTTAGATGCCCTTGTGCTTAGTTATTCAGTCGCAGATTACCCTGTCTCTTAATAGCCTTCTCAGTGGCATAATAAGAGATGTGCGCCCTCTAGTGCCATAACATGATAATACAAAAATTGTAGCACAGCCACCTTCCTGTTAGGTTTTATTTATTATTTTATTTAGGCCTTTCTGGTCCTTCAAGTTGCGTTGCCCAGCAACCTCCTAATTTAATCGTAGCCTAATCACGGGACAATTTACAACGACCAATTAACTGTCCAATTGGTATATCTTTGGATTGTGGGAGGACATGGTCACGGGGAGAACGTACAAACTCCTTACAGGCAGCGGTGGGAATTGAACCCAGGTCGTCTGCTAACCACTACACTACTGTGTCGATAAGCCTTATCAGATACCTTGCACCAGGTACAATAGCCCTAAATGAAAACAGGCCCTTCGCTCCATTGTGCCTATGCTGACCATCAAACACCCAGTTATACTAATTCAGCTTTCATTCTCCACCTCATTCACATCATCTCTCCCCAGATTCCACCATTTAGATACATACATATACAGTGATCAATTAACCTACCATCCCATATATCGTTGGGATTTGGGAGGAAACTGGAGCACCCAGAGGAAACCCATGTGGTTACGAGACGACATGTAAGTTCCACACACACAGCACCAGAGGTCAGGATTGAATGCGGGTCTCTGGCACGATGGTACGGTGCTACCCAGTGCTGCACAACCGCTGCACACATTTAGCAGAAGCTGGTAATATACTTCCTCCTCACACTTAGCAGACACCAGCTGTTTAGCTCTGCTGTTCATCTTTTCCAACTCATTGGCATACTCTTTCCAGGGATGAAGAATGACCACTTCACCCTTAATCTTCATGCGCGTGCTGCTCCAATGTCCTAGTCAGTCAGGCATGATTTTCCTGCCATTCTGTTAAAGGACATTTCTTCTTTCTTTTATTGAATTTTCAAATAGGTTACAGAAAGAAAAAAAAATCAACCCTTCTCCCCTCTCCTTAACCCCTCCCCCCAACATAACTCTATAGAAAAAAAAAGAGAAGAAAAAAGAAAGAAAAAAAAGAAAGAAAGAAAGAATGCCTGGATATCAGAAGATCCCCACATGCTCCACGGAGTTCATAATAGCTTTAATATGTATATTTCTTTCTTTCCCCAGATAACCAATAATTTTATCTTCGGAGCACTTATATATTTAATCCTGTTTTTTGTAAATAAGGGTGCCAAATTTTCAGAAATATTTCATATTTATCTCTTAAATTATAAGTAATTTTTTCAAGTGGAATGCAGCTAAAAATTTCATTTTTCCAACGATCTATACTTAAGTATGAATCCGATTTCCAGGTAACTGCAATAGCCTTTTTGGCTACTGCCAATGCAATTTTTATGAATTCTTTCTGATATTTATTCAATTTGGATTTTGATTTTATCCCTTCAATATTGCCTAGTAAAAATAATGTTGGATTATGTGAAAGTTGTATTCCAATAATTTGTTCCAGTAAAACTCTTAAATTTGTCCAAAAAGGTTGAATTTTAAAACAAGACCAAGTAGAGTGTAAAAAAGTACCAATTTCTTGATTACATCGAAAACATTGATCAGATAAATTTGAGTTTAATCTATTTATTTTTTGTGGTATAATATATATTTGATGTAAAAAGTTATACTGTACTAATCTTAATCGAACATTTATTGTATTTCTCATACTGTCAAGGCATAATCTTGACCAACTTGTTTCATCAATTTTAATATTCAAATCAGTTTCCCATTTTTGTCTTGACTTATGAATTCCTTGTTTAGTTGCCTGTTTTTGAATCAAATTATACATACCAGAAATTTTTTTTAAAATTTTTCCTTTATGAATTAAAGTTTCTATTTTATTAGGTTTCGGCAATAACATTGACCCAGCTTATCTCTTAAATAAGCCCTTAATTGGAAATAACACAAAAGATTTATCACACAAGATCCTTGCTTGGTAGTTAAAAACAGTCCAGGCTTCCAAAACGATAAATGCAATTAGAACAAGTGTAAATGAAATTACTTATAAACCTTTAGAAATCAATGAAACTTTTAAATTTTTTTATTCTGAACTGTATCAATCAGAATCACAAAATGATATTGTTGAGATAGAAAGGTTTTTATCACAAATAACTCTCCCAAAATTGAATTCGGAAGAACAGAAAGGATTAGATGTGCCTTTTACATTAAAAGAGGTCGAAGAAGCTCTAGGATCACTTCAGAGTAATAAATCCCCAGGAGAAGATGGTTTTCCGCCTGAATTTTACAAAAAGTTTAAAGATTTATTAATTCCTCCTTTTATGGAGCTAATACACCAAACGGAAAGAACGCATAAACTTCCAGAATCTTTTTCAACAACTATTTTAATAGTATTGCCCAAAAAAGACAGAGATCTTTTAAAGCCAACATCATATAGACCTATTTCTTTGTTGAACATGGGCTATAAAATAATAGCAAAGATTTTATCTAATAGATTATCTAAATACTTACCAAAATTAATACACATGGACCAAACAGGATTTATTAAAAATAGACAATCGGCAGATAATGTAACTCAGTTACTTAGCATAATTCATTTGGCACAAAAGAGGGAAGAAATGAGTGCGGCAGTTGCTTTGGATGCAGAAAAAGCATTTGATAGATTGGAATGGGATTTTTTATTTAAGGTACTGTAAAAATATGGATTAGGAGTATCTTTTATAAAATGGATTAAAACCTTAAATACTAACCCCAAAGCTAAAGTGGTGACAAATGGCCAAATTTCAACATCATTTCAGTTAACAAGGTCAGCTAGACAAGGTTGTCCACTATCACCTGCTTTATTTGTGTTGGCGATAGAACCATTAGCTGAATTAATTGGAACTGACTCAGATATTATGGGTTTCAGAGTTAATCAGGAGAAATATAGGATTAACCTATTTGCTGATGATGTTCTGATTTATCTAACTAACCCATTGCATTCATTGCGTAAATTATCTTCTAGATTGGAAGAATATGGGAAAATATCAGGGTACAAAATAAATTGAGATAAAAGTGAAATTCTACCCCTTACTAAAGGAGATTATAGTCAATGTCGATTAATAACTCAATTTAGATGGCCGGCAAATGGTATAAAGTATTTAGGTATAAGAGTTGATAATGATATAAAGAATTTATATAAATTAAATTATTTGCCATTATTTAAAAAAATTCAAGAGGATCTTGATTAAAGGACATTTCTGAACTGATTTCATTCGACACAGGATAATAGCATGGTAATGTATAAGCGAAGTTCGCCATCTAGTGGCAAAACATGATAATATAAAAAATGTAGCATCAGGCACTTTCAGGATCGGGGTACCAGCGACGCAGGTTCAGTTCACGCTGTTGTCCTGTAAGGAGTTTGTACGTTCTCCCTGTGCCCACATGGGCTTCCTCCAGGTGCTCTAGTTTCCTTCCACGGTCCAAAGTTGTACAGGTTGGTTGGTGAATTGGTCATTGTAAATTGTCCCGTGATTAGGCTAGGGTTAACTTGAGGGTTGTTGGGTGGCGCATATCGAAGGGCTGGAAGGGCCTATTCTACACTGTAGCTCAATAAATAAATCATGTGACAGGTCACATGTGCAGCTGAGTGACTAGAAACAGTAGCTTATGAAGTCATAGAGTTATACAGCGTGGAAAGATGCCTTTCAGCCCTTTTGGAGAATACTGACCAAGATTCCCATTCAAGCTAGTACTATTTGCTAGTGTTTGGCCCATATCTTTCTAAACCTTTCCAAACTATGTACCTGTCTTTTAAAAGTTGCTATTGTACCTGTCTCGTATGAGTGTAGCTCATTCTACATCAACTCCACCCTCTAGGTTGAAGTAAAAGTTGCCCCCCTCACCACCAAGTTCCTATTAAATCTTTCTTCTCTCATCTTAAATCCATGCCATGTATTTTTTGATTCCCCAACCCTGGGGACAAGATTGAGAGCATCCATCCTCTCTATGCCCCTCATGTTGAAGGTGGAATGAGGGTTGCAAGGGTGAAAGCTGTGCCTTGAATCTTTACTCACTGGTCAGCTCATTGGGAGTGTGGGAAGGATTTCTGAGGATCAGACTGGGGGCGGGAAGGAGAAATAGGTAGTTAGGTTCTGAGAACAGCACGTAAACAGTTAATGAGTCAAAGAGGATCTACCTTGGTTCGGAATATGGTTGGTCTGGAAGTGTGCAACAGAGCTAGTCTCAGAACAAGGTGACCTATTTACCCAAGCAGCTCCCCAGGAATGGTGGGGGGGGGGGGATCTGTAACTGGAATCCACAATCAATTTTCTGGATGTTTCAAGCTACAAATGATTGCAACTACTTTTCATTTGGGAAATAAGCTATTTTCAGGAATGTAGTGATGAATGTGGCTGATTTCTAAGGGCAATTACTTCCATACAAAGCTTAGCCAGGTATCCTTCCCACTGGAAAAAAACAGTACCACTCTTTATTTTAATGCTATTCACCTCTTGCAGTCCTTGTGGACATTATATTTCCACCCCAAAGGCCCTTCCTGCTGCACAGTTATTTACCAAATTTGCTTAAACCTCTTCAAGAACATATTGGGACAATGGTCAAAGCCATTTGGAAATGCAAACCTTTCATCCTGTTCACCTTATTCCCCGTCTTCTGCAATGTTTCCCATCGGCCTGGAATGGAATTGCTTTCTCTGCACTATTTCATCCATCAGGCATCGCTCTGCCATGTCACCTAATATGTAAGATTGGGATAAATCAGAGATTACCACTTAAGAAGTCTTTCACTTCCTCACTGACTTCTGAAATATTGGCCAAAGGACATTAACCGATCACAAAATGTTTTCTAACATTGAGTGATATCCTTTTGTCTAGAGCAGGAATTCCCAATGTTTTTAAACCACGGACCAATACTATTAAGCAAGGGGTCTGTGGGTCCAAAGTTGGGAACCGCTGGTCTGGAGTAATGAAAGCAATAAATGTGAGATTCATTATTCTATTTGACCACATGACACACAGTAGGAGCAGAATTAACCCATTCAGCCCAACATGTCTGCTCTAATGTACCATCATGGCTGATTTATTGTTCCTTTCAACCCCATTCTCCTACCTTCTCCCTGTAACTTAGAAACATAGAAAACTTACAGCACAATACAGGCCCTTTGGCCCACAAAGCTGTGTTAAACATGTCCCCACCATAGAACTACTGTACCTAGACTTTACTCATACTCTAAGTTCCATGTAGCCATCCAGGAGTCTCTTAAAAGACCCTATCATATCCACCTCCAGTACCATCGCCAGCAACCCATTCCAGGCATTCACCACTCTCTATGTAAAAACTTACCCCGACATCTCCTCTGTACCTACTTCCAAGCACCTTAAAACTGTGTCCTCTCATGCTAGTCATTTCAGCCCTGGGAAAAAGCCTCTGACTATCCACACTATCAATGCCTCTCATTATCTTGAGCACCTCTATCAGGTCATCTCTCATCCTCCGTCGCTCCAAGGTGAAAAGGCCAAGTTCACTCAACCTATCCTCATAAGGCATGCTCCCCAATCCAGGCAACATCCTTGTAAATCTCCTCTGCACCCTTTCAATGCTTCTACATCCTTCCTGTGGTGAGGCAACCAGAACTGAGCACAGTACTCCAAGTGGGGTCTGACCAGGATCTAATATAGCTGCAACATTACCTCTCAGCTCTTAAACTCAATCCCACAATTGATGAAGGCCAATACACCGTATGCCTTCTTAATGACAGAGTCCACCTGCGTAGCATCTTTGAGTGTCCTATGGACTTGGACCCCAAGGTCCCTCTGATCCTCCACACTGCCAAGAGTCTTACCATTAATACTATGTTCTGTCATCATACTTGACCTACCAAAATAAACCACCTCACACTTATCTGGGTTAAATACCATATGCCACTTCTCAACCCAGTTTTGCATCCTATCAATGTCCCGTTGTAACCTCTGACAGCCCTCCACACCATCCACAACACCCTCAACCTTAGTATTATCAGCAAATTTACTAATCCATCCCATCACTTCCTCATCCAGGTCATTTATAAAAATCACAAAGAGTAGGGGTCCCAGAACAGATCCCTGAGGCACACCACTGGTCACCAACCTCCATGCAGAATATGACCCGTCTACAACCACTCTTTGCCATCTGAAGACAAGCCAATTCTGGATCCACAAAGCAATGTCCCTTTGGATTCCATGCCTCTTTACTTTCTCAATAAGTCTTGCATGGGGTACCTTATCAAATGCCTAGCTAACATCCATATACACTACATCTACGGCTCTACCTTCATCAATGTGTTTAGTCACATCCACAAAAAATTCAATCAGGCTCGTAAGGCACAACCTGCCTTTGACAAAGCCACGCTGACTATTCTTAATCATATTATGCCTCTCTAAATGTTCATAAATCCTTCCTCTCAGGATCTTCTCCATCAACTTACCAACCACTGAAGTAAGACTCACTGGTCTATAATTTCCTGGGCTATCCCTACTCCTTTTTTTGAATAATGGAACAACATCCACAACTTTCCAATCCTCCAGAAACTCTCCCGTCCTCATTGATGATGCAAAGATCATTGCCAGAAGCTCAGCAAATCTCCTCCCTCACTTCCCATAGTAGCCTGGGGCACATCCCGTCTAGTCCCGGTGACTTATCCAACTTGATGCTTTCTAAAAGCTCCAGCACATCATCTTCCTTAATGTCTATATGCTCAAGCTTTTCAGTCCACTGTAAGTCATCCCTACAATCGCCAAGATCCTTTTCCGTAGTGAATACTGAAGCAAGGTATTCATCAAGTAGCTTTGACAAAAAGATCATCAGTCATAGGAGCAGACTTAGGCCATCCTACTTATTGAGTTAGGGTGCTGATTAAACCCCTTAACTATTGAATCCTATTGACCACTCCTTTCTTGTGCAAAATGATTGCCCTCAAATAAAGCATTGTCATGAACACCAGCATTAGACCCCTCCTTCCCCAGGAATACTTACTGATTGAAGCATGTCTGAGACTGTCATGTGTCCAGTGGATTCCTGCACTTGCTTTATTTCTTCCTCCCATGAGGGGTGAGCACTTGTTCACCATTCTCACGGACTCTGGAACACAACTATCTCCCGGAGCAAGCACAACACAATACTCTCAAGTTCCTACAGTGAATCCAGCCATAGTTCAGGTCTCAAACCCTGAGGCTGGGCTTTGAGTACTTCCTTTTGTGAATTGTTATCCAGGGAGTGAAGTATGAAAATGGTGTGAATTATCCCTTGATAAGATTCCACCAAACTAATGTGACGTGTTCATTCTTGTCAGGGTTATGCTGGTGATCCTGGTGACCTTGGCGAGTCGGGAGTGACAGGAAATCCTGGACCAAAGGTAAGATGGTGAGATATTTGATTATTTAGTTTCAAGTTGTCATTACACTTGATACTCCAATATTTCACACAATTGTCATGGTGTGTTTTACTATCACTGGTACAAAGTTAATACTACTTTATTGAGCATTACACAGCTGCATTACCTGCACATCCGTTACATGTTTTAAAATGAAATTTCAAATAATTACTCAACAGCAATCAGTGAATCATTGAATTTTAAAATTTGGTCTCTAAAACTGTCTAAGTTCCATAAGTCCACCTCCTTTACTAAGTTTATTTATCTCAGTTCCCTGCTTAAAAGCTTCCTTACAACCACCAACTTAATAAGCTTTTGGCCACTCCTTATTTTATAACCTTTTTTCAGTTTGTTCTCCTTTTTTCCCCACTGTCTGCAAAGCAGCTTAGTATGTTTCCATGAAAGCACAGTTACAAGCTGGAGTTACAACAAAAATATACCAATAACAACAGAAATTTATATCCTCTGAATAGAAGTAGGCTTGAGCAAGGTTTACTGCTTCAGGTACAGTGATTCTGAAGGAGAGTATCAATGATGGTCATGTGACTCTGACCATGACATTGTCTATGGAGAAGACATTCCTCCAGTTATCAACGGCTATCAGATAACATCACCTTCAGCACGGTGGGGGGGGGGGGGGGTAGGTGAAAATTATAAACAACAGTGTGTGGTTAATGTAAAGGAAATGAGTTCACTTTTCTGATTCAACACACATGCACACAAAATGCTGTAGGAACTCAATGAGCCAGGCAGCATCTATGGAGGAAAATAAACAGTTGATGTTTCAGGCTGAGATCCTTCAATCTGGAAACAAAGAGAGTAGAAGTCAGGAAACTTTGCCTTTTAACTCCTCTTCAAAGATGCTGCTACGTGGATTGCTACACCAGGGGTAATAGGACTATTGACCTACTGTATGCAAACGTAGAGGAGGCATATAGTGCATCCCCACTGCCTTCATTGGGGAAAGCTGATCACAACCTGGTTTTGTTACAGCCCAGATATAAATCAATTGTGATGAGGCATCCCACTACCACACGTTCTTTTAGGAAGTGGACTCCTGAAGCTGAACAGGCCCTGAGAGACTGCTTCGGTACTACTAACTGGGATGTACTGCAAGGGGGGCTCTGTGGGGGCGTTGAGGAGGTCACTGAATGCACAACGGACTATATTAACTTTTGTGTGGATGCCGTTGTCCCTGTTAGAACTGTTCGCTGCTATCCCAATAATAAGCCCTGGATCACTAGTCACATCAAAGGCCTCCTAAACCAGAAGAAGAGGGCCTTTAAAGATGGTGATCGGTTGGAGCTTAAAAGAGTTCAGAAGGAACTCAGAGTACAGATAAGGGGGGCAAAGGAGCAGTATAGGAGGAAGCTAGAACAAAAGCTGCAGAAAAAAAGCATGAAGGAGGTGTGGGATGGGATGAAGATCATCACCGGATGCGGTGCAAAGCGGGGGGCGAACATAAGTGGAGATGTGGAGAAAGCGAACCAGCTGAACAACTTCTTCAACAGGTTCGACAGCTCAATCTCATCCTCACCGCAGAAATCCACACCAGGCTTACTTCCTTCACAGGAAAATAGCCACTCACAGGAGACCTTGCCCATGCCCAGGATTACGGCTGCACAGGTGGAAGGTCAACTGAGGAAGATCTGTACCAGCAAGGCGGCTGGACCGGATGGAGTTTCCCCACGATTACTGAGGGCCTGTGCGACTGAGCTGGGAGAACCACTACAGCGCATCTTCAACATGAGCCTGGAGCAGAGAAGAGTACCCAGACAGTGGAAAACATCCTGTATTGTCCCGGTACCGAAGAAACCACAACCAAAGGAGTTGAATGACTTCAGACCTGTTGCCTTGACGTCGCACGTGATGAAGACCATGGAGCGGCTGATAATACAGAATCTGAGGCCACAAACCAGGCACGCCCAGGATCCTCTTCAGTTTGCGTATAAGGAGAAGGTGGGAGTGGAGGATGCTATCATGTATTTGCTGCACAAATCACTCTCTCACCTAGATGGGGCCAGTTGTGCTGTGAGGATTACATTCCTTGACTTCTCTAGTGCCTTTAACACCATCCAGCCCAAGATCTTAAGGCACAAACTAACGGAGATGGGAGTAGACTCTCACATGGTGGATTGGATAGTGGACTACTTGACGGATAGACCTCAGTATGTGCGGTTGGGAGACTGTAGGCCTGACACGGTGGTCAGCAGTACAGGAGCGCCGCAGGGAACCGTACTCTCTCCGGTCCTGTTCACCCTGTACACATCAGACTTCCAATATAACTCGGAGTCCTGCCATGTGCAGAAGTTCGCTGATGACACGGCCATAGTGGGGTGTGTCAGGAATGGACAGGAGGAGGAGTATAGGAAACTGATACAGGACTTTGTGATATGGTGCAACTCAAACTACCTGCGTCTCAATATCACCAAGACCAAGGAGATGGTGGTGGACTTTAGGAGATCTAGGCCTCATATGGAGCCAGTGATCATTAATGGAGAATGTGTGGAGCAGGTTAAGACCTACAAGTATCTGGGAGTACAGTTAGACGAGAAGCTAGACTGGACTGCCAACACAGATGCCTTGTGCAGGAAGGCACAGAGTCGACTGTACTTCCTTAGAAGGTTGGCGTCATTCAATGTCTGTAGTGAGATGCTGAAGATGTTCTATAGGTCAGTTGTGGAGAGCGCCCTCTTCTTTGTGGTGGCATGTTGGGGAGGAAGCATTAAGAAGAGGGACGCCTCACGTCTTAATAAGCTGGTAAGGAAGGCGGGCTCTGTCGTGGGCAAAGTACTGGAGAGTTTAACATCGGTAGCTGAGCGAAGGGCGCTGAGTAGGCTACTGTCAATTATGGAAAACTCTGAACATCCTCTACATAGCACCATCCAGAGACAGAGAAGCAGTTTCAGCGACAGGTTACTATCGATGCAATGCTCCTCAGACAGGATGAAGAGGTCAATACTCCCCAATGCCATTAGGCTTTACAATTCAACCGCCAGGACTTAAGAACTTTTTAAAAGCTATTATTAATGCTTTTTGAGATAGTGATTTAGATGCATATCATATTTTTTACTGAGTTAAGTATTGTATGTTATTAGTTTTGCTACAACAAGTGTATGGGACATTGGAAAAAAAGTTGAATTTCCCCATGGGGATGAATAAAGTATCTATCTATCTATCTGCCTGACTTGCTGAGTTCCTCCAGCATTTAGTGTGTGTTGCTCAAGATTTCTAGCAACAGCAGCATCTCTTGTGTATATTATTTTGTCTAATAATGCCTATGTGTTCATCATCTGATAGAATTAAGAGGCTTTTGTAGGTAAAGTATCCATTACATGTTCAGAGGTCTTCTAGGCACAATTGCCACTCCGGAGCTATACAAATTTAATGTACGAGGGGTGATTGATAAGTTTGTGGCCTAAGGTTAGAAGGAGTCGATTTTAGAAAACCTAGAGCATTTATTTTTCAACATAGTCACCTCCTACATTTACACACTCAGTCCAGCAGTCATGGAGCATACGGATCTTGGACCTCCAGAAAGTGTCCACAGCATGGGTGATTGATAAGTTCGTGGCCTAAGGTAGAAGGAGATGAGTTATTCAACTCTTGTTACATGGACTTGCAGTTCTAGTCTTTGAGTGATTATGCAGAAAGTTTGAAGTTAATAACTCATCTCCTTCTACTTTGGGCCACAAACCTATCAATCACCCCTGGTGAGTTATTAACTGTTGAGTTATTAACTTCAAACTTTTTGCATAATAACTCAAAGAGTTGAGCTGTATGTGCATGTAACGAGAGCTGTATAACTCATCTCCTTCTACTTTGGGCCATGAACTTATCAATCACCCATTTGTGGACACTTTCTGGAGGTCCAAGATCCGTATGCTCCACGACCGCTGGACTAAGTGTGTAAATGTAGGAGAGGACTAAGTTGAAAAATAAATATGCTAGGTTTTCTAAAATTGACTCCTTCTACCTTTGGCCACGAACCCATCAATCACCCTTCGTACATATATAAAGCAATTGGAAAGTGTAGGGAAAGAACAAAAACATCTGAACCAAATTAAGCATTGTCTCAATCGTCAGCTGAGAGAAATCTTCTCTCAGTCCCCCAACAAGAATAGAAAAGACATTTTCATTTCCACATTGTCACTGCTAAATTCTGGTTGTTTTTTTTCATGACTTTCATTTCCTTGATCTTAAAACTGCAAAAGCCAGAGTTTCCCTTAGATATCAGGATAATCTGCCTTTGTATCTGATGTCAATCCAGCCCTCTTCACAGAACCATAGAAAGTTACAGCGTATGATGTCTTTCTCATGGGCAAACATCTCGCATGCTTTTTTGGTGAAACAACTTAAATACCATCAATTTTGCTTTTGTTGTTTGGAAACTTTAATTTTCACAGATGAGCGATATTAATCAGAACTCCACTCTTACTTCTGTAAAGTATAGGTGAATTATCCAGTTTTGCAGTACAACTCTTTCTTTTTGTTCATTATAGGGCCTCAAGGGACCAACAGGTGCAGCAATATCGGTAGGTAACCATATATAGGAACAGTTAACAGTGCTGACATTAATTGATATAATTTGTTTAATATTCTTAAAGTCTTAAATTCCATTATTTCATTACAGCCATGTGATCTTATAAAGACTGTGCGAGCAACCTGCCGTGAGTATCTTTATTAAAAGCTTCAAATCTGTTGGTTCAATTTCAATTACACTTAAAAGCAGTTGCTAGTCCAACCAACAGATTTTGTCACAGTGTCACAATGTAAAGGCTCCCTTAAAGCAAAGGGATGGAATTTCAAAGTTTTTCGGAAAGGATGCACCAACCTGGGGTTCGTAAGGACTCGGCCAGTTTGTCACAAGACCTCACCAGGCACACAGATATCACATGTGCAGCTCGTGCAATAACTTGTGCATTTAATTAGTACCGATCATGTGGAGTTTCACGTTGGCACACACTTGCAAGCAATGATTTCAGGAACAAATGTTCCTGCTAAAAATGGCCATCTCCTTAAATCAAGCCTACATTTCTTAAAGGGGAGGTACTCTATGCCTTTAATCCCTGCTGGAACTCACTGCCACATTTATAGAGCAATCAGTCAGGGAAGAACATCAGATCAGGGAGAAGGTGCTCTCTTTCACAAAAACCTGTTTGGCATCAGAAGTCCAGGTCTCTCAAAGTGTAGGAAGCCTGCATTTATGGAGTTGGGACTATTTCCTGATATTACATCTATGGAGACATCCCTAACAACTTGCACCAGGTTCTAACCAGAAGAGGAACTATGGAGAGCTAAGGTTTAGTTAACTTACAGCTTTTGAATTGCTATAAATCTAAAACTTGAGGGCATAGGTTTTAAGAAGTAAGTGGAAAGATTTAAAAGGATACTTGAGAGTTAGGTTTATCATGCAGAGCGTGATGGGTATTATGGAGCAAGCTAACAAAGAAATTGGTAGAGGTGGATACAATTACAACATTTACAAGACATTTGGACAGATATGTGGATGTAGATATGTGGCTTACAAGAATATAGGCTAAATGTGGGCAAATGGGACTAGCTAAGCATGAGACTTCGGATGACATTGTTGATTTGGGGCAAATGGCCTGTTTCCATGCTGTCTAAATCTATGAGTTAAGGTGTAAAAAAATTAAAGGAAGTTTAATAACATGCCCTCATTCACTTCTTATTTTGTATTAATTCTCTTCATTACTTTGTTTCCTCCAGCTTGCTGTTCAGCAAGTAAGTAAGCTTCATTGATTATTACCACAACCATAGATTAAATCTATTAATTAAATGATGTCCTTATCGGCTCATTGCTTGTTCATTCTTGCAGGAAGTGGAGCATGCCCAGCTTACCCGACGGAGTTGGCCTTTGCTCTGGACGCATCTTCAGATGTCACTCCTCCTGTGTTTGAAAGGATGAAGAAAATTGTGATTAATTTGCTGAATGACATCAATATCGCTGAAAACAACTGTCCGACAGGTGCCCGTGTGGCTGTCCTTACGTACCATATTGAAGCAAAGCCTTACATTCGATTTTCAGATTTTAGGAAAAAGCAGCCACTTCTGAAAAAAATTGAAGAACTGGGTCATGAGCGATCAAGCAAGAAACGGAATATGGGCAAAAGTATGCAGTCTGTGGTCAGAAATACTTTTAAACGTGTTCGTAATGGTGTCCTTGTGAAGAAAATCGCCGTCTTTCTTACTAATGGAGCATCCAAAGACACGAGGTCTATTGCTACTGCTGCTAAACAGTTCAGTACTGCAAATATCATGCCAGTTATCCTCTCATTCAAAGACATCCCTGAAGTGAAGCAAACTTTTCAAGTAAGAAAATTGTTTCCCTATTTGGATCTCTCCTTACAGTGTGTACAATGAGTATTTAACCTTGACATTTGAAGGAATGTAGAAGGCCAATCTTTCCATGCAGTAGAAAGGATATATCTGTATCTGCCCTACATTTTGTTGTTAGTATTTATATCTTAACTCCTTTATATGGAATTCCTCAGCCCTCTTTTTCTAAAATGGACTAATTCATATGACAAACATTAATACCAAGATCAAAATACAGTTAAAAGCAAAAATATATGGAAGCTTACTGCATTGGCCTGGAGTTGCTGGTTGCAATGATGTCAGACTTCACTGTCAAAATTTATTATAGTTATTATAAACTTATGGAAATAATACGCATAGAACTACAGACAACTTATCACATTGCAGTCTTTGAGCAGTGACTTGATGTGAACTTTAACTTTTTGCTATCAATTCTAAGTTTAAATTCTAATGAAAACGCCAAGCATCTTTGAATGTTTTGTTTTAATATTGTGCTGAGTGTTAATTACTTCTGAAGAATCCCTCTTGCCCTGAAAAACTAGTTTGATGTATGTTGCAAGTCTTTCAAAATAATACTCAAAAACATAATTCTAATTATAAAGCATTTCAATTTTTAATGAAAGCTTGAGGTTTCAGATTTTCACTCAATCCATTGCTTACATTCCAAACTTTATCTTACTTTCACCAAAATGCTGAAGATGTCATTAAAAGGAATTACTCTTCACATGCTTGTTTGCTTTGGGAGTCTAGGGTGATGGTAGAGCTCCAATAATTCAGCAATTTTGGGACATTGTGATACCAGATTTGGAAATGTTATGCCAAAGCAATATCTCAACATATTTTACTTCACTTTTTTAAAATTACACTATTATAATAACTTTCATAATGAAACAGGTAAACTTAAAGGAAGTGCGTGAAGCAGTTGAAAGAGAGCGCATAACCAGGGACCCAGCAAATTGAAAGGAAACATGGGGAGCAGGACCCAGTTAAGTCAGAAGGAAGTGAGGAACCGGCAACCAAGTGAATGGAAAGAAATGGAGGAATCAGGCTCAGATCAGGCCCTGGGGCTGCGGAAGGGAATGTAGCGAACACTTTCTTGTGAGCCAGATGCTGAAGTATCAAGATCTGCAAATGGTCAGATCGTAAATAATTGAAGTTGTATTGTAGAGGATGTAGTCTAGAGTTAGGGCCAGGGCTTGAGGTAGGACAGTAAGGAAATAGTTCTAGTGATAGAGGTTGGAAATCACTTCTGTAAACAGCAATTCATTCTGGTTCAATTAGTAACATTAAGAACAAGGTATGTTTTTAATAATTAAGTATTAAAGTTTAGAGGGAAAGGAGGGTGTGTAGATTTCTGTGGCTGATCAGCCTCGATCTAAGTGAATGTTAAAGGACGCCCAAGAGACTGACTAGCTTACTCCTGTTATAGAGTTTAAAGTCATCATTTTGATTGGCTGCTCAGTTTGCTTGATGTCACTGATCCATTTTGGAAAGTAAGGCAAGGCCAACCAAACCTTTATGGGCAGATTAATTTCAGAATTATTGCCATCCCTTCACTAGTAACTGGAACATTCAGTGTTGATGTCTTTCATGTTAGTGATAGTAATTTGGAAAGCTGTTACTGCATGTTCAATTTTTAAAAATATCTTTCTATTTCTTTAGTCTGTTCTGCTTCTCTTGGAATTTTCAAGTTTTAAATCTCATTTTTGAAATTATTAATGAAGCCACTTCAATGACATGCGTAAAGAAATGTAGACTTCCAATCACAGTACAACCTTCTTAATCCACATGCTCAGGGCTTGTTATGCCATACTGGCATACTTTCCAGATGATTGGATATTATTAAAATTTACACTTCAACATACGTTTAATTCAATCGCTTTAAGATGTTGTTCAAGAAGCTCAGTGAGTTTAAAGGGTGTGTGGGAACTGAGGCTTTGGTGTGTTACAGGATCGGTGAGAATGGGGTCCTGGTGACCCGAATGCCAAACCATCTGGATTCCCCAGCAACCAGAAGGTGGATTACTGTGGTTTTGTTGTACACCTCGAGTTCATTTCTCAGTTATTTTAATTCTGCATCCTCCGGTTACTCCACTCTGGTACTTTCTCACAGATACCTTTATGAACATGATACATACAGGCTACTAAAGTCAAAGAATACAATTTCAGTTTGACTTAAAGCCAATCATGGAACCCACTTTAAGCAGGCTCCTTTAAGTACCTTACTTATCCTGCCCTCCCTCGGACTATCTAATTCTTTCCCTCACCAGCCACCATCCCATACTGTGACCTTTTCAGGCACGTGATCTGCCCTCAATCTGTCAACAACCTACCTTACCAATAATTAACCCCTCAACAACCACAGACTTCCATTGCTGTATTTGCCCTTTAAATCCCTCCCAACTAACATCATCCTCTTTGCCAAACCATTCTGCAATGCCATTTATCTCCTCAAGTTAATGACCATGCCTCCCTTTATGATTCCCAACCTGCCACCCAGCTCTCAATTTCTCTGCCTTTAAAATGTCACTGCCATTTCCTGCACTAGTCCTAATCCCTGCCCCATCTCCACAATCCCTTACACATAGCACACTCATAAAGGGCACAGGAGATAAACCTTCTATTTTGCTACATGGAAGCTACAGTGGGTATATAATACATGACCGATAAGTCTTTAAAGTCATTAACCAGTTTCGTGGCATGCATTCATAAGATCTCTATCTGTTCCTTATGGTGGAATCTCTGTAGAAATTTTGAATTTTGCAAAGAAACTTGCATTTTATTCCCAAAATAGTATCTTGCATTGATGTATAACAATTTACTAATCAGTTTACTAAGTATTCTGCATACTTTACTGGGTAATTATTTTAATTTAGATTGAAATACATTAAGTAATTAGTTGTAGTAACCTGAAATTTATGGTTTTCTATTCTGACAATCTATTAATGGAGTAAAAGAAATTTGCTTATACTATTATCAAACTGATAAATGCTTTTTTCCTGAATCGTATATTTCTTTCTATTCATTTAACTAAGGTTGATCCTGAAGATTCAGGGGGAGTGGTCGTACTGCCAAAGCAGCAACAAGAATCCAAGAAGCTGTTAAGCAGGGTCGCCCAGTGCATACTTTGCCTTGGTATGATGGTAAAAGAATTACAGTATGAGAGATTTCTTGCATTCAAACTTATTAAATTCAAACTTATTAAACTTATTCAGAAGTATTGGAAAATATGCTTGCTGGAATTGTGAAAGATCAGCTGAGATTCTGACAATTATTTTGTTCTCCTTTAACTTGTGTATTGGAAATGACATTAAACAATCCTGAATCTTGATAAGCGCTATTTGTTTCAATCATCATCTGTGAGGATTGATTCTAACATTTTATGATCGTGCCTCACATTAGACTGAATTCAGAAAGAAACAGACACATTATCTTTTTCGGAATCCATGAAGTAGTTTTTCTCTTTTTTTTCTTAAGCCTCTTCTTCATCATTTTCTCGAACTTTACCCAAAAATAGGAATTTGTTGTAGTGTGCCTCACATCTATGTACCCGTCCTGTTATTTTAACAATTTTATCCTCACTATTCTAAGGCTTTTGGATCAGCAGTAGTATCTCTACCTTTATCTTAACTAAAATCAACTAAATCAGCATCTCATAGTTTCAATGTTCCAGTAATTTGCCAACCTTTTTAATACTAGCTAATATAAAATGATCAAACCCAACTACAGGATTAGGTACTGAAAACAGGACTGTGCTCCCATAGTCAGAGGGCAGTACCACAAAATTGAATGTCCGACTCTTTAATTATGCATTAGAAATCTCTACAGGCTGGAGGTATTTGTATTAACATTCAGTACCATGGAAAGCAATCCATCAATTGTAACCACTGGTTGTGGAGGATATGTTTAAACATTATAAATAATTTGCTTTACACCGAGAAACCAAGTTCATGGCCAGCTTATAGAGAAATAAGTTGTTTCTTTTTCCTCCTTTAAGTTTCACTTTGTTTTATTCCAAAGGTGAATTTGACTCCACATTAACATCAGAATATAATGAAGCAAAATCATTTGTAATGCTTCAGTGAAGTAAGTTAAACAAATTCATAAAGGAAAATACAGTGAAACAAAACGGACATTCTTATTTTTTCTTTTACAGATAAATGCGAACCAAAAGCTTTGTGTCTGGGAACTGTACAGCCATCTCTTATTCCCGTGAATCTGGATTTAGCTTTTGTTGTGGAGAATTCAGAAGGAATGCAACCCATGCATTCAGAAGCTGTGCAACATTTCTTGAGTTCTATGGTTAATACATTTTTAAGTTCCGAAGAACCAAAGGTGTCTGAACTTCATCCCAGAGTGGCTATTGTACAAAACTCTCCAAATTATACGCTCAGATATGGGAAAGATCCACACGAACTGGAATTTGCAATTTTGGATTACAATTCAAGAACACTAAAGAAGAGGCACATTCAAGACTCAGTCAGTCCACCAGAGGACTCCACTGGCATCAGCAGCACCATTGATTGGAGCCTGAAAAATTTCTTCTCAAATTTCACCAAACAGCAGACTCACAAGGTTATCTTTACAATAGTTTCAGGTGAAAGAAACATGGATGATAAAAAGTTACTGGAAGTAGCACATGAAGCTAAATGTAAAGGCCTTGCAGTGTTTGCTTTGGTCCTCGGAGAGGTAGCGAACGCAACATTTCTGGAAGAGTTTGTTAGTTTTCCTTCTGAGCAACATTTAGTTTATCTGGACAAAGCCTTGGACACTGAAATAGAATATGCACAAAAGTTTGCTGTGGCTTTTCTGAAAACCTTGGCAAGTAAGTGGCAACCTTGGAGGAAGCTTGCAGAAAAAAATTAGATACTTTGGAATGTTCATACCTGGTACTTAATGAGTATAAATACACGAGATGACCCAGTAATATTAATAGGAAATAAATAAATTCTTTGCAGTTATTACAGCACAAATAATTCAAACTAAACAAGCAACCAAAATCAATCAGAAAACGCAATGGCCTTGCGTCTTACACATATCCTTAATTAATCAAAATGTGTCATCGTATAGAAGTGTGGAACACTTTTAGGATACTAAAATGATTGGATTGCACAAGAGAACCCAAAAATGTTTGTGTGAAGCAAGAGCTTGTTATTTAAAAGAAAATTAGCCATGATGTAACAAATAATCAATGATTTCTCACCCATGCAGATCTGATGCACTGGTCATTCCTGCTTATTTAATATAGCAATCAAAACTTGAGTGTGAAAGCAAAAAGATAGAAGGCATGGGTTCCTCAAAAATCCACTTATTTTAGTAAACAGAAGTCATACACTTATCAGACTCTGACTCCAATGAGACAATTACTTCAGAATCAGATTTAAGACCACTTGCATATGTCATCAAATTTGTTAAGCTTACAGCAGCAGTACAATGAAATTCATGAGAAATAAATAAAGAGAATAAAACTGAGTTACTTTAAGGATATATATGTCTACTAAGTAGTTAAGTTAAAATATGTACTGCACAGTAACAGAGATTAAAAAAAAGTAGTGAGATAGCGCTCATGGGTTCAAAGTCCATTTAGAAATCGGATGGCAGAGGGGAAGAAACTGTTCCTGAATCACTGAGCAGGCATCTTCAGGCTTCTATACCTCCTTCCTGAGAGTAACAGTGAGAAGAGGATATGTTTTGGGTGGTGGGTTCCTTAATGATGGGTGCTGCCCGCCTTCCTAAGGCACCATTCCTTGAAGAAGTCTTGGAAACTACAGAAGCTGGTACCCATGATAGAGCTGACTAATTTTACAAGCTTCTGCAATTTATTTTGATCCTGGGCAATAGAAACACCCCCCCCCCCGCATACCAGACAGTGATGCAGCCAGTCAGAATGCTCCCCATGGTACATTTGTAGAAGTTTTTAAGTGTCTTAGTTGACAAACCAAGTCTCCTCAAATTCCTAGTGAAGTATAGCCGCTGACTTGCCTTCTTCATAGCTACATTGATATGTTGCATCTAAGTTAGGTTCTCAGAGATATTGACACACAGGAATTTGAAATTGCTCACTCTCTCCACTTCTGATCCCTCTATGAGAATTGGTTTGTGTTCCCTCGTCTTACCCTTCCTGAAGTCCCACAATCAGCTCTTTGGTCTTGCTGATGTTGAGTGCAAGGTTGTTGCTATGACACCACTCAACTAACTGGTATATCTCGTAGCTTATCTTGTGTGGAGTAAAGTGTCTTTAAAAGACCTTGAAGTGTGCTAAATTTACCTGATAACAGCTATTAGATTTCCCCATTCAAAAGTTGCAGTATACAAAAGAAAACCATCCTATCCAGTGCGTCACTCATTCGTTCAAGTCAAAGTTAAATCAAGTTTAATTATCACTCAACCATATATGGATGCATCCGAACGAGAAAGTGTTCTTCTGGGGCCAAGGTGCAAAACATACACAACACATTCAAATAGTGAAGGATAAAAAAACATAGTCACGCCAGAAAGTATATATATAGTCCAAGACTGTGAGCGATTAGTTCCTCAAATTGATGGTACCATTCCCGGATGGAACACTGGATGGCAGCATTGTGTAAAGTGACTGATGTCGATGATATCCTCGGACTTCGTGGATGTCTCAGTCTACCATTTTGCCATGGGATGATTAACCTGTAGGCAAGCAATAGTAATTAAAAACAAGAAAATTAGATGTTTTTTGCACTTACTAGTTCAAAAATGAGTTGTCCCAATTATTCCTTTTCTCACTAAATTAGGAAAACCTGTAGTTTACTCCTTTATTAATTCTTCCCTGAGTTCCTCCACAATCATCAGATATAAACCAGCAATCTGTAAGAAGTTCAATATACACTCTACTGTCATATTTTATTGAATGTCATCTTCCCTTGTTCTAAACCTATCTCTGAATAAGTAAGAGCCATCTCTGATAAAATATTCAATATCTTTTGTTTACCACAGTCAGCCCCAATTGCCTAGGAGTCTTTCAGGATGAAAAATGAAACCTTGTCTGTAGAATGACTCAGTTCTATGTACACTGGGGATCATTAACAGAAGCACAGTAAAGTTCACCTTCAGCCCCCTGATCTACATTGTGCCATGACTGATCACACTTCATTTTAAGAAACACCATGAGAAAATTAGAATGGTTTAACGATTTACAAATTTCAAAATAGTAGAATGGATATGAACAAAAGAAACTGGAGAGAGAATTCTAATGCAAAAACAATGGTATCCAAAGATTGATTACTTCATCATTAGTTGCAAATGGCTATTATCCTTTAATGACTGATTTAATTCTTGGAAGCCACAGTAAAAGATTAAAAGTATTTTGTGGATAATTTAACTGGAGGTTCCTCCTCAGCCATCTAACTACAGTGAAAATTCTGAAGAAGTGCCATTTTCTTCCAGGGTGGTGTCAGTCTTTTGGGAGAACTAACAAAGATATTCCAACTGTTTTTTCTTTGACTGAGATAGTGGAGTTGGCTTAAAGCTTTTTATTTATTTTACAGCTGGAATCAACAGCTATCCCCCTTCAGATCTTGTGATGGAATGCAAAGGAATAAAAGCTCAGGAGACTGTGAAAGAAGCAGAAGAAGAGCCACCTATTAATTTACAGTTGTATGTTTCACTGACATCTATGGTGCTTATAGATCTTGTGCAATGTTAATGGGAACTTTCTGTGACTAAGTCATTGCTTCTTCATTGCAGGTTGGTTGTTATGAATGACTCCGAGAATCCCCAAAGTTACAACAACATTTCTGGTAGGTGAAGAGAAAGCAACATTTGTATATAATGACTAGTACTCAACTATGACTACGGACAGGTGCACTGTCTACTGAAAGTGCTCTCTGTATGTATATGAATTTGCACAGGTTTTGTGTCATAGCATACAGCATAGAAAGGAACCTGAAGGCCACTGGGTCCATGATGAGCATCAGTTGTGAACTAACCTTGCCTAATCCAAACCCATCTTTCCCTCATTAAATTGTAACACCACCTAAGGAGATGGGCCATTTTAGGATGGCTAACAACCTACTAATCTGCATGTTTTTGACATGAGATGGGAAATCAGAGTTCCCGAAGGAAACCCAAACTCTCACAAGAATAATGTGCAAAGTCTATGACCACAGCATAGCACAAGATTGAAACTGGGGTTCTGCAGGTACAAGTCAGCTGTTCTACTACAAACAAGAGAAAATCTGCAGATGCTGGAAATCAAAGCAACACACACAAAGTGCTGGAAGAACTCAGCAGGCCAGGCAGCATCTGGGAAAAAAGTACAATCAACTTGTCAAGCCGAAACCCTTTGCCAGTCCTGCCAAAGGGTTTTGGCCCAAAACGTCAACTGTACTCTTTTCCAAGATGCTGCCTGGCCTGTTGAGTTGCTTCAGCATTTTGTGTGTGTTGTGAGCTGTTCGACTAGATGTGTCACAGTGCCACCCCATGGTTGAGTGAGGCCATTGCAGCTTCAAAATATCACAAAGTAAAATACATTAAATCAGCAAAAATCCTCCGTTTGTTCATCGAAAAAGGGTATTCTCAAAATATATTTTAAATGCATGTTTAGAATAAAGGTTAATTTTAGGGTGAGTTAGAGTATTTCAGGTTAATTTTGCTTCTGGATAACGAAGCAGCATTTAACAAAACTTTAAGGTAGGCATTCCCTATATATTTTCATATTTTATCTCATTCATCAGCACAACCTGTTTCTTTTCTTTGCAGATATGTGTGCATTGAAGCAGGAGACAGGGCTCTGTCAGAATTACACCATCAAGTGGTTCTTTGACAACGAAAGGGGCTGTGAACGATTCTGGTATGGTGGCTGTGGAGGAAATGCCAACAGATTTGACACAAAAAAGGAATGTGAAAACTCATGTCTAAAAAATTCACTATTGTAAAACACACCAGAATATGTTAAGGTGTGACTGAGCATAGGATGTGATGAAACATTACATCAGGTTAATTAAATTCTTTTGTATGAGTTATTAGCAGAGAAGCATGTTCAGTTGTAAGATACTGTTGAACTAGTTTCAGAACTATATTGTCTACTTCCATCAATTCTAAAAGGGGAAACTCCATCCTTCTATATATGCATATTTGAAATCATGTAAATACTTACATAGAGCTGTACAAGTATACGATTGTAATGCTGATGCTTTGACATTGAATCAAAAAATCCTTATTGCTACATGGTGCAAATATTCAGACCATTCTTTTCCTCTTCATCTGCCTGCTTGGATTATACTCTCAATTATCATTAACTTGAAAACTTCTTTGTCAAATATTTCTCTCAGGCAAAGGACTCAATTACTTGAAATGAAAGATGTATGTTGAAAAGCAGTGTATGATCAATAATAATCTCAGATCTCCCACCGATTAGAGGCTGAACAATACAGCATTTTCCTTGTAAACTGCAGAACAGCTTTCTTGTGTTTTGGGGTGCAACAAAGCAACAAAATCATGAACTTTAATTCCCAAACAATGACATGCAGGAGTGGTAGCAGAAGTCCTCAAGAAGAGGTGCATAGATCGTAGTACAAAGTTAACCTGTGATCTAACCCATTGGCAGCAAATAATATTGCTTGTAACATTGACTGCAGTATAAGCCACAGATGACTGCATCATTGCTTCTTTGTCACGTTTTCATAAGTGAATGAGTCACTACAAGTTGGTCTGCACTAATTAGTGCCGGCCTCCAATCTTATGGAGGAAGTGCATCTTGTGTCCTGCTGGGGGTCGGTACTGAAGGGTGATCACCAAAACTTGACTCCTCTTGGAGGGAGCAAGCTCGAACGTACTCTGTTGCTGCACTGGAGGCCATAGTGCAAGAGGTGGGGAGAAGGAGTGATGTCTTCTATTTATAGGTAATTGGGAGACACTCCAAAGACTCACTGAAAAGGCAGGATGAAGAGACTTGCGAGACCAGATCCAGGAATCTTGCCTTGGAAACACTGATGCAGTGCTGTAAGAGGTTTAATAACTTGCATGAGCAGATGAGCTCAGAGAATGACTTGCAAATACTTTGTCTCCAGAGTTCCCTATTTCACCTGGAAAATCAACACAGTTCCATCACTGCCTACTGACAATCACAGCCATTCAACTACTTCTCTAACCTCGCTAACATGGCACTTGTATAAGCTCATATTTCATTTCACAACTTCCGCATGCTATTAGCGCTTCAACAGTGATAGGCTCGTAGAATAAGATCATTGTGCAATAATTGCAGAAGCATTTTGGTGTCTCCATACAGGGTAGCTACAGTTAAATATTGGGAAACAAATATGATTGCAATGCCCATGGTCAAATAAGAGCTTGGAATCATAGTCTGGCCTTGCTACAGACAGGAAACACTTGAAGATGATAGTTTCTTCATACCCAATCATTCCTAATGCATCTCATTTCCCTCTCAATTCAGGCTCTTATTGCATACAAACTAAAGAATGGGTAAACATGGACTTACTATTCCTGGCCTCTTCTCTCTCCCTCCACCCAGTCCTCAACAGTTCCCCCCCCCCCCCCCCCCACAATACCTTATGACAATTCCTCTTGAACTTGTAACCAGCCCGAGAATCAGGAATCATGATCTGGACAGGGAACAGTACAAGAGTCACTTACTTAAACATTTGCAGCCAACAGCTCAGTTGCTGAGTCTTCTCAAACAGCAGAGGTCAGTTCAGCGAGCGGATCTGCACATGGTGAGTCACCAGCTATCCAGATGTCCTATGTTGAGGGAAGGAAATAATTGGCAAGGACGGAGCCAACCAAGGATGATTTCTGCTGCAGACAACTCAGAAAAGAACTTTATAAACATTCAGGACATGTCAGAGGCATCTGTGGATAAAAGAACAGAACTAATCTTACAGATCAAAGACACAAACAAATGGTATTTGACTTGAAAGCTTAATTCTATTTCATTTTCATAGATGCTAACTGACTTACTGAATGCTTCAGACAGTTTCTGGAATATTTTTATTCCAGGTTTCCAGCTTCTATAGCTTTTGAGTGATTTTCTGAAGAGTACTGTGGTGGGGCAGCCTACAGGACAAGTTGGATGGCATTGTCTATCAGTAAGCCTGTGCACAATGTCATTGCAGCCTTACATCGGACACAGAGCTTACAGCCCAAATTTTCAACCATAGATACAGTGGCCAACTCTACAAACACCTCTGTGGCCACAGCGGACATTCTTTTTTTGCCTTGGTTGTAACCTAAGCAGAAACCATTAGAGGTCTGGTTGCCCCAGTGGAACCACAGATTGCTGCCATTATTCACACTTGGACAGATGCTATACCCACTCGGGCTGTGCATACACAGAATGCCACCGTGAATGTCACACTGAATGTGGTCACACATGTTCAGATAATGCCACGAATGCTCAGGGTACCATTTTGCACACGCAGACTGCTGCCATACACACACAATCACGCTGGCATCAACATTCTTCTGTTATCTCAGAGAAGGCCAGCAACCAACTGAACAACTGCAAGGATTGATGATGTGATGCTCCCAGGTAATATCAATGGATCCATGTTGCACGAGCTTGCATTTCCCATTCAAGGTGACAGTATTCCACTTCCACCGCTTCCTTTCTTCCACTGGCTTCACTATAATCTGAGGCCAGTCACCAATATAATTGGTGCGAAAGCTGAGAAAGAAGCCAAAACTTCTAGACCCAGGCATTCTTAACCTGGGCACCATGGACTCTTCGGTTAATGCAAGGCTCCATGATGTAAAAAGGGTTGGCAATCCCTGTTCTACATCCAGAACTACCGAAGGCCATCTGCAATCTACACCAGCATGTTAGTGGTCTTTTACCAGCTGTAGGACAGCTACTAGTGTAACACTCTGTAAGGTTTCAGAAGGCATTTGATAAGGTTCCACGTAAGAGATTGGTGGGTAAAATCAAAGTTCAGGGCATCGGGGGGAAGACATTGACATGGATAGAAAACTGGTTGGCAGATAGAAAGCAAAGGGTAGTGGTGAATGGGTGTTTCTCGGAATGGCAGGTGGTGACTAGTGGGGTGCCACAGGGCTCGGTATTGGGACCACAGCTGTTTACAATTTACGTCAACGATGTAGATGAAGGCATTGAAGGCAAATTTGCTGATGATACTAAGCTGGGTGTCAGTGTGACGTGATGAGGATGTTAGGAGAATTCAGGGTGACTTGGATAGGCTGGGTGAGTGGGCAGATACTTGGCAGATGACGTTTAATGTGAATAAGTGTGAGGTTATCCACTTTGGGAGTAAGAACAGGAAGGCAGATTATTATCTGAACGGTGTAGAGTTAGGTAAGGGAGAAATACAAAGAGATCTCGGAGTCCTTGTTCATCAGTCACTGAAGGTGAATGAGCAAGTGCAGCAGGCAGTGAAGAAGGCTAATGGAATGTTGGCCTTTATTACAAAGGGAATTGAGTACAAGAGCAAGGAAATCCTCTTGCATTTGTACAGAGCCCTGGTGAGACCACACCTGGAGTATTGTGTACAGTTTTGGTCTCCAGGGTTAAGGAAGGACATCCTGGCTGTAGAGGAAGTGCAGCGTAGATTCACAAGGTTAATTCCTGGGATGTCTGGACTGTCTTACGCAGAGAGGTTAGAGAGACTGGGCTTGTACACGCTGGAGATTGAGAGGGGATCTGATTGAAACATATAAGATTATTAAGGGATTGGACAAGATAGAGGCAGGAAGTATGTTCCAGATGCTGGGAGAGTCCAGTACCAGAGGGCATGGTTTGAAAGGGGTAGGTCATTTAGGACAGAGTTAAGGAAAAACTTCTTCTCCTAGAGAGTTGTGGGGGTCTGGAATGCACTGCCTCAGAAGGCAGTGGAGGCCAATTCTCTGGATGCTTTGAAGAAGGAGCTAGATAGGTATCTTATGGATAGGGGAATCAAGGGATATGGGGACAAGGCAGGAACCGGGTATTGATAGTAGATGATCAGCCATGATCTCAAAATGGCGGTGCAGGCTCGAAGGGCCGAATGGTCTACTTCTGCACCTATTGTCTATTGTTTCACTGCTAGTGTAATGGCCTCTCTTTAAAGTGCTACTGCTAAGGTAATGGTTTCTCTGTAGCAGCAATGTTTGGGTTATGACTAGAGATAACGGAGCATGTTAGCCAATGAATGGGATGTTGTTCTTTCTTGTGTGTCTGGGAGCCGAGAATTCACAGTCTTTTGCCGGGGAGGGATGAGGAGAGAAGACGTGAATGGAGAGAGTTGGTAGATGGATGGAGTGGACATGGAGTGAGGGTCCGAAGGTCAACGACGATCGGAGGAGGTCGATGGTGGATGAACAGCCTTATCAATGAGCTCCAACGTTGCGCATCAGACTGTTTCATGACTTTTTCATTTCTGTTTTCTTTACTAACCATACAGTCAAATTAAGAATTATAAAGCTCAATCGTTCAATCGCATATCGTGTACTGTTTGTTATTTCAGGATACTGATTTGTAACAGGGGACACATCACGCAGCGTCCACCCAAACGTGATTTCTTAAGTTTGGCTGGGTTGGAAGGGGCTATCATCCCTATGTTAAGCCGCAGCCAAACCGAATGTTACACTAGCATGGTAGCATAGCAGTTAGCACATGCAGAGGATGCTTCCTATAGTGAGTGAATCTAGTAATAGAAGGCACAGACTCAGAATCGAAGGATGTCCCTTTAGAACCGAAATAAAGAGAAATTTTGTTAGTCAGAAGGTGGTGAATCTGTGGAATTCATTGCCACAGACGGCTATGGAGGCCAGATCATTGAGTGTATTTAAAGTGGAGGTTGATGGGTCCCTGATTAGTAAGGGTGTCAAAAGTTTTGGGGAGAATGCAGAAGAATAGGTTTAAGAGGGATAACAAATCAAAACAGATTCAATGGGCCAAATGGCCTAATTTTGCTCCTATGTCCTACAGTCTTATGGTCAAATAATTCACAACTGGTTGAAAATTCTCTGTATCAGTACCCAATCTTTGTTATGCCATAGGCCTATACCATTAAGCAAGGGGTCCATAGATACCAGGTTTAGAACCCCTGCTCTAAATGATACTGAATGAAGAGTTAGAGCAAAACTCCTTCTGGTCTTGAATCTGTTCATCTTTGTAAATATTACATATTCTTTAAGGGATGGTGTGGTAGTGTTAGCATCAAATCCATATTTCACACTAAATGATGCCATGATCTTTTTAATTCTGGGAGTTTGTCATATAATATATGGAAATATCTAGAATGATATGCCCACTAGGGTGACCTGTTAAAAATGTGTACATATGGAATTGGCACCAATAAAGCCCAGATATTAGGTGTTCATGACTATATTAAAGTGTTTTTGCAACAGGATCACCTAACCAGTCAGTAAATCTGACTCCATTCTATCTTACATGATGTATTTTGTGGACTCTGATGAATTTCATAAGAACCCATCTGAAATTTCTCAACTGGGATGTTGTGAGCTTTAAGTAATATCAATACAGCTCTCTCACTTACAGAGAAAGTGCTAGAGATCCAGACGGCAGTTTCTTCAAAAAGTATACCATTGTCATATGTCCTTGGACTGCAATTTACATCCTTCCACTTGATCGATTAGGAGATAAGCTTGATAGCTATTGGCCCTGACTATCAGGACACACCAGACCTTTCCCTCTGTAAAGCAGAATGTTGTATAACCTTAAGCTTGCTGGAGGATCAACTCCTTCCTACTTTTCTGGCTACAGATATCTAAATTAGTGTTTTGATTACGTGTATCTAGTAGTTTATTTATTAAAATGCCAGACTAATCTCTTCCATAAAGTAGTTAAGTGAAATTCAGCAAATCTGGTCATTTGTGGGCTGGTATTTACTGACAGCCACAGTTTTGCCAAATTTTCCCCAATATCCATTAGAATGAATTGGTGTTCCCTATTCAGTTAGGCCTCCAGGTAACTCCTACCCAACACTATCAAACTGACTCAGGTAACTTCAGACTTACAACTGAGAGTGGCTTTCAATATTACTCACAAGAATACCTCAAGAACACTTTATTTTAAAAAATCCATCTGGTTTATCATTACTTCAAAATATAGAGTCAAATCAGGTTAATGTTTACCTTAATTGAGTGTTAAAAGTATTAAGTCAAGTTGTTCGAAGTTTTTCACTTCTTTAGTTTATTGCTTGCTTAATCAATAAATAAAATAGTTCTTGAACCGCGTTATATTTGTCTCTTATTACACAACAAACACCTGCTGATTGGCACCAAAAAGAACATACTACAAATTCCAGGAGAACCAATCAGCATTAAAATTAAAGTATGGAAACCATTGCGTAGCTTGTTGATTTCTTTTTCTTAATCACTGTTGTAGTTTCAGCAGCAGAATGGATGTTTAAAGTAAGAGTAGGAGGCAAGTTGAAATAAAATCCCGCTTGTTCGTGGGATATTTGTGTGGAGTTCTGTATAGGTAAATTCCAATGAGACAGGGAAACGATGGTAGGGTACAGGAACCGTGGTTTACAAAGGCTGCTGTAAATCTAGTCAAGAAGAAAAGAAGAGTTTACAAAAGGTTCAAAAAGAAAGGTAATGATAGAGATCTAAAAGATTATAAGGCTATCAAGAAG
Organism: Hemitrygon akajei; assembly: GCF_048418815.1. Lineage (NCBI taxonomy): Eukaryota > Metazoa > Chordata > Chondrichthyes > Myliobatiformes > Dasyatidae > Hemitrygon > Hemitrygon akajei. The sequence goes on from NC_133143.1 coordinate 32,420,492, forward strand.
GAGCTCAAGAAGGAAATTAGGAGAACCAGAAGAGGCCATGAGAAGGCCTTGGTGGACAGGATTAAGGAAAACCCCAAGGCATTCTACAAGTATGTGATGAGCAAGAGGAAGGATGTGAGAGAATAGGACCAATCAAGTGCGACAGTGGAAAAGTCTGTATGGAACCAGAGGAGATAGCAGAGGTACTTAATGAGTACTTTGCTTCAGTATTCACTGTAGAAAAGGATTTTGGTGATTGTAGGGATGATTTACAGTGGATTGAAAAGCTTCAGCATGTAGATATTAAGAAAGAGGATGTGCTGGAGCTTCAGGAAAGCATCAAGTTGGATAAGTCACCGGGATTATCTAGGGCACGAGATGTACCCTAGGCTACTGTGGGAAGCGAGGGAGGAGATTGCTGAGCCTCTGGCAATAATCTTGGCATTATCAATGATGCCGGGAGAGGTTCTGGAGGATTAGAGGGTTGTGGATGTTGTTCCATTATTCAAGAAAGGGAGTAGACATAGCCCAGGAAATTATAGACCAGTGAGTCTTACATCAGTGGTTGGTAAGTTGATGGAGAAGATCCTGAGAGACAGAATTTATGAACATTTGGAGAGGCATAATATGATTAGGAATAGTCAGCATGGCTTTGTGAAAGGCAGGTCATGCCTTACGAGCCTGATTTAATTTTGAGGCTATGACTAAACACATTGAAGAATGAAGAGCAGTAGATGTAGTGTATATGGATTTAAGCAAGGCATTTGATAAGGTACCCCATGCAAGGCTTATTGAGAAAGTAAGAAGGCATGGGAACCAAGGGGACGTTGCTTTGTGGATCCAGAATTGGCTTGCCCACAGAAGGCAAAAAATGGTTGTAGATGGCTCATATACTGGATGGAGGTCGGGCACTAGTGGTGTGCCTTAGGGATCTGTTCTGGGAACCATATTCTTTGTGATTTTTATAAATGACCTAGATGAGGAAGTGGAGGGAGGGGTTAGTAAATCTGCTGATGACACAAAGGTTGGATGTGTTGTGGATAGTGTGGAGGGCTGTCAGTGATTACAGCGGGACATTGATAGGATGCAAAACTGGGCTGAGAAGCGGCAGATGGAGTTCAACCCAGATAAGTGTGAAGTGGTTCATTTTGGTAGGTCTAATATGATGGTAGGATATACTATTAATGGTAAGACTCTTGGCAGTGTGGAGGATCAGAGTGATCTTGGGTTCCAAGTCCATTGGACACTCAAATCTGCTATGCAGGTTGACTCTGTGGTTAGGAAAGCATACGGTGCATTGGCCTTCATCAATCGTGGGATTGAGTTTAGGAGCTGAGAGGTAATGTTGCAGCTATATAGGATGCTGGTCAGACCCCACTTGGAGTATTGTGCTCAGTTCTGGTCGCCTCACTACAGGAAGGATGTGGAAGTCATAGAAAGGGTGCAGAAGAGATTTACAAGGATGTTGCCTGGATTGGGGAGCATGCCTTATGTGAATAGGTTGAGTGAATTCAACCTTTTTTCCTTGGGGTGATGGAGAATGATAGGTAACCTGATAGAGGTGTATAAGATGATGACGGGCATTGATCATGTGGATGGACAGAAGCTTTTTCTCAGGGCTGAAATGGCTAGCATGAGAGGACACAGTTTTAAGGTGCTTGGAAGTAGGTACAGAGGAGATGTCAGGGGTAAGTGCGTGGAATGTGCTGCTAGCAATGGTGGTGGTGGCAGGTATGGTAGGACCTTTTAAGAGACACCTGGACAGGAACATGCAGCTCAGAAAAATAGAGGGCTGTAGGTAACCCTTGGTAATTTCTAAGGTAAGGACTCAAATTCATTATTGATAATCATGGTTAAGGATGTCATTAGGCTGGAAAGAGTATAGAAAATATTTATGTGAATGTTGGCAGGACCCAAGGGCCTGAGTATTCATTGGAGGTTCTGCAGACTAGGACTTTAATCCTGGGAATGTACAAATCAAAAGGATTGAACTTATAATGGTGTATAAATTCGCAGAGACATAGACATGCTGAATTATTTTTGTCTTTTTCCCAGGGAAAGGAAATTTTAAAAAAATTAGAAGGCATAGGTTTAAGCTGAGCAGGGAACTATTTAAAGGGGATCTGAGAGACAACTTCTTAAAACAGAGCCTGGTGTATATAATGAAATTATTTGCCAGACAAAGGAGTTGAGGCAGGTACAATGAAACAATTAAATGACTATTGAACAGGTTCATGGTTAGAAAAGTTTTAGAGAGATATGGACCAAGTACAGGCAACTGGAACAGTCATAGGTGGACATCTTGGATGAGTTAGGCTGCAGCACCTGTTCTGTGGTGTAATATTCTCTGACTCTATGTAGAAAAGTGGTTTGGGGAGCAATGAGTCAAAGGGAAAATCAGCGATAAAGGTAGAGAGGGCAGGAAGGATTTAAATTTCTAATGATGGAAGACAGCAAATATCTAGAGCAGCCTTTCTCAACCTTTTTGCCCTGGAGGAATCCTTGAAATAATTTTCAGGTCTCAGGGAACCCCTGCATAAAAATTATTATATCTGGAGCACACGGTACATTAGCGTGATCAGTAAGTTGCAGATATAATAATTCATAAATAATTGTAAATGCTCTTTCAAGTAGATAACCTTTCTTAAAAAAACAAATAGTTAAGTTTAGCTTTCCTTTCTTGAAATTACCCTTTCTTTCTCCTACATAAACTTTAAAAACTCATAAGGCAAACATAATAAATTTCTCAATTCAGGGCCAAACTTGAGATAAACACACATGGATTTCACCTTCAACTGAAATGATGCAATTTTTTATCCTTGCTCTTGGTGCTTGTTGAACAAGAAAAAGCTTGCTCCCACATGTAAGAAGTTGAAAACTGCAGGTAAATGTTCATTGCTTTCTTATGAATGGCAAGATACTCTTCTTTCATAGAAATCCAGAACATGTCCTGGGGCAGGACAGTAAATATCATTTTGAGTGTGTGATAAGAGAAGAGCTCACAGAGTTCTTCCTCTTCTCTCAAAGTCAAGTTCTCAAGCTGATTAGAATATGCAGAGAAAGGGTCTTTCACCCGGTCATACACTGGTGTTGAAAGGGAGGAAAAATACTGTTCAGTTTGTTCTGCAGTTCTTCCAGGTGGATTTTGATAATACTCGAGACTTCCTGATATCCTTACCCACTCTCAATCCCAAGCAGTGGTGGAAACATTTCAAGATTTCCTTTTGCAGTATGATTTTTCTGAAGATTCAGTTTCCTTTCAAATCCAAGAGTCTTGTCACTTTTAAATCCAAGAACCTTGTCACTTGAAGTCAAAATATTTTCTCCAGACATTTGTTCAACTGATTCCTATGATGAAAAATATCTGTTAGGTAGGCTAGTTTCTGCAGCCAGTCTTCATCTTCAAAGTACTTTGCAAAATCTGACCTACTATTTTCTTGAGAGTATCATTACAATTCACCTTTCAGCTCAAACACCTGTTGAGAGCTTTTTCTTTGTTAAGCCAATGGAGTTCTGTGTGTAGCAGGAAAATGGTGTGCTCTTTGTCCAGGTTTCCACACTGTTTTTTAAACATTCTTGAGTGAACTGGTCTTAAAGCTACTAAACAACTTACTTCCTGATCTCATTACTGACTGTGACTTTATTTTCAAAAGCTTTAATCTGTTTGCCTTGAATTCCAATAAATGTTCAAAATATTCAGCACTTTCATGTGTCACATGGGTGTGATTTGTAGTTAAGTGTTTTTTTTTTAAGTTTTACTGGAGCTATTGCTACATTTGTTAAGTTGTTTGCCACAGACTCGGCACAATGGAATTGGACAACTGGGATCACTTGTCCATGTAAAAGCCATTGAGTAGTAGCTTTCATTGTAAAGATATGGTATCAGCTGATTACTTTAGACATGCCTTCTGCTTTTGTCTCCAGGACCCAGAAGAGGCTGGTGGACTTTCTCTGGGGCAACAGGAGGCATTGGGTCCCTGCTGCAGTACTGAGTCTTCCGATTGCGGAGGTCACTGGTCAGCTGGCAGCACTCCTCCTCAGGACCCTGTAGAGCTACGTGTATAGCGACCATCCTCCGAGATGGCGGTGCACTTTTCTCGCCAGGGACACTGCCTGCAGGAGGGCTCACGGCTTCCACAGACAGCATCAGCAGCGCCGCTTTGAGGGAACTGCCTTGCTTTTACCGAGAGCTGTTGAGGATATGGGGGTTAGTCTCAACCAGACAGTGTGCTCCATCTGTGAGGGGGACTGCTCCCCATCCTATCATGGTACATGTCTAGGAGGCTGGGGGAAGTGGAAGGGTTCTGGCTGTACCACCAGAAGTGCCAGTCGGACCCAGACCGCAGGATACCATGTGGGAGAGGGCCCCAATACATGAGCCATCTCATGTGGATGCCCACCGCCGCCTTCTGCAAAGCGTTTCATGTATGGGTTTCTTTTACACACCTTTCAAATCCTTGCTTTCGCCTGCAGACCAGATTCACCTTAGTGATCTAATTTTACCCTTTGTCCCCAGTAGAAATCTTTTTTATGCCGGAGTCCTTTCCCTGTATATTGGGGACCTGGGGAGAAGATGTTGCATAGGGCAGTACCCTGCAACAGGTTTTTAATCAGGTTCACTGGCACCCCGTCTGCCTGTCTATTCTGTGGCCGGGACGAGTGGAGTACCATGTTTATATGGAGTGTGAGAGGTTGCAGCCCCTGACTGAGTATCTGAAGGTGCTGCTGCTCGGGTTCTGGTTGCAGTCCAGCCCCAGGCTCCTTATATATGGGCACCTAGTACAGAAGAGGGCAGGTCGCAAAGTGGATCTACTGGTGGGCTTGTTCCTGGGCCTGGCCAAGATGCCCATTCACAGGTCCAGGTGGTGGGAAGTTGAGTTCAACTGCCTGCGCCTCTTCTGAGGGTATGTTCGTGCCTGGCTGTCCTTGGAGGGGGGAGAGGGGTTTCCAATAGCGGTGGGCCCCCCCAGGGATTTGACTGTTTTATGAGACAGTGATAACATTTTAATTTGTATATATTCATTATCTTGTAAATACTTAATGTTTGTACTTTATATCTTTGTTATGTAAATAAACTTTTATAGTGTTGTAAAAAAAGGCAGATTTTTTAAAAATCTGTTGTTGCAGTGAAATGACTCAGAAAATTGTATTTCTTCATCATTAACCTTATCAGAAATGTCTTCAGGCCTTGTCCTAGTATTCTCCTCTTCTGTTCAACATCTCCTCTTCAAAAATCACCATACTGGGCCGTCTTCAGAATGAAAATATCCCTCCAGTTTTCTACTACACCAGTAGAGTTTGTTTGCTCCCATAAGTCAGTCAGCTGCGTGATGGGTGAAGTAATTTGGGAGAGTGAGGCTGACATCACAGCCCAAGTTGGGTGAGTTCATTCAATACATTGCGTTCCTCAACAACCTGCCATCCTCCCCTATCTTCGCATTAAAAACTGAGAATGGACTCAAGCAAATGAACACAGCCCTACTGGGCTGAGAGACCTGTGATGAGATTGCTCAGTCACTGCCCACCACTGCAAATGCTTGCATTGCACGTAGCACCAAGTTCAAAAAAATGGTGTGTTTTTTTTAAATCACGATCTCTCCCAGAACCTCTAGTGACCTCTCACAGAAGCCCAGTTGAGAAACCCTGGCTTAGAGTAACCCTGGCCTAGGGTTATCTGAAAGTAAAATTGTGATTTGGAAGGACTACTGAAAAGCTGGAGTAAAACAACTGAGAATGCTCATCATACAAAAAACTTTTGAAATCAATGTCCATTCCAAAAGACTATCGTGTGCCTAGTTGAAAGATGAGAGACTATGTTGAGCTTTGTTGCGACAGTGCAATATGTCAATGATAGAAAGACTCCAATGAAAGTGATACAGAGCATTAGAGTAACAAAAGGACAGTTACACTGTATGTAATATGTATATAATATAATAGCAATCTTCATATTGCTATTTATCACAACTGTATTTTCTGTCTCATGGTTCCATCGGTTCCTTCAAAACCTCCTGATATATCATTTACTTTGACAAAGTCCCTAATGGTACACACAACTATATTTTGAGGTAGGTAGAATTCAGAAGTGGGAGGTTGTGCTTCCTATTACAATCTTGAACAGACCCTACCTGATGGATTGTGTTCAATTTTAGATATTGCACCTCAGGCAGGATAAAATGGCCATTAAGAGAATGCATATGCTCATTAAAATCCCAGCGGGGCTGAAAGGTTTGTGAACACATATTAAGATTAGGAGTGGTCTAACAGAGGTTTTAAAAATAAGTTGTAAGGTAGGGATATGTTCAGCATAGCTTTGTGGGCCAAAGGGCCTGTATTGTGCTGTATGTTTTCTATGTTTCCATAGATAAACTTTTTCTTCTGGCAAAGAATTTATTGGTAGAGGGCAATACTTTAAGTGTAGAACTAACTAATTAGCAGTTAAATTGGGAGTGACTTTTCACATAAAGGGTAATTAAAGCCAGTGCTGTCTTCCCCAAAATGTTATCAGTCCTGGGTTTAATCAAAGTTATAACGATTTAAATTTGTTGGCATGGGGAATATTATTTGAAGTTAGAGTACTAAATCAATCAACATCTTACTGAATAGAAGAGCAGACTTGAAGGATTTAATTACTTATTAATTTGCTGTGTCCAACTCTGAATCCACTGGGGAAATACACTGCAGAAATTCTAGGAAAGCAAACTGATAAAACAATCATAGCTTATATCTGATATTAACACACACAAAATGCTGGTAGAACACAGCAGGCCAGGCAGCATCTATAGGGAGAAGTGCTGTCGACGTTTCGGGCCGAGACGTCGACAGCGCTTCTCCCTGTAGATGCTGCCTGGCCTGCTGTGTTCTACCAGCATTTTGTGTGTGTTGTTTGAATTTCCAGCATCTGCAGATTTCCTTGTGTTTGCGCTTATATCTGATATTTGCTGGTTTATTGCCTGTTTAATCAGTAAACAAAATAGTTCTTCAACCACATTATATTTGTCTCTTATTACACAACAAACACCCACCAATTGGCACCAAAAATAACAGCTATCAAAGTACATACTACAAATTCCAGGAGAACCAATCAGCATTAAAATTAAAGTATGGAAACTATTGTGTGGCTTGTTGATTTCTTGTTCTTAATCACTGGTGTAGTTTCATCAGCAGAATGAATGCTTAAAATAAGAGTAGGAGGCAAATTGAAATAAAATCCCACTTGTTCATAGTATATTTGTGTGAAGTTCTGTACAGGTACATTCCAATGTGACAGGGAAAAGGATGGTGGGGTACAGGATCCATGGTGTACAAAGGGTGTTGTAAATCTAGTCAAGGAGGAAAGAGAAGCTTACAAAAGGTTCAGAGAGTTAGGTAATGATAGAGATCTAGAAGATTATACGGCTGGAAGGAAGGAGCTTAAGAAAGAAATTAGGAGAGCCAGAAGGGGCCATGAGAAGGCCTTGGTGGACAGGATTAAGGAAAACCCCAAGGCATTCTACAAGTATGTGAAGAGCAAGAGGATAGGATGTGAGAGAATAGGACCACAAGTGCGACAGTGGAAAAATGTGTATGGAACGGGAGGAGATAGCAGAGGTACTTAATCAATACTATGCTTCAGTATTCACTATAGAAAAGGATTTTGGTGACTGTAGGGATGATTTACAGTGGATTGATAAGCTTCAGCATGTAGATATTAAGAAAGAGGATGTGCTGGAGCTTTTGGAAAGCATCAGGTTGGATAAGTCACCGGGATTGGACGAGATTTATCCCAGTCTACTGTGGGAGGTGAGGAAGGAGATTGCTGAGCCTCTAGTGACGTTCTTTGCATTATCAATGGGGATGGGAGAGGTTCTGGAGGATTGGAGGCTTGTGGATGTTGTTGCATTATTCAAGAAAGTGAGTGGACATAGCCCAGGAAATTATAGTGTAGAACTAACTAATTAGTAGTTAAATTGGGAGTGACTTTTCACATAAAGGATAATTAACACCAGCACTGTCTTCCCCAAAATGTTATCAGTCCTGCGTTTAATCAAAGTTATAACGATTTAAATTTGTTGGCATGGGGAATATTATTTGAAGTTAGAGTACTAAATAAATCAACATCTTATTGAATGGAAGAGCAGATCTGAAGGATTTAATGACTTTTTAATTTACTATGTCCAACACTGAATCCACTGGGGAAATACACTGTAGAAATACTAGAAAATCAAACTGATAAAACAATCATAGCTTATACCTGATAATTGCCATGTCAGACAATATATGTTATTAATGGCAACTGAAGCTCTTATTTGAGTAGATTTGAAAGATTAGAGGAAAGCTCTAATAAAACAGCATCTTTGCAACTTTTAATACTCATGTTGGAATTTGCAAATTTTCCAGATTACTTGGTATTATTCCTAGTAATACACTTTGACACGTGTTCATTGATGGCCCGAGTGCAGAGGGAGAGACACAGACCTAGAATGAGTAGTTCACTGAGTTTTAATAAGAACTGTACAAAAAAAAGGAAAATAATATATGGTAGGGCAACAAGGCTGCTAACTAAAACCTCTTAAACTAACTGTTAAGGAGTATTCTGGAGTTATCTGAATATAACAGATATTAATTCAAGCAAGAACCAATCCAGTTCTTAATGGAGATTGTAAATTGCAAGCAGGATATTGAAGTTAAAAGCACAGCTTTGCAAAATGGTGACCATGAATCATGTTTGTATATGCATCAGCCAAATGTTAAGACAATGGGGTTGTGTTAATTGGCCTGCATCAAACCAGGCAGCATTGTTAGATCATTTGCACCATTGTGCATGTGTTCAAGCTGGGAGGTCAGGCTGATGTTTTCACTCAGCATATTGAACTCTGGCACCTGGCTGTCCGTCTTCAGATGATTTTTTAGAGTATCTGTGTCAACAGGGATCTCCCACTGTAGATAAGCAATTCAAAGGAACCATTGTCAACCCAAAATATTGAAGTAAATTATGTCATTTTAAGTATTGTGATTATATTGAAATACCTGCTGCTATCTTTGATCTTAAGGGTATACTAATGTGATGTACTTTTGGGCTTGTGAACCTATACCATGAGTGTTTCCACTAGAATGTTTGTTTGTCATGATGAATAATGATATTGATATCCACAACTCCAGTGTCTCACTGATACTTAGATCACAGTCACAACATTAGGGGGCTAATCCAGGATACATTTAATACATGGCCAGAAACCTCAGCAGTCCAAGGAGGGTGATCATTTCTGATCAGGATATCCCATGCTTATATCTGCTTAGTGCCCTCATTATGGGGTCATGAAGTATCAAAGAACATGATGGAGAGCGGGAGAGGTAGATGTGAACGTGTAATGGTGTAATGGTGTGTGAATCTGTCTGTGAGTTTATGTGTGTTTGTTCTGTGTAAGGGACCAGCTACAAGACAATGCTGGATAGTTTGTCAAGACGAGGCCCCCAGTAGATGACTGTTCAGGATGTCAGAGTGATGTGTGTATACTCGTTCGAGGAACTGTTTGTGCGTGGCTGTCTGTGTACAGGGTAATCAGAGAATTAAACACTAAGACAAGCTATAGAGCATAAATATTTAACTTTCTGCATAAAAGGGATATAGCAACATCATAGGCTCAATTATGAAGAGGGACAAACTCACAGAGTATATACCCCATAAACTTGAGAAGGTTGAACAGGGAATAGACGAAGTCAGGTGCATTAAGACCTGGAGCCCAGAGGAACATTGGCAGTGGTGGAAAAGCCAGTCACTGAGGGAGGGAGATAAAGCAGCAGTCATGTGTACTGGGGAGAGAGAACAAAATGTCAGAAATCACATGGTATACAAATAGTGGACCTACAGAAGGAAAGGGATGAATACAGAGAACAGCGAGACAGATAGAAGGGACAGTTGGAACACTGACAGACAGAGCGAGTGTGTGGAAAAACAATTAGAACAATACAAGAATGAATTAGTCAGGGATATGGGCAGACAGAGAGGTACACGGGAGGATGTTGCCCACTGGGCAGCAGCCATGGGAATAACTACTGAGGAAGGTGATGAGGTAAATAGGGAAGTGCTGGACCAGGGAGTTGACAAGCACCGCAAATCGGAGAGGTTATACCCTGTATTGCCTGTCGAAATGCAACCTATAGGGACCAGGCAACAAGAAGCTCAGAACCTCAATGATCCCGGCCAGCCTCTCACATCTTCATCATCCACAAGCCCTTCACCCCAGGGAGAAAGCAAAGCATTCTATCTGAACCACCCTCGCTTAGAGTTGCATAGGGCAATGCAGAATTTTGGCAAAAGTTAGAAGAAATGATCAAAATCCACCAGATACACCCCAAAAGTGAACACATATTAAAGTTAAATGCCCTAGATCAGTCTGGGACAGTATGACCCCAGTGGTGCAGAATTGAACATGGCCAGCTAAAGGGAATGCCAGTAATGAGGAAAAATAGCGGACGTTTAAGGAAGAAGTGATGCAGTGACTTGGAGGAGGAAAGAAAGAGTAACAAGAAAATAATAATCTCAGCTGTACAGTAGCCCAATGAACTTACCAGAGACTATGCAGAGAAAAAATATTTAACCTATGAGGAATATCCATGGCTGGGCAATCCAGGGAGGGAAGATCCATTCTTCCTGAAAATACTCAAGGAAAGGCTGAGCTCAGCTGACCAGGAGCTTTTAGACGGGGATAACAGTGGGGTCCACCTACAGCACAGTAGTTCCATAGGTCGGGGAAATAGATTGAAAGAGAGGGAAGAGAGGTCATAAAGCAGATGTAGGACATAGCTGCTGTGAAATACAGGGATCTTGCTTTGTTTGCCACTGACCAGAGCGCTTAGTGAGGGACTGCCATGTTAAACATGGAAATGCAGAGGAGATGACATGTGACAGCTGTGGTCTCCCAGGCCAAGGATGGAGACAGTGTCCTAACAGGGGAAGGAGACATGCGAGTCATCCACCAACACAGGCTGAGATCACAACAGGACCTGTCTCCAACCCCGACATTGCCCTCTCCATCTAATCAGACCGCTGACCAGATTATCGAACTAGCCAAGATAGCATTAAGTAAGACAAACAGGTAAAATCAGCCCCCATTGCCAGTACTGGTACTGGTCACCCATGAAGTACACAAGAGCTTTAATAAGGAGCTAGCAACGTTATGTGTTAGTGGACACATAACCTACTCTTTCGCACAACTCTAGAGGCTATTTATCTTGCTGATGTAGAGAGGAAAACAATAAGAGCAAAAAAAAAGTGAGCTTCAAGTTCTTGGGATAGAGGAAGTGCACTTTCCAGTGGATTTCAGGGTATGCCCAAATAATGAGGCCACTGTCTTGGGTTTAGATATACTTGGTAAGGCAGGTGTTGTCATAGACTCAGGGAAGGGAAGAAAGGTCCCGATGAAGGGTCTCAGCCCACAATGTCGACTGTTTATTTTTTCCATACATGCTGCCTGGCCTGCTGAGTTCCTCCAGTATTTTGTATGTATTACATGGATTTCCAGCATCTGCAGATTTTCTCCTGCTTTTAGTTAAATGTTTGCTTGTCCATGACCAATCATTTCCAGCATTCTTTGGTTCAAAGCCTTAAGGTCTAAGATTCTGGGCGGTGTGTGAATGTGTCTTTAAATGTTTTGTGAGTGTTAACCTTTGAGAGAAAGAAACTAAAAATGAATGGTTTGAATTAGAAGAGTATTGCAAAAAGTGTAGCCATATGTGAGTTCACTTGAAAGAGAGAGAATTTGCAGGATGTCTTCTTTAGACATCTCTAAGAAATTGTGTAAATGTGGGTGTTTGGGGTGGGGGAATCCATCCATCCAGCTTTTATTTTCCTTTGTTCTTTGAAATACGTGTTTATTGTGTAGTAAATGTTTGTCCAAGTATTTTTCAGTTAATTTATAAAGCTTCAGAAGGAAGAAAAGTGCAAGCACCAATTTTTGTTTTATCTTATTTGTGTTTTAAGTTTTAAGATATATTTTTAATATACTGTATATTCCACATTAAGGTGATGGAAATGTGAGCGCCTCTGTTTCGGATATGAGATTCCCACATTCCAGGGAGAAATTGGCATTCAGGGACATTGATATTTGTGTATACTGAAATGGGAATTTGAAATTTGTTGGAACAAGATTGGAACTCTTGGGGGAGTGATCTGAAACATTGTTTTTCATAGCAAGAATGTTCCATAGGGTTAAAATATATATTGGGTATTGTCAATACACTGATTGTGCTTTAGTTCTACTGAAAATAACTTTGTAAAGTTGAGACATAGTCACCATGTGTGCCTCATAAAATGCAAATGAGTAACCAGGATTCAGGCCCTTCCTGTCACTTAGAATGTAAATGTAGAAAGCAGCATGTGTCAGATAAAATGTAAATAACAGTTGATTATCGTTCACCCTCAGTCTCCTCTCCCCCACTTGGTAGATGGGTCCATAGTCTGTTCTGTGCAGTGCATCCTGGTATCTTGCTGGGTTCAGGGCAGTGTCCAATACCTAATTGAATGGGAGGGGTATTGTCCAGAGTTACATTCTTGGGGTCTGACTCCACACATCCTGGACAAGTCTCTCATCCGGGACTTCCAGCAGGCACAGGACTCTGGCATCTTGGGAGCCTGGGGAGGGGGGCTCTGTCACAAATGTGGACACTGCCATAAGGTCTGGGTGGTCTGGCAGGTGGGCAGCTGAAAGAAGGCGGCAACTACACATATGAGAATGCATACATTCCAGCCAATTTGTCCCTGCATTGACCACCATGAACTCAACAAAATGACTAGTAGGAAATGCTACCCTTGAGCCTTGATGGATGGTGCATTCAAGATACTCCATAGGTCCCTGAACTTCACCAAACTGGATCTATAGAGCACACACAACCTGAGTCGAGTGGGATGAGTGGAAGATGGCATTCATAACATCCATTGGCCGCTATGAATTCTTAGTGATGCCTTTTGGATTTTCCAAGCTGTCATTAACAAGATCCTCTGAGACATGTTATACAGGTATGTATTTGTCTACCTTGACGACATCATCCTCTTCTCCAAGAGCCTCAAGATCACCTCTGTCACATCTGTTCAGTCCATCAGCATCTCCTCAAAAGCCTTGCAAGTTAGAAAATGTCCAGTTCCACACCCTGGTCACTTCCTTCACTTCCTTTCACTCCAAGGCACAACCATGAACCCAGGGAAAGTGTGCACCATTGCTGAATGGCCTTGGCCACGCTCTCTCAAACAGTTACAGCACTAACTGGGCTTCTCCAGCTTCACCTGCCATTTGTACAGAAACTATAGCCAAATCACTGCTCCTGTCACCTAGCTCATGGATAACTGGGTCTGCTGCCACAGACCATGCTTTTGAGGTACTCAAGAGAAGCTTCTCCACCACTCCTATTCGCCGCCATCCAAACCTCTCCTCTCTATCTTCAATCGCCCCATCTACTCAGTGGGAAGAGTTCAGTGACGGGGTGATTGAAGTTATCCCCTCTCGCCCAAGAGCCTGATGGTTGAGGAGGTAACTTTACTTGCACTATCACTGAACTGCTCCTGAACCTGGTGGTGTGGGTGCTGAGGCTCTTGTACCTTCTTCCTGGTGGCAGCATAGAGGGCATGGACAGATGCTGCTTTCCTGTGACAGCGCTCCATGCAGATGTGCTCAATGGCTTTACCCAGGACGGACCGGGCCACATACAGTGCTTTATGTGAGCTCTTCCACACAGGAGTGAAAGGTTGTTGTTATGGCACCACTGAGCCAGATTTTCAGTTTTCCTCTTTTATGACGATTCGTCACAACAATTCATTTGGCCAACAGCGGTGGTGTCATCAGCAAATTTAAATATGGCACTGGAGCTGTGCTTAGCCAGAGTCAAAAGTATAAAGCAATTAGACCAGGGGGCTAATCACACAGCCTTGTGGTGCACCTGTGGAGGAGATGTTGTTGCCAAAACAAAATGACTGGGATCTGCAAGTGAGGAAATTGAAAATCCAGTTGCACAAGGAGGAATTGAGGCCTAGGTCTTGAAGCTTATTGATCAGATTTGAGGGGATGATAGCATTGAGTGCTGAGTTGTAGTCAATGAAGAGCATCCTGATGTATGCAACTTCACTCTCCTGACGATCCAGGATTGAGTGAAGAGCTAATCAATTGGCATCTGCTGTAAACCCATTGTGACAGTAGGCAGATTGACCATTATACCATATGATATAGGAGCAGAATTAGGCCATTTTCCCCATTGAGTCTGTTCCACCATTTCATCATGGCTGATCCAATTTTCCTCTCAGTCCCAATCTCCTGCTTCCACCCTCCCCCACCCAAATACCTTCATGCCCTGACCAATCAAGAATTTATCAACCTTTGCCTTAAATATACATACAGACTTTGCCTTCATGGCTGCCTGTGGCAATGAAATCCACAGATTCACTGTTCTCCGGATAAAGACATTTCTCCTCATCTCTGTTCTAAAGGAGCGTCCCTCTATTCTGAGGCTCTGTCCTTTTGTCTTAGGCTCTCCCACCATAGGAAACATCCACTCTATCAAGACCTTTCACCATTTAATATGTTTCAATGAAATCACCCCTCATTCTTCTGAATTCCAGTGAATACAGGTTCAGAGCCATCAAATGCTCTTCATATGATAAGCTATTCGAACCTGGAATAAGTTATGTGAAGCTCCTTTGAACCCTCTCCAGTTTCCGCACATCCTTTCTAAGATAAGGGGACCAAAACTGCTCACAACACTCCGTGAGGCCTCACCAGTGATTTATAAAGTCTTAACATCACGTCATTACTTTTATATTCTAGTCCTCTTGAAATAAGTGCTAACATCACATTTGCCTTCCTCACCACAGATTCAACCTGCAAATTAACTGTCAGGGAATCCTGCACAAGGACTCCCAAGACCTCTTGCACTTCAGGTTTTTGTATTTTCTCTCTATTTCGAAAATAGATAGCCATCTGATTTCTTCCACCAAAGTACAGGACCATATACTTCCCACCACTGTATTCCATCTGCCCCATCATTGCCCATTCCCCTAATCTGTCCAAGCTTTTCTAAAGTCTCTCTGCTTCCTGAGAACTACCTGCCCCTCAACCTATCTTCATATTTTCTGCAAACTTGGCAATAAATCCTTTAATTCCATCATCCAAATCACTGATAAATAACATAAAAATAATTGGTTCCCTTTATTCCCACTGCTTGTCTCCCACCAATCATCCATTGCCTTATCCCTGCTAGAATCTTTCCTGTAATATCATGGGGTCATAGCTTGTAAAGCAGCCTCATGTGTGGCATTTTGTCAAAGGCCTTCTGAAAGTCCAAATGCAGAACATAACCAATTCTCCTTTGTCTCCTTTGTCTATCCTTCAATATTCTTGTTATTCCTTCAAAGAATTCCAACAGATTTGTCAGGCAGGATTTTCCCTTGAGGAAACCATGCTTTAATAATTGACTCCAACAGCTTCTTAACCACTAAGGTCAGACTAATTGGCCTATAATTTTGGTTCTTCTGTTTCTCTCCCTTCATGAAGAGTGGAGTGACATTTGCAATTTTCTAGTCTTCCAGAACCATTTCAGAATCTAGTGATTCTTGAAAGATCATTGCTATTGCCTTACGCTGCCACAATCTCTTCAGCCTCCCCTTTCAGAACACTGGGGTGTACACCATCTGGTCCAGGTGATTTATCTACCTTCAGACCATTCACACACTTCATGACCCCTGACACCTGGAACTTCCACCATAGTATTAGTGTCTTCTACAGAGAAGACCATTGTAAAATACTTATTCAATTTATCCACCATTTCCTTGTCCCCCATTACTATCTCTCCAGCATTGTTTTCCAGCAGTCCAATATCAACTCTCGCCTCTCTTTTACATTTTATGTATCTGAAGAAACACTTGGTATCCTCTTTAATATTATTGGCTAGCTTACTTCTGTATTCCATCCTTACCTTCTTCAGGATAGCCTTCTTAATGACTTTTTAGTTGCCTTCTGTTGGTATTTAAAAGCTCTAACTTCCAATCCTCAAACTTCCTACTAATTTTTGCCCTATTATATGCCCTCTCTTTGGCTTTTGTATTGGCTTTGACTTCTCCGGTTAGCCATAGTTGTATCATTGTGACTTTAGAATACTTCTTCCTCTTTTTTATGTATATATCCTGATTCTTCCTAATTGCTTCCAGAAATACCAGCCATTACTGCTGTGCCGTCATCCCTGCCAGTGTTCTTTTCCAATCAATTCTGGACAACTCCTCTCTCATGCCTCTGTAACTCTCTTTACTCCACAGTAATACTGATACATCTGACTTTAGCTTCTCTTTCTCAAATTTCAGGGTGAATTTGATCATACTGTAATCATTATCCCCTCAAGGTTCTTTTACCTTAAGCTCTCTAATCAAATCCAGTTCATTGCACAATACCCAGTCCAGAATAGCTGATTTCCTAGTGGGTTCAAACATGAGCTGCTCTAAAAAGCCATCTCATAGGCATTCTAGAAATTCCCCTTCTTGGAATCCAGCACCAACCTGATTTTCCCAATTGACTTGCATGTGCAGTCCCCCATGCTTATTGTAACATTGCACTTTTGGCATGCATTTTCTATCCTCCATTGTAATTTGTAAACCACATCCTTATTACTGTTTGGAGGTCTGCTACAACTTCCATCAAGACCTTTTTATCCTTGCAGTTCCTTAGCTCTAACCACAATGATTTAACACCTTCCAACCCTATGTCACCTTTTTTTTCCTAATGATTTGATAGCATTTTTTACCAAAAGAGCAAAGTTGCCCCCTTCTGCCTTCCTACCTGTCCTTTTCATACAATGTATATCCTTGACCATTAAGCTCCCAGCTATAATCTCCTTTGAGCCAGGTTTCAGTGATGACTAAAACATCATACATGTCAATTTCTAACTGTGCGACAAGTTTGCCTACCTTATTCCATACAGTGCGCACATTCAAATATAACACCTCACTCTTTTCAGATTTGTCCACTCTTTATGTTTTATGTTGCAGCTCATTCTGTTCACTGCAATTTTGCCCTATTGTCAGTATCTCCTTGCTAGGTGTATTACTACACATTGTCTCTGTTTGTAAACCAACTACCTCATCTTCAGCACTATCACTCCAGTTCCCATCCCCCTGCCAAATTAGTTACTACATCATCGTTGTGAGTGCTAACACCCATTTATCCAGCTTGGACCAGATTTGCTGCTCCGAGAGTAGTGGTTGCATTGCAAGAACCATTTCTGCCAGCTCATCCTTCATGGACTTTAACTTCTCCTCCACCTGACCAATGAGGACTTGACACTCTGAGAGTCATTATGGAACTGCGAGAGCCATTTCTGCCAAACCAGCCTCCACCTGACCAATGAGGGCTTGACACTCTGAGAGTCGTTATGGAACTGCGAGAGCCATTTCTGCCAAACCAGCCTCCACCTGACCAATGAGGGCTTGACACTCTGAGAGTCGTTATGGAACTGCGAGAGCCATTTCTGCCAAACCAGCCTCCACCTGACCAATGAGGGCTTGACACTCTGAGAGTTGTTATGGAACTGCGAGAGCCATTTCTGCCAAACCAGCCTCCACCTGACCAATGAGGGCTTGACACTCTGAGAGTCGTTATGGAACTGCGAGAGCCATTTCTGCCAAACCAGCCTCCACCTGACCAATGAGGGCTTGACACTCTGAGAGTTGTTATGGAACTGCGAGAACCATTTCTGCCAAACCAGCCTCCACCTGACCAATGAGGGCTTGACACTTTGAGAGTCGTTATGGAACTGCGAGAGCCATTTCTGCCAAACCAGCCTCCACCTGACCAATGAAGTTTAGGACCAAATTCAGCTGTTCTCTCTCAACTGGGTCTATTTTGATGGTCAAGTCTTGCTGACACATGCAGAGGGAGAGGCATTGACCTGGAACGAACAGTTCACTGAGTTTTAACAAGAAC
Source organism: Hemitrygon akajei (assembly GCF_048418815.1). Lineage (NCBI taxonomy): Eukaryota > Metazoa > Chordata > Chondrichthyes > Myliobatiformes > Dasyatidae > Hemitrygon > Hemitrygon akajei. The sequence goes on from NC_133143.1 coordinate 32,438,404, forward strand.
TGTATAGAACAAAAGGAAAATAATAAAAGTTAGGCCTAAAGGGTTGCTAACTAAAAACTAGCACTATCTCTGTGGCTTGAAGGCAGTAACTGAGAACTAAATCAATATCATTCTTTGCAAAGTATCTAAGTAACTGATCTACTTTCCCAAAAGGTGGATTAAGATATGCAAGGATTGTTGTCGTCCCTGTGCTTCGGTCAAGACTTGACAAGACTGAAACCAAAGGAAGGAAGTTAAATGCGATAACCAAGGAAACATATTTGGCTGGAACATATGCATTCTCACATTCATGATTGCTCTCTTCTTTCAACTGCCCCCCTGCTAGAATGCCCAGACTCCACTATAGTAACACACTTTAATACCCCCTTTTCAGACGTTGCATAGCAATATAATAAAATCTTCAGTGAACAAGTGGGTTTAAGTGGAGCATGGAAATGGGATCCTGTCAGCCAGATGTTGTGCATTCAGGGATTGCAAACAATAGGCAAATGGTTGTGAATGCAAGCAGGCTTTTTCCACTGAGGTTAGGGGAGAAAAAAACCCAGTGGACATAGGTTAAGGGTGAAGGGAGAAAAGTTTAAAGGGAATATTGGGGGGGGGGGCTTCTTCACATACAGAGTGGTGGGAGTGTTGAATGAGCTTCTAGATGAAGTGGTGAATGCAGGCTCACTTTTAACATTTAAGAAAAACTTGGACAGGAATATGGATGAGAGGTGTTTGGAGGGATATGGGCCAGGTGCAGGTCAGTGGGACTAGGCAGAAAAATGGTTCGGCACAGCCAAGAAGGGCCAAAAGGCCTGTTTCTGTGCTGTAATGTTCTATGGTTCTATGGTTTAACTGTACTGTATAACTGCTAACCTTCCATTTGGCTATATTGTGCATGTCCATGAAAAATTTTGTTTAAAAAAAACTTTCCTGAATGCTGGAAGGGAGAGAAAAATGGACTGCAAGGCAATACGAACTCTTTTGCACCATTGCACTATGTCATAGTGTTAACAGCACATTTCTAAGGACATGGCTCATGGACATATGGAGCATATAAGTGCTTAAAATCCACTTCAGCATGCCACTGCTGTAAACTCAAGACTGTTATGTGTGAAAATCCTAGGAGATCAACAGTTTCTGAGATATTCAAACCAACCCATCTGGCACCAACAATCATTCCACAGTCAGTCACCTAGATTATACTTTTCCCATTCTGATGTTTGATATGAACAACTGAAACACTTGACCATGTCTGCATGTTTTAATGTGTGTAGTTGCTGCCACGTGATTGGCTGATTAAATATTTGGATTAACAAAATGGACAGATGCACCTGAAAAAGTGGCCAGTGATTGCAGTGCTGACCGGGATACTGGTGATAACTTGAGCCATGCATATAAAGCTGACTGAAACTTTCACGCAGTTATTTAATAAAAGCAAGTTACCATCTGTATCCTGCAGAGGGAAACAAAGCACTAATTTGAATAACCCAGACAGCACTTTAGTCAGAAATTCATAAGAGAACTAATCTTAACTGTCCCACAGATCTACATTCGTAATGTCTGTGAAATTACTGGATATGGTGTAATCAAATATCAAATGACCTCTGATTCTGTTGCAGTAATCTCCACTGAGTCAGATGATCTTATAGATCTTATAGATCATCTGAGCTAAGGAACTGAATACATTAGGAGCCTGTCCCCTTGGCACTTTGCCAGCCATGACTGGCTTACAAGCAGCAAAATGGCTCATGGTTCATTTTTCTCTGGATCTGTTATAAATTAAATAAAGGTGCATACAGTATATAACTAAATGTGCATTAACATGCTGACTTCGGTTCTTTGCGGGAGTGGGACCCACTCTCAGGGTCTCACGACTGGCCGTTTTTGATATAACGAGGACGCGGCCTAGAAGATTAGCTTGCCTTTGGAGTTTCGGGATTTTGGGGTTCTGGAGGGGGCGGACTCAAGGTTGGTGCCTCTGCAGGAAATTAATGTGTTGTGGGAAACAGAAGATCTCTGACTGTGTGCCCAGAGACCCCAGTTCTTTGGGCAAAGAGCTCGGAAAAAGCGACTCAACTGATTTTTAACATTGTAAATCAGTGAGCTGTTTGTTATGTCTCTCCTCTCGTTGTGAAATGGAGACATCTCTTTTTCCCTTACTAGGGAGAGAGAGAGAACTTGTGGTATGTTGAATTACCGGGTGAACGAGTAGTCTTTGGGGTACTGCAAATCTGTGTCTTTATTGATGCTTTGCTGCATGCTGAGTGCTCGGTGGGGGGTGCACATGCTTTTTTTGCTGGTGAAAGGGGGGGGTCATTGCTTTGGTGCTGCTTACATGTGCAAGGGGAGAGCTGCGGGGCTTTGGGGGTTCTAACTTTTAACTGCTATTCATTCTTTGGGGCACTCCTCAGTTTCCGTGGGTGTTTGCAAAGAAAAAGAATTTCAGGATGTATATTGTATACATTTCTCTGACATTAAATGTACCTATTGAAACTACTTTTCTTACATATTAATTAAATAAATATTTGTGAGTCTCAGCCAGAGGCTGAATATTGAAGGGCCAATAGCTGTGAATCTGGAAGTCCGGGACCACTCCGGAGGTGGCCAGTCCTGGGGTTGGAGGCCTCTGATTGTGCTTTGCTGAACGTGCTGCATTGGTGCCCGACCGTGTGGTGACACTTGCGGGCTACCCCCAGCACATCCTTGGATGCATTGGTTATTAATGCAAATGGCACAGTGTGTTTCAATAAATAAATTATCTGAATCCAAAAAAAAACTTTCAGCATCTGCATTAGTTACATATACTTACACAGTTTCTAAATTACTCTAATCATCGGTAATATTTATGATGGCACTAGTCACAGTGGGGAAGACTGCGAGGAAATATGGTGGAAAAATCAAAGAGTCACCTTCTGAATACTTGATAGATGTTCCCAGAGTAAAGATAGTTTTGTATTGACAATTTATCTATTTGTCTACTGACCAATGAGTGCAAAACCTCTCACGGTCTGTATTCTCACCAGTCACGTCTCTGGGCATATCGGATTACTTTCTCAAAAGAGTCACAGGAGCTCATTGCTGCAATGAGCAGCTGCCTGGCCCTACCACTGTCAATCTGAAATTGACCATTGTTCTGAAACCATGCCTTTTTACTGAGCACATACTTTATCGCAATTTATGTAATTTGTTTACATTTCTTCAGGATGTGGCCCCCTTCTGGCAGCATTATCGAGCGAGGGAATGAGTTGCACTGTTCTGTACTCGGGTGAAATAAAAACTGTTTGTTCAACCATTGTTTCACGACAAGGAGAGGAGAGAGAGGCCCATTCATCTTACTTGGATAGCTCAGTCTTTCTCTGACCATACAAAGAATAGCAGTTTGATACATATTTACAGTGTTAGGGCATACTCTGGAGTTGTGGTATATAGCAAATACTAATTTCAACGGCAGCCAATCTTCAGACCTGAGCTTAATAGATTGAATTTAAAATGCAGCTCTGAACAATGGTTTTCCTGGATCTGCATTTTGGGGTTGATTGAAAACAAAGAAACGCCCCCATTTGACTGCATATACCTGCATATGCATGAATACGAACCAGGATCTGTGGGAATTTACATGGTGTCGGGAGTGTGGGTGCGAAGTAGGAGGTGTTAGAAAATTATATGTAGTTCAAAGGAAGCACTGTAGATACGTTGTAATGATAGAATTGTCCTGCTTTTACCTTTGATCTTTAGCATATCAAAATGCTATGCAATATTGGATCAGGCGAGCCTCTTCTTCCAAGAGTATCCAAAATATGGTGTCTACTGATCGTTTTGCTGAATGAAGGTTTTTATGTCTACTGGTTTCAGTGTCTCTTTAGTGACTTTGTTCACAGTCATGACATTTAGGGGCTCATCCAGGATATGTTCATATCTGATTGTGTGGTGTGTGACCTCAGCAGTCTAAATAGATCTAGCCATATAAACACCATGGCTCCCAGGCTAGAAATCTTACGGCGTGTAACTCACCTCCTAACTCCCCAATGCCTGCCCACCATCCACTAGGCTCAGATCAGGAGTGTAATAGAATACTCTCAACACACCTGGATGAGTGCAGCTCTATCAAATCACCCCACCGTCAATGAACACTTGTAGCAGTGTGTACTATCTACAAGATGCACTGCATCAACACACCAAAGTGTCTAAGGCAGCACCTTCCAGACCCACGACCACTACCATCTAGAAGGATGGGACCAGCAGATACCTGGAAACACCACCTCTTGGAAAGCCCCCTCCAAGTCAGTCACCAACCTGACTTGGAAACATTTTGCCGTTCCTTCATTGTCACTGGGTCAAAATCACGGAATCCCCTCCCCAAAGCACTGTGGGTGTACCTACACCTCAGGGACCACAATGGTTCAAGAAGGCAGCTCATCACCACCCTCTTGAAGACAACTAGCGATGGACAAAAAATGCCGGCTTAGCTGGCGATGCCCACATCCCATAAATAAAATATTTTTTAAATAGATGAATATTTTTTAAGACTAGTACTCACACTTATGTCTGTTCAGGTCAGTGAGCACAGGATCACAAAGTATCACGAACATGGCGAAGAGCTGAACTGGTAGATAAAAAGTAGATATATGCAACTGGTAGATATATGGGTGCATTCATGTGTACTTATGTAAGAGACTAGACATTTTTGTGTTAATTTGGTGAGACAGGGCCACCAATTGCAAAGGCTGGTTACTGATGTTTGGGATGCCAGTGGTCTGCATATATACTTGTTCTGGGAACAGTATGGTAGCAGACGCGTTTGCGAGTGTGCTTCTGTGTTTTAAGAATAAGCCTGTAACCTTGGTGTAACAATTTTAAATGCAAAGGAATACAACAGGCATTATGAATTCAGTCGCACAAAAGTGGCAGATAGCAGAGTACATACTTTGTGGTTTTAAGAATGTCCTGTTTAATTTTTATCCATCTCTTATATTTTGAATAGCATGGGAATTAGTATGAAGATATTTGTGGGAGAGGGTATACCCAGATATATCTATCGGGATAGCACCTATTGAGGGCACTGTTAGGTTGAAAATCCTGATGACCCGAGCCAACCCTTGACCTTTATTATGTCCATCCACCAGACCTTCCCTGGGGAGAAGCAAGCATTCTGATAGAACTGCCCTCACTTCAGGTCACCTGCTAGAATGCAGAATTCTGGCGCAAACTCAAGGAAATGATTGGAATTCACTAGGTGCACTCCAGAGATATCCATGTGTTGGGAAAAGCCAAGCGTCCGAGGAATATGTGGGACTGTGTGGCCCAGGGGGTGCAGGATGGTACATGAACGACTACTGGGAATGGCAGCAGTGAACAGAGATACACTTCTTTAAGGCGGAAGAGAGGCAGTGACTGGAGGAGGGTGAGAGTAACTGGGGAACGATAACATTAGTGGTTCAGAGAACTGATGAGTCTGTCATGGATTACTGCAGAACATAAATATTGGGCATGTGAGGAGTATTCAGGGTTGGATAATCCAGGAACCTTTAGATTTGAGGATAGTGGTGCAATCAGCCTACTCTGCGATAGTATCATGGGCCAAAGGGATATACCAGAGGAGGGGGAAGAGAATTCGTAAAGCAGCTGTAGTGGATATAGCTGCTGTGACATCACAGAGAATGTGCTTTGTGTGCCAGCAACCAGGGCACTTAGCAAGAAACTGTTGGAATGGATGTCAGATGGTAAAGGAGATTGTTTGTTACAGCTGTGGCCTCGCTTTTCTGAAAAGAGAAGAAAAAGTGAGAATCTCTCACTAAAGCAAGCTGAATCCACAGCAGTGTCCTCTCTTTCTGATTTGACTGCTGACTAGATTATAGAACCGGTGAGGTCAGACAAGCAACTGATGGCAGCCTCTATTGCCAGGATGTACACAAGAGGTTTATTAGGGGGCCAACAAAGCAAAATGTTAGTGGACACAGGGTTGTCAGTATCAGTAACTGATCTAACCTTGCCCGTGACTGGAGAGGCAATTTACATTCCTAGTGCAGGAAGTGAAACAATGAGGGTGGAGAGAAGTCGGCCCTAGGTACTTGAAATTGAGGGAGTGCAGCTTCCTGTAGATTTCTGGGTGTGCACAAACAATTAAGGTACTGTCCTGGGAATAGACACACTGCGTAATGCTGGTGCAATCATAGACACAGGAAAAGGAGAAATAACATGGACAAGACAGGAACAGTGAACATGTGTGGCCCACAGAGAGCAACAGCCTCGAGCAGCGAGGGGAGACAGGGCAGATTGTGGGCCTCATGTCTGGAGGCCCCAAGGGTCAGGGCCAAGTTTAGTCAGGAGATGCTAGACGTAGTGCAGCTGCCAGAGGAGGCAGCAATGATTAAAGTAAAGGCTCACCAGAAAGCGTTGCAATGGAACGTGGCGAATGAGGTGAACCCAAATACAAGACACTGGCACGGAGATTGAGTTAGGATGCTTACGCGGGCATAAATGCCAAACAGCAAACAAGAGGGATCTTGACATGGGGCCTTGACACAGTGCCTTGACTCAGAGAGACGGAGTCTCATATGTAAACCTTGAAACTGGAGTTAAACTCAGAACAAATGGTTCTAAGTGGTTGGGAAACATTAGTTATCACACAGGAAAAAGACCAATGATCTGGCAGCTAGGGTTTGTAACGCAGGGGTTCTTATACTGCAGGTCCTGAAGGAAACCAGGTGTCCCGTCATCAAAGAAAATTAGAAGCAATTGGGAAATTAACGGTCAGAATCATGGCACAGACAAAGGAAATTAGAGGAAACTAGGGAATAAATGATCAGGACCGTGACAGAAAGAAGTTAGTAAGAGCAGAAAGGGAGCAAGTGGGCAGATATCAGTGCGAGGAGGGCATTGGAAGAACGAGAAGCAACGGAAATTACAAGTATACAGGACCAAACTCCAACTGTCAATGTATTAAGATTACATGGAGATGAGAGAGACCATTGTAACCTAGGTAACTCATTGAGGGATTGAGCAAAGAAGCAGCAACATAATTCAGTGAAATTAGGGAAAGTACAGCAGTATGCGAGGGGAGTTGGCCAAAGTAAATTGGAAGGAGCTGCTGGCAGGGATGTCAGCAGAGCAGCAAGGGTGTGCATTTCTGAGAAAAATAAGGAAGGTGCAAGAAATATGTATTCCAAAAATGAAGAAATGCTGAAATGTTAAAGAAGTACAACCATGGCTAACAAGGGAAGTCAAAGCTATTGTAAAAGGAAAAGAAAGGGCATACAACAAGGCAAAAAATATTGGGAAGATAAAGGATTAGAAAGTTTTTGAAAACCTACATAGAGCAACTAAAAAAATCATTAGAAGTGAAAAGATGAAATATGAACACAAGCTAGCAAATAATATCAAAGTGGATAGTAAAAGTTTGTTCAAGTATGTTAAAAATAAAAGAGAAATGAGAATGGATATAGGACCGCTGGAAAATGAGGCTAGAGAAATAGTAACAGGGACAAGGAGATGGCTGATGAATTACATGAGTATTTTGCATCAGTCTGCATTGTGGAAGACACTAGCAGTGTGCCTGATGTTGTAGTGTGTGAAGGAAGAGAAGTGGGTTCAGTTACTGTTACAAGAGAGAAGATGCTCAAAAAGCTGAAAGACCTGAAGGTACATAAGTCACCTGGACCAGAGGAACTGCACCCTAGGGTTCTGAAAGAGATGGCGTTTGTCATGGTCCGGTCCATGAAATCTGCATTCTGGTTCACAGTCCAGTCCATGTTCCTTATTCCAGGTTTTCTGGTTTTCCCCAGTTTCTGTTGTGGCAGCTGATTCTCATTTGGGCTGGCTTCATAAATAGCTTCAGGATTCAGCTTCTGGCTGTGGGATTGTTCCTGTCCAAATCCCTTCCTTTCACCTTTCTCCTGGAGCCTTGCCTTCACTGCTGTCTAGTTCTACCACTGGAGCAAGATAAGGAACTGTCTCTGTGTCCATATCTTTGCTAGGTAGGTCTGGCTGCTTGCTGCTACCTAGTGTTGGGAACTGTCTGTGTCCATGCCTTTGCTAGGTAGGTCCAGCTGTCTGCTGCTACCTTGTGTTGAGAGCTGTCTTGTTGAATTCTGCGTTCTGTGTAATGAGTCCTGGCCCTATGTCCTGTACCCAAGGAAGGGTCCTGGCTCTGTGTTCCATGTTCCTGTCTCTTCCTCAACCAAGGCTCTGCGTTCCTGTTTCTTTCTCGACCAAGTCAAGGCTTTGGGGCCTTGTCCAGTCCTAGCTATGTCCAAGAACCCTGTTCTGTCCAAGCCACGGCTTTGTGTTCTCATCTTGTCCATGTGTCTTGCCCAGCCCAGGAATACCTTGCCTAGCCTGGTGCTGGGGTTCCCTTGTCCTGTCCAGGAGTCTCACGTCTAGTCCTATCGCCTCTCCTCATCCTGTAGCCACGTCTTGTCCTCGCCTAGTTCTGGAGTCCGAGCCCGAGTCAAGAACTAGGTTCTGGGTCCTTGTCCAGTCTCTGGCTTGGAGTACAAGCTCAGGATCCTAGTTCTGGTTCTGCTATCCTAGTCAAGTCCTAGCCCAGGCCTGAAATCCTTGTCTCGTTCAGGGCCTGTGTCATGTCCAGCATCCTTTCTTCCCCACTTTCCTTGCTTCCTTCTCACACCTAGTCCTGTTCCTGGTAGATCAGTGTCTGTGTCTTGCATTTGGGTCCGCTCTCAATGCCCCCCCCCACCTTATGACAGCGTTAGGGTTTGTGGTGGGATTAGAAATGAACTCTCAAAAATCATTGGTCTCTGGTGTGGTTTCAGAGGCCTGGAAAATTGCAAATGTCATCCCACTCTTTAAGAAAGGAGGAAGGTAGCAGAAAAGAAATTATAGACCAGTTAGCCTGACCTCAGTGGTTGGGAAGATGTTAGTCAATTGTTAAGGATGAGGTAATGGAGCACTTGGTGACACAGAACAAGATAGTACAAAGTCTGCATGCTTTCCTCCAGGGAAAGTCCGGCCTGGCTAACCAGTTGGAATTCTTTGAGGAGATTGTCATCCCAGTGCCCAAAAAATCAGCTGTGAAGTGCCTGAATGACTATTGTCCTGTAGCGCTGACACCCATTGCCATGAAGTGCTTTGAGAGACTTGAGCTCTCACACGTTAAGGCTATAATCCCATGCGATCTGGACAAACACCAATTTGCCTACCAGGCAAACCTCTCCACAGAGGATGCAATCACAACAGCCCTCCATATTGCTCTGACTCACTAAGAGGAACCGAACACTTATGTGAGGATGTTATTTGTGGACTTCAATTCTGCATTTAATACAGTCATCCCCCATAAGCTGGTCAGCAAACTGAACACTCTTGGCCTTGGTTCCTCCCTGTGCTCTTGGGTCATGGGCTTTCTCACAGACCGACCACAGCAAGTCAGAGTTGGTAAGCACACCTCCACCACCATCATCTTAAAAATAGGCACCCCACAGGGCTGTGTGCTGAACTCAATGCACTCTTCACACATGACTGCACCCCCATCTATACCTCCAACTCCATAATTAAATTTGTAGACGATACCATAGTGGTTGGCCTGATCTCGGACAAGGATGAAACAACCTACAGGCTCAAAGTGGATCATCTCACAGAGTGGTGTAAGGACAACGACCTGGTCCTTAATACTTCTAAAACAAAAGAGATGATCATTGACTTCAGGAGATCAAAGGGCAGAGTACACCCCCCCCCCCATATACATGGAGAGGTAGTGGAAAGTGTGGAAAACCTAATGTTCCTTGGAGTTATGCTGTCAAAACAGCTGACATGGATCACCAACACCTCACTGCTTGTAAAAAAGGCATAACAAAGACTCTTCCTCCTCAGAAAGCTGAAACAGGCCAAACTCCCACAAAAGCTGTTACTTAACTTCTATAGAAGCACAATTGAATCCATCCTGACCAACAGCGCCACAGCGTGGTATGCCAGCTGCACAGCTGCTGAGTGAAAAGACCTGCATCGCGTGGTGAAGGCGGCCCAGCGAATTGTCAGGATGGAGCTCCCAAGACTGGACACCATCTACTCCAGCAGACTCAGGAGGAAAGCAATCAGTATAACCAGAGACACCACACACCCCAGCCACTCCCTGTTTGACTCGTTGCTGTCCAGCAAAAGGTTCAGGACACTAAAAGCCAGAACAAATAGACTGAGAAACAGCTTCTACCCCAGAGCTGTGGCCTCCATCACACCACTCCCACAGAACAATGACTGAAACTGTGAGCACACACAAGGACTCAAAAGCTTGCACTGATGGCACTTTGTGCATTACTGTGATATTCTGGTGCTGCTGCAACTTATTTTCTGCTACGTATCTATTTAATACTGTTTTTCTATTACTGTCTTGTTTTTATCTACTACTTTCTTTGATTGTCTGAGAGGAAGCCAAACAGAGTTTCATTGTACCTGTGTATAATGACAATAAAGATCATTCAATAATTATAAGTAGAATTGATAAAGGGGGTGCAGTGGATGTTGTATATTTGGACTTTCAGAGGGCCTTTGACAAGGTGCAACACAAGATGTTGCTTACCAAGTTAAGCACCCATGATATTACAGGAAAGTTACTAACATGGTTAGAGCATTGGCTGATTGGTAGGAGGCAGAGAGAGGGCCAGATAGCCTAATTATGCTGCTATGTCTTGTAGTCTACATTGTGGATCAGAGAGAGCCAGAAGGAGAGAAGAGAGTCCCGCACAGCCAGGTTACCAAGTCATGGTAAGGGAGCTGGTTGATAAGATAGGTTTCACTCCCAGGTGGATAGAGCCACAGATGGTGTTCTGGACAATTATCACCAGTGTTGGTGTACCGTCCCGGAAAGGCAGCCAGTGGAAACACTAGACGCAGGTTAAAGCACACATCTCACCTTCTTGTCACCCCCACAGACTGAGCGAGAGATCAAGTGTACCCGGTACCAGCATCATTGCAGAGAACCCAAGTGATAAACACCAGCCGGCTGCATCAGACCAGACCACACCTGGTGGAAACAGACCCACTCCAAATGCAAAGGCAGAGGACAGCAAGGGAGTGTGACGGCAAGCGGTGAGTAACACGTTAAAGTACAACAGTAACTGTACTCTGTAATGAAGGCTGGTTGCTGAAGGCAGATGATTAGTTGTATAGCTCAGGATAGAAAAAAATATTGGGGAAATTAGATGGGAAGGGCTCAGAGTTACAGAAGAGACATCAGGTTCCATAATGTCAATAGTGTGGCAGACCGAGAAAGGAAAGAAATTACACACAGTGTCTGAAGGAAATCACTCCAGCTGAATGGGGAGTGAATGCAAATGAGCTGGGTTCTTTCTATGGTTGGGCCAGTGATCAAATGGAGACTCTAGAAGTGGATGCCACTAGGGTGAGGTCCATGCTGCCATTCAAATAGAGACCCCCCCCCCCCAACCCCTCTTGTACATTGATGAGAGGGTCTGAGAGACTGGTCATCAAGATTCTGAAAATCTTTTGTGACGACATGCCGTGTGTCTGTGAGCCTGATACAGTTACCTTGCTGGTGTTCCAACCAGAGAGTAATCACTAACAGCCACTGCAGAGTTTTAGCTATCAGAGAATAAAGAGATGAAGATAAAGAATGTGATTAAACTGCAATCAGCCAGCAGGGAAGGAGGCAATAGGCAGACGAATGACAAATCTGCATTTTAAAGACTGGTGGGCAAATTTCTGAAACAATCTCTGCTTCAAGCCTTGTAGGTAGCCATTAGGGATGATAGTGTAGATGTAATTGCACATAGGGATATGATCGGTAATTGAGGAAGGGGGTCAGAAATACTGGGCATTTTTGCTACCCTATTTGATTAGATTGACCTTAAAGTTTGGCCTTTTCTAGAACATTTTTTTTGTTCAGGAGGGACTGTTAGGGTATATTCTAGAGTTATGGTATATAGCAAATTCTAACTTCAAAAGCAGCCAGTCATCGGACTTGAACATGAATTGTAGATTGAATTTTAAATACAGTTCTGAAAAATGGTGTTTCTGGAGCTGCATTTTGGGGTTAATTGCAAACAAAGAAATACTCCATTTGAGCACAGATACCTGCATATGCATGAATGCATCCTAGAATCACTGGAAATTAACATTCGTTCTGGGTGTCTGGAGTTTGGGTACAAAGATGGAGGTGTTTGAAAATTATACGTATCCAAAGGAAGCATTGTACCTTAGATACATTGTAACTATAGAATTGTCCTGCTTTTACCATTACCTTTGATCCTTTGATCTTTAGTATATAAAAGTCATGTAATATTGGATCAGGTAGGTACCGCTTATTTTGCTGAATAAAGACTTCAGTGTACATTAGTTACAGAATCTCTCTGGTGATTTTGTTCATAGTCACAACAACTGCATCTTCTCTATATTATAGATGCTCTCCATAATTGACAGACTCAAGATATTTCGCTGCATTATCAGTCGTTACTGATTTCTCCTTTCCTGCATGGCTCATTGTATGCCTCAGAACTCCATCTTTGGTTAGGAAGTGTTGTAGAACTTCCTAGGAGTGCGTTTCATAGTTATTTCTTTCACACTAGTTCTGGTCTGATTGTGCAGCAGCTACAGAAAGATGCAAATTGCAAAGGGGTAGCTATTTGGAAAGATTGCTGGCAACTTCTTCCTGCGGCATGGTTGATTGTTTTCCCACAACAAATCTCAGTGGGGAAAAAACAGATCATGATCCATGATCATGTTACTATTTGCAGACCTTGCTGTGGGCAAAGTGACTTCAGTCATTTCCCAATTTCACAACTGTGATAATACCTCAAAGACACTTCGATGCCTATAGAGTGCTTCAAGATCTTTGAAATACTTTGAGCTACATCAGCATGGATTTTAGCAAAGAATTTAACAAGTTCTCAATAATGGATGGGATGTCCAATGAAGCTATAGGATTAGAACAGAGGAATAAGAATGGGTGGTCACTTTGTTAGTGGTTTTACTGAAGGCCTCCCAATACTGAAGTTGGCTTCATTAGCTGAGGCATTGAAGTTAGGAGCTGGGACAACATGTTAAAGTAGTACAAATCATTGGTCAGGCCACACTTGGGATATTGTGGACATTTCTGGTAACCATAGTTTTAGAAGAATGTGAGTTAGTTATAAAGGGTGCAATAAGGATTTAAAGTAAAGTGGCTTAGATTGTAGGGTTTGAATTATGAGGGGAGATTATAAAGGCTGGGAAAGTCTTCCCTAGTACAAAAGAGGCTATGACTAATGTTATAATGCTCAGGGATGGGTAGGCTATAGCCAAAGGCAAGATATAAAGTGAAGGAGGAATATTTAAGGGTGAACTGAAGGCTATGTTTTTCCATAGATGGGGGTAGATATATGGAATGGGTTGCCAGAGAAGGCGGTAGAGGCAGGTGCAATCATACTGTTTAAATTTAACATTTGGAGAGGTACATGGATAGGAAAAGTTTAGAGCATAGGTCCTCAACCTTTTTTATGCAATGGACCCGTACCATTAACTGAGCGGTCTACCGGCCCCAGATTTGGAACCCATGGCTTAGAGGGAAAAGGGGCCAAACACAAGCAAATGGGATTAGCTTTGACAGGCATTCTGGTCAGTATGGACAAGTTGGGCCAAATGGTCTGTTTCCCTGCTGTTTATTCTTAAGAAAATATGAATCTATACTTCGTCCACATGTTCTACGACTGTATTATTTGAAGATGTAAGCCTGCAATCTGTCATATAAAATGTCAAACACAAATAGAAATTGTTTATAAAAGATGGTATTGTTTGTTGGACGTCAATCATTCCAGACCCAGGACATCAGGGTGGTGTCATAGACCAAACAATCTTAGACTGCTTCAACAATGATATTTTCTTCCATTGTAAAGTCAGAACTGTAGATCGTGCTGAAGATTTCACAATATTCAGATCCATTCGCATCATTTCAGTAAATGAAGTATGATCGAGGCAATATTCAGGCATACGCTGATAATGGAAAGTAGCCCAAACAGCACAGGTACCAGGCAATGATTATTTCCAGCAAGAGAGTGTCTGACCAATTATCCTTGACAGGAGATGTCATTTCTATCCACAAATACACTATAATCAATGTCCTGGTACCCCTGTTAGCCAGAAACCCCAGTGAACCAAACACATAGCTACAGGTCAAATGCTAGATATCCTGTAACAAGTGACTCAACTCCTCATTCTTGAGTCCTAGTATCTACTAGAAATGAGTACAGTCAACTTGCCTGGATGAAATCGCCTCCAAATCAAGAAGTTTAATGTCCAAGGCAGCCTGTTCATTTGATTGGACTATCGTCAAACATTAATTTCTACCATCCAAGTGCACTGTGGTTACTGTTTGCACCTTCTATACAATCACTAACTCAACCCAGAAAACTCTGACAGTATTTCTGAATCCACAACTTCTAACAGAAAGAAGAACAAAGCCACTAGATCCACAGGGATATCTCCACCAGTAGGTTAACCTCCAAATCACACTGGATGCATATTTAAATTTCAAAGTCACTGCAGTCATTGCAGTCTATGGACAAGCACTAGTAAACGTAACAATGTGTCAGTATTGATATGGTGTGCCGAAGGGCTTATTTCTGTACTGTATGACTCTAATTCTATGATAACTCTCTAACAGTCCTTTCTTAAATACAAAAGCCTGTTCAACATCAAGGCAGCTTGATTTTGAGAAACGTTGTTTCATCATCATCGCTGAGTTGAAGTTTAGAATTTTGACCCTAAGTGCTATATATACATCTTCATGAGGAGAACAATTGGAGGAACTGACTCAATGGGCCAAATGGCCTAATTCTGATCCATAGTCTTAAGGTCTAATGGACTGTAGCAGTTCAAGAATGAGTTGACGATTTATCATCATTTCAAGGCTAGTTTGCAATGAGCTATAAATATTGCCTTTGCCATAGCAGCTGAATAAATTAAGAAGAAAATTATTTGAACACATCTGTACATTTTTCTTGGAACTAAGTACAAGCTAGTCTAACAGAAGTTGATTCTTTTGAAAACAGTTCTCCTTAGCATTACAGGTTTCCTCTGCCAATATCCACTGATAACATATGGCATATCTGTAGCAACAGATGAGCATCAGGTCCAGCACAGAAACTTGATCATCTGTGTTTATCATAGTTACATTTTTGAGGCAATAAAATAAGTTTGGATTCTTCAGTTCTCATACTAATGCTTCCAAGTGGTTTAAACTTAAGCCTCCTGTTCTCCATGCCCAGGCTTTCTTGTACCCCTCCTAGATCTCCCAAGTCCATTCTTAAGCACATTTCTAGCTACCTTGTAATCCTCTGGAGCCATATCTAATCATTGCTTCCTAGAAGTTAAGGAAGCTTCTTTCCACAAATGTTATCAAGCATGATTTATTCACTCTATCATCCTTACCCTGCCTCAGTGGGACAACATTATTCAGAACCCCATCCAAGTGCTCCCTAAACAACCTCCACATTTCTGTTGTGCATTTCCCTGTGTACATCTGTTCTCAATTTATGCTCCCAAGTTCCTACCTAATAGCATCATAATTCTCCCTCCCCAATTAAATACTTGCCCATATCATTTCTTTCAATCTCCATCCAAAGTTATGGGAAGGGTCCGGCAACTGTGGTCACCGTCTCTGAAATGCTCACCCACTAAGAGATCGGACTCCTGACTTAGTTCGTCGCTTTGCACCAGATCCTGTATGACCTCTCCTCTAGTTGGTCTGTCTACAAATTGTGTCAGGAATCTTTCCTGGGCACTCCTAACAAATTCCACCCTATCTAAGCCTTTTTCACTAAGCAAGTGCTAATAAATATTAGGGAAGTTGAAGTCACGTATCATAACAACTCTGTACTTTTGCACCTTTCCAAAATCTTTCTGACTTTTAGTTCCTTTGTGTCTCTGTTGCTATTTGTGTGTGTGTGTGATGGTGGCGGAGGGGGGGGGGGGGCGATGTATAGAATATTCCCAATAGAGTGATTACTCCCTTCCTGTTTCTGAGTTCTACCCACACTGACTCTGTAGAAAATCCTTCCACAATATCATCCCTTTCTGCAGCTGTGAAACAACCCTGTTTAGCAATACCACGTCCCGGCTTCTTTCACCTCCCTCCTTACCCTTTTCGAGACATCGAAGCCCAGAACATCCAGCAGCCATTCCTGCACTTGTAACATGCAAGTCTCTGTAATGGCCATGATGTGTCATTCCATGTACTGACCCAGACATACTATTCCTGCTGAGGATCATCTTTAAAATAGTCCAAAATCAGAAAATACAAATTGACTCAAAGCAACAGCCAGTAACTTTCAATTATTAACTCACAAGTAATTAGCTGTACTATTCCTCTAAATGATGCTGAATGAGGGGCTGAGGTGAAACTCTTCCTACTCTTGAATGTATTCATCTTTGTGAGCTTAACATTTTCCATGATGGAGCTATTATGTGGTAGTGCTGGCATTAAATTTATATTACAATGTGATTGATGTCACAATTTGTTCAGTTCTTGGAATTCATAGTTCCAGGCTTTGGAAGTATTGGTACTGACTATCAGCAAGCACATCAGTCCCAATCCTTTATAACCTTAACATTATTGGAGGCCCAACCCCTCCTGCTTTTCTGGCTTCAGATCTCTCAACCGGTGGTTCTATTATCTGTATCAAGTAGCTCAATAGTTAAGGTTTCAGACCAACTCCTCCCATACATATAGTGAAGTTGAAATCAGTAAATCTGGCTGCTTGCAGGCTGGCATCGGAAAACAGCCATGATTTAAAACATTTTACCAATATTTATTAGACAAGGGAATCTGTGTTCCCTATTCAGTCAGGCCAGCAAGCAGCTTCTACCTAACACAATAAGGTTGATTCAGGTAATTTAAAATATACAAATACTATTAGCTTACAGCATTGCCCACAAGAACATTTCAAAAACTCTTTATTTTTAGAAATGTATCTGGTTTATCATTAATTTAATATATAGAATGGTTGGGGTAGCGCCATTAATAACAATTAAATGACACTAAGGCAGGTAAAAGACTAGGAGGAGTTTAGAGGGATAGGGCTATACACTAGCTTAGCTGGGCATCTTGGTTGACATGGTTGAGTTGGCCTGAAGGGTCTGTTTCTGTACAGTATTACTTCGTAACTCTGCCTCTATGAAAAAAATGGGTTCAAGGGGAATGAATGACAGATAAAATTGCAGGGGGGAGGGGAGGGGAGAGGGAGAGAAAGCTTCGAATGTCCTACAACACATGAAGGCTAATGTCTGGAGTAGATACAAATATAAAGGCTTACCTGACAGTAAAACTGAGATTTAGACAACTACTGGAAACATGGATTAAAATACTGATTACAAGCGAAAGAAAGTCTGCAGATGTTGGAAATCCAAGCAACGCACACAAAATGCTGGAGGAACTCAGCAGGCCAGACAGCATTTGTGTAAAAGAATATAGTCGACATTTCATGCGGAGACCCTTCATCAGGACAAAAAAAAACTGGTAATGCTCTTCATCCCAAAACAGTTGAACTCATTGTCAAGTCTAGAAGACTACAATGTTACTGACTGGAAGATGAGAGACTATGTTGAGTTTTATTACAACGGTTTAAGAAGCCAGGACCAGAAAGGATACAGTTTAGGTGAGATAAAGAATTAGAATGATAGACTGAAAGCTCCTGCTAAGTTTGCACACTAATTAAAGTATTCTACAAAGTGACTCTTTGGTTTTCCAATTGTAAAAGGAGCATAGTACATAGAACAAGACACACAAAAGACTGATATAGTAACTGGAAGTCTCTCTGAAACTGTGAGTTATTACTTCATGGAATTTGGGAAAGGACAGTAGGGTGGAATGAGGGCATCTGGCCAGGGGTGTTGACCAATACAGGGGAGTTTGATATATTCATTATGGAATAAAGATGCTTGGCACATCAACTTCAATACTTCATGTTGTCTTTTGCTTGCCAAGAGTTTCCAAAAATAAATTTGTATTAGGAACTGACCACAAAGAAACTGACATTTGGAAGTTCAGTGTATAGCACAATTGCTAAAATTTAGCACAGTTGCAAGCAGCTGTGTTGAAACACCAGGAGGCCAAATACTCAAAGAACAGATTTGTTAATCTCAAAACATTTTGTTCACTGTCTTCCTCCTATACTCTTTTTAAGCCAACATAAAAGCAAAAGGGAACAAAAATTAATGAGAAGTTAAAGGATTGGGAAACATTTAAACCCATTAGAAGGCAACTAAAGAGCCAAAGGAGAAAAAAGATGAAATATGAAGTAAGCTAGCCAGTAATATCAAAGAGATTACCATAAATATTTACAGATATATAAAATGTAAAAGAGAGACAAGAATAAATATTGGACTGCTAGAAAGTAAGGCTGGAGAGGCAGTAATGGGAGACAAGGAAACACCAAGCAAATTGAATAAGTACTTAGATAGATAGATAGATAGATAGATAGATAGATAGATAGATAGATAGATAGATAGATAGATAGATAGATAGATAGATAGATACTTTATTCATCCCCATGGGGAAATTCAACTTTTTTTCCAATGTCCCATACACTTGTTGTAGCAAAACTAATTACATACAATACTTAACTCAGTAAAAAATATGATATGCATCTAAATCACTATCTCAAAAAGCATTAATAATAGTTTTTAAAAAGTTCTTAAGTCCTGGCGGTTGAATTGTAAAGCCTAATGGCATTGGGGAGTATTGACCTCTTCATCCTGTCTGAGGAGCATTGCATCGATAGTAACCTGTCGCTGAAACTGCTTCTCTGTCTCTGGATGGTGCTATGTAGAGGATGTTCAGAGTTTTCCATAATTGACCGTAGCCTACTCAGCGCCCTTTGCATCAGCTTTCACTGTAGAAGACACAAACAGTATGCCAGATGTTCAAGAGTGTCAGTGGCTAGAAGTAGGTGCAGTTGCTATTACTAGGGAGAAGGTGCTTGGGAAATTGGAAGGTCTAAAGGCAGATAGTTAGGTGGATCAGTTGGACTACACTCCAGCGTTCTGAAAGAGGTAGTCAAAGAGATTGTGGAGGCATTAGTAATGATGTTTCAAGAATCATTAGATTCTGGCATGGCTCTGGAGGACTGGAAAATTGCAAATGTCATTCCACTCCCCAAGAAGATAGAGAAGCAGAAGAAAAGAAACTATAGTCCAGTTAGTCTGACTTCAGGGACTGGGAAGATATTGGAAGTCGATTGCTAAAGATGAGGTTGGAGGCATTAAGCCAGCATGGTTTTGTAAGGAGAAATCTTACATGACAAATCTGTTGGAATTCTTCGAGGAAATAACTGGCAGGAAGTCAAAGGAGAATCTGTGGAAGTTCTGTGTTTGGATTTTCAAAAGGCCTTTGACATAAGGCTGCTTAGCAAGATAAGAGCCCTTGGTATCATAGGGAAAATACTAGCATGGATAGAAGATTTGCTGATTGGCTGGAGCCAGAGTGGAAATAAAGGGAGTCTTTTCAGATTGACTAGTATTGCTCCACAGGGGTCGTTTTAGAGACAGCTTTTTTTTACGTTGCATATCAACGATTTAGATGATGGAATTAATGGCTTTTTGGTCAAGTTTGTGGATGATATCAAGAGAGTTGCAGGGGCAGGTAGTGTTGAAGAAGCAGGGAATCTGCAGAAGGACAGATTAGCAGGACAAAGAAGTGGCAGATGGAATATAGTGTCGGGATATGTATGGTCATGCACTCTGGTATAAGGAATAAAAGCATAGATTATTTTCTAAATGTCCAAAAACATTCTAAATGTTCAAAAATCTGAGATGTAAAGGGACTTGGGTGTTCTCATGCAGGATTAAAGGTTAATTTGCAGGTTGAGTTAGTGGTGAGGAAGGCAAATGCAATCCCAGTATTCATTTTGAGAGGATGAGAATATAAAAGTAAGGATGTAATGCTGATGCTTTATAATGCATCAGTGAGGCCTCACTTGGAGTACTGTGAGCAGTTTTGGGTCCCTTATTTGAGAAAGGAAGGCCTGACATTGGAGAGAAGTTCACAAAAATTATTACGGGATTGAAACGCTTATCATATGAGGAGTGTTTGATGGCTCAGGGCCAGTACTTGCTGGAATTTTGAAGAATGAGGTGGTGATCACATTGAAACCTATCAAATGTTGAAAGGCCTAGATAGAGTGGATGTGGAGAGGATGTTTCCTATACTGGGGTGGTCTAGGACCGGAAAGCACGAACAGAATAGCATAACATGCATTAGGAATGGAGGTCAGGAGGAATTTCTTTAGCCAGAGAATGGCGAATCTGTGGAATTCATTGCCACAGGTGGCTGTGAAGGCCAGGTTATTAGGTTTATTTAAGGTGGAGGTTGATAGGTTCTTGATAAGTCATGGCGTGAAAGATTATGGGGAAAAGAGTTGAGAGGGAAATGGATCAGCCATGATGAATAACACAATGGCCTAATTCATCTCCATGTATTTTGGTCTTAAATAAAATTAAACAAGTATTATCTTTCTGCTGAAATACACCTCTGCACCATGGTTTTTTGAACTTTCTCATTTGATAACTTATTTAATTTGTCTTTCTACTGCATTCTTAAAATCTTTTACATTTTTTCTTAGTTTTATTTGATTTCCAGCTTGTGTGACAACTGCAAATTTTGATTCTCTGTAACCCTAATGCTTTATTCTGTACTGACACTTTTTAAAAAACTGTGTACTACCTCAATGCATTGTTGTAATGTATTGAATAGTTGGACAGTATGGAAATCAAGCTTCTAACTGTACCTCAATACATGTGACATAGAATTAATATCAATCATCATACTATAATGTGTAGTTCACTATATTGTACTACAGCAGCTGGAAAATGGCTATTCATCACAACTATTCATTAATTGTATCTCTCAATATGACTGCCTCTTATTTCATCAAAACATTTAATCAGATTAGTCTAACATAATATCTCCTTAAGAGACCCATCCATTTTATTTATCCATGTTTATTTAATTGGATCTTAATTTTGTCCCTGATTATTGTTCTTAAAAGGCGTCTCTGTCACTCTCTTTAATGGACAGCTATGTAATGCCTACATTTCTCCTCCTGTTTTTACTTGAACAAGAATGTATATCTTCTGGCATCATCCTGAAATCTGGGAAATAGAAAATTATGACCAGCTTCTCTAAAATTTCAACTCCTCATTATCTCACCAACAGAAGAAGTTTTTCATTTAGTCCAGTTGACTTAACCACTCTGAATACTGCCACTCTTTCCACTACCTCTTTTTTAAAATCTATTACTATTATCCACGATTTGTCATTCATTTTGCCGAAGTCTCTATGGCACACTCACCTTTATCTTAAATGAGGTAGAATTCAAAAGTGAGAAAGATGTGTTTCCAGTTCACAGACTTGGACAGATCTCATCTGGAGGATTCTGCTCAGATTTGGGTATTGCACCTCAGGTAGAACATAATGGCATCTGAGGGAGTGCAGCTCAAGTTTCTAGTGAAACAAAGTTTTAAGTTATGACAGCATGATGCAAAATCTTAAATTGCTTTAACTGAATAAGATTAGGTGTTGAACTTTTTAATGTTTGTATAGTATTAATGGATTCACAGAGGGAAGTATGGATAAAGTGTTTCTTCTGGCAGAGAATTAATTGAAAAGGGAAATTACCTGCAGCATAGAGATAGCCAATTATCAACTGAATTGGGAAAAACTTCTTACACAAATGATAGCTAAAACCAGGCATTCCCTTACCCAAAGAGATCTGGGTTAATTAAAGGTATAATGATTGAAATTAATTGGTAAGAAAAATATTATGATCCATCAATATTTGAAGTTAGATTTTGAAACAGGCCTGATTTTATTGAATGACCGAGTAATCTTAAGGATTCAATGATTTATTCAGTTCCTACATCCAACACTGATCCACAGGAGAAACACATTGTAGAGTAGGTGAAAGATAAAAAAACTAATCACTCTATATACCTGATGTTAATCCTGCTTAATCCCTGTGTTAGACAATAAAATGTATATTGATCACATTTGTAAATTTTGTTACAGAGAAACAATGATAATCCAGCACCTTTGATACTTTTAAAATGCTGAATTGGCAGATTTTCCATATTTTTACATTTTATTCCTTGTCACTGTCCCAATCGTTAATTCCCTAATTTCCTTTGATTGTGCCACAGTTCCAAACATTAATTTCCCAATTGCTTCTAATTCTCTTTGATGATTGCACACCTGGTTTCCATCAAGACCGGCAGCATAAGAACCCCGGCATTACAACCACTAGTCACCAGATCATTGGTTTTGCCTGTGTGGTGATTAACATTGCCTGGCCACTTAGGACCGTGTGTTCTAAGTTTTGCTCCAGTTTCAAGGCTCCGTGTCAAGATCCCTCCTGTTTGTTGTTCAATGTTCACATCTGCGTAAGCATCCTAATTCAGTTTCTGTGCCTTTGTCCTACACTTGGGTTCACTTCAGTCACACATTTTAACAGAACAATCTGGTTACAATGGACCCAGTGGATACGAATACCCTGCAACAAGCCCTCACCTGCCAAAGCTCCCTGTTGGGTGTGCATGATCAACTTCTCCGGGATGTCATGGAGAACCTCCATTCCCTGTCCGCTAACGTAATGAAGATCGGCGACCAGGTGGACCATGTATCCACTCCTGGAACTCTGCCTAACCAGTCCAGACAGTCTGTAACGACAACCCCCTACGTGTCAGCAACACCCCCGCCAAGAGAGCCGCACGTACCTGAACCTGAACACTACGCGGGGGATTTGGGGAAGTGCCGGGCCTTCCTTCTGCAATGCTCCTTGGTGTTCGAACTGCAGTCATCCACCTACTCTGCGGATAAGTCAAAGTTAGCTTATATCATGGGGGTTGTTGCAGGGAAGTGCCTTAGCACGGGCTGCAGCTGTCTGGGATAATCATCTGGATATCTGCTCTTCTTTCCCCACCTTTATCGCGGAGATGAGGAAGATCGTTGACCCCCCCCTCCCCCCCCACCCCCGTCCATGGTAAAAATGCCGCTAAGCATCTACTCACTCTCTGTCAGGGCTCATGCAGTGTTGCTGATGTTATGTAACCCTAGGGCTCATTTTTTTTCTGTGGACTGTCACTTTAAAACACCAAAAGAATGAGACTGTTGGACACTGAGCTGCTGTAGAGAGAGAGAGAGAGAGAGAGAGAGAGGGAGGGGGGAGTAGTTATTTGAATGTTATGGTTTCTCTGCAGCTTGTTTTGAATACACAAGGACACACAGACACACACAGCTCAGAGTCAAGGCGGATTCGGTTAATGGAAGACACCAGTGAGACACCAGTGGTTTAAACTTTCAGCACCCCAAAAGGGGTGAGTTGAGATCAATCAAGAGTATTGATAAATGACTCTCACAAGTTTCTGCAACTAGAAAACTAGAAGTTTGCAGAGAGAGGAGAGGAGAGAGGAAGGTTTGAAACAGAAGAAACCTAGTGACAAAGAGATCACTGTTTCGACTCTAAGTAACCCGTGAGGCTGGTTTGTTTCTATTCGGCTACGAAAGTGTGATTGTCACTTATTTAATCCACAGGAGTGGGTTCTCTGGTGAGGGGAAAACTTTTGTGAATACCACATGTGTGTTTACCCTTTGTCTGGGTGTGGTAGTTCACTGAAGAAAGTTCCCTGTGGCAAATCACTGTTGGAGTTATTTCGTATGTCATGGAACTGGATAAGTGGCTATCACGTTGTGTGTTTGGGGTAACCTTGTGGAATCTAACAGCGTGTCGACCCTTGCCTGGGTGGTGGTTCCCTTGAAGATGGTCCCCTTTGTGATAAGCTACTGTTGGTGATAATCCATACGTGGATTCTGTTTGAGTATCCTGTGGCCACCACTTTGGGATGTCCCGTAGTTGAATTCGGGTGTGGTACCACTTGTGTTGAAAGTATATTCGTTGAAGATCACTGTCGGTGATATTTCATGTGTGGAATGGAACAACTTTGGAGGTAAAACCTACTGCTATTGTTATTTTGTATTACTGTCGTGGAATCTGTGGAGTATTGACATAACTGCCTTCTCACAATGTTTGCCTTTGGATTACAAACATCTCGCATTAATTAACCTGTGCATTTGAACTGAACTTTTCTTACATGCCATCGTAAGACTGTATCACTTACCACCTGAGCTTGAAGAGGTTTGGGGATCTATATATTTACACCTATATATGCATAACAGTGTTAACTCTTGGTTTACCTGGTTTAAGCTACTATATTACATAGCTACTAATAAAGTAGTGTTCTGTTAACAGCAAAACCAGACTCCAGGTGTGTTCTATTGTTGCTGATACTTTTACAGGGTTGCATGTGCATAACAACGAATACTCCGTGGAGTTCCAGACATTAGCAGCTGACTCGGGGTGGAACGATGAGGCACTCCAAGGGGTATTTCGGAATGGTCTCAGCGACATGGTGAAAGACAAGTTGGAGGCGAGAGATGACACCAACAGCCCAGATTCCTTGATCTCCCTAGCCACGAGATTGGACAATCGTCTTCGAGAACGCCATAGGGAGAGATCTGGCCATTCACCACCTGTGGCCACTCCACGGCACCCATTACCGTCTCCCACCAGCACAAGGCTCTCTTTTCCTCCTGCTCCTTGAATAGCTCCCAGCCCGGCCATTTCCACTGCCCCGGGAGAGGAACCCATGCAGCTGGGACGTAACCATCTTTCTCCCACAGAACGACTCCGGGGATTGAGAACGGGTGAGTGTCTATGTTGCAACCAGTCCGGCCACTTCCGAACTACCTGTCCCCTTTGGCCAAATAGGGAAGGCCCACCAGTAGAAAGGGGGACCCTGGTGAGCCAGACAATGTTCCCTTCCATTCCCCAAACCCGGATGCAGATCCCAGCGACTTTACGTTACAACCAACAGTCCCTGCCTCTGTCAGCTCTAGTGGACTCTGGTGCTGAGGGAAATCTTTTGGATGAAGACATAGCCTCCCGGGCCAGAATTCCTCGGGAGCCATTGAGTACCCCTCTAGAAGCCCGGGCACTGGATGGTAGACTTCTGGCCCAAGTCACACACCACCCCTGTCTCTTATTCTCACTGGGAAGCATCGGAAGCAGGTACGATTTAACTTAATTTCCTCTCCTCAAGCTCCTATAGTTCTTGGTTCCCCCTGGTTAAACCGCCATAATCCCCATATTGACTGGGTCACTGGGAAGGTAGCCAGCTGGAGTCCATTCTGTCACTCCACTTGTCTACAATTGGCCCTTTCCCCTGTGAAAGTCACCGTGACCTCGTCTGCCTCTGAAACTCCCGACTTATCCAAGGTTTCAGCAAAGTATCACAATTTGGGAGAAGTGTTTAGCAAACAACGGGCTCTTTCCCTGCCTCCACACCGACCTTACGACTGCGCAATTGACCTTCTTCCCAGAGCCGCTCTACCCACCAGTCCGATGTGTAACCTGTCCTGGCCAAAAAGGGAGGCAATGGAGGCTTACCTAAATTACTCTCTCACGGCAGGCATTATCCGACCCTCATCTTCCCCTGTAGGTGCAGGTTTCTTCTTTGTGGGGAAGAAAGACTGTGCCCTGCATTGACTACCGTGGTCTGAACAACATCACCATAAAGAATAAGTATTCACTGCCCCTTATTAGCTCTGCTTTCGAACCCCTTTACGGAGCCACCATCTTCTCCAAATTGGACCTATGAAGTGCCTACCATCTGGTCAGGATAAGGGAGGCAGATGAGTGGAAAACAGCTTTTAACACTCCTCTTGGTCACTTTGAATATCTGGTCATGCCCTTTGGTCTCACCAATGCCCCTGCCATCTTCCAAGCCCTGATAAACGATGTCCTTAGGGACTTCATTAACCATTTTGTTTCTGTTTATTTGGATGACATCTTAATCTTCTCCTGCAGTTTTCAGGAACACACCCACCACATCCGTCAGGTTCTGCAGAGGCTTTGGGAGAACAAACAATCTGTGAAGGCAGAGAGGTGTGAGTTTCACGTCCCTTCTGTCAGCTTCTTAGGGCACATCATCGAGAGCGGGCAAGCGAGGGCAGATCCTGAAAAGATCCAGGCGAAGGCGGAATGGCCAAAACCCAAGACACTCAAGCAACTCCAGCAATTTCTGGGGTTTGCAAACTTTTACCGTCGTTTTATCAGGGATTACAGCCGGGTGGAAGCGCCCCTTATTCGACTCACCTCTCCTAAGACCCCTTTTCACTGGGACCCCGAAATGGACTCTGCCTTCTCGGAGCTGAAGAGGCAATTCACCTCTACTCCCATCCTGGTCCAGCCAGACCCCTCTTGCCAATTCATTGTGGAGGTCGATGCCTTCGACTCTGGGGTGGGAGCGGTCTTCTCCCAACACTCTGGTCCAGACCAAAAACTCCATCCCTGTGCCTTCTTTTCTCGCCGGCTATCCCCTGCTGAACAGAGCTACGACGTAGGGAACCGGGAGTTACTGGCCGTCAAACTCACTTTAGAGGAGTGGAGGCACTGGCTGGAGGGAGCGGAACATCCATTCATCGTCTGGACCGATCACAAGAACCTTGCATACATCCAAACCACCAAATGCCTGAATTCCCACCAAGCCTGTTGGGCGTTATTTTTTGGTCGGTTCAGATTTACGCTCACCTGTCATCCAGGATCCAAGAACAGGAAGCCTGATGCTCACTCCCGTCAATACGTCTCGGAGGAGGGTCTTCCCAACCCCAAGACCATCCTTTCACCATACTGCCCTCACCTGGGAGATCAAACCTGTAGTCAAAGAGGCCCAATGGGCTCAACCTGACCCAGGCAATGGACCCTCCAATCGCCTTTTTGTGCCTGACTCAGTTTGGTATCAGGTTCTCCAGTCGGGGCACACTTCTCCTTTCGCCTGCCATTCCGGGATCGATCAAACTCTGTTCCTTCTGAAGAGACATTTCTGGTGGCCCTCCATGGACGCTGACACCCGTTCCTTCGTCTCTGCCCGGTCTGTTGGTGCCTGCAGAAAAGCCTCCCACCGACCATCTGCTGGATTGCTTCATCCCCTTCCTGTCCCTAGCCGCCCTTGGTCTCACATTGCGCTGGATTTCGTTACCGGACTACCCCCTTCACATGGGAACACTGCTGTACTCACCGTGGTGGACTGCTTCCCCAAAGCTGTGCACTTCATAGCCCTTCCCAAACTCCTTACAGCCTGTGAAACAGCCAACCTCCTTGTTCATCACGTCTTCCACCTTCGAGGAATTCCCTCTGACATTGTTTCTGACTGGGGCCCCCAATTCATCTCTCAGGTCTGGAGATCCTTTTGACAAGTCCTTGGAGCCTCAGTAAACTTGTCTTCCATCCGCAGACTAATGGTCAAACAGAATGAGCAAACCAGGATTTGGAACAGCACTGCGTTGCATAACCACCAACAACCCGTCATCCTGGAGCACCCATCTTATTTGGGTCGAGTACACCCACAACTCCCTGGTCAGCACCGCCACCAGAATGTCTCCTTTCGAGTGCTCCCTTGGTTCCCAACCCCCTCTGTTTCCCACACTTAAACATGACATTGCTGTGCCTTCTGTTCAGGCCCATCTCCGCCGGTGCTGCGAGATCTGGAAGGATGCATGCACAGCTCTGCTCCGCTCAGCCGACTGCAACCGGAGGGTTGCCGATCGCCATCGAATTCCTGGAGAATGTGTGGAGCAGGTTAAGACCTACCAGTATCTGGGAGTACAGTTAGACGAGAAGCTAGACTGGACTGCCAACACAGATGCCTTGTGCAGGAAGGCACAGAGTCGACTGTACTTCCTTAGAAGGTTGGCGTCATTCAATGTCTGTAGTGAGATGCTGAAGATGTTCTATAGGTCAGTTGTGGAGAGCGCCCTCTTCTTTGTGGTGGCGTGTTGGGGAGGAAGCATTAAGAAGAGGGACGCCTCACGTCTTAATAAGCTGGTAAGGAAGGCGGGCTCTGTCGTGGGCAAAGTACTGGAGAGTTTAACATCGGTAGCTGAGCGAAGGGCGCTGAGTAGGCTACGGTCAATTATGGAAAACTCTGAACATCCTCTACATAGCACCATCCAGAGACAGAGAAGCAGTTTCAGTGACAGGTTACTGTCGATGCAATGCTCCTCAGACAGGATGAAGAGGTCAATACTCCCCAATGCCATTAGGCTTTACAATTCAACCGCCAGGACTTAAGAACTTTTTAAAAGCTATTATTAATGCTTTTTGAGATAGTGATTTAGATGCATATCATATTTTTTACTGAGTTAAGTATTGTATGTAATTAGTTTTGCTACAACAAATGTATGGGACATTGGAAAAAAGTTGAATTTCCCCATGGGGATGAATAAAGTATCTATCTATCTATCTAAATTATCAGCCTGGGCAGATGGTTTGGCTCTCGTCAAAAGACATCTCCCTCAAGAATGAACCCTAGAAGCTCACCTCTTGCTCTCTGGGACCATTCGGGATTGAGAGTATCATCAACCCCTCAGTGGTCAGACTCAAACTACCTGGATCCATGCACATTCGTCCCACGTTCCACGTCTCCCAATTGAAACCTGTATCTGTCAGCCTTTTGTGCCCATCTGCTGAACCCCCTCCACCCGCCCGGATCATTGACGACTACCCAGCGTACACCATCTGCCGAATACTGGATGTGTGCCACCGAGGCAGGGGTCTCCAGTACCTGGTCGATTGGGAGGGATACGGCCCAGAGGATTGCTCCTAGATTACCTGCTCCTTCATCCCGGACCCTTCCCTCATCCACGATTTCCATCAAGACAATCCAGACAAGCCTAGAGGCTCCCATTGGGGGGGGGGGGGGTACCGTCACGGTCCCGATCGTTAATTCCTATCTTTCTCCTAATTTCTTTTGATTGTGCCATGGTTCCGACTGCTGATTTCCCAATTGCTTCTAATTCTCTTTGATGATGGCACATGTGGTTTCCATCAAGACCGACAGCATAAGAACCCCAGCGTTACAACCACTAGTCGCCAGATTGTTGGTGATTAATGTTTCCTGGCCGCTTACGACTGTGTGTTATAAGTTCTGCTCCAGTTTCAAGGCTTCATGTCAAGAATTCTTGTCAAGGATCCATGTCAAGATCCCTCCTGTTTCCTGTTCAACAGTCACGTCCGCGTAAGCATCCTAACTCAATCTCCGTGTCCTGCACTTGGGTGTGCTTCAGTCGCCCATTTCAACAATTTCTTTAATATATCAACACCCTTTTAGTTCCCCCTTTTTAGATGTTGCCCAATACTATAATAAATTTTTTAGTAAACAGATGACCTTAAATGGAATGTGGAAATGGGATCATGTGAGCCAGATGTTAAGCCACCCACGTTTCTAAATAGTGGGATATTGGTTGTATCAAAGAGTTTCTTTTTAACTGATGACCTCCAGTGGGAGATACCATGCAAGTACATGGTGGATAGTGATTGGAGACATTGTATGGAAGACTGGAAGTAAGAGATGATTACAGACACAATACTCACCTCATTCTTTTGCAGCACTTCACCATGTCAAATTATCTAACAGCATGGTTCTATGAAATGGCTCATGGACATTGGGAGCATAATTATGCTATCTCATAAATAATAGGCATCCGTTAGTCTCGAGAGACCATGGATTTGCGCCTTGGAAAGTTTCCAGGGTGCAGGTCTGGGCAAGGTTGTATGAGAGACTGGCAGTTGCCCATGCTGCAGGTCTCCCTTTCTCCACGCCACCGATGATGTCCAAGGGAAGGGCAAGGGCCAATGCAGCTTGGCACCGGTGTCGTCGCAGAACAATGTGTGGCTAAGTGCCTTGCTCAAGGACACAACACATTGCCTTAGCTAGGGCTTGACCCTAGCGACCTTCAGATCACTAGACCAACCTTAACCACTTAGCCATGTGCCAACACAATCTCCTAAAACTTAAAACAATATAAATGTTATACATGTTCCAAAGTATTTATGGAAAGCAGAATGTGTGGCAACTGAGGAACTCTGTACTTAAAAGGGAGAAAGAAACTGCCAGGTCCAAAGGGCAATGCTTCCCACCTCTTTCATCACATCAAACCCATGGTCCCTTCCAGCATAACATACACAAAATGTTGGAGGAATTCAGCAGGTAACCTATGGAAATAAATAAAGAGTCATCATTCAGGCCAAGTAAATCCCTTCATCGAGGCTGTTCCTGCTTCTCCCAGAAGTTGATACAATTTCTCTGAATGACATCGATCTGTAAAGTTTCCTGCTCCAATGCATGTCACTCTAATAGTTTTGGACGAGTCTTTCTTCCAACAACATTTCTGCACGTCAGCTATGCAGCTATTATGATTAGCCAGACACATAATGGGAGTCAGGTTTCAGATAAAAATAATATTGAAATCCTGCCATCGTACTTGGAAGGTTCTCAGCATTCCTATCATCTATATTAACCTCAATAAATACAGTCTTTTCTGCTTTACCTACTTTGTATAAATATTGGCACCAATGTGTCTGTCAGCTCTGGTTGCTGTGGTTAACATTAAGATGTGGTCATCTCATTTATTTTGGAACTCTGTTGTAAGCAGAGTTTAATGTCCACTCAGCATGGAAATTAGGAATTAAGATATACTATCAGGAAATCACACTCTGAATTCCTGATATGAGTTCCCACTGTAAAGACTTTAGATTAACAATTTGTCTATTGTCTATTGACAACCCAGTAGAACGGCTCCTGCAGTCCTTTCTGCAGTCTGTACTTATACCAGCCACTTTTCTAGATGCGCTGGATTACTTTGTGGAGTAAATCAGGGGTGTAAATTAGGTGCAGAGTCAATTTACTTGTACTAATAGGAGGAATTCAGGACTTAGAATGATAAAATCATGCAGCACAGAAATGGGCTTTTCAGTCCATTGAGTTCATGTCAACCATCAAGTACACATGTGCCTAATCCCAGTTTACTCTGCCCATGTTCCCATCAAATTCTGCTGAATTTCACCACTCACATACACACTAGGGGCAACTTATAACGGGCAATCAACCTACCAATGCACAAGTTATTGAGATGTGGGAGGAAACCACAGCATGAGTGAAAATATCCTGCAGTTACAGGAAGAACATGCAAAGATAGCACCTGAGGTCAGGACAGAATCTGAGATGTTAAAAGATTAATTTGTTCTGTTGACTTGCAATAAATTAGATGCTTTTAGGTGATTAAGTGGTCTTTGTCTCATATACTATCACTGTTGCCAGGCACGTGACTGTGGGGGTAGCTAAAAATTGTATCTTGCATACATGACTGACTGTGGTGTAAAACCCTATAAAAAGGGAGGACTGTTCCCTTGTTTGGAGAGCATTGCTTGACAGGGTTCTGCAAGCACTGCGAGGTTTGTTAAGCGATCCTCCAAATAGCTTGTACTTGCTTAAATAAAGAATCATGGCTATCCACAGAAGTTGGCGTATTGCATTTGTATGAAGTGTGTAAGAATCTCAAGAAAACGAACTGTCATGACAAATCTAGACCACTGAAGGTGTGAGAAACTACCTTTACTTGCTATACCATTGAACTCTCCTGTTTCTTTATGTGAGTTAGAATTGTTCTGTTTATACAGGAATGCTAAGGACAGACTTGACAGAAATGTTAGGGAAACTGAACTGCTTCCACTGAAAAATGAGTTGGTATCCAGTAATCACAGGCTTGAGATATTAACATAACATCCAGCAAAAGCGATAGCAATAAATTTTAGACATAGAGATATGATTTGAAATACATTGTTGGAGGGAGCAGTTCAAGAAAATTTGACAATAACTTTCAATTAAAAATAGGGACATCTGTTTGAAAACGAAAAAATCGCAGTAAAGAGCTGATATGTAGGACTAATTGTGTTTATTAAAAGCAATTAAGGGTTGGCAAAATATTCTTTGTCTTTTCAAAAGCACCTATTTTATGAAAAAACGAATTGAAGAAAATGGGTTATTTCAGGCCAGGATTCTACTGAAGTGGTTGGATGGCATGGTAATGTGGTGGTTAGCGCAACACTGTAAAATTGGGGTATGATACATACCACTGTCTGTAAGTAGTGTCTACGGTTTCCCCATGACCTGATGGGTTTATTCTGGGTGCACCAGTTTCTTCCCACATTCCAAAGTCGTACTGTTAGGGTGACTGAGTTGTGGGCATGCTATGTTGATGCCGGAAGTGTGTCAACACCTGTGAACCGCCCAGCACAATCTTTGCTGATCTGATTTGACACAAGCAATGCGTATCACTGTATGTTTTGATGTACATGTATTAAATGACGCTAATCAAAAATCAGATCAATTGTTCATTTGCTACCGAGTTCAAAACCTAACATATCTTCAGCTGTAATTTGTATTTGATTTAACAACCAAAGAAAGAACAGTACTTATTCAACAGATTTGTCATTGAATCAGATACCACTGGAACAGGGCCATGCAAACTAACAACTACCCCATTTTACACTAATCTTATTTACTAGCACTTTATCTATAGTTCTCTGAGTCTTGGTAATTCAAGTGCTTGTCTGGATACCTCTTAAATTTTGTCAAGGTACCCACTTACTCTTCCCATTCAACAGTGATGACAGTTGTTTTGTGGATTTTAGCTCTGCTTTCAACACTGTTGTTCTAGATTTTCTCTACAGAAAGCTAGCCAGCTAGCCGTACCCTAGTGTATCTGTCTTGGTAGAAAGGAATCAGTATATAAGGCTGAGTTCCTACTTGCTCAATCTAATGTCTATAAGCCCAGGTTGTCCCCAGGGCTGTGTTCTTTCACACCTCCTAGTCTCCTATTATGCAAACGACTGTACCTCCACAAGCAAATCCATTAAAATCCTTAAGTTTGCGGATATAGTTGGTCTCATCTCTAATAATGAATGACCTGCTGTCAAAGACGGGAAAAGGATCTTGCAACTTAGAGCTTAACACTATCAATGTAATAGAAATGAGGAATGACTTCTGCCAACAAGTCCCTACCTGCATACCCCCTTGGAAATTAATGATCAGGCTGTGTCTGGGGTCGAGTCATTCAAGTTTCTGGGGAGTACCATTACAAACACATTGAAGTTATGCTCATCACTAGGAAGGCCCAGCAGAGATTGTTCTTCTGACACCAGTTTAGGAACCTTAATATCCTAGGACATATCCTGATGGATTTTTACTCAGCCATCATTGAGAGTGTTGTTACCGCGTCTGAGAACATTTGGTTTTCCACTGCCTTCTCCCTCTCCAAGTTCCAGTTGCAGCAAGTGGTCCATTCAGTGGAGAAGATCACCGGCTGTCAGCTACCGATATTAAAACTCCCATTCATTGTGAAAGCGAAGGAAAGAGTGAAAGAATTACTGCTAACTCCACCCACCCCAACAGTCATGCAGTCACCAAATTGCCATCAGTGAGATGCTACAAATCGATCACCACCAGGACTACACATATTCATTGAAGCTTCTTTCCTGTAGCTATCCAACTTCTCAACAAAACTCACTCAGATCCACTATTCAGGGCCCCAGACAGTCCTTCCAGGTGAGGCGACACTTCACCTGTGAGTCGGCTGGTGTGGAATACTGCATCCGGTGCTCCCGGTGTGGCCTTTTATATATTGGTGAGACCCGACGCAGACTGGGAGACCGTTTTGCTGAACACCTACACTCTGTCCACCAGAGAAAGCAGGATCTCCCAGTGGCCACACATTTTAATTCCAAGTCCCACTCCCATTCTGATATGTCTATCCATGGCCTCCTCTACTGTCAAAATGAATCCACACTCAGGTTGGAGGAACAACACCTTATATACCGGCTAGGTAGCCTCCAACCTGATGGCATGAACTTTGACTTCTCTAACTTCCGTTAATGTTCCTCCTCCCCTTCATAACCCATCCCTGATATATTTAGTTTTTTTGCCCGTCCCATTGTTTTACCTTTCTCTCTCTGCCACTCTGCCTGTTCTCCATCTCCCTCTGGTGCTCCCCTCCCCCTTTCTTTCTCTGTAGGCCTCCTGTCCCATGATCCTTTCCCTTCTCTAGCTCAGTATCCCTTTTGCCAATCACCTGTCTGGCTCTCAGCTTCACCCCACCCCCTCTGGTCCTCTCCTATCATTTTGCATTTTCCCCTCCCCCTCCTACTTTCAAATGTCTTACTATCTTTCCTTTCAGTTAGTCTTGACGAAGAGTCTCGGCCCGAAATGTCGACAGCACTTCTCCCTATAGATGCTGCCTGGCTTGTTGCGTTCCACCAGCATTTGGTGTGTGTTGCTTGAATTTCCGGCATCTGCAGATTTCCTCATGTCATATGTAATACTCTAACAGTCCCTGCACAACATCCATTAAATGATCTTTCCTGCTCTCCTTGTTCTGTTGATAATTATTGAACCTGTTCATATGTTCACATTTATTTAAGCTGATTAGTGATGTTTGTGCATATGACCGTTCTGCTGATCGTTGATTGCTCGCGGATGTTTGCACTATTGGAAATTGTTGGTTGCTATTGTGCTGTCGGATCTGGGATTGTCCTGTCTTTTATGCTTGGCACTGAACCACAATCAAGTCTGATACATTTCACATACTGGCAATGAAGTGATTCTGATTCTGATTCCAACTCACCTGGGTGAAAAGAAAGTCTTCATCAGATCCCTTCTAAACCTTGTATCACCAGTCCTAAATACGTCATCTAGGTTATGACTCGGGAAGTGTTTCCTATTGCCTGCCTCTTCATAACTTTGCATACCACAATCATATCCCTCCTCCTTACTAATAAGAATAGCAGGATATACCAGATGAATGTAGAGAACAGGGGTTCGTATTTGTGGATTATTGGGATTTCTTCTGAGATATATTGTGATTAGCCTCTACAAGGGGAACAGATTGTGCCTGAACTGGAGAAGGAACCAGCATTCCAGGGGCCAGTTTTGCTAGTGCTATTGCAGGGTTTAGACTCAATTATGAGGGAATGGGATCCAAAGTAGAAGAGAAACAAATAATCAATAGGTAGCAGCATGGCAGGGAGTGAAAAAAGACTATTGGATTAAGTTACATTTATTTTACTGCAAGAGGGGCTTGATGGTGAAGTGGATGAAATTAGGGGATGGATATCTCATTTAGACAACTATATTGTAGTTTTTAGAGAAACATGACTATTAAGGATGAACACAACTGGCAGCTAAGTGTTCCAGGGTACAGGTGCTGTAGGTGGGATAGAGATGGAGAAAAGAGAGGAGAAAGAGTTGGATTTCTGATTAAACAGAAAATCACAGCAGTAGTCTGAGCTGAAACTACTGAGTGATCATTCAATGAGGCTTTGAGGGAGGAGTTCAGAAATAAGAAGGGAATGGTGGCCTGGTTGGGATTGTACTATAGATCAAATGGAATTAGAGGAACAAATATATAGGAATACTGCAGAAAGTTACAAGACCAATAGAGTTGTCATAATAGGGTATTTTAACTTTCCTGATATCCACTGGGATTGCCATAAGGGCTTAGATAGGGTGGAATTAGTTAAGTGTGTTCAGGAAAGTTTCCTCACACAATATTTCAAAGACTCCACCAGGGAGAAGGCAAAGCTTCAAGATGAATTTGGTTTTAAATTACAGTAGTTATGAAGAGACAGATCTGGTGCAGAAGTCAAAGTTCTAAATTGAGGCAAATTTTAATATGATGATACTAGAGATGAACCTACAAAGGATTGGAGTAGTTTGCTTACAGACAACGGGGCATCTGGCAAATAAAAATCAGATATTGGCACATACAGAATCTCTTATCTCTCTAAGATTTGAGAGATATGATGAAAGATACTGAGGCACTGACCAGGAAATTGTAAGGAGACATGGGTCAGGTACAGGCAGCTGAGATAAAGTGAATCCCAGGAGAAGGATAGGGTTTTCAAGAGTATATTCAAGAAGGAGTGGGGCTGAGGAGTGGAAAAAAATCATCCATGACTGAATGGTAGAGCAGACTTGATGGGCCAAATGGCCTAATTCTGGTCCTATGTCTTATGGTCTTATGGAAATCAGAAGGGGAAAACAGTGGCATGATCTGGCTTTGACAAAGAATCTTCAGGAGTTTTGAAAGAGATTTTATGTATAGTAAAGAAAGAAGGGTGAGAATAGGACCCTTCAAAGACCAAAGTGGATATCATTCTGTGGAGACACAGGAGATGGACAATGGTCCTCAATAAGTATTTCTCTTCTGATTTTACCATGGAGAAAGACATGAAAATGTTGGACCTTAAGGCAATTAATGGGGAGGTTTTGGAGCTAGTCTTTATTATAGCAGAGATATGAAGGTAGATACTGTAATTCTCCGGAGCCTGATCAGGTAAAGTCAATGTCATTATCACCTGCACAGATCAAATGATAAACTTACTTGCAACAGCATCTTAAATACATAACTTCATGTAAGCAGCATTCACAACAAAAAGCATACATTTTTACAAGAAAGAACATAATTAGAACAAGAAAAGTCCCTTTTTAGTGCAAAGAGGTCAACCTGCTAACCTGTGAGACTTTCAGGATCACTGTGGGAAGTGAAGAAGAAATTGTGTGAGCCCTGGCTGAAATATGTGCATCATCGTTAGTGAGGGACCAAGTGCCGGAAGATTGGTGGACGCTAATATTATATATCAATTTAAGAAGAACTGCAAAGAACATCTTGGGAACTATAGACTAGTAGGCCTAATATCGCAATGGATTCAGAATTATAAGGTAAACAGGCATTTGGAAAGAAAGGGGTTGATAAGTGATAGTCAGCTTGATTTTGTACATGGGAGGTACCTCATAAATAACATATAGTTTTTTTGGAAAAAATAACCAGATCAATGATTGCGGGGCTGTGGATGTAGTCTATACGGACTTCATAAAACATTTGATAAGGTTTCACATGGTAGGCTTCGATTTTTAAAAAATGGATCACATGAGATCCAGGGAGAGCTGTCTAATTGAATACATCTTTGGCTTGGTGGAAGGAAGCAGAGGGTGATGATGAAGGAGTTTTTCTTGGACTTGATGTCAGTGACTAGTGGCATTTCCAAGGACTCAGTGGCAGGACAATTGCTGTTTGTCATCTATACCAATGATTTGAATGCGAATGTACATGCATTGTTAGTAACCTTGCAAATTGCACTAAAATAGGTGAAGACATTGACAGTGAATGTGATTATCATAATTTACAGAGAAATCTCAATCACCTCGGTAAGTGGGCCAAGGAATGACAAATGGAGTTTAATCTGGACAAGTGCATTTTTGGAAGACAAATAAGGGTAGGGCCTTCACTGGGACTAGTAAGGTATCTGGGGAGTGTTGTAGAATAGAGGGACTCAGGAGTACAAGTAGATGGCTCCTGAGAGTGATGGTGCAGGTACACAGAGTGGTGAAGAGGGTTTTTGCCATGCTGGTCTTCATCAGTCAGGGCGTTGAGTATGGAAGTTGGGAGTTATGTTGTAGCTTTCAAGAGTTGGTGAAGCAGCATTTAGAATATTGTGTTCAATTATCCTTACCCTCCTATAAAAAGATTATTGGAAATGATCACTTAAAATCAGATCTGCTTATATCTAGAAAAACACAGACTTGTTATCAATACTAAGCATAACCTTTTGCCAGGGTAGTCAAGTCTTATAAATTGGATTGAATTTTCAAAGGAGTTGAAGAAGCTGGTTGATGAAGGTAAAGTGGTGGATGCTGAGTACGTAGATTTTAACAAGGCATTCAACAAGGTACTGAAAATTAAGACGCATAGAATCCATGGGGACTTGTTTGATTGGATCCAAAATTGGCCTCCTCAGAGAAGGCAGGAGATAGAGGTGGGTAGGTTTTATTCTTTGCAGAGGTCTATAATCAGTGGTTTTCTGCAGGAATCTGTACTGGGACTTCTATTGTTTGACATGCTTATAAATTATTTGGATGAAGATCTGGTAGGAAGGGTAATGTCACAACCATGGATTCGGCAGCACATCAGATTCAGCAATTGTGCTTGTGAATATGCACGTGTCAGCTAATTATTATTTTATTGTGATAGTATTTAACTCCATTCATTCCGTCGCGGTATTTGTCAAGACTTGGACACAGCAACACTTCGCTTCCTGCATTCCACCTTGCCTGAGAAATTGGACTGTTGAGTCAACTGAATCTGAAGGCTAGTGGTATTCGTTTAATTCTTAGTTGTTCTTTTCAGCCACAGTGTAGGCTTCATTTTCCATGTGAGAGTTCTAGTTAACAGCCCTGTTTGGCCGTGTTAATTGTGTTCTTTCCCTTTAATACTGTTTGCATTAAAGACTGTGAACTACCAACCTGCTTCAGTGTTTCCCTCTCTGCACTTGGGCCATGTCTGAACCGGGTGACAGATAAGTTTTCTGATGACCAAAGATTGGTGGTGTTGTGGATTGCATACAAGGTTGCAAAGGATACAGTAGACTATAGATGCAGACATGGATGGAGAAATGGAAGTTAGAGTGTAATCCAGGCAAGTGTGAGC
This sequence comes from Hemitrygon akajei, assembly GCF_048418815.1. Classification (NCBI taxonomy): domain Eukaryota; kingdom Metazoa; phylum Chordata; class Chondrichthyes; order Myliobatiformes; family Dasyatidae; genus Hemitrygon; species Hemitrygon akajei. The sequence goes on from NC_133143.1 coordinate 32,476,760, forward strand.
TGCTGTACTTTGGGAAATCCAACATCAGGAGAGAATACACACTTGATGGAAGGATTTTAACAGTGTTGATGAACTGAGGGATCTTGGGGTTGAGATCTGTACTCCCTAAAAGTGGCTGCACAAGTTGATAGTGTGGTAAAGAAGACATGTAATATGGTTGCATTCATTAGATGATGCACTGAGATAAAGATTCAGGATTTATGTTCCAGCCATATAAAACTGCGAGGTTAACTAGAATCAACTGCTGTCTAAGCAAGGACATAGACCTGCTTCAACTTGCCACAATAGGTCTTCAGCAGAGGTAATCTCACTGGCTCTCCACTCGGCCTTGGATCAGCAGGACAATAGCAATACCTATGTCAGGCTGCTAATTATTGACCACAGCTCAGTGTTTAACACAATCATACCCTCGGTTTGAATCAACAAGCTCCTAAACCGGGGCCTCTCTGTCTTCCTCTGCAACTTGATTGTTGACTTCCACACTGGGAGACCACAGTCTACCCAGATCAGAAATAACTTCTCCTCCTTGCCAACAATCAACACTAGCACACCTCAAGGTTGCTTGCTTATCCCACTGTTCTACTCTGTCTACACCCATGACTGTGTGGCTAGGCACAGCTCAAGCACCATCTATAAACTTGCCAACATCACTCTTGTTGGCAGAATTTCAGATGGTGATGAGGAGGCGTACAGGAACAAAATAGATTAGTTAGTTGAGTGGAGTCACAGTAACAATCTTGTACTCAACATCAGTAAGACCAAGGAATTGATTGTGGACTTCAGGAAGGGGATGCTAAGGGAAGCTACACCATTCTTCATCAGGGGATCAGAAGTAGAAAGAGTGAGCAGTTTCAATTCTTGGATTTCAACATCTCTTAGGATCTATCCTGGGCCAAACATAGTGATGCAATTACAAAGACAGTGGTTATATTTCATCAGGAGTTTGAGGCGAATTGATATGTCACCAAAGACACTTGCAAATTTTACTGATGTGGAGAGCATTCCAACTTGTTGCATCACCACCTGATATGGCGGGACCACTGCATGGGATCTACCCTTCCCTTCCCATCCCCTCCCCTCCCCACCTGGAACCGCGCCTTGCCTGGCCTCACCTGGAGCCTTGCCTCGCCTGAAGCCTTGCCTTCACCACTGTCAAGTTCAACCACTGGAGCAAGATAAGAAACTGTCTTTCGTTGTTTTGAGCTGTCTCTGTGTCCACACCTTTGCTAGGTAGGTCCAGCCATTTGCCACTACCTAGTATTGGGAACTGTCTTTGTGTCCTCGCCTTTGCTAGGTAGGTCTGTCCATTTGCCACTACATAGTGTTGGGAAATTTCTCATGTCCACGCCTTCGCTAGGTAGGTCCGGTCGTTTGCCGCTACCTAGTGTTGGGAACTGTCTCGTTGTGTTCTGCATTCTGTGTAATGAGTCCCAGCCCTACATCCTGTACCCAAGGAGGGGTCCTGGCTCTGTGTTCCATGTTCCTGTCTCTCCCTTGACCAAAGCTCTGCATTCCTGTCTCTTCCTTAACCTAGTCAAGGCTTCAGGGTCTCATCCAGTCCAAGAACCCTGTCCAGTCCAAGCCACAGCTTTGTGTTCTCGTCTTGTCCATGTGCCTCGCCCAGCCCAGGAGTACCTTGCCTAGCCTGGTGCTGGGATTCCCTCGTCCTGTGCTGGGGTTCCCTTGTCCTGTCCAGAAGTCTCACGTCCAGTCCTGTTGCCTCTCCTCGTCTTGTAGCCACATCTTGTCCTCGCCAAGTTCTGGAGTCCGAGACCGAGACAAGACCCAAGTTCTGGGTCCTTGTCCAGTCTCTGGCTTGGAGTCCAAGCCCAGGCTCTAAGTTCCCAGTTCCATGTCCTGGTTCCGCTATCCAAGTCAAGTCCTAGCCCAGGCCCGGAATTGTTGTCTTGTCCAGGGTCTGTGTCATGTCCAGCGTCCTTTCTTCCTCACTTCCCTTGCTTCCTTCTCACATCTAGTCCTGTTCCTGGCAGATCAGTGTCTGTGTCTTGCAGTTGGGTCCGCTCCCAACACCCCACCTTATGATAATATTTCTTTGAGGAAGTTTGAAGAACGGGAGTTAGGAAGTTTACCTGAAAGTAAACCCAGTGATGTTGAGCTCCGGTACAAGTTGAAAAAAACTAAGGATAGAGGACAGAGAAAGGCAAAGGCAATTTGAAGCTGAGGAAGCAGAAAAACAAAGGGAGGAAGCAGAAAGGCGGAGGGAGTTTGAGCTAGAGAAGATAGAGAAACTACAGCAAGGGGGTCTAGTGTTTGATTCTGGTGAGAGGTTTGCTGCCAGTAGGGAAGTTACATTGGTCCCTCCAATTGATGAAACTCAGGTTGATAAATACTTTCAGCATTTTGAGAAAATGGCTCTGAGCCTAAAGCTGCTGGAAGGAAGCTGGCCTCTCTTGTTATAGAGTGTAATTAAGGGTAAGGCTCAACAGGTTTATTCTGCCCAGTCAATTGAAGATGCAGCTAATTATGAGGCCGTGAAACAGACTGTGCTTAAAGCCTATGAACTGGTTCCAGAAGCCTATAGGCAATGGTTTAGAAATGTGAAGAAATCTGTGAAACAGACTTATGTGGAATTTGTTTATGAAAAGTCTATATGTTTTGAGCGATGGTGTACATCTAAAAATGTGGATGGTGATTTTAACAACTTGAAAGAATTTGTTTTAATTGAAGAATTTAAAAGGTGCGTCCCTAATGACATAAAGGCATATTTAGATGAAAAGGATGCTGCCACGTTGCAAGAGTCTGCTAAATTAGCAGATGAGTTTGCCTTAACCCACAAGTTCAAGTTTACCCCGAGTAAGAGCTTCCAAAAGAGTAGCATGGATAGTCAGGGTAAACCAGAAATCAAATTTGGGATGAGTGACAAAGGTAAGGATGAAGGAAAGCAATGAAAGGAGAAACATTCTGGTCCTACTTGTTACTATTGTAGGAGACCTGGTCATGTTATGGCTAACTGTTTCCTGTTAAAGAAGACAAAGGAAAAGGAGGCAGTTCCAGATGCCTGTGTTCAAAACGTTGAAATGCCCATAAACCTGCAGGGGTCTGGACATTCTGATGAAGCTCTGTCAAAGGCTCAAATATCTGGTTGGGTTAGGAAAGGATTCCTTCATTTTATATCTGATGGGTTTGCTTCAGTAAAAGAAGGATCAGCCCCAGTACCAGTGAAAATTCTTCGAGATACTGGGGCTTCTCAATCACTTATATTAGACAATGTTCTGAAGTTTAGTGATGAGACTGCCACTGGTGAGGCAAATCTTATTTGAGATACTGGAGGCGAATTTGTTTCTGTACCTCTGCATAAGGTAGGTTTGAAGTCAGGGTTAGTTACAGGAATGGTTAAAATAGGACTATGGCCCAGTTAACCGGTGGATGGTGTTCCTTTGTTGTTAGGGAATGACCTAGCAGGTGGTAAAGTTGTTCCTGCAGCACAGCTGACGACTAAGCCAATCATTGATGATTCAAAGATGGATTCTTAACATTTATCCCTCCTGTGCAGTAACTTGAAGTATGGCTAAGAAGTCAGCCAATGCAGGTAGTTCTGTGCAGTATGATTCTGCTACCCATGATAGCCAAAATCGGGATTCAGGTTTTGATGACTTGTCAGGGACTTTTCTGCCTTCATTGTTTCACCAGGATCCAGGTATTAAATCTGACGATAAAGATTTGTCTCTGTCTAGGGAGGAGTTTATAGCAGAACAGAGCAAAGACCCTGAGATTGAAGCTTTAAGAGAAAAAGCTCTCTCAGATGATGTGATTAAGAAAGTGCCAGTTGGGTATTATTTCAAAAATGGAGTATTAATGAGGAAGTGGAGGCCACTTGATATTCCTGCAAGTGAGGAATGGTCAATTGTTCAGCAAGTTGCAGTACCTCTTTACAATATTTTTATTCAGAAGAAAAAAAACAAGAATTACAGAGTGCAACATATAGATACATCTCAACGTAACCTGTGTACATTCATATATTGTAATAAAATTGATCAAAATGTTATAGCATAACAGATAAAGGTATACCACTCTGTAATCAAAAATTTAAAGTTAAGTCATACATCATAAAAGAAATTTTTTATATAAAAAAGTCAACCCCCTACCAACTACCAAAGAAAAAAGCTGATGGATGACAATGGATAATTAGAAAAAAAAAGACATATTCACTTAAGAAGAGAAGATAAAAATATACATTAAAGTCTGTGCTTTGTTAAACTTTATAAATTGGAAAAGTAATTTAGGAAAGGTCCCCAGATATCATAAAAAAAAATGTTTCGAATTTAAGACTGAGCAGCAGATCTTTTCTAAATTTAAATAAGACATATTATCACGTAGCCATTGAAGATGTGTAGGAGGGATAGACTCCTTCCATTTAAGCAAGATTGCTCTTCTTGCTAAAAGAGAGGTAAAAACTAAAACCTGTAGGTTAGGAGTATTTAAAGTTATATCTTCATTTGCAATAATACCAAACAAGGCAGTAAGAGGATGTGGGTCAAATTGGACCCTAAAAAGTTGTGAGAAGGTATGAAATACTTCCCGCCAAAACTTTTCAATTTTAGGGCAAAACCAAAACATATGAATTAAAGAGGCATCAGCAGAGTTGCATTTATTACAAAGTGGAGAATCATTCGGGTAAAAACTGGACAGCTTCTGTTTAGAAATGTAAGCTCTATGAACCACTTTAAATTGTAGAAGAGAATGACGAGCACAGAAAGATGATTTATTAACCCGTTTAAGAAATTTATTCCATCTATCATCAGAAATCTGACAATTTAGGTCATCCTCCCAAACTTTTTTTATTTTATCTAAAAAGTCTTGTCTAGAATCAATCAACAATTTATAGATATCGGTAATAGAACTATTAACAAAAGGTTTTAAATTTAAAAGATTGTCCAGTAAATTTTTATCAGGACCTATAGGAAAAGTAGTTAATTGGAAACGTAGAAAATCTCTAATTTGAAGGTATCTGTAAAAATGTGTTTTTGGGAGTGCAAATTTATTTGACAATTGGTCAAATGAGGCAAGAGATCCTGAGATAATCTTTATCTCAAGTTGCAGTACCTAAAGTCTATAGGAATGAGATTTTAACTTTGGCCCATAGTAAGCCCTTGCGTGGCCATCTAAGTGTGAATAAAACTGTGAACAAAGTTTTGAAACAATTCTTCTGGCGCAGTTTGAGGAAAGATGTTGCAACCTTCTGCAGGACTTGTCACACTTGTCAGGTTGTGGGTAAACCTAATCAGGTCATCCCAGTGGTCCCATTCCAACCTATTGCTGCATTTGGTGAACTCTTTTCTAAAGTTATTGTAGATTGTGTTGGCCCATTGCCAAAGACTAAAGCTTGCCATCAGTATTTGCTAACTATCATGTCTACAGCATCCAGATTTCCCAAGGGAATACCTCTCAGAAATATAAAAGCCAAAACTGTGTCGAAGGGTGTCATAAAGTTTTTCACTTTATTTGGTTTGCCTGAAGAAGTACAGTCTGATCAAGGAAGTAATTTTATGTCAGGAGTATTCCAGCAGATAGTTTATGAACTGGGAGTTAAACAAATTACGTCATCTGCGTACCATCCAGAATCACAAGGGACCTTGGAAAGATTCAATTCTACCCTTAAAACCATGATTAAGATATTCTGTATTGAAAATTAGAAGGATTGGGATGAGGGAGTTCATTTGCTTTTATTCGCAATGAAAGAATCAGTACAGGAATCCCTATTGAACTTGTGTTTGGCCACAGGGTCCGCTGACTGTTGGCATTGTTAAAGGAACAGTGGGTTAACAAAGACTTGCATATAAATTTGTTAGACTATGTTTTGAAATTCAAAGACAAATTACACAAGGCTTGTAGCCTAGCAAAAGAGAAATTAAAAGTTTCTCAAGACAAAATGAAATGCTGGTATGATAAACAGGCTCATGTGAGAAAATTCCAGGTGAGAGATAATGCCCTTGTGTTATTGCCAATCCAGACAAACCTGTTACAAGCATGGATACCATAGATCTTATGAGATAGGGTCTGAAGTCAATGAGGTAGATTTTGTAGTCAAAACACCAGAGAGGAGGAAGCCAACACAGCTGGTACACGTAAACATGCTAAAACCATATTTTGAAAAGCAAACAGCAGCTGTGTCTATTGGTGTCAATAATAAGGAGTCTGGTTTCTCTGGGAACTCATTAACTGATGCATATTAATATTAAAACAAACATTGTCCCAGCTAGACTGACAAATTCGGCTGTTTTGGGAACACTTGATAAGAAATTAGCACATTTACAGCCACAGCAGCAGCAGGAGATGATGCAGTTAATTATGAAATATAAAGAGTTATTTCCCAATGTTCCCAAAAGGACCACAGTCACCTGACATGACGTAGATGTGGGAAATGCCAAACCCATAAGACAACATCCATATCATATAAACATAGAAAAATGTAAACTTGCTGAGCAAGAAATTGAGTAAATGCTAGAAAATGGTATTATTAAACCTTCAACATCAGATTAGAGTTCACCTTAAGTTATGGTACCTAAACCAGATGGTAGTATTAAGATTTGCACTGATTATAGAAAAGTGAACTCTGTAACAAAAACAGATGCTTATCCCATTCCTAGACTGGATGATTGCATTGACAAGGTTGGAGAAGCTAAGTTTCTTCCAAAGATCGATCTTTTAAAAGTGTATTGGTGTGTTCCATTAATAGATAGAGGTAGAGAAATTTCTGCATCTGTAACACCTTTTGGGTTGTATGAATACAATGTTCTAACATTTGGAATGAAAAATGCTCCAGGAACATTCCAGAGAATGATTAATTTGGTAATTCAAGGGTTAAAACATACAGATGCCTATATTGATGATTTAGTCACAGGGAATGACACCTGGGAAACACATCTCTGCAGTGGAAGAGTTAGATAGATAGATAGATAGATAGATAGATAGATAGATAGATAGATAGATAGATAGATAGATAGATAGATAGATAGATACTTTATTCATCCCCATGGGGAAATTCAACTTTTTTTCCAATGTCCCATACACTTGTTGTAGCAAAACTAATTACATACAATACTTAACTCAGTAAAAAAATATGATATGCATCTAAATCACCATCTCAAAAAGCATTAATAATAGCTTTTAAAAAGTTCTTAAGTCCTGGCGGTAGAATTGTAAAGCCTAATGGCATTGGGGAGTATTGACCTCTTCATCCTGTCTGAGGAGCATTGCATCGATAGTAACCTGTCACTGAAACTGTTTCTCTGTCTCTGGATGGTGCTATGTAGAGGATGTTCAGAGTTATCCATAATTGACCGTAGCCTACTCAGCGCCCTTCGCTCAGCTACCGATGTTAAACTCTCCAGTACTTTGCCCACGACAGAGCCCGCCTTCCTTACCAGCTTATTAAGACGTGAGGTGTCCCTCTTCTTAATGCTTCCTCCCCAACACGCCACCACAAAGAAGAGGGCGCTCTCCACAACTGACCTATAGAACATCTTCAGCATCTCACTACAGACATTGAATGACGCCAACCTTCTTAGGAAGTACATTCGACTCTGTGCCTTCCTGCACAAGGCATCTGTGTTAGCAGTCCAGTCAAGCTTCTCGTCTAACTGTACTCCCAGATACTTGTAGGTCTTAACCTGCTCCACACATTCTCCATTAATGATCACTGGCTCCATATGGGGCCTAGATCTCCTAAAGTCCACCACCATCTCCTTGGTCTTGGTGATATTGAGACGCAGGTAGTTTGAGTTGCACCATATCACAAAGTCCTGTATCAGTTTCCTATACTCCTCCTCCTGTCCATTCCTGACACACCCCACTATGGCCGTGTCATCAGCGAACTTCTGCACATGGCAGGACTCTGATTTATATTGGAAGTCTGATGTGTACAGGGTGAACAGGAGTTGTTTGAAAGGCTCTCGAAAATCAATCTTACAGTTAACTTAGCCAAGAGTGAATTTGGCCATGCCACTGTGGTTAAGGAAAATGGTTAAAGAAACTCCAATTTAGCAACAGAATTTAATTTTGCAGGAGTATAATATCATGATAACGCACATTAAAGATAAGGATAATATAATTGCCATTTGCTTTCCAGATAATAAACTGCGATAATCGAGTGGAATTTATTATTTGTATGCACTTCTGCAATATATTGTATTAGTCTGTAGTATGCTATATGGTAACCACAAATGTATTGTTTCACATATTGTAGTTTTCAGTTAAAATTTTGCTCTTATAGATCAAAATTTTCCTTTTTGGGGGGAAGTTACGAGATATGCAGGCTCGTTCTGTGAGTGTTACTATAAGAGTGCCTGAGTGAGGTGGGACTATGACATCAGTCACAGGCTGTGGCAGCCTGCTGTGGACTGGGGGAGGGGAAGGGAGAGGAAGAGGGGGTTGTGAGGGGAGTGGGGGAGGGGAGAGGGAGGGAGAAGGGGGAAGAGGGAGAAAAGGGGGGAGGGTGTTAGAGGGGGAGGGGTGTAGAGGGGAAGAAAGGGGGGAGACAGGAAAGTTGTTGGAACTTCAGTTTGTCACTGCTCTGGTTTGGAACTCTCCTATGCCCAAAAGGTTGAGTAGATTATCGGCACGCAGTGCACAAAGAATGTGTGAATATCGCTTCGTATAATCCATATGTGGGGATTTGTTAGAGTATCCTGTGGTGTCACTTTTGTTGGCCCATTACCTGGAATCAGGGTGTTATGTGATAACCACTTGAAGATGATATTCCTGTGACTGTCACCTGGTGGTTTTCTAGTGGATTTCGAAATGGCTTGACGGACGAGATCTTCATCAGCTGTTATTTTGTTTACCCAGCCAGGAACCTGTGATTCTGCGTAATCGCCTTCCTCTCTGCATTATTTCCTGGAAATCTCTCCCCTCACTCACTTATTTCATGGACTACTGAACTTTTCTACACTACCATTTTAAGACTTTAAGAATTGTTCCTAAGCTTGATAGTTTGGCAGCGACACATATATATGCATAACACTGTTAACTTCTGTTTATTTCATTAAAGTTACTATATTATAAGTATATACTAATAAAGATAGTGGTTTTAACTCAGTGTATAATCTATTGCTGCTGGTATGTAACAGCTTGTGGCTGTTTAATCTTACTTATCACCCAAGGACCAGGGGTACAGATTATTTTATGTCTATGGACATTTTCTGCATCAAACTGGAAGCAACAGTCTCTTCCTCAGTCTTCCCTCCAAGGAACCCTATCCCTCAACCATCACACTCCTCCCACATTCTTCTTCCTCCATTCTCCAACCCTCACTCCATGGATATTACTGGCTCTTGATTCCTGACCAAGGAAATTATCACGTAATATGATCAATAGCCAGGAATCTGTTCTTCCTTATGTCTCTGTAATTAATTTCTCAGGTCGCATAGCAGTTAGCACAAAGGTGTAGCTACAAGATCAGGGTTCAATTCTTACCATTGGTTGTTAGGAGTTTTTATGTTCTCTGCATCTTTACATGGGTTTCTTCTGGGTGCATTGGTTTCCTCACATATTCCAAAGACGTACAGATAGGGTTAGAGAGTTGTGGGCATGCCATGCTGACACCAGAACAATTTTTGCTCATTTGATTTGATGTGAACAATGTACTTCACTGTCTGTTTCAATGTACATGTGACAATTTTTCGATCTTTTCTTCCCTAATTAAAACTTACAAATAAATCCTATTTTCACTTCATAACCTCAGAATATTGTGAACCATCTAAAAGATGTGTATTTCTATTGCTTGATTGGACTACCATTGCTGGCAGAATGATTTTATTCACATGCACATCTTCTTCCTAATCATGTTCATGAGTGTGCAGGAAATGATGAAGTAGAAATGGAACTGTAGCTTTAGGTTACTTTGTTTTATTTCAAATCAAAAAGCAGTATTTTTTGTAGATGGAACAGATGCATGAACAAATTCTGAGTATAAACATTTACTGGAAATAAAGAAAACCAAGAATACGCTACATGATACGACAGAGACGTGTTAATGAAATGAAGTTATCCTGGTTACTAATGGAGCTTTTCCATGCCCTGACACAGAATCTAGCACACTAAGGACTCGTTAAGATCTAAGGTATATTCAAGTTATGAGCAGTATATATTTACAAGTTTCAACATCTACTCCTCAGAGGTACTGGTCTCGCACTTTGGAAACAGATGAATGCTATTTTTTAAAAAAGCTAATTTCTAATTTGTGCAAATAAAATAATACAATTTACATATTTATACTTAATGCTTGTTTATCTCTTTTATGTCAATTTCCCTGTATAATGAATTCTGTTCCTCTTGAAGCCTTGCACTCCTTGTACTACAAGAGTTATTGCAAATGAATGAGTCTCAACACTGAATGGCTGAGAGCTATTCAATTACAATGGGCATCACAGCCATTTACTCTTATTTACTTGCTCAAGCAGAAAGTTCCAGCAAAAAGGATGATCATTTTAGTCTGTAGCTGGACTCCTGGCTGACATTGCTCTCTTCCACCACAGTCCAGGTTCAAATACAACCATGGCCCAAGTCAAAGTTGATATTTTCTGACTAATTCAGAGGATAAGGATACTGAGCCCTCAAGTATACAGATTCTGAAACAATTATATCATTGCACATCACACACAATGCTGGAGGAATTCAGCAGGCCAGGCAGCATCTATGGAAAACAGTAAACAGTCGAAACCATTCAGTCCTGATGAAGGGTCTCGGTCCTAAATGTCAACTGCAGTCTTTTCCATATATGCTGCCTGGCCTGCAGAATTCCTCCAACATTTTGTGTGCGTTGCTTAGATTTCCAGCATCTGCTGATTTTCATTGTACATAATTGCTACAATGTTTTCTAGTGTGATTTGAGGCAGATTTCTTTACAAGGGTATTGAATCAATTCTTATTTCCTTCGCATCCACCATACCAGAATTGTTGACAAACTTGCAGACCGTTGTCAAAGTACCACTTTAAGTCATAGCCGTAGCATCTTCACGTATTGTCGAGGGATCAGTCAGCTGTAACAAAATGAAGAAATGACATAACAGGATTGTTTTTCCCAGGATAACTGACTAGATTTTCTAATGGACCAAAATATTGCAGGGATCACTGCATCCATCCCCAGCCAAGGACCATGAAATTTGTCACAAGAACATGCATCACACCAACTTAGCATTCTCTGCAGATGATTTAGCACATGGTTGAATGTGGTCAAATACCTTTTTGTATGTGCTATAACACCAAAACAGAATTGACTGGAATACTTATTTCATGCTGAATCATGTACCAAAAATAAAATATGGAAAGGGAAACAAGACTGAGATTAAGAGATAAAGGCAAAAATTGTATAACATATTTAAAATATGATGGAGTGAATGCAAAAAACATACTTCCAGTGCAAGAAAAGATGCTTGGGAATAATTAAGCTATTGTGTCATTAGAAGTTCAGTTGTATAGCACAACTGGTTTACTTTTGGAGTAATCAATGAATTCCATTGACAAGTAATTTGGTAATGGATGTGGATAGTGAGTTGACTACAGAACAAATAGGAAAAGCTTGAAAACCAATTTCTGATTCTGTGTTTAACTCTACATGTAATTGTTGGAGTTGCTCTCTGATTTGATTATGACAAACTGATAACTTTGTTATTTTTACCATAAAATCTGGTACACTGTTCTTATATAGCAACAGGGTCTCAAAGTTGCCACTGCAGCATTGGTTAAATACTTCAAATTAAACAAAAATGTTTAATTTTTAAAAAAACATATTTATAATGCAACTTCAGAGACCCCAAAACATATTAAAGCATTTTTACAGCCAGTTATGAACTTTCAGAAAGGCAGACACTTCTAACATAGGAGAACAGGAGGTAAATTGTCAACCAATCTCCCTTCACACAGGAATGAGACTAAATGATTTGATCAGTCTGAACCAAAATCTTCTCTGCCCTTAATTAAAATAAGGTCCTTGAGGGTTAAGGAAAACAGTGAGAAGGCAGGAGAAGGGGATTTAAAAAATAATGATTGAATGACAGACCAAACTCAATAAGACAAATGGTCTAATTCTGCTCCTATATATTTTGGTCTTATGTGCACAGCATATTCTATGTCTATCTATAGAGAGCAGGGTGGAATTTTGAATAACATTATGTTGCCCTGTGGACTATCCGATGGTACTGCATTGTGGTCTGAAATGTTATCCAGAAGTCTCAGATGTGATTCTTGAACTTCTGATGCACATTTCAATGAATTGTTACAATTCAATTCTGAATTTGATCAGCTCATGCACATAGCAATTTCTGGAAGAAAAGATCCAATACAAATAGACAGTCCCATAAGATACACTAAAATTGATCGTGTTGTTTTCCTGATGCCTTGGCCAGTACAAAGTTTACAGCTGCTCCTGGTGGCATGAAATTCCAGTGGTCCTATTGCCTTTGGCTGACTATACCACTGATAAGTTTCAACAACATGGAAATAATCCATGAGCAGACAGCAAATTACTTTGCTGTAATTATAACACTGGCTGCTCAAATGCTTTGCTTCCAATACTATGTGTACATTAACTGTGCACATATTATAGTTTTAAATAACTTAGGGGAAAAAGAGCCTGCAGACATTGCATTGTAAAATTATATAAATTGTCTTGTTTCTCACCTCTGTAGCTCCATTCTGGAATTAGATCATCATTTGCCGCAATTCTGAGATTATATTCTCTGTAAAACAAGCAATAATTACACAACTGGCACTAGAGTCTAAAAATAACTTGAATGGCCACAGTTTTATGCACAGGAATGGAACCCAGTATAACCTCTTGGTGCTGTTGCCCATCCATTTCAAGATCCCATGTGACATGTGTTCAGAGATGTTCTTATTTACACCACTGTTCTAATGCATGGCTGTTTGAGTTACTATTCCCTTCCTGTCAGTTTGAAACAATCCAGCCATTCCCCTCTGATCTCTCTCATTAACAAGGCATCTTTGCCCACAGAAATGCCGCTCACTGGATGACTTTCTTTTGTTTTTGGCATGATTCTCTGTGAACTCTAGAGATTGTTGTGTGTGAGAATCCCAGAAGATCTGAAATTTAGATGCCATGATAACGTAGCAGTTAGCACGATGCTAGCAATCTGGCTCTGGGTGTTGGAATTGGAAGTTCAATCCCAGTGCCACCTGTAAGGAGTTTGACCATCCGCCCTGTGGAATGTGTGATTCCTCCAGGAGGTCTGGCTTCCTCCAAGAGTTTGAAGACTGTTAGCGGGTCAATTTGTCATTGTAAATTATACTGTGATTAGGCAAGAGGCTGTGGCTGGAAGAGCCTATTTCACACTGTATCTCTAAATGAAAAACATTCTGAGATACCCTGTCTGGCATCAACAATCATTTCATGGTCAAATTCATTTAGATCACACTTCTTTCCCATATTTGGCCTGAACAACAGCTGAACCTTTTGACCATGTCTGCACGCATTTATGTATTGAGTTGCTGCCACATGATTTGCTGATTGTGTGTTTGCATTAACTAAAAGGTCTACAAGTGTATCTAATGAAGAGGTCATGAGATAATACTGAAGACTTAAGCATAAATTTAATAATCCAATGCCTTTTAAAACATACCTTATACGTCCAGGTAAAGCGTCACATTCCTCCTTTAATTGTGGAGGAGGGTAGTCATTGATTTCAACTGTAAAAAGCAAATTTTAGTAAAATTAGTTTTTTAAAAAAATGTAAGCACATCAAAATCCCTAATGTTTGTTTTTGAGTACAGTACATCAAAATTAAAGCCATCAGTAATGATTACATATATATTAGGATTAATTGACTTTGTTCTAAAGGTTTTTTTATGAAAACATCAGACTTGGCCCCGATCCCAGATATGCTGTATTTCCCTTTGTGACATCATGTGCAGGGGAAGTTTGCAGAAATAGATTCAGATCTCCAGGAGTGACAGCAATAGAATAATAGATGGCGGTTGTTATAAACATTGGAAAAGGCCAAAGATCTGGGAATGATTTATGAACAGGTGAAAATATTAAAGACAAGCAGGCAAATATAAAAGCTGAATATATAAAGTCCTGTTCAATTTCCTACACTGAAGCATTTGCAGTCCAAAGACCTTTGAGAACTACTTGAACCTGTAACACAGTAGGAGCAATGCATTTTATTGCACAATTTAGCAGATTACAGACACACATAATACTGATGATGTAATCTGTACCAATCGATACATGAAGTAATTGACATTAGATTAATAGGTGGTCTAACTGGGATATTTTAAGGCGATTAAAGATATCAGGAAGTGTTGATAAAAAGGTCTCTCAGGCCACAAGTCATAATCTTATAATTTAAACAGAACAGTTTAAGGATGTGCTCCTGGAGTATTTTCTACATAAAGGCTGGAACTGACTTGTTTATTATAAATTGCTAAATGATTCAGGAACAATTTCTTTCCCTCTGCCATCTGATTTCTTAATGGATATTGAACCCATGACAAGTTTTTGCACTACTTATTTAACTATTATATATACACACACACTTACTGTAATTCATAGGTTTTTTTCTATATTGCATTGTACTGCTGACACAAAGTTAATACATTTCACAATATATGCCGGTGATATTAAACCTGATTTTGATTCTGATTCTAACATCCATTCTGATTTCTTTAAATCATTTTGCTGAACTGGTTCAGATCTTAGAGCCATTGCTCCAAACGTTCAGTCAGGCTCACAATCAGGTTTATTATCATCTTATATAAAGACAATAAATTTGCTGTTTTGTGCAGTACAGTGCAAAGACAAAAATGATTGTCAATGACAAAACAAATAAAAAGTGCAAAAAAAACAAATAATGAAACTGTGTTTAGGGTCCCTACAGTAATCAGATGGCTGAGGGGATGAAGATGTGTCTGAATCATTAAGAGTGGGTCTTCACGCTCCTAATGTTCATAAGAATAGGGCATTATGGCAGTGGAAAAAGTGGTACAATATCATTGACTACTTGACTAGACTTTGGGCAAGTATTGAGAGCAATCAGGGCATTGAAATGTCCAGAACAATTTCCCAAAGGAGGGTAGTTAACCAAGAGAAAATACCGAGATTCTCACCAGTTATCTAAGAACACACAAAAGTCAGAGGGTGAGCAAAGTTAAAGTTAAAGTTTGTTCTGAGCTTTATAGGCTCATCAGGCTGGTGCTTATGCTGGTTTTCATGGTGTGAAGCGACTGAGAGTACGAGAATCCTCCCCCGATAGGACACCAGTCTATCATGAGGAAGGGTTAGCAAGCTCCATGACCTCTTAAGAAGGTTGGAGATGTCACAATCTGTTTCTTTTTTTAAAAAAAATCCTGTTGCTGACATTGGACATGTTTTTTGTTGCTTTCTCCGAATTTTTTGTTGTTTATGATAGACTGCTTGAAGCTGAACACAAATATAATCTCAGACTACTTGCATCACATAGCAATTTGAAAAAAACAAGAAATGGACTTTTATTGAATATAATATTTTAATTGCATAATGGTGCTGATGCTTTGCAATAGTTCAACTAAGCTAAAAATATTTTGTAGATGATTTTGATTTGCACTCAGTGCCTAGGGCTCCTCACTTGTGTCCAAAAATCAGCTGGCAGTGATGGATTCCAGTTGCCCTGAGACTGTTTGTTCGTGATTGCAATGTCTTGGACAAACCTTCACCATGCTCATCTCTGACAGCACTAAGATTTGCAGGGAAGAACGCTAAATAGGAATGTAGACAAGGAATCTTTAGTGACATGTTGCACTTCATGATTTTGTATGCTTGAAGTATGTTGTCAACCAGCTGTCTGCCTGCAGTTTGGTACTCTGTGGTTGCCCAGAGCATTTTCAACAACATCCTTGAATTCCTTCCATGCGATTTTTTCCGGTCCCACTAGAAATTCTTCAAATTGCTTGTTGTTGATGACCTGTTTGATTTGTGGACCCACAAAATGCTTTCCTAGTCTTTGAAACATCTGTCGCAAATATCAAAATCCTTCACGGAAATTTATAGCCTTATTAACACCTGTCCTGCCATGCAGCATCTGCCTTGCCTAAGCATGCCCAGGTATGCCTGGACAAGATAGTGAACTTTTCAGTTTACTTTGTTGGCAACATTTTAATTGACTTAAATTATGAATTGAAATAACAACTATAGGTGATTTTTTTAAATGTATGTGATAATTACCTGGATGAGGAAGTGGAAGGATGGTTTAGTAAGTCTGCTGATGACACAAAGGTTGGAGGTGTTGTGGATAGTGTGGAGGGCTGTCAGAGGTTAAAACGGGACATTGATAGGATGCAAAACTGGGCTGAGAAGTGGCAGATGGAGTTCAACCCAGGTAACTGTGAAGTGGTTCATTTTGGTAGGTCAAATATGATGGCAGAATATAGTATTAATGGTAAGACTCTTGGCAGTGTGGAGGATCAGAGGAACCTTTGGATCCAAGTCTTTAGAATGCTCAATGCATCTGCAAAGGTTGACTCTGTAGCTAAGAAGGCGTATGTTGTATTGGCCTTCATCAATCTTGGAATTAAATTTAGGAGCTGAGAGGTAATGTTGCAGTTATATAGGACCCTGGTCAGATCCCACTTGGAATACTGTGCTCAGTTCTGGTTGCCTCACTACAGGAAGGATGTGGAAGCCATAGGAAGGGTGCAGAGGAGATTTACAAGGATTTTGCCTGGATTGGGGAGCATGCCTTATGAGAATAGCTTGAGTGAACTTGGCCTTTTCTCTTTAGAGCAATGGAGGATGAGAGGTGACCTGATAGAGGTGTATAAGATGATGGGAGGCATTGATCGTGTGGATTGTCAGAGTCTTTTTCCCAGGGCTGAAATGGTTGCCACAAGAGGACACAGGTTTAAGATGCTGGGGAGTAGGTACAGAGGAGATGTCAGGGGTAAGTTTTTTACTCAGAGAGTGGTGAGTGTGTGGAATGGGCTGCTGGCAATGGTGATAGAGGTGAATACGATAGGGTCTTTTAAGAGACTTTTAGATAGGTACATGGAGCTTATTAAAATAGAGGGCTATAGGTAAGTCTGGTAATTTCTAAGCTAGGGACATGTTCGGCACAACTTTGTGGGCCAAAGGGCCTGTATTGTGCTGTAGGTTGTGAATAAAGTATCTATCTATCTATCTATCTATCTATCTATCTAAGAAATTTCACGGTGATTTTCATGATCAGCAGTGCCAAATCCATAAGGTACACCTAAAAGTATTCAGGAAACATAATCTTTGTTGTCCAGTGCAATTTGCAAAATGATTATTATCTTGACAAATTTATTTTCACCCTATCACAAATATTCCCTCTGATGTTCTCCCTTCCCTTCTCTACAATTTTAACACATTCATTTCCTCTCCTTTATGAAGGAATTTCACCCCAAATCTCTGACCTCCTGACTACTTCCAGCTTTTTCTGTTTTTTTCATGCATCCAGTTTGCTAGATTCCTCATGTGACAGAGCAGTTAACCAGGGCAAGCTACAGCTGGAAATCAGCATAATGATGGATCTACTTAGCCCTTTATCCCTTGGTACCTATCATTGCACAAAAGGAAGCAGAATTTGAAGTCTGCAAATACAGAAAACTGAAAATAATTATAAAATAATACATTATCAAAGGTCTGGCTAAGATAGAAGAAGGAATTTCTCTATGTGAATAGAGAGTCAGTTTTTTAATTTAGTTTTATGTTGAGCGTAACTTACGTGTGAGACTTTTCAGGAAGGCCCGAGTGAACCTTTTGGTGTAAGTCATTTCAGAATCAAGCAGCCGACTAAGGTGAATGAAGTGTTGGTTAAAAGGAAAACTAACAGTCGTATCCAGGTTGACTCCGCCAGTTTCCTTCCCAAGGAAAACCGTAAAGACCACAAAACCTTTGCACCTTGCTTCCTCAGACACTATGCTTAGCTTTTCCATGCCAAGAGCGCTTGTTCCTCCCGCAAGTATTACAAAGATCACTTTATAACGGCGTGCAACTGGATTGCTGCTAAAAACATTATTCATGGCCCATTCAATAGCATGGCCGACCCTAGAGGGTCCATCTAACTTATTAAATGATTCTTTAATGTACTTCTTCATTATATTTTTGCTGTTGTACTTCAAAAACCCAAATTCCAGATTGACTGGCTTACGACCAGTACCAGGGACGTAATCTGCTGGTGAGTGTTGTACCATTGCCACCCTGGCATAATTATCACTGATGTCTGGTCTTCTTGAAATCACAAACATATCCAGCATTGAAGTGAGGAAATACTTAATTCTTTCAAAGTCCATTGTTTTCATATTGTGTGAACCATCAACAACAAAAGCCATGTCCATGCTGATTGAGATTGGAGGTGGGGACATATTGTGTTGACATTGGGCCCTTGGTTGACACATATCTGTGAAGAAAGAAGAAAGCTGAATGTTTAGATCTAGGGAATCTGCGCAGATCAAGTACCTTTAATTTTATACTTAAACCATTTTCCTATTGTTTCATAACAACAATGCAGAAAAACGTAACCTCTGTAAGTATTTGTTGTTAAATTTTGATTTACTATACTAACAACTAAATACAACTGAAGTCATACCGAAACAGAAGGTGCATAATCGGATTGTGCGTAACTGCTCCTGGACTTGTCGCTGCTGTTTTGACAATGAAACTACTCGAAACGTTCTTGTGTCATCAACCTTTCACAGGAGGAAAGAAAGGACATTAAAATTTCAAAAAACAATAACTTCTACAACTTTAAGGTATACAAAATTATGAGGCGTTTATATAGGGTAAATGCAAGCAGGGTTTTTCCACTGAGGTTGGATGAGTCTATAACCAGAGATCATTGGGTTAAGGGTGTAAGGTGTTTAAAGAATGGGGGATGAGGGTGGCGGGGAAATCACTTTGAAAAGTATCTAATATTGAATGGCCTAGATAGAATGGAGGTGGAGAAAATGTTTCCAATAGTGGGGAGTCTAAGACTAGGGGGCACAGCCTCAAAATAGAAGGACATCCCTTTAAACAGCGATGAGGAGGAATTTCTTTAGTCAGTGGTTGGTGAATCTGTGGAATTCAATGCCACAGGCGGCTGAGCCAAATCATGGGGTATATTTAAAGCAGAGGTTGACAGGTTCTTGATTAGCAAGGGCATCGGAGGTTACTGGGAGAAGGCAGGGGAATGAGGTTGAGAGGCATAATCAATCAGCCATGATGGAATAGAAGAACAAACTTAACAGACCAGGTAGCTTGATACTGTTCCTGGATCTAATGGTCTTATTTACATCCTTTCATTTTGCTCCATTGGCAGATGGGGTCAATGATAGAAAGAGGAATTTGCATTACAAATGCAAGCATAGAAACATTAAACAGGAAAATGTGATGGGGACCACAAATAAATGCGTCATTTGTAAAATATAGTAGATAGTATCATTTACCTGGAAGGCAAGCTGTATGTCAGGGACATCAGCAAAAGAAATGACAACTGGGGTGATGTCCAAGGCACTGAACTCGAGAGCTGCGGTCACGATTGCTGACTTGTCTTCAGATGGTCCATCAGCAATAAATACTGCTACCTTTCTGGTAAGAATGCCACCACGAGTATGCTTGAAAGTATTTCTTGCAACAAACCTCATTGCTGATCCAATATCCCGCCTTCTAGCTGACCGCTCATAAGCTAGATCCTGCAGTGATTGCAGAAATTTCTCCTCACTCCTGTGTTCTGAGAATCGTATGAACATTTTTGGTGTGGAGCTGTAGGTAAGAGCTGCCACACGTGCTCCCTCTGGGCAAGTACTTTTGGTTATTTTAAGATCCTGCACCAATTCTTTCACTATCCTCTTCATTCTGTTAAATTCAGCTGGGGAAACATCTGATGACAAATCCAACGCAAACACGAGGTCCAGAGGATAAACAGGGCACTCAGAGCTTTCTGAAATGAGAAATCGCTCAATCTTTTAAGGTAGAAAAATAAAAATACACTTGTATTTGTGTAGCATGTTACATGGCATCAAGACTGCTTTCAAACTAATTAAATACTTCTGAAATGTAATCACCACTGTTCTAGGAAATCCAACAAGCAACTTGCAAGCAAGATCCCAAAAACTGCAGGTGAAAAACCAAAGAAAAAGTGCAGATGTTGGAAGTCTTCCATTGAAGAAAACAGAAACACAGAGCAGGGCAGGCAATATCCATGGTGTATACACCTTTCATTCAGAATTGAGTGTGAATTGTTAACTCTCTTTTTCATTCCATAGACTTACTGAGGTTTTCCCACATGTTCTGTTCTTTTGTCCCTATAAACTACAATGTTGCTATTTAAATAGTTAACAGTTAGATAACACATTGGACAGGGAAATATCCTCTCTTTGAAACAGTTTCATAGCATCATAGAATCATGTTACATTGATCAAGTTGCCATCCAGCCTAATATGTCAACACCATGCAGAATAAGCCATGCAGTCACATTCACACAATTCTCCCCATTGACTGTGTACTTGCTTTCCCCAACCTGACAATGTTATTTGATGGTGCTGGATGCTTTTTCTTTCACCACTCTTGCAGTGAGTGCATTTCAAATCATAACTAGTTTGCATGAAAATATTTTGCCTCATGTTCCCCTATCACCTTGAAATGGTCCTTGAGCTAACCAATAACGGAAATGCCTCCTTTCCACTTGTACTCTTTAAATCCATTATGACCTTGTACATCTCTTCTCAGCCCTCTTTGCTCCAAGGAAAAAAAATATCTTTTCTACTAAATTCTGAGATCTCTAATATTCCATCATCAGGATTTTTATACTCTTCCTTAAATAATGTGACAAGAATGAGACTCCAGTGTTATAGAAGATTTCAGGTGTTATTCCAAATTCAAAGGTTCAAAGAATCATTTCTTATCAAAGTATGTATGATGTATACAACTCTGAGAATCGTCTTTTCTAGACAGCCAAGAAAGAAAGAAAACCACTGAAGTCAGATTCAAAGAGAAACAGCATCCTCCCCTCTCCCCCACTGCACACAAAAAAAAGAACGGCAACTTGATCACAAACACCCTCCCAAAATCTCCTCACCCTGCACAAAATCCAACAAGATAAAGAAAATATAGGCTTTCAACAGTGCAGCTCCCCCGTGATAGAATAGAGGTATAATGACTTGATAAATGAATTAAAATAATGCAATTGCAAATTAAAAAAGAGCAAAAACACTCACTTGATGAACAGCAAGCTGGCGGGGAAAATAACGAAAAAAATATAATTACTTCCTTTGAATATAAACTCTACATTACAATTTAGAGACAATACATCCCTAGGCAGATGAACTTTAGTAACAAATACATTTTGCTTTCATCTAAGAATAATTTTACCCAGTTGTGTTCAGTGCACATAATATTATCTCACAAGAAAAACGTTGACAGGGAAATGATCACACTAGCTAAAATTCCTGTTGAGTACCTGATGTCATGGAATAGTCTAAATAGTCTTTTTCTATTGTTTAGGATTGTATTTGAAGGAGCATTCAAAAGCCACTAAAACAAAAATTAAATGCGGTCATCTGGGAAATTGATCACTTTTCCCCCTCAGTGTTTTAAAACTTAAATGTAGTGACGTTAATGAGGTTATTATCAATAAGTATCAAATTATATCTTTTCAAAGTCTTCTGCTGACTAGTAATTAAAAGGAATTAATTTGCTTTAAAAATGTGGCAATGTATTGAAGAACTATGGTACTTACGGCAATTGTTTCGAATATATGACAGGAGTTCACATGGCTGTAAAAGAAAAATGAATAATTCTGGACCTAGAGGATATCATAAAATTCATATTTTTGGAAAGAGTTTGCAGGTAACAGCATGCTGAGAAATGACTTACGCTCATGCGTGCTTTCCCTGGTGACCCTTTCAAACCCTGAAACAGCAGAAAATTAAAACAGTCTTTTGAAGTTTTGCATGTTACATGATACACGCATGCATGGACTTACTCCATACTAATTTTAATAACTGAATGCTTATTCACCTCTAGACCTTTTTCCACCATCTTTCTGTTCTAATTCCCATTTCTCCATCCAAATTTTACCTACATCTTTAGATCTTGCCTTCTCAGAACATCCGAACAATCCACCTACATCAGTCCTCAGCAGAGGCCTCCGTTTTATCTCCTTCTGTCCCTTTCTTAATGAATGCCAAGCCCAGCATTACTTCAAACGATTAGTTCAATGCCTTTACCTCCATGACCATATCTTTGGTCTTAAGTCTTCATCCCCCAATCTATGAGCCATTTTTATAAATCTCTAAATTTCAGAATCCAACGAGAGCCTGCCCTCAAGGTTAGTTCCCCATTCGTCATTGCTGACTGCCAATGAAACAACAGTGACTGTCTTGATGGTCTACTTGTACTCACTCTAACCTAACCCTTCTGAACTTTTAGAAGTTTGCTGAGAACATAAGTTTATAAGACATAGGAGTAGAAGTAGGTTATTTGGCCCATCTCTACGGCACAATTCTATCATAGTTGATTTATTATCCCTCTCAACTCCATTCTTCTGCCTTCTCCCCATAATCTTTGAGGGCCTGACTAATCAAGAACCGATCAACTCCGCTTTAAATCTACCCAATGACTTGGCTTCCGGAGCTGTCTGTGGCAATGAATTCCACAGATTCACCAAGCTCTGGCTCAAGAAATTTCTCCTCATCTCTGTCATAAAAGGACATCCTTCTCTTCTAAGGCTGTGCCCTCTGATCCTAGACTCCTCACTATAGGAAACATCCTCTCCAAATCCACTCTATCTAGGCCATTCAGTATTTAATAGGTTTCAATTAAATTACCCCTCATTCTTCTAAGCTCCAGTGTGTACAGACCCAAAGCCATCAAACACTCCTCATACATTAACCCTTACTTTCCCAGTATCATTCTCGTGAACCTCCTCTGGACCCTCTTCAATGCCAGCACACCTTCTCCAAAGGACCCAACACTGTTTACAATATTCCATCTGCAGTGTGGCCAATGCATTATGAAGCCTCAGCGTCACATCCTTTTATACTGTAGTCCACTGAAAATGAATGCTAACATTGCATTTGCCTTCTTTACCACCGATTCAACCTGCAAGATAACCTTTCGGGAATCCTGGACAAAGACTTCCAAGTGCCTTTGCATCTCTGATTTCTGAATTTTCTCCCTATTTACAAAGTAGTCTATGGCTTTATTCCTTCTACCAAAGTGCATGGTCTTAAACTTTCCCACACTACATTCCATACACTATAAGGACCAAACCTGCAACTTTTTCAGCTGTATTGGAAAGGGTGGAGTTACTATATTATGGCAAACATCAGCTCTAAAGTATCTCCTCATACTTCTGTCTGCACCCTCACCTGCTACTCTATATCAGCACAGGGTCCATCATATGATTTCTGACCATATTTCCTCATGAGATCTTTTTACAATAATCTCAAATCTCATGGTCATTCAACCCCAATAACAATTGGATAACCCCAGCAGAAATAATGTTTCAGTCTGCTCACATCCTACATAAATGTGTTATTCATACATTGACTCTATCCTTTCTCTCTCGTCAAGATGGCCTACCAAGGAGAGCTGCAGCAGTCAGATCTCAGGCACAGAGTCTGGCTCTTTGGCTTAGAACCGAAGAGAGGAAAAGAGAAGATCAGGAGAGAAAACAGGAAGTTCTGTAGACAAGAAAGACTCTTGGATAATATATCGAAGTCAGAGACATCTCAGACTGGTCCAGAAGGTTCAGTTGCTTGGCATTGTTATGCCCTCGGCCCCCTCCTTTGTGAGAATCGCAAGAGCCCTAGTCGAGGGGAGGGTCAACTGACCCAAGAGAGAAAGAGACGTGCTGAATAGACACAGGAAAATGGGAGAGAGAGAGGGGGACGTGCGGAAGACCACGTTCTCCCAAGAAGCAGAATAAAGGCGACATTGACTATTGTCTCATGGAGACCACGTGAAAAGCCCTTGGGCAAAGTGGGCTGGTTGAGAGAAAGATCGCATTACCTGCAACCTTGATTGACACCTGCAATCCCGTGAAGAAGTATAAAGGAGGGTCTGAGGGGGGGAACCCACAGACGCACCAAGGAGACACCAAGGAAGTACGATACCGATTCCCGTGGGAGCGGGAAGCCATTTTGAAGGAAGCCACGTGCGTTCGATTCCAACTTTTGAATCTGTGGCTAGAACCAACAAAAGACTGCTTTTAACTAACAACGGGAAAGCCTGCTCCCCTGATTCCAAGGATTTGCTCTGCAAAGACAACGGGCAAGTGTTCATCTTTTCTAAATCATCTCTCTCTCTCTACAACGTGAAAACCCCAGCGGTTCCCGAAAGGGAAAAGCCTGCAAACTTCTGAGTGACTCTTTATATTTCAATTGGACTCAGTATTACCCCTAGACAACTATAGAGCTTATTTCTGATTGATTATTATTACACCGGTGTTTTAGATTGAGTTTTGACGATGTATATGATCTGAATGTTTTGTATTAACCATACGTTTGTGCCCTTTTTGAATAAAACGTTTGAAAATAGTAGCATCCGACTCAGCTGATCCATCTATCTTTGATGGTAAGTTACCTGGTTACGGGGTTACGTAACAGCATTCAGGATGAAATAGTAAATTGGATTTATATTACCCTCAAGGAAAAAGCCAGAGAATGTTAGAAGACAGTTGTCCCTCTGACTGGAGGCCTGTGAGTATTGATGTGCCGCAGGGAGTGCTGCTGTGTCTCTTGTCGTTTGTCATCTATATTCATGATTTGGATGACAGTGTGGTAAAATGGATCAGCACATTTGCAGATGACACCAAGAATGGAGGCATAGTGGATGGTGAGAAGGCTATTAAAGCTCGCAAAGAGACCTGCACCACCTGTGAAAATGAGGAAAATGGCAGATGGCAGATGGAATTGAAAGTTTTTAAGTGTGAAGTGTTGCAGTTTGGGAAGGAAATCCAGAATAATACTTGGAGAGTGAATGGCAGGGCACTGAGGTGTGGATTAGAACAAAGGTGCCTGGGGTACAGATCCATGTCCCTTGAAAGTGACATCACACATACAGTACTCTGCAAAAGTCTTTGGCACCTATATATACAGTAACTAGGTTGCCTCACTCTGTCTTTTATTTGTCAATGAAGAACAAAGAGCAAATCAGTAAATCTGATGGGAACAAAGAATGACAAGGGTGGTGTGCCACAGGAAGTATGTGGGACAGGTGGTAGAGAAGGAGTACCAGTGGTGGGGGTTGGCATAGGCACAAACACACCCAGCCCTGCGAAACCAGGCAAGATCATTTGATTCCAATCAATTGGTTTATTGATCATTACAAAATGTCTCTCTGGTGTTTCCTGTTCCTTCCCCCTTTTCCCAAACTTGATTCCCTCTCCTTACCCACTTCACACTCTCAGTCCACGATACAGACATATCAGAATCAGGTTTATCGTCACTCACATGTCATGATTTTTTTTTTTGTGACAGCAGTACAGTGCAATATTAAAATAAGTACAGTCCTGTGCACAAGTACACACACACACACACGCACACACACACACACACACACACACACACACACACACACACACACACACACACACACACACACACACACACACACACACACACACACACGGTCAGACTAACTGGCTTATAATTCCGTTTTCTCTGCCTCTCTACCCTCTTGAAGAGTGGAATGGCATTTGCAATTTTCCAGTCCACCAGACCCATTCCAGAATCTAGTGATTCTCGAAAGATCATTACTAATGGTTCGATAATATCCTCAACTACTTCTTTTAGAATCCTGGGGTGCAGTTCATCTGGTCCAGGTGACTTTTCTACCTTCAGACTTTTAACATTTTAAGCTTCCCAAGCATCTTCTCTTTAGTAATAGCAATGACACTCATTTCTGCCCCCTGACACTTTCTTATTTCTGGCACTCTGTTAGTGTCTTCCACAATGAAGACGAGTGCAAAATACTTAACTTTATCTGCCATTTCATTGTCTCCTATTACTACCTCTCCACGTTAATTTCCAATGGTTGCTACCCACTCTCTTCTCCCTTTTACTCTTCACATATTTGGAAAAAAGTTTTGTATCTTCTTTTATACTATTGGTGAGCTTACCTTCATATTTCAGCTTTTCTCTTTTTATAACTTTTCAATGGTTTTCTGTTGGTTTTTAAAAGCTTCCCAATCCTCTTCCTTCCTATTAATTTTTGCTATAGATTTACCATGGTTGCCTCACTCTCCCTTTAGAATACTTCTTCCACGTTGGGATGTATCTTTCCTGCACCTTCTGAACTGCTCCCAGAAAATCCAACAATTGCTGTTTTGTCATCAACCCTGCTAATGTCCACTTCCAATCAACTTTGGCCAGCTCCTCTCTCATTCCTCTGTAATTCCATTTGTTCTACTGTAACACTAATGCATCCAATTTTAGCTTCTCAAAATGCAGGGTGATTCTAGTCAAATCTGGGTCGTTACATAACACCCAGTCCAGAATTGTCATTCCCCTAGTGGGCTCAATCACAAGCTGCTCTAAAAAAACCATCACACTGGCATTCTACAATTTCCCTCTTTTGGGATCTAACACCAACCTGATTTTCCCAATCCATCTGCATATTGAAAACCTCTATGACTATTGCAACATTGCATTTTTTACACACCTTTTCTATCTCCCTTTGTAATTTGCAGCCCACTTCCTGGCTGCTGTTTGGATGCCTATATATAACTTCCATCAGGGTCTTTTTACCCTACCAACTTCTTAACTCTTCCCACAAGGATTCTACATCTTCTGATCTTATCTCACCTCTTTGTAAAGATTTAATTTCGTTTTTTATCAACAGAGTCACTGCACCTCCCATCCGCCCACCTGCCAGTCCTTTCAAAACAATGTATATCCTTTGATGTTAAGCTTCCAACTGTGATCTTTCAGGCATGACTCAGCGATGCCCGTGTCATACCTGCCAATCTCTATCTGGACTACAAGATTATCTACCTTATTCCGTATACTGCATGCATTAAACTATAATACCCTTAGTCCTGTGTTCATCTCTCTTTTCAGTTTTGACTCCCTATACACTTAAACTTATCTCATTGACTGTAAATTTGACCTATCATCTTCCTCACCGTAAATAGAAAAAAATAGTGTATTGGATACAGAGGCAACATGTTTGATTATTTATCAGCATAGAATTCCGAACACATAGACAGAAAGCTTTCCATATAGTCAAATAGCTACAAGTTCAGGTCACTTAATATGCTTAATAAATGGGGTAACATGTCATCATTGCAACTACAGCAATCCAGCTAAGGGCAAACTTCAATAAATTAGATTAAGAATTATCTACACCTTGACTTTTTAGCTGTGATCATGTAATGGAAATTCATTTTGCATATTTTTGCTATAATGTGGTTGAGTTCAATTTGTAAACTTGATAAACTTACAAGGAACATTCATTTCATTCATTCTCCAAGAAAACACAGTGTCCTAACTACTCCAGATTGTGATCTCAGCTGTGTCAAGCCAAATTATTTTCACAACTAATTACAATTATTTTTCAGAATGTTGCCCCATTGCATTTCCTGTCGTGAGCTTTCTTGCGTCTTGGTAAAAGATCTTTGTGAGGATATTTCATTGAACCAATCATGGTGGAGCAGGCTAAAAACATATATTTAGATGTTTACTATTCCTGTTCAATTAGTAGAGCTCTCTAATGCAACTGTCTCTACTATATAAAAACACAGGCATCAGCGGCCTTGATTTATGATAAATAGGTTTCAAAAGTAGCAGATCATTTTTTGCAACCCCTTTTCTCTTGGTTTGTGGAATCAATTGGAAGAATGAGAATCTGTAAAATTATCCAAAAGCTTGATTGAAACCAAAGGTAAATACATATATATTATTATTTAGTGGATTTAGCACCTAAAATAAGGAATGAAAACTCTCATTCTGCCAAAAAAAATTTCTAGGAACTTCTGGTATTTAAATTACTAATTAGTTTTGCTTTGACATCTGTGATGGCACGAGAGTGGTTCTTCTTTAATTCTGAGCATTAATAAGCATATAAGCAAAATATACACGAGAATAATTTCACATGCAGTCACTGGAAATAACTTAGCAACAAAGCTTCTAGTTTTCTATCCCAAAGTGTGTACCTTACCCTTGTTCCTGGAGCTCCTCCTTCTCCTGGGTTTCCAGGCTCACCAGGTTGACCAGAGTCCCCCTTAAACAGAAATGTTAAACTTTATTCAGTCAAAACAAGAAGTATTCTTATTTGTTATAAAACCTCTCTGCTCCCATCGGTGTTACATATCTAATCATTATTCTTTCTTGATCAATATTCCAGGTTTCACACAATCATTTTGTGTTCTGATGATTTTCACAGCATTTAAACTCCTAAGGTTGCTTTATCCAGGAATGAAAGAGATGCTGCAAATGCTGGAAATTCAGAGCAACACACGAAATGCTGGAGGAACTCAGCAGATCAGGAAGTATCTATGGAGGGAAATAAACAGTCAATTTTGGGCCGAGACCCTTGATAAGATAGATAGATAGATAGATAGATAGATAGATAATTTATTCATCCCCATGGGGAAATTCAACTTTTTTCCAATGTCCCATACACTTGCTGTAGCAAAACTAATTACATACAGTACTTAACTCAGTAAAAAAAATATGATATGCATCTAAATCACCGTCTCAAAAAGCATTAATAGCTTTTAAAAAGTTCTTAAGTCCTGGAGGTAGAATTGTAAAGCCTAATGGCATTGGGGAGTATTGACCTCTTCATCCTGTCTGAGGAGCATTGCATTGATAGTAACCTGTCACTGAAACTGCTTCTCTGTCTCTGGATGGTGCTATGTAGAGGATGTTCAGAGTTATCCATAATTGACCGTAGCCTACTCAGCGTCCTTCGCTCAGCTACCGATGTTAAACTCTCCAGTACTTTGCCCACGACAGAGCCCGCCTTCCTTACCAGCTTATTAAGACGTGAGGCGTCCCTCTTCTTAATGCTTCCTCCCCAACACGCCACCACAAAGAAGAGGGCGCTCTCCACAACTGACCTATAGAACATCTTCAGCATCTCACTGCAGACATTGAATGACGCCAACCTTCTTAGGAAGTACATTCGACTCTGTGCCTTCCTGCACAAGGCATCTGTGTTGGCAGTCCAGTCAAGCTTCTCGTTTAACTGTACTCCCAGATACTTGTAGGTCTTAACCTGCTCCACACGTTCTCCATTAATGATCACTGGCTCCATATGAGGCCTAGACCTCCTAAAGTCCACCACCATCTCCTTGGTCTTGGTGATATTGAGACGCAGGTAGTTTGAGTTGCACCATATCACAAAGTCCTGTATCAGTTTCCTATACTCCTCCTCCTGTCCATTCCTGACACACCCCACTATGGCCGTGTCATCAGCGAACTTCTGCACATGGCAGGACTCTGAGTTATATTGGAAGTCTGATGTGTACAGGGTGAACAGGACCGGAGAGAGTACGGTTCCCTGCGGCGCCCCTGTGCTGCTGACCACCGTGTCAGACCTACAGTCTCCCAACCGCACATACTGAGGTCTATCTGTCAAGTAGTCCACTATCCAATCCACCATGTGAGAGTCTACTCCCATCTCCGTTAGTTTGTGCGTTAAGATCTTGGGCTGGATGGTGTTAAAGGCACTAGAGAAGTCAAGGAATGTAATCCTCACAGCACAACTGACCCCCTCTAGGTGAGAGAGTGATTTGTGCAGCAAATACGTGATAGCATCCTCCACTCCCACCTTCTCCTTATATGCAAACTGAAGAGGATCTGTAAAGGGAGGGAGTAGAAGCCAGAATAAGAAAGTGGGGGGGGGGAGAGGAGTGTAAGCCGGCAAGTTGGAAGGTAGGGGTTGGGTGGGATGAAGTGAGAAGCTGGGACGTGATGGGTGCAGAAGGTGCATGTTTGAAGAAGAAGGAATCCAATAGGGAGAGGAAAGTGGACCAAGGTGAAAAGGGAAGGAGAAGGGGCACCAGAGGGAGGTGCCCTTAACCAGGAAATAATTTTGGCAGTGGCTAACATCAATAAGAGCATATTGCAATATATTTATATATATAAAAAGATATATTTCTATATAAATTTTGTTATTCTTCTCTAACAAGGCACAACACTTTATTGATAAACAGCAACTGGAGTGTAAGTGTCAGAAATTTTACCTCAAGCCTGATGTTTCACAAGATGTTTCAACAACTCAACTCCTTTAAAGAAGCATGGCTTGTTGCATTTGGAAGATGTGAAGACGTTTATATGTTTTACCTATCAGCAATTGGGTAAATTGGGTGGACAGCAATTTAGAGGGAATAGAGGGAGCAAATGAAAGAATATCAGGCACTGGTAAATTCATACACCGTCTAACATTTCAGAGGGATTTCTAAAAACATTTATTTTGTTAGATTTGCCAGCTCCCTTATACAAGTCAATTTGGGACTAAATCTAAAAGGTTCAAATCATGAAGCAAACAAATTGACATACCCTGCGTCCTCTTGATCCTTTAGGGCCTCTTTCACCAGGAGTTCCAGGGTAACCATCTGGTCCCTGAAAATTCAGAAGACAATTTACACGGATAACTTTCTCATGTCCTTTATAAATTTTAAAAAATACACTGTACATCTTTTTGCAAACATAAATGTTTTCAACAAGTACCTGTGGACCAGAATAACCAGGGAATCCGGGTTCTCCCTTAAACAATAAGAAAGGGGAAGAAATTAGACTGTATTGTTCAACTGATTGTACTCTTATCAATGTGATGCTGTTATAATAGCATCAGATTACACAGATGGAATGAAATTCATACAGCAATGTATCACTAGACTTTCATACATATTTACATATATTGTAATGGAATAGGATAGGATAGATGTTGACTTTATGGACAAACTTGTCAGTCACTGCAGTGAATGAAAACAGAAATCAAGAGAGACGTCCACTTTACATTCTGACACGTGGTTGATTACCCCAAAGACTGCTCATGCAAAAACAGCCATTTTACTTAAGACGAGATTCACAGATGGAAATTGCCAACATTTGTGGAGCTTGCCCATATTTGGAGAACTTAATACAGTGATGTATATAATCTCTGTATATAATTACTTTTGATACGTGGCAATGCATTATTTTGTTCATATGTTCTTTATAAATAATGGTCCAGATTTAAAGGGGGAAATTGCAGTCCTTGTGTAATTAACTCTG
Organism: Hemitrygon akajei; assembly: GCF_048418815.1. Classification (NCBI taxonomy): domain Eukaryota; kingdom Metazoa; phylum Chordata; class Chondrichthyes; order Myliobatiformes; family Dasyatidae; genus Hemitrygon; species Hemitrygon akajei. Next base: position 32,507,942 of record NC_133143.1, read on the forward strand.
GGATATCTGCACAAAAATGAGCCTGAAACATCAGTTGAAGAAGGGTTTAAGATCCCCTCCTTGTATTTTGTGGAATGGTTCCTTTCTCCAATCATGTTTATGCATTAGTTAATATTACAGAAGTATTACTGACAATAAGTACACTCACTAGCGCATATTATAAATATGTATGCTGAAGACCAGATTGAACCAAATTATTTCTAACACATTGCATATTAATGGATTATTAGGACTAATATCTGCAGTGTACTGTACATATTCAGAGAAGTATTATGCCAGCTGACAGAATTCTAAATGTGTATGATTATCAATGTGATCTACCGCTCACTAAAATTAAGCTGATAGAGTACAAGAAAACAACTTTCATTTATACAACTCCACTAGTGCACTTAAATTTCCCAATCTGCTTTTACAGGAAGTGGGATTACACAGACACCAAGCGTGATGACCGAAAGACTAATGCAAAAATAATGGTTTAGGAAGATGATCAGATATGTGTGCATATACCATGGAATTTTGTACTGAAAGCAAAAAAATAAAACATTTGCTTGGTTTCTGGCATTTTGTTTTCTCACCTTTCGTCCGTTTGGTCCAGGATTTCCAACCATATCAATCCCATCCATGCCCTGTGTATTATGAAATGGAGTGCACGTGAGTCATCTCTAAACCCCTAATTGTATCATATTTGCATGAATTGAACCAAAATAAACATACATTTTGTCATTACAGAAAAAAGGTAATACAAAAAGCAACAGCATCTCTGACTACTTGGCAGCTGGATGGAAAATCATAATGAAGTTCATCTTTGTGATAGATTTTCTTTTCAGTTAAAGTCAAGTTATGCACTGTGTACAGTCACAGTCTCCACAACTTTTCTTAAGTTCTTCAGTCTCCTCCTTCTTAAGCAGTCTTTCAGTATCGAGGATTATTTGCATCCACTCTTGTTTTGTGGGTTTGAGGAGAGACAGGAGCCAACATTGGAACCACAAACTTATCCACAAATGGGACAGATGATGCTTGACTGGGCACTTGAGTGTTCAATTTCTGAAATACTATGTTCCTTCCATGCCGTACTCTGGGTTACAGTGCACTTCCAATACAAAGCCTGAAGATTCTAAATGCAAACACAAATGCTCCTTATCCCCTTGAAGTGATTATGTGCCAGAGATCTCCCAAGAGTAAATGGGTATTTGTATTTCTTCAAGAAAATTTAATTGCAGCCTTTACTACATTTGGATTTTTACATTCCAGGAGTCTAGTGTTCATACGGTGAATAATATGACTTGTCCAATGCAGCTGATAGAATATAACTTGGACCTGTTGACCTGGGAGTGGATACCAATACTGTATTGGTTCACTATCCTTCCAATGAATTTAGAGGACTTTGCAGAGACAACATCATTGGTATATTTTCTGGTGCTTCAAGGTGCCTGCTGAAGGGATTCTAGATCTTAGAACTGTACAGTGAGGCAAGGAACATAGAGAATGAGTTTTGTGCAAGGCCTGAGGTCTTCAAATACCCTTTTCCATAACTGATCAAAGGTTGTATTGATGGACCAGTGGTGAAGGTTATGGTTAGGGTTAGATGAATTTCTTCTTCCATTTGTCTTTGCCCAGAATGTTCAACATTTTCTAGGGTCTCATTGTGAACATTTGTTTTTGGAAGGGAAAGGTGGTGAACTAAGAGTAGGTTTGTAAAGGATTTTGGTCTTATGGATGTTGAGTGGAAGGTCTATCCTCATGTATACTTCAATGGTCATGTCAATAATGGCTTGAAGACCAGCTACAGCATTGAGCCAACATAAGCATTGTGTGAGTACTGTTGATTAGCTACCTAGCTTCAGGTGTTTTTGGATTTGGAGTGCAGTTCTATATTTCAAACTGTTCTAAAAGTAGCTTGACACAATCCAGTTTAGAGCAGCCAGCTTGTTTAAGATATCTCTCCCAAAGCCCCATCACTTTAACTATTCTTCTCCTCTCCTAGAAGCACACAGTACTTACCATATTAAAGAGGAAATTATTTCCTGTCAGCAAAATTTTGTCACATCCAGTAAATAAACATACTGCAGATATCTTTCATTTGCAGAAACAATCAAACTGTTCACAATCCTCAAATGAGACCCACTAAATACTTCACATGAACTATGTCCTTGGCTGATGGAAAACACTTTCTTAATTTTGTAGTTCCAAGAGACGAAAGAATTTCTTCGGTATTTTCCTGATAGCGACGATGTGCCAAGCATCTTATTGACTCTGGCTGTCAGTTAAACAACAGAATCTTAGTAAATCTCAAAAATTTAACGGTGGCAAGGTAAAATCAGATTAACCTGTAGTCCACGAACTCCAGTTCTTCCAAACTCTCCTTTCTTACCCTCTTCTCCATCTTCACCCTGAACACAATTTCCATGTGAGTTATAATGTCATATTTAACATAACTTAATTCTACATACTATTACCACCTTCTGTAGTGTATGTCTCCGAAAAATAAAAATCACTATTACTTAATCAAGTAAAGTCTTTTTACTGTTTGAAGGTGAGAACTAGCTGTAGTTAATGATCCCCAAAATACCCTGAAGTCTATTTTCAATCCAGTTATTGGAAATGACAAACAGAAACCATCTTGAATGGCATTGTTTTTGACCTGTTTCATAGCTTAACCTTATTTATTCTGTGGAGTGCCATTTTCTAATCCATGAACTTTAACTGAACTGGTACATCTTCAACTAAGAGGCTATAAGCGGTAAATAGAAAACAAAGCTTGATGATAGGAATTCAGGAATTATGAAACTATGAAATTATCTGGCATTAATCTGAATGAGAACAGTCTTCAATATTTAAAGTAATTTACAAGCAGTAATCAGTTTGAATTAAAAGGACAACTTTTTAAACTAACTACTGTCTAAAGAACAAAGGCTACTAGCACACAGTAAGGGGCTGCCTTCTCAAATTATATGGTTTGCAAACTGATGTGACCATAAGATGTTCTTGTGTGCATCATCTAAATGTAAGACATTGGAGAAATGATAGCTGGCCTACATCAAATGAAGCAACATTGGCCAAGTTATTTAACACCTTTGTGACTAATTTCAAGGAAGCTTGCAGATCAAACTAATTTTGTCCCTTAGCACATCAGACATAGTCACAGGCATATTTGCTTTATATCTGTGTACTGGGAGAGTTAATCCTCATAACATTATTTTTGGGTGTCTGGATTATCTATTCTCAGAAACTTTAGATCATCTTTGTGAATTATTTTGTCTCAGCAAAGCTGAACATTCCATGATGCCTCCCATTATAGAAATGTAAGTCAATGGAAGCATTATCAGACTTAAAATACTGAAGCAGATGATTTCATTGTAACTATTGAAATTGTATTGAATTCCCAGCTCACAACTTCAGAATATTCATAACTGCCTCAAAGCCACTGAAAAATGTGTCCGTAAAGTGTAAAATGATCCAAATTTGGTACCTTCAGTTTTTTTTCAGCACCACACTGATGTTTCAGTCTGGATTATGAGTTCAAATATTCAAAGAAATATGAACAATATTAGCTGAAAGGTATTCTATAAACAAGGTATTTTTATATTACAAGACACATGGTTGTAATAAATTTAGGGAAGCAACTAAGTTCAGGAAAGAGATCATTCCATGAGCAATAACTAAGAATTGGAATGAAGCATTTCATGGCAGACACTTGTAATGCATGTGCACTATACATGACTCCTGACAGTACTATTGTTGAGTTCCGCTTTGCACATGCAAAACATTGTTCCACTAAGACTTGTATATAACATTTGCTTCTCTGTATGGCAAGGTGAGCTGTTTGAGACTTTACACATACTTACCAATTAAAATCTAAATCCATGATTTTTTTAAGCTAATATTATTAAAAATCTAAAACAAAAGCTCTTTAGAGACCGTGTTAGGGAACTGGAACTGCAGCTTGATAACCTTCATCTGGTCAGGGAGAGTGAGGAGCTGATAGAGAGGAGCTATAGGCAGGTAGTCACCCCAGGACCACATGAGACAGAGAAGTGCATAACAGTCAGGAGAGGGAAGGGCAAGAAGCAAGTACTAGAGAGTACCCCAGTGGTTGTCTCCCTTAACAATAAGTATTCCTGCTTGAGTACTGTTGCAGGTGACGACCTACCTGGGGGAAGCAACACTGGTCACACCGCTGGCATAGAGTCTGGCCCTGTGGCTCAGACAGGTAGGGAAAGGAACAGGATGGCAGCAGTGATAGGGGACTCTGTAGATAGGGAGTCAGACAGGTGATTCTTTGGACACAGGAAAGAAACGTGGATGGTAGTTTGCCTTCCAGGTGCCAGGGTCTGAGATATTTCTGATCACGTCCAAGATATTCTGAAGTGGGAAGGAGAACAGCCAGAGGTCATGGTAAATATTGGTACCAATGACATAGGTTGGAAAAGGGAGGAGGTCCTGAAAAAAGACTACAGGGAGTTGGGAACCTGTGCCACGTGACAGTGAGTATAGGAATAGAGTGAGGTGAAGGATAAATGAGTGGCTGAGGGATTGGTGCAGGGGGCAGGGATTCAGATTTCTGGATCATTAGGACCTTTTCTGGGGCACGTGTGACCTGTAGAAAAAAGACAGGTTGCACTTGAATCTGAGGGGGACCAATATCCTGGCGGGGAAGTTTGCAAAGGCTATTGGGGAGAGTTTAAACTAGAATTGCTAGGGGTGGGAAATGAACTGAAGTGATGGAGGAAAGGGAGGTTGGCTCACAAATAGAGAAAGTTTGGAGACATTGCGAAAGGGAGGATAGGCAGGTGATAGAGAAGAGACGCGCTCACTCTGATGGTTTGAGATGTATCTGTTTTAGTGCGATGAGTATCATGAATAAAGTGGATGAGCTTAGAGCATGGATCAGCATTTGGAGCTATGATGTTGTGGCCATTACAGAGACTTGGATTGTGCAAGGGCAGGAATGGCTACTTCAAGTGCCAGGCTTTAGATGTTTCAGACAGGATAGGAAGGGAGGCAAAAGAGGTGGGGGTGTGGCACTGTTGATCAGAGATAGTGTCACGGCTGCAGAAAAGGAGGAAGTCATGGAGGGGTTGTTTACAGAGTCTCTGTGGATGGAAGATGGGAAAAGGAAGGGGTCAATAACTCTACTGGGTGTTTTTTTACAGACCACCCAATAGTAACAGGGACACCGAGGAGAAGACAGGGAGACAGATTCTGGAAAGGAGTAATAATAACAGGGTCATTGTGGTGGGAGATCTTAATTTCCCAAATATTGATTGGCATCTCCCTAGAGTGAGGGGTTTGGATCGGGTGGAGTTCGTTCGGTGTGTTCAGGCAGGTTTCTTGACATAATATGTAGATAAGCCTACAACAAGAGAGGCTGTACTTGATCTGGTATTGGGAAATAAACCTGGTCAGGTGTCAGGTCTCTCAATGGGAGACATTTTGGAGATAGTGATCACAATTCTATCTCCTTTACCATAGCATTGGAGAGGGATAGGAACAGTCAAGTTAGGGAAACGCTTAATTGGAGTAAGGGGAACTATGAGGCTATCAGGCAGGAACTTGGAAGCATAAATTGGAAACAGATGTTCTCAGGGAAATGTACAGAAGAAATATGGCAAATGTTCAGGGGATATTTGCATGGGGTTCTGAGTAGGTAAGTTCCAATGAGACATGGAAAGAAATGTAGGGTACAAGATCCGTGGTGCACAAAGGCTGTTGTAAATCTAGTCAAGAAGAAAAGAAGCGCTTACAAAAGGTTCAAAAAACTAGGTAATGATATGAATCTAGATGATTATAAGGCTAGCAGGAAGGAGCTTTATAATGAAATTAGGAGAGCCAGAAGGGGCCATGAGAATGCCTTGGCGGACAGGATGAAGGAAAACCCCAAGGCATTCTACAAGTGTGTGAAGAGTAAGAGGATAAGATGTGAGACAATAGGACCAATCAAGTGTAACAATGGAAAAGTGTGTATGGAACTGGAAGAAATAGCAGAGGTACTTAATGAATACTTTACTTCAGTATTCACTACGGAAAAGGATCTTGGCGACTGTAAGGATGACTTGCAGTGGACTGAAAGGCTTGAGAATGTAGATATTAAGAAAAAGGATGTGCTGGAGCTTTTGGAAAGCATCAAGTTTGATAAGCCTAGGGGACCAGACAAGATGTACCCCAGCATACTGTGGGAAATGAGGGAGGAGATTGCTGAACCTCTGTCAATGACCTTTGCATCATCAATGAGGACGGGAGAGGTTCCAGACCATTGGAGGATTGTGGATGTTGTTCTCTTATTCACGAAAGGGAGTAAGGATTGCCCAGGAAGTTATAGGCCAGTGAGTCTTACTTCAGCGGTTGGTAAGTTGATGGAGAAGTTTCTGAGATTTATGAACATTTGGAGAGGCATAATATGATTAGGAATAGTCAGCATGGCTTTGTCAAAGGCAAATCATTCCTTACGAGCCTGATTGAATTTTTTGAGGATGTGACTAAGCACATTAATAAGGTAGAGCTGTAGATGTTTTGTGCATAGTATTGAGGGCTGTCAGAGGTTACAACGGGACATTGATGGGCTGAGATGTGGCAGATGGAGTTCAACCCAGATAAGTGTGAGGTGGTTCATTTAGGTAGGTCAAATATGATAGCAGAATATAGTATTAATGGTAAGACTCTTGGCAGTGTGGAAGATCAGAGGGATCTTGGGGTCTGAGTCCATAGGACACTCAAAGATGCTGCGCAGGTTCCCTCTGTGGTTAAGAAGGCATACGGTGCATTGCCCTTTGTTAATCGTGGGATTGAGTTTAAGAGTCGAGAAGTGATGTTGCAGCTAATAAGGACCCTGGTCAGACCCCACTTGGAGTACTGTGCTCAATTTTGGTCACCTCATTTATAGGAAGGACGAGGAAACCATAGAAAGGATGCAGAGGAGATTTACAAGGATGTTGCCTGGTTTGGGGAGCATGCCTTATGAGAATAGGTTGAGTGAACTCGGCTTTTTCTCCTTGAAGCGATGGAGGCTGAGAGATAACTTGATAGAGGTGTACATGATAATGAGAGGCATTGATTGTGTGGATAGTTCGAGGCTTTTCTCCAGGGCTGAAATGGCTGGCATAAGAGGGCATAGTTTTAAGGTTCATGGAAGTAGGTACAGAGGAGATGTCAGGGGTAAGTTTTTTTTACGCAGAGTGGTGAGTACATGGAGTGGGCTCCCGGCGACGGCGGTGGAGGCAGAAATGATGGGGTCTTTTAAGAGACTCCTGGATGGCTACATGGAGCTTAGAAAAATAGAGGACTATGGGTAAAAAGCCGAGGCATCTCTAAGGTAGGGACATATTCGTCACAGCTTTGTAGGCCAAAGGGCCTGTATTGTACTGTATGTTTTCTATGTTTTTAAAAATAGTTAATTCTGGAAATACTTAGCAGGTCAGTCTGCATAGGAGCAAACTGAAACAGAGTTAATATTTCAAATTGAAGACTCTTCATCAGAACTGGGAAGACAAAGGGTGACTGTTAAGCTGCAGGGAGGGGGGAGAAGGGAGAATGTCATTAAGTACATCCAGCATTTTCTGTTTTCATTGTTGAAGTCTTAAGTCTATTCAGATATCACTAAATTAACCCTTAGTGAGACACCTGTGGCTGGACAAATTAAACATTATCTTACAGTTACAATTAGTTTTGGTTCCATTTGAATGTTATTCCTGACAGTGGTTCTGGTTGTTCTGAAAAGCCAAAATTGTATGAGTGTGTTTGCGTGTGTGTGTACCTGAAACTGGAAAGGCAAAAAGGTTAAGGGAGCTGCCTGATATTAGTTATAATGTACCTGGGAGAAAGTAAGATTTTTAAAAATGAATGCAGAGGACAATGGGTAACAACTACATAACACCTATTGCCCTCAAAAGATGGCAACTGCCTGTACTCAGATTTCCATTTGCCATTGCAACATGTTCTATTTTATTATGCACTGAAAGATGAAACACAGAATAAGAGATTATTCACAAACCTTTTGCCCTTTGAATCCATCACTTCCTTTGTGACCTCTGAAGCCTTTATCTCCAATTGAGCCCTGAAACACAAATCAAAGTAATGTTAAAAATAAAGCATGTATGGGCATGTTTGAGTGGGAAAGCAAATTGTGCAGAAGATACGGAGAGTCTGCAGAGACATAGATAGGTTAAGTGAATGGGTGTGGGTTTGGCAGATGGCGTACGATGTTGGTAAATGCGAGGTCATCCACTTGGAAGGAAGAATGGAAGAGCAGATTATTATTTAACTGGTAAAAAACTGCTGCATGCTGCTGTGCAGAGGGATTCGGGAGTGCTCGTGCAGGAATCACAAAAGTTTGGTTTACAGGTGCAACTGTCTATCAAGAAGGGAAATGGAATGATAGCCCTCATTGCTAGAGGGATTGAATTTTGAGCAGGAAGGTTATGCTGCAACTGTACAGGGTACTGGTGAGGCTGCACCGGGAGTACTGAGTGAAGCTCTGATCTCCTTACTTGAGGAAGAATACACTGGCTTTGGAGGCAGTGCAAAGGAGGTTCACCAGGTTGATTCCAGAAATGGGGGGGTTTGAGTAGGAGGACAGATTGAGTCGCCTGGGACTGTATTTGCTGGAATTCAGAAGAATGAGAGGAGACCTTGTAGAAACATATAAAATTATGAAAGGGATAGATAAGATAGAGGCAGGAAAGTTATTTCCAGTGGCAGGTGAGACTAGAACTAGGGAACATAGCCTCAAGGAGTAGGTTCAGGGGAGTAGATTTAGAACAGAGATGAGGAGGAACTGCTTTTCCAAGAGAGTGGTGCATCTACGGAATTCTCTGCCCAATGAAGCAGTAAATATATTTAAGACAAGGTTGGATGGAAGTTTGCATAGTAGGGGAAATAATGGTTGTGGGGAAGAGGCAGGTAGGTGGAGATGAGTCCATGTCCAGACCACCCATGATCTTATTGAATTGTGAAGCAGGCTCAATGGATCAGATGGCCTGCTTCTGCTCCTATTTCTTCTGTTCTGATGAGCCAATAATACAAGAGCATCAAGTTAGAGGGCCATGCCCATCAGCTTCCTGTAAAAGATGAGGCAATGGGGTAAAATCCAATGTGTATCGTTCTGAATAGTATGTTTCTCTTGACTGTTCAACAGTAGTGAGAAGGATTCAGTGTGAGATTGTAGGTAAAAAAGATAAAGTTGAAACAATTGCACGAGCTGTGATTGTATGAGATATGGATTTAGAATGGAAGAAACCCATCATTTAATCTGAGACCAAAACGTTAAAGACACTCAGACACTCAGTCCCTCAGTATATTATAAAACTCACTATCTGCATTTAAAGCAAACAACTCTGATGTTCCATTTAGCACCATGCACATCTTTGGAGTATTTATACAGTAACTACTTCACAGCCAGTGCAAAATATCTAAGCTATAAAATGTAAAATGATTCCAATTTGGTGCCTTTGAAAGATTTCAGGAACTTTTTTGTCAAATGGCTCAAAACACTCCAAAAGTTTTTTTTTCTGTAGTGCTTCAAAGAACAAAAGAGAAAGAGATTGTGGGAGGTTTTAAACAGGGAATTTCAATCTTTGTTTTAAGCTTAACAGCTGAAGGCATGATGGTCAATGGAAAAGCAACTAAATTTGGCAAGTCCAGAATTGGAGGATTGGAGATATCTCAGAGGATTCCAGCATTTCACGAAGTTACAGGAATAAATTGGGGACAAGATCTTGATAAGAATTTACAAAAAGTGTATGAAATTAAAGCTAAGTCATTGTTTAACAGTGAACCAACCTAGTCAAAAAACATGGGGATAAAGTGTGGGTAGGATAATTCAAATCTAAGTACAGGAAGAGGAATTTAGTATCAACTCAACTTTGCAAGTAGTGAATATGGGTGCTCACTAGGGGTGTGCTAGAATTGTTCAGTATAGAACTATTTGTTAGAATTGGATTCCTGTTTCATGTTTCTATGATCAAGCCGGAGAGGCAACATGTGGATAAAACTATGGAGGGACCAGTATGGATCTTTGGTGAACGTGAAACTTAACATTCACAAATGTGAAGATTTTTTTATTTGTCGATATATCTCCGGTTACTGCTTTTATTTTATTATTTATTCCTTTTTCAGTCCAACAAAAAAGTGAGCATTAATCTATCACTCATCCCTGGAGTACTAAGGATCAAACACATTGGAGGATCTCAAATTGGAGGAAAGTCAATTTGGGTATGATAGATTTCCTCTCCTGAATCACATAAGTGAATATTTAGGGGGTTTCCATCAATCCAGTATTTTTTGATTATCATTATTTGTGACAGAATAAGTAAAGATGGAACAATGCATCTCATTGGCTTTTGTTGAACCTTGCAGTACTCAGATTTAATGTCGTCTATGATTCATGAAGTTTATTGGGAACAAAGAGCATTAGGATGTTGTGAGGTTGTGAAAGGACTGTTCCAGGTGCCATTCCCTGCCATCTTTACTGATTAGACAGTTAAGGGCCATTGGCTTGTCCATTCTACAGCATTAAACAGAATGCAAGAATGCATTCGTACTCTATTTTATGCCGTCTCTTTGGAAAATGGGAAAAGAAAAGTAGAAAACTGCGAACTTAGTAAAAGCTCAAGAAATTCTGGTCTGATTTTCATAGTCAAGCATGCTTCGTGGCAAAATTCTCAGCAACGCTCTTCATAAAGATCAAATTCTTAGCAAAGGTCTCATGAAAGCTCATATTTGTTACATAATTCAATAAATTATTGACATTACTATTACTAACCTGTGGTCCTCGCAATCCAGTCTCTCCTTTTTTTCCAGGGGGACTGGGATTTCCTTTATTTCCCTGCAAAATAGGGAAAAACAAGATCCTTAATATTAACAATGTGACAAAGATCCAACACATGCTAATATTAATTATTGCTCATATCAGAAAGTGGGTGAAACACCATTCTGAGTTTTACTAGAATCCAATCTTGTTCATTTCCATTATTTTAAAGATTTCGATGTAAAAAAATAGCAAGAGACAGAATTCCTGATTACTGAAATCAGAATTTACAGATGCTTAGACAGAAGAAACTATGTGATTTTTTTTTCACTTTCATTTTGACTCCTCCTGCCTTCAATCAGAATTAGGTTTAATATCATTGGCATATGTCATGAAAATTTTTCTTCTGTACATTACAATAAATAACTATAAAACTAAATTTTCTCTAAGTATATGTAATAAAAGAAAGTTAATTTAAACAAGTAGTTCAAAAAGAGAGGGAAAAATATTGAGGTAGTGTTCATGGGTTCATTGTCCACTCATAAATCTCATGGCTGCTCCTGAAATGTTGACTGTGTATTCAGGCTCCTGTACCTCTTCCTTGGTGGTAGCAATGAGAAGAGTGTATGTCCACAGTGATAGGGGTCCTTAATTATGAATGCTATCCTTTTGAAGTATCACCTTTTGAAGGTGTCCTGAATGCTGGGAAGGCTAGTACCCATGATGGAACTGGCTGAGTTTACAATTTCCTGCAGTTTTTTTTCCAATCCTGTGCAGTGGCCCCTCCATACCAGATGAATGGTGATGCAACCAGTTAGTATGTTCTCCATGGTACATCTGTAGAAATTTACAGTGTCTTTGGTGACATACCAATTCTCCTCAAACTCCTGTCATGCCTTCTTTGGAAATGCATCACTATGCTGGGCCCAGGATAGGTCTTCGGAGATGTTGACACCGAGGAGCATGAAACTGCTCACCCTTTCCACTTCTGATACTTGATGAGAACTGATGCGTGTTTCCATGACTTCCCCTTCCTGAAGTCCACAATTAATTCCTTGGTCTTATTGAAATTGAGCACAAGGCTGTTGCTGTGACACCACTCAACCAGCCAATCTATCTCATTCCTGTATGCCTCCTCATCACCGTTTGAAGTTCTGCCAACAGTTGTTGTATCATTGCAAATATATAGATAGTGTTTGAGTTATGTATAGCCATCCAATTGTGGGTATAGATAAAGTAGGGCAGTGAACTAAGCATGCATTCTTGCATTGTGCCAGTGTTGATTGTGAATGAGGAAGGGAAATTATTTCCGATCTGCACAGACTGTGGTCTCCCAATGAGGAAGTCAAAGATCTATTTGCAGAGGGAGGTACAGAGGCCCAGGTTTCGGAGCATATTGATTAGAACTGATGGTGTGATTGTGTTGCACACTGAGTTGTAATCAATAAGCAGCAGCCTGTTGCCGGTACTACAACTGTTTAGAACATCCAGGGTCATGTGGAGAGCCAGTGAGGCTGCATCCACTGTCGACCTATTGTGGCAACAGGCTAATTATAGAAGTCCAGATCTTTACTGAGGCAGCAGTTAATTGTAGCCATGACCAACCTCTCAAAGCATTTCATCATAGTAGATGTGAGTGCTACTGTGATAAAATGCTTTGAGAGGTTTATTGATGATGCTATGAGGACCAATCATAATTGTTTTTAAAGCATTTTGAAACAAATGACACAATTCTGGAAAGGGATGTAGGATCAGAATCAGATTTAATATCACTGGCATGTGTTGTAAAATTTGTTAACTTAGTAGCAGAACAACAATGCAATACATGATAATATAGGAAAAATAAATATGTAAATCAACCACAATTAAGTACACATATATGTATATTAAATAGTTAAATTAAAAATAGTGAAAAAACAGAATGAAAAGTGAGGTATATTTCACAGTTTCAATGTTATTTAGGAATCGGATGGGAAGAACTGGTTCCTGAATCACTGAGTGTGTGATTTCTGGTTTCTGTGCTTCCTTCCTGATGGTAACAATGAGAAGAGGCCATGCCCTGAGTGATGGGGGTCTTTAATGATGGATGTCGCCTTTCTGAGGCACAGCTCACTGAAGATGTCCTGGGTACTATGAAGGCTAGTACCCAAGATGGAGCTGATGAATTTTACAACTTTCTGTAACTTCTTTAGATCCTGTGCAGTAGTCACCCATACCAGACAGTAATACAGCCTATCAGAATGCTGTCCATGGTAAATCTATAGAAGTTTTTGAATGTTTTATGTGACAAACTGAATCTCCTCAAATTCCAAATGAAATATAGCTGCTGTATAGCCTTCTTTACAGCTGCATCAATATGTTGGGACCAGGTTATATCTGCAGAGATCTTGACACCTAGGACTCACTCTCTTCGCTTCTGATCCCTCTATAAGGATTGTGTTCCCTCATCTTACCCCTCCTGAAGTCCACAATCAGCTTTTTGGTCTTATGGACATTGATGTGTGATATCTGAGGGTGGCAAGATAGGCTTATAAAGGTTCTTATAATTGTGGGTGGGATCATAAATAAAATATAAAGTGAGAAAGCAAACATGTTATGCTGAACCTTTGAAGCTGGTGGTTTGGGCTCAGTGAAGGCCGATGCCCCAATCGAGGAACTTCTGCATAGGTGCCAAGGTTTTGGAGAGAGAACAAAACATTTACAAGCCTTCCATTATATGCAGAGACTGGAGAACTTTGTTAACTCTCCTTACAGAATGAGGGTAAATGGAAGTTATAATAGTGTTGCTTAAAGTTATGCAGGCATTGGATGGAAAATATGACAAGAGAATGATGAAAATAAAGGCTGGATCCTTTAGTTTCTGTAAAAGGATTTTCTGTTTGCTAAAACACTCAAAGATTAGCAGGAAATAAAACTGAGGAGGAAGCACAATTCTATCCTGACTCCAAACAATCTGGCTATAAAGTAATCAATATTAATTTTCTTCTTTCATTAGTATTCTATTTGCAAATATTATCTTAATGTATACACTTAAGTTGAGAACAAAAATCTAAAAATCATTTAAATTTAATGTCAAAAATCAGAGATAATGAAATTGTTTAAATATTTTAATTTAAATGTTCTACAATTGTATCTTTTTATACTCTATTTAGCCAATAGCATTAGAGACTATTGACTAACTTACTTCAATCTCTTTAGCCAACACTGCCTATTATATAGATTTATAACTGTAAATTATTCTGTTCAAAAAATACACCAAGTTTCCAGAGATATTTTGTCTTCCACATAATAAATATTTGCATTCACCTTTTGGCCTTTGGGTCCAGGGGGCCCAGGGGGTCCTTGGATACCAGGTTGTCCACTGCGACCCTATAGGAGGAAGATCTATGTTATTCAGAGAACTAAGAAAAGTAATCATAAAGCTGCAGAACATCGATATCTCCTTCCTTAATTTAGAGTGAAATTTGCCAATCTGCGCTCAACAGCCACAGGAAAATTATTCCCAAAGTCCTCCTGGCCTGGACGCCATGTACCCTACTTATCAGAGGAGAGGAGTAAGAAAAACTTCTGCTATTTCCGTTGAATAATCAGATTCAACTTGACCTGTTATCTGTTCCCAGCATTTTCTGTTTTTATTCCAGATTTCCTGCATCTTGTTTTTCGCTCTTTAATATTTTTATCCAACTGCCGTGAATGGAAATTAAGAGCTACAATCACATCTAATTAACAATAACAAAAATGGAAAACTGCGTAAATATGGGATTCATTTGAGAAGCTATTGAAGTTCCATATGTGGCCAATCTTCCCAGCAATAAGTTGCACATCTCATCAAATTGTGAGTTCCTCTTGAATATAGCTGTTTATAACCATTACCATCCTAGTTCATTCTTTTTGCATTAATTTAGAATTGGTAGACTAATTCAACTGATCAGATCAGATACTCATTTTGCACTGCAGAGTTATAAACTCATAAGCTTTGTAAAAGTTAAAACCAGTTCTATATTGAATGATGTATGTTTCAAAGTAAGAAAAAAAGAAAGGTATATTACATCCGGAATTTTTCCAGTTAGCAGATGACTTCCTCCCACACTGTTGTGACATAGTGGGAAATCGTGTACAGTAGCGGTTTGCTATTGCCTTCTGCTGGGTGAGTTTTTTCAAAGAGATCACAAGCTCTTAAGCCAGCATGGATGAAAAGCGTGCAGGGGTACTGGCTGGATTCGAACTAGGGACCTCCTGACCCGCAGTCCATCACTGATGCCACTACACCACCAAACGTGTCATGTTTCAAAGTACACCTGATAAATAAATCTGAAATCTGAATAATTTAATCTGATGTCCAAATGCTCTGTCACTACATAATTCTGCAGTCTCAATCCATCAAAAATACATTCAGTGGCATGCTACATACCAGCCCCTTAACTTGACTTCACAGGTACCACTCAGTTTCCTGATCCATCTACTCCCAGAACAAATAAAGGCACATAGATCTTCCCCAGCAAGCAGCAATCCAAGATAATATCCCCCCCTTGTTTCAAGGGACTATGGTATTGTTATTCCATATCAATACAGTGATATGCAACTAGTTTGAAATAGACAAACCAAAAGCCAATTATTTAATCTAACAGACAAGATTTCTGAGAATGAACATTTTTATACCGTCATGCTAGAATTTCTTAGACTAAATTAGCACTTCAACTAATAAACGTACCTCAATACCCATATCTCCTCTCCGACCAGGTCGTCCCTTTAAAGATATAAAAGTATATTTGATTTTGACTGTTGATCAAATCCAAGAGTTTCCATTGCATTATATAACAATATAAGGGTAACAATACTGTAGAACATCTCAAGTAACAGTCATAATTAATCTTCTGGGTATTTGGACAGCAATTAAATTTCCAGTTTCAATTTGGATTGGCTGACAGAGAAATTGTAATAGCAAAAAGGGATCATTTTCAGGAGGGTGGCTGTGACTGTTGGGGTGCCATGAATATGGAGTGAAATGATTGAGTATAATCTATCCAAAATAGCTGATGATACAACACTCAGTAACTGTGTGGATTGTGAGGAGGCTACAGACAGGTGCCGGGGTGCGGGGATGTGTGGGGGCTGTTAGATAGCCTGATGTAATGGTCAAGAACATGGCAAGTGAAATACAATGTGTGAAATCATGAACTGATCCAGTTTGGTAAAAAAAAAGATAGCGCAGAGTGTATTTTAAATATATTTTATATTTGAGAGTGTTGGTTTTTAGATGGGTCTGGATGAAACACTGAAAGAATATAAATTCCAAGAGCATCAGGAATCATTGAAAATCTCTCTCCAGTTTGGCTGTCGAGGCTTCATCAGTGAACTCATTCAAGATGGAGTTACATTTATTGATCCCAAGTGCATCAAGTGATATGAATTACTGCAAAAAATGTTGCTGAGATCAGAAAGTAAGCATCAATCAATGGCAGATCAGGCATTAAGGGCTAGTGGTTAGTTTATTCTGCTATTCATGTTATGAAAAAAAATCAGTGCTTGCTTGAACTCACTTAGAATCAAATAGGGTAAATAGGAATGGAGAGCACTGTAGTTAACCAATTTATGCAAAACAATTTACATATCTTAAACCGATTTAAAACATGTAAACAAATGCCAGGATCCAAGAGCAGAAACTCTAACTGTGCATTAACAATAGGCTGCTTGATGGTTTGACCTGTGGAGCAAGTGTTTTGTTGCCAATTAATTCACTCTCCAGAGTGAAGTGTGCAGTATGTATTCTCACCAACTTCTGAAGCCATTAACTGCAGTGGTTGTTGCAAATTTTCAAAAAAAAACCTTCACACTTTGTTTATAAACAAAGTTGATGACAAATCGGCATACATGTCACAACCATGGATTCGGCAGCACAGTAGATACTTGAGAATTTGCATGTGTCAGCTAATTATTATTTAATCGTGATAGCATTTAACTCCATACTTCTTGTTGTTGTGTTTGTCGAGACTTGTTTTCCATCGGCCTTGCCTGAGAAATTGGACTGTGGGGTCAACTGACTCTGAAGACTCGCTGTATTTGTTTAATGTTCTTTTCAGCCGCAGTGTAGGCTTTGTTTCCCATTTGAGGGTTTTGGTTAACAGCCCTAAATGGCTTAGTGTTTATTGTTTTATTTTCCCTTGAACACTGTTTGTATTAAAGTTTTGTGAACTATTGACCCACTTCAGCATCTCTCACTCTGCACTTGGGCCATATCCGAACCACAGTGACAATACAGGAGGGAGACTGAAAATGTGGCTGAGTGGTGTCAACACAATAACATCTCACTCAGCTAAACAAAGACCAAGGAGTTGATTATTGACTGCAGGAGGTCCATGAGCAAGTCCCCTTTGGGAGATCAGAGGTGGAGGGGGTCAGCAGCCTCAAATTCCTTAGCATTATCATTTCAGAGGACCTTTCTTGGGTGCAGCGCATATGTGCCAATGTATAAGAAGCACAGCAGTGGCTCTACTTTATTAGAAATTGGTAAAGATTTGGCACATCATCTAAAATTTTGAAAAACTTCTATATATCTGTGGTGGAGAGTATACTGGCTGGCTGCATTACAGCCTGGTATGGAAACACCAATACCCTTGAATGGAAAAGTAGTGGATACAGCCGAGACCATCATGGGTAAAGCCTTCCCTACCACAGAGCACATCTACGAGGATGTGTTACAGGAAAGCAACATCTATTATCAAGGACCCCCATCATCCAGGCCATGCTCCCTATTCACTTGTACTATCAGAAGGGGGGACAAGAGACTCGGGTACACCAGGTACAGGAACAGTTATTACTCCTTACCCACCAGGTTCTTGAACCAGAGGGAATAACTGCACTTGCCCCAACACTGAACTGTTCCCACAATCTATGGACTCAATTCCAAGAACTCTTCATCTCATGTCCTCAATATTTATTGTTCATTTATTTTGTTCATTTTGTCTTTGCAATTTGCTGTCTTTTGCAGAATGATTGTTTGTCCATCTCAACGTGTGCAGTTTTTCATTGATTCTATTGTGTTTCTTGGTATTTACTGTGAATGCCTGTAAGAAAACAAATCTCAGGGTTGCATATGGTGACATATATGAACTTTGACCATATATTTACTTTGAGCTTTGAAGTTAGTAGTTTATCTGAAGAATGAAAAGCCAGCAGGGAAATGTCTGTATTATTCAGTCACAGCACTTGGAAATCTTCATGCTGAGGTACATTAGAGAGATAGGGAAGGTCAAACATTGTTTTTGCCTGAGGAAATCCATTCCATCTCAACAAACCTATGCAAAGATTGCTAATCTTGAAAATTAGATTGTTATCAGCATATTATAAAAGTATGCTTTTACGTTGAACCAGGTATTATACACATCTAGCTGAATTGAACTGTTTGTTCAATTCAGGGCACATAAATACTCCAAAAATTAAGTAATTAAACCTATCTGATAAGCACACACACTAGATCTGGTTTTAGTATATTGTGTTGGATTCAACTAGCCAGAACACCACCAAAATGAAAGCAATTTTTGTTCCCAATTTAGAAATAAACACTATACGTAAAAGAACAAAATAGATTTGTGCAGAAAATATGAAGAAATTCACACGCATTCTAGATAGTTAATTAGAGGCAAGGTATCTTACCTTATTTCCATCTTGGCCAACCTTGCCTGGTCTACCTGTTTGCCCAAATTCACCCTGTAGATTAAAAAGACAGGTAAAGTTTCACTGTTACTGCAATTATAATCCCAACATTTTCACATATGGAAATGAGACCATAATGAGAAATCTCACCATTCTAATGAGTGTAGTTTCAAAATATGCCCAAGTTTTGTTAGAAAATATTCTCTCTCTTGATGAGTTCTGTGACTTCCTCTGATTTATTTTATCAAGTAATTTCCTTTTAAGAAGCTTCTATCTTGCCATATGATCCTGAAGCTGGGAAAGTTAAGCAGGAACACAAGCTGAATTTATGGCTCCAGTTTGAAAGTGAACAGTAATATTTAGATTAGTCTGGCTGAAGAGCAAGGAGACTGGAACAAGAAGCTTAAAGTTAGAATGACGCCATTCTTACAATTGGGGTGATGTCGGGAATCACTGCTTTTCACTAATGGCAGAAAAATCTGCAAATTCTATTGCAAAAAAAAGCCAGTGTCGCTCATTTAGTATAAACATTTTGAATCTGAGACTGGCATACATTTATTGGGTAAAGAAAATATGCTTGCTGCAGTAAATGGACTTCAGACACAGTTCACTCATAACATAAGCCAATTGACTGGAGTTCAGCTTGCTTCTGTAAGTCAGTTTCAAAATGCTACAGTGTCTTGAGCTGTTGGGGGGGTGGGGGTTGGTGGTGGAGACGGCCCTTCAGAGGAGATCAGCAGCAAGATTGGGAGTGTAGTGGGCAGCAAGGAAGACCATCATGTTTTGCAGCGGGATCTGAACCAGCTGGAAAACTGAACTAAAAAATGGCAGGTTAAATTTAATGCAGACACGTGTGAGGTTTAGCACTTTGGGAGGACCAACCAGAGTAGGTCTTACACAGTGAGTGGTAGGGCACTGAGAAGTTCGGTAGAACAAAGGGTGCTGAAACACAGATCCATAATTCATTGGAAGTGATATCACAGTTAGAGCGGGTCGTAAAGGAAGCTTTTGGCGTAATAGCCTTCCCAGACAAAAGTACTGAGTACAGGTGATGGGATGTTGAAGTTGCATAAGACATTGGCGAGGATTATTTTGGAGTGTTGTGTGTAGTTTTGGTTACCTACCCTCAGGAAAGATGTAAATAAAATCGAAAGAGTACAGAGAAAATTGCAAGGATGTTGCTGGGACTGGAGGACTTGAGTTATAAGGAAAGATTGAATAGGTTAGAACTTTATTCCCTAGAATGTATAAGATTGAGGGAAGAATTGATAAAGGTTTACAGAATTGAGGGGTATAGATATGATAAGTGCCAGCAGGTTTTATCCCCTGAGGTTGGTCGGACTACAACTAGATGTCATGGATTAAGAGTGAAAGATGAGAAGTTTAAGGGGAAGATTTTGGAAAATGTTTTCACTCAGGGGGTTGTGTGAGTGAGGAATGAGCTGCCAGCGCAAGTGGTTCATGCAAGCTCAATTTCAATGTTTAAGAGAAGTTTGGATAGATACATGGACGGTCGGGGTATGGAGGACTATGGTCCCAGTGCAGGTCAATGGGAGTAGGCATTTTGAATGGATCAGCATGAACTAGATGGGCTGAAGGGCCTGTTTATGTGCTATAGCTTTCTATGACTCTGTGACTTCCAGAAGAGGCTACACTTGAGCTTCCCATAGGAAGTGAGTTTTGGGCAAATGGCTGATGTGTCAGTGGGGGGGAGCACATTGGGACTAGTGGCCACACTTCTAGTTTTAACATAGTTATGTAAGAAGATAGAAGTGGTCCACAATGTAAATTCCTAAATTGGGACGAGACTAATTTTAATGGCAATGGTTGATCAGGGGAGACTGTGAGCAGAAAAAAAATGTTTGGCAACTGGGAGGCTTTTGGAAGTGCAATAAGAAGATTTCAAAGAAAGCATGTTCTTACTAGACAGGGAATCTCTGACTGACAAGGGATATTGAGGCCATGATCGGGAAATTGTATGTTAGGTTTAGAAAGCTGGGATCAAGTGAATCTCTTCAGGAGTATAAGGGATGTACGGGTACACTTAAAAAGAAAATACAAAGGACAAAAAGAGAACATGAGACATCCCTGGTAGATAGTTTAAAAAAGAATCGCAGAAGTTTCTATAAATATACAAAAAGTGAAAATTTAACTGGGGAAATAGTACTTCCCTTAAGGAGGAGTGTGATAATCTATGTGTTGAGCCACAGGAGATGGGCAATGTCTTTAAAGAATACGTCTCAACTGCATCGGCTGTGGAGAAGAACATGGAAGCTATTATGTTCAGGGAGGCGAACGATGATATCTTGAAGCATATCAACATTATGAAGGAGATGTGTTGTGGTCTTTAAACACATGAAGTGGATAATGCCGAATGCCTGACCTGGTGTAACCTATGATATTGTGGGAAGCAATGGAAAAAAATTGCTGTGGCCCTGGCAGAGGTTTTTGTATCTTGGTTAGCCATGGGTAAGGTACCAGGGGACTGGAGGATAGCTAAAATCTGCCTTTACGTTCTAAGACCTGAAAGAAAAAGCCAAGAAACTACAGACTAATGAGTTTGACATCAGTGGGAGGAAAGTTCCTGGTTGGGATTCTGAGGAACAGCATTTATTTGCATCAGGAAAGACAAGAACTGATTAGGGAAATTTAGCATTGCTTTGTGTGTGGAAAATTCTGTCTCACAAATGTTATTGTGTTTTTTTAAAGTGATCTGGATAATCAGAACATATGGGATCCAGTACGAGCCAGGCAGTTGGATACAAAATTGGCTTGGGGGTTGGAGGTAGAGGGTGGTAGTAGAGAGCTGTTTTTAAGATTGTAGGCTTGTGACTGGTGGCATGCCATGGGGATTGATGCTGGATCCTCTGTTTGTCATATGTGTTAATGATTTGGATGAGAATTTAGATGACATAATTAGTAAGTTGCAGATGACACCGAAGTTGAGTGGATCATAAAAGTAACAACAGGATTTTCATCAAATGGAAAGCAGGCAAAGGAATAGCAGATGAAATTTAAATCAAAGTGATACATTTTGGGAAAATAAACCAGGACGGGACATTTACAATGTACGGCAAGGCCCTGGAGAGTGAACAGAAAGTAACCTTAGGGCACAAGTACATGGATACCTGAAAGCTGTTACACAGGTAGGCAGAGTGGTGAAGAAGATGTATGGCATGCTGTCTTCAGCCGCTATGTTTTTGTTTGAGCTATCATATTAAGGTTGCATAAAACATTGGTTAGACTGTATTTAGAATATTGTGTGTAATTTTATTGCCACACCTAAGGAAGGGTGTAGTTATGCATGAAAAGACGACAAGTTCTCAATCTCATTACTCATTCATTTCTTCTGTTACCTTCTCTGGAAGGCCAGAGCTTCAAGGAGAAAATGGACAGGCTGGGACTGGTGTCTCTGGAGTGAAGGAGGCTTTGGGGTGACCTTACAGAGTTTTACAGAATTATAAGGAGCATTGATAGTTAGACACAGTCTTTCCCCCACAGTAGGGGAGTCGAAAACTAGAAAGCATTGGTTTATGGTGATGGGAACAAAGATTTAAAGGGGATTGAAAAGGAAAATTTTTCACAGAGATATTGGTATATGGAATGAGCTTCCACAGGATGTAGTGAAGGCAGGTACAATTATGTTTAAAAAATAGTTGGACCTATGCACAAATAGGAAAGGTTTAGAGGGAAATGGGATGAGCTGAGGTAGGGACCTTGGTTGGCACAAAGTAGATAGACCAAAGGGCCTGTTTCAGTGCTGCATAACTCTGTGGATCTATGATAGGAATGGAATTTTAAAAGTTCTGTATTTACACCTAACATACATGCCTGGAAATCCTCTGTCAACTTTACTAAACACTCTACATACTAATAACAGCACATTCTATATTCTCTCTGAAATCCATTCTGATTAAATAAGAAAGGAATAAAGAGTGTACCTGTATACCATGTTGTCCTTTGTCACCCTTCCTTCCTTTAGAGTAATTATCTACACCAGATGCACCCTGAAATAAAAAGTATATACAATTTACATACAATATCTACTCAAGGATTTACTAATCTGACAAATTTGTCTCCAACCTAAAATGAGAACTCTTCTCCTGTTTCTACAGATGCTCAATGTTTCCAGTATTTCCTGGGGAATTTCAATACAGAATTTCAGTTTTCATTATTAGTAGTCTTTAGTGGACATAGATTACCTCTGCGGTGATATGATGTGTAAGAACGAGACTGGAGAGTGTTCTGAGCATGTGCTGGAATGATAGAAAGATCGAGAACCTTGGTATTGTAAAACACGTGGTGGTGGTTGTTAAATAAAATTCTATTCTTCCAGAATATGTTTCTTCATTAGTAACCCATGATACATATGAATATAAAGAATGCAACATTGTGTCAGAAGTCGGTCTGGAAGAATAATGCGTTTTCTAACACGGGAGAATCGAAGATAATTTTCTGAAAAAAAGAGTTCGAAGTGTTTTGGTGTTTGCCAAAAGTTTTACAAATGTGAGGTTTGCAGTCTCCATCGACACTTCAATTGTCTGGGAAAGTAGCTGAGAACTGGAGAAAATGTAAGCAATGTTTTGAATTGTATTTATTGGTAATGAATGCAGATAGAAAACCGGAAAAAACGAAAGCTGTGATTCTATTTCACCTAATAGGTAATGACGCAGTTGAGGCAAATAATCATTTTATTTTTGAAAATGGAGATAATTTATATTTAGAATTAAAATGGACAAACTTGAAGCATTTTGTATACTGAGGCGTAATGTGATGTATGAGTGGTACAAATTTTTTACATGTAAGCAGAGAGCTGGTGAAACTATTGATCAATGTTACTGAGTTGAGACACCAGGGTAAAACATACGAGTCTGCAGAACTGACAGGCTCTCTCATTAAAGACAAAGTTGTTCGTGGCATTCTGGATAATGGTCTGAGAGAAAGACTTCAGTGAACAAGACTTAGATTTGGAAAAAGCTTTGATGCTCTGCATAGCTTCACAAACCATGACATGACAGGCTAAAGAACTCTTCATTGAGAGCTGCAACGTAGATACTGTGAGGAAGCACAAACATATTAGAAAAAAATAATAAAATGACAACAAAATCGACAGCGCAAGATAACATCTGAGAGAAAAAAAGCTATGTGATCGCTGTGGGTGGCAGCATCAGCCAAAACAGTGTCCAGTGTATGGGAAAATGTGCAATGACTGCAGTAAGAGAAATCATTTTTCACGCTATTGCAGAAGTAGAAAGGAAACAAAACAAGTAAATGCAGTACTTGAAAATGCACCTGAGGAGTTTTATATAGATGTGCTTAGTGAAAACATATAAACTAAGACTGACTGGACTATTCCATTGCAAGTGAACCAAAACAGTATTCTGTTTAAACTTGATACTGGAGGACAAGTAAATGTTCTTGCAGAATCTGAGTTTTATGCATTAAAGCCAAGACCAAAGTTACATCAGACAAATATAAAAGTGACTGGGTATTCAGGTGCAGGTAAAGGAACATGTGTGGCAAAAGTATCACACAAAAATATTGTGCACATGCTTTCATTTGTGGTGGCACCAATGAATGTACAGTCAATACTGGGTTTATATGCCTGTGAGAGACTGAATTCAGTTAAAAGAGCCTTTGTCCTGGACAGTGACACACAGTCAGAATACAGTGACTTGATGAAAGAGTATGAGGACTTGTTCAAAGGGCTTGGTTGTCTTCCAGGAGAGCACACAATTAAAATTGACAACTCAATGCCATCCGTAGTACATCCATGTAGAAAAGTGCCTTTTCAATTACGTGACCAACTGACAGCAGAGCTTGACAGAATGGAATTGTTAGGGGTTATAAAAAGAATTGATGAACCAACTGAATGGGTCAATTGGCTTGTCATTGTTGGTAAGAAAAATGGAAAACTGAGGATTTGCTTAGATCCAAGAGACTTGAATAGAGCCATTAAAAGAAAGCATTTCAAATTGCCTACTCGTGAAGAAATTATGTCACACTTTGCTAATGCAAAGCACTTTAGTAAATTAGATGCATCCTCTGGATTCTGGCAACTTAAACTAACTGAACCAACTTCAAAGTTGTGTACCTTTAACACTCCTTTTGCCAGATAATGTTTTCTTCAGCTTCCGTTTGGAATTGCATCAGCTCCTGAAGTGTACCATAAAACCATTTACATGCTAGATGAGCACATTGAGGGTGTGGATACTTCCATGGATGATATTATTGTTTGGGGATCATTTAAACAAGAGCATGACGCCAGACTCAGACAAGTCATTGAAGCAACATGCAAGACAAACCTGAAGTTGAATAAAGACAAATGTCAGCTAGGAGTGACTGAACTTACCTTTGTGGGTGATATCATCAGCAATGAGGATGTGCGTCCTGATCCATTGAAGGTTTCTGCTATTGAGAACATGCCAAGACCACAATGTAAAAAGGATGTTCAAAGGTTCATGGGAATAGTCAACTACATGGGAAAATTCATACCCAATCTTTCGGAACAGCTTCCTCCATTGAGGCAGCTAACAGAAAAGAAAAACTAATGGAGCTGGAATTATGAACATGAGAAGGCATAGCAAAATCTCAGGAAAGTGCTCACTAAGGAACCTGTGCTGAAATTCTATGATGCTGAGCGACCCATCAAACTCTCATGTGATGCATCTCAAGCAGGCTTAGGGGTAGTATTACTCCAGAAACATGATAAGGAATAGCTACCAGTGGCATATGCATCTCGTGCATTATCTGATCCGGAAACAAGTTACGTCCAAACTGAAAAAGAATTGCATAGCATTATGTTTGCTTGCGAGAGATTTCATCAGTTTGTTTCAGGGCAATCTATTAATGTTGAAACTGATCATAAGCCTCTGGTTGCATTGTTTCACAAACCTTTAAGTGACTGTCCTTTGCAAATTCAGTGAATGATGATCAAATTGCAAAGGCATGTATTGAATGCGTCATACACACCTGGAAAATTCATGTACATGGCTGACACACTTTCCAGAGCTGTGGATCCAACAACAAAGGACAGTCACAGGGACACTGTTGATGTTCAGGCATTTGTTGATATGATCATAGAGACTGCACCTGTTGCTCCTGAAAAGTTGGACCTGCTGCGCTTTGAGACAGAAAGGACAAAATTCTTAGTCAGGTAATACGAGGATGGATGGATGGCCAGTTAATAAGCATGAATGTACCTCCGAAGTACAAGAATATTGGAACCACAGATCAGAACTTTCTGTTGTGGATGGGATACTGTCAAAGGTAGCAGAATTGTGATTCCTAAAAGTCTCCAAAAAGAAATGCTTGGAAAAATTCATGAAGTCCACCAAGGTATTGAAAAATGTAAGGGCGCAGGAAGTGATGTTTTGGTCCAGAATGAATCAAGAAATTGCAGAAGTGGTGTCTTCTTGTTGAATATGCCTTAAATACCAACCTAACAACCCTAAGGAGCCACTGCATCCACATCCTAGTCCTCAGAGACCTTATCAGAAGGTAGGCATTGATCTTTTTGTAACTGACAACAAATATTATCTATTACTAATAGATTACTACTCATTGTATCTTGAACTGTGTGGTCTGAGCAGAACAATATTAGAGAATGTAACTACATGCATGAAATCTGTTTTTTCCAGACATGGTGTACCTGATGAAGTTGTCACAGACAATGGTCCACAATTCAATGGTGAGTGCATGAGACATTTTGCTCATGAATGGGGCTTGTTCATACAACATCTAGTCCATTTTCCCCTCAGTCCAATGGATTAGTTGAGAAGTCGGTAGGAATTATCAAGATACTGATGCACAAAGCAAAAGAGAGTGAAGGTGATTTTTATAAAGCTTTGTTAGCCTATCACAGTGCTCCACTTGAATGTGGATTTTCACCTGCTCAGCTCTTGATGGGACGTCGTTTGAGATCCAATCTTCCAATAGATGAGAGCCTCCTGCGAACAGAGGGAGGTGAACAAGAGAAAAGATGGAAAGATGAACACAAAGCAAAGCAGAAAACATACTTTAACAGATGTTCTTGTCCATTCCCTGAACTGCACCAAGGAGATGAAGTGAGGATACAAGACAAAATGAACACATGGACATAGAAAGCTACAGTACTGTATATTCATTCATGTCCTTTGTGTCCTTGAACATGGCCTAGTCTTAACGACTTAAAGCAATCCTATACCATTTCTCTGCCTCCCATGACCACCTCTTTGCTGTCCTTATCTCTGGAGTCTTGCCCTTTAGTGTCTGCGAGTAGGAGATGCAGGTAGAAGAGGGCAGCCAAGTGATCAGATATCCGAAATGCAATCTCGGTATGGAATGGTTGGCATTCCTTACTGTAGTATAGCTGTGATCGTGTGTGTTGGAACCCTCGGTGCTGCAGGTTATATATTGATAACTGGGCAAAGATTCCTTCAAACAAGCCTGATTGAAGTCCCTGACTATGATTTGAAATGTGCCGGGGTTTTGGGCCCCATATCTAAGAAAGGAGACGGTCCAAAAGAAGTTTACAAGATTGATCCTGGGAATGAAAGGGTTAATGCATGAAGAGTGTTTGATGGTTCTCTTGGCCTGCCTTCAATGAGGAGTAATCTCACTGAAACCTATTGAAAGGTCTGGATAGATGGACATGGAGAGAATATTTTCTGTAGCAGGAGAGTCCAGGACCAGAGAGCACACCCTCAGAATAGAAGGACATCCCTTTAGAACAGAGATGAGGAGGTTGCTCTTTAGCCAGAGGATAGTGAATCCATGGAATTCATTGCTGCTGACGGCTGTTGGGTTCAAGTCAGTGGGTACACTTAAAATGGAGGTTGATAGGTCCTTGATAGTAAGGGCATCAAAGGATACAGGTAGGAAGCAGAAGATGGAGTTGGGGGGGGGGGGGAAATAAATTAACCATAATGGAATGGCAGAGCAGACTTGATGGACTGAACGGTGTAATTCTGCTCCTACATCTTATGGTCTTTGGCCTTGTGAATATAAGGAGACTGTAGGTATACGGACCTTCTGCAGGCAGAAGAGTTAGGTGTTTATTTACTAGTTTTAATTAGCTCAGCACAACATCATGGACTGAAGGGCCTGTTTCTGTTCTGTACTCTATAAACATTTTATCTAATGTCATTGTTGCAGGTTAGATGTTCACTGTGTAGTGAAGGATGGGTCTGGTCACAATGCCTCGAACAACTCTTTTAGCTGTACAATGGCACATTCTCTGTCTGTTGTAAATCTTATTCAGAATAATACTTTACTTCAGCACCAGACTGTGGTCTGCACAAAATATCATCTGAACTTCAAAGGAAATAGAGAAGGTGCATCCTGTGAGGGAACCCTCTGAACCAGAAATTGTAGAAAAACGTGATTCTAGAGATTGATAGATAATGATCTGCATGAACACGGTGAGGGCTTGTCTTTATGCTGTATTAATCTATGACTAACTCATCACCAGAATTTGAAAATGAATGGAGGGATTTAAAAAGGTGCTGCTGGTGTCCAAAGATGATATCAAGTTCAAGTTGCTTTTATTGTCATTTCAATCATAAACTGCTGGTACAGTACACATTAAAAATGAACCAACGTTCTTCCAGGACCCTGGTGTTACATGAAACAACACAAAAATACACTAGACAATGTGAGACAGCACAAGGCTACACTAGACTACGTAAAACAACATAAAAACTGCACTAGACTACAGACCTGCACAGGACTACATAAAGTGCACTGAACAGTGCAGGGCAGTACAATGATTAATAAACAAGACAATAGGCACAGTACAGGACAAATTACAATGTCAATTCCTCATTATGCAACTTATGCTGCCCCCCGCACCATCTTGGTTGGGACGTGAGATGTGACATAGAGTTTCTGCTTCCTTTAGATTAAAATCCCATTTTCCCCTATCAGGCTCTTCTCAAGCCTTAAATGAGTCTCTGGACAGACAAGTGCAATCACCCTAGCAGTGTTCTTCCATCTGCTCTTTGACATCACCTTCTTTCCTCTCCTCTCCCACTCTTCAGCTTTCCATGGCCCCCTAAGACATCATTTGCAGAACAGTGCTTCATAATTACTGGCCCTTCTCTTTCCTTCACCCATGCTCAGTTTGCTGGAGATAATTCCAAAGCTACCAGAAATCCTTACAATGATTTTCTCGAGCTTCAGAAATTGCAGTCTGCTCCTATTTCCACTCTTTCTCAAATACCCAAAACTATTCTAATGAAATTAAGCCTTTCTCTGACACCTTTTCATAATGGTTCAATATCTAATATTTATAGTATGTTACTGGAGATGAGCAATATTCCTTTAGACAAAATTAAGAATCTCTGGGAACCTGATTTACAGACATCAATATATGAGGAAACTTGGAATGAAATTTGTACACTGGTTAATACTTCATCGCTATATGCTCATCATTCCCTCATACAACTTAAGGTGGTACATAGAGCTCATATGACTAAGGATAAACTATCTCATTTTTATTTGGATATATCTCCCTACTGTGACAGATGTAATAACGGAGAAGCTTCATTAATTCATATGTTTTGGACTTGTCCAAATACTGAAAAATATTGGAAGGAAGTTTTTTCAAACTTTTTCCTTACTTTCTAAAGTCAATTTTAAGCCTAACCCTCTGACGGACATATTTAGTATTGTTGCAGGATAAGATATTAAGCTGAAGGCATCTGATTTACATATTTTGGCCTTTAGCTCTCTTACAGCTAGGAGGAAGCTTTTGTTTAAATGGGAAGATGTTTTTCCTCCTACTCATGCTGAATGGTTATGCAACATTATGTCATGTTTAGATTTAGAGAAGATTTGTTGTTCAATTTCCGAATCTCATCAAGACTTTCAAACATTGTGAGGACCTCTTCTGAATTATTTTCAAAACTGTCAATTCATTGTTTAAACTCAGATGTTGGCTATTATTAATTTTTATTATATGAGAAGGTATTTTACCTTCTTTTCTTCTTAATGAACAGATTCAGTCTTAGTAGGGGTTAGATTCTTTTTTTTGTAATCAGTTGGTATAGTTCAGTATAACTTTTGATTAACTTATATGAATACAGGGTAATGAGATTGTTATTATGAACAGATATTATGTAATTGGTAGTTTTTAAAAATCTTTTTTGACCTTTTATACACTTTCTTCTACTCTGTATCTTCTGTGTAGAAACTAATAAAAAATATTGGAAAGAAAAAAAATATACCTAATAGATCTAAGTGAAGATCTTTGTCTTTCATAATTGCAAGGGAAGTCAATAGAAAGCTATATCAGCCATGGTGAAAAATAAAAGTTATTGAATTTCCCTTATTCTTATGACAATAGGTTTAGGTTAAAGTAATTCTTTCATACAACTAAGGCCCTTAATGTTACACTGCACAACCATTGTTCTGGGGCTTAAAAAGACTTTTAACAGATGATTTATTATATTTAGTTTCACTTGTATTCAGCTACTTTCACCTTTTAGAGTCCACAGCATTTTACTAGAAAGTTTGAAGTATAGCAGGACCATAAATGCTGCAAGAACAGATCAGGGCTGAGCATCTTATGATGACAGACCCTTCTATCAGTCCCAAGGGAAAAGTGAAGTCGGTGATGGAGTACTACTACATCGACTCAGACCTAGGGGGCCGGCGTCGGTGATGGAGTATTCTCAAGTAACCTTGCTCATTTCAAAAGGGCCTAGAGCATCTGAGGTAGAGTAGTATATTTGAAAAGAGTTGGCTTAAATATTCACTCATTCTACAACTAGATGACAGCGGCTGCAATGCATACTGAATGTTGCACTGGCCAAACTGGAAACTCCTCCTCCTGGAGGGAGAAGGCCAGCAGAAAAGAGGAACTAGTATCAGTTTCCAGTTCCCTTTCAAGTTATATAATATTTTAACACTGCAATGTCTAATTTGTGGAATTCCTGTGGATATTGGACCAGCTTCATTACACAGTTCCAGAAATCATTTTGTGATTGCTCTGACAAGAGGAATTGGATGACAAGTGAATGCTAACAATGCCTGGTGGTACCACTATCTTTGGAATGAATCACATGAAATTGGTCCACTATTGACTTCCTAAACTCTAATTGCACTTTGCAAATGTTCATGTTGGTTTGTTAGGCTTATGCTGGCACTTGGAGCCTTCCCATCAGACTGATTGTCCCCGTCTTTCTTTGCTGTAACCAATATTCTCTCACATACACATCAACTCTTATTGATTCTCCTGCTAAATTACCTACACAAGGGCCAACAGAACCTAATCAACTCAATAACATCTCTTTAGGATGTGGGATGAAATCATGTGGTCACAGGAAGAATATACAAACTTCATACGGAGAGTACCCAAGCACAGGAACGAACTTGGGTCACTTTGATTAACTTCCGTCCAGTAGCCAAGGCTGATCTTATGATCCCAGTGTGGTCCTCAGGCAGCAAATGAGCTCCTGAGAGAATAAGGATTCACATTGGGAAATACGCACTTCTGTTTACAAGAAAAAAATATTAAGAGAAAGATAAAACTCAATCCATCACAGAAATGGGAAATTAGCAACTAAATGTGACCAGGAAACCTGAATTATGATCTAATCTGAAGTGGTAGCCGATTCAGCAAGTTAAAATGAATATTCAGCATCCAGTTTGTTACAAAATTCACTATGTACAACCAACTGCTGATCAAAGGAATGATCAAAAAAGCTACATCAGGATGGTTGTGTATATGAAAGTATGGTGCCATCTGTTTAAAATGATTTAGCAAATATACATAATGTATAATGATGATTTATCTACTTACTGAGTCCCCTTGTAGACCTGGTTCTCCACGGTCACCTTTAGGTCCTTGAATACCTTTGCTTCCCTGAAGAGTATATGTGACAGATTAAAATGAGAACACTGAGAAGCAGCAGATGAAATTTTCTGAAAGCTTCTGGATGCAGATCTCTCTATGGGTCTTTGTGTACTCTGCTTATACTATTTTTTTGTAATTGAACAGGTATACATAACTTGGCTGATCAACACTCAGAAATTGGGATACTCATTAGGAGGAACACAGAAACAAGATTGTTACAGAGTGGAATTGCTAGCTTTATAAATGCACTCTGAAGTATAAAAAGCAGGGAAATCATAGTCAAGCTTTTAAAATCAATGCAAAAGCCAACTCAGGACATCACATGCTTAATCCTAAAATGAACTTTAAATGAACAAATAACTGGAAGACAAATGGGTTTTGATTATTAATAGTCTGTTTATAATGGAGGATGAAATAATAATCATATTTGTAATTTAATGTTGTTTTGTTGCAGATTGCATTTAATGTCTTGTGTGTATATTCTAAATTCAATAAAATCTGATCCAAAAAAGTTTTTACAGTATTTCCATCAGCCCCTTTTTCTCCATGGACTCCAGGAATTCCAGGATCTCCCTGAAAGATAATATATTGGATTCATTTACAAAAAACATTTAATGCATAAGAGATCAAAATGAAACAGAAAATCAATCATGCTACTGCATTCATATAACATTTGCTTACAATTTCAAATTACACAAAAGCACTTTACAGCTATGAAGTGTAGCTACTATTTCAATGCAGAAAACTTTATAATCAATTAAAAGATATTCTCATAAATGTTAGTGACCTGTTAAATTATTTTTGGGATATTCGTTAAGGATTTGATAGTAACTGAGAAATTTTTTTTAAAACTCCCACGCACTTTGAACAGTACCACATGATCTTTTTCCATAATCTCATTTGGACATTCCTGAGAGAGTATCTCTTAGTAATAGAACCAGCAAAATACAAAATAACTTATGTCAGATTGCTACTGCAAATTGGGAAAATCTACTATCAATATTACTGTCCGCAGTTTTCCATCAATATTGGTTGTGGCTCAAGGTTTCCACTCTGCTCTCAGAGTTGAAGATGATTTCTCAAATCCCATTTAAGGACTTGAACACAAAAATCTAGGTTCACATCCCTGTTCTGCTCTAAGTATGCTCTGTACTGTCAAAGGTGCCATCTTCTGGTTGAAATAAATCCCAAGAAATCACTTTGCAGGAGGAGGTTGGACAAACAATCAGCTGATCTGATCAACATTTATCTTTGATCAGCATCCCCAAATAAGTTTCTCTGGTCAACATGTCATTACAGTTTGTGGGATCCTACTATGGAGGAATTGCCCCCTGTATTTCCTACAGTACAAGATTGTCTGCATTATGGAAGTATTTGCTAAATCCTGAGACTGTGAAAAGAATTTTATAAAGTCAGGCCTTTCTTCCTTTGTCAAAAAAGTCATGTGCAAACACTAGATTAAGACAACAACCTACAAAGAATCCCATCACTTTCACATTTGGAGCATTCATTTTAATGGGAAGTGGGTATGTAAACAAAACCAATGGGTTCTGTGCCTTGAGACCTCCAGTGCAGGAAAAAGCAGAAAATTACAAAAGAGAAGTCTTTACCCTGAACCAAATTAAAATAGTATGAAAGGCGTTTAAAATGCAAAGTGTGCAATTTGATGCGATTATGTAAAAACTTCCTGATATCTGACAGATTTAAAGGTATGCAGGTTTGATAGGCATTCCAGTGGCAATGTGGCCCTTCAGTCCTATAGCCGAATCTAACCCAGTTGTGGGGAAATGCTGGAAACAGCAGTACAAAAAGTATCTTGAATCTTCACATACCTCCTCTCCATCTATTCCATCCAAACCATCGGCAGCCGTGTCACCCTGTCAAGAGAACATTAGTCCTTCAGTGAAATATGCTGTACCATATAGCCTACATTATAAAAAGGGACTAATTTACGTTGTAGTAACACGTTACACGTGCTATCAGGTGCGTATTGATCTGTGTGTGCGCGTCAAGTTCGGACTCTACCAGTAAAGAACCATGAAACTTAGCTCCCATCTCCAGCATTTTTATTAATAACATAGATGTGTAACCAGGCCACATCACAACATATGCCTAACAGATAAATAGGCATTCTATAAAGTAATTGCAAAATTTGGATGGAAAATTGGTTAAGCCTGAAAGCATATTTACCTTCTGTCCTCTATGCCCTCTTGATCCCTGAAAAACAATGAATATTAAGTTAATCCTGGAGTTTTAAACCAAGCCAAGATGCAACTTTATCCAATTAAACCACATACCTTGTGGCCATTGGGACCTTGGCATCCATCTTCTCCTTGAGCTCCAGTAATACCTGGACCTCCCCTTCTACCCTAAAGAGCCAGAACACAGATTATTGGTGACAGTGAAAAGGCCATATCACAACATAAACATCATAGTAGACACTGTCCTTAAGCTTCAAAATTTCTTCCTTGTATTTTGTCTGAAATACTTTCATTTGCCAGTCACCAAAGTGAAAACACAAAGGAAGTATGAAGGCAAAGGCTTGAATAGAAATACATTTGTATCAACTTTGTTTGTATTGCAAGCGATAGGTAAAGAACAATCCAACTCACTATTCAAGCCTGCTCTGCCTTTCAAAATTTCAGAGCTACTTTTCTACCAAGCAAGAGAAAATCTGTGTAATAAACACAAAATGCTAGAGGAACTCAGCAGGCCAAGCAGCATATCTGGAAAAGATTAAACTGTCAATGCTTTGGGCCAAGACCTTTCATCTGGAGTGGGGAGAAAAGAGACAAGACCTCAGAGTAAGAAGATGGGGGAGGGAGGAAGAAGTTTAATGTAATAGATGATGGGTGAAACCAGGAGAGGGGTTGAGGTGAAGTAAAGAGCTGGGAAGTCCATCAGTGAAATAAATAACGTGGTGGAGAAAGGGGTATCTGATAGGAGAGGGCAGAAGGCCATGGAAGAAAGGGAAGTGGAAGGAGAACCAGAAGGAGGTGATGGGCAGGTAAGGAGATAAGGTGAGAGAGGAAAACAGGAATGGGGAATGGAGAAGGAGGGCAATTACTGGAAGTCTGAGAAATTGATGTTCATGCCATCAGGTTGGAGACAAGCCCCATGGAATATAAGGTGTTGTTCCCCCAACCTGAGTGTGGCCTCATCACGGTGGTAGAGGAGACCATGGACTGACTTGTAAAAATGGGAATGGGTAGTCACTGGAAGATCCCACTTATCGTGGCTGACGGAGCATAGGTGATCGGTGAAGTGGTCTCTCAATCTATGTTGGATCTCACCAAACTACAGGAGGCCATACCGGGAGCACCAGATACAGTAGATGACCACAACAGACTCACAGCTGAAGTGTCGCCTCACTTGGAGGGTATGTTTGGGGCTCTGAACAGTAGTGAGGGAAGAGGTGTAGGGTCAGGTGTGGCACCTGTTTTGCTTGCAAGGTTAAGTACCGAGAGGGAGATCAGTGGGGAGGGCCAAATGGACAAGGTACTCTTGTAGGGAGCAGTCCATGCAGAAAGCAGAAAGTGAGAGGGAGGGAAAGATGTGTTTGGTGGTGGGATCCCATTGGAGATGGTAGAAGTTATGGAGAATTAAGTGCTGGACACCGAGGCCAGTGGAGTGGTAGGTGAGGACAAGAGGAACTCTATCCCTGGAGGGGTGGTGAGTGGATGGGGTGAGGACAGTCATGCATGAAATGAAAGAGATGTGGGTGAGGGCAGTGCAGATGGTGGAGGAAGGAAAGCCACTTTCTTTTAAGAAGGAGGATATCTCATTAGTTCTGGAATGAAAAGACTCATCCCAAGGACAGGTGCCATGGAGACAGAGGTATTGAGTGAAGGGGATGGTATTTTTTACACGTGACAGTTTGGGAAGAGGTATAGTCCAGTAGTTGTGAGAAACAGCTTCACCTATTGTCACAAATGTACTTTTCTTGCAACTGTCTATGATGTCTCTGCAAATTTGCTACTCTAAATCCTGCCGAGTGTGGAGTGGTCTATAATATAATCCTATCAATGTAGTCATCCCTTCATTTTTCATCAGTTCCACCCATAGAGCCTCAGTGGGTAAGTCCTGCAGCCTGTTCTGTCCGAGCACCGCCTTGACATTTTCCCTGACTAATAGTGCCACGTCACACCCTTTAATACCTCTACCTCTGTCATATCTAAGCATTTAAATTATTCCTGTACAAAATATCACTCTTGAAAAAACTTGTTACATCTCATCAAACTTACCTCTTTTCCCTCTTCACCTTCATGTCCTTGAAATCCTTTTTGACCTTTTTGCCCCTGAAATTAGATCATGGCAAAAACAATTATCAAGCATGCTAAAATTAGACACTGGAAGCTTCAGTGTTAGCTCAAGTAATGTTTTAATCAGACAGGATTGTTTTGCATGACCCTGAATCAAGACTTAAGATCAAATCTTAATCTGAGCCACTTTATCTACCAAATTAACTGATACAAGTCTGCAATTGTCCTGATTCTCTATCATAAAAGTTAAAGAGACAATACCATGTTAAAGAACTAAAGAATTGCTTTAGACACACATGACCTGCATTTTGGCTCACTTATCAGCATGTAACTTGCAGAGTTCTGTCAGGAAATGTCCAGAAATTCTAACACAGTAAATCATTGTAAATATGCAGTTTGTCCAGATTGTCAAGGAAGGCTTTTCCAATTATTCTGGAGGTATCGGTAGAGGTTCCATCTGGATACGGCACCATAAGGTGTGTCTGCTAGTGGATCAGGGAGGAACTCCCTTCATTTACACAGAAAAGTGAACTTACCATTAATGAGATTTTAATCTTTGAAACCAGTGAAATTCAATTGACATTGCACACATCAACTGCCATTGGTTAAGGGACACAATAAAGTTTAATATTCAGAGGTTCAGCCATTTAATCAACAAATAAACAGAGCCACATAAAGAAGCCATATTCTGTTGAGTAGCATACAATTTTTGATTTACCAAAGATCCTCTTTTTCCTCGATCTCCTCTTTTTCCTAATTGCCCTGAGCACTTGCAAATTATTTTACAGCATTCTCTCTCTGCAATTGTGTCCTGCAAGAAAATAAGTTGAGACCGATTAATCATTAGTTAGAGCATTTTTAAGATTAACATATTTTCTATTTTATTTTTATTTATGATGTTAGTGAAGGAAGATTAAGCTCCTTAACCACTGTGAAGGACAAATTGTAGTGGGTTTTCTTTAGAAGACACAGTGTTCAGCTCTAATTCCAGGGCATAATAAAAGATATGCAAACTGCAGATATATTAAGCAAAATTGTGGTTCATCCTCTGTGTCAGAGGTCTGCATAATTACACAAAGTTAGAGTCAGCTTCAAAAAAGATTCTTATGTATTTTTCAGAGGATGATGATAGCAAATCCTAGTGCATTCTAGTGCGGGGTACGATACGCTGTTTGGACAACTTAAACTCCTGCCCAGATGATGGAATGTTCACTCCTCTCTCCATGGCACTGAGGCTGTGAAAATTGCCCCAACCTCTGTGCTCTGTGCCTGCTAACATAATGAACTGATACCAAAGCATTGGGCCTATTCCAGGCTGTTCCAGGGTTTGGATCTAAGGACTCATTTTGGTTCAGAATGTTCTTGCTCACTTCTATTGTTTGTATAATTTGAGATTTCTCCCCCTTTCTCTGTGCATTGGGTGTCAGTCTTTATTTTAAATTGGTTCTTTCAGGTTTCTTGTTTTGAGACTGTGTAGCCAAACAGATTTCAACGTTGTATAATTTATACATTCTTTGTTAATAAATGGACTTTGAAACTTTGAAATAGGTTGACATGTTAGCAGCTTAAGTATGAATACGTGTCAAATAGAACATAGAACAGTACAGCACAGGAATGGGCTCCTCTTTCCATGGTGTCGGTGTTAAATATAATGCCGAACTTAACTAAATCTTTTCTGCTTGTGTGTGTTTACATCCCTCCATTCCATGAACATCTACATGTCTATCTATCAGCCTCTTAAATGCTACCAAGTTACCTGCTTCCACCATTACGCCCTGTCAACCTGGTCCCAATACCTGCAAATGTTGTGTAGAAAACTTGCCCACACACTTCTTTCTAACTTTCTCCCTCTTATGACATGCATGAGCATGCCTGTTATATTCACTTATTTCAATGGATTCAAATCATGTATGAGGAATATAAGCAAGTCAATTGAAGTTTAACTTTAGCTTCAAGGCCTCTATGATATATAAACATATAAATTTAAAGTAAGCCAAATGGATGCTAATTCATATTCTTTGCATTAATGATGCTGTACAAATTGTAAGTTATAAATTATAAGTTAATATGACAGTTCATACAGTCCCCTTGGTGCAGTAAAACATCCCACCATGCAGCACAGGAGCCCGTCCAAACAAATTCTGTAGGTGCAGATGTTAATGTGTGACAGACGGACAGGAATCATGATGTTCTCAAAAGGTCATGTGACTAGATAAAATGCCAGGAAACTCACAACCAGACAAAAAAGCTTCTAATGGAAACTACCCTCAATTTCCTATTTAAACTTATGACATTTCTCAGATGCGCAATTTAACTTGCAGTACATGATATAAGAGATGCACAACACATTGTTGATATCACTGCACACACCTAGAGGTAGATGCATTTCATATACACTGTGGGTCCAGATTATGTTTTATCTGGATGTTATTTGTCATTTAGATATTATATATTGAATTAGTATGATAAGAGAGGCATTAAGCCATCTCCATGTTCAGTAATGTCGTTCATCAATTAAAAACAAGTTATACTTTTCAGATACCTGATTTGCTTACTGATTCTAAAAAAGAATCCTTGTAAAAAAAACTATTGACTAAATCAATAAATAGTTTATTACAGATATTTTCTAAAACTTCTGATAACCTTTGACTCTTACAAAATCACTTACAATTGCTGACAATAATTCATTTCCAATATCCGGCTTGTTAATCATCAGTTCCTCTCGGTAACCAAATCCTCTTCCAAACTCCAGTTCAGCAATTTTGTCAGCATTTTCTGTTCCTTCCAGGGGAATGAAGATCAGTCCATGGATACCCTCTTGGAAAGAAAAAATACAATGATTGTCCATTATTAAAATAATTTTCAACTTCTTGAATACTATATTAATTAAGATGTTTCTCTTGGAATTTTACACTTTAACACATTACAGGATCATAAGTGAACTTCTGTTCATGAGTTGTCTATTTACTTGTTGATACTTCCCAAACATTCCCATTGCTTCAGCTCCTTCCAGTGGAGTTCAGACAAAAAATGTCGAGAATCAGGCTTGGGAAATGAGGTCCAAGAGATGCAGAAAGATGAGGTGAAGGAATCCTAGAGCTTGGAGTCTTGGTGACGACTGCCCAGATGCTGGGCAGCTCACTTAAATGTAAAAAGATATTAATCAGAGACAGAAGCTGTCCTCAATCTCCAAATAAGACCAGGTTTGGATCCATATCATTTGCAGGACTTATATGCATAAATAAACTTCATGCATAATAATGTTAAAATGTGCATAACACATCCTTAACACCATTGAGTGTATGTGGAGAGCTCCTTCAGACTGCATGTCACATACATTGTGAACCTAGGATAAGTTTTGATAAATGGGCAATCTCACTCGTGATATATCCTTTTAAGAAGTCAGCTCTGTAGGATGCAAGATATCACATACAATAGCAGCACAGGAGCGCCACAGGGAACCGTACTCTCTCCGGTCCTGTTCACCCTGTACACATCTGACTTCCAATATAACTCGGAGTCCTGCCATGTGCAGAAGTTCGCTGATGACACGGCCATAGTGGGGTGTGTCAGGAATGGACAGGAGGAGGAGTATAGGAAACTGATACAGGACTTTGTGATATGGTGCAACTCAAACTACCTGCGTCGCAATGTCACCAAGACCAAGGAGATGGTGGTGGACTTTAGGAGATCTAGGCCTCATATGGAGCCAGTGATCATTAATGGAGAATGTGTGGAGCAGGTTAAGACCTACAAGTATCTGGGAGTACAGTTGGACGAGAAGCTAGACTGGACTGCCAACACAGATGCCTTGTGCAGGAAGGCACAGAGTTGACTGTACTTCCTTAGAAGGTTGGCGTCATTCAATGTCTGCAGTGAGATGCTGAAGATGTTCTATAGGTCAGTTGTTGAGAGCGCCCTCTTCTTTGTGGTGGCGTGTTGGGGAGGAAGCATTAAGAAGAAGGACGCCTCACGTCTTAATAAGCTGGTAAGGAAGGCGGGCTCTGTCGTGGGCAAAGTACTGGAGAGTTTAACATCGGTAGCTGAGCGAAGGGCGCTGAGTAGGCTACGGTCAATTATGGAAAACCCTGAACATCCTCTACATAGCACCATCCAGAGACAGAGAAGCAGTTTCAGCGACAGGTTACTGTCGATGCAATGCTCCTCAGACAGGATGAAGAGGTCAATACTCCCCAATGCCATTAGGCTTTACAATTCAACTGCCAGGACTTAAGAACTTTTTTTTAAAGCTATTATTAATGCTTTTTGAGTTAGTGATTTTAGATGCATATCATATTATTACTGAGTTAAGTATTGTATGTAATGAGTTTTTGCTACAACAAGTGTATGGGACATTGGAAAAAATGTTGAATTTCCCCATGGGGATGAATAAAGTATCTATCTATCTATCTATCTATCTATCTATCTATCTATCTATCTAATTTGTACAAATACTTTGTTGCATGAAAACTTCCCAGCTTGTGCCACAGGAGTCCAACTAGACAAATCATAAACCAGGTAAGTGGTTGGCTTTAAGTAAACTTTTACAGGAAAAGGAGAGACCGAGAAGTTTAAAGAATATATTTCTGAGGCTTAGGGCTTAGGCTTCTGGAGGAAATGAGGAACAGAATGCCAAAAGTCTGGAGTCAGAGAAATATCAAATTTTTGAAGGGTGTTCGGACTATAAAGTGCCAAGATGCTCATCAGGATGCAGAAACTATTAAACCAAGTCAAAGACTATTCTTTATGGTGAAGATTAGAATTGAAGAAGCACAGTACTGCCGGAGAATGTTGTAGAGCTAGGAAGGAGTGAATGATTTGCAAGGAGATAGATGAATAAATCTTGGTGCAAATTCTTTTATGAGTTAAATGCCCTCTCTCTCTCTCCGTCTTTCACTTTCCCTCTATTCATCTACTTTTTCCCGATAGTCTGAACCATTATCCCACACACCATGGAGAAATGTTTAGCACCCATTTTGCAGTGCAAACAGATCACAGGGAGATAAATAACTTATGTTGCCTCTTCATCATCACTGAAAGTTAGCTCACTTTTATTTTTAAAAGCTGGATGTGGGCATCACAAGCTAAGCCAACATTTATTGTCCATCCCTAGTTGACGTTGAGAAGGTGGTGATGAGCTCACTTCTTGAATGGCTGCAGTCCTTGGGAAGTAAGTACACCCACAGTGCTGTTAGGGAGGGAATTCCATGATCCTGACCCAGCAACAATGAAGGAACGGAAATATATTTCCAAGTCAGGATGGTGAGTGACTTGGAGGGGGATTTCCAAGTGGTGGTAATCCCTGTATATCTTGGTTTCAACCTTCTGGATGGCAATGGTTGTAGGTCTGGAAGGAGCTGCCTTAGGAACTTTGGTATATTATTGCAGTGCATTTTGTAGATAGTACACACTGCTGCAAATGTTTGTTGATGGTGGAGTGACTGGATGTCTGTGGGCTGCCTTGTACTGGATGGTGTCAAGCGTCTTGAGTGTTGATGGAGCTGCACTCATCCAGGTGAGTGGCGAGTATTCCATTACACTCCTGACCTGAGCCTTGTAGATGGTGGACAGGCTTTGGGGAATCAGGAAGTGAATTACATGTGACAGGATTCCTAGCCTTTGATCTGCTCTGGTAGCCATGGTGTTTATATAGCTTGACCATAGTTCAGTTACTTTTCAATCGTAACCGCCCCCCCCTCCCCCAGGATGTAGATAGTAGAGGATTAGGTGATGGTGATGACATTGAATGTCAAGGGACAATGGTTAGAACCTCTCTTGTTGGAGATGGTCATTGCCTGGCACTTGTGTTGCTCAAATGCTACTTATCACTTGTCAGCTGCAGCCTGGATATTGTCCAGATGCTGCTACATTTGAACTGCTTCACTATCTGAGGAATGATGAACGGTGCAGAACAGTGTGCAGTCATCTGCGAACATTCCCACTTCTGACCTTATGATGGAAGGAAAGTCACTGAGGCAGCTGAAGATGGTTTGCCCTATAAAACTTCCCTGAGGAACTCCTGCAGTGATATCCTGAGGATGAGATGATTGACCTCCAACCACCACAATCATCTTCCTTCGTGTCAAGTATGATTCCAACCAGCAGAGGGTTTTCCCTCTATTTCCCATTGACTCCATTTTAGCTAGTGCACCTTGATGCCATAGTCAGTTAAATGCTGCCTTGATGTCGAGGGCTATCACTCTCACCTCACCTCTGGTATTTAGCTCTTACTGTGGCACTCTTTGTGTGATAATTAAATAAATCCTAAGTGTAAATATCTAAAAGTACAGACCAAAAGAAACTCTTCCATTATACTTTAAATTATTTAACATCATATAAAAAATTGGCACAGTGTGAGGCAAAATGAAACTGATATAATCTCTGTCTAGCCACTCAACTGTTTGGGTAAAGTGCCATTACAAGCTCAAGTAGAAGCAAAAGATTCCTATTTTATTTTGTTTCCATTTCTGCATTGAAATTGCCTTCTTCTAAATGTCTGAAAATATTCTGAGATTTGAAAACAAAATATGATCACTGGATTCAAATTGAATATGTGGTGTTTAATATTTAACAGATAAAATCACATTCCCGAACACTTCTCATTAATGATATAATTCTATGCCAAAAATTAGTGCTCACAATATCTTCAAAACAGTATTGCTCGTAAATGCCAAGCGCGTTACCTTTAAGTCGGAGTTTTTCTGATACTTTCTTTAATTTTTTCATTTCATCATCTATTCCATCTGTAAATATTACAATGACCTGTAAAGAGAGGGTTTAAAATGTACAATCAGAATGGGTAGGTCAACTCAAGGAAACCACAGTATGCAGTTCACCAACTATTCACTCCTTTTTATAGCAAAGTACCATGAAGGGTTTAGCAAAACTGCAACTATTTCCTGTATGAAGGCCTTATCACTGAAATAAATGTTTGGAATAGATCTTCTACACATAGAAGGAAGATGCAGTCACCTAAAACACCAATGGAAATTCAAGTTCAAGTGTAATTGTGGCGTGGAAAGTCAGACGATGGATCTCATCTTCAAAGATTACGCTGTTTGAATTTTTCCAGACTTATAGTTGACATTCGTATCTAGACATTATAACCCTGTTATAATCAAGCCATCGAAGAATCTTGTATGTTTCATCGAGGTCATCTCTCATCCATCTAAACTTCAAGTCCTGAGGTGTTCAGTTTTCTGACGTAAAACACATCCTCCATTCTTCAAGTATCTTTCTGAACTGCTTCCAATGACAATATAATTTTGCTTAAACAAGGGGACAAAATCTATACGTTATTCATAAGTGCCTTGTATGATTGCAGTAGGCCTTCGCTATTTTACACTCCAGGTCACCTAAAATACATCCCAACATTCTATTGCTGATTGTACCTGCTGCATCTGTAGACGAGATTTCTGTGTTTCTTGTACAGTACTCTAAAAGCCCTTTCTGCTGCAGCTTCCTGTTTCATCATTCTTCCATTAAAACTGAACCTTTTGCTCATTTTCTCCATTTGTACTCCATTTACCAACTTTCCTAACCCCTCACTCAGCATGGAAACACATCTTGGACATGCAGACGAGTACAGGTATCAATTTTAACTGAACTTTTGATGACAAACTCTACTGTCTTCGTCAGGAATGATGCCTTGTCATGTCCAGTCCATTGGTATATATACCCTGTCATCCGTCCCTCCAGATTGGTTAGTTCTCATCCAATCAGATTTCTTTTTCAAAACAAGCCCTTATCCATGCCGACCATGTTGCTGGCCTGAACTAGTTCCTTCTGCCTGTATTTGGCCTACATCCTTTTCAAATTTTCGTATCTATGTACACACTAAATGTCTTCTAAAAGCAGTAATTGTATCTGCCTCTACCACTTCATCTGGCATCTTGTTCCATAAAGCTCCCGCA
Source organism: Hemitrygon akajei (assembly GCF_048418815.1). Lineage (NCBI taxonomy): Eukaryota > Metazoa > Chordata > Chondrichthyes > Myliobatiformes > Dasyatidae > Hemitrygon > Hemitrygon akajei. The sequence goes on from NC_133143.1 coordinate 32,551,349, forward strand.
ACCTCTGCCCTTCAGATTCTCTTTATATCTTTCCCCTACCATTCTAAACCTGCTGTATGATCTTTAGTTTTAGATGCCCTTGCCCTGGACAGTGTCCATTTAAAATACCACAAATGTGGTCTCACAAATGGCTTGTACAGCTGTAACATGACATCCACATTTGTACTCAATGACCTGACTGATGAAGGCAAGTGTGAAAAACTCCTCCTTCTACACCCTGTCTACCTGTATCACAACCTTCAGGGATCTGCATACTTTTGCCCCTTGATCTCTCTGTTCTATAATGCTCTCCAGGACCCTGACCTGGTTAACTTCTAAAAATGTAATTCCTCGTGCTTATTCAAGTTAAAATCCATCTGCTATTCCTTTGTCCACTTTCTCAGCTAAACAAGATTGTTTTAGTTTTAGTTAACATAGTGACATAGTAGTTATCATAACACTATTACAACTCCTCTGTCAGAAAGTTGCATGTCCTTCCCACGTGCACATGGGTTTCCTCCAGGTGCTCTAGATTCCTCTCACAGTCCAAAGATGTACCGATTAGTAGTTTAATTGGTCATTTTAAATGGGACTCTGATTAGGCTAAGGTTAAATTGATGGGTTGCTGGGCAGTGTTGCTCTAAATAAAATATAAATTTTAAAGATTCTTAACTATCCATTATTCCAGCAATTTTAGTGACACTGTAAACTTACTCACCTTGCCAACTAAACTCTCATCCAAATCCTTATTATTAACAGCAGATCCAGTTATGATCCGTGTAGCACACCATTAGTTACCAGCTTCCAATGTAGTTTAAAAAAAACACCACTACCACCTTGTGACACCTCCTATAGAAATGGCTAGCTTCTAATCAAAGTGAAAGAAGAAAGTTCAAATGCTGGCTTGTTGCGCTTTCATTGTGTGCTGCATCTGTGAGGCAGAGTCGGGCAATGCCGTGGAAGTCCATAGCAAGGGTATTCCCTTCTGCCGCTGGCGTGGGATGACAAGTCAATCGGGGACCCTGAGGACTTGTGGAAATTGTGTGGTGGTTTCTTCTGAACTTATAGTCTTTTAATATCTTTGGACTATTTTTACTGTGCTCATGTTCTGTTTTTTATCAATTATGCTGTTGCTTGCACTGTTGTGACTATATGTTGTAAATATATGGTATTGTGCAGGTCTTCTAGCTTTAGTTTTTGGTCTTGTTTGTCTGGTGGGATTGGAGCTCCTTTCCGGGGAACGCGCTAAGATGGTAGCGCAATATTAATACGCAGCAGCTTCTCCGGACTCTGGATTGGGGATTACCAAATGTTATGTGGATTTTCTGGTGTAGTCTGTTTTGTCATGTGTTTTTGTGATATCATTCTGGAGGAATGTTGTCTCATATTTTAACTGCATTGCATTTGTAGTTTTTAAATGACAATAAATTGAATCTGAATCTGAATATTAAGAAAACCAAGTTTATGCTGACCAGCCTGATTAACTCCGTGGTAATAAGTGGAAAAGAAAGGGAAGCAATAACAGATTTTCTCTTCCTCGGTACAAAGATTTCTATAGATGGTAACTGCAGCCTCGAAATTAAACAGTGCTTACTTCTGGGGAGGGCAGCAATGGCAAATTTAGATAAAATACTGAAGAGCAGAGACGTAACATTGTCTACGAAGATCCGTATAGTCAAGTCTATGGTATTTCCAGTTGTGATGTATCGTTGTGAGAGTGGACTATTAGTAAAGCTGAATACAAAAGAATCGACACCTTTGAACCTGAAAGTGGAGGAAAGTGTTAAGAGTTTGTTCAACAGCGAGAAGATTCGACAAGTCAAATACTGCCAGGCTGCTCACTAGGAGGCTTGATAATGAGACAAAAGCTCAAATACTTTGGCCACATTATGAGAAGACAGGATTCCTTGGAGAAGACTCTCTAGGTAAAACAGAAGGTAAAAGAAGGAGAGGAGGATAACGGAGACTACGATGGATAGATAATATTACTAGATAATGCGTATGACCTTGGGGGATCATGAGAGAACTTTCCAACAAGAATGCTTGATGTGCAGGAGTCCATTGGGGTCACAAAGAGTCAGATTTGACTTAATGACCGAACAACAAACATGGTTCCTATATGATCTAGCTTACCATGTGAGATCTAATCAAAGACCTTCCTAAAGTCCATGTAGGCAAGTGACCATCTACATCCCTGACCTCTTCAATCACCTTCATTACCTCTAATAAAAACCTGTCACATTCATGAATCAAGATTTCATGCACAAAGCCATATTGACAATTCTTAATCAGTCTTTGACTTTTAAAACTTAACCTGTTAATATTTCTTTGTGAATTGCTTTAATCCTCTTCACTACTTGCCTTTTCTCCATTTTTGTGTCATCTGTAAATTTGTCCACAGTACAATCATTTCCTTCCTCTGTACCACTGTTGTATTATAACAGCTCTAACCTCTGCGGCACTCCACTAATTATAGTTTGCCCACATAAGATAGACTCATTATCCCTACTCACTGTCTCCTGTTTGTTAGCCAATCCTCTAGCCAGACTATTATTTTACATCCAACACCATGAAACCATTTCTTGCCAAGAAATCTGTTGCATGCACCTTGTCAAGCACCTTCTGAAGCTCCAGGTATACAACATCAACTGGTTTCCCTCTATTCACTCTGGCTGAACCTTCCATTAAAAACTCATACATTAGTCAGAAAAGACTTCACGAAGCCATGTTGATTCTATTTGACCAGGTTATGATTTTCTTACTATCATCTCTATGTTAATTCATCCTTACATTTTTCCATTAATATTTGCCAAATTAATAAGCCAATGGTTAATGTGGAAAGGAAAGTCCCTCGCAATCAGCTTTGAGAGACCAGTGGAGATCAGACTGAGGATTGGTTACCTGCTTTATGACCCACTTCATTTTTGAATAAGAATTCCATATTAGTGTTTTCCAAACCTACAGTAGTTTTTCAGATTCTAAGGAGTCTTGGAAGTTTCCAACAAAAGCACGCACTATCTCAATAGCTACTTATTTTACAATCTTAAAGCAAACATCATTAAATCCAGAAAAATTATCATTCTCTGGCCCTGTTAATTCACCAAAGAGTTAATTCTGAAATGTGCGATGATACAGTTTAACTCCTCTCCATTTATTAGCATTTCTGAGATGTTTGTAGTATCTTCTACCATTGGAGAATGAACAATATGTTGGTCAAACTCTTCTACTTTTTCTCCAGTCCCCATTAGTATCGCCATAGGTCTATGTTTACTTTTAACTCCCTCCTTTCTTCTGTACATAAAGTCATGCCAAATGTTACTTTCTTCTATATCTTCATTAGTTTGCTCAAACTGTTTATTTTTCTCCTTGATGGTTTTATTTTACTCCTCCTTTACTAGAATTCAAATTTAACCTTATTTTTGGGTTTATTACTATTTTTTGCCATCTAAGATGTATTCTCCTTCCATTCAGTACATTCGTCAACTCCTCTGGTTAGCCCTGGTTGGTTCATTCTGTTCTCTCTCACCACCCCCCCACCTCATTTTTCACCCTCATCTTGACATATTTTTGCAGGGAAACGTATTCACTGAACAGCTGCCATTGTTCATTCATTGTTTAATCTGTTAATCTGTTTTAGCCAACTCTATCCTCAGTCCTTTGTAATTTCCTTTATATTTGGCTCAGACCCAAGTTTCTTAATTTTAAACTAGATGATAAATCCAATTTTACTGTGATCTTTTACTTGGGATTCATTTCTGAAACCTGTAGGTAGTATGAAAACTAATGTTATTATGTAGTAGCTGGATTTGCATTTGGGGAGGTTATATGAATATGGATATCGTAATAGAACAGATTATAGAAAAGGACAGGCAGAAGATTGCCCAGAGAAATACAGATAAAGGAAATTACAGAAACAAGCAGATTGGAATACATATCCTCTTGATCATAACGACACAATGGATGACATAGTTATTTGCAGAGGAGATTTCAGATGGAAATCATACAAAATTCGATTCAAAAAAGTGCCAGAAGATACATGGGCAGAAGAGATTCCAACTATATGGGAATAAAGAAGATTTGAGAAATATGGAAGCAGAATAACAAAGGAGAGATGAAACCAAGACTACTAAAATATGTTGAGGATTTCAAGTTAAGTGTGCAGTACCTGGTATTCTGAACTACAGTACTAGCTCTATGCTGAATTAGCAAACAGAAGGCGGACAATAAATCTCTTCTTCCAGGCCTATAAAACTTAATCCCAATAAATTATTCAACTTTACTATAGCACATGAAATGAATTAACATCAGTTCGAGCCAATGATTTCTTTTTGCAGATATTGTCTCCCCAGACTTATCAAATGTTACCTTCACATTTCCTTCTGCTTTCAGACTAAATAGCCTTGGAAAAGATTGCAGATAATCGGCATTCAAGATCCTGTTGTCATTTTGCATTGACGTTAGTTCTTCCCTTATTTCATTAGACTTAAACTGCTTAAACTGCAAATCAAAATTCGAACTGGATCGGTGGAATCCAATCTTAGTTGTGATGCCATTGCCTGACTTGCAGCTGATGTTGTGAAGATCCATCATTCTCTCAATGATGCCACTCAGATGACCGCCATGTGATTCCAGAAATTCCAGATGATTACTGAGATCTAGTCCCATAGCAATATCGATGGAGCATACTGGAAGGAAAAGAACCATTTTACAAACATGTTCCAGTGCAATCAGGTTCTCATTGTTTATTCTACTGATAGTGCCATGTATATCTAATGTCAAAAGGGAACAGTCTAGTCATTCAACATTCCAAGCAATTTAATGACAACGTTATTTTGTTTCACTGCTTAATCATGTGGAAAGGAAAGTCCCTCGCAATCATCTTTGAGAGACCAGTGGAGATCAGACTCCCTACTAAGTTATCAGACATTTTGGACCAGCTTGAAGTCATGTGAATCTCTTTGGATGAAACATCCATCACAGAATAGGGCACAGAGCCAAGACTTCATAATGTCCTCCCACAGGACAAATTCTGCTACAACTCCATCCTGAGATTTGTGAATGATACCATCGTAATGGGCTGTAGTTCAAATAATGATGCGCTGGAGTATGGGAAGGAAATAGAGAGTTTAATAACATGGTGTCATGAAAACCAACTCTCCCTCGATGTCAGCAAAACAAAAGAGCTGGTCATTGACTTCAGGAAGGGAAGCAGTGCACATGCTGTACATCAGTGGTGTTGCCGTCCAGAGCTTCAAGTTCCTGGAAGAGAACATCATCAATAACCTATCCTGGTCCCATCATGCAGTCACCATGATCAACACTTCTACTTCCTCAGGAGGCTAAAGAAATTTGTCACATCCCATCATCACTTACCAGTTTTTCTTGATGCACCTTAAAAGCATCCTACCTGCTGTATAACAGCTTGGTATAGCAAACGAATGTTGTGTTTGTTGCTTTGGATTTCTAGCATCAGAGAATTTTTTGTTTTTGAGATTCTGCCTTGTTATTATTTTACCTTGTTCTACCACAATGCACTGAGTAATGATTTAATCTTTATGAGCAGCATGTATGACAAGCTTTCTCAATGCATATCAGTAAATGAGACAATAATAAACCAATTCCATTTCCAATTTTAATTCCTGTCCCATTCTCAGAGATTATTCTACTTTTCAAACTACTCTTTCTATTCATCATTTCTAGAAGCTAATAAGTAATGCATTCGTTCTCAGGGTGCAGACTTGGCTATATTTTCTTTCTATAACTTATCAGAGGAGATAACAGACTGACATATTTCAAAAGTCATCTTAGAATCAAGCAAAAGGTGCAACTGATAGCATGACTGGAGTAAGCCCAATAAGTTCCCTTTCCTAAAGGAAATAAGTGAGCTTTTCACATTAATTTAAATATGTTATGGTTTTATTCATACCAATTTGTTATTATTTATTTCAACCACTGGCAAGGTGTGTTTTCAAATGAGTTTGGGGGTCACATGATATCATAACCGGTCTACACCATATTGCAAAACTGTAGAAATTTTACATATATACTCCTGACAATCTGTATACGGTCAGTAATCAACACTGACCAATTAAATAAAAGGAAGAAAAAGAGCTATTCACTCACCTGATGATGGCCTTTCTGTGCAGATACTGCGGACGAACCTTTTTTTAATTTTCTTCAGGCCTTGAAAATTCGGAACGTGAAAGATGTTTGATCTGGACCCTGAGATTTGCAGAAGTTGTCTCGCTTGTACATTCCCTATACCCACAGCAAATACATTTATATTATCTTGTCTCAAGCGATCTGCTGGAGAACTCACTTCATCTTCTGAATCTCCATCGGTGAGCACAATCAGGTATTGGGGCTCTCCAGAGGCACTCCGACTACCTGCTTCCTTTGTGAACATGGAGACCAAATTTTGCAGGGCAAATCCAATTCTGGTACTTCCTCCCATTTGAGTCACTTGGTCAAGTTCAGCCAGCAAGGATTCCTTTGTTGAGAAATCTTTTAAGTCAGCTATTTTTTGGAACTCTGCACTGAACTGCGCCAAACCAATCTGGACTTTACTTGGGTGGATAGTAAAAATGTCAATCAGGTGTTTCAGAAAAGATTTCATTCTGTCAAAATCAGCCTTATTAATACTTCCTGACCCATCCATGAGGAAAATAATGTCTGCTTTCTCGAGGACACAATCTATGAAAAAAAAATAACCAATTATGAATTTATCTCAGGCCACAATACTCCTTTCTTCCTTCCCCTATCTACAGCCCCCATGAAAGTGACCGATTCATGTTCTTCAAAATGGTTACATAGTTTTTGCATGCCTTTAAAATATAAACATAGTATTCACAACAGACACATTGGAGGTAATACAATACATTGTCAGTGAAACATTCCTTGCATTGCTAGTAAGGAAGCCATTGGAGTAGATATTGATGACATTGTTTCTGCCACCCTTAGAATATAGATTTAGTGTTCATTGCAGACACATTAGTTTCCACAATCAATACATGAAGGTCCCAACTAGAGAGAGTGTGATACTGGATTGCCTATAAGGAAACAAGACAGGGAAAATTACAGAAGTGTGTGCAGGGGAACACTATGGATTTAGCAATCATAATTCCATCAGCTTCAAAACAAATATTCAAGAAATAAGAGAACAAGGATAGTAAGGGGCAGCACTGACCATCTTGAAGATCAGTGTATCCATCTATGCATGGACCTGAATGAAATGAGGGAGACCTTAAATGGATTTTTTTCATCTATAAAACTCAGGCAAAATAGTAGTGAGGTTATGGACCATGTATGGATTGCAGAAGAGGAAGTGGTTGCTGTCTTGAGGAAAATTAGGCTGGATAAGGTTAAAGGGCCTGACAATGTGCCCCCTAGGATCTTGTGGGAATCTGGTTTAGAAATTGCAGGGGCCCCGGAAGAGGTATTTAAAACACACTTAGCCAAAGGTGAGATGCTGGAAGACTGGAAGATAGCTAATGCTGTTACATTGTTGAAGAAAGGCTCTAAGAAAAAGTTCAGAAATTATAGGCTTCATGAGCCTGATATCAGTAGTGGGTAAATTATTGGAAAGTTTTCGAAGGAGATGGATATATAAGTATTTGGATGGACAGGGCCTGATTATGTATAATCAACATGACTTGTCATGTGGTATGTCATGTCTAACCAATCTTACAGTATTTTGAAGAATTTACCAGGAAAGTTGATGAAGTAAAGGCAGTGGGTGTTGTCTAAATGGACTTTAGCAAAGACTTTGAAAAAGTTCTGCTAGTCAAGAAGATTGGGGGTGTAAAGAACAATAAGAAGGCTATCAAAGCTTTTGGACAAGCTGGAAAAATTGGATGAAAATGGTAGATGAAATTTAATGCAGACAGGTGTGAGGTGTCGTATTTTTGGAGAACTAACTAGGGTAGGATTTATACAGCGAATGAAAGGACACTGAGGGGTGTGGTAAGACAGAGGATTCTGGGAATACAGATCCATAATTCCTTGAAAGTGGACACAAGTAGATATGGTTGTAAAGTGAGCTTTTGGCACATTGGCTGTCATAAATCAACCTATGACATACAGAAGTTGGTATGTTATGTTGAAGTTGTGTAAGAAGACGAAGAGACCAAATCTGGTGGATTCTGTACAGCTCTAGTCACCTACAAAAGGAAAAGGTATCAATAAGATTGAAAGAGTACAGAGAAAATTTGTTGACGGGCTTTGAGCACCTGAGATTTAGGAAAGATTGAATATGATAGGAGTTAATTCACAGGAGTGTACAAGAATGAGGGGAGCTTATGAGGATTATATTCTTGACCCACTCTCTTTGTTGTCAGCCATTGATCCCTGACCCTTACATTCAGGCTTGCTGGGCATTTCAGACACAATGTGGAATATAAATGTCAAGGAGCAGATAGATCATTTAATTTGCTTTCTTTTTCCCATTCTCTACAACAATCCTGACATCTCTCCTTACCATCAGAAAGCCATTCCAATGCCCAAGAATGATTATAAATAAATGGCAATGGAGAGTATGCTTCAGAGCAAACAAACAGTCCTCACACAAAATGCTTTGGATTCTAGTCAGCTTGATCAAAACCAGAAAATGTTGGAAATAATCATCGCTTCAGTTTGCGTTCATGGGGGCAGAAATAAAAATAAAGATTTCAGGTCCATGGCTTTTCATCAGAACTGAACGCACCAGAAATGAGTTCAGTATTAGGCTATAGAGACAGGGAGGAGGGGAGAAAAGGAAAAAGATGGAGAGATGGAGGCTTTAAAGGAACAGATTTGGTAGTGTCGGCCGAGAGAAGGGGCAAAGGTTTGTCTGGCAGAAAAATAAATCAATTAAATTTTAAATATCAGAGGAGACAGAGAAATGAACACAAATATATGGTGCTGGAAATATGAGAAACAGTAAAAAGCTGATTATCTGATTTGATGAGTTTAGTGTGGAAGACAGAAGAAAAATAAACAAGTTTTCAAGAATTCAGATCAAAGTGGGAGAAAGAATACTTCAAGGTTGCAACAGAGCATATTACCAAAGTATAATAAATAATTTGTAAGATTAATGAGTCTAAAATATAGTTTAAAAAGTGATAAGATAACATGTATGTTGCCTTTCTGCTCATTGGCAACTCTGGCTTCACAACAGTTGGCCTGGATGTCCTCAGAGATCCTTGGCACTGATCACAATTCCAGCTGAAGAAGTCCAATAAGACTGCGAACTGCTCAATCTTACAGAATGAAAGAGCCCAAGCTTATTACTTAATCTTGTATATTAGTCAGATATAAATTCTAAACCTAATCACTTTCCTTAATGAGAGATACATAAGCAAGTATGCATGTAGCCATCCAGGAGTCTCCTAAAAGAACCTATCGTATCCACCTCCACCACCGTTGCTGGCAGCCCATTCCACGTACTCACCACTCTCTGAGTAAAAAACTTACCCCGACATCTCCTCTGTACTTACTCCTCAACACCTTAAACCTGTGTCCTCTTGTGGCAACCATTTCAGCCCTGGGAAAAAGCCTCTGACTATCCACACGATCAATGCCTCTCATCATTTTATACACCTCTATCAGGTCAGCTCTCATCCTACTTTGCTCCAAGGAGAAAAGGTCGAGTTCACTCAACCTATTCTCATAAGGCATGCCGCACAATCCAGGCAACACCCTTGTAGATCTCCTCTGCACCCTTTCTTTGACTTCCACATCCTTCCTATAGTTAGGTGACCAAAACTGAGCACAGTATTCCAAGTGGGGTCTGACAGGGTTCCTATATAGCAGCATTACCTCTCAGTTCCTAATTTTAATTCCATGATTGATGAAGGCCAATACACTGTACACCTTCTTAACCACAGAGTCAACCTGTGCGGCTGCTTTGAGCATCCTATGCACTCAGACCCCAAAATCTCTCTGATCCTTCACACTGCCAAGAGTCTCACCATTAATACTATATTCTGCCATCATATTTGACCTACCAAAATGAACCACTTCACACTTAGCTGGGTTGAACTCCATCTGCCACTTCTCAGCCCAGTTTTACATCCTATCAATGTCCCGCTGTAACCTCTGACAGCCCTCCACACTATCCACAACACCTCCAACCTTTGTGTCATCAGCAAACTTACTAACCCATCCCTTCACTTCCTCATCCAGGTCACTTATAAAAATCATGAAGAGTAAGGGTCCCAGAACACCTTCTTGAGGCACCCCACTGGTGACTGACCACCATGCAGAATATGACCCGTCTACAATCACTCTTTGCCTTCTGTGGGCAAGCCAGTTCTGGATCCACAAAGCAATGTCCCCTTGGACCCCATGCCTCCTTATTTTCTCAATAAGCCTTGCATGGGATACCTTGTCAAATGCCTTGCTGAAATCCATATACACTACACCTACTGCTCTTCCTTCATCAATGTGTTTAGTCACATCGTCAAAAAATTCAATCAGGCTCGTAAGGCACAACCTGCCTTTGACAAAGCCATGCTGACTATTCTTAATCATATTATGCCTCTCCAAATGTTCATAATTCCTTTCTCAGGATCTTCTCCATCAACTTACCAACCACTGAAGTAAGACTCACTGGTCTATTATTTCCTGGGCTATCTCTACTCCCTTTCTTGTATAATGCAACAGCATCCATAACCCTCCAATCCTCCAGAACCTCTCCCGTCCTCATTGATGATGCAAAGATCATCTCCAGAGGCTCATAAATCTTGTCTCTTGCCTCCCACAGTAGTCTGGGGTACATCTTATCCGGTCCTGGTGACTTATCCAACTTGACGCTTTCCAAAAGCTCCAGCACATCCTCTTTCTTTATATCTACATGCTCAAGCTTTTCAGTCTGCTGCAAGTCATCACTACAAACACCAAGATCCTTTTCCATAGTGAACACTGAAGTAAAGTATTCATTAAATACCTCTGCTATTTCCTCCAGTTCCATACACGCTTCCCCACCATTACATTTGACAGGTCCTATTCTTTCAAGTCTTATCCTCTTGCTCTTCACATACTTGTAGAATGCCTTGGGGTTTTCTTTAATCCTGCTCACCAAGGCCTTCTCATGGCCCCTTCTGGCTCTCCTAATTCCATTCTTAAGCTCCTTCCTGCTAGCCTTATAATCTATTAGATCTCTAACATTACCTAGCTCTCTGAACCTTTTGTAAGCTATTCTTTTCTTCTTGACTAGATTTATTACAGCCTTTGTAGACCACGGTTCCTATACCCTACCATAACTTCCCTGTCTCATTGGAATGTACCTATACCGAACTTCATACAACTGTCTCCTGAATATTTGCCACATTTCTTCCATAATTTTCCCTCAGAAAATCTTGCATGCCTCTAAAAAAGAACTTCATCTAATCATATCACATATCACAATGGTTTATATCTGCATGTTTTAAGGCCTCCTAGACCACATGAATCAAAACTTTATAATTTACTTACCTTCCTAATTAATATGCATGGTCATTATGAGGACTGTGAACAGACAACTCCATTTTAAGTAAAAAAAGATCTGTTTACATGAGGTAAATTTGTAATCTTCACTTTTGACCCAAAGGTAGCCAAGATGGTATTGGGATAACATCACCACCCCACATCCATCCCTCAGCTCCCCATCCTCCAACAGCAATGTCAATATAAAATGCAGGGCACTCTCAGGTTAGTAACTACATTATAACTAGTCACACACTGTTTTTGTTCAACTCAAAGGTACATATATACACATTACCTGGATTAGTTTTACTACAAATCAACTGAGATGTATTTTTAATTACATCAACCATGTTGTCAAATCTTTGATTATTGAAACTTTTTTTATCAACATCTAGTATTCCCACCAGCACTTCTTCTTTGCCACTGGATGGACTCACGGTGATGACAGTCGCTTCACTCTGTCCAATGTCTGCCTCTAATGATCGTTGCAAAGAATTTATGTCTTTCCTGTTAGTCATCACTGTGATGAACTGTGAGTCTCCTTTTAGGCTTCGGCTTCCATTTGCTAAAAGCTCTTTAGCCAGCTTAAGATCAGGTGTAATATCGACAGCTTCTGCTGCTAAGTTCATTTTGTTTATGGCTTCGCTGATCTCTGTTTTGCTCATAGATTGGCTCAGCTGGAATTGGATATTAGGTGCATCACTGTACAGAATGGCACCAAACCGCACATTGCTGGAGGAAACAACTGAATTGTTCACCATATTTAACATGAAAATTTTCATCTGCTTGAACTCATCTGGCTCTGTGTTAATGGATCCATCAATTACAAAAACAATGTCAGCTTCATCTGTTCTCAGACAGGCTGCAGGAGAGAAGGAAAAAGACATTTACCTCATGTGGAATACCCATATTCTGAAACTGTTAGGATGCCAGAAAACTTGCAATAGGAACTTAGTGTCAGGTCACTTGAGAAAGGGACTGTACAAATAAAAGGTGTCCCTTGGTTTGACCCACATGGTTGGAACCATGGGCAATATTATAAGCACTCAGCGTTCAATAGCATCAGACAGCTGAGGGTGATAGAAATCCAAGCGCAAAGGATCTTCCCCAACTCACAGAGTTATCCACTATAGAATTACTCCAAATACATTTCCAACAGTGTCTATTTAAGTCCCTGCCAATTAACAACTCCTTTACATCAGGGGTTCCCAACGTGCGTTCCATGGACCACTTGCTTTATTGATATTGGTTCAGGGCATAAAAAAGTTTGGGAGCACCTGCTTTACATCTATTTTATGATCAAATCATGCCAAAGGTTTTGAGTTTTGGCCACAAATTAACAAGCTAGTTAATCTTCCTCTAATTAAAGAAGGATTATTTTAAAATTCATCTTTTGTTTGTCATTCTATAAGAATAATTCAATGTTCTTACTGTCAACGTGACCGCAGATTTCCCAGTATATTTTTTGGTCCAGATCTTCAAGTTGAGTGAAGTCTTCAACATAATGAACTTTATCTTGAGATCCTCCAATTTCCAGAAGCTGACTTACGTTGACTTTCGATACACCCACGGCAAACACTATGATTCCTTCATTCCTGATGGCTGTTGCTGGGCCCAGGACCTCATCCTCTGCCTCTCCATCAGTGATCACTATGAGATATTGTGGGATTCCAGGCCGACCACCTTTAGATTGGGCAAAGTACTCCTTTGTAAAGTTCAGGGCAGAGCCAGTCATAGTCCCGCCTCCTATTTGCCACACTGCAGTAATTGCCTTGTGTATATCATCTTGAGATGAATATCTACCAAGATTAAACTCTAGACGGTAGTCTTCAGCATATTGTATTAGACCCACGTGCACATTCTCTGGACCAATAGTGGTCCTGTTCACAAAGCTATGCATAAACTCTTTCATTTTCTGAAAATCAGTGGGTCTTATGCTTCCTGATCCATCGATTAGGAAAATGATGTCACTCTTCCCCATCTTGCTGCAGGCTGTGAGAGAAAAGCCATTGTTATTCTGTGAATCTTGTTCTTTGTTCATGTTCTCCCATCCTAGCAAATGCACTGTACAATCATAATGCAATTATTGCAAATCATTTCAAACTATCTCTATGCATATGACTAGACCAGATTCAGACATATAATGAGGAAACTTCTAGTGGGACAGAAATTGAAAATCATAGTCCTTTTTCTTCTATTAACAGTTCGCAAAACCTGAGCTTGAAGTGAATGATTTTGCAATGTGTCATCCTTAATACATCAGCAGTGCCAGGGGCCATTGCTTTCCACCCTTATTCTATGGGTTTGGAGGTGGCTGATGAGGTGAAAATGGGAACTGCAGACCAAAGGTTCTTGATTAGGCAAATAGGTGAATTGTTTGATATACTTCGCTCTACCTATCCACTTAATATAATTGCTCAACACCAAATATTTTCTCGGATCCCAACAACCTTATTGTTACTCTGACTTTTATGTTCTTTAGTAATGTACTGTATAAATGGAAAAACAGAAGAAGATTATCAGCTATTTAGTAAAAGTAATGATCCAGATCGATGCAGAAAGAGGAATGTCAGGGCCAGAACTCAATACTCAGTTTTATCCTTGGTAAGGATCAATAGTCAATTATAAATCCTCCTCTTTCTTTACAAATACCATTATTCATTGGGCCCTCTTATGCAATTTTACAGCCATAACTTGTTCTATTTCTCATAGTAAACATAACAGAGTTACCAGAGAACAATAAAGCTAACAGAAGAATTCTCAGTCACCACTTAGAAGTGTTTTCGAATCCAATGCTTACCTTCCTGTGAACAGATTGCCCGCACGATGTTATTCTTTATATCATCCAATGCATCAAAGTTAGTGACATAGTAAACTCTTTCTTCAGTTCCTCCTGCAACCTGTTTAAGTTCTTCATTACTTGTATTCCCTACTCCTATTGCATAACAGATTATTCCCTGCTGTTTCAGATCTCTTGCAGGTATTTCTACATTATCATCTGCCTTTCCATCGGTGAGAGTGATCAGGACCTGGTGCACTTCATGTTTACGGCTTTCCTTTGCTTCGCTGAAGAGACCTTTCATGTAACTTAATGCACGGCCTGTCCAAGTTGTTTTCCTAATTTGAGAAATTCTTTCAACTGCTTCCTCCAAACTAGTTTTATTGGTATATTCAGTGACTGTAAATTCAGTTTGTGGATCCTCTGAATACTGGACAACCCCTATGCGAACCTGATTTGCACCAATAGTAAAAGCTTTAATAACCGTGATCAGGAATTTTTTTACTTCCATGAAGCTCTCTAGTGAAATGCTGGATGACCCATCAACCAGAAAGTAAATATCAGCTTCTTCAGTTTTAGTACAGGCTGAAAAAGAAGAATTGCTTTAGGTACTGAAGAACAATAAGAACACACACCAAAGTTGGGATGCTTACAGAGACAATGGCATTGAACATCCGAAATTGAGTATCAGTTGGTAAATATATTAGCTCTGCAATGAATAGCAGTTGGCCACTCAAGCATTATACTTAAATGCACAACTATGTACTTTACCCAGGTATTTTCATCTTTTTTCTTCAGATTTGTCAGTTTACATTTTGAAGGCAACCATTGAATTTCAATCCACCTTGCTAGACCATTTCTTTCCAAATATTAACTAGGTGTTGCATAATTATTTTTCTGATGTGGGGTACAAATAAATATTAAAAACCTAGCACTGACTGACACAAGTAAGAGCAATTACAAACTAACATACCTCACTGCATACTGAACAAAATCAGAGGAACAATGCACACTTTTAGCTGGCAGTTTGAGAGATAATAACAGTGAGTTCCTCTTCATTGGTCAAGGGCTAGTACATCTGACCTTTTCATCTGTCAGTTGAGAACACTGTGTCCAGGGTTGAAAGGCAAGATCTTATTGGTGATTCCTCCCTTCTCTTGGATCCAACATAAAGTAGTATTAGCAGAGTGGATCAGGCTATGAAGAATTCATTACCCTTTAATCCAAGTTTCTATCTATTCATTTATGAGATGCAGATAAATCTGGCAAGCTCAGCATTTAGCATCCATCTCAAATTGTCCTTATAACTCGGTAGCTAACCAGGCTAATTCAATGGCAATTAATTTTCAATCATATTAATAAGTCAGAGATCACATATTGGCAGGGATAATAGTGAAACTATAATATTTATCTCCCTCTCTCCCTCCCTCCCTCCTATTCGGGACTTTAATTGAATTGTCAGTTACTTACAATCACTACCAGACTGGCAGTTAAAGGACTATTCCATATAAACCTAGGCTGACAACATGCAATATTCAGGGAGGATTACTCTGCTTGTTTTGTGTTGTTTTTCTGATGAAATATTACATGAAGTCTCCCTCGCCTCCATTAGATGGATAAGAAGGTCTCATGGTACTACTTAGGAATTTTTTTCTGATGTTCCAATCAATGTCATCTTAAAAATATAGGTTACCCAGGCATATTCATAGTGGTGCTTGTGACAGTACTCTTTGCATAACTTAGCTTCTACATTTCCTGCCTTGCAACTCTTCCAATGTACTACATTTACTATAAAAATTTTGACAGGCACTACAAGAATGATCTTTCTATATGTGGAGAGATTAATATTAAATTTATATAGGATATACACTTTTTAAACTGAGGCACAAAGGGTTAAATCAAACTCCAATAATTAGGACCATTGTAAACTAGAGAATTTAAAATACTTGAACATTTTGTTAAAACTAAATAATAATAATTAGACAGAAGGGATTAAAAGATGTATTGAACAATTAAAAACTGAACTCTACCCTTGAATAAGTTTTATGTTAGATCGAAAGTGCAACCATTAACAATAATTATCAGACTGGTTATGGCACAAAATTCATAGAAAATTTACAACATCTTCTTCAAACCTTCTTTAATGATGTTCTCTTCGACAGCTGTCCCTGAGGTTTGAGTGATGACCGCCATGCAAATCCTATTCTGCAAGATGTCTGCGGCAGGTGACAGCATGAGGAAATCCTCTAATCTTAAAACATATTGTTTTGATGGATACGAAGCAATTTTCTCCAGCTCGTTTTTGGTGACATCCCCAACGCCCAAGGCAAAAATATTAACACCATTACGACGCAGTGAGATTGCACTGTCCTCATCCTCAGTCTGGAATTCACCACCAGTGATCAAAAACAAAATTTGGGGGATCCCTTTCTTGACACGACTGCCAGCCTGTGCCATAAAATAATTTTCCCTTACAAAATGAAGGGCAGCGCTGGTCTTTCTTCCTCTTCCCCCTCTATAGGGCATTGATCTTACATGATCCAAGATGTCACTCTTGTTCTGATAGGTTGTTAGTTTAAACTCTTCTTTTGGTAAGACACTATACTGAGCCAAACCAACATGGACACGCTCAGCTGTCACATCCAGTGTATTGATTAGGCCTTGTAGAAAACCACGGATTAACTGAAAGTTGGTGACTCCAATGTCATCAGATGTGTCTACCAAGAAGACGACATCAGCAATTGAAGCAGTCGTGCATGCTGTGAGGAAACAAAACATTGTTCAGGTCAAGAATGATTAAACATGTGCAGAAGTAAATTAACAGCAATTTGTCACTGACATTGCTTTGGTGGTGACTTCATTAAAGTGAAGGGGAGTTCCCTGTGGCTCTCTGAGCAATATTTATCTCTTAAGCAAAATTGTTATTACAATTTATCTGCTCATTATCTCATAGCTTTTTGTGAGAAATTTGCTATGAATAAATTGGCTTGTGGCCTTTGATCCTAGACCTCCCCACTGTAGAAAACTTCCTCTCCACTTTATCCAGACCTTTCAATATTTGATAGGCTGTAATGAGATCCCTCCTCATTTTTCTAAACTTCAACAAGTGCAGAACCAGGCCTACCAAATACTCATATCTTAATCCTTTCATACCCGAGATAATTCTAGTGAACCCCCTCTGGATCCTTTCCAATACCAGCAAATCTTTTCTTGGATAAGGGACCCAAAACTGCTAACAATATTCCAAGTGCAGTCTGACCTATGCCTTATAAAGCCAAAGAATTACATCAAAGAATTCCAACAGGTTGGTCAGCTAAGATTTGCCCCTGTCGAAAACCATGCTGACTTTAGCCTATTTTATCATGTGCCTAAAGTACCTGAAAATCTCATCCTTAATAATAGATGTCTTTCCAATTCCTGAAGTCAAGTTAACTAGTCTATAATTTCCTTTTTTTCTGCCTTTTCCTTTCTTAAAAAGTGGAGTGACATGCATAATTTCCAGTCCTCACAAAACATTGCAGAACCTGGTGATTCTTGGAAGTTCATTACTAATGCCTCCACATTCTCTTCAGCTGTACTCCCAAAACTCTGGCTGTAATCTGTCTGGGTCTACAAAAGATGTCCTGATTTCCTACAGAAGTCCCATCAGAGGAAAAGAGATACCTGTGCTCATTATCCTCATGGAAATAACAATCGGACAGGGCACATTTTTATTATTCATGCCCTGTTGAGACTCTGACTCACTGTAATGTCTCCTGGTGAAATTCGCTCTTTGCAAGTCTGAGACTTTATATACTTTGTCTTTCTCCTTTAGTCATATTTTTAAAAATAAAGTTTTTTCTTAAATTGTGAATTCTGTCAGTCAAAAGTAAGAATAGGCTGCATATGTGGGAAGAAAAACAAGGTAAGCATTTTGGGTCAATGACAGCTTTGCAAAGTTTAGAAGCTGTGTTCTGCTAACCTGTAACCTCTCTCTGATTCTATGATACTCAACAGAGCAGTTGACCTCTGTTAGAAAGTGCAGAAGCTACAAACCTGACAAGCTGACTAGCAGCTTGTGGCAATCATGAATTATCCTATACCAACACCCTCAAAGAACTAACCATCTTGACCTGGATAACTTGATAGGGAAGGAGAAAATACTAGAACAAGGATGGTTGATATACTGTATCATTCTTCTTTCCAAGTGAACACTGGATATTGTCGAATAATGCAAGAAGGGTTGACAAAGTGAAGCTATTTTTTATTTGAGGCACTGAACAGGCAGTCAGCTGCATGTTAGCTCAATGATGTAATACCTAGAAACATTCTTCCTAAAAAGGGTGATAGACATCTAAAGTGCACTTTCAACTCAAAGCTGTTGATACTGACAATGGGAACACATTGATTGACAGCTTTATGTTAAGTCATGATTTCAGATGTGTAAAGGTTAACGTGGTTCATTTCACGATATAACTGACTGGAAGACCAGGCTCAATTGGTAGAATGAACTCTGTTTAACATTGAACATGCTACCCGAAGGAGCCTGGACTTCTCATCGTGCATCTTGGAACCCATCCAATGAGGCAAATGTTGCTGCAATTCACAGATGAACACTGGTGCTCTTTACCAATCTATCAGGAACTCAGCCTGTACAATGTTAAAGTAGGACTTCACAAAACTTTTTCAGAACAATCCATAAATGGCAACCTTTAACTTCCTAGATCTATAATTATAGGAATAGGAAGAAGGCAAGAAGGTTTAAGCTGCAGGAAAAAGTACATACATTTCAACAAGAGGCAAAATATTGAGGTAAATTTAAGGTGAATATGCAGAAGCTATCTGATTATCTTTACAACAAGAAAGGGAAGCAACAGATCACCATTTTCATTTCCCATTAATACCAGACAATTAGAGTGAAGACACCCTTATAATCAGCTCTTGACAAAGTAATGTTTAAAAATATTTGTGCCAGGACTGGATAAACACACCCGGGGAAACCTGAAGACCATAGGACCATTAGGAGCAGAATGGGCCATTAAGCCCATCGAGTCTACTGCACTATTCTATCATACTGATTCCAGATCCCTCTCAATGCCATGCACCTGCCTTCTCAACATAATCTTTAGATGCTTTGACCGATCAGGAAACGATCAACTTCCGTCTTAAATATACACACAGACTTGGCCTCCATCGCAGTCTATGGCAGAGCATTCCACAGATTCACTAATCTCCAGCTCAAAAATATTCCACCGTACCTCTGTTATAAAAGGCCACCCTCAATTTTGAGGCTGTGCCCTCTAGTTCTGGATACCCCCACCATAGGAAACATTCTCTCCACATCCACCCTGTCTAGTCCTTTCAACGTTCGGTAAGCTCCAATGAGATCCCCCTGCATCCTTCTAAATCCTAATGAGTACAGGCACAAAGCTGCCAAACACTCCTCATGTGCTAACCCCTTCATTCCTAGAATCATCTTTATACACGTCCTCTGGACTCTCTCCAACGCCAACACAGCTTTTCTGAGATATGGGGCACAAAACTGTTGGCAACACAAGTGCGGCCTGACTAGTGCCTTATAAAGGCTCCGCATTATCTCCTAGCTTTTATATTCTACTGCCCTTGAAATAATGCCACATTACATTTGCCATCTTTACCACAGATTCAACCTGTATATAGGGTGGATATAGAGTGCGAAATGAGAAGCTACTACGTGCTTGTTCTTGCAGAAACATTGCACCAGCACAACATCCCATGCACCATCAGTCTTCAAGCCATGACACTTAGGGGCTTGGGCACGGTAACGTAGTGGTTAGCACAATGTTTTACGGTATCCAGGCTGAAATACCACCACTGACTGTAAGGAGTCTCTATGTTCTTCCCGTGATAGTGTACGTTTCCTCCAGGTGATCTGATTTACTCCCACAGTGCAAAGATGTACAGGTTGGGGCTAGGATTAAATCGGGGGTTGCTGGCCAACATCACTCAGAGGGCCAGAAGAGGCTGTTGCGCACCGCATTTCAATAAATAAATAAACGTTTGCAACTGCATGTGTTTATATTTCATAAATATATGTGTGTCTGACTGTACATACTTTGTTTTGTATCTGACCACAGAGGAACACTATTTTGTTCAGCTACTGTACCTATAGAAGGTATTCACCACCCCACCCCACCCCACCCACTGGTACATGGAGCTTTGAAAAATAGAGAGCTCTGGGTAACCGTAGGTAATTTCTAAAGTAAGGACATGGTCGGCACAGCTTTGTGGGCTGAAGGGCGTGTATTGTGCTGTAGACTTTCTATGTTCCATCTTTCACAGTAGATTTAATTTGGATTTTTTGACACTGATCAACAGAAAAAAGACCATTTCCAGTCAAAGTGAAATCAGATCTCTACAGTGTGATCTGAATTATTTACCAATATAAAACACAAAATGATTGATTTCATAAGTATTCACCCCCTTCATGTCAGTATTTAATAGATGCACCTTGGGCAGCAATTACAACCTGGAGTCTGTGTGGACAGGTCACTATCAGCTTTGCACATCTGGACACTGCAACTTTTCCCCATTCCTCTTTACAAAACTGCTCAAGCTCTGTCAGATTGCATGGGGATTGTGAATAAACAGAACTTTCAAGTCCAACCACAAATTCTCAGTTGGATTGAGGTCTGGGCTCTGAATGGGCCATTCTAGGACATTAACTGTGTTCTTTTTAAGCCATTCTTGTGCTTATGCCAGGGGTTATTGTCTTGCTGGAAAACAAATCTTTTCTCAAGTCGCAGTCCTCTTGCAGACTGCAAGTGGTTTTCTGCTAGGATTTCCCTGTATTTTGCTGCATTCAGTTTACCCTCTATCGACACAAGCCTTCCAGGACCTGCTGCAGTGAAGCATCCCCAGAGTATGATACAGCCATTACCATGCTTCATGGTAGGGTTAGTGTTTTTGATGAAGTGTGTTGTTTGGCTTACACCAAACAGTGTTCAGTCTGGTGGCCAGGAAGCTCAATTTTGGGTTCATCATACCACAGAATCTTCTTCCAGCTGACATCAGAGTCTCCCACATTCCTTCTGGCAAACTCTAGCCAAGATTTCATGAGAATTCTTTTTCAACAGTGACTTTCTCTTTGCCACTTTCCCACAGAGCTGTGACTGGTGAAGCATCTGGACAACTGTTGTTGTATGCACAGTCTCTCTAACATCAGCCAGTGAAGCTTGGAACTTCTCCAAAGTTGTCATAGGTCTCTTGATGGCCTCTCTCATGAGTCCCCTTCTTGCACAATCACTCAGTTTTTGATGATGGCTTGCTCTGAGCAGATTTACAGCTGTGCCATATTCTTTCCATTTCTTCATGGTTGACTTAAACTAGACTCCAATGGATATTCAGTGACTTGGAAATCTCCTGACTTGTGCTTTCCAATAACCTTTTCGTGGAGTTGCTTGGAGTGTTCTTTCGTCTTCATGCTGTAGTTTTTGCCAGGATACTGAATCACCAGCAGATGGACCTTCCAGATACAGGTGTATTTTTACTGGAGTCATTTGGAACATCTTGAATGCACACAGGTTTCAAAAACTGGATCTCCATTTAACTAATTAAGTGACTTCTAAAACCAATTTGCTGAACCAGTGATGATTTGGTGTGTCATATTAAAGGGGGGGGGGAGTGGTGAATACTTATGCAATCAATTATTTTGTGCTTTATACTTGTAATTAATTTAGATCATCATGTAGAGATCTGTTTTCACTTTGACATGAAATAATCTTTTTCTGTTAATCAGTGTCAAAAACACCAGTTTAAATCCACTGTGATACAATGTTGTAAAACAACAGAACATGAAAACATTCAAAGGGGGTGAATACTTTTTATAGGCACTGTGTATTCATGTTTGTTCAATAACAATTAAATTTGAACTTGACTTGATGAATGCCAAAAGAAACCAACAATACCTGCTGATCTTTCATATATTTTGTATAGATATTCCTGTTTTATTATCAGCTTGATTGAATTGTATATTTTGCTTGGTAACTGAGCAAATACTCCAAAATCATCACTCTGGAAAATAAATTCAGGAGGGGCTAACTTCTCCAGCTCAGTCTGGTTAGCATTCTTCACACCAACGGCAATAGCCTTCACCCCTTGTTTTCTTATCTCCCTGGCAGCTGCAGTGACATCATCCAGTGAAGGTGCCGAAGTAAATATTATAGCAATCTGAGGAACTCCTTGAGCTCGTCGACTTCCAGCAGACACTCTGAAGAAACCCTTGTTCAGAACATCAATGGCATTGCCCATTGCTGGCCCACGTCCTCTCTGAAATACAAAATTACTGGGATTCTTTATGTAACGTGTCATTTGAGCATTTGTTTGGAAGGCACTCAGTAAGAATTCTGTATAGAAACTAGTACTGTACTGAGCAAGACCAACTTGGAACTTGTCTGCCCCAATCTCAAGTTGAGAAACAACATTCAAAATGGCTTTTTGGATCCGTTGAAATCCTGCAGACCCCATCTTCAGAGAACTATCAACTAGAAAAATGACATCAGCATAATCCACAGCATAGGCTGTAAAGGAAATAAAATGATAGATTAGTTCAAAGAGCAAATCTAGAGAACTGTGAAATCCCAACCATCAAAATAGTTCCCCTGGTAATACATCATGGCAAAAATGCGAACTTCATTGCTGTATGTAGGAAGGACCAGAGTAAGGAAAGGCCATAGAAAGCAGAGTGGAGAATAGAGGTGAAAAAAAAACTGTTGGAATAATAGAAGTGATTAAATGGAGGGATAGTGGATGTGATCAAATGGAGGGTTAGAGAATGTGATCGAATGGAGGGGCAGAGAACGAGATCGAATGGAAGGATAGTGGATGTGATTGAAAGAAAGGATAGTGGATTGAGTGGAGAGAATGTGAATGCAATGGAATGGAGGGATAGTGGATGAGATCAAATGGAAGGATAATGATATGATTGAAAGGAGGGAAAGTGGATGTGATCGAATGGAGCGATAGTGATTGCGATCGAATGGAGGGATGGTGGATGAGATCAAAAGGAGGGATGGTGGATGAGATCGATGGAGGGATGGTGGATGTGAGCGAATGGAAGAATAGTGGAACTGATTGAACTCATGGAAGTGAAGGTATGCAGGGAGAAGAGAAAAAATTGAATAGTCAGAGTAATTGACTACTGAAGAAGACTGGATAATAGGATTGTGGAGATGATAGGAAGGTGGAGGTGAATAGCTAAGGAAGACAGCATACTAAAATTCCAAAGAATATATTTGAATATTTCAACCATGTGGATAAACATGAAACTGTTCATTTGAGGAGTGTTGCATTACATGAGCAGTGTTTTTGAAATGTTTATCAATGTAAGAGGTATGAAAAGGATTGCAATAGGTGCTGGAATGAAACAGAATTTAAGACTTTAGGATGGGCCTCATGAATTACAAAAAGTAACTCTGATGACCATGGGACTATGAGGAAAGCATCAGTGAACACTTGACTGAAGAAAATTCCATCACTAAAAAATAGATTGAGATGGAGCCAAGGGTAGGATAGATTGGTCTAATAAAGAAGATGAGCATTGAGGATATAGAAGGAAACAAGTACTAAAGGATTCAGGTCAAGCTATCAACACTAAAGACATGAAAGTATAAAATACACTGGTAATAATGAGTATGGATGAAGCTGGACTCAGTGTGCTCAGCTTAGAAAACACCACAATAAGAAGATAAGAGGAGGAAAGGAAAGTCTAAGTGATCAATGCTGAGAAATGGGATCATAAAGATAGTTATGGGATAGATAGATAGAATGGGATAATAGCCGTCCCAGATGTGCTCCGACAAAGGAATTATTTTTTGTTTTGTGTAATTTCATGACTATATTTCAATTGAACCAACCTTGGATATAGTCTACAACTACCCTGCACACCGACTCCAAAAATCTGTTTGAAATTTCTGACTTGGACAGTTTGTCAAAACTTGCAATGTTGTAGGCATATTTATTAAATGGTTTACTGGATAAAAGTCTAAGTGCCTTTTCTGATTGGACATTAACTCCAATGACAAAAATTGTGATATTTCTGCTCCTCAGCTGTTCAGCTGCCTTGGCTGCCTCAGTAATAGATCCTCCATCGGTGATCAGAATGGCAATTTGTTTCACACCTTCTTCGATTCTACTCCCTGCTGACTTAACAAAATGTTCTCTGTCCAGGAATTCCAGAACTTTCGTCACATTTGTCCCACCCCTCTTTTGTGACAAATTTTGTATATGGTCCAATACGTTCTCTTTTGACAAATACGTATTGAGAAGAAACTCAGTCTTTGGATGTGTGCTGTACTGAGCCAACCCAATCCTCACTTTGTTGCTTGCAACATCCAGTCCACGAACAAATTTACGCAGAAATATCTTCATGTTTTCAAAGTTCTCATCCTTTATGCTTGAAGAACCATCTATCACAAGGACAATGTCAGCAACTGTGGCATCCCTGCAAGCTGAGCACATGAAAATAATATTCTTTGTTAAAGTAGCTTTTGCAAAATGGAAGTAGACAACAGAGCTACCAACATCCCTTAATGCCTCACACTCCCCTATATGACTCTAAATGCCTTAGAGTCATAAGGTGTTGTATGGTTAATATTTAAACTATTAAAAATATAGTCTTTGTATTTAAAAAAAAAGTGATCCATTTTTGCTATGCCCAATCTCACATATTAATCAGCTTCCATTTCCTACAATCAGTTTCTAAGCTGGCCCTTACAGCATTTTAAACATAGTAACACTTTTATTATTAAAGGTTTTTGAGTGTCAGTGCTGAATTCAGCAATTTCTTGCAGCCATTTTTTCCCGTTTGATCATCAAAGATTCTCTCTCTCCTCCTTTCCCACTCCCTCTCTCCCTTTCTCTCTCATTCTCTCTCTCCTCTCCCCCTTCTCAGTCTCTCTCTCCCCCCTCATACTCCCATCTCTCTTTCAGTCTCTTGAAAATCAAAAGGCATAAACACATAACTGTTCTCTAGTTGGATGCAATTGTGTTATGGTGGAAATAGGATTTAGTTAATCCCACATAAAGGGCATAAAATTGGTATCATGAGATCCAAACTGTGACTTGTAGCCTTGTATCCAAAAGACTCTAAACATTATCAAACCTAACTTTGGAATAAAAAATTACTGAGGCATCAAATATATTGTGTAAGTAATCAGCACAATACCTATTTTTAGTTCTTCTTCTTTCAAAATCAAAGCATTTTATCCTGTCTGACTCAAGAACCATAAGTAATTATTTTGGAACAGGAAGCTCCATCATACATAGGGTAATTACCCATAGCTTCATTCTCAGGATTTCTTCAAATGGTTAGACCACCCAGGAAAAGGCTGTTGGCAGCCATTTTATTAACATTCATACTAAGCCAATTTTGGGGTTTGATGTTGAATCCCTGTTCTGGTTACATGTCCTGGTATTGAAGTTGGAGTGTGAATTCTTGACCATAGAGTGGTCAGACATTTAGATGGGAAAGTGGTCCATGCTGATCAAGATTCCCAGCTGAGCTGTCCCGTGTGCCTAACCAAGATTCCCATCCAAGTTATCTATTCAGACGGCAAAATGTTCATTACCTCGCTGATCACTTCATGTCATGCTTTACACTATGATTATGAGAGTGGATTTGCCAAGATGGTAATAAATCACTGATCGTTGCTGAACAATTCTCACCTATTCTGTCCAACTGCTTTGGAATGATCATTCTGAACAATACTCCTGAGATTATTGGAGAAGAGTGCAGGCCTGTAGCAAATTCTTTAAGTACTGCCACAGGAACCACAGTTGCCAACGTTTTTGCAAGCAGGATGACTAACACTCAGAAGTGATCTGCATCTTCCAAGAGGCATTATTATAGGGCTGATACCACAGCAAGTTAACAGAGAATACTCAGAAGTGATCTGCATCTTCCAAGAGGCATTATTATAGGGCTGATACCACAGCAAGTTAACAGAGAATAGCAGAATGGAAATCCTTTATTTGCAGTTTCCGCCTTGTCTCTGTTAGCCATTAAACAGAACAGGGCTACATGCTGAGTCAAATTCTTGTAACATCAGAACCAATGGAATGCGCTTAAAGAAATAGTCAAGAGTCAGAACTTCCTCAGTTTTTCAGGCGTTAGCCTTCACCTGTGGGCTATCGGCCTTGCATAGTTCTGTACAGATTTACCTGAATAGTAAAAACTCTGAAAAAGTTAAACTACTTCTTTGTTCACAATATGGAAATTACTCATCATGCCAATATTTGTTCTTTATCTGTAATTGCTCTTGAACTGAGGAAGATCTGACACTTTGACGGTATTGCAATGTCAAGCAAATTGCATCTGTTTAAAAAATCCAAAACACCAAACTAAAAAAAAGCTTAGAATCTTGCATTCCCAACCTTAATGTCTTCCTAAATACTATAACCTCGGGATGCCAGTGGGACGTTGGATATTTCATGAGACGCCTCTTGCACCCTCATACACAAAAACCAGATGTTAGCCTGTGAGATTTCCCTCAGATCATCAAAGTCAGCTACATTGTACATATAGTTTACAGCTGGTTCAATGGCAATCTGCTTAAGTTCCCTCTCATCGGCATCTTGAATACCAATGGCATACACAATGATCCCCTGATCCTTCAGAGCCTTTGCTGGCAAACTAATGCTATCTTCAGACTTCCCATCAGTGATAATGATAGCCACCTGTGGCACGTCCATTGAAGCCCTACTTCCTGCCGACTCCACAAAATGCTTTTTCAGCATGAACCTCAAGCCCAGCCCAGTTCTTGAACCACCTCCCTTCAATTGTAGTTGCTGTATCTTCTGTAGGATATCACTCTTATCATAAAAAGAATTCCGGAAAAACTCTGTACGAGGGTTTCCACTGAACTGAATGAGGCCAATCCGTACTTTGTCCTCTCCAACATCAAATCCATTCACCAAAGTAGAGAGAAAATCTTGGACTTTTTCAAAATTGTGGGATCCTATACTCCAGGATCCATCAACTAGGAAAACAATGTCAGCAATAGAGGACATTGTGCAAGCTATTAAGACAGAAAAAATCAGAAGTTAATAAGATAATGACAAATACATCGATCTTCAACCTTTCACTGATATATCTAAGATTTCCACCAGTTTCAAAAGGTCAACTAACACACTAGTGTCCAAGAACCAGAATCAGAATCAAGTTTAATATCACTTGCAGATGTCATGAAATGTGTTGTTTTGCATTAGCAGTACATTGCAATACATAATAACTAAAACTATAAATTGCAATAACAAGTATGAGTAAAAAAAAGAAAATTAAGTAAGCAGTGCAAAATGGAGGAAAAAATACTGAGGTAAATGTCCATGGATTCATTGTCCATTCAGAAATCCGATAGCAAAGGCGAAGAAGCCGTTCCTCAAACGTTGAGTTGAGTGACTGAAATGAAGAGCAGGGTGAGATGCCTCAACCGCTGTCTCCCTGTAGAGAAGTGCTTTGCGAGGTTAGGTATGGCTAGAACTAACTCTTATCTGAGCAGGGGCCTGTATCTGTTGCACTTCAACAGCTCCATAGCAGACACAGTCTCACTGGCTCTCTACTCTATATTGGAGCACCCAGACAACTACAGAACATACATCATACCTCTGTTTATCAATTAACGTTTAGCATTCAACACCACCATTCCCTCATTAGAGATCACCAAGTCTCAATGCCTGGGGTTCTGCACTTCCCCCTGTAACTGGATCCTCAATTTCCTCATTGGGAGACCACAGTCAGTGCTATCAGCAACACATCTCCTCCTTGCTGACAATCATTGCAGGTACACCTCAAGGAAACATGCTTCGTCCACTGCTCTGCTTTCTCTAGACTCAGGACTGTGTGGCTAAGCACAGTTCAAAGCATTAGCTACAACTTCTTCATTGTCGTCACTATTGTTCATAAAGTCTCAGATAGCAACAAGGAGGCATTCAGGAGTGGGACAGATTGGCAGTTTGAATGTCGCAAAAACAAGCTCATTGGCAAGACAAAGGAATTGATTGTCGTGGGGAAATCAGGGGAACAGACACCAGTCCTCACTGAAAGCTCAACAGTGGAAAGGGAGAGCAGCTTCAAGTTCCAGGGCAAGAACATCTTAGAGGATCGATCTTGGACTCCACACGTTAACTCAATCACAGATAAATCTCTATTGCATTAGGAGATTTGGTTTGTCTCCAAAACCTCTTACGTATGTTGGAGAGACTTTTGACTGGGTGCCTCACAGCCTGGTATAGAGACTCCAGTGCACAGCATTGCAAGAGGCTGCGAACAGTTGTAGGCTCACCCAGTTCTATCATGGGCATGCCCTCCCCACCACCAAAGATGTAATGATTCTGAAACAGCTTGGACCATAAGGCCATAAGTCACAGGAGGAGAATTAGACCATGTGGCTCATCGAGTCTGCTCTGCCATTTGATCATGACTGATCCCTTCTCCTCTCAATCCCATTCTCCTGCCTTCTCCCTGTAACCTTTCACACCATAACTTATCAACAATCTATCAACCTACGCCTTCAATACACTCTATGACTTGGCTTCCACAACCACCTGTGGCAAAAAATCCACTGATTCACCACTCCCTTGCGAAATAAGTTGCTCTTCATTTCTATTCTAAATGGAGGTCCCTCTAATCTGATATTGTGCCTTCTGTTCCTAGACACCCAACTCTATGGAACGTTTTCTCCACAACCACTTTAAGTGTAGGGCTCTCAGAACCAGTAACTGTGGTGTTAACTGTTCAGGCTAACAAAATAGCTTCTCTGTATTGTTATAATGAATGGCTTCTTTGTAATGTTACTTAATGCTGGAATGGGTTTCTGTATCTGGAATGTTTGGGTTATAACTGTAGATAAGGGAGACCTAACCAATGGAGAATTGTTATGCTATTTTGTATCTGTGAGCTGAGTGGGAGTTTGCGGTCTTTTTCGAGAGGCGAGTGAGGAGGACGGACATGTGAGGAGTGTACAACGGTTCCAGGGCTGCAGATACTGGACGTCGGCAGTTCGGACGGTGGCCAAAGGCTCAGAAGGTCATTGTCGATGGAACCAGAGGCGTGAGCTCCAACATATTAAAATATTATGTGCACAAACTGATAAACTTACTGAATTGGTGCCTTTAGGTTATCTGTTTCTACTAACCCATCATTAAGAAATAACAAACACGAGGCTTCTCCATATAGATGCTGCCTGGCCTGCTGTGTTCCACCAGTATTTTGTGTGTGTTGTTGTTTGAATTACTTATCCTTGTAAACGGAACAAGTGCTACACCTGCCCTTACACTTCCTCCCTCACCACCATTCAGGGCCCCAGACAGTCCTTCCAGGTGAGGCGACACTTCACCTGTGAGTCGGCTGGTGTGGTGTACAGCGTCCGGTGCTCCCGGTGTGGCCTTTTATATATTGGTGAGACCCGACGCTGACTGGGAGACTGTTTCGCTGAACACCTACGCTCGGTCCGCCAGAGAAAGCAGGATCTCCTAGTGGCCACACATTTTAATTCCACCTCCCATTCCCATTCTGATATGTCTATCCATGGCCTCTTCTATTATCAAAATGAATCCAAACTCAGGTTGGTGGAGCAACACCTTATATACTGGCTGGGTAGCCTCCAATCTGAGGGCATGAACATTGACTTCTCTAACTTCCGTTAATGCCCCTCCTCCCCTTCTTACCCCATCCCTGACATATTTAGTTGTTTGCCTGTTCTCCATCTCCCTCTGGTGCTCCCCCCCTTTCTTTCTCCTGAGGCCTCCCGTCCCATGATCCTTTCCCTTCTCCAGCTCTATATCACTTTCGCCAATCACCTTTCCAGCTCTTAGCTTCATCCCACCCCCTCCGGTCTTCGCCTATCATTTTGCATTTCCCCCTCCCCCCACTACTTTCAAATCTCTTACTATCTTTCCTTTCAGTTAGTCCTGACGAAGGGTCTCGGCCCGAAACATCAACAGCGCTTCTCCCTATAGATGCTGCCTGGCCTGCTGTGTTCCACCAGCATTTTGTGTGTGGTGTTATTAAGAAATAACTATAAAGTTGCAATTATTTACTCGCCTTTGGTGTACTTGTGTTGCGAATATGTACTGGGGGGCATTACACTGTATTTACACTGAAGTATTGCACTATTGGCGGGGTGATGGCAGTTCACCCTAGGCGAACAGGGGTAAATTGGGGGCACGGATGCTACATAAGCCTTTCAACTTTCGATGATGATCACCCCCCCCATTCTTCTAAATTTCCAGCGATTACTGGCCTAGAGCCAAACGTTTCTCATATGATAAGCCTTTCATTCCTAGAATCATTTTTGTGAACCTCCTTGTGGTGAACTAGATATACCTGTCTGACTGCTCCTGTGGCTCCTCCCACAGACCCCTGCTGACTGCTCCTGTGGCTCCTCCCACAGACCCCCCGCTGACTGCTCCTGTGGCTCCTCCCACAGACCCCCGCTGACTGCTCCTGTGGCTCCTCCCACAGACCCCCCTCTGACTGCTCCTGTGGCTCCTCCCACAGACCCTGCTGACTGCTCCTGTGGCTCCTCCCACAGACCCCCCCGCTGACTGCTCCTGTGGCTCCTCCCACAGACCCTGCTGACTGCTCCTGTGGCTCCTCCCACAGACCCCTGTATAAAGGCGACTGTGGGCTGCTGCTCTCCCTCATTTTCCCCAGGATGTAGTGTTGTTTATTCTTCCAGTCAATAAAAACCGAAATCTCGCTTCCTAAGTCTTAGCGTGAGTTATTGATGGTGCATCACTCCTTTGAACTTTTTCAAATGTCAGTGCATCCTTTTATAGATAAGGGGCCCAAAACTGCTCACAATACTCCAATCACAAACAAGAGAAAATCTGCAGATGCCAGAATTCCAAGTTACACACACAAAATGCTGGAGGAACTGAGCAGCCCATGCAGCATCTATGCAAAAGAGTACTGTACAGCTGATGCTTTAGCTGACACCCTTCAGCAGGACTGGAGAAAAAAAAATTGAGGAGTATGATCCCACTACCAAGCACAACTTTCCCTCTCTCCCACCATCACCCTCTCCTCCCACTTTCAGCTTCCCACAAGGATTGCTCCCTGCGCGACTCCCTTGTCCATTCGTTCTTCCCCACTGATCTCCCTCCTGGCACATCCCAGCAAACAGGTCAAGTGCTACACCTGCCCTTACCCCTCCTCCCTCATTACCATTCAGGACCCCAGACAGTCCTTCCAAGTGAGGCAACACTTCACCTGTGAGTCTGTTGGGGTCATTTACTGTGTACAGTGCTCCTGGTATGACCAGCTGTATATTGGTGAGATCCATTGTAGATTGGGCATCCATTTCGTTGAGCACGTATGCTCCGTCTGCCAAAAAAAGTGGGATCTCCTGGTGGCCATCAATTTTCCTTCTCACTCCCATTCCAGTATGTCTATGCATGGCCTCTATTGTTGCGATGAGACCACACTCAGGTTGGAGGAACAACACCTTATATTCTGTCTGGGTAGCCTCTAACCTGATGGCATGAGAATCAAATTCTCAAACATCCTGCAATGGCCTCTCCCCACTTCCTTCATCATTCTCAAGCCCTTTTCCCTTTCTAGCCTTATCTCTTTGCCTTCCCATCACCTCCCTCCGGTGCTCTTCCCCACTTTTCTTTCTACAATGACCTTCTGCCCTCTCCTATCAGACTGCCCCTTTCCAGCCCTGTATCTCTTTCACCAACTTCCCAGCTCTTTACTTTACCCCTCTCCCTCCCAGTCTCACCATCACCTTGTGTTTCTTCCTCCCCTCCCTCCACCTTCAGACTCTTCATCTTTTTTTCTCCAGTCCTGCCGAAGGGTCGAGGCCGGAAACATCGCCTGTACTCTTTTACATCAATGCTGCCTGGCCTGCTGAGTTCCTCCAGCATTTTGCGTGTGTGTGCATGGAAAGACCACAATTGCCTGCCAAACGACTTGGCACATAATGAACAAATGATTAATGTTTGCAATTTACTGTAATTTTATGTATTTTTACTGTACTGCTACCACAAAAGAATGTGTTACACAATGACAATAAACTTGACTCTGATTCTGGCACCCACACATTACTCTGACAAAATACATGAAAAAATCTGGTTATGTACTTCAGAACATCTGGAGTATTTTCTACTTCTCATTATCCTGTTCTGACATCTTAACTTTCTCAGAGTTACAATGAAGGCCCAGCTAATGGCAGGCAGTGACTAGTGGGGTACCACAAGGCTCAGTGCTGGGACCCCAGTTGTTTACAATATATATTAATGATTTAGATGAGGGAATTAAATGCAGCATCTCCAAGTCTGCGGATGACACGAAGTTGGGCGGCGGTGTTAGCTGTGAGGAAGATGCTAAGAGGATGCAGGGTGACTTGGATAGGTTAGGTGAGTGGGCAAATTCATGGCAGATGCAATTTAATGTGGATAAATGTGAGGTAGGGGGTTGCTTCAGCTTCCTGGCAAGACAACATTCAGGGCTAGGGAGGGCAGGGTGTAAGGTTTTGTGAATAAAACATGCAAGAGTCATTTAATATGCTTAACAAAAGCCACAAATAGTGAGGTAGTGTTGAGGGATTGAATGTCCATTCAGAAATCTAATGGCAGAGGAGAATAAGCTGTTACTGAATCACTGAGTGTGACTTCAGGTTCCCGTGTCTCCTATTTGATGGTCGCAATGAGAAGAGGGCCTATCCTGGGTGATAGAGGTCTTTAATTATGGATGTCGCCATTTTGAGGCAAGAATCAAAAAACAGATTATTATCTGAATGGTGGCCAATTAGGAAAAGGGGAGGTGCAACGAGACCTGGGTGTCATTGTACACCAGTCATTGAAAGTGGGCATGCAGGTACAGCAGGCGGTGAAAAAGGCAAATGGTATGTTGGCATTATTTTGGCATTTATAGCAAGAGGATTCGAGTACAGGAGCAGGGAGCTTCTACTGCAGTTGTACAAGGCCTTGGTGAGACCACACCTAGAAAATTGTGTGCAGTTTTGGTCCCCTAATTTGAGGAAAGACATTCTTGCCCTAGAGGGAGTACAAAGAAGGTTCACCAGATTGATTCCTGGGATGGCAGGACTTTCATATGAAGAAAGACTGGATCGAATGGGCTTATACTTGCTGGAATTTAGAAGACTGAAGGGAGATCTTATTGAAACATTTAAAATTCTAAAGGGATTGGACAGGCTAGATTGAGGAAGATTGTTTCCGATGTTGGGGAAGTCCAGAACAAGGGATCACAGTTTAAGGATAAAGGGGAAGCCTTTTAGGACGAAGATGAAGAAAAACTTCTTCACACAGAGAGTGGTGAATCTGTGGAATTCTTTGCCACAGGAAACAGTTGAAGTCGGTTCATTGGCTATATTTAAGAGGAAGTTAGATATGGCCCTTGTGGCTAAAGGGATCAGGAGGTATGGAGAAAAAGCAGGCACAGGGTTCTGAGTTGGATGATCAGCCATGATCATACTGAATGGCGGTGCAGCCTTGAAAGGCCAAATGGCCTACTCCAGCACCTGTTTTCTATGTTTTCTATGTAAGTTATGGCAGTACCACCTGCAAGGTTATTCCAGGTAAAAAAAAGAGCTCTAATTGTTTAAATACTGTATTTTAAAGAAAACCTATCCCCTAATACCCCAGCAAACAAATTCTACACAAGCTAAGCATCTCATTTTCTTGCTAACAGTTTTATGTTGGTCAGAGTACTGATTTATTGCAGAGTTCTTGCCCATCCCAGCTAATGCCCTTGTTCTGAGGATATGCACAGCTATACTGGGAGCCCTATGTGAGCACCCATTCTGCAGGCTGTTGCACTCTACTGTGTCGGAAACCTGAATATTGCAACCACTCATCCCCCCCACAGATGTTCTTGCAGTAAAGAGTTGCCCCACAGCACAATGCGGAGAGGCTGCCTGTAGGGCTGTTATTGGGTGGTTTAGAGTGGACGGTGCTCTCGCTGAAATTCAGGGCTCAGGCAACACTGTGGCCAGTGCAGTGAGTGTGGATCCTCATTGACAGATCACCTGGACACTACAATCTCACTCATCGCCTCCTGGTGAATGTGATGGAATCCATTGTCTCCCCCATTCATTGATTGTAACTCTCCCCAGCCTGGAAGTAGCTCTATTGTGATAAGCAAGTTAAGATCGAAATGTTTCTGGGCTGGGGAAAGCAGTGCAGTATAATTAAAAGATGAAGAAACAGCAATTCCAATTACATTCTATAGGAAGTGATGGGAGAGATTACAGCATCTATAGAAGAGAAAGGTTAGGGGAGGAAGGATGTTAATCCGAATGGAGGTCTGTGACCAGTGGTGTCCCACAGTGATCCATACTGAGACCTCTGCTTGTGATATATGTCGATGATGGGGAATGAAAAATTAGACAGGTGGATTGGCAAGTTTGCGGATGGTGGAGTTGTGGGCAGTGTTAAAGACTATCAAAAAATATAGTAGGTTATAGATCAGTTACAAATATGGGCAGTAAAGTGGCAGATGCAGTTTAATCCATGTGGAGTTCAATCCACATGGAGCAGATGTTATCAGTCTTCAGCAGTGGCCTGCATTCACAGTGATGGTCAGGACCCCCAAGCCCCACATCTTAGCATTGAGCAGCCACACTGTCTCCCAGCCAACCTCACACCAACTCTCACAGGCAGCCCTTCCACACCGAACTGTAAATTTGTTGCTGAGTTTGCCCGATTTTCCAGGATCCAGGCTCCTGGCTCAGAAAGACACATCGTTGGTAAGGGTAGGCTTCACATCCAGTTCGCTGCACAGAGATGAACAGCAGCAGGTAGGGGGTTGCTTCAGCTTCCCGGCAAGACAACATTCAGGGATGGGGAGGGCAGGGTGTAAGATTTTGTGAATAAAACATGCAAGAGTCATTTAATATGCTTAACAAAAGCCACAACTCTTAACTCCAATTACGACCACCAACATTATTACCTCAGACACAGACTTTTAAAGTGAACACACCAACTCAATGACAATGTTTGTGAGTTATGTAGAACAGTTTCTATTATGAAAGATGTGGCATCTGTCACCCATTACATTCCACTACACAGTGTCCCTCCAGGTTTCACCAAACCTGGCATTGTGAGTCTGTCTGGAGCTCATACGAGTCCCACAACTTGGGTTCTGGGTGCCTCGGTTGGAGTAACAGTAGGGGCCTCTGGCTAATCTAGGTGTGGGCTGACATGTTGTGATGCTGGGGGTATGGTAGTGGAACCATCTAGATCTCGGCAGGCTGGTTCAAGATGATCTACAGAAATACTGTAGATTCAGGCTTACACTCCCTATCTACAAGAGGAGTCTTTTTCAGAGCCCTACCAAGTAACCACTGGGGCCGGTTGCCTTGTGAGGGTTCACTCTCTTGAAGGCCATTCTGACATCAGCCTCTGAGACAGGGATCACAGGATCACTGGATTGGCTGAATCTTCATAGCTGTAGTTTCATTCTCTCTTTCAAAGTGATCACAAAAGGCACTGAGTTCATCTGGGAGTGAAATATCACTGCCATTCATGATGTTAGGTTTTGCTTTGTAGGAAGTAATGGCCTGCTAGAGTTAATATGCGTCTGATTTTCCTCTAACCTCAAATGGAATTATTCTTTTGCTCTTGAGATAACCCTCCATAAGTCATGTCTGGCCTTCTTGCATAGTTCTGGATTACCAGACTTGAATGCCACAGATCGAGCCCTCAGCAGACTATGAACCACTTGGTTCATTCATGGCTTTTCATTTGAGTACGTACATTATGTTCTTGTAGGCACACACTCATCCACATAGCTCATTCACTCAGACTCAAAGATGAATTCATGAATAATTTTCAGTCCTGTAAGTGCTCCTCTGCCTCCCTTGTCCATACATTCTTGGTCCTTTCTACTAATGCCGCAGTCTTCAGTCTCTGCCTAAACTCAGGGAGTAGAAGTACAGCCAGACTTTCCAAAGTGTGAGCATGGGATGGCATGGTAAGTATCCTGGTTCATAATATAACAGTGCTCCAGTGTGTTTTCTCTTCTTGTTCCACAAGTGACATGTTTGTGATAATTATTTAAGTCCATTTTCA
Organism: Hemitrygon akajei; assembly: GCF_048418815.1. Classification (NCBI taxonomy): domain Eukaryota; kingdom Metazoa; phylum Chordata; class Chondrichthyes; order Myliobatiformes; family Dasyatidae; genus Hemitrygon; species Hemitrygon akajei. Next base: position 32,587,602 of record NC_133143.1, read on the forward strand.
AGCCGACTTAAGAGGGAGTCAATGTGCATCATGGCAGATAAAAACAAATGAGGTAGAACATAGGTTAACTGGAACCCAAAAGTGTTGTAATGATAAGAGGTAGAAATTAAGTTTCAAGGAATTAAGTTTACTGAGGAGGGCGGAATGCTGCTAAGACAGCCACCAGGTGGTCGTGGAATTAGGAATAAAATCACCCAGAACCTGTAGTGGCTACACATACACTAACTCATCCGCGGAGGACTGCAGGTCTTCTCTTTGAGTCATTCGGAGCCGCAGCAGGATCCACAGGAGATGATGGTGCCAACACTTGTCCATCAGGGAGGCCCTTTGAACAACCTTTAAGGAATGGTGAAACCATTCACACAGGTCATTGGACTGCTGTGATAACCCACGTTGTGACGCACTTTAATACAGAGGTTCTGGGCCATCGTGGCCCAGAGGTCTGACGTGTATTGAGGACTGTGATCAGGAGAAATATCAGATGGGGTGCTGAACCGATCGACCAAGATGTGGATGAGCACTCAAGTCACGTCTGCAGCCATTATCGATGCTAGAGGGATAACCTTGGGCCACCTGGTGGTATGGCCCACCACGGTAAGAAGATGCGTGAAACCGCGGGACGGTGGTGGGGGGGAAGCGGACCAACCAGGTCCACACTGACATGGTCAAATTGTTGCTCAGGGACCTCGAAAGGTGCCAATGGTGCCCAAACATGACAATTAATCTTTACCCACTGACACAAAATGCAGGCTGCACTCCAGTCTTACGTATTTTTCTTAAGGGCGTACCACACAAACTTTAAAGCAACTAGTTTCTGCAAAGCCTTCCCATCCAGAAGTGAAGTCCATGAATGGAGTTAAGAAAAAGGTCCCCTCAACTTGCAGGCACTATGGGGTGAGGACAACAGGTTGAGATATCACACAGGAGGGAAACTTGTGTATCTCCAAAATTGGCATCTGCCAACCTCGGGCCTGTGACTGCTGCCCTGTAAACCAGGACCCTCCGTTAGTTGCTTGGTCAGCTGCCTTGCTAGCATAGTCGACCCCAATGTCTATGGCATCAATAGCAGGTCCTGAGAGACAATCATTTATGGCATAATTTTCCCTTTAATGTGCTGTAGGTCCATCGTGAATTCTGAAATGTAAGCCAGGTGGTTGCAGTCCAAGGGTCTGACACTTTGGACATCGTGGTTACGAGGGGTTTGTGGTCAAGGAGTACTGTGAAGTGCCGACCTTCCAGTAGAAAACAAAAATGGCGGACGGCTAGATATAGACTGCGAAGCTCACAGTCAAATATGCTGTACTTCCTCTCAGGTGGGGTGGAGCAGCCGGCTGAAAAAGGTGAGCGACTGCCACACACCTCCAACGGGCTGTCCGTGCACAGCACCGAAAGCATAGTCTGTGGCAACGGTAGTGATGATTATAGGTACATTGCTGAGTGGGTGCGCCAATAGGGTTGCATTTGAAAGAGCTCATTTGGTGTCAACAAATGCTTTGGTCATGTCCGCTGCCCACTCAAGCATGGGATTAGGGGCATGCATTTCAGGCCCTGTACAAGGGGAGCATAAATTCAGCAGTTTGCAGAATGAAACAGTAATAGAAATTCACCATACTACAAAACATTTGCAGTGCTTCGCTAGTGCTGGGCAGTTGTAAGTCTGTTATAATGGCAACTTCTGATGGAAGGAGTGTCGCGTCTTCTGCGGTGAAGCAGTTCATGAGAAAATCAATAGTAGACAACCCGAACTGGCATTTAGCAAGGTTAATAATCAGCCCAAGTTGCCATAGCTGCTTGAAAAGTGTGCAGAGATGTGATAAGTGTTCAGTTTTGGATGCGCCGGTGCCAGTTAGAAAAAAAGGAAAATTCTTTAGCACAGGGTCCATTAACTGCTGGAAGGTCTGTGCTGCATTTTTCAACCCAAATGGAATGTGCAGAAACTCAAATAAGCCAAACGGAACAGCTGTTTTAGGAACGTCCTCAGTGCATACAAGCACATGATGGTAGCTCATGACTAACTCCCCATGAGACTGTTGACAGGGCTTATCAAGACAGGAAAAGGAAAAGGAATGATTCACCTCTGCCTGGCTGAGTGAAGACTATCGACCATTTTAGCAAGCTCTCTGTAGTCCTTCATGGGTATATTAGTGTGGGCTGTGCAAACTTGATCAATCATTTGTTGCATAAAGAGTTCTTTAAAACTAAAACAAGGATGGTGATTGCTCAGGACAGAAAGCACGTGGTCCATTAGTTCTGGAGGCCTAGCATCACCCAGCCTAGGCAAGGAGAGCAACTATTTGGCACAATCAGAGTCAAACAGTCCAAACATTTGTAATAGTTGAGTTTTCAATGCAACATACTTCTCATGTGCAGGTAGACTATCTTGTATACTTACTCCTCTGGCTGTATTGGAACTACTTAGCGATGCTGCAATGTAGTAAAATTTTGTATAATCTGCAGTGAATTCTCACAGCACAAACTGGACTTCTGCTGTCCAAACCACATGGTAGCATGCTGCTCCCAAGCCTCCAGCAGCTTTAAACAGCTGGGATGGTCAGCATGTCATTGAGTAACTCCGGAATTGTCTGAGAGCATTGTGGTCACTAATGTCAGATTTTGTGAATAAAGTATGCGACTAGTTTTATGTGCTAAACAAAAGCCACAGCCCATTACTTCCATTATGAACAAAAGTCGTTGTCTTACACTGACTTCACTACGTCTAATGCCATCTCTTAAAGTGAACACAAACCAATGACGTTGTTTGTGAATTATGTGAACAGTTTCTGATATGAACAATGCATGTCATTTGTCATCCATTACATTGCCTACAAGAGCTTTATTCTATGGTCCCAGGACAGAAGCAGAGTCAGTCATTTATCTTACTATATAGTGATTCCTTTTGCTTTCAAAGCTGAAGTCTACACTTACCCTTACAACTGTAAAACTGTACTTGATAAATTTTAAACAGAATGAAACATGAACAACTTATAAATGCTACCCAAAAACCTGGCTTTTGACTTTATTATTCAAAATACTTGAACATACTGCAAAATATGCAATAAAATTATAGCCAATGGTTGGGTAGAATCCTAAATAGATTAAATGTTACAACTTAAAAGCAAGGTACCAGTCTGTTGAGAGCTAGCAGATGGTAAACTCATTGTGAAGAGGAGGCTGATCAGAACAGTTGTGAAATCAACCATTTTGATGGATCTTCTGTTCATCTCCCTGGAGAACAAGAAAAACATAGTTACCAACTTTTGTTCAATGATAACACATTGCAACAAACTGCTCTCTGTGTTGTAAACTGACCTATTGATCACCAGGATCCATGCACCCACCAAAACTGGTTCATTCTCTACTTGAATCAAGTAAAAGGCAACTGCAAACAAACTGAAGATGATGAATATCTCAGTAAAACAGTTTTGCCCATCTATTCCTAAACTAGAATCTTACCTTATAAATGTTTCTTTAAATTTATTAAGATTATTAGCTTAACTTCTATTATATACTACAAAGATGGTGGATAAACCTCAGAGCACACAAACTACATAAGAAATATATGCTCCAAGTAAAGGTCACTTGTCATCATTATATATTGTGTAATATTGTATATTCTATATTGAGTGCATTTTTCCAAAAGGTGTCCTCTCAGAATCAGTGAATGTCTTATTTCAATGTTCATATTGTATTCAAAGAAAACCTTGAAATATAATTAACATTTTAGGGCTTGCGCCCTCAATTTGCTTTCATCAAATTTTACTGACATTGGAGTGGGTTCAGAGAAGATTCACGAGAATGAATTCAGGAATGGAAGGGTTACCCTATAAGGAATGTTTGGCAGCTCTTGGGCTGTATTCCCTGGAGTTCAGGAGAATGGGAGGTGGGGGGAATCTCAGAGAAACATTCCAAATGTTAAAAGGCCCAAACAGATTAGATATGACAAAGTTAATTTCCATTTTTCATTTTTAGAATCTTTTTATTGGTACATAATCTTCTACAGCTATAAAATGATTTAAAAAAACTTCAACAGAGTAATATATATACAATTAATAAAGCTGAAGAAAAAAAGCTGATTGTTAAATATAAAAATGGAAAAATAAAATATATAGGAAAAAGAAGGGAAAAAAAGAAATCCATCTAACCAGGGGAAAAAACCCTAACTACAAAAAAAGGAAAAAGAAACCAATTAGGAATCAACTCCCCGGAGCAATACATTTGACCATCATCTAAATATCAAAAAGAGTCATCAACCGCCATTTCATATTTATAAAAAAATTTTTTAAAAAGTAAATAACATTGGAAGGAAACCATATAACTTAATTCAAATTAAATGATAATATTTGGCAAAAAAAACCCATCTTCTCTCAAAATTGAATCAAGGATCAAAAGTTCTACTAATTTTTTTCCAAACTAAGACATAACATTACTTGAGAAAACCATTCAATTAATGTAGGAGATGAAATGTCTTTCCATTTTAATAAAATAGCCCTTCTTGCCAGTAGTGTAACAAATGCAATTACATGTTGATCTGAAGATGAGATACCCTGAATATGATACGGAACTATTCCAAATGGAACAGTCAATCTATTAGGTTATAAATTAATTTTCAGAGCTTTAGAAATTGTAGAAAATAAAGATTTCCAAAACGATTTTAATGAAGAACATGACCAGAACATATGTGACAAAGTAGCTACTTCAGTTTTACATCTATCGCAGTAGTTGTCTATACTAGGAAATATTTTAGATAGTCTCTCCTTTGTTACATAATAATGGTGAACAAATTTAAATTGAATTAAACAATGGTTGGCACATACAGATGAAGAATTTACGTTTTTTAAAACTCAAAGCCAATCTTCATTAACAAAGGTCATATTAAGATCTCTCTCCCAATCTTGTTTAATTTTTAGTGATAGGTTCACTTTTGGAACAAAAATAAATTACAAATTCTGCTACTGGAACCTTTCACTAAGGGATTCAATTTCAAAATGGTATCCAACAAATCAGATTCTTGTAAATATGGAAACTTAGGTAAATATTGTTGTAAAAAATCTAACCTGAAAATATTGTGAAAAATGTGTATGAGCGAGAGAAAATTTATTAATTAACTCTTCAAATGTCATCAATCAACCATCACAAAATAAATCTGTAAAAGAATGGATTCCTTTATTTTTCCATAGAAGAAAAATGGGGTCAGTTGTTGAAGGTTTAAATGAAAAGTTTCTATATAAAAAACTAGACAATTTAAATTGTTTAAAATTTTAAAAATTATGAAATTGAACCAAAATCCATAGGGATTGTTTAGTAACCAGATAGAGATTTATATTTGGAATTTTAGAGATCCGTAAAGGTAATGGAGCTCCTAAAATTGAAGTTAAATTAAATTGTTTAACAGCTTTTAATTCCAAATCAACCCATCAAGCCAATATAACCAAAAACATAATTGTCTAATATTCACAGCCCAATAAAACAGTCTTAAATTAGGAAGTGCAAGCCCACCATCTTTTCTAGATGTTTGTAAATGATACTTATTAATTCTTGGTCTCTTATTGTTCCAAATAAAGGAATAAATAAGAAAGTCAATTTGATTGAAAATTTTTTTAGTTAAAAAGATAGGTATACTTTGGAAAATATATAAAAATCTAGGTAAAATCATCATTTTCACAACATGAATATGTCCTTTATAATGTTCATAATATATAATCCATTTATTAAAGAAAAAGTAAGTGGATTCCATCTAGAAAGTAGTCGTTTCATGGAGTCCATTAAAGGAATTATATTTGCTTTATAGAGATCTTTATATTTTTTTAGTAATTATGATACCTAAATATCTAAATGTATTAATGATTCTAAAAGGAATATCATTAAATATACTAATAGGGACATTTAATGGAAACAATTCACTTTTATTCAAGTTAAGTTTATATCCTGAAAATTTACCAAAATTTTTAAGTGTTTCCAAAAGATTAAGAATTGATTCCTCAAGATTTGAAATAAACACCAAAAGATCATCTGCATAAATAGAAATCTTATGTATGGTTCCATTCATATCCATGAATATTTTTAGCTTCACGTAGTGTTATAGCTAAAGGCTCCAATACAAGATTAAGTAATAAAGGACTTAATGGACATCCCTGTCTAGTGCCACAAGAAAGTGAGAAAAAAACCCTGCAATTATTAGTAATGCCTGTGGCAATAAGATTCTTATAAATCATTTGGATCCATCTTTTGAAATTATTACCAAAACCAAATTTTTCTAATACTTTAAACAAATATGGCCACTCAACTCTATCAAATGCCTTTTCTGCATCGAGAGAGATAACACATTGAGGTTGCTTAGATAATGATGAATATATAATGTTCATCAATCTCTGAACATTAGAGAAAGAATAACGGCCTTTAATAAAGCCTGTTTGATCCATAGAAATGATTTTAGTTAAAACATTTTGCAAGCGATTAGCCATCATTTTAGAGAGAATTTTTGCATCCACATTTAATAGCGAGAAAGGTCTATATGATGAACATTCAACAGGATCTTTACCTTTTTTAAGAAATAAGGAAATAGGTGCTTCATAAAAAGGTAAATTACCCTTCTCAAAGGATTCATGAAATATTTCCAAAAGATACAAAGAAAGTAATCTTTCAAATTTTTTGTAAAATCCTACTGAATAACCATCAAGTCCAGGAGCTTTACCTGATTGCATTGATAAAACAACTTTCTGAATTTCATGCTCGGTAATTGGAGCATCAAACATCTGTTGATCTTCAACAGAAATTTGTGGAAATTTAATCTTATGTAAAAAAGCCTTCATTTTGGAGGAATCTGCAGGAAATTGAGATCTATAAAGATCAGAGTAAAAATCTTGAAAAGCATTATTAATGTCCTCATGATTACTTGCTAAATCTCCATTATTTTTATGAATCTTTAAGATTTGTCTTTTAGCTCTAGCTGCTCTTAATTGAGAAGCTAAGAGCTTATTATTTTTATTCCCAAAAATATAAAATTGACTTTTCAATATCCTTCAATAGGATATGTTAGTAATAAATTATACTGTGATTGCAATTCTACTCTTCTTTTAAATGAAACAACATTTGGAGAGATTGCATTAATGTTATCTAATTCTTTAATTTGTTTAGAGATTTTTATCCAATTCCATTCTTGTTTGTTTCTTCAGTTTAACTATATACGAAATAATTTGACCACGTAGATAAGTTTTTAATGTATCCCAAATTACTAACTTAGAGATGTTTCCTATATTATTAAAGAGAAAAAAAAAACCTCTTTTATCTGAGCTTTGATAAACTCAACAAATTCTGAACTTCATAATAAATGTTCTGGAAAACACCAAAATGGTCTGGTAAAAACAACATCTTTCAGTTCAAGTATTAAGTTTAAAGGAGCATGATCAGAGATAGCGATCGCATCATACTCACATTTCTGAACATTGAATAAAAGTCGAGGGTCAACAATAAAATAGTCGATTCTCGAATATTTATTATGAGCATGTGAAAAAAAAAGTATTCTCTATCACAAGGGTGCATATGCCTCCAGATCTCAATTAAACCGTAATCAATTAAAAAGGAATTAATAAGTGATGCAGAACGATTAGGGAGTTGATATTTGGATGATAACTTATCCATCAAAGGATTTAGACATGTATTAAAATCACCACCCATTAATAATATATATTCATTTAAATCAGGTAATAGAGCAAAAACAGTTTTAAAAAATGAGGGATCATCAACATTTGGTCCATAAATATTAACCAAAACCATTTTCCTATTACAAATTATTCCTTTAACAATCAAAAATCTACCATTAATATCAGCTATAATATCCTCCTGATTAAAAAGAATATTGGAATCAATAAAAATAGAGACACCTCTAGTTTTACTCTGGGAGTTTGCATGAAACTGAGGATCCTTTCAAAATTTAAAAAATTGATTTTTATCACATAACCTGATATACGTCTCTTGAGCAAAGATTATATCAGGCTGGAATCAGTTAATAACTTTAAATGTTTTCTTACGCTTAATAGGATTATTCCAAACGTGAACATTCCAAGTTAAAATATTTAACTGTTTAGTTATCATCATGGAACTTTGTATCTAAAAAGAATAGTGAGACGCATGTCACGATAGGGTAGTCGAAAATGGTGGAGATGAACAACAATAAAAATAATCGGAGTGTGCTCTGGGATTCCATAATAGGGGGAAAAAAGAAAAAATCCCACCCAAACTACAAAGCTCATAAATAAGTTAATATCAATCGACGCAAGCCCCAAGAACAGCTAACTCTACCTACCTAAGTAAAAAAAAGAGAAAGAAAAAAAATCTCTGCCTCCCTCTACCAAACATAAAACTCATTACAGTCAACATATATCTCAGTATAATTAACTTGGAAGGAAAGTGTTTTTCTTGTAAAAAAAAAGACCTTCAATTGAAAGTAACCTGCATAACATTAGATAAGGGAAGAGAAACACATCCAAAACAATTCTTGAAATATTTGCACAGAAGAGAAACAATCTCCATCTTTAAATTGTCCAGTCTATCTCTAAAACATAAAGAAATCCAAATAATTACTTTAAAAAATCTTTACAAAAGCATGCGAAACAAAAAAAATAATTAATTCATTTAAATGCTGCAGAAAAAAAAATCTAAATGGTTCAAACTTATTACAGTCTATCAACAGTTCTCTCAATATGTCTTCTGAAATTGAAGCCTTTTTCAGAGATAAAAATGTATTTTAAGGTAAAGACTTCGTTAACCATCAGATCTTCCAATCTCATCACTCTTTACACCGCGAGACAATCAAGCCATTATAAATCATTCAAGCTTTAGGCTTCAGACTCGTCATCGGATGCGTCGGATAAAGAATTAATAAAACTCAATGCTTCGACTGCATCATCAAAAACATGAAAGCCAGACTTTTTGACAAAATGCCTTAATTTTGCTGAATACTGGAGCAGTGGAAAAAGAGCTTTTTTTCACACGCTGATCTCATAACAGATGCAAATCCAGCACACTTCTTAACAATTTCGCGTGGAAAATCTTCAAAAAAATGAATGTCTGAATTCTGATACTGAAAAAGTCTTTTTTCCCTCGCAAGCTTAATATTACGGTCTTTGTCTCTGAAACAGAGAAAACGCACAACAATATGTTTTTACCTTGATCCAAAAATTTTAAAGCGCCGATTCTGTTAGTCATTTTGATATCTGAAGACAGTAAACAAACCTCGGGAAATAAAGACTCAAACATTTTTGCGAAATAATCCAGTGTGTCAGCCGATTCTGATTTCTCTTTTAATCTAACAATTCAAATATTATTCTGACATGATCGAGCTTTGAGATCAACGATCCATTGTTGGGCTTTTTCCAAATGAGAAGAAAGGTCCGCAGCATTTTGACTAACTTCTTTAAGATCAAAGCTCAAAGAGTCAACTTTTCCTTCGAATTTCTCTTTTAGTTGAGTTATCTCAATGCTGATATTGCTGATGTGAGATTCTAGTCTCTTCACCCGGGGGGGGGGGGGATCTCTCCGAGAATTCATCAGCTTTCTTGGGCTTTCTGTTGCCAAGGTCAGGATTTCTTTTGGTGCTTCTGAGAGTAGCCATAATTATAACTGTTATTCTACAGATCCGACTGAATAAAGTTGAAATTTCAAAGTTGAAGTCGGAAAAAGGAGCGATTGAAGGCGGACAAGAAGCGACTATGTCTTACATGTCCGTAACTGGGAGGTGAAGTCACCATTATTTTCCATGATAGGGGATTCCAGGACAAGAGGGCACAAATTCAGGATTGAAGGATGGCCTTTTAGAACATAGATTGGGAGAAATTACTTCAGTCAGAGAGTGTAAATCTGTGGAATTTGTCGCCAAGTCATTGGGTGTATTTAAGGCAGAGACAGATAGGTTCTTGATTAGCCAGGGCATCAACGGCTATGGGGAGAAGGCAGGGGAGTGGGGATGACTGGAAGAATTGGATCAGCCCGTGATTGAATGGCGGAGCAGACTCGATGGGCTGAATTGCCTACTTCTGCTCCTATATCTTATGGTCTTATCAGTATTTCTTTTTTTTTATTAGTTTTTTTTATACATTTTCTACATCGCTACAGATAAAAAAAATCAGATTGAAATGAAGAACATTAATACAGTGCAAAAATAAACATATAATAATAATATAATACAAAAGAAGATAATTGAGAAAGCACCCAAATTGAAGATATGTAAAATTAGTATCCTCCCCAAGCCCCGCAACAAAAAAGAACTCCAGACCAACCACAACACAATCCAGAGAGTATACATCAGGACATTCAACCCCCCAAAACTGTAAATACACTTAGCAACAGAAGATATTAATGCCTACTACCAACAAAAAAGGAGCTGAAAGCAAGGGACCAAAAAAAAACCTTAGTTAAGAGCAAGGTTATGAAAATACTCAATAGAAGGTCCCCAGACCTTATGGAACTTTGTATCCGAATTAAGAACTGAATAATGAATTTTTTCGAGGTCTAAGTAGGACATAATATCATTAAGCCATTGAGCATGCGTGGGCGGGGCAACATCCCTCCATCTAAGGAGGATTAAATGTCTAGCCAGGAGAGAAGCAAAAGATAATATTCGACACTTAGTCGAACTCAGATGTAAATCTGTCTCACCCAAAAACCGAACAAAGCAATTAAAGGGTTAGGTTCTAGGTGGTGATTCAGAATACAAGATAACGTTATGAAGACGTCTTTCCAAAATTTCTCCAAGCTAGGACAAAACCAGTACATATGAATGAGAGAGGCCTCGCCCCTTTTGCATTTATCACAGAGAGGACTAATGTTAGGGTAAAATCAGGATAGTTTAGATTTAGACATATGGGCTCTATGAACAATCTTAAACTGTAAAAGGCAATGGCGAGCACAAAGAGAGGTTGAATTAACCGATTTGAGAATCAAATCCCAAGTCTCATCAGATAAGGAGATATTTAAATCATGCTCCCAAGCCATTCTAATTTTATCCACAGGGGCACACCGTAAGGATGCTAATTTATCATGAATAAATGATATTAAACCTTTACCTAGTGGATTGATAGAAAGAAAGAAATCCATAACATTTTTCTCAGGCATTTCAGGGAAGTTAGGAATTAAAGGATTAATAAAGTGTCTAATTTGGAGATATCTAAAAAAAATGAGCATTGGGCAGATTGAACTTAGCAGAGAGCTGTTGAAAAGATGCGAAGCGATTATCAATAAAAAGATCTTCAAAATGGCTAATGCCCTTCCTATACCAATCATGGAATGCTGAATCATACATAGTAGGTAAAAAAAAGGTGATTATGTAAGATAGGGCTAGAAAAGGAAAAACCATGGAAACCATAAAACTTCCTAAACTGAGCCCATATACGCAAAGTGTGTCTAACAAGAGGATTAACAATTAATCTGGACAAACTACTAGGGAGTACAAAGCCAAGAAGTGCAGAGATAGATAAATCTTTAGTGGAACTCAACTCCATTGCCACCCAATAAGGGCACTCGGGTTGGCCATGGAAAAAAGACCAAAAGATAGCACAACGTATATTGGCTGCCCAATAATATAAATGAAAGTTAGGTAAAGCCATGCCACCCTCTTTTTTAGATTTTTGGAGATAAACTTTATTAATTCCAGAGCGCTTATTCTTCCACAGATATGACAAAATAATAGAGTCTAAGGAATCAAAAAAAGATTTAGGAATAAAAATTGGGATTGATTGAAATAAATATAAAAGTTTAGGGAGAACATACATTTTAACAACATTGATATGACCTACCAAAGACATAGATAGAGGTGACCATTGTACCAGACTCTGTTTTATAGTATATGAAAGATTGGCAAAATTTTCACGAAAGAGATCTTTAAACTTCCTTGTGACTGTAATCCCAAGATAAGTATATTGATTATGAATTACTTTAAAAGGGAGATCACGAAATGTTAATTCTTGTGCTTCTTTATTAATTGGGAAAAGTTCGCTCTTATGTAAATTAAGTTTATAGCCAGAGAACTGGCTAAACTGATCAAGAAGTGAAAACATTGGAGGTAAGGATGTAGACGGATTTGAAAGAAAAAGTAATAAGTCATCAGCATAAAGAGAAACTCTATGCTCAACACCCCCTCTCCAAATCCTGGTCAATTCAGGACAATTTCGAAATGCTATCACCAAAGGTTCTATAGCCAAATCAAAGAAAAAGGGACTTAAAGGGCATCCCTGGTGGGTGCCACGTTTGAGGTTAAATAACTGGGATTTCTGAACATTAGTCAAAACAGAGGCAGTAGGACACAAATACAGCAATTTGATCCAAGAGATAAAACTTTGACCGAAGTCAAATTTTTCTAAAACTGCAAAAAGGTAGTTCCACTCTATATGATCAAATGCTTTCTCTGCATCGAGGGAAATAACACATTCAGGAATCCCAGTTGAAGGTGAATATAAAATGTTAAATAAATGCCGAATGTTAAAAAAAGGAAGACGATTTTTAATAAAACCAGTTTGATCATCAGAAATAATAGAGGGGATAACAGTTTCTAATCTATAAGCCAAAACTTTGGCCAAGATTTTAACATCAACCTTGAGCAAAGAAATCGACTCCCACACGGAATATTGTGGAGGATCAAATACCCAAACCCAGTACAGCCCCCACTTGTCCCATTTAACCTGTCTCAGTGCGGTGCAGTTCAGCACCCGGGGAATTCAGTGCTGTGGTCCTTAGGACCAAGAGGATCTCGGAAACCAGCGCAGGTCAGGACCCACCGCCTGCAGTGTTTCTGTTCCATTGACGGGAAGCGATTGCGATTGAAAATAAAGTAGAAATAATAAAGCGTTCGGAAAGAGGTGAAACGCCATCGGTCATTGGTAAAGCGTTAGGCTACAGTCGGTCAACAATCGGAACAAATTTAAAGGATAACAGATAAAGTGAGAATAATGGAGCATGTGAAATGCCCTGCCCTGATGAAAGCTACAATTATTACTAAGCAACGCAGTGGTTTAATTATTGGAATACCTACATTTCTTAAGTGTTTTATATGCATAGAAAGGTAAAATATATGCTATATACTAAGACAAACGTTTGACTAACTGATGCTAAATAATACCGGATGTACTTGTTCCGACTTATGTACAAATCCGACTTAAAGATGAACTCGAACTGAACTCGTACGTAACCCGGGAACTGCCTATACCTTGTATTTGGGAAATTAACATATTAGAGATCTGGAAACTATTATCTTGCTTTCAAAGAATTCTTAGGTCTACAGAAAATAAACACATCCATTCACATGCAGCACACATCCTCAGAGGAGTTATGAAGGGTACCATTGGCTATATACAATCATTGCGTCATTTGTGGGTTGTGAAAGTTATGGCCAGACTGATATTTTGCTTCTTTTTCTAATCACCTTTTTGAATTGTGTGGCCAGTTGACCATTGCGAATCACAGTTAAAAAGTTAATCACAATGGAGCCTCTGAATACTCAAACAGACCAGATCAGGTAAGCTCAGAAGATTTTCACACTGAAAGGATACTGATGAACAACTTGAAGACTTGGGCAGCTTTGACCTCGGGAAGTGAGCTGGGGTAAGTGGCACAGCAAATGGAAAAGACTGTCAGGAAATTTGAACCGTCATTATAATTGTAAGATCTACAATATTCTTACCTTCAAGATTAATGGCTTTGTCTGGCTTTGCACAAACATTACAAATAACATGAAATAACCTTGGAAAACATAAGCAAAGCTGTGGTAAGATATAGGAGGTGACTTATTGCTTTCATTAATTAATGAACAGATTTTAAAAGTTGACATTGCTCCATGTGAAGATTATCTTCTTAAAGATGTTTTACATTCAGAACAGAAAGGAAGTAAGGAAACTTTTCAAAATAATTTCCAAATGTGTTTCTTTGTTGATAACACAAAAAGTGCAAAGTCAATAACAAATTGTTAGAGGAACTCAAAGGTTCACATGGCATTTAAGGGGAAGGATGAACTGTCAGGGGGGATTACATCAGTAGCTTTAAATTCCTTAATGTTAACATAGCAGAGAATCAGCTTTGGAACCAGCAAATAAATGTAATCAGAAAGAAGGCATAGCAGCACTTTTACTTTCTTGAGAACTTTGACAGACTTTTGTAGATGCACAGTGGAGAGTGTCCTGACTAGTATTATCTTGGCCGGGAATGGAAACACCAATGCCCTGGAATGTAAAAGGTTTCAGAAAGTGCTGGATACATCTCAGACCATCGCAGGCAAAGCCCTACCATCATTGAGTATATTTACATCGAGTGGATGCCACAAAAAAGCAACATCCATGATCAAAGACCCCCACAATCCAGGCGATGTCCTCTTCTTGCTATTACCAACAAGCAGGAGGTACAGAAGCCTTAGGAGCCACACCACCATTGATTGACTGTGAATGAACAATATCAACACCAACAGGAGCTGTAGATAATGGACTGCTTTCAATGCATGATTTTGACAATTGCATCCTCCAAATCTACATTTTCATTATAACATTCAAGATGATTGTCGGTTTCCGGTGACGTCATCTTTGAGAATGGCAGCTTAAGTCACTAGCTCCTCCAGGAAAACACGTATTAAGCCCCGTTAACGCATCAAATATAATATTTTTCAAAAAATATTTGAACTGAAATGAGGGGCAAGAATGGGGAAAAAGAATGGAAATTAAAAAAGCAAAACTGAGGAGCCTGCAGCCGAGAGGAGTGCTGCGAGTGGCCCTCCTACCCAAATGCATGCTAGCAAGGCGGACACTGGGCCTCATTCAGGTGAAGCGGCGAATATCTTCGAAATCCTGAAAGAAATAATGGAGGTCAAGAAAGATATAAAACAGCAGCTCCGTGATATTAAGTCAGAGCCCGCCAGCGTCAATCAAAAAATAGCGGTGGCAGAGACTCAAATTGAGAAGGTGGAAGATAGCGTTCAAAACATGGAACGGATACTGAGTAAGACAATAAAAATATAACATCACCAAGAAGGTAAACTGCTTGACCAGGAGGGAAGATCACAGCGGAAAAATATCAGAATCTACAACATTCCCGAAGGAGTGGAGGGCTCATCTATGACGGAGGTTGTCGGAAAGTTACTGCGGGACGCACTGGATCTTCCCCCGGCTATGGAGCTGGAAGTCAAAAGAGCCCACCGCGCACTCATCCTGAAACCTACACGGGATAGAAAGCCACACTCAATAATAATTAAATTCCTTCAGTACAGCACCAAGGTGGAGATTCTACGAAGAGCCTGTGGTAAGAAGAGAGTGTTTTAGAGGGTAAATTAATATATTTCAACCAAGATTACCCCCACCCCCAGCGGTCCTCCAGAAACGTAAAGAATACTCCGAAGTAAATCGAGTACTAAAGCAAAATAAGATTAGATTTCAAACTCCATACCCTGTTAAACTTCGAGTGTCTTATGACAACAGGATGCGGTTGTACCAGACAGTGGAAGAGGCGACTACAGACATGAAGGCCAGAGAGTTGCCCGTCAGCATGACCAAAATGAGGGAAAGCCTGGCTGAGGAATTATCCCGCTCCGCTTGGGAAATAGTGCGAGAATCGAGAAGGCAGGAGATGGGAGGAGGCCGAGATAAATATATCAGGAAGAGACCTGGAGTTTCTCAAAGACAGTCCTCACCCCCTTCAGAAGAGCCATAAGGTTTGGCTAACTTTAAAAATGTTGAGAAGCTAAACAGAAGCAAAAGTACACGTTGATATACCTATCACAAGAAATACTTATTATGATATGGATTTTATATTACTTAGTTGTTATTAGTTATTCGTTCACTTACTCCTTTTTCCCCACCAAAATCAGAATATATATATGTGTGCATATATGTGTATGTATGTAATGTGTGTGTGAGAGCATAAAAAAACTAAAGAGAATGGGCTTCACTAATCTGTTTTTCTCCTCATATAAATCAGGACATAGGAGAGGAGTTGCTATTCTTATCTCAAGTAAGCTAAATTTTGAAAAAGTGTTTGAAATGGGAGATAAAGAGGGCAGATATATTCTGGTAAGGGGGAATATAGATGGCAATTCAGTTACTCTGGTGAATATATACGCACCCCTGGGAAGTGATGTTGGTTTCTTTCAGAAAGTTACTGATATTATGGTAACGGAAACAGAAGGTCTCCTGATATGTGGGGGAGACTTAAATTTACAATTACAACCAATTTAGACTCTTCCAATAGAAAAACCTATGAAACAAAATCCTTACATAAGAAAGTTAATATATTTTTTGAGGATGTTGATTTAATTGATATATGGAGAGACCTTTTCCCCGACAGAAGGGATAGCACTCATTATTCTGCTCCCTATTCTGTATATACAAGAATAGACTATTTCATAACATTTGGAAAAGACAAAGACAAAATAAACACCTGTGGAATTGGGACAATAGATGTAAGTGACTATGCACCTATGTATTTATCTGTTGATTTTGACCTACAACCAAAGAATACTATTCGGAAACTAAATTCAAGTCTACTCAATGATCCGTACTTTAAGGAACAAATTAAAAACTTAGAATTAAATGATAATGGAGAGGTTTCACCTCCCATTTTATGGGATACTCTGAAGGCAGTCTTAAGAGTGAAAATTATAGCGATATCTTCATGTAAGAAAAAAATAAAGAATAAAACATTAGAGGAATTACAAAACAGGCTGAAGGAACTAGAGAAAAACACAAATTGAATTTGGCTCATGATACAATAGGGGAAATTAAAAGAATTAGGAATGAAATAAATAATTTGGCTACACAAGTAATCAGGAAAAACTTAGTGTTTCTGAAACAGACATTATGAAAGTGTATCAAAATCTATGAAAATACTGGCGTGGAAACTGAAAAAAAAGAGAACAGAAAATACAATTCATAGAATTAGGGACCAAAGAAGGAAAATGATAAAAAATAAGCTAAGTGAAATTCAAGAAGCTTTTGAAGTGTTTTACAAAACTCTATATTCCAAAGTTCCGGGGGAAGCATAACCCAGATTGACACCTTCTTGAATTCTCTAGAGTTACCCACTTTAAGCAAAGAACAAAATAGAATGATGACTGCTGACATATCTGAAGTTGAATTAAAAGCTGCAACTAGTAGGCTTAAATTAAGCAAGTCACCAGGATCAGATGGGTATATGGCAGAGTGGTACGAAGAATTTAAAATTGAGTTAATTCCTGTTTTACTCCCCACACTGAACTGGGCTCTAATAAAGGCACAAATGCCACCAGTTTGGAAGGAAGTGATAATCTCAGCTATACCGAAAGAAGGCAAGGATAAAATAGAATGCGGATCATTTAGACCAATATCCGTTCTTAATGTAGATTATAGGTTATTTACCTCCAACATGGCCAAACGATTAGAGGAGTTTCTACCCATACTGATACATAACGATCAGACAGGTTTTATACGACAACGCCAGACACAAGACAATATATGAAGGACATTTCACATTATGTATCATATACAAAAAAATAAAATCGGAGCAATAGTGATAAGCGTGGATGCTGAAAAAGCATTTGATTTGGTTAATTGGAATTTTCTTTACAGAGTTTTATATAGATTTGGTTTCCAAGACACAATTATTAAAACTATACAGACACTATATGACAATCCTACTGCTAGGATTAAAACCAATGGATATTTATCAAATAATCTTACCCTAGAAAGGGGCACGAGACAGAGTTAAGTATGGTCACCACTACTCTTCGCGTTATATCTGGAACCATTAGCTCAATACATCAGACAAAATGAAGATATCAGGGGAATTACTATTAAAGGGACAGAGCATAAATTGGCTTGTTATGCGGATGACATTTTGATCTATCTAGGGCAACCAACATACTCTTTACCTAAATTGATGCAATACTTTGAACAATATGGTCAATTATCAGGATACAAGATCAACATAGATAAAACCCAATTACTTTCATATTACTTTAGCCCGCCAAGAGAAATTGAAAGTTGATACCCCTGGGCATAGCACACAAAGTCTTTCAAATATTTGGGCATCATTGTGCCAAAAGGTTTGGCAAAATTATCAGAATGTAATTATCAGCCTTTATATTAAAAAATTAAGGAAGATGTGGCAAGATGAAACCTGATTACTTTTTTCAGTCTCAGTTCAAGGATTGAGACTATTAAAATCAATATACTAACCAGACTGTTGTATCTCTTTCAGACCCTACCAATAGAGATTAATCAAAATCAATTCAATGAATGGAACAAGACGCTATCAAGGTATATTTGGCAGAGTAAAAGGCCTAGAGTTCATCTCAAAACTTTGCAATTAGCAAAGGAAAAGGGGGGATGGTGCTTACTTTCTCTTAGAGATTATTATTTTGCAGCACAGTTGAAAGTTGTGATATGTTGGTGCAACCCACAATATGACGCTCAATGGAAAAACATTGAGGAGTGGGTACTTCCCATCCCCATACAAGCAATTTTGGCTAATAACAACCTGCAAAGGTACATAAATACTATTGATAACCCATGGGTGAAATTGACTCTTAAAATATGGAAAACTACTATAAAAGAATATAATCTAGAGGGAGATATTGCAATTCTTAAATGGTGTGCATATGACTCGGATTTTACACCAAGTAAATTGGATGCTAGATTTAAGGACTGAACAGCTAAAGGAATAACAGTTCTTTGCAACATAATGAGAGAAGGAACATTGTTCAGTTTTGAAATGCTTAAAGAGAAACACTTATTAGAAAAACAAGATTTTTATCGGTAGTTACAGATGTGACAATATGTTAATAAGACACTTAAAAATGTAACCAAGGCAAATACATGCTTGATAGAGCTCTTTAGAAAAGCATATAATTCAGATAATGGTAGTAGAATTATTTCAAGCATGTATAAGGGGTTGTCAAGTCTTAAAACACATTTGACTTCATACATTAAAACAAAATGGGAGAAGGAAGGAGGGATAATTATATCTGAGGAAGAATGGACAACAATATGGAGATATCAATGGAAGTGTACCAGTTCACAGAAATGGAGGGAGTTTGGATGGAAATACTTGATAAGATATTTTATTACACCCTCTCAGAAATCCCATTATGATAGTAACCTCCCTGTTTGCTGGAGAAATTGTGGAAATCAAAATGCAAATCATTATTATATTTTTGGGAATGCCCTGTTATCAAAAACTATTGGAGGGGGACACACAATGCCCTACAAGACATCTTTAAATGTGAAATACCCTTGGAGAGTAAGACCATATATTTTGGATATATACCAAAAGAGGTATATATATATATATATATATATATATATATATAAGGTATATATGATATATATATGAGGTATATATGATATATGGTTGAAAAGAGATAAATATTTAATGAATATACTGTTGGTGGCTGGTAAAAAGACTCTTATTAGGAAATGATTATCACAGGAGAGCCCAATTTTAAATACATGGATGGAAATTACAATGGACATTTGGACATTTACAAAATGGGGAAGATAACAGCATCTGTTAATCATAAGCTGGAACAATTTGATTTATACTGGGAAAAATGGTTTAACTACATAATGCTTCATAGGCCTGATTTTATTCTCACAAATCAATGAATCTGTTGTAAAAAAAAAATCACTCCCTACTTGTACATAGTTCTTTCCTTTTGCTTGTTTTTCCTTTCCACTCTTTTCCATAAGTGTATACCTCAGATAAATACTTTATGGAGATTTGTGATATATGTGATTATATGATATATATGTACAATGTCTGAAATACATCTTATGGAAATGTTTGTTTGATGAACTTCAATAAAAAATAAATTACAAAAAAAAAAGATTGTCAATATCTTCAAATTCTTCATACTTCCTCGACTTGTTGAAATAGTAAAATCATTTCAATTTCACTCCCTGCCATTTCTGAGCATCTCTAAGCCTGAATGCTTGAAACCACAATGTGCAAAAGCAATTCTAACTTGTCGTACTACTTACTTCTTGGCAACTATCAGTGACAGAAGTTACTGCTCTTTTTAAAAAACAGAAACACTCACAAGTGTCACTATTTAAAAAAAATGTTTGCTCTAAGTCTGGTGCTGCGAATGTCTAACGGCCACACTATCTGCTCAAAATTGACCCTAATTAAAAACTAATTGGAGTCTCCTGTTCAATTAAGCTACATAGTGTCCCAAATAAATAAAGGGAAACCTGGCTATTTTCTCAATTATTTTTGTTCTTTAAGAGTAGTTCTAAATTAGCACCTGCCCCGATTAACCAAAGGCTCAATTAACAGTAATTGTGTGTACATAATTATCAATACTGCCATCTGTCTTCTATGGCAAAGCCAGTTTTGAAATCAATCTACTAAGTCTCCATGAATTCTGAATGCATTAATCTTCTGGAACCGCATGCCCTGAGGAAAGTTGTCTAAATCTTAAAAGTGAAACAGAGAAAAGATAAGGAATGGTATTATAGAAGGTTTGGAACAAGGGCTGTTCCACATAATGAGCTAAAGGATAGGCATAGTTGGAGTCCATGCAAGTACCTAGGCTAACCTTTGATTTGTAGGAATTGAGAGAGTGCCAGTTCTCCCAATCTGATTAAATGGTTGCTGGTGGGGAGCCGGTTGAAACTTTGATGCAATAATAAATGTAGAACTTTAACTATCTTATACTCTGTTCACTCTCAGTCCTCATGCAGATTCTTGACCTCTAAAACTGTCTGACCAACTGTCCAACAAGAAATAGACAAACTGTCCCACCAACATCCTCCAGCAGTTTGTCTATTTCTTCCAGATCTGTAGTCTCTTGCCTGTGTGAATGTGTCTCTCAACAAAGTTTAACTTCTTGGTTATGCATAATGCATGATGAAAGTTTCTTAAATAGTTTTGATTTTTTTAAATTCAGTTATTTAATGGATACTGACATGAAAGTTAGACATGTTCCTCCTATCAATAGTTCCTCCTGGTTGGAGCACTCTTATATAATGTATTCACCCTGAGTTATTAAAGCTCATGTAAATCAATGACAAACAATGATTTTTAACTGCAACAGCTAGTCATGTTATTCAGAAAATTAATTCAGTCTTTATTACATGCAATACTTTGCAAACTATCTTTCCAAAGTACATTTTCTTTACAAATACTATCTGGTGAGGCATTTTAAGACTTATTGATTCTATAGTAGAATCTAAAATAATACACTCCAATAAAGAAAATATTACCATAGCATACCCCCTACCATTTCTCTGCTGATCACCATAATCTCATTAACAGAAATGTTTTGCTCTACTAAATCAGTTTCTTTTAATATATTTCCAACTCATTTTGAAATAAAGCAAAGATTTTATAAATTGAGCATACTGAGGCATAAAGCCCACTAAAAGTTCATCAACTTTGATTTTAAAGCAATTTCACAGTGTAATTTTGGCAACCATCAGTCAAAGTGACTTAATAGAAAACCAGAAGTACACTTGATCTTGCTGACAAATTGCAAAACAGCAAACACTGTCTCCAATCACAAACCCAGGGAAAGATGTCTGGCTCTACAGGAAGGCAATCCAGTCATCACAAACTTTGTAAGGTGCTATTGCAATTTTTAAATTTAAATTTACATAATGCCAGAAATGCAGATGCGGGATGTGGGTTTTTAATTATGCACATCATCTGCTGCATGTAAACAAAAAAAAACCGGCATGGATAAACATCTCACTTTCATGATTTTATTCTCCTGCTATATTACAGCGATCCAAAACAAAAATATTTCCATAGAAATTTGCATAGAACATAACCATAAAACAACTTTTTTGAGCTAATTATACACCAGGAGGATACTCACAATTATCTTAACCTACGTTCAATATTTTGATTTAAATATCTTCATCCAATACTCTCTGCAAAACTGTCTTCATACTGCAAAAAGGTACCTGCATTTAAAAAATTATATATAGACTAAGTTAAGCTTTCATTTCTCTTACACTCTCAATCAATTTGCTGAAACAACTATATAAAATGAAAGGTACTACTCACTTCTCCCCCTTATGCAGTGACTAGACTGTGACTAAAGCTTTGAAACGTTTTATATAACAGGAATAGCTGCCTGCAAACCACACCTCCCTTTTAGATCCCAGACAAGAGCTTGATAATTAAAGTCTACCAAAATACTAATATTGTCTTACGTTTTACATAAAAGGCTAGGACTTCTGTAAAACTCCTATATCCCAGCTAACCAAACGTTTAAAAGAATGAAATTAACAGCCAGTCGAATAATTCTCCTGGAAGTAAAATTACCATGTTTGTTCAGATATGAGCGGAATGCCACATAAATCTGTACTGCAGCTTCAGCTTCCTATTACTTATATTAGTGATTTAGATGAAGCTGCTGAGAGTATTTGTTTGCTAAATGTGCAGATGAAAGAAAGACAAGTAAGTCAGTTGTGAAAAGAATACATGGAGATAGGCTGACAAACTACACAAAATTCCTTCAAATGGAGTACAATTTTGAAAATTGGGAACAATTCACATTGACAAGAAAAATTCTAAAAATACTTTATCTAATACTAAATATCTGCAGAGCTCTGAGATACACAGAGATCTGATCATTGTGAATGAGTCAAAAATAAATCAGTATGAAACATACGGCAAATAATCAGCAAATCTAGCAGAATATTGTGGTTTATTGCAAAATAGATGTACAGAAATAATGTTTGGACTATATAGAACAGAGGGAAGACCACAACTGAAATTTTGTTTACAGTACTGGGGTGTTTATTTGGAGATTTTTGTAAATACGTCAGAGAAACTGTCCTGATACGGCATTTGAAATGAGTATGTCAACTGTTGAAGAAAGAATGAAGAGGATATACCTGCAACCACTCAGATTTAGAGAAGTGAGAAGTAACTTGAGTCTTTGAAGTCAGGAGCAGGCAGGAAAGCTTTCAATACAGAGGTAAACAGACATTTGACAGGGTTAACATATGTTATGGGGAGGTGCTGTAATCCATAAAGAGGACTACAAGAAAGGATTGTAATAGGATATTAAACATAACTTTCAAAAGGGAATGTTTTTATGAAAGTAAAAGAGAGTGGGCCAAAATAAAGGTTTCATCACAGACACTTAGAGTAATCGGAAGACTATAAGAACGTAACATAGAGCAGCAGAATTAGGCCATTCAGCCCATCAAGTTTGCTCTGCCATAGAATGATGGCTGATTTATTTTCCTCCTTAACCCCATTCTCCTGCCTTCTCCCCATAACCTTTGGCATTCTTATTTGTCAAGAAGCTATCAAACTCCAATTTAAACACACAAAATGACTTAGCCTCCACAGCCATTTGTTGCAATGAATTCCACAGATTCATCACCCTCTGGTTAAAGAAATTGCTCCTCCTCTCCATTGGGACTTCTGTTCTGAAGCTGTGCCCTCTGACCCTAGACTCTCATGCTATTGGAAACAACTTCTTCATGTCCACTCTATCCAGACCTTTCAATAATCATGTTTCAGTGAGATCCCCCATTATTCTTCCAAACTCCAGAAAGTACAGGCCCAGACCAATAAAAAACCTGTTTATAATTAACCCTTTCAACCCTGAGATCATTCTCGTAAGCTAACTCCAGGCACCTCTCTAATGCCAGTACCTGCTTTTTTAGATACGGGTCCCAAATCTGCTCACAATACCCCAAATGTGGACTGACTAATGTCTCAGAGAGCCTCAGTATTTTACCCTTGTTTTTATATTCTTGTCCTCTTGAAATGTATCTTAAAATGGATTTTTCTTTCAATTCCCCTTCATTCTTAGTTCCTTTCACATCAGGACACAAATTTAAGTAGAAACTAGATAATCTGTTTCTGGGCAGAACTTTAAGGGAAAACAAATTTGGATATAATTCGAACAACTTCTTACAGAATATGACTTAAATACTGTGAATTGACAACCAGCATAATGTAGACTAAATGTTGCAAGAACAGCAGAAGTTTCCAAGTGCAATACTACAGTTTTTTCCAAAATGTTAAACAGAAAAAATTGGGACCACCTACTCAAAATTCTTTGAGAGTCACTGCCAATATTTTGCTCTCACTCTCTCCATATGCCATGATTATATGATAACTGGATAGTCATCAAAATCTGCTTCATCCAATTCATTTTGAATGTTTATGTCAATGGACATCCAATAGTACTTAGTGAGCAAGTGCAACTGTTCTGTTTTGTAACTAGAAAACATTAAAAAACTAATCGAAAGGAAAACAAGGGAGCCAGGAATGCGAGTCTAACTTCATTTTTATTTTAAGCAAGTCACATACGTATGGCATGCCAGCCTAACGACATATACTATTTACAGACTTTTACATATAACCCGCAAAGCATTATGTAAAAAACAAAGAATGATTGATCAAACAATATATTTACAATATTACACAAATATTACTGAAATATTAAAAACATTACACTCCTCCCTACTTACCTATAAACTCTCACTCAATATAGAATAGATCTCAACTTATATACAGTATATAGAGGTGTGTATATATAAGATTTAATCATTGTAGAGGCTTTCTGATTCTTGTGGGATAATGTCTTTACAAGATGGGCCACTCTACTTGGCAGGTGATAATTGTGGCTGTGAAATAATCTCACATTCTGGGGCCTCCTCCCTGGTGGCTGTAGGAGTTGACTCTGAGACTGCAGGAAGTGATTCTGGCATTCTGGCCACCTTTCTTCTCGAACAATTGACTCTATCCTCCTCAGCTGTTCAATGTGTCACCTCCAGGTGAAATCAGATGCAATTTCTACCATGTAGGAAAGTTGTCCAGATCTGTTGCTCATCTTTCCAAGTACCCACTTTTGATCACCTCTGTAGTCCCCCGCCAGGAGTTCTTGTCCCATGGGGGGGAGACATCGAAATGCCTTGTTTGAAGAGTCTTCAGTTTGCCTCAGCTGCTTGTCCTGTGTGCTACTTCTGAGGTTGGGTTTGAGGAGGTGCGAGACTGAATGCAAGGGATGACCTGGGAACTACTTAGCTGGTGAGTTTTTTATTGTGGGGTGTGCTGCATTGTGATACAAACGTAGGGAATTGGCAAGCTTTTGGTTCAGTGTCAGTGTAGT
This sequence comes from Hemitrygon akajei, assembly GCF_048418815.1. Classification (NCBI taxonomy): domain Eukaryota; kingdom Metazoa; phylum Chordata; class Chondrichthyes; order Myliobatiformes; family Dasyatidae; genus Hemitrygon; species Hemitrygon akajei. Next base: position 32,612,689 of record NC_133143.1, read on the forward strand.
TTGATCTGCTGACGTTGCTCGCAGTACATCCTTCAGACTCTGGAAAAAACTTTCTGCCAAGACATTTCTAGCTGGGTGGTACGGTGCAGATGTAACACGTCTTATTCTGTTCATTTTCAGGTCGACTGAAACAGTTTCACAACAAATTGTGGTCCAATTTCACTGACCAAGTGTTTTGGAATACAATTCTTAAGAAGCAGCTTCTCAATATATCAACAGTGTACAAGGCTGTAGAGGAGGCTACTGGCTACTTTAGATGTTACAACTCTCAATCTCCACATATGATAACCCCTGTCAAAGGCCAGTTCATCCTGGTGTTGGTAAAATTGGTAGAACTGGAGTTTCTGCTGAATATTCCATACATTTTGGGTGATCATGTGGACCTGAGATAGTGTAGGGTCTTTTCTGATTTCCCTTTGGATCATCCCTGCTGTAATAGGGTATCTTTTCATTTGCATTAGGTAGAATATATCAAGTGGATTGTTCTCTTTTGTAAATTTTTCAGGTACTGTACTTCATTTTCCAAAGGTAAATGGGACAATCTGTCAGCATTTCCATGATTAGTCCTCCTCTCGAATTTGATTTTGTAATTGTGCCCTTCAAGACACAGAGCCCATCTCTGCATTTGTGTTGCTGCTGTTAGTGGAACACTTTCTGTGGAATGAAAATGGACACTGGTGGCTGATGATCAGTAAATAAGGTAAACTCTCTTGCACACAAGTACAGGTTGAAACATTTTACACACCAATCCAGACTCAGGACATCTCTGAAAATCTGCAACAGTAAAGGAACGTTTTGCAAAAGCTATGGGGGTGTTCACTTCCATCACTCATAACATGTGACATGACTGCATCTATCCTATAAGACAAAGTATCACAGGCCAGCTTCACTGGATGATGTGGATCACAATATGTGAGTGAGTACCTTTTGAAAATCACCTCATACTGCTTTGTCCGTTGCCATTTCTTCCTATTCTGTAGTAATGAGTTCAATGGGTGGAGCACCATTGGCAGCTTTCGCAGGAACCTGTTATTGTTACAAGGAGTGGCTGAAGCGACTGGAAGTCGACCCAAGTGTGGGACACAGGCACGGAGACCTGACATGGAGATAGACTTGGACATGACCCGGACTCGGACCTGGACCTTGACCTTGACCTGGACTTGACTCGCATTCGGACACAGAGCCTGGACTTAGACTTAGACTTGGACTTGGACTTGGACACAGAACCTGGACTAAGACTTAGACTTGGACTTGGACACAGAACCTGGACTAAGACTTGGACTTGGACATGGACATGGACACGGTGCGTAGACTTGGACTTGGGCACGGAACAACAAAATAATGACAGTCCATTTCAGTAGTGGCAAAAGGCCTGCTTGCTAAGCTGGATACAAGATGACAAAACTACAGCCCATTCGAGTAGCAGCAGGTGGCCTGCCTGCTGAGCTGGATACGAGACGACAAAACAATGACAGTCTATTCGAACCTTGGCTCAGAGAAGCAGCAACCGGCAGCAAATCTCAGCTGGCCATTGAAATAGCAGAATTCGTACCTTTGGCTCAGAGTGGCGGCAAACAGCTGGCATCTCAGCTGGATATGAAAACGACCGAATCCACAAAGCAACCCTGGGCACCAAAGCCACTTAGAGTCCACAAAGAATGGGGACCCGAATCGGGCACAACTGCACTTGCTCAGGTGACAGTGCAGCACTGAGTAGCTGTAAACTGGAGCTTTTATGCTGCAGCTTCGAGTGAGGTTCAGGTGCCTTGATCAAGGTGCTGGATGGAACTCGGGGAAAAAGGAAATACAAACGCTTGTAACTGGAATGAGGAGTCCAGGGACTGGACCGTGACAGTTATAGTAATTGGCAAATCCTAAAAAGGGCCGCAGTTGTGATATGTCCTTTGATCTTGGGGCAAAGCAGCACTTCCTGAATTTTCTGAGCATGCATATGTAAAGCTTGTGTATCAAAATTGTGACGACAGTCATCAATGCTTGGTTTAAAGAATTCACACTTGTTACATCATACTCCGAGTCAATAACCTTCTAATCTTTTTAACACTGTCTAGAGCATTTGGAGATGTTTCTTGTCATCCTTATTTGTAACAATATCATCCATATAACACTGAATGTGTGGAAAGCCTTGCAGCACCTGATCCATAGCTTTCTGCCAGAGGGCAGGTGCAGTTGTTACTCCAAACATAAGCCTATTAAAGTGATAATGCCCTTTGTGAGTGGTGTGAAACAATTTGAACTCTTCTTCCATCTCCATCTGTACGTAGGCCTCAGATACTTCCATTTTGCTGAAGTGTTTCCTTCTGGAAAGGTTTACAAAGATATCCTCTACCCTGAGCAGAGGGTATTGATCTACTGTTAATCTTGAGTTGGTGGTGACCTTAAAATCACCATAGATTCTGACAGACCCATCCTTCTTAGCTACTGGGACCACTGGTGTTGTCCATGGGCTCCACACAAGCTTGGCAAGAATTCCTTCAGCCTCCATGCGATCCGGCTCTCTGGGCACTTTATCATGAATGGTATAAAGAGCTGGATCAACTTTGTAAAACTTGGATGTGGCAGTTTGGTTTAACACTATTTTACCCTCCATAAGTTTGTGCTTTTCAATGCCTTCCTTGTACACTTCTGAGGCATCACCCAGTACCTTCCTTAATTCACTTTCAGAGGATGTGGCTTGCAACTGGTGGATGGATCTCCAATCAATCTGTAGTTGTCTCAGCCAGTCATGTCCCCACAGTGCTGGCCCTCCTGTTTAATTTACCACATACAAGACCAATGTAGCTTTTTGGTTGTTGTATTCACTGTTACAGATGTCATTCACACAGGAGCTTTCTTTTCTCCAGTATAAGTTCTTAATTTGATATGTGCTGGCTTCAGTTCATAATCTTTGAAATCCAGTATTAATCATTTTGTGGAATGACTGAAACAGCCAAGCCAAAGTCTAATTCCACCTAAATTAATTTGGCATTTGCTTCTGGTGTAAGCCATATTGCTTGCCTCGTGTTAGTTTTCACAGAGTGAATCTCAATGCTACCCAGTTCTGTGTCACTCGTATCAGATTTTTCATCAAAGGCATTCAGATTAATACTCTTTTTGAAACTGCAACTTGACTTTTTATCTTATTTCTTCCCCATGCAGTCCATTTATTATAGTTTGCCTGACATGCTCTTTCACTATGTCCTATTTCATTGCATTGTCTGCAAATTTCACCTTGAAGTCTGCATTGATCTGGTATATGTGAGCCCCTGCCACAGTAACAAAATCTGTTCGGCCAGGTCAGCTTCTATTTAGACATTGCAATTTTGTTCACTCTCACTTTCAATCCTTTCTGCAACCCAAATACATCTCAAACAAGAGAAAATCTGAAGATGCTGGAAATCCAAGCAACACGCACAAAATGCTGGAGGAACTCAATAGACAATATACAATAGGTGCAGAAGTAGACCATTCGGCCCTTCGAGCCTGCACCACCATTTTGAGATCATGGCTGATCATCTACTATCAATACTCGGTTCCTGCCTTGTCCCCATATCCCTTGATTCCCCTATCCATAAGATACCTATCTAGCTCCTTCTTGAAAGCATCCAGAGAATTGGCCTCCACTGCCTTCCGAGGCAGTGCATTCCAGACCCCCACAACTCTCTGGGAGAAGAAGTTTTTCCTTAACTCTGTCCTAAATGACCTACCCCTTATTCTCAAACCATGCCCTCTGGTACTGGACTCTCCCAGCATCTGGAACATATTTCCTGCCTCTATCTTGTCCAATCCCTTAATAATCTTATATGTTGCAATCAGATCTTCTCTCAATCTCCTTAATTCCAGCATGTACAAGCCCAGTCTCTCTAACCTCTCTGCGTAAGACAGTCCGGACATACCAGGAATTAACCTCGTGAATCTACGCTGCACTTCCTCTACAGCCAGGATGTCCTTCCTTAACCCTGGAGACCAAAACTGTACACAATACTCCAGGTGTGGTCTCACCAGCGCCCTGTACAAATGCAAGAGGATTTCCTTGCTCGTGTACTCAATTCCCTTTGTAATAAAGGCCAACATTCCATTAGCCTTCTTCACTGCCTGCTGCACTTGCTCATTCACCTTCAGTGACTGATGAACAAGGACTCCTAGATCTCTTTGTATTTCTCCCTTACCTAACTTTACACCATTCAGATAATAATCTGCCTTCCTGTTCTTACTCCCAAAGTGGATAACCTCACACTTATTCACATTAAACATCGTCTGCCAAGTATCTGCCCACTCACCCAGCCTATCCAAGTCACCCTGAATTCTCCTAACATCCTCATCACATGTCACACTGCCACCCAGCTTAGTATCATCAGCAAACTTGCTGATGTTATTCTCAATGCCTTCATCTAAATCGTTGATGTAAATTGTAAACAGCTGTGGTCCCAATACCGAGCCCTGTGGCACCCCACTAGTCACCAGCTGTCATTCCGAGAAACACCCATTCACCGCTACCCTTTGCTTTCTATCTGCCAACTAGTTTTCTATCCATGTCAATGTCTTCCCCCCAATTCCATGAGCTTTGAATTTACCCACCAATCTCCTATGTGGGACCTTATCAAATGCCTTCTGAAAATGGAGGTACACTACATCCACTGGATCTCCCTTGTCTAACTTCCTGGTTACATCCTCGAAAAACTCCAACAGATTAGTCAAGTCTGATTTGCCCTTGGTAAGTCCATAGTGGCTCGGCCCAATCCTATCACTGCTATGTAGATATGCCACTATTTCATCTTTAATAATGGACTCTAGCATCTTCCCCACTACTGATGTTAGGCTGACAGGTCGATAGTTCTCTGTTTTCTCCCTCCCTCCTTTCTTAAAAAGTGGGATAACATTAGCCATTCTCCAAACCTCAGGAACTGATCCTGAATCTAAGGAACATTGGAAAATGATTACCAATGCATCCGCAATTTCCAGGGCCACCTCTTTTAGTACCCTAGGATGCAGACCATCTGGACCTGGGGATTTGTCAGCCTTCAGTCCCATCAGTCTACTCATCACCTTTTCCTTCCTAATGTCAATCTGTTTCATTTCTTCTGTTACCCTATGTCCTTGGCCCATCCATACATCTGGGAGATTGCTTGTGTCTTTCCTAGTGAAGACAGATCTAAAGTACTTATTAAATTCTTCTGCCATTTCTCTGTTTCCCATAACAACTTCACCCAATTCATTCTTCAAGGGCCCAACATTGTTCTTAACTATCTTCTTTCTCTTCACATACCTAAAAAAGCTTTTGCTATCCTCTTTCATATTCCTGGCTAGCTTGCGTTCGTACCTCATTTTTTCTCCCCGTATTGCCTTTTTAGTTAAGTTCTGTTGTTCCTTAAAAATTTCCCAATCATCTGTCCTCCCACTCACCTTAGCTCTGTCATACTTCCTTTTTTTTTAATGCTATGCAATCTCTGACTTCCTTTGTCAACCACTGTGGCCCCTTTCCCCCCTTTGAATCCTTCCTTCTCCGGGGGATGAATTGATTTTGCACCTTGTGCATTATTCCCAAGAATACCTGCCATTGCTGTTCCACTGTCTTTTCTGCTAGGATATCCGTCCAGTTAACTTTGGCCAGCTCCTCCCTCATGACTCCACAGTCTCCCTTGTTCAACTGCAACACTGACACCTCCGAGCTGCCCTTATCCTTCTCAAATTGCAGATAAAAACTTATCATATTATGATCACTACCTCCTAATGGCTCCTTTACTTCAAGATCGCTTATCAAATCCTGTTCATTACATAACATTAAATCCAGAATAGCCTTGTCCCTGGTCAGCTCTCATACAAGCTGTCCAAAGAATGCATCCCGTAGGCACTCTTCAAACTCCCTATTCTGGGGACCAGCACCAACCTGATTCTCCCAGTTCACCTGCATGTTGAAATCTCCCATAACTACTGTGTTATGACCCCAGCCCTCTCCTTTGTGAGAATCGAAAAAGCCCTAGTGAAGGGGGGGTCAATGACCCAAGAGAAGAGAGAGATACGTGCAGTGTCCCTCGTTTCACGGCGAGGCAAAAGCTGGCGACTGTGGTCATTGTCTCATGGAGACACCTTTGTGAATTGGGAACTGTACTACGTGTATACCCTCAGGGCAACGTGGGTGGAGAGACGGAGAGAGAGTGCATCATCCCAACCTGATTGACATCTGAGACCCCGTGAGTTCAGATAAAAGAGGGGTTGTAAAGATGGCCCCCCAGACGCACCAGAAGACACGCTAGAAATCCTGTGACAGCGTTTAATAGCGACAGCCGGTGGGGGGGTTCGTATGCATCTTTTCCTTGCCTGGGATTGGCGACCTCACCACGGAAGAACGGCTTAGCTACAGGAGAGGCCACAAGTGAGCGGCCATTCCCCAATGAGACTCCGACGGATCGAACTCATAAAGGTTGGAAAAACCCGCCGGGTAACTGTTCCCTACAATCTCTATCTCTCTCTCTCTAACAAAGTGCACCACCACGACACCCCAAAAGACGGCAGCTGGTGGAACTGCAGTGGCCTCGAGAGACTTTTAGATATACATTGGACAATATATACATTACCCCTAGACAACGATAGAGCTTATTTCTTATTGATTATTACTATACCTGTGCTTTAGATTGAGTATTGACGACGTATGTTATCTGAATGTTTGTATTAAACTTACTTTCGTGCCCCTTTATAAATAAAAACATTTAAAAATGGTACCATCAGACTTCAGCGGACCTCTCTATCTTTGCTGGTAAGTGACCCAGTTACGGGGATACATAACAACTGCGACATTACTTTTGCCACATGCCAATGTTAACTTCCTATTCAACTTGCACCCAATATCCATGCTACTGTTTGGTGGCCTATAGACAACACCCATTAGGGTCCTTTTGCCCTTACTGTTCCTCAGTTCTATCCACACAGACTCCACTTCTCCTGATCCCATGTCCCCCCTTGCAAAGGACTGAATCTCATTCTTCACCAATTCCCTACCCCCTCTGCCACATTTCTGTCCCTACGATAGCATGTATACCCTTGTACATTCATTTCCCAGGTCTGATCTCCCTGCAGCTATGTCTCCGTTATCCCAACAACATCATAGTTACCCATTTGCACCTGAGCTTCAAGTTCATCTGCCTGATTTCTGACACTTCCTGCATTCAGATATAGAATTTTTAGCCCATTTCTCCTCTCTCTGTTTGAATCGCTGCCTATTGTGCTTAACACAGCTCCCCGAACTCCAATCGGGCTATACGCTCCTAGAATTTTGTTGTCCTTCCTAAATTTACTTATTCTTTCTGCACATTTAACTCCATGTCCCGTCAGACCATCCCTCTGTACATGGGTCCTCCTTATCACTTGTTCCGCCTCACTTTTCTCTACTACACACTTAATATTCCGGAACCGTGTAGTCCCCACCTGTCCTTTATTCTTCATCTCACTATCCTCTCTCACATTCTAGTTCCCCGCCCCCTGCAAATTTAATTTAAACCCCCCAAAGAAGCACTACCAAACTTCCCTGCAAGAATGTTAGTACCGCTCCAGTTCAGGTGTAAACCATCCCTTCGGAACAGATCCCACCTTCCCTGGAACAAAGCCCAATTATCTAAAAGCCTGAAGCCCTCCCTCCTGCACCATGCTCTCAGCCACGTATTAATCTGTATAATCCTCCTGTTCCTTGCCTCACTCGCACGTGGCACAGGTAGCAATCCTGAGATTGTTACCCTGGAGGTCCTGCTCTTCAGCTTGGCACCTAATTCCCTGAACTCCAAACGCAGGACCCCCTCACTCATCCTACCCACGTCGTTGGTCCCTACATGGACCACAGCATCTGGATTCTTGCTTTCCCTCCCGAGAATAACCTGCACCCGATCTGAGATGTCTCGGACCCCAGCACCAGGGAAGCAACATACCATCCGAGACTCCCGATCTTCCCCACAAAATCTCCTATCTGCCCCCCTGACTATAGAATCCCCTATCACTACCGCTCTCTTCTCTTCCCTCCTCCCCTTCCCAGTCGAGGGTCCAACCTCAGTGCCGGAGACAGGACCACTGCAACTTGTTCCTGGTAGGTCATCCCCACCAACAGCATCCAAAACGGTATACTTATTGTTGATGGGAACGGCCACAGGGGTGCTCTGCTCTCTCTGTCTGCTCCCCCTGCCTCTCTTGACTGTCACCCATTTGCCTACCTCTTGACTTTTCGGTGTGACTACCTCCTGATAACTCTTATCTATCTCTGTCTCTGCCTCCCGAATAATCCGTAGTTCATCCAGCTCCTGCTCCAATTCCCTAACTCGGTCTGATAGGAGCTGCAGCTGGATGCATCTATTGCAGGTGTGGTCATCAGGGACAACTGTGTTGACACTGACCTCCCACATACTGCATACGGAGCACACCACTGCTCTAACTGTCTCCCCCATTACCTAATCCCAGAAGTCAGAATAAATGAAAAAAGAACCTACTGACCTTACCTTTTTACCTCAGCAAGCACGGACTCAGGCTCACTGATTTCCTCTCACCGAAGTCCCCTTGCGCCGAAGCCCGCTGAGCCAAAGCCCAGCACTTTGCTCCCACGCACTCTGCTGCCCGCTCCTGAAAGTGGGCCTCTTTTTAAACCCCGCGCTCGCCGCTGACATCACCCGCGCCTGCGCAATTTTACCTTCCTCCTCAGGTACTGTCCAGGTAGGTCCGACGGTCTCGGCCTACCTACAACGGCTGATCCTCCGATCCTCCCATCTCCAGTCGTCTGTCAACCTCGAGCACTCCTTACTCCCGCTCCGCTGCCCTCACCGACACTGCCCGCTCCTGAAAGTGGGCCTCTCAGCAGTCCTGATGAAGGGTCTTGCCCAAAATATTTACTGTGCTCTTTTCCATAGATGTTGCCTGGCCTGCTGAGCTCCTGCAGCATTTTGTGTGTGTCTCTGTCTGTAGTTTGCATTGATACAGCTATTTCAAATGCTCTTTTAAATATATGTTGACTTCCGGTGAGATGGCAATAGTTCAATCGCTTAAAACTGTCGCTCCATTTCATTTCTTGTCTCCGCACTCCTTAACTCTTTATTTTTTACTCCAGACTGTTAAAATTCTTGTTCTCCTACCTGCCTGCGAATATGCCTGTCCTACAATGGCCTCAAAGCTCCCTAAATCTGGGAAAAAAGAAGTATCTGCGACTGTGACTGTCTCTGGTTCCTCTGCCAACATTATTTCCATTTTGGAACAAGACCTCTCCAACGTGCTTCCACGATCAAAAGGTTTTTCACTTGATGTCGATGAAAACAGAGAATAAATGTGCATGGCCTAGAGCCCAACTTGGGCTTGGCCAGAAAAGTAGAGTGGGCTCTGTCTAACTCAGGTGGGGTTGGAAGAATATCCTTCGCAAAAATCTCACAGAGTAAAGAAGAAAAGAAATTCAACAGGAGATCCACTTTCGATAGACTCTGGCAGACCAAGTATTTGTAGATTATGACACCTGCTCTGACCTTCAAGATCAGTTATTTTGGATGTTAACTTGGGGTTATGCTCTCAAATTGGAACAAACGGCTTCCAACTGCTGAACATGACATTTTAAATCTTCGGTAGTTGACTCAAGATGAGAGAAACGTTCGGCATGATCCTCCAGTTTGGAATTAATTTGATCTGATTTTGACTCCAATGAACTGAAAGAAGACTTATGTCTGTTCTGAAATTGTTAGGTTGTGTTCAAGAAAACAATGAAATAGCACACTGCCGTCACCATCTGATCAGGCACTTCATGACAGCATTTTTAGATTTCTTTGGTTACCCCGTCCACACTGCTCCGGCCAATCCGGCGTTTTCAAAATTACACACTCTGGAGAGTGTTGCTGAAAATCTCCATTCTCAGGGGACAAAAACGCCGTTTTAGTGTGGATGGAGGGTAAAAACTAAGAGAAAAAGCTTCGGTTATGGATTTATCCAGTGTAGTGTGGATGTAGCCTAATATGGCCAATAAGTACTTTTTTTCTCTCTGGTTTCTTTTCCTGTTTTCTTTTTAAATTACTGATTTTTTTCATAGTTTCTCGCGGGTAGGCTCCTCTGGATTATTACTTTGAGTTAAGTTTAATACTTTTTGATAGAGTTGTTTCTCTTTTCTTTATGTATAATTTTAATTTGTAGTGCATAAGTTCTCTGGTTTTTTGCATTGTTAATTAAACAGAGCTTACGATGATGTTAAGAAACTGGACATTGGTTTTTGGAGTGGTTATTTTTCAGAAGAGCTTGCTGTTGTTTTTTGGTAGTTTTCTTGTTCCGTGATTTTAGAGTCGGGGTAGACTCTCTAGTGCAAACACTATTTATAGAACCTTTAGTTATTTTTGTTACTCAAGAAATTTTTTTGTCCTGATTCTCTTGTTTTATACTTTTGCCCCAGAGCTGTTATTTGAATGTTTGATTCTGTTTATGCCTACTACCCTTTACGATTTTTAAAAATGACAATGGATGACCTGTTGAATCTTATTAGCTGGAATGTTAAGGGATTGAACTATCCTGTTAAAAGAATGAAGGGGTTCTCACATCTTAAGCAGCTCAAAGCTGACATTGCTTTTTTGCAAGAAACATATATTCGTAGTTTTGATAACTCCTATCTTACGTCAAGGTGGGTGGGACAGCACTTCCATTCTGCCTTCCCAACTAAAACCAGGGGGATCTCAATCCTCATTAATCAAAACGTTCCCTTTGAGCTTCACAACAAAGTACCTGACACAAGCGGTTGTTTTATTATTCTCTCTGGGAAATTGTATAATACCAGAGAAGTCTTGGCTAACCTGAATGCTCCCAATTCAGATAATGTGGACTTTTTTGATTGTTTTTTCTCTTTATTGTCTGATTTGAGTTTATATTCTCTTATATTGGGTGGTGATTTTAATTGTTGATTAGATCCATTTTTGGATCGATCGTCCTCTGTTCCTAGACTACCTAGTAAATCTACTTTATCTATTCATTCTTTTCTTTCTAATTATGGTATCTCTGATGTGAGGCATTTTGACATCCTACTGAGAGAGATTATTCCTTTTTTCACATGTCCATCATACTTTTAATAGAATTGATTATTTTTAATGGATAACCAGCTGATTCCATCTGTTCACTCTTGTGATTATCAGAGTATATTGATTTCAAATCATGCCCCAGTTACCCTGTCTATAAGTTTTCCTGGTTTCCCTCAAATGAATAAACATTGGCACTTTAAACCGACTTTGTTGTCGGATAATGATTTTGTATAAGTTATGAAGGACCAGATAACTTGTTTTTGAAACACTAACATGTCATCTAAAATCTCATCCCAGGTTGTCTGGGATGCCAGGAAAGCATATTTGAGGGGTCAAATAATTTCATATACTGGAAATCTCAAAAGAAAGACTTAGTTAGAGTGATTAGATTTGATTAGTCAAATTAAAGCAACAGACCAACTATATGCCCAGACCAAAAATCCCAAACTGTACAAGAAGTGAGTAGAACTTCAAACTAAGTTTGACTTTACTGCCACTCAACCAGTTAAATGCCAACTTCTTGAAAGTAAGAGCCAATTTTATATTCATGTTGATAAATCTGGCAAATTTTAGTCACCCAACTAAGACGCTCTAAAGCTAAATAACAAATTACAAAAATTCAAATTGGAAATGGGAACATTACTTCGAATCATTCTGAAATTAATGACACATTTAAGAATTATTATCCTCGACTTTATACTTCTGAATCTTTAAATGATAGTATCTCTGTTGAGCATTTTTTAAACAGTTTAAATATTCCTTTGCTTTCTTCTGATCTTAAAGTAAAACTCAATGAGCCATTACCACTAGAGGAAATATCCTTTGCCATTTCTGCACTGCAGTTGGGTAAATCTCCTGGACCTGATGGGTTTTCTGCAGAATTTTATAAATCATTGTCCTCACTGCTTTTGTCTCAATTATTCATAATTCTATCTGATTCGCTTAAACATTGTAAATTGCCAACATCATTTAATGAGGCATGTATCATTCTTTTAGCCAAGAAGGTAAAGATTCAACAGAGTGTTCTTCATATAGGCCGATTTCTTTGTTAAATGTTGATGTTAAAAATTTGTCTAAACATTTGGCTCGTAGATTGGAGAATCTTCTTTATTTCTGAAGATCAAACTGGTTTTATTAAAAATTGCCTTCACTTTTTTAATATACAGCATTTATTTCATATCTTATATTCACCCTCAGCTGGGACTCCTGAATGTGTCATTTCACTTGATGCGGAGAAAGCGTTCGATAGTCTCGAGTGGAATTATATTTTTGTAGTTTTTTAAAAAATTGATTTTGGACAAAGTTTTATTACATTGATTAAATTGTTATATTCATGTCTCATTGCTTCTGTTTTGACCAACTTTCAGCAATCCCAGTCTTTTAGCCTTAAACATGGCACCCGACAAGGATGCCCTTTAAGTCCCTTACTTTTTGATTTGACCATAGAGCCACCGGCAATTGCATTTCGTGGCTGTGCTGAATTGACTGGGATTTGGAGGGGAGGTGTTGAGCATAAAGTTTCTCTTTACATTGATGATCATTTACTTTTTATATCAAACCCAACTAATTCCTTACCGACAATGTTTTAACTTCTTAATAAATTCAGTCATCTTTCCGGTTACAAACTTAACTTACACAAGAGCAAACTCTTCCCAATCTGTAGAGAAGCACAAGCATTAGTATTTCATGACCTCCCTTTTAAAGTAGTTAATAATCAATTCACTTACCGTGTATTACAGTAACAAGGAACTTCAAGAATCTTTCTTGAGAAAATTTTACTAATCTTTTAAATTCCACAAAACAGAGTTTGACACAGTGGTCACCCTTGTCCATGTATCTGGTCAGTTGAATTAATGTTATTAAAGTGTATATCCTTCCTAAATTTTTATACCTAATTCAATCCGTACCAATTTTTATTTCTAAAGTTTTTTTTGATTTGTTCTATTATTTCATCCTATCTATGGAAGGGCAGACATTCCTGTCTTAATAAAGCTCCCTTCAAAAATCTAAAAAGGAAGGTGGTATGGCCTTGCCTAATTTTCATATATTATTGGACAGCCAATATTTGCTGTCTTATTTTTTGCTCCTTCTTTCATAATCAGTCTGACTGCCTAAAATGCATGGCAATGGAGTTGAACTCTAGTAAGGATCTCTCCATTTCTGCACTTCTTGGATCCGCACTTCCTTGTCACTTGCCTAGCCGAATTGTTAATCCTCTTATTAGACACACTCTGAGAATATGGGCTCAGTTCAGAAAATATAATGCCTTCATGGTTTCTCTCTCTGTAGTCATAATTTACACAATTATCTTTTCCTACCTTCTATGCAAGACTCAACATTTCATGATTGGTGCAGAAAGGACATTAGTCGCTTTGAAGATCTTTTCATAGATAATTGTTTTGCAACTTTTCAATAACTGTCTGTAAAGTTTAACATACGTAATACTCATTTCTTTAGATATCCTCAAATTAGATATTTCATTAACCCTTTAATATCCAACTTTCCTGAGATGCCCGAGGAAAATTTTGTGAACCTGTTTCTTTGTATTAATTCCTTGGGTTAAGTTTTACTATCTACTATTTGTGATAAGTTAGAGATCTTGAGGCATGCTCCCTTCGATAAAATTAGAACCTCCTGGGAGCATGATTTAAATATTTCTTTATCTGATGCGCTTTGGGATTCAATTCTGAAGTCAGTTAACTCAACCTCTTTATGTGCTCGCCACTGCCTTTTGCAGTTTAATGTTGTAAATAGGGCTCATCTGTCTAAAACTAACCTATTGCAGTTTTATCCTGACATCAGTCCCGCTTGTGTACAAGTGTAAAGGGGGCGAGGCTTCTCTTATTCATATGTACTGGGTTTGTCCTAGTCTAGAGAAATTTTGGAGATAATTTTTTTTTTAACTTTATCCCATATTCTTAATTGCCACTTAGAACTTAACCTTCTGATTGCTCTTTTTGGCATCTTGGGTGAAGCAGACATTCATTTGAGTCTGACTAAACATCAAACGTTATCTTTTGCCTCTCTTTTGGCTAGACGGTTAGTTCTTCTTAGGTGGAGAGATGTCACCCCACCCACTCATGCTCAATGGCTTAGTGATATTATGTCCTGCTTAGACCTTGAAAAGATTCATTATTCACCTCAATTTGGACATAAAGTTTCATAAGGTGTGAGGACCTTTTCTTGAATACTTTCGTAACTCCTCTTTAGATTAAGTTTATCCTTTTTACCATAATCCCTTACTTTCAGCATTTTTCTGTAAGTTTTATGGTTTTTTTATGTGAATTACATTATAGTTTTGGTAGTAGGCATTATATTTTCTTTTTTATATATGTTTACAGCTCTGTGGGGTTGAACGCTCTTATTGATTTTTCTTTTACACATTGAAATGGTCGGCCTGGAGTTTTGTAGTGGGAGGGTGGGGAGGACACTAACTTTATATGATTTTATCTTGGGTGCTTTTTCCTTATTGTTATGAATTATATATTAGACACGTTTGTTTTGCACAAAATAAATCTCCATTTCGTTGATGGTATTTTTTGTTGTTGTGTTGTAGAAACTCAAAAAAATTAAATTAAAAAATTAAATACATGTTGTGCTCAGTTAAGAGCCATTTTTGAATGCCTTCTTGTAAGATTCCACAAACTAAATGATCTTTTGATGCATAATTAAGCCCGTGACAATGCTCAGACAATTGCTTCAATTCAGCTATGTGTACTGAAATGGTTTTGCCTTCCTTTTGATTATGCTTTTGAAACCTAGAGTGTTCTGCAATCAACAATAGTTTTGTTTGCTGGCTTGGTTGGAGTAGTCAAACTTCTAAGCAGACAGTATGCTTTTCCACCTGATGCACGCAACAAAACTGGTACTTGTTTCTCATTTGCTATTCCATTTTCTTTTAATTACTGCTCAATTTGTTCAGTGTACATAATCCAGTAATCTCTTGAGTAATTGAATGCATCTATCTTTCCAATGTAGCCAGACATTTCAGCTTTTTTAAAATTTATGAATATTATCACCTGATAATCACTGTTTATGAACCCATGAATTTATCCTCTTTTCTTCCCTTTTTTAACACAAACATGTCCTTTCTGAAGAAGCATGACTTACACTGTATTTATTTTTACTTGACCATTTCTCACAGCACTTTCTTGTTTAACTCGAGCACCTCGCTGCACTTCTACAGGTAAGTGGTCATCTCAGGTTTGTTTAAAACTTCCTCATTATCACTGTAATGTTATATAACTCTAAAACATAAAAACTAATTGAAAGGAAAACAAGGGACCTGGGAATGCAAGTCTAAATCTGTCTTTCACTTTCAGCAAGATGGATACGTAAGATGTGGCAGCCTAATAACATATGCCATTTACATACTTTGACATATAATCTGCAATGCATCTTGTAAACAATGAAGAATGCTTAATCAAAAATGTACTCAAGTATTACTGAAATATTTAATACACAACAAAACTGTTCTGGTTTACTTATTAACTAGAAAATAATACATTACAGATCAGTGCTCAGGCACAGCTAATAATACTTAATATCAATAATTTGGCTGAGGAGAGCAAATGTCCAAGTTACAAGAAAGACAGGGCCTTTCTCACTTTATGCTTTAAAATTGCTCCAATTGCTGACCGACTGTGGCCTAACACTTTTCCAATGACCGATGGCGTTTCACCTCTTTCCAATCGCTTTATTATTTCCACCTTATTTTCAATCGTGATCGTGATTATTTTTCTGAACAGAAACACCGCTGATTCAGAGCTCTACCGCCAGGTCCTAATGTCTACCGCACTGAGACAGGTTAAATAAGGTCTGGGGTTCCGTTGGGTCCTAAGGTCCACCGCATTGAGTCAGGTTGAATACGAAAATTGAGCATCTGTGTTTTTTGGTATCCGCGAGGGATCCCGGAACCAATCCCTCGCAGATAAGGAGGGCCAACTGTATTGTGTTTAATTCTGCTTGTCTCATCACGGGAAGATTAGAAGGCTTTGCTGGAGGTGTAGTACCCCTACAAAAACATAAATACGCTATGTTCATGCATCAGTCACTTTATGGAATGAGTATGGCGTGTACTACACTGCTCCTCCCCAGTCATTCTGTCAGGCATGAGCAATCAATTGCATGCTGAAGATTGAATGAAAGTCCTTACAAGTTGATGGCAGATTCAGTGCTCAATACTATAAAAGAATATGAATGAATGAATGAATGAATTAATTAATTAAATTTTATTTCGCTCAGTACAAACATAACAAAAAGCATGGTTTTCAATGATGATTTCATAAAGCAAAATTAAAAGAGTACCTTGCCTATTGAATCTCTGAAATTTCAACTGAACACTTTTGCATGTTTTCAAGTAAGATCCCATTTCTTCTCTCAACATGAAATGATAGTCACATGAAAGAAATTATTTTAATGTTTTTAAAGATTATTTGAACAATTATTTATAATTAAATCAAACAGATTTCAACCTTGTCACAAAGGCGCAGAGGAGGTTTACCAGGATGCTGCCTGGTTTAGTGTAAATGTATTATGAGGAGAGGTTAGACAATCTGGGGCTGTTTTCTCTTGGATGACAGAGGCTGAAGGGAGATTTGAAAGAAGTCTATAAAATTATGCAAGGCAAAGATAGCATACTTTTCCCAGGATTAAAATGCCCATTACTAAAGGGCATGTATTTAATGACAGAAGAAAACAACAAAGGACATATACAAAGCAAGGTTTGTATCAACAGCCGAGGTCAGGGGTGGCACTACATGTACAGCACGTAGAAGCATTAAAGAAACTTTAATGTTTTTAGAAACTTTTAGATAGGCACAAGAACATGCAGAGAAAGGAGGGAAATGGACAACACCATAGTTTGACACAACACCATGGGCTGAAGGGCTTGAACTGTTCTACATTCTAAATCTGATAAATATAGAAGCAAGCAAATCACAGCAATAACTAGATTAGTCAGGGATTAGTTGTGAGAGATCACAAGGATATTATTTTCACAGAATGGGGAATTGTAAACAATAGGATAGGTGGGAAATTAAAATACATTGGCAAATTCTGTGGTTTTAAAAATTAGATTTCGCAACATTATACCCAGTCTGCCTGCAATGAATAATATTTGCTTCAACTACACTGCGGACAAAGTTCTTTCACAAGGGTGTGGACGGGAAAATAGACCCAAGAATTGGCACTACATTTAGAAATTGCCAATCAAATTCCCTCCGAGAGGAATGAGATTAAAACGTTAAACATAAACCAGAATGCAGAAAACTTTTTCTGTTCTTAGTCATAACAGTGTCATTGTGTCTGGCTTGTGAGTATTACAAAGTAGCTCCTGCCTTTCCCACCCCCACCCTCATCACTGGTTAGCTAAGTGGAAATGTGTAATCAAACTTGAAACTGATTTGATCTTGATTTTGAAGTAAGGCCTGTGTTACGAGACCTGCAGGATCGTACTGTGAGTGTTACTTTAAGAGCGCCTGAGTGAGGCTGGACTATAACGTCAGTCACAGGCTGTGGCAGCCTGCTGTGGACTTAAACACACAGAGACAGAGAGTGAGAAAAACGGGAAAGCTGTTGGAACTTCAGCTCATCACTGCTATGGCTTGGAGCTCTCCTATGCCCAAAGGATGTGGAACTATCACTTCGTATAATACATATGTGTGGATTTCTTGGAGTATCCTGTGGTGTTACTTTTGTGGGCCCTTTACCTGGAATCAGGGTGCTATGTGATATCCACATGAAGAAGATATTTCTGTGACTGTCACCTGGTGATATTCTAGTGGATTTTGAAATGGCTCGACGGACGAGATCTTCAAAGGCTGTTATTTTGTTTACCCAGCCGGGAAGCTGTGATTCTTCATAATAGCGTTCCTGTTTATATCCAGGATTATAAATCTCTCCCCTCACTCACTTATTGTGTAGATTACAGAACATTTCTACTTTACCATTTTAAGACTTTAAGAATTGTTCCTAAACTTGATGGTTTGGGAGCTACACATGGATACACACATGTATATACATAACACTGTTAATTTCTGTTTATTTCATTAAAGTTACCATATTGTAAGTAGATACTAATAAAGATAGTGGTTTTAACATTAGAACCTGACTCAGTGTATAATCTATTGCTGCTGATCCATTACATAAATTGGGGGCTAGTCCGGGATATGAGCAACATTGGAGCTTACTGATTGATTGATTATCGATCTCAATGGCTACTTCCCTTTTGATTGAATTGTGTGTTGAAACCAGCAGCAATGGATATTGGGGCATTTCTGGCATCGCCAGACCCTGAGGCATTACGGGATGCCAGAAAGGACAACTTCTTGGCCATTACTAAGTAGCTGGGGCTTACTGCGGTGAAATGGGGTATGAAAAAGGTACAGATTCAGAGGATAATAGCTGAGAACTATATTTCTTTGAGGAAGTTTGAAGAGGGGGAGTTAGGAAGTTTTCCTGAAAGTAAACCCAGTGATCTTGAGTTCCGGTACAAGTTGGAAAAACTAAGGATAGACGACAGAGCTATTTGACAAAGGCAATTTGAAGCTGAGGAAGCAGAAAAACAAAAGGAGGAAGCAGAAAGGCGGAGGGAGTTTGAGCTAGAGAAGATAGAGGAACTACAGCAAGGGGGTCTAGTGTTTGATTCTGGTGAGAAGTTTGCTGCCAGTAGGGAAGTTAAATTGCTCCCTCTATTTGATGAAACTCAGGTTGATAAATACATTCAGCATTTTGAGAAAGTGACTCTGAGCCTAAAGTGGCCGGAAGGAAGCTGGCCTCTCTTGTTATAGAGTGTAATTAAGGGTAAGACTCAACAGGTTTATTCTGCCCAGTCAATTGAAGATGCAGCTAATTATGAGGCAATGAAACAGGCTGTGCTTAAAGCCTATGAACTGGTTCCAGAAGCCTATAGGCAATGGTTTAGAAATTTGAAGAAATCTGTGAAACAGACTTCTGTGGAATTTGCTTATGAAAAGTCTGTATGTTTTGAGCGATGGTGTACATCTAAAAATGTGGATAGTGATTTTAACAACTTGAAAGAATTGGTTTTAATTGAAGAATTTAAAAGGTGCGTCCCTAATGACATAAAGGCATATTTAGATGAAAAGGATGCTGCCATGTTGCAAGAGTCTGCTAAACTAGCAGATGAGTTTGCCTTAACCCACAAGTTCAAGTTTACCCCAAGTAAGAGCTTCCAAAAGAGTAGCATGGATAGTCAGGGTAAACCAGAAATCAAATTTGGGACGAGTGACAAAGGTAAGGATGAAGCAAAGCAATTAAAAGAGAAACATTCTGGTCCTACTTGTCACGATTGTAGGAGACCTGGTCATGTTATGGCTAACTGTTTCCTGTTAATGAAGACGAAGGAAAAGGAGGCAGTTCCAGATGCCTGTGGTGAAAACACTGAAATGCCCATAAACCCACAGGGGTCTGGACATTCTGATGAAGCTCTGTCAAAGGCTAAAATATCTGGTCGGGTTTGGAAAGGATTCCTTCATTTTATATCCGATCTGTTTGCTTCAGTAAAAAAAGGATCAGCCCCGGTACCAGTGAAAATTCGTCAAGATACTAGGGCTTCTCAATCACTTATATTAGACAATGTTCTGAAGTTTAGCGATAAGTGCCACTGGTGAGGTAAATCTTATTCGGGATATTAGAGGTGATCCTGTTTCTGTACCTCTGCATAAGGTAATTTTGAAGACAGGGTTAGTTATAGGACTGGTTAAAATAGGACTACAGCCCAGTTAACCGGTGGATGGTGTTCCTTTGTTGTTAGGGAATGACCTAGCAGGTGGTAAAGTTGTTACTGCAGTGCAGCTGACGACTAAGCCAATCATTGATTATTCAAAGATGGATTCTTAACATTTATCCCTTCTGTGCAGTAACTTGAAGTATGGCTAAGAAATCAGCCAATGCAGATAGTTCTGTGCAGTATGATTCTGCTACCCATGATAGCCAAAATTGGGATTCAGTTTTTGATGACTTGTCAGGGACTTTTCTGTCTTCATTGTTTCACCAGGATCCAGGTATTAAATCTGACAATAAATATTTGTCTCTGTATAGGGAGGAGTTTATAGCAGAACAGAGCAAAGACCCTGAGATTGAAGCTTTAAGAGAAAAAGCTCTCTCAGGTGATGTGATTAGGAAAGTGCCAGTTGGGTGATATTTCAATGATGGAGTATTAATGAGGATGTGGAGGCCACTTGATATTCCTGCAAGTGAGGAATGGTTAATTGTTCAGCAAGTTGCAGTACCTAAAGTCTATAGGAATGAGATTTTAACTTTAGCCCATAGTAAGCCCTTGGGTGGCCATCAAAGTGTGAATAAAACTGTGAACAAAGTTTTGAAACAATTCTTCTGGCCCAGTTTGAGGAAAGATGTTGCAACCTTTTGCAGGACTTGTCACACTTGTCAGGTTGTGGGTGAACCTAATCAGGTCACCCCAGTGGCCTCACTCCAACCTATTGCTGCATTTGGTGAACCCTTTTCTAAAGTTATTGTGGATTGTGTTGGCCTATTGCCAAAGACTAAAGCTGGCCATCAGTATTTACTAAACATCATGTGTACAGCATCAAGATTTCCCAAGGGAATACCTCTCAGAAATATAAAAGCCAAAACATGTGTCAAAGGGTCTCAAAGTATTTCACTTTATTTGGTTTGCCTAAAAAAATTCAGTCTGATCAAGGAAGTAACTTTATGTCAGGAGTATTCCAGCAGATTGTTTATGAACTGAGAGCTAAACAACTTACGCTGTCTGCGTACTATCCAGAATCACAAGGGGCCTTGGAAAGATACGATTCTACCCTTAAAACCATGATTAAGACATTCTGTATTGAAAATGAGAAGGATTGGGATGAGGGAGTTCATTTCCTTTTATTCGCAGTGAAAAAAATCAGTACAGGGATCCCTAGGTTTTAGCCCTTTTGAACTTGTGTTTGGCCACGGGGTCCGCAGACTGTTGGCATTGTTAAAGGAACAGTGGTTTAACAAAGACTTGCATGTTAATTTCTTAGACTAAGTTTTGAAATTCAAAGTCAAACTACACAAGGCCTGTAGCCTAGCAAAAGAGAGATTAAAAGTGTCTCAAGACAAAATGAAATGCTGGTATGATAAACAGGCTTGTGTGAGAAAATTGCAGGTGGGCAATAATGCCCTTGTGTTATTACCAATCCAGACAAACCTGTTACAAGCATGGATACCATAGATCTTATGAGATAGGGTCTGAAGTCAATGAGGTAGATTTTGTAGTCGAAACACCAGAGAGGAGGAAGCCAACACAGCTGGTACACGTAAACATGCTAAAACCATATTTTGAAAAGCAAACAGCAGCTGTGTCTGTTGGTGTCAATAATAAGGAGTCTGGTTTCTCTGGGAACTCATTAACTGATGCATATTAATATTAAAACAAACATTGGCCCAGCTAGACTGACAAATTCGGCTGTTTTGGGAACACTTGATAAGAAATTAGCACATTTACAGCCACAGCAGCAGCAGGAGATGATGCAGTTAATTATGAAATATAAAGATTTATTTACCAATGTTCCCAAAAGGACCACAGTCACCTGACATGACGTAGATGTGGGAAATGCCAAACCCATAAGACAACATCCATATCATATAAACATAGAAAAATGTAAACTTGCTGAGCAAGAAATTGAGTATATGCTAGAAAATGGTATTATTAAACCTTCAACATTAGATTAGAGTTCACCTTAAGTTATGGTACCTAAACCAGATGGTAGTATTAAGTTTTGCACTGATTATAGAAAAGTGAACTCTGTAACAAAAACAGATGCTTATCCCATTCCTAGACTGGATGATTGCATTGACAAGGTTGGAAAAGCTAAGTTTCTTCCAAAGATCACTCTTTTAAAAGTGTATTGGTGTGTTCCATTAATAGATAGAGGTAGGGAAATTTCTGCATTTGTAACACCTTCTGGGTTGTATGAATACAATGTTCTAACATTTGGAATGAAAAATGCTCCAGGAACATTCCAGAGAATGATTAATTTGGTAATTCAAGGGTTAAAACATACAGATGTCTATGTTGATGATTTAGTCACAGGGAATGACACCTGGGAAACACATCTCTGCAGTGGAAGAGATGTTTGAAAGGCTCTCGAAAATCAATCTTACAGTTAACTTAGCCAAGAGTGAATTTGGCCATGCCACTGTGGTTAAGGAAAATGGTTGAAGAAACTCCAATTTAGCAACAGAGTTTAATTTTTCAGGAGTGTAATATCATGATAACTCACATTAAAGGCAAGGATAATATAATTACTGATTGCCTTTCCAGATCTTAAACTGCGATAGTCGAGTGGAATTTATTATTTGTATACGCTTCTGCAATGCATTGTATTAGTCTGTAGTATGCTATAAGGTAACCACAAATGTATTGTTTCACGTATTGTAGTTTTCAGTTAATTTTTGCTCATAGATCAAAATTTTCCTTTTTTGCGGGGGGGGGGGGGGGGGGAAGTGTTACGAGACACACAGGCTCATACTGTGAGTGTTACTTTAAGAGGGCCTGAGTGAGGTGGGTCTATGACGTCAGTCACAAGCTGTGGCAGCCTGCTGTGGGGAGGGAGGGAGGAAGAGAGAGGGAGAGAGAGACACACACACATACACACTGTTACGAACCCTGTAACTGGGTCACTTACCAGCAAAGATAGAGAAGTCCGCTGAAGTCTGATGGTACTATTTTTAAACGTTTTTATTTATAAAGGGGCACAAAAGTAAGGTTAATACAAACATTCAGATAATATACGTCGTCAATACTCAATCTAAAGTGCGGGTATAGTAATAATCAACAATAAGAAGTAGCTCTATCATTTGTCTAGGGGTAAAAATATTGTCCGATGGAAATATCAAAGTCTCTGGAGTTCATGCAGGCTTTTAGCCTTTTGGGGACCGCTGGGTTTCACGTGTTGGAGAGAGAGAGAATTTTTGGTGAGAAAATAAACTTGCCAGCCTTTTGGACTCAAATCGTTGAATCGGGAAGGTGGGTTCCCCGTTGTCCGTTCGAAGTCCTTTTTGGGGTTATCAGCCACTCATTCCCCAGGCTAGGGGAACCGATCCACACGTGGCTCCCGAATAGCTTCCTGTCATCACGGGAGCGATGAGCGATGGTGTCTCCTTCTGGTGCGTCGCTAGGGTACTGCCTCCTGCAGCGCCCTTTTTATCTTGCCTTGCAGAGTTGTAGATGTCAATCAAGGTGGGGTGATACAATCCCCACCCCACATTGCCCGAGGGTGTGCACGCAGCCCTGATCGCTGGCACGTAGCATAGAGTCGCAATCCACACAGGTGTCTCTAAGAACAATGGTCAAAATCCGTTGCTTTGTATTTCTGAGGATTCTCTCTCATTTCCTGGGTCCCAGACCCGAATTAATAGCGATCTCGATTCTCAGGAAGGAGGGGGCTGGGTTCATAACAACACACACACACACACACACACACACACACACACACACACACACACACACACACACACACACACACACACACACACACACACACACACACACACACACACAAACGCTGTTGGAACTTCAGTTTGTCACTACTCTGGTTTGGAACTCTCCTTATGCCCAAAAGGTTGGGTAGATTATCGGCACGCAGTGCACAAAGAATGTATGAATTCGTATAATCAATATGTGGGGATTTGTTAGAGTACCCTGTGGTGTCACTTTTGTGGGCCCTTTACCTGGAATCAGGGTGTTATGTGATAACCACTTGAAGATGATATTCCTGTGACTGTCACCTGGTGGATTTCTAGTGGATTTTGAAATGGCTTGACGGACGAGATCTTCAATGACTGTTATTTTGTTTACCCAGCCAGGAACCTGTGATGGCCTTCCTCTCTACATTATTTCCTGGATTACAAATCTCTCCCCTCACTCACTTATTTCATGGATTACTGAACTTTTCTACACTACCATTTTAAGACTTTAAGAACTGCTCCTAAGCTTGATGGTTTGGGAGCTACACATATATATACATAACACTGTTAACTTCAGTTTATTTCATTAAAGTTACTGTATTATAAGTAGATACTAATAAAGATAGTGATTTTAACATTAGAAACTGACTCAGTGTATATTAAAACTTACAAATAAATCCTATTTTCACTTCATAACCTCAGAATATTGTAAACCAGCTAAAAGATGTGTATTTCTATTGCTTGATTGGGCTACCATTGCTGGCAGAATGATTTTATTCACATGCACAGCTTCTTCCTAATCATGTTCATGAGTGTGCAGGAAATGATGAAATAGAAATGGAACTGTAGCTTTGGGTTACTTT
The DNA here is from genome assembly GCF_048418815.1 of Hemitrygon akajei. Taxonomy (NCBI): domain Eukaryota; kingdom Metazoa; phylum Chordata; class Chondrichthyes; order Myliobatiformes; family Dasyatidae; genus Hemitrygon; species Hemitrygon akajei. The sequence goes on from NC_133143.1 coordinate 32,636,999, forward strand.
GTTTTATTTCAAATCAAAAAGCAGTACTTTTTGTAGATGGAACATATGCATGAACAAATTCTGAGTATAAACATTTGCTGCGAATAAAGAAAACCAAGAGTACGCTACATGATACGACAAAGACGTGTTAATGAAATGAAGTTATCCTGGTTACTAACGGAGCTTTTCCATGCCCTGACACAGAATCTAGCACACTAAGGACTCGTTAAGGTCTAAGGTAGATTCACGTTATGAGCAGTATATATTTACAAGTTTCAACATCTATTCCGCAGAGGTACTGGTCTCGCACTTTGGAAACAGACGCATGTTATTTTTTTTTAAAACTAACTTCTAATTTGTGCAGATAAAATAATACAATTTACATATTTATACTTAATGCTTGTTTATCTCTTTTATGTCAATTTCCTTGTATAATGAATTCTGTTCCTCTTGAAGCCTTGCACTCCTTGTACTACAAGAGTTATTGCAAATGAATGAGTCCCAACACTGAATGGCTGAGAGCTATTCAATTACAATGGGCATCACAGCCATTTACTCTTATTTACTTGCTCAAGCAGAAAATTCCAGCAAAAAGGATGATCATTTTAGTCTGTAGCTGGACTCCTGGCTGACATTGCTCTCTTCCATCACAGTCCAGGGTCAAATACAACCATGGCCCAAGTCAAAGTTGATATTTTCTGACTAATTCATAGGATAAGGATACTGAGCCCTCAAGTATACAGATTCTGAAACAATTATATCATTGCACATCACACACAATGCTGGAGGAATTCAGCAGGCAAGGCATCATCTATGGAAAACAGTAAACAGTCGAGACCGCTCAGTCCTGATGAAGGGTTTCAGTCAATCTTTTACATATATGCTGCCTGGCCTGCTGAATTCCTCCAGAATTTTGTGTGTGTTGCTTGGATTTCTAGCACCTGCTGATTTTCACTGCACATAATTGCTACAACATTTTCTAGTGTGATTTGAGGCAGATTTCTTTACAAGGGTAATGAATCGATGCTTATTTCCTTCGCATCCGCCATACCAGAATTGTTGACAAACTTGCAGACCATTGTCAAAGTATCACTTTAAGTCATAGTTCTAGCATCTTCACATATCATTGTCGAGGGATCAGTCAGCTGTAACAAAATGAAGAAATGACATAACAAGATTGTTTTTCCCAGGATAACTGACTAGATTTTCTAATGGACCAAAATATTGCAGGGATCACTGCATCCATCCCCAAGCAAGGACCATAAAATTTGTCACAAGAACATGCATCACACCAACTTAGCATTCTCTGCAGATGATTTAGCACATGGTTGAATGTGGTCAAATACCTTTTTGTATGTGCTGTAACACCAAAACAGAATTGACTAGAATATTTATTTCATGCTAAATCACATACCAAAACTAAAATATGGAAAGGGAAACAAGACTGAGATTAAGAGATAAAGGCAAAAATTATATAACATATTTAAAATATGATGGAATGAATGTTTTAAAGAGTATTGAAAAAGGAGTGCATGCTATTATCCCATTGCATTTACCATGAAGTGTGTTTGCTTCTGGTCCCTCTGCAGATATTTCAAATTCTTCCTCAACTTCAACTAAATTGCAAAAAAACATACTTTCAGTGCAAAAAAACATGCTTGGGAATAATTAAGGTATCGTGTCATTACAAGTTCAGTTGTATAGCACATCTGGTTTACTTTTGGAGTAATCAATGCATTCCATTGACAAGTAATTTGTAATGGATGTGGATAGTGAGTTGACTACAGAACAAATAGGAAAAGCTTGAAAACCAATTTCTGATTCTGTGTTTAACTCTACATGTAATTGTTGGAGTTGCTCTCTGATTTGATTATGACAAACCGCTAACTTTGTTATTTTTACCATAAAATCTGGTACACTGTTCTTATATAGCAACAGGGTCTCAAAGTTGCAACTGCAGCATTGGTTAAAATACTTCAAATTAAACAAAAATGTTTAATTTTTAAAAAAACATATTTGTAATGCAACTTCAGAGACCCCAAAACATATTAAAGCATTTTTACAGCCAGTTATGAACTTTCAGAAAGGCAGTCACTTCTAACATAGGAGAACAGGAGGTAAATTGTCAACCAATCTCCCTTCACACAGGAATGAGACTAAATGATTTGATTAGTCTGAACCAAAATCTTCTCTGCCCTTAATTAAAATAAGATCCGTAAGGGTTAAGGAAAACAGTGAGAAGGCAGGAGAAGGGGATTAAAAAAATAATGATTGAATGACAGACCAAACTCAATAAGACAAATGGTCTTATTCTGCTCCTATATCTTTTGGTCTTATGTACACAGCATATTCTATGTCTATCCATAGAGAGCAGGGTGGAATTTTGAATAACATTATGTTGCCCTGTGGACTATCCGATGGTACTGCATTGTGGTCTGAAATGTTATCCAGAAGTCTCAGATGTGATTCTTGAACTTCTGATGCACATTTCAATGAATTGGAACAATTCAATTCTGAATTTGATTATCTCATGCACATAGCAATTTCTGGAAGAAAGGCTGCACTACAAATAGACAGTCCCATAAGATACACTAAAATTGATCGTGTTGTTTTCCTGATGCCTTGGCCAGTACAAAGTTTACAGCTGCTCCTGGTGGCATGAAATTCCAGTGGTCCTATTGCCTTTGGCTGACTATACCACTGATAAGTTTCAACAATATGGAAATAATCCATGAGCAGACAGCAAATTACTTTGCTGTAATTATAACACTGGCTGCTCAAATGCTTTGCTTCCAATACTATGTGTACATAAACTGTGCACATATTATAGTTTTAAATAACTTAGGGGAAAAAGAGCCTGCAGACATCGCATTGTAAAATTATATAAATTGTCTTGTTTCTCACCTCTGTAGCTCCATTCTGGAATTAGGTAATCATTTGCCGCAATTCTGAGATTATATTCTCTGTAAAACAAGCAATAATTACACAACTGGCATTAGAGTCTAAAAATAACTTGAATGGCCACAGTTTTATGCACAGGAGTGGAACCCAGTATAACCTCCTGGTGCTGTTGCCCATCCATTTCAAGATCCCATGTGACATGTGTTCAGAGATGTTCTTATGCACACCACTGTTCTAATGCATGGCTGTTTGAGTTACTATTCCCTTCCTGTCAGTTTGAAACAATCCAGCCATTCCCCTCTGATCTCTCTCATTAACAAGGCATCTTTGCCCACAGAAATGCCGCTCACTGGATGACTTTCTTTTGTTTTTGGCATGATCTTCTTTGAACTCTAGAGATTGTTGTGTGTGAGAATCCCAGAAGATCTGAAATTTAGATGCCATGATAAATTAGCAGTTAGCACGATGCTAACAATCCGGCTCTGGGTGTCGGAATTGGAAGTTCAATCCCAGTGCCACCTGTAAGGAGTGTGACCATCTGCCCTGTAGAATGTGTGATTCCTCCAGGAGGTCTGGCTTCCTCCAAGAGTTTGAAGACTGTTAGTGGGTCAATTTGTCATTGTAAATTATACTGTGATTAGGCAAGAGGCTGTGGCTGGAAGAGCCTATTTCACACTGTATCTCTAAATAAAAAACATTCTGAGATACCCCATCTTGCATCAACAATCATTTCATGGTCAAATTCATTTAGATCACACTTCTTTCCCATATTTGGCCTGAACAACAGCTGAACCTTTTGACCATGTCTGCATACATTTATGTATTGAGTTGCTGCCACATGATTTGCTGATTGTGTGTTTGCATTAACTAAAAGGTCTACAAGTGTATCTAATGAAGAGGTCATGAGTTTATACAGAAGACTTAAGCATAAATTTAATAATCCAATGCCTTTTAAAACATACCTTATACGTCCAGGTAAAGCGTCACATTCCTCCTTTAATTGTGGAGGAGGGTAGTCATTGATTTCAACTGTAAAAAGCAAATTTTAGTAAAATTAGTTTTTTAAAAAATGTAAGCACATCAAAATCCCTAATGTTTGTTTTTGAGTACAGTACATCAAAATTAAAGCCATCAGTAATGATTACATATATATTAGGATTAATTGACTTCATTCTAAAGGTTTTTTTATGAAAACATCAGACTTGGCCCCAATCCCAGATATGCTGTATTTCCCTTTGTGACATCATGTGCAGGTGAAGTTTGTAGAAATAGATTCAGATCTGCAGGAGTGACAGCAATAGAATAAACGATGGAGGTTGTTATAAACATTGGAAAAGGCCAAAGATCTGGGAATGATTTATGAACAGGTGAAAATATTAAGGACAAGCAGGTTAATATAAAAGCTGAATATATAAAGTCCTGTTCAATTTCCTGCACTGAAGCATTTGCAGTCCAAAGACCTTTGAGAACTACTTGAACCTGTAACACAGTAGAAGCAATGCATTTTATTGCACAATTTAGCAGATTACAGACACACATAATACTGATGATGTAATCTGTACCAATGGATATATGAATTAATTGACATCAGATTAATAGGTGGTCTAACTGGGATATTTTAAGGTGATTAAAGATATCAGGAAGTGTTGATAAAAAGGTCTCTCAGGCCACAAGTCTTAATCTTATAATTTAAACAGAACAGTTTAAGGATGTGCTCCTCGAGTATATTCTACATAAAGGCTGGAACTGATTTGTTTAGTATAAATTGCTAAATGATTCAGGAACAATTTCTTTCCCTCTGCCATATGATTTCTTAATGGATATTGAACCCATGACAAGTTTTTGCACTGCTTATTTAACTATTATATATACACACACACTTACTGTAATTCATTGGTTTTCTCTATATTGCATTGTACTGTTGACGCAAAGTTAACAAATTTCACAACATATGCCGATGATGTTAAACCTGATTTTGATTCTGATTCTAAGATCCATTCTGATCTCTTTAAATCATTTTGCTGAACTGGTTCAGGTCTTACAGCCATTGCTCCAAACGTTCAGAGTCAGGCTCACAATCAGGTTTATTATCACCTTATATAAAGACAAGAAATTTGCTGTTTTGTGCAGTCAAAAATGATTGTAAATGACAAAGCAAATAAAAAGTGCAAAAAAAGGAATAATGAAACTGTGTTTAGGATCCCTACAGTAATCAGATGGCTGAGGGGATGAAGATGTGTCTAAATCACTAAGAGTGGGTCTTCACGCCCCTAATGGTCATAAGAATAGGGCATTATGGCAGTGGAAAAAGTGGTACAATATCATTGACTACATGACTAGACTTTGAGCAAGTATTGAGAGCAATCAGGGCATTGAAATGTCCAGAACAATTTCCCAAAGGAGGCTAGTTAACCAAGAGAAAATACTTAGATTCTCACCAGGTATCTAAGAACCCACAGAAGTCAGAGGGTGAGCAAAGTTAAAGTTAAAGTTTGTCCTGAGCTTTATAGGCTCATCAGGCTGCTGCTTATGCTGGTTTTCATGGCGTGAAGTGACTGAGAGTATGAGAATCCTCCCCCGATAGGACACCAGTCTATCATGAGGAAGGGTTAGCAAGCCCCATGACATCTTAAGAAGGTTGGAGATGTCGCAATCTGTTTCTTTTTTTAACATTTTCCTGCTTCTAACTGACACTGGACAAGTTTTTTTGTTGCTTTCTCAGAATGTTTTTTGTTTATGATAGACTGCTTGAAGCTGAACACAAATATAATCTCAGACTACTTGCATCACGTAGGAATTTGAAAAAAACAAGAAATGGACTTGTATTGAATATAATGTGTTTAATTGCATAATCTGCTGATGCTTTGCAATAGTTCAACTAAGCTAAAAATATTTTGTAGATGATTTTGATTTGCACTCAGTGCCTAGGGCTCCTCAATTGTGTCCAAAAATCAGCTGGCAGTGATGGATTCCAGTTGCCCTGAGACTGTTTGTTCATGATTGCAATGTCTTGGACAAATCTTCACCATGCTCATCACTGACAGCACTAAGATTTGCAGGGAAGAACGCTAAATAGGAATGTAGACAAGGAATCGTTAGTGACATGTTGCACTTCATGGTTTTGTATGCTTGAAGCATGTTGTCAACCAGCTGTCTGCCTGCAGTTTGGTACTCTGTGGTTGCCCAGAGCATTTTCAACAACATCCTTGAATTCCTTCCATGCGATTTTTTCTGGTCCCACTAGAAATTCTTCAAATTGCCTATTGTTGATGACCTGTTTGATTTGTGGACCCACAAAATGCTTTCCTAGTCTATGAAACATCTGTCACAAACATCAAAATCCTTCACGGAAATTTATAGCCTTTTTAACACCTGTCCTGCCATGCAGCATCTGCCCTGCCTAAGCATGCCCAGGTATGCCTGGACAAGATAGAGAACTTTTCAGTTTACATTGTTGGCAACATTTTAATTGACTTAAATTATGAATTGAAAAAACAAGTATAGGTGATTTTTTTAAATGTATGTGATAATTACCTGGATGAGGAACTGGAGGGATGGGTTAGTAAATTTGCTGATGACACAAAGGTTGGAGGTGTTGTGGATAGTGCGGAGGGCTGTCAGAGGTTACAACGGGACATTGATAAATGCAAAACTGGGCTGAGAAATGGCAGATGGATTTCAACCCAGTTAAGTGTGAAGTAGTTCATTTTGGTAGGTCAAATATGATGGCAGAAAACAGTATTAATGGTAAGACTCTTGGCAGTTTGGAGGATCAGAGGAATCTTTGGGTCTGAGTCCTTAGGACGCTCAAAGCAGCTGCACAGGTTGACTCTGTGGTTAAGAAGGCGTATGTTGTATTGGCCTTCATTATTCTTGGAATTAAATTTAGGGGCCAAGAATTTGCCTGGATTGGGTAGCGTGCCTTATGAGAATAGGTTGAGTGAACTTGCCTTTTCTCCTTGAAGTGATGGAGGATGAGAGATGACCTGATAGAGGTGTATAAGATGATGAGAGGCATTGATTGTGTGGATGGTCAGAGGCTTTTTCCCAGGGCTGAAATGGTTGCCACAAGAGGACACAGGTTTAAGGTGCTGTGGAGAAGGTACAGAGGAGATGTCAGGAGTAAGTTTTTTACTCAGAGATTGGTGAGTGCATGGAATGGGCTGCCAGCAACGATGGTGGAGGTGGATATGATATGGTCTTTTAAGAGACTTTTAGATAGGTACATGGAGCTTAGTAAAATAGAGGGCTATAGGTAAGTCTAGTAATTTCTAAGGTAGGGAATTGTTCGGCACAACTTTGTGGGCCAAAGGGCCTGTATTGTGCTGTAGGTTTTCTACATTTCTATGTAAGAAATTTCCGGTGATTTTCATGATCAGCAGTGCAAAATCTGTAAGATACACCTAAAAGTATTCAGGAAACATAATCTTTGTTGTCCAGTGCAATTTGCAAAATGATTATTACGTAGACAAATTTATTTTCACCCTATCACAAATATTCCCTCTGATCTGTTCCCCCTTCCCTTCTCTACAATTTAACACATTCATTTCCTCTCCTTTATGAACTTCACCCCAAATCTCTGACCTCCTGACTACTTCCAGCTTTTTTGTTTTTAGTCTTGGATTTCATGCATCCAGTTTGCTAGATTCCTCATGTGACAGAGCAGTTAATCAGGGCAAGCTACAGCTGGAAATCAGCATAATGATGGATCTACTTAGCCCTTTATCCCTTGGTACCTATCATTGCACAAAAGGAAGCAGAATTTGAAGTCTGCAAATCCAGAAAACTGAAAATAATTATAAAGAAATACATTATCAAAGGTCTGGCTAATATAGAAGCAGGAATTTCTCTATGTAAATACAGGGTCACTTTTTAAATTTAGTTTTACATTAAGTGTAACTTACGTGTGAGACTTTTCAGGAAGGCCCGAGCGAACCTTTTGGCGTAAGCCGTTTCAGAATCAAGTAGCCGACCAAGGTGAAGAAAGTGTTGGTTAAACGGAAAACTAACAGTCGTATCCAGGTTGACTCCGCCAGTTTCCTTACCAAGGAAAACCGTAAAGACCACAAAACCTTTGCACCTTGCTTCCTCAGACACTATGTTTAGCATTTCCATGCCAAGAGCGCTTGTTCCTCCCGCAAGTATTACAAAGATCACTTTATGACGGCGTGCAACTGGGTTGCTGCTAAAAACATTATTCATGGCCCATTCAATAGCATGGCTAACCCTAGAGGGTCCATCTAACTTATTAAATGATTCTTTAATGTACTCCTTCATTATATTTTTGCTGTTGTACTTCAAAAACCCAAATTCCAGATTGACTGGCTTACGACCAGTACCAGGGACGTAATCTGCTGGTGAGTGTTGTACCATTGCCACCCTGGCATCATTATCACTGATGTCTGGTCTTCTTGAAATCGCAAACATATCCAGCATTGAAGTGAGGAAATATTTAATTCTTTCAAAGTCCATTGTTTTCATATTGTGTGAACCATCAACAACAAAAGCAATGTCCATGCTGATTGAGATTGGAGGTGGGGACATATTGTGTTGACATTGGGCCCTTGGTTGACACATATCTGTGAAGAAAGAAGAAAGCTGAATGTTTAGATCTAGGGAATCTGCGCAGATCAAGTACCTTTAATTTTATACTTAAACCATTTTCCTATTGTTTCATAACAACAATGCAGAAAAACGTAACCTCTGTAAGTATTTGTTGTTAAATTTTGATTTACTATACTAACAACTAAATACAGCTGAAGTCATACCGAAACAGAAGGTGCATAATCGGATTGTGCGTAACTGCTCCTGCTCTTGTCGCTGCTGTTCTGACAATGAAACTATTCGAAACGTTCCTGTATCATCAACCTTTCTCAGGAGGAAAGAAAGGACATTAAAATTTCAAAAAACAGTAATTTCTACAACTTTAAGGTATACAAAATTATGATGGGTTTAGATAGGGTAAATGCAAGCAGGGTTTTTCCACTGAGGTTGGATGAGTCTATAACCAGAGATCACTGGGTTAAGGGTGTAAGGTGAAGAATTTAAGGGGAACGTTAGTGAAAACTTTTTCACTGAGAGGGTGTTCAAAGAATACAGACAACCTCAACTTACTTGGTCAAAGTCTCCTGACAGGAATCATAATTAATTCTCTTTCCACCTCCACAAGATTCCTTCAATGTTTGATCTTTATATTTATTATAGTATGAAATTTCATCAACATCATAATTCTTCTTCTCAAGCTTGTATATACTATTTTGCAAAATCTCTGGTTTTAGTTCAGCTCACACTATCTGCTCCCATCATCTGATACAGCGGTTTCTGGTTAAATGGGGCATCATTTATTTGGGCAGCCACTTATTTGAGACGATTCTTAAAGAACAAAATCTAAACAAGAATATAGCCATGATTCCCTTCATTTATTTGGGACACAATGCTGCCTAATTGGGGCATGTTTCTCACACTCTGCATGCCACCTTGGCTGAGCAGAGGAGCACTTCTAGTAACAGACTAAAACAGCTGTGCTGCTCCAGTACGTGCTGTATGAGGCATTCTTATTAATTGAACATCACTCAACTTCACTTGCCCCATCACGGAAATGTTCCCACAACTTATGAACTAATTTTCAAGGATTCCGCATCTCATATTCATGCTATTTATTTATATACTTGTTTATTTATATTTTTATTATTATTTTCTTCTTCTTTCTTTTGTATTTGCACATTTCGTCATCTTTTGCACTCTGGTTGAGCATCCTATTGGTGCAGTAATTAATTGATTCTATTGTGGTTATTGGATATATTGAGCATGCCTGCAAGAAAATGAATCTCAAGGTTGTATATGGTGACATTGATAATAAATTTACTTTGTACTTTAATCATTGAGAAGGAAGAAATGCACAGATTATTTTCTAAATGGAGAGAAAATTCAGAAATCGGAAGTGCAAAGAGACTTGAGAGTCCCTGTGCAGGATTCTCTGAAGGAAAACTTACATCCTCTACATAGCACCATCCAGAGACAGAGAAGCAGTTTCAGCGACAGGTTACTATTGATGCAATGCTCCTCAGACAGGATGAAGAGGTCAATACTCCCCAATGCCATTAGGCTTTACAATTCTACCGCCAGGACTTAAGAACTTTTTAAAAGCTATTATTAATGCTTTTTGAGATAGTGATTTAGATGCATATCATATTTTTTACTGAGTTAAGTATTGTATGTAATTAGTTTTGCTACAACAAGTGTATGGGACATTGGAAAAAAGTTGAATTTCCCCATGGGGATGAATAAAGTATCTATCTATCTATCTATCTATCTATCTATCTATCTAGGTTGAGCTGTTGGGAAGGAAGGCAAATTCAATGTCAGTATTCATTTTTTTGAGTACTAGAATATAAAAGCAAATGTTCAATGCTAAGGCTTTATAGTGCATTGGTCAGACTGAATTTGGAGCACTGTGAGCAGTTCATAGTCCCTTTATCAAAAAAAGCATTTTCTGGCATTGGAGAGTGTCCACAAGAGGGTCACAAGAATGATCTCAAGAGTGAACTGGTTAATATATGAGGAGTGTTTGAAGGCTCTGGGGTTCGCTATATGCGGATGATTTATTAGTTTACATTTCAGACGCTAGGAAATCTACTCCTTTTATGTTATCTATATTTACGGAATTTAGTATTTTCTCTGAACATAAACTCAACTTGCATAAAAGTGAACTATTTCTTATTAATAATTTTTCTGATTATTATGATCAAATACCTTTTAATATTGCTAAAATCTATTTTACTTACCTTGGTATTAAAATTACTAAAAATTTTAAAGACCTATATAAGTATAATTTTTCCCCTCTAATTGAATATACTCAACAAGCGCTTTCTAAATGGTCGCCTATGTCGATGTCATTAATTGGTCGAATAAGTTATTTGAAAATGGTTATTTTACCGAAATTTTTATATACATTTCAAGCAGTTCCATCTTTTGTTCCAAAAATATTTTTTGATAAAATAGATTCCATGATCTTGTCTTATATTGGGAATAATAAAAACTCCAGAGTGAATAAATTTTCATTGCAAAAATCAAAAAAAGTTGGAGGACTGGTACAACCAAATTTTAGATTTTGTTATTGGACAATTAATATTTGTTATATCACCCTCTGGATTCATGGTATAGATAACCAGGATTGCCCTTCATGGTTACATCTGGAGGAGAATTTGGTAAGGGGGTTTTCTTTAGCTTCTTTACTGGGAGATCCTCTTCCTTTTTTGTTCTCCAAGATAGTTAAGACAAGGTCTTAGTCCTATTGTTAAACATACTTTAAAAATTTGGTTTCAGTTTCGTAGATTTTTTGAATTAAATAACTTTGTACTCTCTAGTAATATCTATTCTAACTTTTTCTTTAAACCATCAACTCTGGATAAGGTTTTTTAATATGGAAAACTAAGGGAATAAAAACTTTTTTATATTTGTTTTCAGAGCATTGTTTAATGTCTTTTTCGCAGTTAATGGATAAATATGATATATCTAGTGCACATTGTTTTAGATATTTACAAGTTAGGAATTTTTTACATGATTTTTTACCGAATTATCCATTGGCTTATTCACCAAATTTGATTTATTCTATTTTTCAGCTTAAACCATTTCAAAAACGATTAACAGCTACTATATATAAACAGTTAATGAATGCACGTATGATGCCTAATGATAAGGTTAAACGTACTTGGGAAACAGAACTTCAACATTCACTTTCAAATGATTAATGGAGTAAAATTTATTATCCAGTTAATAATTCATCTATCTGCGCACATCACTCCCTAATTCAGTTTAAGATAGTACACAGGGCCTATATGTCAAAAGATAAATTAGCACTTATTTTTTCTAATATTAGCCCCATCTGTGACAGATGCAACGCTGAGATGACTACTCTAACTCATATGTTTTGGTCCTGTGTAAAGTTAAATAATTTTTGGAGGGATGTGTTTAGAATATTATCAGAAGTGATAGGTGTGGATTTACAACCCAATTCACTTAAGGCAATCTTTGGGATTATTCCAGAGGAAACAGGAAGAGTTCCTGCTTCTGCTCAACATGTGATAGCCTTTTCAACTTTACTGGCTAGGAGAGCTATCTTGTTATACTGAAAAGATTTTAATCTACCTACTGTTTTTAACTGGCTCACCTCCATTATGTCCTGTTTAAGTTTGGAGAAAATTAGAAGCCAGACATTTGACACATCCTTTAACTTTGAGCAAGTCTGGCAACCCTTTATTCAATATTTTCATATGACTTAACTTTTTCTCTCTCTTTTTATTTTTAATAAGGAAATTTTTTCTTTTTTTTTATTCTCCCTTATCCACGAAGGTTCAGAGATGACTGGAAGGATGTTTTCTTTCCTCTTTTTTTAAAATTTTATCCTCAAATGGACTGCCCAATCTTTCTTTTATTTTTTGCTTTTGGTTAGTTTAGCAGGGTTTTTTTTCTCCTTATTAATGAAATTTCCAATCTTCTTTTTTCTCATTACGATTTGCCAAGAGGAGTTGTGTTTTCTTGTTTATATACTATATACAATAGCTTAATATTATATCCAATTGACCTTGACAGTATATATTCTTTTGCTGCTACTACGTTTGTTGTATTATGTATTTGTTAAAACTTCTCCTCTGATTTGTATCTTTTTCTTTGTTGGAAAATTAATTTTAAAAAATTGAAAATGAAGGCTCAGGGGCTTTTGTCCTGCACTCACTGGAGTTTAAAGAATGGGGGATGGGGGTGGCGGGGCAGATCACATTGAAACATATCTAATATTGAATGGCCTAGATAGAAGGGATGTGGAGAAAATGTTTCCGATAGTGAGTTCCAATAGTGGGGAGTCTAAGATGAGGGGGCACAGCCTCAAAATAGAAGGACATCCCTTTATAACAGAGATGAGGAGGAATTTCTTTAGCCAGAGGTTGGTGAATCTGTGGAATTCAATGCCACAGGCGGCTGAGCCAAGTCATTGGGTATATTTAAAGCAGAGGTTGACAGGTTCTTGATTAGCAAGGGCATCGAAGGTTACTGCAAGAAAGCAGGGTATTGGGGTTGAGAGGGATAATCAATCAGCCATGATGGAATAGCAGAACAAACTTGACAGGTCAAATGGCCTGATACTGTTCTAATGGTCTTATTTACATCCTTACATTGGGATCCCATTGGCAGATGGGGTCAATGACAGAAAGAGGAATTTGTATTACAAATGCAAGCATAGGAACCTTAAACAGGAAAATGTGATGGGGACCACAAATAAATGCGTCATTTGTAAAATATAGTAGATAGTATCATTTACCTGGAAGGCAAGCTGTATGTCGGGGACATCAGCAAAAGAAATGACAACTGGGGTGATGTCCAAGGCACTGAACTCGAGAGCTGCCGTCACGATTGCTGACTTGTCTTCAGATGGTCCATTAGTAATAAATACTGCTACCTTTCTGGTAAGAATGCCACCACGAGTATGCTTGAAAGTATTTCTTGCAACAAACCTCATTGCTGATCCAATATCCCGCCTTCTAGCTGACCGCTCATAAGCTAGATCCTGCAGTGATTCCAGAAATTTCTCCTCACTCTTGTGTTCTGAGAATCGTATGAACATTTTTGGTGTGGAGCTGTAGGTAAGAACTGCCACACGTGCTCCCTCTGGGCAAGTACTTTTGGTTATTTTAAGATCCTGTACCAATACGCTCACTATCCTCTTCATTCTGTTAAATTCAGCTGGGGAAACATCTGATGACAAATCCAACGCAAACACGAGGTCCAGAGGATAAACAGGGCACTCAGAGCTTTCTGAAATGAGAAATCGCTCATTCTTTTAAGGTAGAAAAATAAAAAATACACTTGTATTTGTGTAGCATGTTACATGGCATCAAAACTGCTTTCAAACTAATTAAATACTTCTGAAATGTAATCACCACTGTTCTAGGAAATCCAACAAGCAACTTGCAAGCAAGATCCCAAAAACTGCAGGTGAAAAACCAAAGAAAAAGTGCAGATGTTGGAAGTCTTCCATTGAAGAAAACAGAAACACAGAGCAGGGCAGGCAATATCCATGGTGTATACACCTTTCATTCAGAATTGAGTGTGAATTGTTAACTCTCTTTTTCATTCCATAGACTTACTAAGGTTTTCCCACATGTTCTGTTCTTTTATCCCTATAAACTACAATGTTGCTATTTAAATAGTTAACAGTTAGATAACACATTGGACAGGGAAATATCCTCTCTTTGAAACAGTTTCATAGCATCATAGAATCATGTTACATTGATCAAGTGGCGATTCCGCCCAATGTCAACGCTGTGCAGAATAAGCCACACAGTCACATTCACACAATTCTCCCCATTGACTGTGTACTTGCATTCCCCAACCTGGCGATATTATTTGAAGGTGCTGGATGCTTTTTCTTTTACTGCTCTCGCAGTGAGTGCATTTCAAATCATAACAACTCTGTATGAAAGTATTTTGCCTCATGATCCCCTATCCTCTTGAAATGGTCCTTGAACTAACCAGTAATGGAAATGCCTCCTTTCCACTTGTACTCTTTAAATCCATTATGACCTTGTATAAAAGCACAAAATGCTGGCAGAACTCAGCAGGCCAGACAGCATCTATGGGAGGAGGTAATGACGACGTTTCGGGCCGAAACTCTTCACCGGGAGGGTTTCCTGCACCAAACTAAAGGTGTAGCCATGGGCACCTGCATGGGTCCTAGCTACGCCTGCCTTTTTGTTGGCCATGTGGAGCAATCTATGTTCCAGGCCTACACCGGTATCTGTCCTCCTCTTTTCTTGCGTTATATTGACAACTGCATTGGCGCTGCTTCCTGCTCACATGCTGAGCTCGTCAACTTCATTAACTTCGCCTCCAACTTTCACCCCACCTTCAAATTCACCTGGTCTATCTCAGACACCTCCCTCCCCTTTCTAGATCTTTCTGTTTCTATCTCTGGAGACAGCCACTCCTGATGAAGGGTTTCGGCCCAAAACGTCGTCACTACCTCCTCCCATAGATGCTGTCTGGTCTGATGAGTTCTGCCAGCATTTTGTGTTTTTATTTACTTCCAGCATCTGCAGATTCACTCGTGTTGCCGTATGACCTTGTATATCCTATTTAATCTCTTCTCAGCCCTCTTTGCTCCAAGGAAAAAAAAATCTAATTTCTACTGTTATGATCCCAGCCCCCTCCTTTGTGAGAATCGCAAGAGCCCTAGTGAAGTGGGGGGTCAATGACCCAAGAGAAGAGAAAGATACGTGCGGTGTCCCTCATTTCACGGTGAGGCAAAAGCTGGCGACTGTGGTTATTGTCTCGTGGAGACACCTTTGTGAATTAGGAACTGTACTATGTGTATACCCTCAGGGCAACGTGGGTAGAGAGATGGAGAGAGATTGCATCATCCCAATCTGATTGACATCTGAGACCCCGTGAGTTCAGATAAAAGAGGGGTTGTAAAGACGGCCTCCCCAGACGCACCAGAAGATACGCTAGAAATCCTGTGACAGCATTTAATAGCGACAGCTAGTGGGGGGGTTTGTGTGCGTCTTTTCCTTGCCTGGGATTGGCGACCTCACCACGAAAGAATGGCTTTAGCTACAGGAGAGGCCGCAAGTGAACGGCCACCCCACAACGAGACGCCGACAGATCGAACTCATAAAGGTTGGAAAAAACCCGCCGGGTAACTGTTTCATTCTATACCTATATCTCTCTATCTCCAACAAAGTGCATCACTGCGACACCCAAAAGACGGCAGCTGGTGGAACTGCCGTGACCGCAAGAGACTTTTAGATATACATCGGACAATATATATATTACCCCTAGACAACGATAGAGCTTATTTCTTATTGATTATTACTATACCTGCGCTTTAGATTGAGTATTGATGACGTATGTTATCTGAATGTTTGTATTAACCTTACTTTTGTGCCCCTTTATAAATAAAAATGTTTGAAAATGGTACCATCAGACTTCAGCGGACCTCTCTATCTTTGCTGGTAAGTGATCCAGATACGGGATACATAACACTACTAAATTCTGAGATCTCTAATATTCCATCATCAGGACTTTTATACTCTTTTTTAAATAATGCGACAAAAATGAGATTCCAGTGTTATTGAAGATTTAGGATGTCAGTCCAAATTCAAAGGTGCAAACATTAATTTATTATCAAAGTATGTATGAAGTATATAACTCTGAGAATTGTCTTCTCCAGATAGCCAAGAAACAAAGAAAACCACAGAAGTCAGATTCAAAGAGAAACAGCAACCTTCCCTCTTCCCCACAGCACACTAAAAACGGCAACATGAACACCAACACCCTCTCAAAATCCCCTCACCCTGCACAAAAAGCAACAAGAACAAGAAAACTTAGGCTTTCAACAGTGCAGTTCCCCTGTGTTAGAATGGAGGTATAATGACTTGATAAATGAATTAAAATAATGCAATTGTAAATTAAAAAAGAGCAAAAACACTCACTTGATGAACAGCAAGCTGGCAGGGGAAAATAAGGAAAAAAAACTAATTACTTCCTTTGAAAATAAACTCTACATTATAATTTAGAGATAATACATCCCTAGGGAGATGAAATTTAGCAACAAATACATTTTGCTTTCATCTAAAAATAATTTTACCCAGTTGTATTCAGTGCATTTAATATTATCTCACAAGAAAAATGTTAACAGAGAAATGATCACACTAGCTAAAATTCCTGTTGTGTGCCTGATGTCATGGAATAGTCTAAATAGTCTTTTTCTATTGTTTAGGATTGTATTTAAAGGAGCATTCAAAAGCCACTAAAACAAAAATTAAATGCATTCATCTGGGAAATTGATCACTTTTCTGCCTCAGTGTTTTAAAACTTTAGTGACGTTACTGTAGTTATTATGAATAAGTGTTAAATTACATATTTTCAAAGTCTTCTGTTGAGTAATAACTAAAAGGAATTAATTTACTTTAAAAACATGGTAATGTATTTAAGAACTATAGTACTCACGGCAATTGTTTCGAATATATGACAGGAGTTCACATGACTGTAAAAGAAAAATGAATAATTCTGGATCTAGAGGATATCATAAAATTCATATTTTTGGAAAGAGTTTGCAGGTCACAGCATGCTTAGAAATGACTTACGTCAATGGATGTTTTCCCTTGTGATCCTTTCAAACCCTGAAACAGCAGAAAATTAAAATAGTCTTTTGAAGTTTTGCATGAGACATGATACACGCATGCATGGACTAACTCCATACTAATTTTAATAACTGAATGCTAATTCACCTCTAGACCTTTTTCCACCATCCTTTGTTCTAAATCCCATTTCTCCTTCCAGATTTTACCTACAGCTGTGTTTTCACTACATCTTTAGATCTTGACTTCTCAGAACATCTGAACAATCCACCTACATCAGTCCTCAGCAGAGGCCTCAGTTTTATCTCCTTTTGTCCCTCTCTTAATGAATGCCAAGACCAGCATTACATCGAATGCTTAGTTCAATGTCTTTACCTCCATGACCATATCTCTAGTTTTAAAAGACTGTGAGCCATTTTTTTAAAATCTCCAGATTTCAGAATCCAACGAGAGCCTGCCCTCAAGGTTAGTTCCCCATTCGTCATTGCTGACTGCCAATGAAACAACAATGACTGTCTCGATGGTCTACTTGTACTCACTCTAACCTAACCCTTCTGAACTTTTAGAAGTTTGCTGAGAACATAAGTTTACAAGACATAGGGGTAGAATTAGGTCATTTGACCCATCTCTACGGCACAATTCTATCATAGTTGATTTATTATCCCTCTCAACTCCATTCTTCTGCCTTCTCCCCATAATCTTTGAGGGCCTGACTAATCAAGAACCGATCAACTCCGCTTTAAATCTACCCAATGACTTGGCTTCCGGAGCTGTCTGTGGCAATGAATTCCACAGATTCACCAAGCTCTGGCTCAAGAAATTTCTCCTCATCTCTGTCATAAAAGGACATCCTTAGGGATTTATATTACCTTCAAGGAAAAAGCCAGAGAATGTTAGAAGACAGTTGTCCCTCTGACTGGAGGCCTGTGAGTATTGGTGTGCTGCAGGGAGTGCTGCTGTGTCTCTTGTTGTTTGTATATTCATGATTTGGATGACAGTGTGGTAAAATGAATCAGCACATTTGCAGATGACACCAAGAATGGAGGCATAGTGGATGGTGAGAAGGCTATTAAAGCTCGCAAAGAGACCTGTACCATCTGTGAAAATGAGCTGAAAATGGCAGATGGAATTTAAAGTTTTCAAGTGTGAAGTGTTGCAGTTTGGGAGGGAAATCCAGAATAATACTTGGAGAGTGAATGGCAGGGCACTGAGGTGTGGATTAGAACAAAGGAGCCTGGAGTACAGATCCATGTCCCTTGAAAGTGACATCACATGTACAGTACTCTGCTAAAGTCTTTGGCACCTAGATATATAGTAGCTAGGTTACCTAACTCTGTCTTTTATTTGTCAGTGAAGAAGAGAGCAAATCAGTAAATCTGATGGGAGCGAAGTATGTTGAGAATGACAAGGATGGTGTGCCACAGGAAGGATGTGGGACAGGTGGCAGAGAAGAAGTACCAGTGGTGGGGGTTGACGTAGGTACAAACACACGCAGCCCTGAGATACCAGGCAAGATCATTTGATTATGAAAATTTGGTTTATTGATCATTACAAATGTCTCTCTGGTGTTCCCCTCACCCTTTTCCCAACCTTGATTCCGTATCCTTGCCCCCCTCACACTCTCAGTCCATGATAGAGACATATCAGATTCAGGTTTATCGTCACACACGTCATGAAATTTGTTTTTTTTTTATGACAACAGTATAGTGCAATATTAAAATGACTACAGTCCTGTGCAAAAGTATACAGTCGGCACTCCTTATCTGCTGGGGATTGGTTCTGAGACCCCCACCCCCTCCCTGTGGATACCAAAAATTGCAGATGCTCAAGTCCCTTATTTAACCTGTCTCAGTGTGGTAGTCTTTAGGACCCAGCAGAACCCCGGACTTTATTTAACATGCTCAGTGTGGTGGACGTTATGACCCGGTGGCGCAGCTCTGAATCTGTGGTGTTTCTGTTCACGAAAATAATCGTGATCATGATTGAAAGTAAGGTGGAAGTAATAAAGTGATTGGAGAGAGGTGAAACACCATCAGTTATTGGAAAAGGATTAGGCTACAAGTCGGTCAATGATCGGAACAATTTTAATGGAGCATGTGAAAGGCCCTGCCCCAATGAATGCTACAATTATTACTAAGCAACACAGTGGTTTAATTATTTAAATACGTATGTTTCTTAAGTATTTTATATGCATAGAAAGGTAAAATATGTACTATATACTAAGAAAAACGTTTGACTAACTGAAGCTAGATAATACCAGATGTACCTGTTCCGACTTCAAATCTGACTTAAATACGGACTCAGGAATGGAACTCATTCATAACCCGGGTTTTAAAGTCATTTCTAGATTACTTATAATACCTAATACCTTGTAGATGCTATGTAAATAGTTGTTATACTGTATTGTTTAGTGAATAATGACAAGAAAAAATAATCTGCATATGCTTAAACAACGAGGGCTGGAGAGAGAAATTCCAGGTTTTCCCGATCCGCGGTTGGTTGAATCTGCGCATGCGGAATCCATGGATAAGGAGGGCCGACTGTATATAAAGCATTTGCACACTGTTGCAGATTGAATCATAAAGAGAGTTTTGGCACATTGTTCTTTATAAATTAAAGTATGAGTGCAGGAGTTGGAATGTTTTGTTGAAGTTGTATAAGACCTTGGTAAGTCCAGCTATAGAGTACTGTGTCCATTTCTGGTCACTTATAGGAATGATAGCAATAAGATTGAAAGAGTGCAGAGAAAATTATTTGAGTGGCTGAGTCACCAGGATAGGATGGATCGGTTAAAACTCTATTCCCTGGAGCACAGAAGAATGAGGGGTATTTTATAGAGGTACTGTATACAAAACTATGATGGATATAGAGAGGGTAAATGCATGCAGGCTTTTTCCCATCAGGTTGGGTGAGACAGACTAGAGGTCAAGGTTTTAGATGAAAGGTGAAATATCTAAGGCAAGTCTGAGGAAGAACATCACCCTGGTGTGAGTGTGGAATGAGCTGCCAGCAGAAGAGATAGATGTGGGATGAATTGTACAATTTAACAGAAGTTTCGATAGATCCATTGATGAGAGGTATGAAGGGCTATGATATAGATGCAGGAAGATGGGACTAGGCAGAAAATCAGGCTGACATAGACCTGATGGGCCAAAGAGCCTGTTTCGGTGCTGTAGTGCTCTATGATTCGATGTTGAATCGCTCCTGCTTTTATCCGTTACTCCTCAGGTGCCTCTGCCAACCAACTCAACTTCAATGCAGACATCTGAACCCACTGCATCTCCATTTCACATCAGGCGAGTAGGGGCCTTAACTTCTCCCAAACAGACTGCCTAGTTTATCCAGTTGAACTTACTATACGGAACAGCTTGTTCAATTCCACTCATTTTCTCCAGGTCAAAGGTGTAGCTATAAGAAATCAAGAGTCCAAACTCCTTCTTGTAGGATATGTTGAGCAGTCCCTGCATTAGTCCTACTCAAGTCTTTTCTCTAACTATTTTTTTCTAGTACATTGATACAGTCATTGGTGTTGCTTCCTGTATTTACAGAAAATTGGAGAAATTCATTATATTCATTACTAAAATACACACTGTCCCCATTTTCATAAAGTCCATTTCTAACATTCCCTTCTTTTATCAATAAATGTCACTATTTCAGCTTAGCTATAAATATTCGTTACAAATCCATAAAGTCCCACAGTTGTCGTGATGACACCGCCTCCTGCACTTTTTCCTGTAAGGGTTCATTTCATTCTGCATTCCTGTCATATCTGTTTTGATGATAAGACTTTCTATGCAGGTGATTCTATGATTTTTTTCCTTAACCTTACAATATTGATAGGGCTTTCAAGCATGTCTCTTTTAAACAGAGATTCACATACCCATTCATGACACAGGAAGTAACTGTATTTGACTCCAAAAAGAGCCAATCTAACAGTCCAATTCCTCCTTATTCTTGCTCAAATGCACAGCACTCTCCTTTTCATTCTTTTGCCATTTTGCAACACCAGGGGACAATTTATAGTAATCAGTCGTGATATATGCTTACTGCTTGGTTGTTTACTAACTTGTTTTCCAAACACAACAGCTGCCACTTGTAAGTTCAAAAACAAATGTAAGAAAACTTCCAACTAACAGTTCATTTAACTTCTAGTTGTAAATGGAAGTCAGTCTTCAGTTCAGTTCTTGAAATGTAAATGGAAAGCATTAATCAGCTTGAAGTTAAAACCTAGCTTTGTAAATAAGGTTTTTATTTAGAAAATGCTCTTTCTGTGTATAAGCAGATGTTGGTCATTACAATTGCTTTCTTATGGCAAGAGTAGAATATGAGACAATATGTTGTTCAATTTGAGTTGTTTCAAACAGACAAGCTGACCCTTAAGTTGCTTAGTTCAAGGAAGCTTGCAGAACTGATGTACTACCATTTAGCATATCAGTAACTAATGCATTTGTAGTTGCAATGTTTATGAATTCAAGGAAGTTAGCTTTATAGTGTTACTTGTAAACTGTGAACATTAAGCTTATGTCTATCTCTCCAAAAATGCTTTTAGAGTACTTGTGTTAACGATATCTGAGGAAATATCATAAATGTGTGAAGTCATCTAAGTGGGAGAAAAATGATAAAATGCAGAAAGCAGTTCAGGCTTCCTAGGAATGAGGAAAGGAACATCGAGAAACTTTGAAAGGAACATGGGGCGAACAAGAATCCATTCCTCCCGCTTTGGTTTCTGCAATAGACAATGTGTTCACATGTATTGTGTGTGTTTTAGTTTATAAAAATTGTACCTGTACTTTGAAACTCTTTTATTCTAGGTTTAGGCAGCTTTCTCAATAAATGTCACTATTTCAGCTTAACTATCAAAGTTAGCAAATTTTGGAAATAGTTGGTGTTTTTTAAATGGTTTATAATTTGGAAATGTTTAAAATAGAAATCCTTTGAGTTTTAAATGTACTTTAAGGTTTTTGTTGGATTTAAGTTTGTTATACTGAAAACAAATGAACTGTGTTTAAGTCCTTTGTTAGCTGGAAGAATTTTCTCCTTGGTAGGGAGAGAGGACCCACCACCTGACCATAAGACCATAAGACATAGGACCAGAATTATGCCATTTGGCCCATCGAGTAAGCTCTTACCATTTTATCATGACTGATATATTTCCCTGTTAGCTCCATTCTCGTGCCTTCTTCCCGTAAATCTTCATGCCTTGACAATCAACAATTTTAAATGTGCCTTAAGTATACCTAATGACTTGGCCTCCACAGCCATCTGTGGCAACAAATTGAACAGATTCACCACTTTCTGGCTAAAGAAATTCCTCTTCATCTCCATTCTAAATGGATGTCCCTCTATTCTGAGGCCAACGTGCATGACCATATAATGTCCTCTCATCCTAGACTTCCCAACATAGAAAGTGTTCTTTCCACATCCACTCTCTCAAGGCCTTTCAACGTTTGATAGGTTTCATTGAGATCCCCCCTCATACTTCTGAATTTCAGTGAGTACAGCCCCAGAGCCATCAAACACTTCTCAAATGATAAAGCTTCCAATCCTGGAATCACTTGCATGAACCTCCTTTGAACCCTTTCCAATGTCAGCACAGTCTTTTAACATAAAGGACCCCAAAATGCTCACAACACTCCTTATAAAACCTCAACATTATATCATTGTTTTAATATTCTAGTCCTCTCATAATGAATTGCATTATGAGATTATGAGAAATGCACATTGCATTTGCCTTCCTCACCGCAAACTCAACCTGAAAATTAACCTTTAGGAAATCATGCATAAGGATTCTCAAGTCCCTTTGCTTTTCAGATTTTGAATTTTCTCTCCATTTAGAAAATAGTCTATACTTTTATTTCTTCTACCACTGTGCATGACCACACACTTCCTGTCACTGTATTCCATCTGCCACTTATTTGCCAATTTTCCTAATCTAAGTCATTCTTTTTTTAAAAATTATTATTTTTATTTTAAATAAATGCCACTAAGTAGATGGCAATGCCTTAACCATTTGTGTGTTGTAAGGTCACTAGGGCCCCTTCCATCCTCATCAAGGGGAGTGCTAACCTTTTCTCCTTTCATACAACACTGTCTAAGTCATTCTGCAGCATTGTTGCATCGTCAATACTACCTACCTCCTCCACCTATCTTTGTATCATCTGAAAACCTGGCAACAAAACCATCAATTCCATTATCCAAATTATTGACATACAACATAAAAAGAAGCAGTCCTCTGTGGAATACCATTGGTCACCAGGAGCTAACTGGAAAAGGTTCTTTTTATTCCCACTCTTCGCTTCTTACAATCCACTAATGCTCTATCTATGCTAGCATGCTTCCTGTAGTACCATTGGCTCTTAACTTGTTAAGCAGCTTCATATGTGGCACCTTGTCCAGGCCGTCTGATAATCCAAGTTCACAACATCCATTGATTCTCCTTTGTCTACCCTGCTTGTTATTTCTTCAAAGAATTCCAACAGATTTGTCATGCAAGATTTTCCCTTAAGGAAACAATGCTGACTTCAGCCTATTTTATCATGTGCCTCCAAGTACCCCTAAAGCACATCCTTAAAAATCCAACATCTTCCCAACCACTGAGGTCAGACTAACTGTCCTATAATTTCCTTTCTCTGCCTCACTAACCTCTTGAAGAGTGGAATGGCATTTGCAATTTTACAGTCCACCAGACCCATTCCAGAATCTAGTGATTCTCGAAAGATCATTACTAATGCTTCCATAATCTCCTCAACTACTTCTTTTAGAATCCTGGGGTGCAGTTCATCTGGTCCAGGTGACTTATCTACGATCAGACTTTTAATGTTTTAAACTTCCCAAGTATCTTCTCTTTAGTAATAGCAATGACACTCATTTCTGCCCCCTGACACTTTCTTATTTCTGGCATTCTGCTAGTGTCTTCCACAATGAAGACGAGTGCAAAATACTTAACTTTATCTGCCATTGCATTGTCTCCTATTACTACCTCTCCACGTTAATTTCCAATGGTTGCTATCCACTCTTTTCTCCCTTTTACTCTTCACATATTTGGAAAAAAGTTTTGTATCTTCTTTTATACTATTGGTGAGCTTACCTTCATATTTCAGCTTTTCTCTTTTTATAACTTTTCAATGGTTTTCTGTTGGTTTTTAAAAGCTTCCCAATCCTCTTCCTTCCTATTAATTTTTGCTATAGATTTACCATGGTTGCCTCATTCTCCCTTTAGAATACTTTGTTCACTTTGGGATGTATCTTTCCTGCACCTTCTGAATTGCTCCCAGAAAATCCAACAATTTCTGTTTTGTCATCGACCCTGCTAGTGTCCTCTTCCAATCAACTTTGGCCAGCTCCTCCCTCATGCCTCTGTAATTCCTTTTGTTCTACTGTAACACTGATGCATCCAATTTTAGCTTCTCAAAATGCAGGGTGATTCTAATCAAATCTGGGTCATTACATAACACCCAGTCCAGAATTGTCATTCCCCTAGTGGGCTCAATCACCAGCTGCTCTAAAAAAAACCATCGCACTGGCATTCTACAAGTTCCCTCTCTTGGGATCTAACACCAACCTGATTTTCCCAATCCATCTGCATATTGAAAACCTCTATGACTATTGCAACATTGCATTTTTTACACACCTTTTCTATCTCCCTTTGTAATTTGTAGCCCCCATCCTGGCTGTTGTTTGGATGCCTGTAAATAACTTCCATCAGGGTCTTTTTACCCTACCAGTTTCTTAACTCTTCCCACAAGGATTCTACATCTTCTGATCTTATCTCACCACATTGTAAGGATTTAATTTTGTTTTTTACCAAGAGTCACTGCACCTCCCGTCCGCCCACCTGCCAG
Source organism: Hemitrygon akajei (assembly GCF_048418815.1). Classification (NCBI taxonomy): domain Eukaryota; kingdom Metazoa; phylum Chordata; class Chondrichthyes; order Myliobatiformes; family Dasyatidae; genus Hemitrygon; species Hemitrygon akajei. Next base: position 32,661,855 of record NC_133143.1, read on the forward strand.
TCCTTTCAAAACAATGTATATCCTTTGATGTTAAGCTTCCAACTATGATCTTTCAGGCATGACTCAGCGATGCCCGTGTCATACCTGCCAATCTCTATCTGGACTACAAGATTATCTATCATATTCTGTATACTGCATGCGTTAAACTATAATACCTTCAGTCCTGTGTTCATCTCTCTTTTCAGTTTCGACTCCCTATACACTTTAACTTATCCCATTGACTGCAATTTTGCCCTATCATCTTCCTCACCGTAAATAGAAAAAAAGAGTAGTGTATTCATTCTTGGATACAAAAGCAACATGTTTGATTATTGATTAATTCCGAACACATAGAGAGAAAACTTTCCATATAGTCAAATAGCAACAAGTTCAGGTCACTTAATATGTTTAATAAATGAGGTAACATGTCATCATTGCAACTACAGCAATCCAGCTAAGAGCAAACTTCAATAAGTTAGATGCAGAATTATCTGCCCCTTGACTTTTTAGCTGTGATCATGTAATGGAAATTCATTTTGCATATTTTTGCTATAATGTGGTTGAGTTCAATTTGTAAATTTGATAAACTTGCAAGGAAGATTCATTTCATTCATTCTCCAAGAAAACACAATGTCCTAACTTCTCCAGATTGTGATCTCAGCTGTGTCAAGCCAAATTATTTTTCAGAATGTTGCCCCATTGCATTTCCTGTCGTGAGCGTTCTTGTGTCTTGGTAAAAGATCTTTGTGAGGATATTTCATTGAAGGGAGGTAAACTGAACCAATCATGGTGGAGCAGACTAAAAACATATATTTATATGTTTACTATTCCTATTCAATTAGTAGAGCTTTCTAATGCAGCTGTCTCTACTATATAAAAACACAGCCATCAGCGGCATTGATTTTTTTATAAATAGGTTTCAAAAGCAGCAGATTATTTTTTGCAACACCTTTTCTCTTGGCTTGCGGAATCAATTGGAAGAATGAAAATCTGTAAAATTATCCAAAAGTTTGATTAAAACCAAAGTTAAATACATATATATTACTATTTAGTGGATTAGGCACCTAAAATAAGGAATGAAAAATCTCATTCTGCCAAAAAAAATCTCTAGGACCTTCTGGTATTTAAATTATCAATTAGCTTTGCTTTGACATCTGTGATGGCACGAGAGTGGTTTTTTTTATTCTGAGCATTAATAAGCATATAAGCAAAATATACATGAGAATGATTTCACATGCAGTCACTGGAAATAACTTAGCAACAAAGCTTCTAGTTTTCTATCCCAAAGTGTGTACCTTACCCTTGTTCCTGGAGCTCCTCCTTCTCCTGGGTTTCCAGGCTCACCAGTTTGACCAGAGTCCCCCTTAAACAGAAATGTTAAGCTTTATTCAGTCAAAACAAAAAGTATTCTTATTTGTTATAAAATCTCTCTGCTTCCATCAGTGTTACATATCTAATCATTGTTCTTTCTTGATCAATATTCCAAGTTTCACACAATCATTTTGTGTTCTGATGACTTTCACAGCATTTAAACTCTTAAGGTTGCTTTATCCAGGAATGAAAGAGATGCAGAGAAATGTTGGAGGAACTCAGCAGATCAGGAAGCACCTATGGAGGGAAATAAACAGTCAATTTTGGGCCAAGACCCTTGATCATGACTGTCAAGGGAGGGAGTAGAAGCCAGAATAAGGTGGGGAGGGGGAGAGGAGTGTAAGCTGGCAAGCTGAAAGGTAAAACCAGGTGAAGGTGAAGGTAGTAGGTGGGGGGATGAAGGGAGAAGCTGGGACGTGATGGGTGGAGAAGGTGCATGTTTGAAGAAGAAGGAATCCAATAGGGAGAGGAAAGTGGACCAAGGTGAAATGGGAAGGAGTAGGGGCCCTAGAGGGAGGTGCCCTTAACCAGGAAATAATTTTGACAGTGGCTAACATCAGTCAGAGCATTTCTATATAAATTTTGTTATTCTTCTCTAACAAGGCACAACACTTTATTGATAAACAGCAACTGGAGTGTAAGTGTCAGAAATTTTACCTCAAGCCTGATGTTTCACAAGATGTTTCAACAACTCAACTCCTTTAAAGAAGCATGGCTTGTTGCATTTGGAAGATGTGAAGACGTTTATATGTTTTACCTATCAGGTGGACAGCAATTGGGTAAATTGGGTGGACAGCAATTTAGAGGGAATAGAGGGAGCAAATGGAAGAATATCAGGCATTGGTAAATTCATACACCATCTAACGTTTCAGAGGGATTTCTAAAAACATTTATTTTGTTAGATTTGCCAGCTCCCTTATATAAGACAATTTGGGACTAAACCTAAAAGGTTCAAAGCATTAAGCAAACAAATTGACATACTCTGCGTCCTCTTGATCCTTTAGGGCCTCTTTCACCAGGAGTTCCAGGGTCACCATCTGGTCCCTGAAAATTCAGAAGACAATTTACACAGATAACTTTCTCATGTCCTTTATAAATTAAAAAAAATACACTGTACATCTTTTTACAAACATAAATGTTTTCAACAAGTACCTGTGGACCAAGATAACCAGGGAATCCGGGTTCTCCCTTAAACAATAAGAAAGGGGAAGAAATTAGACTGTATTGTTCAACTAGTTATACTCTTATCAATGTGATGCTGTTATAATAGCATCAGATTACACAGATGGAATAAAATTCATGCAGCAATGTATCACTAAACTTTCATACATATTTACATATATTGTAATGGAATAGGATAGGATAGATGTTGACTTTATGGACAAACTTGTCAGTCACTGCAATGAATAATAACAGAAATCAAGAGAGACGTCCATTTTACATTCTGACACATGGTTGATTACCCCAAAGACTGCTTATGCAACAGCAGCCAATTTACATAAGACGAGATTCACAGATGGAAATTGCTAACTTTTGTGGAGCTTGTCCATATTTGGAAAACTTAATCCAGTGATGTATATAATCTCTGTATAATTACTTTTGATATGTAGCAATGCATTATTTTGTTCAGATGTTCTTTATAAATAATGGTCTAGATTTAAAGGGGGAAATTGCAGTCCTTGTGTAATTAACTCTGGGATATCTACGCACAAAAAAAGCCTGAAACATCAGTTGAAGAAGGGTTTAAGTTCCGCTCCTTGTATTTTGTGGAATGGTTCCTTTCTCCAATCATGGTTATGCATTAGTTAATATTACAGAAGTGTTACTGACAATAAGTACACTCACTAGTGCATATTATAAATATGTATGCTGAAGACCAGATTGAACCAAATTACTTCTAACACATTGCAGATTATTGCATTATTAGGACTAATATCTGCAGTGTGCTTGTACATATTCAAAAAAGTATTATGCCAGCTGACAGAATTCTAAATGTGTATGATTATCAATGTGATCTACCACTCACTAAAATTAATCTGATAGAGTACAAGAAAACAACTTTCATTTATACAATTCCACTAGTGCACTTTAATTTCCCAATCTGCTTTTTCAAGAAGTGGGATTACACAGACCCCAAGGGTGATGACTGAAAGACTGATGCAAAAATAATGGTTTAGGAAGATGATCATGTATGTGTGCATATACCATGAAATTTTGTACTGAAAACAAAATAAAACATTTGCTTGGTTTCTGGCATTTTGTTTCCTTACCTTTCGTCCATTTGGTCCAGGATTTCCAACCATATCAATCCCATCCATGCCCTGTGTAATATGAAATAGAGTGCATGTGAGTCATCTCTAAACCCCTAATTGTATCATATTTGCATGAATTGAACCAAAATAAACATACATTTTGTCATTACAGAAAAAAAAATAATACAAAAAGCAACAGCATCTCTGAATACTTGGCAGCTGGATGAAAAATCATAATGAAGTTCATCTTTGTGATAGATTTTTCCTTTCAGTTAAACTCAATTTACGCACTGCGTACAATCAGACACAGTCTCCACAACTTTTCTTAAGTTCTTCAGTCTCCTCTTTCTTAAACAGTCTTTCAGTATCGAGGATTATTTGCATTCACTCTTGTTTTGTGGGTTTGAGGAGAGACAGGAGCCAACATGGGAACCACAAACTTATCCACAAATGGGACAGATGATGCTTGACTGAGCACTTGAGTGTGCAATTTCTGAAATACTATGTTCCTTCCATGCCGTACTCTGGGTTACAGTGTGCTTCCAATACAAAACCAGAAGATTCTCAGTGCAAACACAAATGATCCTTATCCTCTTGAAGTGATTATGTACCAGAGATCTCCCAAGAGTAAGTTGGTGTTTGTATTTCTTCAAAGAGTTTTAATTGCAGCCTTTACTGCTTCTTTCAACAGATGCTGCCCGACCTGCTGAGTTCATCCAGCTTTTTTGTAAGCCTTTACTACATTTGGAATATTTCATTCCAGGAGTCTGGTGTTCAGACTGTGAATAATATGACTTGTCCAATGTAGCTGATAGAATATAACTTGGACCTCACTGTTGACCTGGGAGTGGATACCAATATAGGTTTCCCCCACCATCCACAAGTAGAGCGTTCCTATGAAATGGTTCGTAAGCTGGAATGTAGTAAAGTGAAGAAGCAATTACCATTTATTTATATGGGAAAAATTTGTGAACGTTCGCAGACCCAAATAATAACCTACCAAATCATGCCAAATAACACATAAAACTTAAAATAACAGTAACATGTAGTAAAAGCAGGAATTATATGATAAATACACAGCCTATATAAAGTAGAAATACTTTTCTGCAATCAGTGCAGCACTGTCCACTGTAGCGAAAATCTCACACAAGTGCTCTCGGCAGAAACACTCTCTCCAGTAACCTTTAAGCTATGAAGCTGCCAAATCATACCAAATAACAAATCGTACCAAATAACATGTAAAAATACACAGCCTATATAAACTAGAAATAATGTATGTGAATTCAAAGGCAACACGGGTGAATCTGCAGATGCTGGAAATAAATAGAAACACAAAATGCTGGCAGAACTCAGCAGGCCAGACAGCATCTATGGGAGAAGGTAGTGACGATGTTTCGGGCCGAAACCCTTCATCAGGAGTGAAGTAACATGGGATGGTCAAAGGGTGATAAGAAGTGGGGGGAGGGATAAAGTAGAGAGCTAGGAAGTGATAGGTTGGATGGAAATGGGCTAGGGGGAAGGTGGAGAATTATGGGAAATAAAAGAGAAAGAAAGGTAGGGCTGGGGGGAGATTATAGTGAGGGGGAAAAAAGAGAGAGAAAGAAAACCAGACTGAAATAATAGATAGGGATGGGGTAAGGGGGGCAGGGGTATCAACAGAGGTCTGTGAGTTGGATGTTCATGCCGGCAGGTAGGAGGCTACCCAGGCGAGAGATAAGGTATTGCTCCATCGACCTCCGCGCGGCCTCATCTTGACGGTAGAGGAGGCCATGGACAGACATGTCAGAGTGGGAGTGGTCTGTGGAATTGAAATGTGTGGCCACAGGGAGATCCCGCCACTGCTGGAGGACTGAGCGCCGGTGTTCGGCGAAACGGTCTCCCAGTCTGCGGCGGGTCTCCCCAATGTATAAATGGCCATATCGGGAGCACCAGATACAGTATATCACCCCAATTGTCTCACAGGTGAAATGGTGCCTTACCTGAAAGGACTGTCGGGGGCCTGGGATGGTGGTGAGGGAAGAAGTGTGGGGGCAGGTGTAGCACTTCTTCCATTTGCAGGGATAAGTGCCAGGAGGGAGATCGGTGGGGAGGGATGGGGGGGATGAATGGACAAGGGAGTCGCATAGGGAGCGATCCCTGCGGAAAGACGAGAGTGGGGGGGGGGAGGGGAAGATGTGGCTGGTGGTGGGATCACACAGGAGGTGGTGGAAGTTATGGAAGATTATACGTTGTCTGTCCATGGCCTCCTCTACCGTCAAGATGAGGCCGCACACAGGTCGATGGAGCAATACCTTATCTCCCGCCTGGGTAGCCTCCAACCTGCCAGCATGAACATCCAACTCACAGACCTCCGTTGATACCTCTGCCCCCCACCTTTACCCCCATCCATATCTATTGTTTCAGTCTGGTTTTCTTTCTCTCTCTTTTTTCCCCCCTCACTATAATCTCCCCCCAGCCCCACCTTTCTTTCTCTTTTATTTCCCATAATTCTCCACCTTCCCCCAGCCCATTTCCGTCCAACCTATCACTTACTAGCTCTCTACTTTATCCCTCCCCCCACTTCTTATCCCCCCTTGACCATCCCATGTTACTTCACTCCTGATGAAGGGTTTCGGCCCGAAACGTCGTCACTACCTCCTCCCATAGATGCTGTCTGGCCTGCCGAGTTCGCCAGCATTTTGTGCTTTTAATAAAGTATGTACAGTGCAGTATCATTTACCGGAATTGGAAAGACAGCAAGCACACTGATGATGGTGTATTAGGCTGAGCCGTTGGAGGTTGGGGTGGTGGGAGGTAGAGGAGACTGGGGTGTCATCTCATCATCGTCTGTTTCCATTAGGGCAGGCAGGTCATCTTCTATGTCTGCCTGCCTCGATGTCAAAGGTCGAGGTTCACCGTCTGCTGTGGCTGATGTGGAAGGCTTGAAAAACGACAGTATGCTTGACTGCTTAGCCTCGCACATTTTTCTATCATACCGTTCTTTGTAAGCGCTCAAGCCATCCTGCAAATATGCCCTAAACCTATGTACCCTTTCAAAATTAAAGTCATACTTTTCTGCAATCATAGCAGCATTGTCAATCACAGCGAAAATCTTATGCAGTTGCTTCACGTTCAGCTCCTGGACAATTTCACGTTCGGTCCGTTCGCTACTGCATTTGGTTTCGATTGTAATCCATTCCTCTTCCAATTGCATCAGTTCTTCATCTATCAGTTCTTGGTCATGGGATGCCAAAACCTCTTCAACATCATCTTCGTCAACTTCCACAAAACCAGCCTCCTTAGCCAAACTCACTATGTCTTTACTTCCTTCACCACAATCGAAACACTTAATTATGTGTAATTTTATGCCCTTGTAACACCCTTACATGCTCTTTTAGGCTTTTCCAATACCTTAGAACTCATCTTGCTAACAGATGCACAAAAGAAATTGTCATAAAGCACAGATGCTCACAGGCACGTGTTTAAGCAATGCCGGCCAGAATGCAGTTCCGGGGGAGGAGCTTGGCTGCTCGGGGCACACGCTGCCTTTTATTGCGCGTTGCCTTTTCTCATTATAGTGAAAACACCTTCTGTTAGCAAAAACAGGGTAACTAATGTAGGTCTTTCGTAACAGCGAGGTGTCGTAAAGCAAATGTTCGAAAAACGGGGGTTACCTGTATTGGTTCACTATCCTTCCAATGAACTTGGAGGAGTTTGCAGAGACAACATAGTTGGAATTTTCTCCGGTGCTTCAAGGTGCCTGCTGAAGGGATTCTAGATCTTAGAGCTATGCAGTAGGGCAAGGAACATAGAGAATGCGTTTTGTGCAAGGCCTGAGGTCTTCAAATACCCTTTTCCTGAACTGATCAAAGGTTGTATTGATGGTGAAGGTTACAGTTAGGGTTAGATTAATTTTTTCTTCAATTTTCCTTTGCCTAGAATGTTCAACATTTTCTAGGGTCTCACTGTGAACATTTGTTTATGGAAGGGAAAGGTGGTGAACAAAGAGTAGGTTTGTAAAGGATTTTGGTCTTATGGATGTTGAGTGGAAGGTCTATCCTCATGTATACTTCAATGGTCATGTCAATAATGGCTTGAAGACCAGCTACAGCATTGAGCCAACATAAGCAATGTGTGAGTACTGTTGATTAGCTACCTAGCTTCAGGTGATTTTGGATTTGGAGTGCAGTTCTACATTTCAAACTGTTTTAAAAGTAGCTTGACACAATCCAGTTTAGAGCAGCCAGCTTGTTTAAGATATCTCTCCCAAAGCCCCATCACTTTAATTATTCTTCTCCTCTCCTAGAAGCACACAGTACTTACCATATTAAAGAGGAAATTATTTTCTGTCAGCAAAATTTTGTCACATCCAGTAAATAAACATTCTGCAGATATCTTTCAATTGCAGAAACAATCAAACTGTTCGCCATCCTCAAATGAGACCCACTAAATACTTCACATGAACTATGTCCTTGGCTGATGGAAAACACTTTCCTAATTCTGTATTTCCAAGAGACCGAAGAACGTTGGTATATTCCTGATACGCACGATATGCGAAACATCTGATTGACTCTGGCTGTCAGTTTAACAAAACAAAATCTCAATAAATCTCAAAAAATTTAACGGTGGCAAGGTAAAATCAGATTAACCTGTAGTCCACGAACTCCAGTTCTTCCAAACTCGCCTTTCTGACCCTCTGGTCCATCTTCACCCTGAACACAATTTCCATGTGAGTTATAATGTCATATTTAACATAACTTAGTTCTACATACTATTACAACCTTCTGTAGTGTGTGTCTCTGAATGATAAAAATCACTATTACTTAATCAAGTAAAGTCTTTTTACTGTTTGAAGGGGAGAATTAGCTATAGTTAATGATCCCCAAAATACCCTGGTCTATTTTCAATCTAGTTGTTGGAAATGACAAATAGAACCCATCTTGAATGGGATTGTCTTTGACCTGTTTCATAGCTTAGCCTTATTTGTTCCAAGGCGTGCCATTTTCTAATCCATGAACTTTAACTGAACTGGTACAACTTGGACTACGGGGCTGTAAGTGGTAAATAGAAAACAAAGCTTGATGGTAGGAATTCAGGAATTATGAAACTATGAAATTAACTGTACTTAATTGGAATGAGAACCAGTCTTCAATATTTAAAGTAAGTTGCAAGCAGTAATCAGTTTGAATTAAAAAGACAATATTTTAAACTAACAGTATTGTCTAAAGAACAAAGGCAACTAGCACACAGCAAGGGGCTGTCTTCTCAAATGATATGGTTTGCAAACTGATGTGACCATAAGATGTTCTTGTGTGCATCATCTAAATGTAAGACATTGGAGAAATGATAGCTGGCCTACATCAAATGAAGCAACATTGGCCAAGTTATTTAACACCTTTGTGACTAATTTCAAGGAAGCTTGCAGATCAAACTAATTTTGTCCCTTAGCACATCAGACATAGTCACAGGCATATTTGCTTTATATTTGTGTACTGGGAGAGTTAATCCTCATAACATTATTTTTGGGTGTCCAGATTATCTATTCTCAGAAACTTTAGATCATCTTTGTGAATTATTTTGTCTCAGCAAAGCTGAATATTCCATGTTGCCTCCCATTGTAGAAATGTAATTCAATGGAAGCATTATCAGACTTAAAATACTGAAGTAGATCATGTCATTGTAACTATTGAAATTGTATTGAATTCCCAGCTCACAACTTTGGAATATTCTTAACTGCCTCACAGCCATTGAAAAATGTGTACGTAAAGTGTAAAATGATCCAAATTTGGTACCTTCAATTTTTTTTCAGCACCACACTGATGTTTCAGTCTGGATTATGAGTTCAAATATTCAAAGAAATGTGAACAATATTAGCTGAAAGGTATTCTATAAACAAGGTATTTTTATATTACAAGAAACATGGTTGCAATAAATTTAGGGAAGCAACTACATTCAGGAAAGAGATTATTCCATGAGCAATAACTAAGAATTGGAATGAATCATTTCATGGCACACAGTTGTAATACATGTGCACTATACATGTCTCCTGACGGTACTACTGTTGAGTTCCGCTTTGCACATGCAAAACATTGTTCCACTAAGACTTGTATATAACATTTGCTTCTCTGTATGGCAAGGTGAACTGTTTGAGACTTTACACATGCTTACCAATTAAAATCTACCAATATTGAAAATCTAAAACAAAAGCTCTTTAGAGACCGTGTTAGGGAACTGGAGCTGCAGCTTGATAACCTTCATCTGGTCAGGGAGAGTGAGGAGGTGATAGAGAGGAGCTATAGGCAGGTAGTCACCCCAGGACCACAGGAGACAGAGAAGTGGGTAACAGTCAGGAGAGGGAAGGGCAAGAAGCAGGTACTAGAGAGTACCCCAGTGGTTGTCTCCCTTAACAATAAGAATTCCTGCTTGAGTACTGTTGTGGGTGATGGCCTACCTGTGGGAAGCAACAATGGTCACACCTCTGGCACAGAGTCTGGCCCTGTAGCTCAGATGGGTAGGAAAGGAAAAGGATGGCAGCAGTGATAGGGGGTCAGATAGGCGATTCTGTGGACGCAGGAAAGAACCGTGGATGGTAGTTTGCTTTCCACGTGCCAGGTCCGAGATGTTTCTGATCACGTCCAAGATATCCTGAAATGGGAAGGAGAACAGCCAGAGGTCATGGTACATATTGGTACCACCACATAGGTAGGAAAAGGGAGGAGGTCCTGAAAAAAGACTACAGGGAGTTAGGAAGGAAGTTGAGAAGCAGGACCTCAAAGGTAGCAATCTCGGGATTACTGCCTGTGCCACGTGACAGTGAGTATAGGAATAGAGTGAAGTGAAGGATAAATGAGTGGCTGAGGGATTGGTGCAGGGGGCAGGGATTCAGATTTCTGGATCATTAGGACCTTTTCTGGGGCACGTGTGACCTGTAGAAAAAAGACAGGTTGTACTTGAATCTGAGGGGGACCAATATCCTGACGGGGAGGTTTGCAAAGGCTATTGGGGAGAGTTTAAAGTAGAATTGCTGAGGTTGGGAACCGAACTGAAGTGACGGCAGAAAGGGAGGTTGGCTCACAAATAGAGAAAGTTTGGAGACAGTGCAAAAGGGAGGATAGGCAGATGATAGAGAAGGGACGCGCTCAGACCGATGGTTTGAGATGTGTCTGTTTTAATGCAGGGAGTATCATGAATAAAACGGATGAGCTTAGAGCACGGATCAGCATTTGGAGCTATGATGTTGTGGCCATTACAGAGATTTGGATTGTGCAGGGGCAGGAATGCTACTTCAAGTGCCAGGCTTTAGATGGTTCAGACAGGATAGGTGGAATTGAGGAATGGGAAAGGTGTAGTAACACTGATAGGAGTGTATTATAGGCCACCTAATGGGGAGCGTGAGTTGGAAGAGCAAATGTGTAAGGAGATAGCAGATATTTGTAGTAAACACAAGGTGGTGATTGTGGGAGATTTTAATTTTCCACACATAGATTGGGAAGCTCATTCTGTAAAAGGGCTGGATGGTTTAGAGTTTGTGAAATGTGTGCAGGATAGCTTTTTGCAACAATACATAGAAGTACCGACTAGAGATGGGGCAGTGTTGGATCTCCTGTTAGGGAATGCGATAGGTCAGCTGACAGATGTATGTGTTGGGGAGCACTTCGGGTCCAGTGATCACAATAGCATTAGCTTCAATATAATTATGGAGAAGGACAGGACTGGACCTAGAGTTGAGATTTTTGATTGGAGAAAGGCTAACTTTGAGGAGATGCGCAGGGATTTAGAGAGAGTGGAATGGGTCAAGTTGTTTTATGGGAAGGATGTAATAGAGAAATGGAGGTCATTTAAGGGTGAAATTATGAGGGTACAGAATCTTTATGTTCCTGTTCGGTTGAAAGGAAAGATTAAAGGTTTGAAAGCGCCATGGTTTTCAAGGGATATTAGAAACTTGGTTCGAAAAAAGAGGGATGTCTACAATAGATATAGGCAGCATGGAGTAAAGGAATTGCTCGAGGAATATAAAGAATGTAAAAGGAAACTTAAGAAAGAGATTAGAAAAGCTAAAAGAAGTTACGAGTTTGGTTTGGCAAATAAGGTGGAAGTAAATCCGAAAGGCTTCTACAGTTATATTAAAAGCAAGAGGATAGTGAGGGATAAAATTGGTCCCTTAGAGAATCAGGGTGGTCAGCTATGTGTGGAGCCGAGGGAGATGGGAGAGATTTTGAACGATTTCTTCTCTTCGGTATTCACTAAGGAGAAGGATATCGAATGGTGTAAGGTGTGGGAAACAAGTAAGGAAGTTATGGAACCTATGACAATTAAAGAGGTGGAAGTACTGGCGCTTTTAAGAAATTTAAAAGTGGATAAATCTCCGGGTCCTGACCGGATATTCCCCAGGACCTTGAGGGAAGTTTGTGTAGAGATAGCAGGAGCTCTGACGGAGATCTTTCAGATGTCATTAGAAACAGGGATTGTGCCGGAGGATTGGCGTATTGCTCATGTGGTTCCATTGTTTAAAAAGGGTTCTAGAAGTAAGCCTGGCAATTATAGACCTGTCAGTTTGACATCAGTGGTGGGTAAATTAATGGAAAGTATTCTTAGAGATAGTATTTATAATTATCTGGATAGACAGGATCTGATTAGGAGTAGCCAGCATGGATTTGTGCGTGGAAGGTCATGTTTGACAAACCTTATTGAATTTTTTGAAGTAGTTACGAGGAATGTTGACGAGGGTAAGGCAGTGGATGTAGTCTATATGGACTTCAGCAAGGCCTTTGACAAAGTTCCACATGGAAGGTTAGTTAAGAAGGTTCAGTCGTTAGGTATTAGTGCTGGAGTAATAAAATGGATTCAACAGTGGCTAGATGGGAGATGCCAGAGAGTAGTGGTGGATAATTGTTTATCGGGATGGAGGCCGGTGACTAGCGGGGTGCCTCAGGGATCTGTTTTGGGCCCAATGTTGTTTGTAATATACATAAATGATCTGGATGATGGGGTGGTAAATTGGATTAGTAAGTATGCTGATGATACTAAGGTAGGAGGTGTTGTGGATAATGAGGTGGGTTTTCAAAGCTTGCAGGGAGATTTATGCCGGTTAGAAGAATGGGCTGAACGTTGGCAGATGGAGTTTAATGCTGAGAAGTGTGAGGTTCTACATTTTGGCAGGAATAATCCAAATAGAACATACAGGGTAAATGGTAGGGCATTGAGGAATGCAGTGGAACAGAGAGATCTAGGAATAACAGTGCATAGTTCCCTGAAGGTGGAGTCTCATGTAGATAGGGTGGTGAAGAAGGCTTTTGGAACGCTGGCCTTTATAAATCAGAGCATTGAGTACAGAAGTTGGGATGTAATGTTAAAATTGTACAAGGCATTGGTAAGGCCAAATTTGGAATATTGTGTACAGTTCTGGTCACCGAATTATAGGAAAGATATCAATAAATTAGAGAGAGTGCAGAGACGATTTACTAGGATGTTACCAGGGTTTCAGCACTTAAGTTACAGAGAAAGGTTGAACAAGTTAGGTCTCTATTCATTGGAGCGTAGAAGGTTGAGGGGGGATTTGATCGAGGTATTTAAAATGTTGAGAGGGATAGATAGAGTTGACGTGAATAGGCTGTTTCCATTGAGAGTAGGGGAGATTCAAACGAGAGGACATGATTTGAGAGTTAGGGGGCAAAAGTTTAAGGGAAACACGAGGGGGTATTTCTTTACTCAGAGAGTGATAGCTGTGTGGAATGAGCTTCCTGTAGAAGTAGTAGAGGCCAGATCAGTTGTGTCATTTAAGGTAAAATTGGATAGGTATATGGATAGGAAAGGAGTGGAGGGTTATGGGCTGAGTGCGGGTAGGTGGGACTAGGTGAGATTAAGAGTTCGGCACGGACTAGGAGGGCCGGAATGGCCTGTTTCCGTGCTGTGATTGTTATATGGTTATATGGTTATATGGAGGCAAAAGAGGTGGGGACGTGACACTGTTGATCAGAGATAGTGTCACGTCTGCAGAAAAGGAGGAAGTCATGGAGAGATTGTCCACGGAGTCTCTGTGGATGGAAGATGGGAAAAGGAAGGGGCCAATAACTCTACTGGGTGTTTTTTTACAGACCACCCAATTGTAACAGGGACACCGAGGAGAAGACAGGGAGACAGATTCTGGAAAGGAGTAATAATAACAGTGTTGTTGTGGTGGGAGATCTTAATTTCCCAAATATTGATTGGCATCTCCCTAGAGTGAGGGGTTTGGACGGGGTGGAGTTTGTTAGGTGTGTTCAGGAAGGTTTATTGACACAGTATGTAGATAAGCCTACAAGAGGAGAGGCTGTACTTGATCTGGTATTGGGAAATGAACCTGGTCAGGTGTCAGGTCTCTCAGTGGGAGAGCATTTTGGAGATAGTGATCACAATTCTATCTCCTTTACCATAGCATTGGAGAGGGATAGGAACAGACAAGTTAGAAACGCTTAATTGGAGTAAGGGAACTATGAGGCTCTCAGGCAGAAACTTGAAAGCATAAATTGGAAACAGATGTTCTCAGGGGAACGTACCAAAGAAATGTGACAAATGTTCAGGGGATATTTGCGTGGGGTTCTGAGTAGGTACGTTCCAATGAGACGTGGAAAGGATGGTAGGGTACAAAATCCGTGGTGCACAAAGGCTGTTGTAAATCTAGTCAAGAAGAAAAGAAGAGCTTACAAAAGGTTCAAAAAACTAGGTAATGATAAGATTCTAGAAGATTATAAGGCTAGCAGGAAGGAGCTTAAGAATGAAATTAGGAGAGCCAGAAGGGGCCATGAGAATGCCTTGGTGGACAGGATGAAGAAAAACCCCAAGGCATTCTACAAGTATGTAAAGAGTAAGAGGATAAGATGGGAGACAATAGGACCAATCAAGTGTGACAATGGAAAAGTATGTATGGAACCGGAGAAAATAGCGGAGGTACATAATGAATACTTTGCTTCAGTATTCACTATGGAAAAGGATCTTGGCAATTGTAGGAATGACTTGCAGTGGATGGAAAAGCTTGGGAATATAGATTTTAAGAAAGAGAATGTGCTGGAGCTTTAGGAAAGCATCAAGTTGGTTAAGTCACTGGGACCGGACGGGATGTACCCCACAATACTGTGGGAAGCGAGGGAGGAGATTGCTGAGCCTCTGCCAATGACCTTTGCATCATCAATGAGGACGGGAGAGGTTTGTAGAGTCACAAAAGGGAGTAGGGATTGCCCAGGAAATTATAGGCCAGTGAGTCTTACTTCAGTTGTTGGTAAGTTGACGGAGAAGATTCTGAGATTTATGAACATTTGGAGAGGCATTATATGATTAAGAATAGTCAGGCATGGCTTTGTCAAAGGCAGGTTGTGCCTTACGACCCTGATTGAATTTTTTGAGAATGTGACTAATCATATTAGTAAGGTACAGCCGTAGATGTAGTGTATATGAATTTTAACAAAACATTTGTTAAGGTACCCCATGCAAGGCTTATTGAGAAAGTAAGGAGGCATGGTGATATTGCCTTGTGGATCCAGAACTGGCTTGCCACAGAAGGCAAAGAGTGATTGTAGATGGGTCATATTCTGCATGGAGACCGCTGACCAGTGGTGTGCCTCAGGGATCTGTCCCGGGACCCCTACTCTTAGTGATTTTTATAAATGACCTGGATGAGGAAGTGGAGAGATGGGTTAGTAAATTTGCTGATGACACAAAGGTTGGGGGTGCTATGGATAGTGTGGAGGGTGGTCAGAGGTTACAACAGGACATTGATAGGATGCAAAACTGGGCTATGAAGTCGCAGATGGAGTTCAACCCAGATAAGTGTGAGGTGTTTCATTTTGGTAGGTCAAATATGATAGCAGATTATAGCATTAATGGTAAGACTCTTGGCAGTGTGGAGGATCAGAGGGATCTTGGGGTCCGAGTCTATTGGGCACTCAAAGATGCTATGCAGGTTGACTGTGTGGTTAAGAAGGCATACAGTGCATTGGCCTTTGCTAATCATGGGATGGAGTTTAAGAGCCGAGAGGTGATGTTGCAGCTAATAATGACCCTGGTCAGACCCCACTTGGAGTACTGTGCTCATTTCTGGTCGGCTCACTATAGGAAGGTCGTGGAAACCATAGAAAGGGTGCAGAGAAGATTTACAAAGATGTTGCCTGGATTGGGGAGCATGCCTTATGAGAATAGGTTGAATGAACTCGGCCTTTTCTCCTTGAAGCGATGGAGGATGAGAGGTGACTTGATAGAGATGTACAAGATAATGAGAGGCACTGATCGTGTGGATAGTCAGAAGCTTTTCCCCAGGGCTGAAATGGGTAGCATGAGAGGGCATAGTTTTAAGGAGCTTGGAAGTAGGTACAGAGGAGATGTCAGGGGAAAGTTTCTTTACACCGAGAATGGTGAGTGCATGGAGTGGGCTCCCGGCGACGGTGGTGGAGGTCGAAATGATAGGGACTTTGAAGAGACACCTGAATGGCTGCAAGGAGCTTAGAAAGAACGAGGGCTATGGGTAAAGCCTAGGCAGTTCTAATGTAGGGACATGTTCGTCACAGCTTTGTAGGCCGAAGGGCCTGTATTGTACTGTATGTTTTCTATGTTTCTATGTTTTTGAAAATGGCTAATTCTGGAAATACTTAGCAGGTCAGTCTGCATACGAGCAAACTGAAGCAGAGTTAATATTTCAAATTAAAGACTCTTCATCAGAACTGGGAAGACAAAGGATGACTGTTAAGCTGCAGGGAGGGGGGAGAAGGGAGAATGTCATTAAGTACATCCGACATTTCCTGTTTTCATTGTTGAAGTCTCAAGTCTATTCAGATATCACTAAATTAACCCATAGTGAGACACCTGTGGCTGGACAAATTAAACATTATCTTACAGTTACAATTAGTTTTGGTTCCATTTGAATGTTATTCCTGACAGTGGTTCTGGTTGTTCTGAAATGTCAAAATTGTATGAGTGTGTTTGTGTGTGTGTGTACCTGAAACTGGAAAGATAAAAAGGTCAAGGGAGCTGCCTGATCTTTGTTATAATTTACCTTGGAGAAAGTAAGATTTTAAAAAATGTATGCAGAGGACAATGGGTAACAACTACATAACACCTCTTGCCCTCAAAAGATGGCAACTGCCTGTACTCAGATTTCCATTTGCCATTGTAACATGTTCCATTTTATTATGCACTAAAAGATGAAACACAGAATAAGAGATTATTCACAAACCTTTTGCCCTTTGAATCCATCACTTCCTTTGTGACCTCTGAAGCCTTTATCTCCAGTTGAGCCCTGAAACACAAATCAAAGTAATGTTAAAAATAAAGCATGTATGGGCATGTTTGAGTGGGAAAGCAAATTGTGCAGAAGATACGGAGAGTCTGCAGAGACATAGATAGGTTAAGTGAATGGGCGTGGGTTTGGCAGATGGCGTACGATGTTGGTAAATGCGAGGTCATCCACCTTGGAAAGAAAAATGGAAGAGCAGATTATTATTTCACTGGTAAAAAACTGCTGCATGCTGCTGTGCAGAGGGATTCGGGAGTGCTCGTGCAGGAATCACAAAAGGTTGGTTTACAGGTGCAACAGTCTATCAAGAAGGGAAATGGAATGATAGCCCTCATTGCTAGAGGGATTGAATTTTGAGCAGGAAGGTTATGCTGCAACTGTACAGGGTACTGGTGAGGCTGCACCAGGAGTACTGAGTGCAGTTCTGATCTCCTTACTTGAGGAAGAATACACTGGCTTTGGAGGCAGTGCAGACGAGGTTCACCAGGTTGATTCCAGAAATGGGGGGTTTGAGTAAGAGGACAGATTGAGTCGCCTGGGACTGTATTTGCTGGAATTCAGAAGAATGAGAGGCGACCTTGTAGAATCGTATAAAATTATGAAAGGGATAGATAAGATAGAGGCAGGAAAGTTATTTCCAGTGGCAGGTGAGACTAGAACTAGGGAACATAGCCTCAAGATTCACGGGAGTAGGTTTAGAACAGAGATGAGGAGGAACTTCTTTTCCAAGAGAGTGGTGCATCTACGGAATTCTCTGCCCAATGAAGCAGTAAATATATTTAAGACAAGGTTGGATGGAAGTTTGCATAGTAGGGGAAATAATGGTTGTGGGGAAGAGGCAGGTAGGTGGAGATGAGTCCATGTCCAGACCACCCATGATCTTATTGAATTGTGAAGCAGGCTCAATGGACCAGATGGCCTGCTTCTGCTCCTATTTCTTCTGTTCTGATGAGCCAATAATACAAGAGCATCAAGTTAGAGGGCCATGCCCATCAGCTTCCTGTAAAAGATGAGGCAATGGGGTAAAATCCAATGTGTATCGTTCTGAATAGTATGTTTTTCTTGACTGTTCAACAGTAGTGAGAAGGATTCAGTGTGAGATTGTAGGTAAAAAAGATAAAGTTGAAACAATTGCACGAGCTGTGATTGTATGAGATATGGATTTAGAATGGAAGAAACCCATCATTTAATCTGAGACCAAAACATTAAAGACACTCAGACACTCAGTCCCTCAGTATATTATAAAACTCACTATCTGCATTTAAAGCAAACAACTCTGATGTTCCATTTAGCACCGTGCACATCTTTGGAGTATTTATATGGTAACTACTTCACAGCCCGTGCAAAATATCTAAGCTATAAAATGTAAAATGATTCCAATTTGGTGCCTTTGAAAGATTTCAGGAACTTTTATGTCAATTGGCCCAAAACACTCCAAAAGTTTTTTTTCTGTTGTGCTTCAAAGAACAAAAGAGAAAGAGATTGTGGGAGGTTTTAAACAGGGAATTTCAATCTTTGTTTTAAGCTTAACAGCTGAAGGCATGATGGTCAATGGAAAAGCAACTAAATTTGACAAGGACAGAATTGGAGGATTGGAGATATCTCAGAGGATTCCAGCATTTCACGAAGTTACAGGAATAAATTGGGGACAAGATCTTGATAGGAATTTACAAAAAGTGTATGAAATTAAAGCCAAGTCATTGTTTAACAGTGAACCAACCTAGTCAAAAAACATGGGGATAAAGTGTGGGTAGGATAATTCAAATCTAAGTACAGGAAGAGGAATTTAGTATCAACTCAACTTTGCAAATAGTGAATATGGGTGCTCACTAGGAGTGTGCTAGAATTGTTCAGTATAGAACTATTTGTTAGAATTGGATTCTTGTTTCATGTATCTGTGATCTCGCCGGAGAGGCAACATGTGGATAAAACTATGGAGGGACCAGTATGGATCTTTGGTGAACATGAAACTTAACATTCACAAATGTGAAGACTTTTTTATTTGTCGATATATCTCCGGTTACTGCTTTTATTTTATTATTTATTCCTTTTTCAGTCCAACAAAAAAGTGAGCATTAATCTATCACTCATCCCTGGAGTACTAAGGATCAAACACATTGGAGGATCTCAAATTGGAGGAAAGTCAATTTGGGTATGATAGATTTCCTCTCCTGAATCACATAAGTGAATATTTAAGGGATTTCCATCAATCCAGTATTTTTTGATTATCATTATTTGTGACAGAATAGGTAAAGATGGAACAATGCATCTCATTGGCTTTTGTTGAACCTTACAGTATGCAGATTTAATGTCGTCTATGACTCATGAAGTTTATTGGGAACAAAGAGCATTAGGATGTTGTGAGGTTGTGAAAGGACTGTTCCAAGTGCCATTCCCTGCCATCTTTACTGTTTAGACATTTAAGGGCCATTGGCTTGTCCACTCTACAGCATTAAACAGAATGCAAGAATGCATTCATACTCTATTTTATGCCGCCTCTTTGGAAAATGGGAAAAGAAAAGTAGAAAAATGCGAACTTAGTAAAAGCTCAAGAAATTCTGGTCTGATTTTCATAGTCAAGCATGCTTAGTGGCAAAATTCTCAGCAATGCTCTCCATAAAGATCAAATTCTTAGCAAAGGGCTTGTGCAAGTTCATATTTGTTACATAATTCAATAAATTATTGACATTACTCTTACTAACCCAAGGTCCTCGTAATCCAGTCTCTCCGTTTTTTCCAGGGGGCCTGGGATTTCCTCTATTTCCCTGCAAAGTAGGGAAAAACAAGATCCTTAATATTAGCAATGTGACAAAGATCCAACACATGCTAATATTAATTATTGCTCATATCAGAAAGTGGGTGAAACACCATTCTGAGTTTTAGTAGAATCCAATCTTGTTCATTTCCATTATTTTAAAGATTTTGATGTAAAAAAATAGCAAGAGACAAAATTCCTGATTACTGAAATCAGAATTTACAGATGCTTAGACAGAAGAAACTATGTGATTTTTTTTCACTTTCATTTTGACTCCTCCTGCCTTCAATCAGAATCAGGTTTAATATCATTGGCATATGTCATGAAAATTTTTCTTCTGTACATTACAATAAATAACTATAAAACTAAAATTTCTCTAAGTATATGTAATAAAAGAAAGTTAATTTAAACAAGTAGTTCAAAAAGAGAGGGAAAAATATTGAGGTAGTGTTCATGGGTTCACTGTACACTCATAAATCTCATGGCTGCTCCTGAAATGTTGACTGTGTCTTCAGGCTCCTGTACCTCTTCCTTGGTGGTAGCAATGAGAAGAGTGTATGTCCACAGTGATAGGGGTCCTTAATTATGAATGCTACCCTTTTGAAGTATCACCTTTTGAAGGTGTCCTGAATGCTGGGAAGGCTAGTACCCATGATGGAACTGGCTGAGTTTACAATTTCCTGCAGTTTTTTTCCAATCTTGTGCAGTGGCCCCTCCATACCAGATGAATGGTGATGCAACCAGTTAGTATGTTCTCCATGGTACATCTGTAGAAATTTACAGTGTCTTTGGTGACATACCAATTCTCCTCAAACTCCTGTCATGCCTTCTTTGGGAATACATCACTATGCTGGGCCCAGGATAGGTCTTCGGAGATGTTGACACCGAGGAGCATGAAACTGCTCACCCTTTCCACTTCTGATACTTGATGAGAACTGATGCGTGTTTCCATGACTTCCCCTTCCTGAAGTCCACAATTAATTCCTTGGTCTTATTGAAATTGAGTACAAGGCTGTTGCTGTGACACCACTCAACCAGCCAATCTATCTCATTCCTGTGTGCCTCCTCATCACCGTTTGAAGTTCTGCCAACAGTTGTTGTATCATTGCAAATATATAGATGGTGTTTGAGTTATGTATAGCCATCCAAATGTGGGTATAGATAAAGTAAAGCAGTGAACTAAGCATGCATTCTTGCATTGTGCCAGTGTTGATTGTGAATGAGGAAGAGAAATTATTTCCGATCTGCACAGACTGTGGTCTCCCAATGAGGAAGTCAAAGATCTATTTGCAGAGGGAGGTACAGAGGCCCAGGTTTCGGAGCATATTGATTAGAACTGATGGTGTGATTGTGTTGCACACTGAGTTGTAATCAATAAGCAGCAGCCTGTTGCCGGTACTACAACTGTTTAGAACATCCAGGGTCATGTGGAGAGCCAGTGAGGCTGCATCCACTGTCGACCTATTGTGGCAACAGGCTAATTATAGAAGTCCAGATCTTTACTGAGGCAGCAGTTAATTGTAGCCATGACCAACCTCTCAAAGCATTTCATCATAGTAGATGTGAGTGCTACTGTGATGAAATGCTTTGAGAGGTTTATAGATGATGCTATGAGGACCAATCATAATTGTTTTTAAAGCATTTTGAAACAAATGACACAATTCTGGAAAGGGATGTAGGATCAGAATCAGATTTAATATCACTGGCATGTGTTGTAAAATTTGTTAACTTAGTAGCAGAACATCAATGCAATACATGATAATATAGGAAAAATAAATATGTAAATCAATCACAATTAAGTTCACATATATGTATATTAAATAGTTAAATTAAAAATTAAAAATAGTGAAGAAACAGAATGAAAAGTGAGGTATATTTCACAGTTTCAATGTTATTTAGGAATCGGATGGGAAGAACTGGTTCCTGAATCACTGAGTGTGTGATTTCTGGTTTCTGTGCTTCCTTCCTGATGGTAACAATGAGAAGAGGCCATGCCCTGAGTGATGGGGGTCTTTAATGATGGATGTCACCTTTCTGAGGCATAGCTCATTGAAGGTGTCCTGGGTACTATGAAGGCTAGTACCCAAGATGGAGCTGATGAATTTTACAACTTTCTGTAACTTCTTTAGATCCTGGGCAGTAGTCACCCATACCAGACAGTAATACAGCCTGTCAGAATGCTGTCCATGGTAAATCTATAGAAGTTTTCGAATGTTTTATGTGACAAACTGAATCTCCTCAAATTCCAAATGAAATATAGCTGCTGTATAGCCTTCTTTACAGCTGCATCGATATGTTGGGACCAGGTTATATCCTCAGAGATCTTGACACCTAGGACTCACTCTCTTCACTTCTGATCCCTCTATAAGGATTGTGTTCCCTCATCTTACCCTTCCTGAAGTCCACAATCAACTTTTTGCTCTTATGGACATTGATGTGTGATATCTGAGGGTGGCAAGATAGGCTTATAAAGGTTCTTATAATTGTGGGTGGGATCATAAGTAAAATATAAAGTGGGAAAGCAAACATGTTATGCTGAACCTTTGAAGCTGGTGGTTTGGGCTCAGTGAAGGCTGATGCCCCTATTGACACACAAAATGCTGGTGGAACACAGCAGGCCAGGCAGCATCTAGAAGGAGAAGCACAGTTGACGTTTCGGGCCGAGACCCTTCGTCAGGACCAACTGGCCTGCTGTGTTCCACCAGCATTTTGTATGTGTTGTTTGAATTTCCAGCATCTGCAGATTTCCTCGTGTTTGCCCCTATTGAGACACTTCTGCATAGGTGCCAAGGTTTTGGAGAGCGAACAAAACATTTACAAGCCTTCCAATATATGCCGAGACTGGAGAACTTTGATAACTCTCCTTACAGAATGAGGGTAAATGGAAGTTACAATAGTGTTGCTTAAAGTTATGCAAGCATTGGATGGAAAATATGACAAGAGAATGATAAAAATAAAGGCTGGATCCTTTAGTTTCTGTAAAAGGATTTTCTGTTTGCTAAAACACTCAAAGATTAGCAGGAAATAAAACTGAGGAGGAAGCACTATTCTATCCTGACTCCAAATAATCTGGCTATAAATTAATCAATATTAATTTTCTTCTTTCATTAGTATTCTATTTGCAAATATTATCTTAATGTACACACTTAAGTAGAGAACAAAAATTTAAAATAATCATTTAAATTTAATGTAAAAAATCAGAGATCATGAAATTGTTTAAATATTTTAATTTAAATGTTCTACAATTGTATCTTTTTATACTCTCCTTTATTTAGCCAATAGCATTAGAGACTATTGACTAACTTACTTCAATCTCTTTAGCCAACACTGCCTATTATATAGATTTATAACTGCAAATTATTCTGTTCAAAAAATACACCAAGTTTCCAGAGATATTTTGTCTTCCACATAATAAATATTTGCATTCACCTTTTGGCCTTTGGGTCCAGGGGGCCCAGGGGGTCCTTGGATACCAGGTTGTCCACTGCGACCCTATAGGAGGAAGATCTATGTTATTCAGAGAACTAAGAAAAGTAATCATAAAGCTGCAGAACATCAATATCTCCTTCCTTAATTTAGAGTGAAATTTGCCAATCTGCGCTCAACAGCCACAGGACAATTATTCCGAAAGTCCTCCTGGCCTGGACGCCATGTACCCTACTTATCAAAGGAGAGGAGTAGGAAAAACTTCTGCTATTTCCATTGAATAATCAGATTCAACTTGACCTGTTATCTGTTCCCAGCATTTTCTGTTTTTATTCCAGATTTCCTGCATCTTGTTTTTCACTCTTTAATATTTTTATCCAACTGCCGTGAATGGAAATGAAGAGCTACAATCACATCTAATTACCGATAACAAAAATGGAAAACTGCGTAAATATGGGATTCATTTGAGAAGCTATTGAAGTTCCATATGTGGCCAATCTTCCCAGCAATAAGTTGCACATCTCATCAAATTGTGAGTTCCTCTTGAATATAGCTGTTTATAACCATTACCATCCTAGTTCATTCTTTTTGCATTAATTTAGAATTGGTAAACTAATTCAACTGATCAGATCAGATACTCATTTTGCACTGCAGAGTTATAAACTCATAAGCTTTGTAAAAGTTAAAACCAGTTCTATATTGAATGATGTATGTTTCAAAGTAAGAAAAAAAGAAAGGTATATTACATCCGGAATTTTTCCAGTTAGCAGATGACTTCCTCCCACACTGTTGTGACATAGTGGGAAATCGTGTACAGTAGCGGTTTGCTATTGCCTTCTGCTGGGTGAGTTTTTTCAAAGAGATCACAAGCTCTTAAGCCAGCATGGATGAAAAGCGTGCAGGGGTACCGGCTGGATTCGAACTAGGGACCTCCTGACCCGCAGTCCATCACTGATGCCACTACACCACCAAACGTGTCATGTTTCAAAGTACACCTGATAAATAAATCTGAAATCTGAATAATTTAATCTGATGTCCAAATGCTCTGTCACTACATAATTCTGCAGTCTCAATCCATCAAAAATACATTCAGTGGCATGCTACATACCAGCCCCTTAACTTGACTTCACGTGTACCACTCAGTTTCCTGATCCATCTACTCCCAGAACAAATAAAGGCACATAGATCTCCCCCAGCAAACAGCAATCCAAGATAATATCCCCACTTGTTTTCAAGGGACTATGGTATTGTTATTCCATATCAATACAGTGATATGCAACTAGTTTGAAATAGACAAACCAAAAGCCAATTATTTAATCTAACAGACAAGATTTCTGAGAATGAACATTTTTATACCGTCATGCTAGAATTTCTTAGACTAAATTAGCACTTCAACTAATAAACGTACCTCAATACCCATATCTCCTCTCCGACCAGGTCGTCCCTTTAAAGATATAAAAGTATATTTGATTTTGACCGTTGAGCAAATCCAAGAGTTTCCATTGCATTATATAACAATATAAGAGTAACAATACTGTAGATCATCTCAAGTAACAATCATAATTAATCTTCTGGGTATTTGGACAGCAATTAAATTTCCAGTTTCAATTTGGATTGGCTAACAGAGAAATTGTAATAGCAATAAAGGGATCATTTTCAGGAGGGTGGCTGTGACTGTTGGGGTGCGATGAATATGGAGTGAAATGATTGAGTATAATCTATCCAAAATAGCTGATGATACAACGCTCAGTAACTGTGTGGATTATGAGGAGGCTACAGCCAGGTGCCGGGGTGCGGGGATGTATGGGGTCTGTTAGATAGCCTGATGTAATGGTCAAGAACATGGCAAGTGAAATATAATGTGTGAAATCATGAACTGATCCACTTTGGTAAAAAAAATGATAGCATCACAGAGTGTATTTTAAATATATTTTATATTTGAGAGTGTTGGTTTTTAGATGGGTCTGGATGAAACACTGAAAGAATATAAATTCCAAGAGCATCAGGAATCATTGGAAATCTCTCTCCAGTTTGGCTGTTGAGGCTTCGTCAGTGAACTCATTCAAGATGGAGTTACATTTATTGATCCCAAGTGCATCAAGTGATATGAATTACTGCAAAAAATGTTGCTGAGATTAGAAAGTAAGCATCAATCAACGGCAGATCAGGCATTAAGGGCAAGTGGTTAGTTTATTCTGCTATTTATGTTATGAAAAAAAATCAGTGCTTGCTTGAACTCACTTAGAATCAAATAGGGTAAATAGGAATGGAGAGCACTGTAGTTAACCAATTTATGCAAAACAATTTACATATCTTAAACCTGTTATGATACCAGCCCCCTCCTTTGTGAGAATCACAAGAGCCCTAGTGAAGGGGGGGGGGTCAATGACCCAAGAGAAGAGAGAGACGTGCTGAATAGACACAGGAAATGGGAGAGAGAGAGACATGCTGAATACCGCGTTCCACCGGGATGCAGAATAAGTCGACCTTGACTATTGTCTCATGAAGACCACGTGTAAAGCCCTCGGGCAAAGTGGGCTGGTTGAGAGAGAGATTGACACCTGCGATCCCGTGAGGAAGTATAAAGGAGGGTCTGGGGGGGACGACCCCTTTAGACGCTCCAAGGAGACACGATAGCGATCCCGTCGTAGCGGGAAGCCATTTTGAAGGAAGCCACGTGCGTTAGATTCCGAATCGGGAGTCTGTGGCTGGAATCACGGAACAACGCTTTTAACTAACAACAGGGAAGCCTGCTCCCCTGATTCCACGGCTTTGCTTCGTAAGGACCCGGGCAAGTGTTCCTTTTCTCACCAATCTCTCTCTCTCTCTCCAACACGGGAAACCCAGCGGTTCCCAAAAGGCTGAAGCCTGCCGACTTTTGAATGACTGTTATATTTCCAAATGGACAATATATTATCCCCTAGACAACGATAGAGCTTATTTCTGATTGATTATTACTATACCTGCGCTTTAGATTGAGTATTGACGATGTATGTTATCAAAAATGTTTATATTAACCTTCCGTTTGTGCCCCTTTATAAATAAAAACGTTTAAAAATAGTACCATCAGACTTCAGTGGACCTCTCTATCTTTGCTGGTAAGTGATCCAGTTACGGGATACGTAACAACGTGGGTGCCTTGTCTCGAGATTTGAAACCTAATTGGGAGGGCAGTGAATTGAGTTTGTAAGTCAAAATAAATAAATAAATAAATAAATTGGATCTGGTACGCGGGTAGCCAGATGGGAAACCAGCAAAGATGGACGTGGATGAATTTATGAAAAACCCGACTGTGGAGGCGCTAGAGGCGGCCACCAAATCAGACTTGTTAAATTTGGCGAAGGGATTGGACCTCAAAGAAGTGAGGTCATCTATGAAAAAGCGGGAGGTTCGAGGGGCCATAACTCGGTATTACATTAGTAAGGATGTGTTCGAAGCTGAGGTAGTGGAAAATATCCCTGAAACAGTACCAGCGAGTGGGATGGATCAGCTAGAGTTGGAGAAATTAAGGTTGGAACATGAATTTAAAATAAAGCAGCTGGAAGCGGCTGAGAGAGAGAAAGAAAGGGTGCAGGAGCTCCAACTAAAGGAGCTAGAAGTAGCCGAGAACGAGAGGGAACGAGCTGAAAAGCAAAGAGAATATGAGGAGAAACGAGAACAGAGGGAACATGACTTGGAGATGAATAAGTTAAAGAAAGAGTGAAGAGATCTAGGGTTAGATCGAGACGAGAGGTTTAATGTTAGTCGGGAGTTGAGGGTAGTACCTCCATTCGAAGAGTCGGATGTTGATAGTTATTTCTTGCTTGTTTAAAAGGTGGCAGTAAATCAAAAGTGGCCCAAAGAGCAGTGGGTGGCGTTGTTACAAAGTGTGTTAAAGGGGAAGGCACAACGAGCATATGTGGCCTTGGCCGTCGAGGAAAGGGAAGCGGAGAATTATGCCAAAGTAAAGCAGGCCATTCTCCGGAGTTACGAGCTAGTACTGGAAGCGTATAGACAAAGGTTCAGAAATTTACGGAAAGGGTGGAATCAAACGTATACCGAGCTAGCCTACGAAAAGGGTGTGCTCTTGGACCGTTGGTGCACCGCGGAACAGGTGGACGGGGATTATGGGCGTATCAGGAAGTTATTTCTGATTGAGGAATTAAAAGAGTGTGTTCCGGAGGAGATCTGGATGTATTTGAATGAGAAGGCGAATAAGTCCATCTCAGAAATTGCTAGGTTCGCAGATGAATATGCCCTAACCCACAGGATAAAGATTTCCTCGCCAAAAGGTTACCCGAGAGACCATCGGAACGGTAGGGAAAGTCCGCCGGCTGAGGCAGAGGTCCCGCCGGGAGCTAGTGGTAAGGTTGAGGGGGAAAGGCCAGGCGGCCCGAGATTTCCGGGCTTGACCTGTTTTAATTGTGGGAAGGGAGGACATATTGCCTCTAGGTGCTTTGCTCCGAGAAAGGAGCCAGAAAAAGGGAGAGCAGCGGTCCCTATCGGGTGTGCTGTGGTAATCAGTAAATCGATGAGAGAGCCCCGGGTAGACAGAGTACGAGAAGGGTCAGAGACTTGGCTGTCACCCGGAACCGTGTCCGTGAAGGGGGGAGACCCACCCATTCCCATCCGAATCTGGCGAGACACCGGGGCGGAGCTGTTGTTGATCCGCCGTGAGATACTAGATTTCGGTCAGAGAAGGGGAGTGGTCGCCATGAAGGGGATAGGTACAAGAATAGAAATGGTGCCCCTACATCAGGTAATTATGGATTGTGAGCTGGTATCTGGACCAGTCGAAATAGGGGTGCCATCAGAATTCCCGAGAACTGACGCGGACGTCCTCCTCGGAAATGATTTAGCCGGGGGGCAGGTTTGGACAAGGGTGACACGGCTCAAACAGCCTGTGAGGATTGCAGCCCCACCCCTCGCATCTCCAGTCTGTACCACAGGCACGAGCATTCGCAGCCTGTCGAGAAAGGCAGCTGAGAAAGCGAGCAGTTTAAATCTGGCCAATATTGATTTGGCCGAGACGGTCCTACCGACCCTGTACCACGAGGGTTCTGAGGGTGGTAAACCGAAGTGTAGTAAAGTGAAAGGGGTTAAGGGAGAGGAGCGAGATCTTCCATTAGCGAAGAGAAAGGTCCTAGAGGTAGGAAATAAAGATGAGAAACGGAAAAAGCTGTTTAAAGGTCCAGAGTTGGACATGGATGATCTGTCGGGGATGGCAGCCCTGTTTGAAGAAATTGAGAGTTATCAAGGTGTTCCTGATAATGAGATGAAGGCAGTCCTAGATGAAAAGGATGCCATTACCTTGGAGAGGTCTGCTGGGTTGGCAGATGAGGTTGTTTCAGCCCGCGGGGTTGAGTTTACTCCGGAAGGGAGTTGCCCAGAGAGGAACTGGGAGGATCAGGGGAATTTAGAATTTGAAAAAGGTATGGGTATTGAAAGCCTGGAAGAGGCAGATGTCCCGTTTGAGTGTGTCCAAGATGTGGATGCACGTGGTACTGAACCTAGTAATGGAGCTCAGAAAAAGTCTGAGGTATTTGATTCAGTTGAAAAGGAATGCAGTCCCTGTGGGTCAGATGGACTGGGTTCAGTGAAGACAGGGTTAACCCTGGTAATTGGGGGAAGGGAGGGTTCCCAGGTGTTGGTACACGAAGGGGTGGTGAACCTTAAAGTGGAACTCGACCAAGGGGGAATAAACATTATTATTGAAGGGAACGGGAAGTTTGTAGTTCCCAAATCGAATGAAGAAAATTTAAAGTTTAGATTGGTGTCAGAAGAAGCAACCAAGCTACAGAAACAAGGGCTTGGTAACGCGGTGCCTGCGCATCGATTACAGGTTGATTTGGAATGTAAAGGTGCCCCACACGCTGTTGTTATTCAAGAGAGTGCTGTGAAAAAGCCGAAATTTAAATGCGGCCTGAGGGAAAGGTTCGAACGGAAACCCATCAGCCTGCATGGTCCTGACAAAAGGGCCAGCCGCCTGGGTAAAATTACAGAATTGGGTGGAAATGGTCTAAGTGGTGTTGATAAGATGACCCCGATGAACGAGACGGGCGGGAGTTCACCTCGCCAAATTACTGAAGTTCCCCACGGGGGGACTCACCGAAAAAGAGGCGACGGTTAATGGGGATGCCATTTTTAAACAGCAAAGCAGGTTGTACAGGGTTGCGCCAAAGCCTGTGAATAATAAAGACATCCCCTTTGGAGACCTGCCGGTGAAGTGAAACGACCGAAACAATTAGTATTTGCATAAACTTTTGTAGATGCACCTAAGCTAAGATCACACCTCCTTAGTTTTGTTGCTGAAGAAAAAAATAATAAATAGGTGGTTATTGAATTGAAGTCTGATGCTACAAGATTTTTCATACGGTATGCGATGTTAAGATATTAAAGAAAGGGACACTGTAATCATTAACGGTTTAGATACTGTCTTGAATGTATAACAGTAGTACTCTGTGAAAAGAAAAGCTTGTGTATTGTGGTAGATTCAAAAATCCTGTAAGACTCTATACCACTATTTTTAACCGCTGGTAAAAAACTTTTAAGAGGGGAGGTGTTATGATACCAGCCCCCTCCTTTGTGAGAATCACAAGAGCCCTAGTGAAGGGGGGGGGGTCAATGACCCAAGAGAAGAGAGAGACGTGCTGAATAGACACAGGAAATGGGAGAGAGAGAGACGTGCTGAATACCGCGTTCCACCAGGATGCAGAATAAGGCGACCTTGACTATTGTCTCATGAAGACCACGTGTAAAGCCCTCGGGCAAAGTGGGCTGGTTGAGAGAGAGATTGACACCTGCGATCCCGTGAGGAAGTATAAAGGAGGGTCTGGGGGGGGACCCCTTTAGACGCACCAAGGAGACACGATAGCGATCCCGTCGTAGCGGGAAGCCATTTTGAAGGAAGCCACGTGCGTTAGATTCCGAATCGGGAGTCTGTGGCTGGAATCACGGAAAAACGCTTTTAACTAACAACAGGGAAGCCTGCTCCCCTGATTCCACGGCTTTGCTTCGTAAGGACCCGGGCAAGTGTTCCCTTTCTCACCAATCTCTCTCTCTCTCTCTCCAACACGGGAAACCCAGCGGTTCCCAAAAGGCTGAAGCCTGCCGACTTTTGAATGACTGTTATATTTCCAAATGGACAATATATTATCCCCTAGACAACAATAGAGCTTATTTCTGATTGATTATTACTATACCTGCGCTTTAGATTGAGTATTGACGACGTATGTTATCAAAAATGTTTGTATTAACCTTCCATTTGTGCCCCTTTATAAATAAAAACGTTTAAAAATGGTACCATCAGACTTCAGTGGACCTCTCTATCTTTGCTGGTAAGTGATCCAGTTACGGGATACGTAACAAACCGATTTAAAACATGTAAACAAATGCCAGGATCCAAGAGCAGAAACTCTAACTGTGCATTAACAATAGGCTGCTTGATGGCCTGACCTGTGGAGCAAGTGTTTTGTTGACAATTAATTCACTCTCCAGAGTGAAGTGGGCAGTATGTATTCTCACCAGCTTCTGAAGCCATTAACTGCAGTGGTTGTTGCAAGTTTTCAAAAAAAACCTTCACACTTTGTTTATAAACAAAGTTGATGACAAATCGGCATACATGTCACAACCATGGATTCAGCAGCACAGTAGATACAGCAATTGTGCTTGAGAATTTGCAAGTGTCAGCTAATTATTATTTAATCGTGATAGCATTTAACTCCATACTTGTTGTTGTTGTGTTTGTCAAGACTTGTTTTCCATCGGCCTTGCCTGAGAAACTAGACTGTGGAGTCAACTGACTCTGAAGACTCGCTGTAGTTGTTTAATGTTCTTTTCAGCCGCAGTGTAGGCTTTGTTTCCCATTTGAGAGTTTTAACAGCCCTAAATGGCTTAGTGTTTATTGTTTTATTTTCCCTTGAATACTGTTTGTATTAAAGTTTTGTGAACTATTGACCCACTTCAGCGTCTCTCACTCTGCACTTGGGCCATATCCGAACCACAGTGACAATACAGGAGGGAGACTGAAAATGTGGCTGAGTGGTGTCAACACAATAACATCTCACTCAGCTAAACAAAGACCAAGGAGTTGATTATTGACTGCAGGAGGTCCATGAGCAAGTCCCCTTTGGGAGATCAGAGGTGGAGAGGGTCAGCAGCCTCAAATTCCTTAGCATTATCATTTCAGAGGACCTTTCTTGGGTGCAGCACATATGTGCCAATGTATAAGAAGCACAGCAGTGGCTCTACTTTATTAGAAATTGGTAAAGATTTGGCACATCATCTAAAATTTTGAAAAACTTCTATATATCTGTGGTGGAGAGTATACTGGCTGGCTGCATTACAGCCTGGTATGGAAACACCAATACCCTTGAATGGAAAAGTAGTGGATACAGCCGAGACCATCATGGGTAAAGCCTTCCCTACCACAGAGCACATCTACGAGGATGTGTTACAGGAAAGCAACATCTATTATCAAGGACCCCCATCATCCAGGCCATGCTCCCTATTCACTTGTACTATCAGAAGGGGGGACAAGAGACTCGGGTACACCAGGTACAGGAACAGTTATTACTCCTTACCCACCAGGTTCTTGAACCAGAGGGAATAACTTCACCTGCCCCAACACTGAACTGTTCCCACAATCAATGGACTCAATTCCAAGAACTCTTCATCTCATGTCCTCAATATTTATTGTTCATTTATTTTGTTCATTTTGTCTTTGCAATTTGCTGTCTTTTGCAGAATGATTGTTTGTCCATCTCAATATGTGCAGTTTTTCATTGATTCTATTGTGTTTCTTGGTATTTACTGTGAATGCCTGTAAGAAAACAAATCTCAGGGTTGCATATGGTGACATATATGAACTTTGACTATATATTTACTTTGAGCTTTGAAGTTAGTAGTTTATCTGAAGAATGAAAAGCCAGCAGGGAAATGTCTGTATTATTCAGTCACAGCACTTGGAAATCTTCATGCTGAGGTACATTAGAGAGATAGGGAAGGTCAAACATTGTTTTTGCCTGAGTAAATCCATTCCATCTCAACAACCCTATGCAAAGATTGCTAATCTTGAAAATTAGATTGTTGTCAGCATATTATAAAAGTATGCTTTTACGTTGAACCAGGTATTATACACATCTAGCTGAATTGAACTGTTTGTTTTGAGCTGACACATAAATACTCCAAAAATTAAGTAATTAAACCTATCAGATAAGTACACACACTAGATCTGGTTTCAGTATATTGTGTTGGATTCAACTGGGCAGAACACCACCAAATTGAAAGCAATTATTGTTCCCAATTTAGAAATAAACACTATACATAAAAGAACAAAATAGATTTGTGCAGAAAATTTGAAGAAATTCACACGCGTTCTAGATAGCTAATTAGAAGCAAGGTATCTTACCTTATTTCCATCTTGGCCAACCTTGCCTGGTCTACCTCTTTGCCCAAATTCACCCTGTGGATTAAAAAGACAGGTAAAATTTCACTGTTACTGCAATCATAATACCAACATTTTCACATATGGAAATGAGACCATAATGAGAAATCTCACTATTCTAATGAGTGAAGTTTCAAAATATTCCTAAGCTTTGTTATAAAATATTCTCTCCCTTGATAAGTTCTGTGACTTCCTCTGATTTATTTTATCAAGCAATTTCCTTTATAGAAGCTTCTATCTTGCCATATGATCCTGAAGCTGGGAAGGTTAAGCAGGAACACAAGCTGTATTTATGGCTCCAGTTTGAAAGTGAACAGTAATATTTAGATTAGTCTGGCTGAAGGGCAAGGAGACTGGAACAAGAAGCTTAAAGTTAGAATGACGCCATTCTTACAATTGGGGTGATGTCGGGAATCTCTGCTTTTCACTAATGGCAGAAAAATCTGCAAATTCTATTGCAAAAAAAAGCCAGTGTCGCTCATTTAGTATAAACATTTTGAATCTGAGACTGGCATACATTTATTAGGTAAAGAAAATATGCTTACTGCAGTAAATGGACTTCAGACACAGTTCAGGCATAACATAAGCCAATTGACTGGAGTTGAGTTTGTTGCTGTAAGTCAGTTTCAAAATGCTACAGTGTCTTGAGCTGTTGGGGGGGGCGGGGCTGGTGGTGGAGACGGCCCTTCAGAGGAGATCAGCAGCAAGATTGGGAGTGTAGTGGGCAGCAAGGAAGACCATCATGTTTTGCAGTGGGATCTGAACCAGCTGGAAAACTGAACTAAGAAATGGCAGGTTAAATTTAATGCAGACACGTGTGAGGTTTAGCACTTTGGGAGGACCAACCAGAGTAGGTCTTACACAGTGAGTGGTAGGGCACTGAGAAGTTTGGTAGAACAAAGGGTGCTGAAACACAGATCCATAATTCATTGGAAGTGATATCACAGTTAGAGCGGGTTGTAAAGAAAGCTTTTGGCGTAATGGCCTTCCTAGACAAAAGTACTGAGTACAGGTGATGGGATGTTGAAGTTGCATAGGACATTGGCAAGGACTATTTTGGAGTGTTGCGTGTAGTTTTGGTTACCTACCCTCAGGAAAGATGTAAATAAAATCGAAAGAGTACAGAGAAAATTGCAAGGATGTTGCTGGGACTGGAGGACTTGAGTTATAAGGAAAGATTGAATAGGTTAGAACTTTATTCCCTAAAATGTATAAGATTGAGGGAAGAATTGATAAAGGTTTACAGAATTGAGGGGTATAGATATGGTAAATGCCAGCAGGTTTTATCCCCTGAGGTTGGTTGGACGACAACTAGATGTCATGGATTAAGAATGAAAGATGAGAAGTTTAAGGGGAAGATTTTGGAAAATGTTTTCACTCAGGGGGTTGTGTGAGTGAGGAATGAGCTGCCAGCGCAAGTGGTTCATGCAAGCTCAATTTCAATGTTTAAGAGAAGTTTGGATAGATACATGGATGGTCGGAGTATGGAGGACTATGGTCCCAGTGCAGGTCAATGGGAGTAGGCATTTTGAATGGATCAGCATGAACTAGATGGGCTGAAGGGCCTGTTTATGTGCTGTAGCTTTCTATGACTCTGTGACTTCCAGAAGAGGCTACACTTGAGCTTCCCATAGGAAGTGAGACTTGGGCAAATGGCTGATGTGTCAGTGGGGGGAGCACATTGGGACTAGTGGCAACACTTCTAGTTTTAACATAGTTATGTAAAAAGATAGAAGTGGTCCACAATGTAAATTCCTAGATTGGGACGAGACTAATTTTAATGGCAATGGTTGATCAGGGGAGACTGTGAGCAGAAAAAAAATGTTTGGCAACTTGGAGACTTTTGGAAGTGCAATAAGAAGATTTCAAAGAAAGCATGTTCTTACTAGACAGGGAATCTCTGACTGACGAGGGATATTGAGGCCATGATCGGGAAATTGTATGTTAGGTTTAGAAAGCT
Source organism: Hemitrygon akajei (assembly GCF_048418815.1). Taxonomy (NCBI): domain Eukaryota; kingdom Metazoa; phylum Chordata; class Chondrichthyes; order Myliobatiformes; family Dasyatidae; genus Hemitrygon; species Hemitrygon akajei. Next base: position 32,696,262 of record NC_133143.1, read on the forward strand.
GGGATCAAGTGAATCTCTTGAGGAGTATAAGGGATGTACGGGTACACTTAAAAAGAAAATACAAAGGACAAAAAGAGAACATGAGACATCCCTGGTAGATAGTTTAAAAAAGAATCGCAGAAGTTTCTATAAATATATGAAAAGTG